>NC_133813.1:13708110-15173684 GCF_043250625.1 Sebastes fasciatus
CCAATGGATTCTTTAGGTTTTTCTAGTTTCATATGGTGACCGTATCTTCACTCTAGCTTTAAAACTGAGCCCGCTACATCCTAAAAATCGCAAGTTGTGTTAATGCATTCAAGAAATTATGGTTAAAACTAATTTGTGTTAAGATTCAAGATTCAATTTATTCAATTTATTGTCATTGTATAGTACAACAAAATTAGATTGTGACAATCGCATAGGTGCTAATGAAAAGATAATACAATAAATAAAAGAGATAGTGCAATATAAATATAAAAAGTATAAAAGATAACAATATAAAATATAAAAATACAATTTGTATATTGATGAGATGACAGTTTTGCCAGATTATTGCACAAAGTGTCCGTCAGATAATTATATAATTATTGCACAGCATCATATAATTATTGCACAGAGTGGTCAGCATATCCGTAACAGTAGATTTACAGTATTTACATTGCACAAAAGTGACACAAACATGTTATTATCACGTTAACTTTGACAGCCCTACTTTAGGGGAAGACAAAAAAACAGGAAATTTAATAGTTTTAGTTTAATTGTTTGGTGGATGCCAAATAAATTGTAAAATATATTTTACCATAAATAGTATTAGACTGAAGTGGACAGGTTGAAAGAATATCTGAGAAAAAGAAATCAGGTGCAGCCTCCCACTCAGCCCAGCAGGTGGCGGTAAAGCGCCACAACGCCGGATGTCAACCACCTACATTTATGACAACAAAGAAGGATAATTCATTTCCCCCAAACATTGGAAATCATGGATGCGTCTATAGAAAGTTTACTGGAGGAAATCTCCGGCGTTGAAGATCCAATAGAGGAGCTGCAGAGTCTGAAAACAGCGTTATTATCTATCCCTGTCAGCGCGTTGAGAGACTCAGTGAGCGGACAGCGGTTTAACGTCATCTTCTCTCTGTTGCACTCAGATGACAGGTTGGTGTGCCTCAATGTTTACACTGTGTAGCTCACTGCTGGGTGTGTTAACCATGGAGGTGTTAAACTGCTGAATCACTCAGCTGGCTGTGGTTATTATAGTGTCATTAACTAGCCACAGTAGCCAGGGTTGATATACCTGTAGTGTAAGTTAGATAGATAGCTGATAAGAGGTTGTTGGCAAGCTGACTGGCTACAATGCTACCAAGAGTATATACAATGCAGATGTGGATATTATGACTGTATGACCTGTATTATTGGATTTAAAATGGAAATCACATTACTGATTTTCATATTACAGCTGTTTGGGGTTGTTCCTATTTATAACAGAGCAGAAATTGTTGCTCTTGTTACAGACAGTCCCCCTAAATACATTTTTGGACAGTGGAGAGATGCAGAAACAGACTGCTGCTACACTTTTCATGCATGAGCTGGAAATTAAATTAAGATAAGATAAGATATTCCTTTACTAGTCCCGCAGTGGGGAAATTTGCAGTGTACAGCAGCAAAGGGGATAGTGCAAAAAACAAGAAGCATCAGCTAACACAGTAAAAAAAAGACCTAATAAAACAAAATATGAACCATTTAAATAGAAGGAAGTATAGAAATAGGAGTAGTATATACAGTATTGACAATAAACAGACTATTAACAAAATTGCACAAGTGGAAAATGATATTGCACAGTGAGAATGAATGAATAAATGAATGAATGAATGAAATTCCACCTGAAAATATCAGGTTATTGTCAGTTGTTTGGTGTGTAAGTGGTCTACTGGGAGCAGGGCTGGTTGGTTAAAGGGGAACTACGACCATTTTCAAAATTCATACATGTTATTCCTATGGTCTTAAGACGGTCCAAAAAAATATTAGTAAAAATGAACAACTCTCTCCCAAATCTAAAGTGCTAAAACTCAAACTTGTGATGTCATAGGGCAGGGGTCAGCAACCTTTGCTATCAAAAGAGCCATTTTAGGCAAAATTAAGAAAAGAAAATACAAAATCTGTCTGAAGCCACAAAACATTTGAGCATTGTGATGAAGGTAACACAGTTTATAGTTTAAGTATATAAGTCTAATGCAGTGATAGCCAAAGTGCAAATGTACTACGGAGTATTAGGGCCACATTGAGGGGGGAAAAAATCGGATATTTCCAGAATAAAGTCATAATATTACGAGAAAAAAGTCGTAATGTTACAAGGTAAAAGTCATAACTTTACGAGAAAAAAATTCATAATTTACGAGAATAAAGTCATAACTTTACGAGAAAAAAGTCGTAACATTACAAGAATAAAGTCATAACGTTACGAGAAAAAAAGAATATAACATGTAAAATTACTACTTTATAATATTGACTTTATTCTCATAACTCTTCTCATAATAGACTTTTTTCTATTAAACTTATGACTTTATTCTCATAATATTAAAACTTCTTTCTCATAAACTTGTGACTTTATTCTCGAAATCTCAGATTTTTTTTTTTCCCCCTTAATGTTGCCCTAATACTCCGTCGTACCATAGACCTACAACAGTGATAAATAAAGATGAAAATATAAACACAAAACAGTTCACACATTCATTTCCACTTTTAAAAGTCCTCAGGGAGCCACTGGAGAGGAGCTAAAGAGCTGCATGTGGTTCCGGAGCCGCAGGTTGCAGAGCCCTGTCATAGGGTATAAAGTCTGGAGCTGCATATAGAAGCTTTTTTTTTATTTTATTTTTTTATTAATAAATTGGACTGAAAACTCTTATTATATTTATAATATTTAATTGTCCAGCACTGGCCATTTCCGTAGAATATGACAATAGAATATAAATCATTTTGTTTTACTTTTGTTCTGCACTTTTTAGGCGGATGTTTTACTGGCGTACGGTAATCGCTTTCAGTCCAAAATGGTGGAAGCGTAGCTTTGGTGTTGCAATGGAACAATTGACTTTCACTTCTTGGCAATATACATTCTTTGGCTGCTCCATAGACAATGAATGGGAGACTCACAGGTTCAAACCCGGCTTTGGGCCCTTCTGTGTGGAGTTTGCGAGTTTTTTTTTCTCTCCAGGTTCTCCAGCTTCCTCCCACAGTCCAAAGACATGCAGGTTAGGTTGGATCGGCTGCAGCTGACATTGAATAGGATAAGTGGTTACAGACAGTGGATGGCTGGAGCTTTATTATATTGTAGTGCTCTCCGTTGTGAAACAGAAAATGTTCCCATATACTCAGAACATTTTCCTGGGTGCTCTCAGTGTCATCTATAACATCTCTCCCATTCATCGTCTATGGAGGAGCTCCGCACTTTATATCCTATGACATCACAAATTTGAGTTTTAGCTCTCTAGTTTTTGGATTTGGGAGCAAGTTGTTCATGTTTACTAATATTTTTTGGACTGTCTTAGACCATAGGAATAACATGGACGTAGTTCCCCTTTAAACTACATATCGCTAGTCATTGCTTACTTTCAGGTTGTGCGTGCTGGAGGAGGCTACAGAGCCAAACCAACCAATAAAAACACGTCAATGTCAAAATCCTCACAGATTTTCCTTTTCACGACAATTTTTTCAATTTTGAAAATGTGCTGTTTTTCTTCTATGTGATAAAATAACTTTGGGCTTTTGTGCAATTTGAATATGTCAGTTTGGGCTCTGAGTAATTGTGATGATATTTTTCATTATTTTCTAACATTTTATCATTAATTGAGAAAAAGGAAATTGGAGAGTTGCAGCCTTAATGTGAGCGGTGTTCACAGGGAGCAGGTTGAGCTGTGTGTGGACATCCTTGAGCGCATCTTAATGGCCCTTAGCCCCTTGTCCCTGGCTCAGAACTACAGAGTGGAGCTGCAGGCGGGTCTGACTCATCCTAATGAAACGGTTAAGATACTGGCCTTGACACAGGTAGGCTGCTCGCACACAGTACACTCACACACATACAGTATATTTGCCTTTAAACCACTGACAAGTTTATATGTTTTTCTCTATCAGATCGGTAGAATGGTGGACAACCCCGACGCTGCCACTGAAATCCTCAACAACCACGACATTCTTGGTGGGGTGATCCGATGCATCGCAGAGGAGAAGCTGGCCGTGGCGAAGCAGGTGATGACTCAAGTACTGACATATTCTCCTGCAGGAGATTTTAATGAAATCAACAGTGGATGCAGTAATTTGTTTTTTGTTTTTTGTTTTTTAGGCCATCAAGTCCCTGACCAAACTGAGTCACTCCAAGCCCGGGTTAGACAAACTGTTCCAGAGCGACCTGCTGAAAGTTATGAAGGATGTGATGGCCACAAGTGACATTATCAGATACAGAATATATGAGGTACGTTCAACCGTGGGTTACTTTGTGGCTGATCATACAAAAGTGGGAACGTTTTGTGTGACAGTGTTTTTTTAAAGTGCATTTATTTTGATGGAATCGGTAAAAGAGGACTAATCTACCACATTATCTGTTTTTAAATCATTGCCTAAAACATTTTTATAGGAAGGATTTTTCTGATGCCTTATTTGTAAGCCGTTATTTTCTTTTGTTTTGTTTTTGCTTTTCTGCACACTATTATTTTAGTTCTTATCACTGCAACTATACTGGAAAAACAAAGTTTGGAAACTTGTGTTTGGTGGATTATTTCTGTGTTGTTACAATGCTAATGGTCATTGTATTTTACATCGTTGGAAAGCCTGTTTATTTACCTTCACAATGATGTCCAACCTGTAAGGATCATGCATTTGTGGGATGAGCAGCACAGCTGATTATGTGGGTAGTGCCCAAGAAAAATTTGCCAAAATGCTCCGTCAATGGTAAACAGTGTATTCTCCTGTTGGTGTTGACTCTTGTTTTGAGTTGTTTGGTGGATTGGATGATTGAACTCTCTATCAGTAACAAGGAACAAACAAGACATATTGGCTATTTTACACTTTATTCATTTAATACAATATGTCAGGAGCCTCAGTAGCGGTGGAAGATCCATACGCAGCCACAACAGCCTGGCACCTCCTCCTCATGCTGGTCACCAACCTGGTCACACGTTGCTGTGGGATGGCGTTCCATTCCTCAACCAGGATTCGTTGCAGGTCAGCCAACGAGGTTGTGTTGGTCACTCTAACACGTACAGCACGCCCAACCTGATCCCACAAGTTGAATTGGGTTGAGGTCTGGACTCTTGGCAGGCCGTTCCATTCTCTCTACTCCCACATTGTGGAGGTAGTCTGTGATAACCCTGGCTCTGTGGGGGCGAGCGTTGTCATCTTGGAGGATGAAGTTAGGTCCCAGATTGTGGAGATATGGGATCGCCACTGGCTGCAGAATCTCATCCCGATATCTCCCTGCATTGAGATGGCCTTCAATGATGACAAGCCTTGTTTTGCCAGTGAGGAAGATGCCGCCCCACACCATGACACAGCCCCCACCAAAAGCTGTTACTCCATCGGTGCAACAATCAGCATAGCGTTCTCTGCGTCGTCTCCATACTTTGACCGTGGCGTCCAACTTTTGCAGACAGAACCTGGACTCATCACTGAACATGACATTCCCCCACATGTTCAGGCTCCATTGTCTGTGTTGTCGACACCAGCGCAAACGGGCCTGACGGTGAAGGGCAGGCATTGCAGGCTTCCTGGTAGCCTTATGAGAATACACTGTTTAGAGCATTTTGGCAAATTTTTCTTGGGCGCTACCCACATAATCAGCTGTGCTGCTCACCCCACAAATGCATGATCCTTACAAGTGGGACATCATTGCGAAGGTAAATAAACAGGCTTTCCAACGATGTAAAATACAATGACCATTAGCATTGTAACAACAGAGAAATAATCCACCAAACACAAGTTTCCAAACTTTGTTTTTCCAGTTTATATTTCATATGTTACTTATCTTTTTTTATTCTCATGTATGTTGTGAAGCACTTTGTAACCTTGTTTAAATAAATGCTAATCAAAGTTATTATTGTTATGATTATTAATAGTAATCATAATAATAATAATAGAATAGAATGTGGGCACTTAGATTAATTTATATTTAACGTTTGTAATGCGTATTAATATAAACACACAAAACAGCTCTCATATTGATTCCCTAATAAAAACCTTTCTCGCCGTTTGCAGCTGGTGGTGGAAATCTCCTCTGTGTCTCCGATATCCCTCGGTTATTGTGCCAACAGCAGCTTCATTTCTCAGCTGCTTGGAGAACTGTCAGGAGATGATGTATTGATCAGGTAATAAGATTCATCACATAAATAGTAACTGAGAAAATTGTGTGGAAAATAATAATGTAGTTCGTTGCTATATTGTAATGCAAGTTTTGCCCGACTGCTTTCACAGTCTACTCTTCTATCATTCTGTAAATTTGTATCTGTTGTTGTCTTTTTTCTCCAGAGTCACATCCATTGAGATGGTGACATCTCTGGCCCGCAGTGAGCATGGCCGGCAGTATTTGGCCCAGCAGGGTATAATGGACAAGTTCTCCAACATGATCAGAGGAGCAGACACTGACCCGTTCTCCTCCCTCTACCTTCCTGGTGAGTCTCAGGAAGTGAGTCTTTAGAAAACTGCCCCCCCAAAAAAATATATATATGTTTAGGTGGCGTATTCTTTTATCTAATACAACAATTCAGTTCTTCATGATTCAGTCATTTACAGTGTGAATTTGACTCCTGTAGGTTTGGTGAAGTTCTTTGGAAACCTGGCCATTATGGACAGCCCGCAGCAGGTTTGTGAAACCTACCCGGCCTTCCAGAACAAGGTGTTTGAGATGGCTCTGGACCCGGACCCTGCGATGAACGGCGTGGCTCTGGACACTTTGGGACTACTCGGATCTACTGTGGAGGGGAAGCAGGTCCTTCAGAAAACAGGTTAGCCTGTTATCTTTTGTTATTTTTCTGAGGGTTTCCCAGGGTTTTATTTAAGAAAAGTAGGGCTGTCAATTGATTAAAATATGTAATCGCGTTAAATCGCATGATTGTCCATAGTTAATCGCGATTAATCACAAATTATTTGCAAATTTTGTATCTCTTCAAAAAGCCCCCTCTCAGAATGTTAATATCTCTAATTATAGCTGATGTTTAGGGATCTTTGTGACTGATTCTCTGTGCATCTTCAGGAGAAAAGTTCAAGTCTGTGTTGGTAAGAATGAGCCAGCAGGCCAGCTCTGGAGCTACAGCGCTCAGAGTGCGCTGCTTGGACGCCATATCACAACTTCTCACTTTACAGGTACGTGTACGCACACATGAAGGAATCTTTTTTTATGTCTTTAAAATGCCATCTTTTAGAAAACAAAAGGTTGACTCACTTTTATGAATCTATGATTTATTGCAGCCAGAGGAGCAGACAGAAGACCTCTTGGCCCTGACAGAGTCCTGGTTCCTCCTGTTGTCCAACCAGCCCATGGACATGATCTGCAACATCAGCACTCAGCCGTTCCCAGAGCTGCATTGTGGGGCTTTGCGGATATTCACTGTGAGCGCTCAGCTGTTTTCTAACTACCATCATTTTCTCCCTTTGTTACTGACCTTTTGATAACCTGTAACAAAACAGTACAACTGTAGATATTGAAAAAAATAATTGTGAAGCATAACACCATCAACATTGCTCCAGTAATATTTCTATCTTCATCAGTGATATGTGTGTTTTTTCCAGGCCATTGCCATTCAGCTGTGGGGTCAGAAGTTAATGATCAGCACTCCCAGTTTCATGGAGTTCATTTTGGATCGCTCAGCGGGTCGGACGAAGGAGGCCAAAGATGCTAAATTTGAACTGGTGGGGTCACTGGTGGGTTCGTCAACAGCTGCAGAGATACTGGGCAGCCAGCATTACATCCGCCTGAAGTCTTATCTCAGAGAGGGACCTTACTACATTACAGCTGTGGCCGCAGTCGGCACAGAAGGAGCAGACTGATTCAACCACACTCTGATACACTTCATGGGTTTCTAGTTGCTTAAGTAATGGGTAAGTGCCTGAATAATCTAACCGTGGGTTAACATATCATATACTCTGCTATAATAAAGTCATCTCTGATAAATACTATCTCCCAAGTCACCCAACTTTATAGAAATGCAACACTAAATCACAGGAGTGTCCCTTTAACAGTTGGAGCCCACTTATTATTGCAACGCTCCTGCAACAAGATGAACATCCATGATGAATGTGTTGGAAAACTACACATAAATGCATCAAACATGGTGCTATAACTGCACAAGGAGAATCACCATTGTATGATAATGGATACATCACAATGATATGTTAACACATGATTAGTTACGGAGTCTTTACCGATTACTTGAGCAATAATTAAAGAGGCTTACAAGATAGAAAGGTTTACCATCCAGGCACTTATACACATTAATTCTATTAATATACAGCATTTTTCAAATCTCATTAATCAGACTCCCACTCTCCAAATCCTTCAGATATTGATTTTCTTGTGTCAAAAATATTTTTGTTTACCAAATGGAATGATTGTTTTTGTATTAAAGAGGAAGCAGTCTGACAAATGATGTGTCTGTTTACTTTGAATTCTTTTGTGTAAAACAGCAATTACATGTTTTTTTGTGGCACATAATAAAAATCAATTTTATGTTTTATGATTTTGGAGATTAAACTGTAGTCTCACATGTCTAGTCAGATAATTATATATTATAAATATATAGAATATTATAATATCTTGTGACACTAATTCATTGAACATGTTTGGTATGTTTGACTTGGAACGGTTACATTTCATAGACAAATCATTTAAAAATGACATGATCATATTCAGATGTTAATCCAATATGTGAGGTGATTTTTACTTGACGTATTTATGTCGTATACTGCGTATAACGTTAGGGATACAAAGGTCCGGTAGCTATACTTGTAGTTAGTGATACAAAGATCTATAGTTCTTTAGTATTTGGGTCTGACTGAATTTCAGATTTAACATCATCTCCACTAGAGGGCAACAGTTCAGTCTATCAGATTGCAGGCAAAGTCTCAAAATCCAGTTTCAGATTGTTAATACTTAGTGGTGGAAGAAGTACTCAGATCCTTTACTTAAATAAAAGTGTTAACATCACACTGAAAATACTCCCATTACAAGTCTACTCAAAAGCACCTAAGTAAAGGAAAAGCTTTATCTGTAATAAATTGCCACATTGGGCTTACTTCAAATATTTAATGTGGATTATTTACTTTGTTTTAAGTTTATCAAATAGTGCATTCAGAAACTATTCAGTCCCCTTTACTTTTTTATGTTGCAGCCTTGTTTCCCCCTCATCAATCTACACTCTATACCCCATAATGACTGCAAAAACTGTATTTTTTTTTGCAAATTTATTAAAAAGAAAACTGAAATATGTTGGCATAGGTATTCAGACTTAGTACTTAGTTCAAGCATGGTGCAGATTACAGCATCCAGTCTTCCTGGGTATGACAAGACAACTGCTAACCTGGATTTGGGGATTTTCTGCAGATCATCCAGACTCTGGCTGGGCCACTCCTGCGTTGTCTTGGCTGTGTGCTCAGGGTCATTGTCCCTTTGGCCCAGTCTGAGTGCTCCGGACCAGGTTATCATCAAGGTTATCTCTATATTTTGCTCCGTTCAGCTTTCCCTCAACCGTTGGGATGGTATCGTGCAGGTGATGAGTGGTGCCTGGTTTCCTCCAGTTCACAGTTCAATCTCTGTTTCATCAGACCAGAGAATCTTGTTTCTCACAGTCTGAGAGTCCTTTACGTGCTTTCATGGGTCTTTCCCGTCTGGTCTCTCTGCCATAAAGCTTTTCCCCCATGTCCACGCAGGATCTCTGGGGCTCAGCCAGAGTGACCCTTCTCCCCAGATTGTTCAGTGTGGCCAGGCAGCCAGCTCTAGGAAGAGTGAAGGTCCCATTCAACAATTATGCTCTTGTGAACCTTCAATGCGTAGGATTGTTGTAGCCCCTCCCAGACCTGTGCCTCAATGGCTTGGTTTTTGATCAGATAAGAATTGTCAGCTGACCTTTTACAGGTGTGTGGCTCTCCACAATCAACTGAATTCACCACAGGTGGACTCCAATCAAGGTGTAGAAATGGGAGGCACTTGAGCTAAATTCAAGTATTATATCAAAGTGTCTGTGATATTTCAGTTTTTTTCTTTTTAATACATTTGCAAACCTTTCTAAAACCCTGCAACATAATAAAATGTGAAAGAAATGGTAAGGAGCCTGAATACTTTCTGAATGCACTAAATTTTTTTACTATGAATTTCCAAAAGTAATCATAAGTAACAATCATTTAAGGATCTTTTTTTAGTTCTACTAGTGATAATAACGTTATAGTTTAACATATTTTTGCAGCACATACAAAGTATTTTACTCCTGATTGGATTGTGTTGCTACAGTACTTAATGTATTAAATGGAGTATTTCCATTTTCAACAAATATAATCAATAAATACATGATTATTAATTATTAGAGGTTAGGTCTTCATTTATCCCTGGGGGTAGGGGAATTCACAAGCTACTCAGCAGTATATAAAGTAATTAAAATTAGCCACAACTTTAATAGCTGCAATATTAAAACTATTAAAGTGATGTACAATTTAGGTCCAATAATATAATATATATATTATTCTAAAATAAACCATTCTGCATAATAAGTATGCTTATTTTTGGCTCTTTAAGCATATTTTGATGATGAAGTTACATTTTAATGCAATCACCGTTTTCCTGTCAAGAGTTCAGGCTTTGTCATGTTTTGTCACAACAATCCTCAATGTTGTGCATTAAGCAATTTTAAATTACATATTATAATTACATAAATGCGACGTGACTCTCTATGAGCTCTCATATTCTTCCTTTAATCTGCCGACAGACCCGACCACCCTGGTGGGATAATCTCACAGATGTGACTTCTCTCCTCTCCAGCAGTAAAAAAAAGAAAAAGAAAAAAAGAGAGACTTCTTCCCACTCCAGTCACAGCGACTGACTCAATCCCAAACATCCATCATCAGCTTAAAACTCAACCTCATGTCACCGTCACCCCATGAATCATCTCACCTCTCCCACGTCTTCTCCATACTGGCTCCGGTCTGCGTCATCAAAGAAACACAGAAATAAATAAATAAATAATAAAACATCCAGTCAGTCAATCTTTTCTCTTGACATCTTATTTTCTTTTTTTCTTTTTTTCTTCTTCTGGCACTTCTGGGAGCGTAGCGGAAGTCATTTGGCTTCTCTTTCTTTCTCACATTTTATGATTTTCAGCACTGACGTTCAGTGTTACCTCTCCTGAAGGATAACATTAAAACACAGATACTGAAAGGCAACTCTGTTGCAAAACATTTTTTAAATCCAGTTTGTCTTTCTTCTTTGTGTAACTCTAATATTTACCAAACCCAGGCTGTGCTGCAATCATGCCTTTTGGTATAATACTAAAATATGCACCGTAAGCATTACGAGTAGCCTGTTAAACATGGTGATGCTGCTGGTCTCTGTACCAGAGAGCATGAGGAGAGAGACTCCTCCTGGGTTCCTCTGATGATCTGCTGCTGGAGCTCAGCACACCTGACAAACACTGACAGCAGATTTTACTTGAACGATGAATCATCTTCAAGTCATTGTGTTTCTTATCATCCTGCTGTCCTAATACACACACTCACATCATTATCATAACTGTGATATCTGGGTTTGGTTTGGTTTGTTTACGGCCGTCAGCGTTGGATAACGACGCTTAAAGGGACTCAATGTAACAATCAGAAATTTCTTCATAACAGTTACTTGTGGCCGTAAAGTCAACGACAGTCAGCGTCCTTGTTGCTCGTCTACTACGTAGACGCGAGCGAGCATCGGTCAAAACAGGGACTTACTTGGCAGTAATGTTAGCTATGTGCAGTCGGAATTTTGCCAGCTCGGGGTCCGTTTCGATACCCAAAACCAAACGAAGGTCCCTCCATGAATCGAAGGACCGATGTTGATCCTAGTGCCACCGGACGTCGGTCACATTTCTGTTTTGCAAGACAGGCTTCACCAGATAATAACTTTGCATTTTTTGTGCTTCCGTGGAGTTTGTGTTTGGAGACTGAGTTGTGGTGGAGGCTGGTCGTTTGTTTGCGTTGGCGGACTCCATTTCTAACCAAACATTAGCTATCGTTATCCCTGTAGCTGCGCTGAAGAGAGTAGACACACGCGAGCTCGCATGACGTCACATCCGCTGGGACACCGGCCCGAGTCCCTCACATAAAAAGCAGTCTACAGGCTGATAGAGGAAACACAGAAAGTTGTGGAAGGTCTCATTTTTTAAGTTAGGTTACAAGCTGTTCACACATTTGCAATAAAAAAAGTTACATACAGTCCCTTTAAGGCATCGGTAGGAGATGCACCAGGCGTTGCATTACAATTTAAACCCATTCGCGTCAATATTAAACGCTCATAGAAAGTGTGCCGGGAGTGTGGTGACGTAGCTTTAGGAGTGAAAGGAGACAAATGGGGCAGGCAGGAGGGGAGGTGGATTGGTCCAACAAACACAAGGCTTTCATCAAGGAGACCGCGGCATGTCTTGTGTTCACAACATTCAGTGTCATTTTCACTCTACAAACGTAGCAGTTTTAAGCCCAACCATGTTGTTTTTTCCTAAACCTAACTATAGTGGTTTTATTGCCTGAACCTAAGCAGGTGTTTTGTTTTATTTCACAACATTAAGTTTAAGTCAGACGCCGAGGGGTCAAAGAACTTTGTTTATTCTTCGTCCCTACTTCATGAATCATCTCACGACCCCTCAGATTTATCCTGTGATCCTGTGTTTACCCCCCCATCTTGATCAACTACAACAGTAAAATGCTGCTTATGCAATCATACATAATAATGTCTTTACTTTTGAGACTTTAAATACATTTTGCTGACAATATATCCACACTTTTAAGTAGGATTTTGAATGCAGAACTTTTACTTGTAATGGAGTTTTTTTTTAACTTGACTGTTTTTCCTTTAAAACAATTATTCAAACCAATTAATCGATTATCAAAATAGTTGCTGATTAATTTAATAGTTGACAACTAATCAAGGTTGCAGCTCTAGTATTTTTTAACATTGTTGTATTTTTACTTTTACTTAAATAAAGGATCTGAGAACTTATTATGTTGATGTATGTGAAGCATACACAGGTTGTATATAATAAAACAACATTTTTTTTTTTTTTTTTACAATATAATCCAGTAGCACTGACAAATAATAACCTTTTGAAGCTGGTTATGATATTTAAAGTGTTGATTCAGCTGTGTTCAGTGTTGTGTTTTCTCATCTTTTGGCTCGGCATGAGAGTTGCCTATTTTAGTCCTTTTTCCTTTCCTATTGGTCTTAACACTCTTGTTTTTTTAATGTCCTGTTGGTTTTAAGTTGTTCTTAGCATTTTATTGTGTTGTTTTTATGTTTTTATGTATAATTGTACAGCACTTTGGTCAACTTTTGTTGTTTTTTAAATGTGCTTTATAAATAAATGTGGATTGTATTGGATTGGATCATATGATTTCATTCTGCATTTTTAGACTTCTTCTGCAAAAAGTCTTCACACTTCATATTTTTCCTTCCAGAGAGCTGCAGAGACCTAAATCCTCCAGCAGATGGCACTAACCTTTCTCTCTCTCCTCCTCACCATCATCACTCTGTGGAGTTGGGTGATAAATCAATAGTTATGTCATTAAGGTGTACTGCTGGCTGTCATCACCATGTTATGTTCACTGCTGCTGCAGACCTGTCTGTCCTCTTCATCTCCCACATGCTGGCAGCCTGATTTTTGACAAATTATTCCACCTTCATCTCTCAGTTTGTTCCTTTTGAAGAGTTCATTGTCACTTATTTTGCTCGCAGCCTCTTCTTGTCTGCGTAGGCTGAAACAACTCTTCATACCTCCAAAGACGCACCTGGAGAAGGTGAGGAGGTTGCATCCAGCATCCAGCATCCAACATCCTCCAACACACACAACAGGGAGAAGATCTCAAAAGAGCTCGTCTTTCTCTCTCCTGGGTGTCCACTCCTTACTGGGCAGATCACCATCCGATGCAATTGACCCAGGAAGACGACTCAGTGAAGGAGGACTCCACACCGACCGCAGCAGCTCTCCAGTCCGACGGCAGAGCCGGATCTCCGGCCAACATGTGCAGTGAATGTTACGTGAACAAGACATTTGAGCACGATGATGGGACCGTGAACGAGCACAAGAAAAGGTAAGAGAGAGACCAGCAGGAAGGAGTGGAGGAAAACTTATGAATAACTTTGTTTATTTTTTTGTTTGTTTTTTATTTGTTTTGCACAATTTAAGACTATACAACATAAAAAAAATGAATAATGTGCAGGAAGAGGCAAAAAAAAACACTGGGCTTATCTGAAGCCTCCACCTTTAGAGACAAGATTAATATAAATAAATAATATGACTACATAATAGTGATAACAAACAATAAGGACAATAAGGATAAGGACAATATAATAGCAACAATAACTATACAGTAAATGTATTAAAAAGACAAGTATGTGTGTGTTTTTATTTTTTTATTTTGCACAATTTAAGACTATACAACATAACAAAAAAAAAAGAAGAAGAATATAAAGTGCAGGAAGAGGCAAAAAAAAAAAACACTGGGCTTATCTGAAGCCTCCACCTAGAGACAAGATTAATATAAAGAAATAATATGACTACATAATAGTGATAACAAACAATTAGGACAAGATATATATAATAACAACAATAACATTACAGTAAATATATATATAAAAAAGATAAGTGTGTTGGTGTGTGTTGCATTGAAGTGTATGGTTAGTGTTTGTGAGGAGGATATTGATTTAAATATCTGTAATGATTTCTGGGTAATCGTAACCAAACAACATTGTGAGAGGGAAAAAATAAAAAACATAAAAACAGATACATGGACAACATGGGGGAAAAGCAATTACAAGACAGCAATTAAATTACCCTTTAAGCGACATTTGAAACATTTGACAGATGAACAGTTTATCGATAGATGTGTAACTTAGTGCTTTTGATTAGTAGAAACTGAAAAAGTGCCAAATATCTTTCTATTTATGACTATTTGTATGCAGTTAATTGTGGTGCAGTGCGTAAAGATGCTGATTTTAGTTGGTATCAGTGTTTTTTCTAGACCTCTATCCATACACTTTGTGCTCCTGTCATCACTGTTTGTGTGTTCAGCTGTTCTTTGGGCTTGCTCTCTTGTCTCATCTTTCAGTATTACAGCCTGAATATGATCTATAATAATGATAATAAATATGGTAGCATTACTTAATCTATTAGTAAACACATGAAATAATGTTGTTGGGCTATGCATCTGTGTGTCTTCTTTGGTACATATTGTTGTTAAAAGATATCTAAAGTGAAAGTCCCAAACAAGAGGAACAGATGGGTTGTTAAATGACACACACACAAGCTTAAAACCATAAAAGCTCTCACTCAACATGTTTCTTCCTCTGGTCTGTTCCCTCGGATGCCTTAAATGAGCCGTAATTTGCCAGTGTGTTTTATGAGACTGTTGCTCTTAGCCTTTGGCTTTTGTTTGATTTAGTTAGATGGATGGATTTCACCGAAACCACATGGGAAATAATAAACCCCATCATCTTTTATGCAATAACTTTTGACAAGCTTAATGGACAACTATATCAAACAGGCAGACATAGTGATGGAGGACACTGAGGTTTGGAGATTTCTCTCTCCTCTTCTTCAGTGATCTGTTTAGAAGAGGCTGAAAAACAGCACCTGTCTTCAACCGAGACCATTTCACACCAAACCACTTACACTTCATTTGAATCATAAAATGCATCTGTTACATCTCCCTGTGATGAGTAACCAAGGAGGCAAGATTGTAATATGCAAAAAAAAAACTTCCAGCAGCTGAAGCTTGTAATATCTCAGAAAAATACCCATCCTTGCAGTGTACTCTGATGTCAAAAGAGTGAACATCAATCCATTCACTCAACTCTGGGGTTTCTTATTCATCTCATTCCTTCAAGCGACCGACATCAGTTCACCTTCACACACAAAGGTAACTTCCCTCTACGCTGACTGTACTTCTCTTTGCATGTAACTCTCTCTGCGATTGAATAAGAACTGGAACGCCTGCAGGAAGTACTGGAAATAGTTCTCTTCATCCAGCCAATCACATATTTCTGTCCTTCAGTTTTTATGATTTGATGTCAAAATGAATATGAATATCCTACTTTAACAAAAAGAAGTATATCAGCAAATGTCCTTTGAAAGTAAAAGTACTCATTCTGCAAAAATAATTTATGAATCCTGTGAGCGATAAATTATTATACGCTACATTATTAGATTGTTAATACTCAAGCAATATTGTGTAAGCAGCATTTTACTGGTGCAGCTGGTGAAGGTGGAGCTTGTTTTTAGGGCTGCAACTAACGATTATTTTCATTGTCGATTAGTCTGTCGATTATTTTCTCGATTAATCGATTAGTTGTTTGGTCAATAAAATGTCAGAAAATTATGAAAAATGTCGATCAGTGTTTCCCAAAGCCCAAGATGACGTCCTCAAATGTCTTGTTTTGTCCACAACTCAAAAGATATTCAGTTTACTGTCATAGAGGAGTAAAGAAAGCAGAAAATATTCACATTTAAGAAGCCGGAATCAAAGAATTGACACTGTTTTTGTCTTAAAAAAAATACTCAAACCGATTATCAAAATAGTTGGCGATTAATTTTATAGTTGACAACTAATTGATTAATCGTTGCGGCTTTACTTGTTTTAACTACTTTATATACAGTTTGATTTTTTATCAGTGGTTCCCAACCTAGGGGTCGGGCTCCTCCAAAAGGCTCACAAGATAAATCTGAGGGGTCGTGAGATGGTTAATGATGCAAGAAAGAAGAAAAAAACAAAGTTTTGCAACATAAATTAGTATTTTCTTTTGAAAATGTCTCTAATCTTTGGTTGTTTTTGTTGTGAAATCATTTTAGATCTTAAAGGAAATCATCTGAGGAGTTTGGTAGGGCTGAGGCTGCCTGCAAACACACAGACAGGTAGAATATAAAAGCATCAGGCTTTAAGCTCAGTGTGGAGACTGAAATACTTTCAGTTTGTGACAGTATCTTTTTTCTTTCCTATTTTCTCTAACCCATACTTTTCTGTATTCCTGATTCAGTCCACCACCTGCACTTTTAAATCACGTTTCCTCTCCTTCTCCCTGTGCTCCTTGTTCCTTTTCAGCATCTCCTGCCCTTTGCTGCCTTCTGTTTTGCACTTCTCCTCCTTACCTCCCTTCATGTCCCTTCTGCTTCTTTACTTTCTGCTTCCTCTCCCTCCTCCAGCTCCACTCCAGCACCTCTCCAGACCAAAACCACCAGCAGCAGCAGCACCAGCGGGGTTATCTTAGACATCTCAACTCTCCAGATGGAGCAGCAGGAGAGCGAGGAGGTGCCTCCGCTGCCGCCCCGCTTCCGCTTCAGAGACCTGCTGCTCGGGGACCAGAGCTTCCAGAATGATGACAGGTAGGCAGCAGCAGCGAGGCCCTGATGAGAACCGGTAACTCACAGGAAGTAGGTTGAGCAGTGCTGTTTGACACGGCAAGAGACAGAAACACATGATTTTATTTATTTCATTTTGGTGATGGTCCAAAGTGAAGAAAAGTTTGACTATCGGATACTGTGTAGACAATAGTATTAACAGGATCAGTGACCTTTTTATGGATCTCGCCCTGTCAGTGGAACTCAAGCACCCCTTTCATCAACACCACCATTTAGTTCAACCACTTTAAGCTGACTATTTCACCTGTTTATTTATGACTTTTACCTATTTAAACCGCTTATCCATTACCTTTAGCTATAGCCAACTATTTCATCTATACTTCACAAATAGAAATCTGCAAAATAATATAGTACTTTCTGCAAAATAATATTTTTTAATTGTCTTTCTACCGTAATTTACAGTAAATTATACTTGTGTGTGCACAAATACTATTAATCACTTTTTAACCACATACTTAATGACCTGCAATTTAAAAAAAAAAAAAAAAAACCTTTGAAAGACTAAAGATTTCTTCTTTATCTTTTAACAGTAAAAAAATATATAATAATATTACCTCACATTTAATGTAAAATTACATTTAAAATCTATACAATTACAATAAGTTGTCATTAAAAAATACATAATATTATATCATTTTAAATTCTGGTCAATTATTTGTAATTTTAAGGGTAAACCTTTAATTGGTGCAAATATCTGTAAATCTACAGACATTACATGTTTTTTATGGAAAAAGGGAAAAATCTGTAAAATAAATGTATTAATAATAATAATAATAATAATAATAATAAGTTATTTACTTTTTTACAGTGTAGGCTACTTATGCTTTACTTTTAGCGAGCTGTTAGCTAACACCTCTGCTCACTTGCTAACTAGTTTTCATGCACTCTCATCATGTGGTGTTCAGGTGTTACAGCTGACTCAATCGTCAAAGTGGAATTTTTAGTTATATAAATCATAATCTTTCCATGTTCCCCCAAGCAACTGCAGAAGTACCCCCTGGAGTACAGGTACCCCGAGTCAGGTATCACTGTGACAAAAAAAAAAAACGACTTTAATAGTAATTCAAAAACAAAAATTCACTTTTTCTAATCTAGACTGTCATATGTGAACATTTGCAAGTGATAGTAAATTGATTTTTTTGTGATTTTGGACTGTTTGTTGGTCAAAACAAGTAAGCGAATTGCATTTATATAGTGCTTAGCGAGCTAGTCTTAGCGACCACTCAAAGCACTCAGCATTCACACACACATTCCTACACCGGTAGCAGAGGCTAGCACAAAAGGTGCCACCTGCTCATCTGAAGCAATAAACATTCACACGCACACTCCTCGCCCAAGGACACTTTGACATGTGGACTGCAGAGGCCAGGGATCAAACCACTGACCTTCGGATTAGTGGACAGCCGCCCAAAGACATTTAAAGACATCACCTCAGGATCTAGGATATTGTGATTGGCACTTTTTCACTATTTTCTCAGACCAAAACGATTAATCGAGGTAAAGAACTGGCAGATTAATCATTAACAATAATTATCATTGATTGCAGTTCTAAAACACTCGATGTAAAAGGATTTTTAACTTCAAAATCACTAAATTGCATATACTGCTACAAACATATTAGGCTGTAAGGTTTCATCACCAAAATCAACAAAATCAAAATTGCGGTTGCGTCAACCTCGAATGCTGCATCGTATTACAAGACTTCACACATATTTACAAGGAATAAATAAGGCGCAAATGAGATAAAAGATTAGTAATAAATATCAGCGATAAAAAGTGCACAATCTGAATAATATAAGTACAAAAATATAAGCAATGTAAGTATAATACAACAACGATAAAGTTCAACTTGTGCAAACATCAGCAGCAGCAAAAGTCCAGTAAGGGTGCAGAGTGGCAACACATCAGTCTTGTCTGAGTTCAGTAGTGCCACAGCTTTTGTTTTTCATTCTATTTGTGCGTGTGTGGATTGAGCTGATGGGAGGAGTTTAAACAACATCTCTTTATAGTCTATTTGTCCATCATATTATTCTTTCTTCACTTCAAGTAGTAGTTCCTCTTTAGTGATGTTGAAATTTCCTCTGGCTTTTTTATTTTGACCAGTGGCACAGACTATTTGACGTCATCACAGCTCTGTTAGTCCTCTCGTGTTACTTTCACCTAAGTGCTGCATGCCAGACCTTTTTACAGCTGACACTTGAATTAGCATTCAACCCCACTGGGCTTACCTTTTGTGGTGGTGTTTACTTGCTTTAAAGTTACATCAGAGTCATTGTTCGTGGAGTGTTTACCCTGTCTACCCCCTGCAGTCTGCAGCATACACAACAAACGCACACTAGTACAGCGTGAAGTGCTCTCTAACCCTGCTGTTATATCTGATGGAAATGGTGTTGGTGCTTGTCAGCACTGGAGAGAGGAAATGAAGCCAGAAGTAGTGTGTGGGGTTCTGTCCATGGTGCTGAAAAAAGAGGAAGCTTCTGAATCACTGTGTTTTTTGAGAAGCTGTGAAGTAGGTTGTGTGTGTGTGTGTGTGTGTGTGTGTGTGTGCGTGTGTGTGTGTGTGTGTGTGTGTGTGTGTGTGTGTGAGAGAGATCCCCTCAAGAATTTATTTGAATCTTCAAAAAGTCTGACTCGAAACCCATTTCTCAGCAACAACGCTGTGACCTAATTCATGATAAGAATTTCAAATGAGATTTCCCCATCAGTCCCTCTGTTATCTACCTTTCCTCATCCATACCGTCTCAGTTACGTTCTCCGCTGCAGCATCCGAGCTCCGTGGACGAGATCAGTCGCAGCCGTCTTTCATTTGTTTTTGTCCTGAGGGTCAAAACTGCAAATCGGCTTCTAAAGTCTGAAACAAAGAGCGTCAAAAAACAACTTGAAAAAGAAAAACATGTCATTTTTTCCTGTTATTGCAGTGAAGAGTGCTGAATTTGAACAATCTCAAGCAGCTAGTTATACGCTCATATTTAAGATATTTATTCAGTATGTAAGCTTGGGTTTCTGCACAGATGGACCTCAGGAGAGTGATGATCAAATATAATTTTAGATGTGATTACAGCAGCAGCAGCAAACCTTTGAGACCGCAGTGCTGTTTGTAATATTTGACACGTTTATATGACGAGGAAAAGCAACCGGCTCTGCCAATGCTTTCAGTCAAAGGTGACCTTTCCCCAGCTGTCCTTGCAACTACCACTGTTTTTCTCCTTGAGAAAGCTGTCCACATTTTCAGCTCCTATTTAATATCGTTTTTCTGCTCGTCCCCTGCAAATGAACCCGTGCTCTGTCCGCGGTAGATAGTGTTGTTGGAGGTGACTGGTTTTCAGTGATCAGCCTGCTGGCTGTTGTGATAATGAACTCCCAAATGTCACTGGTCACATCTTCAGGGTTCAGATCATCCATCACTCAAAGGTTTGCTTACTCAGAGGCAGGCATGCATGAGGATAAACACACACAATGTTCACCTCATTTTTTTCTCCTTTTCTGTCCAATTTACTTTGTTTATCGCTTTTTCTTTTCGTTATTCACAACTAAGTGAAGTCTTTCTGAGATAGCCTTAGCGATGTCACAGATTTCAGGGATAACAAGGCCAACGCAGAAAAGGATGAGGAGGCAGCAGGCAGAGTTCAATGGTTTAATAATGAAGAACTTACATAGAACAAAATTACAGCTGGTCCGGCAGGCGGGTTACAAAAGGCCAATCCACAAAGTAAAGTCACGAGGAGAAAACTTGCACTAGAAAAAACTGGAAAAACTAAGATAAGGGTGAAACACTACACATGAGGAGCAACGACAGACTGACAGTGAAACAGGGGAAACACACAGACTAAATACACAAGGAGAGTAGGATGATGAGACAAAGGTGAAACAAATCAGGGCGGGGCAGACAATCACAAAGGCGGGAACACCAAGGTCTAATGAAAGAGGCTGGGACACGGGTCATAACACACAGTATGGGGTATAACACATCCGCAGTTGAACTGGAGCTGTGGTTGTGCGTTGCTATTGGCTCAATTTCGCCGAGTGCAGACCAGATTTTACTGCGAATGTGTTGTACCCCAAAGATATGACACATTGATGACATGTGACATCTCCTCTTTTCACAGAGTTGGGAAAAAACAAAGACAGGAAGTAAAACCAAACAACACACAAGAGGAGTGAACTTATAAAAAAAACAAAAAAAACAGGAAAAACTAAATTAATTAATGAAACAAGGAATATAACAAAAACCTAGAAACCTAGAAAACCAAAATCCTTTAGGCAAATCAGAACTAATACAAGCCACAAAAAAGGTGTAACATAAGAAAGTCTAAAGTCTTAACAAAAAAGTCAAAGGACCTCTGGGAACTGAGCCAGACCACGACAAGCGATGTATAAATGCAAAATGCATAAGTGCCACCCTCCGTCCATTCCACGCTTCCCATTCATTGTCGAAATTTCAAATGTTGTCAGAAACACATTTTCTATTTTCATAATATAAGAGAAGAAAGTTTCCAAACGAGCCGCCATGTTAGTTCCGGTTTGAAAGCTGGGAGCAGCAGCCCACGACGGAAAGCGTTCGTCCCATCAGGTGCCTTGTGTCTAATGGCAGCCCATCAAGTGTCCAATGCTGGGAAGCGAGGCGATCCCTCGCCATAAAAAACGCCCCTGTGGACTCGCACCATTATGATGTTATGGTACATGTCCACAGCCTCCGTCCTTTCCATGCTTCCCATTCATTGTCTATGTTAGCAGCTGTGCAATGCATTCTGGTAGCGTGGCGGCGCGATTTGTGAGTCGGGGCGTCACGTTGCCCGCTCCTCATTTGCATTAAGTTGAGGTCTAGGCTACTTTTAACAAATCAGGGGCGTCCAGCGTGACTCGCCGCCTCTGGAAACTCCCTAGAAACTTTTAAACTAACAGTTGTTGATCTAAAATAAAGAGATTCAGCAACTGCATGACTTATTTCTCGCATAAAATGTTTTCAGTGAACTATTTTCGTGATATAAGAGAAGAAAGTTTTCAAACGAGCCGCCATGTTGGTTCCAGGTTAAAAAGCTGGGAGCAGCAGCCCACGAGGGAAGAGCTTTTGTCCAATCAGGTGCCGAGTGTCTTTTGTCTTATATGGCAGCCCATCAAGCGTCCAATGCTGGAAAGCGAGGAGATCCCTCATGATAAAAACAAAAAAACGCCCCTATGGACACATACCATGAGTGTCTTCTCATGTAATTTGAAAAGCTGCATTGAGTGGCGCCACCAGCGTGGGCGACAGGGGGTTCAAGTGAAGTGGCCTCTTCCGGGTGTTTTTTCAAAAGGCAGCTGACTCATAGAGGAGGTCATCTATAAATTACTACTTCAGACTCTTCAAATTAAGAGAAGACAAAAAGGTGGAAGGGACGGGAAGGACAGCAGAAGAGAGAGAGCATTGTTCTTTTTATCTGCATTTTTCTCAGATCCAAAAAGAAAAAACGATCTTTCTGTTGCTGTCGTCTTGTCACTAATGATGCTAAATATGTCAAAGTGAATGTTTACAGCTTCGTGCTGCTGGAGAGGACCATGCTGGTGCTGATGCTGGTGCTGATGCTGCTGCAACAGCATCCTTTGGGGTTATTCCTGTCATAGCAACGTTGCTGTGGCAACAGGCCCGCGCACCAGAGAGAAAGAGAGAGAGATTGTGTACTAAAAATATTCCCAATAAGCACTTCTTCAGTCCTCAAAATAAATGATTAGCTTTGTCTTTTGAATTATATTTTTATAGCTTCTTGTAGATTATTAATAACATCTTTTTTTTTTTTAATAATTCATCTTCGACAAAAACCCCAGTGTTGTTTTAGAGCTGCATGCAGAGAGGCGCGTTGGTCAAGAAGCTTGTAGGAATTATAACAGTGACTGCACGACGCAGCTTCTTCAGGTGTCCTGCAGCACGATGGATCCGAGGATCATCACCTGGAGGTCGGATCCGTGTGTTGGTGATGCTGGGCAGAGGTATGATGGATGATGATGGATGATGTCAGTGGATTATTGGTGCTGGATGCTCTGCAGGAGAAGCGAGGGTTTACCACACTGTGAGATGGATTTATTTTTATTTTTCACCTGAGATGCATTTATGAAATAAATAGCTGCAGGTACAGATGGACAGATGGAGGAAGCAAACAACGTGCATGCGCTCTGACCAGTTTGATAAGCGCGCCTAAAAACTGCTGAGATACACAGAAATGCCTGCATGTGTGTTTATTCATATATACACTGTAAAAAAAAACATTTTTTTTTCAAGAAATTTTAAATTTTTTGTCTATATTTCGAAATTACAGAAAAAAATGTAAAGATTACAATAATTAACTTTTTATTGAAATGTGTCATGTGTTTTAACAAAAAAAATCTGTATAAATGGAATACATTAAATATCTGTTTTTTAACAGCTTTTGAATGCTAATTTTAACAAAACTAACCGTAAAAATAAAGTATTCTTTACAGATAAAAGTAGAAGGATTTTCTGTAATTTTACAAAAAAAAAATATACACACTGTTATTAATCTATTTAAAACTGTATAATTGCAAGAAAATATATGCCTCAAGACATTTGCATTTGCATAACTTAACCACTACTTTACATACATAAACT
The DNA here is from genome assembly GCF_043250625.1 of Sebastes fasciatus. Lineage (NCBI taxonomy): Eukaryota > Metazoa > Chordata > Actinopteri > Perciformes > Sebastidae > Sebastes > Sebastes fasciatus. The sequence continues at coordinate 13,732,123 of NC_133813.1, forward strand.
GAAAAAACATATAATATACTGTACTTTCTGCATTATGGCTGAAAAGGTTACTGGAAGTCGGTTATTCATTTTTATTCATGCATACAGCTGCTAACGACTGTCATTGTCGATTCAATCTCTAATATTTTGGTTCTCATTTCCAATTTGGCTTATTGAATTTTCTTGTCCTGTGCAACCAACACTTCAAAACCCAAAGATCTGCAATTTACAACTAATTTTTTTTTTTTTTATTTTTCTAATATTTGCTAATAACTTTACTGCACTTTGATGAATCATCTCAGCTCTAAAAAATAGATTAGATTAGATCTAAATGCCAGAGAAGGGTTAAAAATGTTGATCACAATTTCTTAAATCCCGAGGTGATGTCTTTCTATTGCTTTTTTTGCAAAACCAAAACCAAAAGATATTCAGTTTATAAGACAAATCAGAAAATATTCACATTTTAGAAGCCACAACCAGTGAATTTTCGGCATTTTTGTTTAATGAATTGAATTTAAAATTAACTTATTTTTTTTAAATAGTACATTTCTGTCAGTTGACTTATCGATTAATCGACAATTTCTTAAATCCCAAGGTGATGTCTTTTTATTGCTTATTTTGTCCAACCAACAGTCCTAAACCAAAATATATTCAGATTACTATCACATAAGACAAATATAACCAGAAAATATTCCTATTTTAGATCCCACAACCAGTGAATTTTCTGTATTTTTGCTTAAAGCTGCAGTGGGTAGAATTGGAGCAAATAGGATTTTAAAAAGTTATTTTTATAAAACGGTCACTATATCCATGAGACAGGTAATCTGAAAAAAGAACATCTGTCTCTGTGTCCTCCGGTGTCCTCCGGTGTCCTCCGGTGTCCTCCGGTGTCCTCCGGTGCCCCTAATGCCATCTGCAAGATTTCACAGACAGGAGGAAAACAACCAATCAGAGCCGAGCTGGAGTCTGCCGTCCAGCTGCCGTCTCTGAGAGCCAGCTGTCAATCACTCTCGAACTCCGACCAAACGGTCAAACTAGGCAGCACTGCTCAAATATGAATCAATATTCTGTTACTGTAATGCCTATTTCTCTCCTCAGATGTTTTCAGAAACATCTTGTAGTGTACAGTTTGGCTGTAAAATGAGAAAGTTTGTGACCCGGCAGCCATGTTGAGATCAGTTGAGGAAATACCAAGCACCGCCCACCAGCTGGAGCACAGCCAATAGGAACGCTTTCTCTCTCTGAAATGACCTGTGATTTGTCAAAATCTCCCGTCACGGGCTAGATTTTCTGGAGCCTGAAAATAGAGCCATGAGGAGGTGCGGAAGTCTAGTTTTCTCTCAGAACACTTGAATTACAATATGCTGAAAGGTTATTATGGAATTTTTGCCCAATGATGCCAAAACCTTTCTTTCTACTGCAGCTTTAAAGGAAAATTGTGTAACATTTCGGGGGATCTATTAGCAGAAATGGAATCTAAAATATAAAGTGTTTGATTTTAGGGCTGCAACTAACAATTATCATGTCATTGCTTGTTTGGTCCGACCAACAGTCCAAAACCCAAATATATTCACTATCACTAAGAAAAGCAGCAAATCCTCACAACTGAGAAGCTGGAAATGATAGTTTAATAATCGATTCATTCTCTGTTGATCTACTAATTGATTGATCAAGTTGCTTCAGCTCTATTCACTACGTTACGATTAGAGTCAAACTCCCTGGTTTTACTTAAACTTTTTTTGCCTTCAGAGCAACAGGTCTTTCTCTGGTGTTGATGAACACTTCGAAGTGAGCTGATCTGATAAAAGCAGGCCTGTTCCAGAGCTGCAAGATGATTACAGTACACTTGCATAACTTTTGCAGAATTAGTCGTTTTAAAAGAACTTATTACTCCAAGAGCACCTTGTTGCCTGAAACTCCGATGTGACAGTTAGTATGACTAATGTCAGACCTCCTCTGCTTGTAATTGTGTGCTCAACAGGAGCTGATTAAGGGTCATTACTTGCACCATTATATGTGTGTGTGTGTTTGTGGGTGTGTGTGGGTGTGTGGGTGGAGGGGTGAGACACAGAGACAGACAGAGAGCAATCTGTAGGCCCCTCATATGTGACAGGAGCTCTCAGTTGAAGATCCCATCTCTGCCCTGCTGCTGGCCAGATGTGACAGCTGTTTTCAGATCTCATCGCCGAGGATTTCTGTCTCGGTGTTTCATCTCCGAAGGGTTTCCTCCACTCTCTGGTGTAGCTTTAGCATCGTGCAGACCTGAAATAGCTGCGAACAGAAGAATGTCTGTGCATCCAACAACCCACACTGCCTTTTCCTTCCCACTGTGAACCTTTCAGCCACATGTTGGGATTACTGCAGCAGCAGGATCACAGCCTCACGTGCTTTCAAACCTTCCTCAAATTCATCTCTTTTCATTTTGTACCTGTCTGCACTCTCTCCTGCTGGCAGCACTGTGAGGACTATAATAGTGTAAATATTTTTGGTGTGTTGCCAAGCTACTGTATGAGTTATTCTCTCTGACTGAGTCTCTACCTTCTGTGCTTTTCTCTGTCTGAAAAATTTACATCCAACATGTTCTATTGTTGCACAATTCATCCTTTTTGTTTTTTCAAATTGCAAATTGAAATATTTCTTCATCCACAAGAAAGTAAATCTTTTCAGAAACATATTTGAGTCTACTGTTTAGCTGTAAAATGAGCAAGTCAAGGCAAGTCTATTTTATTTGTATAGGAACAGAGGAGGGATCCCCCTTCCAGGATGGACAGACGTGCAATAGATGTCGTGTGAACAACACAGTCTCACGGCAGTTTGTGAAATAGTCACGAAATACAATCCATTTGATTCGTGTACATAGACATGAATTTCCCTTTTTTTCGGGACGCTCAGCACGACTCAGCAACACGTGACACACGTGTCAATTTCTGCTGCAGTCTTTTCAAAATAAAACTACTTAGTTAGGCTTAGGAAAAGATCGACTTGGTTAGGCTTAGGCAACAAAACGACTTACTTAGGTTTAGGAAAAGATCGACTTGGTTAGGCTTAAGCAAAAAAACTACTTAGTTAGGCTTAGGAAAAGATTGACTACTACTAAAATAATAATCATGTAGGCTTTCAGTTTTAAATTTTCTATTTTCCCTTTTGATTTTAATTCTGGGTGAAATGATCCTCCATACAGAACAGCTGCTCTTTGGCTCCTACGGTTTACGCTGCGTGTCGTAACCCTGTCTAGTAATTGGATGACAAAATCAGAGAGAGATAATTACCAAACTCTCCTTAGGCAAATGATTAGAAGAATAACATTATGAATATTCACGCTGTGTAAAATGTTATACTTCAAAAACTGTACGGAAAAACATCTGCGTGTCTCTTTTTGTTTGTGCTGCTGATTCCTGTGTGACAGTTTCTCTCCTTCTCTTCTCCGTCAGGGTGCAGGTGGAGTTTTACGTGAATGAAAACACCTTCAAGGAGCGTCTGAAGCTTTTCTTCATCAAAAACCAAAGGTCAAGTAAGTGGACCGTGCAGGTCATCTTCTCACGTCCCTAAATTGGCTGTTGCATAATTGAAAGGGTCCGTTCAAAATTCGTGCCTAATGAGACTCAGATGAATGCAGAAAAACACGTGTTTTGCTTAGCAACCGCTGTGCACGCTTACTGTAAATGTACAAACTGATGTTATTTATGAGTCACAATAAATCTCAGTTTTGCTGCAGTGTCTCACTGTTTTGTAATGAGCATTTCTTTGGTCCCTTTTTCGCCTTTAGGCCTTCGGATTCGTGTGTTCAACTTCTCCCTGAAGCTGCTCACCTGTCTGCTGTACATCATCCGAGTGGTGACGGATAACCCCGGTCAGGGCGCCAGCGGCAGTCACAGCACAGGACAGCAGAACACTGCCAGTGGCAACAACAAATGGTTCGTTCACACTGAGAGAAAAGATGTCGAGATTTATTCGAGAACAACGAAAACAACAGAGGAACTAATGATAGATTATTGAAAGAAAGACAATGAAAAGTCAAGTCATGTCTATTTTTATAGCCCAATATAATAACATAGTATACCTTGAAACCGGTATACGTTACAACCCTCCCTACATTAATTAACTTCTCATTCTGTTTTGTTCCTCACTAATCTGCAGTGTTGACTGCCCGTGGAACGGATCAGTGCAGGTTAACTGGTAAGCGGCAGCAGAAGGTGTGATTTCTGTTAATGGGGTCAAATTAGTAGGAAATTATTATGTAGCCTGTGGTGAGAGCAACACTCTGTGAGTGCTCGTTCGGCTCTTTGTAATTCGTTTCCTGCACTCGCCTAATTATTTAACCTGGCATGAGATCAATGCTGGACATGTTCCATTTATTATGTCTTACTTTATTAATAACCATCTGAAGATATAATGACAGCTTGATCATCTACAAGTCTCATTCTGACTGTGTTTATCTTGCTGATGGTATAAAACCAGATAATAATGCATTTATTGACTGATGTACAGGATATTTATTGTTAATCAAAGAGTTGCTGTTGTGTCTGACAGGGAGTTGATCTTTTGGGTGGATAGAAAAGTTCCTGTCTGGGCCATTCAAGTGAGTCACAACATAATAAGAATATGAATTAATTAAAACTAACCTTTTCTAAATGGAAGTACATGACTTCGCTGTGAAAACACTGTGGGTTTCCTCCTTAGAGGATTATTTTCTGAAATGCCATTCTGCTGTAAATAATTTATGAGCTTGTGTTTTCCCTGTGTTGGCTTGTGCAGGTCATTGTAGCCATCATTAGTTTCCTGGAGACCATGTTACTGATGTATCTGAGCTACAAGGTAAGACACAAAATAAAAAGACACAGAGACTTGAAGCACGTCAGTAATACAGTCTGTGCAATTATTAGTCACTCTGCGAGATTGACAATCCATAAGTGGCGCATGATTAGCCCCAGTCATTTGTCACGGCTACATTAAATATCGGCAGTAATTACAGGATCTGGTGGAGGTGAAGGATTAAGTGGTCGTGGAAAGTGACAGACTACAATTAAGATCTGCATCTCTGCAGTGACTCACTGTCTATTGTGTGCTCACAGGTGAAACTGTTAAAATGTCTGTGCATGTTTTGTTTTTTTTATTTTATTCTAGGGGAACATTTGGGAGCAGATATTCCAGGTGTCATTTCTTTTGGAGATGATCAACACAGTTCCCTTCATCATTACGGTAAAAACTTTCACCATGGAAACACTGACATACTCATTATCTTTCCTATCTCCTGGTAATACTTTTAACGTGTCTACTGTAGACAGCGGTAATGTCAACACTCTATTTTACTTTTTCATATTTTTTTTTTCACTGTTAGCCTTCAACAATAGAGGACATAAGTATTGCTGAGAGTCAGCTTAATGGACACAGAAAAGAGAAGAATAAGCATTTAGATGGCTGGAAACTAGAGACTGTACCTCTGCGCCACAGTTGTTTTAGATGTTAAGTGTTATAATAGCAGGTTGTAATGTCTGACAGGTGAAAGATCTACGCTACAAGACATATTTCCCATTAGTGTAGAGTTTTTAGCCACATTTAGTGCTAATTAGCAAAAAATGTAGCCCCACCCAAACGCATCCCCTGCTTTATGGCCTATTTGACTCTAAATGGGAGCATAATTTACTAAATGAACATCATGCTGTATTGAAGAAGACTTGAAACTAGCGATTGAGACCATAAACTCATGTTTACAATGTTTACTGAGGTAATAAATCAAGTGAGAAGTAGGCTCATTTTCTCATAGACTTCTATACAATCAGACTTCTTTTTGCAACCAGAGGAGTCGCCCCCTGCTGGCTATTAGAAAGAATGCAGGTTTAAGACACTTCTGCATTGGCTTCACTTTTCAGACCCGGAGGTATAGCCCATTGATCCATACAGTATTTCCCATTGGTGTGCGGTTTGCAATGTGTGATTGAAGAAACGTTGAAATGAAACTGAATGAAACGTCATCTGTTTGAAATGTCTCACTTTGTCCTCAGATCTTCTGGCCGTCAATAAGAAACATCTTTATTCCCGTATTTCTCAACTGCTGGCTGGCCAAGTGTGCTTTGGAGAACATGATTGTGAGTGAAGCGCATTAACGTAATTGTTTTTTGTTAATGTCTTGTTTTCAATCAACATTTTAATGACTTTGTTCAGGCGAAGACACTTCATGCTCGCAGTCCTACTGCGGCTGCTGACAACAACACGTCTCTCCTGCTTTGGTTCTGCTCTGATAGTGTGCACCCTGGAGGTTTTTCCGCTGGGGGAATTACATGTAACCCTCTCTGCATTTTATCATGTTGCTCTGTATTCTGCGCTGCTCAGCTGCAGCAGGAAGCATCTTAAGAGCAAAAGCATAATGTCATCTCATATCTAAACTAATGATGTGAGACATTTGATGGATGAAGTTGATATCTTTCTTTCATATGAGACGAGGAGAGTTTTTAGCTTCAAATGTTAATGTCTGTTGTTGTAGAATGATGTCCACAGAGCGATCCAGAGGACCAACTCAGCCATGTTCAACCAGGTCCTCATTCTCATCTGCACCCTGCTCTGCCTGGTCTTCACTGGGTGAGGTTGCTTCTTCAACAACTTTTTTTTAGCTTTTCGTAAGGTCCTTTTTGTGGTGGTGTATCGTCTTCTATTCAGTTATAATGTATGTTGTATTTATCTGTATCATAACCTCAATAAGAAATGTATGTTTTAAGCTTTTGTATTATATCGCATTATATTGTAATGATAATGTATAGCTTAACATCAGATAGCGACTAGCCAATCAATGAGGAAAATTGGTGACACTTTAATTTTCAGGTCCATAAATTCCTAATAATTTGCTAGGAAGTTTCCTGGAACGAAAGAGTTGTGTAATTTGGTACTAATTAAAGAAAAAAACATAGCGGTACACTTCTAATTAATTCCAAAAATGCTAAGCTAGCTTGAGAGCGAGAGAGAGCAGCCGTGATTGGGTGAAGGAGAGAGTGAATGAAGAGAGGGAGCGGCATTAGCTAGGACAAAGCAGTGAATCATCAGAGAAATAATACAATATGTTCCAATTGTTTCATGCCGCTTACGTTCTAAAGCACAAATAAACACACCCACATCCGCACAACCCTGCGGGAAGGTGCCACATTGCCGGATTTTAAGGAATGCTGCCTAAACGTAAAGAAGTTGTAGTTTTGTTGCCTAAACCTAATTCTTTTTTCTTTTTTTTTTGCCTAAACCTAAATAAATTGTAGTTTTATTGCCTAAAAGACCTTTGCCTTAAAACCTAAAGAAGCCTTTTTGTTCTTGCTGCTTTATGTGAACATTACATGGTAGGGATAAATGTGGTCATTGTGTGTGTTTGTATTCATGTTTCTCTAACCTGTCCTGTACAGCACATGTGGAATCCAGCACCTGGAGCGAGCGGGCAAAAACCTCTCCCTCTTCAACTCCTTCTACTTCTGCATCGTCACCTTCTCCACCGTCGGCTTCGGAGACGTCACTCCACGCATCTGGCCCTCCCAGCTGCTGGTGGTCATCATGATCTGCGTGGCTCTGGTGGTGCTGCCTCTGCAGGTAGGACGATGAATCTCCTAATCTCCTGAATGTTCCTTTGTGAGTTTCACTCAGTTTACTAGCCGTGTGTCAGTTTGAGGAGCTGATGTACCTGTGGATGGAGAGACAGAAGTCTGGAGGGAATTACAGCCGCCACAGAGCGCAGACGGAGAAACACGTCGTACTGTGTGTCAGCGCACTAAAGATAGACCTGCTCATGGATTTCCTCAACGAATTCTACGCCCATCCCAGACTGCAGGTACAAAACAACACAAAATAGTGCATTTTTGTACTCTAGAGTACACATATAGAATGTGATAATGGTCTGCATGGAGCGTTTTTCTAAGGATATTTAAACGGATTGTGATTCAGATAAGACATTAGACATCTTCTAGAAATGCTTCGTGTGTGATCTTAAAGGATTACTATGTGGTGATCCTGTGCCCGAGTGAGATGGACCTCCAGGTGCGGAGAGTGCTGCAGATCCCTCTGTGGTCTCAAAGGGTCATCTATCTGCAAGGATCTGTTCTCAAAGACCAGGACCTGCTAAGAGCCAAGTAAGTGACACTTAAACCTTGGTCTGTCAGTCTGTCTGTCTGTCTGTCTGTCTGTCTTTCGGTTGGTCCAACACTTTTGTCCAGACTAAAATATCTTGGTTAGATTACCATAACATTATGGTCCACAGAGGATGAGAAGGATCCAGAAGATGTATCCTTTTTTTTATCCATCATTTTTTTTTTTTTTTAATTAGTTTAATTTTTTTTACAAGCGGTTACAGATAACGGATGGTTGATAGATATTCCTGACTCTTCAGGAAAATATAAACAACTTCACGGATTCCTTTGGTCGTCAATCTGTCCATGCAGCATGCACTAGCTGCACAGCTTTGACTCAGAACAAATTGTCTATAGTCGGATGCTAACGTTTTATATTTTGCATTTTAGGCAGATATAAATAATTGCCACAAACATCACTAGAGTATGAAACTCTATTGTCCTTCCATTCCTTAATGCCGCCCAAATAATCTCTCATTGCTTTCTCAGTAAATATGCTTGTCAGAGCTATTGTGTTGCCTCATGCTGAGACAACATTGTCATTTTTCATTCAAACTATACCCATTTCTTTTGAGACTTAAATGGACCACTTTCTCTGAGGAAAGCAGACATGATCCGTCTCAAATACTTCTGATAACTTTGAATCATGAAAGTGAAAATTTTAACACTGATGAAAAGATTGAAAGACCTGCTGTCGGTCTGTACGTCAAGTTTATTTCTGTAGCTTTAAATCACATGCAAGCCTCAAAGTCTCTTACAGAGGTACAGCCAAGCTTAACAGGGAAAATTCAACTCATTTTAAGTCTAAGAAAATTACTAACTTAATTAATTAATTCACTTATAAATTTTTTATTTGAAAGTATTATTTATTTATTGATTTACTAGCTTAAGATGCATCAGGTACTAAAAGTACGTATTTTTTTGTCCATTGGATTTTTTATTATTTTTTTAATTTCTTTTTATGCAATATTACAACAATAAAAACATTAAATAGCTTGCCAAAAACACATAATAGCCCTGTGCAACAGTGGCACCATAATGTATGGAACACCTTACACCAAACACCAAAGGATTACTTTGATAAAAATCGCTTATATAGCTTCACTTTAAACATTTGGCAGGGATGTGATGGAGCAATTAGAAGTAGAGGACCGGGTGTGTGTCACGCTTACATCCTGCTTCTGGCACCGTTTCATATCCTCCCACACTTGTTTTGCATTCTGCACTCTCCTGTCTGTGCTAATCATATGCAAAACAGCTCCACACATACAGCACATATACAGTGCAGATTGTGTGTTTGTCTATACGCAGCAACTTAAATATTAAATCAAAGGATGTTGTCTGTTGTCTCTTCTGACTGGTCAAAGGTCATTTGCTGACTCTTTTTTTGTGGCAGGGTTCATGATTCTTTCCCGCTGTTTGTATTTGAGTAATTTGCCTTTGTTTTTCATACATTTTGACTTTGTTCTATTATTTGTCAACTTGTCTCGCGGCTGCAGAATGGATGACGCAGAGGCTTGTTTCATTCTGAGCAGTCGTAACGAGGTGGATCGCATGGCTGCGGTAAGGACAGCAACAATAACTCTACCAATTATGAGTTGCCATTCACTTGTTTACAAAAACTCAAGTCATTAATGCTGTCAGTCATAAAGACAATTACCAATTAATTAAAGGAGATTACTTTGACTGTTTTCCCTCAGGACCATCAGACCATCCTGAGAGCCTGGGCAGTGAAGGACTTTGCTCCAAATTGTCCCCTCTATGTCCAGATACTCAAACCTGAAAACAAGTTCCATGTAAAATTTGCAGGTGAGAATTTCTAAACTGTCAGTGAGACGTTTATTCGCTTTCTGGAGAGTTAGATGAAAAAATCGATACCACTCTCATCTGTCATCTTGCATCTCTTTGTGATAATTTTGTGTCTCTTTGTGACTTCCCAATAAGAAATGTTAGCAGTAACTTCAAACAGAGGCCCTCTTGCCCAGGGCCTCTCCAGCCTTTCAGGCCCCTAGACTTGTGCCCAGTAGGCCCGTTTGGTAATCCATCCATTAACTTTGCATTGCGTGGAGTTCAACTTTGGTGAACTTTGACCGGTAAAGTCACAGCCTCAACCAATACCAAAAGACATTTGTGTGGTTGACCCCACTTGGCACCGCCTACATTCAGCATTAATATCACCGCGGCAGGCAGTGGTCACTCGGTTGCATTTGCGCATGTGCCCTTAGAAGGAGAATTAATGTTGGACGTACATTCATCAGGTGGCCAGAAACATGACTTCAAATTAACCATTAGCCTGGCTCTGTCCAAACATAACAAAATATACCTACCAACACCTCGAAAGCTCAGTAATTTATATGTTTTATCTTGGTTGTTTAATGTTTAATATGGTTAAACGACAATTTATGGTCATTATAACTTCTACTGCTTGGATCCTTTTCAGATCATGTTGTGTGTGAGGAGGAATTCAAGTACGCCATGTTGGCCCTCAACTGTGTGTGTCCTGCCACCTCCACCTTGGTCACGCTCCTTGTGCACACCTCCCGCGGACGGTCAGTAGCCTAATCTTCTCCCTCGGGCTTTTTTGATTCATCTTTAGTGGGATCGCAAAGTTCAAAGTTCTTCACATGTTCATGTCTGCTGATGTACTGTATATTGATGTGTCCATGGAACTGGCACAGAGAGGTGACTAAGCCCGAGCAAAGACAAAAGTCCTAGTTCGTTGTGAAGAACGGCAGGAAGTAAAGAGAGTGCATCAAAGCAAAGAAGAGAACAGGCGGCTCCGAAATGGATTTTTTTAGGATGTGCTCTTTGTAAAACAGTGAAAAGCTCTCCAGTGGAGAATGATTTTTCACAGCATGCAAACAGATCACTTTTAAAAGCTAATGTCAATGACTGAGGGAAACCGCGTTAAAGGGGAACCAGAGGGCTGTAGCACTTACTGTGTTTCTGACAACTCTTTAGAAAGTGAAGCTTTTTGTCTTTTTATTAGACGAACAGGCTTTGAGATTGCAAATATTAATATACAAAAGGGGTATATGAATGTCTGTTATAGTTGTCTGACTGTGTAAGAGGGAGTATGTTTATGCAAATGTATGTTTGCATTGCATGTGTGGGCGGCTTTGAGTGTGAGAGATGAAGGAACAGTGTGTGACATTTCTGGGGATCAATTAGCAGAAATGGAATATAATATTCATAACTATGTTTTTTTTGTTGTTTTCGAGGAATTAATTGGTACCAGGTCATACCAGCTTGTCGTGAAGGAGGCTAAATAACACTCCTACTTATGCTGAATTTTGGCGAGGCAAAACTGTCATGGTCATTTTCAAAGGGGTCCCTTGACCTCTGACCTCAAGATATGTGAATGAAAATGGGTTCTATGGGTACCCACGAGTCTCCCCTTTACCGACATGCCCACTTTATGATAATCACATGCAGTTTAGGGCAAGTCATAGTCAAGTCAGCACACTGACACACTGACAGCTGTTGCTGCCTGTTGGGCTGCAGTTTGCCATGTTATGATTTGAGCATATGTTTTATGCTAAATGCAGTACCTGTGAGGGTTTATGGACAATATTTGTCATTGTTTTGTGTTAATTGATTTCCAATAATAAATATATGCAGTACATACATTTGCATAAAGCAGCATATTTGCCCACTCCCATGTTGATAAGAGTATTAAATACTTGACAAATCTCCCTTTAAGGTACATTTTGAACAGATAAAAAATGATTGACAGCCCTAGTGAATATTAATAAATATAAGAAGCAAGTATGTAAACTGTTACCTAAGGGTTGTTCTGAGCACAGAGCATAAAACTCAAAGCGTTTGAGCAATTACCGTAATTACTGGAAGGCATCATCGGGCATTTAAGAGTAAAACCGAGTTGCTGACACACGGATCAAGCGTTCTGCTTTCACCAGGTAACCCAGGAGACGCAGGGCGGGAGACCCTGAGGGTCTGGAGGGATGAAAGGAGAGGAGATGGAGAGTTTTGCGAATACAGATAATGATTGATCCTGATTAGATCAAGTATTGATCTAGATAGTTAAAAATTGCATATTGTATACATTAGTATATGTGGAAAATCCCTAACACTTTAAAAAGGTATCAGGTTTACCATGTTTGTTTGTGTTTTCCCTGAATGAATGCAGAGAAGGACAACAGTCTCCGGAGCAGTGGCAGAGGATGTACGGATGTTGCTCCGGCAACGAGGTCTACCACATCCGAGTCTGTGACAGCAAGTTCTTTGGAGAGTACAACGGCAAAAGCTTTACATACGCTTCCTTTCATGCTCACAAGAAGTGAGTTGACATTTAAACTAAAGCATCTTCTTCAGATGCTGACAGGTTGAAAATACACCGAGACATTTACGGGCACGGATGGAAGAAGTATTTCGATCTTTTTACTTCAGTGAAAATAACAATACCACAGTGTAGAAATACTCTGTTACAAGTAAAAGTCCTGCATTAAAAAATGTTTGTAAGTAAAAGTATTAGCATCAAAATACACTTAAAGTACCAAAAGTAAAAGTACTCATTATGCAGATATCCCATTATAGGATTTTTTATCATGCATAAATGGAGCTGTATAAATGGAGCTAATTTAAATTTAACTATATGTACTGCTATGTAGCTATCTACATAATAATAATAATCTATAATAATGTATCACATTGTATTTTAATAATAAAAAAATCTGAAAAAGTAACTAGTAAATAAATTCATCAAATAACTTTAGTGGAGTAAAAAGTACGATATTTCCATCTGAGATGTAGAAGAGTAGAAGTATAAAGCAGGCTACGAGAAAATGGAACAAGAAGCTCAGAATTGTACTTAAGTAAAGTACTTGAGTATATTTACTTAGTTACTTTCCACCACTGTTTACAGGGGTTGTTACATATTTTGTTAGTGTTTTTTTTTAATCTGTTATACCTGGTATTGTCTTGTATAATCAAGTACAGCAGCAATGCACTACTGTTCTTTTGGTTCATCCGACTCAATTTTATACAGAGAAATAAATGTAAAAAGAACATCTGTCTTTTGATTATACTGTAGGTGTTTTTTTGTCTAGCTAAAAAGTGATGTCAGATATTTAGCACATTACAAAAACATTTTTTTCAGCTTACCGCTACAGAATTTGAGATATTTTCCTCAAGTATACACTAACAGCCGGTATGTGATGTGCAGGTACGGCGTGTGTCTGATCGGTATAAAGAGGGAGGACAACAAGAGCATCCTGCTGAACCCTGGCCCGCGCCACATCATGGCTGCCACAGACACCTGCTACTACATCAACATCACCAAGGAGGAGAACTCGGCCTTCATCTTCAACCAGGAGGAGAAGAAGGGCCGCCCTACCGGGGGACTCTTCGACGGACCCTCGCAGCTTCCCGTTCACAGCATCATCGCGAGCATGGGTGAGAGAGAGTGTGATAAACTGCTCTTGTTCATGACAGAGGTCTGGAGGTATTGATGAATTTGATGGATGGCTCCTTATGTGGGATTTAACTCACAGGCACCGTTGCCATGGATCTTCAGAATACGGGTCCACCTGACGTCTCAGTTGCTAAGCTGGTCCCACCTACGGTGAACGGAACAGGGGGCCGCCGGCCGAGCATTGCTCCAGTTCAGGAGATCGCCGACTCCTCCTCAATCCTGCCATGTGACCTTCTCAGCGACCAATCAGAGGATGACTCCGTCTTTACAGACGAGAAAGGCCACTCATTAACTGAGTAAGGTTTCTGTGTCTCTGTGTGTACATAAATACCCATTCCTTAAAGGGATACGTCAGGTGTTTTGAAGTGGGGTTGTATGAGGTACTTATCCATAGTTGGTGTATTACCTACAGTAGATGCTTCTCCAAACTGGAGGCACGCTGACCGTCATCTACTGTAGGTAATACACTGACACCCAAAACACCCAAACTATCCCTTTAAAAACCAAACTACAAGGAGGCAGAGCAAATAACAGTCTATAAAATAATATTAAAAAAATTTATTTAGAAAAAAAGAGTACTCGAATGTCCTACTCAAGCGTAAGTATTAAACAGAAGTTATCTGACTTAAATATTACTCAGGTAGAAGTTAGATTTCTTGTGCTGGAAACTGCTTCCGTAAGTAAAACTACAGATGTAGTTTCTTAAGATTACTTTTTTATCTCGTAGTATAATGACCGTGGAATTGTCTTTAGGTTAAACTAGAGTTTGTAATTTATTATTATTATATTATTTATTATTATTATTATTATTTAGTATTATATGTTACTTTATACTCCTACTTCGCTACAGTTCAGAGGAAAATACTGTGGTTTTACTCCGCACTACATTTGATTAAGAGCTGATTTAATGTTGCTTTGCAGTTTAAGATTTTACACACGACATAAGATCAGTTTATAGAATTCGATCCATTGTTAATTAAATTCATTCAATTAATTAGATTCATTAAACTGTTAAGTGGTTCAAATCAGCTCAATCGCAGACTGCAACAGTAACTAACTTACTACTTATCAATGCTTATGATTGAATATACAATCATAACCTACATAGAGGGACCTTTTTCTGCACAAGTACTTTTACTTTTGGTCTTTTAGTTTTTGTATAATAGTCAAACTGTCATTCAATTAATTAATGCTGTTGCACTTCTGGTTGAGCCTTAAATAATTGAAACCACAGACATGTAATATATATAAAACCTGCAACATGCAAGATGTGAATTAAGCAGACAAACATACATAATCCATCAAGTCTAGTTTATTTACCATTGTGCAACCTCCCAGAATATCCAACCAAATTAAACCAACATATTTTTCTTACCTGTTGCACTGACAGCTAATTTCCAAGGTCATTTTTTGTTAGTACAAAAAAAATACAACAAGAAAACCATAACACAGTTTGTTTCTTTGAAATGTGTCATTCAGGATTTTGGGATTTTTGTCTGCAGGTACGTGAAAGGTTATCCCCCCAACTCTCCGTACATCGGGAGCTCGCCCACCTTGTGCCATCTGTTGGCTGAAAAAGCCCCGTTTTGCTGCCTACGACTGGACCAGGTGGGCAGTCGCCGTTCCAACTTAGTCACTCAATTACCGACTGCCTCCATCATCCCTTCCCCTCCGTCTCTCTGTCCTTCACATCATAAAAGCAAACCTAAAACACCTGTTTCTGTGTTCCTTGTGCAGGGTTGCAGGCACAACAGCTATGAGGACGCTAAGGCTTATGGTTTTAAAAACAAGCTCATCATTGTGTCTGCTGAGACCGCAGGGAACGGCCTTTATAACTTCATAGTGCCTCTCAGAGCTTATTACAGACCCAGGAAAGAACTCAACCCCATTGTCTTGCTGCTGGATAATCCGTAGGTTACACACACACACGCACATATCCTTTCTTTCAACCTCCACTCTGTCATTCAACATTTCACGCTGGGAAACATTATGTAGCTAAAAGCTCATGTCAGCAGAGCACTTAGGACAAGGCTGTGGAGGTGGAACTCCATTGTCAAGCCCTGATGTTAGGTTACTGCTCACAGTGACGGTGTGTTTTGAGCGACAAAGAAAAATAAAAACGCTGCGGAGCTCGGTGGCTCCAGACGGTAACCATAGCAACTTGCTTTGCCTTGAACCTGAATGATATATATTGCTACGAGGGGCAAAAAAGATGAAGAAAATGATTTCTTTGGAGAACACCGAGCGGGCTTTCATCGACAGCCCTGATGTGTCCCTTTTCAGCCCCCACATGCCAGCTCTCAGGACTCTCATAGAAACACACACAGAACAATAAACTCTCTGCCCCCCCCCTCCACCCCATGCAGCTCTCTCTTCCTCCCTTCCTAGCGCTGTCGCACAAATACAAACGCCCACACACACTTGGATACGTAATTCAAGCATCATGACAGCCTTGGGTCTCTCGTCAGCAGGACTGGGCAGATGCATGAAGTGATGTTCTGTTAGAGGTGGTGGTGGTGATGGTGGACAGGCAGTAATGAAGCAGCTAAATCTCTCTGAGCTTGCTCAGCACCACACCGACTAATCCCTCAGCATAAAGACACACACAAGTAGGCAGCTGAGAGTCCACCGAGAGTCCTGAAACCTCGCTACTTACTGTTGTACATCATCACATAGTAAACACTCTCATCCCTAAAGCACATCTACAGTCGAAAATCTAAGTTATCAACACATTTTAATTATCAAGTAATACTTTGCGTTTTGTGACGTATACTTTTCATATATTTTGTTTGTTTCCATGTTTGCCAAACATTTGGAAGTTTTATGTCAAACATCAAAAATAAAATAACACATCTATTGCGGCTTCTAAACTAAATGGGTGGCCACCCACAGATGCCATAACACTCGACCGAACACTTGACTTGTATATTGACATTTTATTTTATTTACATTGAATATTTTATTCTTATTTTATTATTGGTCATGGTGCTTTTTATATATACTTATATATTTATATATACACTAGGGCTGTCAAAGTTAACACGATAATAATTACAACTATAACTATAACTATAACGCAAATTTGTTTTAACGCCACTAATTTTCTTTAACGCATTAATACAATCGTTCTTCCGGATGTTTTACCGGGTTTTAAAGCTAGAGTGAAAATCCTGGCATCATATGAAACTAGAAAACATAAAGAATCCATTGGTACCATCCATGTCATACTATCTTGTCAGGAAAGAGGCTAAATAACACTCCAACGAAAAACTGGCATGGCCATTTTCAAAGGGGTCCCTTGACCTCTGACCTCAAGATATGTGAATGAAAATGGGTTCTATGGGTACCCACGAGTCTCCCCTTTACAGACATGCCCGCATTGTTCTATGTTCTCATCCAAACTCGTCACATATCGCCCCTTGCTTGGCGTCACGCTATTTTTAGCAACAAAACCACTATAGTTAGGTTTAGGAAAAAACTACGTAGTTGGCCTTAAAACTACTACGTTTGTACAGTGAAAATGACACTGACCGTTGTGAACACGGGACACAAACAAACAGCTGATTGTAACGTGGTGCACTGAACACAAACAGCAGTCTCCTGGAAGAAAGGTTTGTGTTTGTTGGACCCATCCACCTCCCCTCCTACCCGTCCTTAGTATGTCTTTTCGCACTTTAAACTAGGTCACCACACTCTCGGCGCCCTTTCTCTGAGCGTTTTCTGTTGCCATAGGGGGTTTACCTCAGTATACCTCAGTATTTGACGCCGTGGGAATGAGAACGGGCTGGATATACCAGTATTGACGATAACCTTCATATTTTAAAATGAAATATAGATATCATGTTATTAATACACATATGATAATATATATGAGACGAAATGAACAATAAACAAAGTTAAAAATGAATTTGACTGAGAGCATTATTATAATTTTTTTAATTGTCTGTAGATATCGCAATAATATCATTATTGTGAATTAATTTGGCCATGATACTACTAACTGTGTAGTGAAAATCCAAATAAATCAACACTATCTATTGTGGGTAGCCGCTCATAGACACACGCTAGACATAATCAACACGCTGTCCTTTGGTTAGTGACTCACTGTCTGATGATCCACAGTGGTTGGGCTGGTCCTGGGGTTTGAATGGTGAAGTAGAGTTGCCTTGGTTGACTGTAGCATCATAAATCAAGACAAACATTCCCCAAAATAAAAGTTAAAAGTTTAAATCAGTGGGGAAATAAACAAATTCAAGACTGTGAAGACTGTATAATCGTGTTGTCGTCCTCAGTCCACTAATTTCAGCACACCTGTTTTCAATGAGAGCTCCCTGAAATGCGAGGTCAGGTGACTGTGTGCACCAATAACTACCACTAGGTGCTGCCAAACTATTTACATCGAGATAATTAAAAACAATAAGACATCATAAAAGCTTGCTAGAAATGACACAACGGCAAACATACTTACATTTTCTCAAAATGATTGCAAGGACGTGTTTTTTTACTCACCTTCAAGGCTTTCTTAGAGTCAATTCCAATGTTTCTTGTGTGATAATAGTCAACTCAGTCTTTCTGTATCGTCCATGTTTAAAAGAATCAATTTCTTTTTTAACCCTCTGAGACCCACAATAGACCTGTTTTTGTCTTTTAAATTTCTCAAGGGGTTAAAATCTTACTACACAATGCATTGTGTGGTTTGGATTAAAAACAAAATACAATAGAAAACTAAATGGAACTCATTTCCTCTATCATATATCTCATGTTTCCTGTAGGCCAGATAATCACTTTCTGGAGGCCATCTGCTGTTTTCCTATGGTCTACTACATGGCTGGGACTATCGACAAGTAAGACTGTCATATAACCTGCTTCTCATTATCATTTTATTATATTACATTTATCCTTTCATTCAAATATATTGAAGAGGAATTTGCACTTCTCTGACATTTAATTGGATGTGCAGTATGTTCCAGGCAGATTGCTGTCTGCTGTTGTTCTGCTCATTGTTGTGTGTGTTTCAGTCTGGACAGCCTGCTGCAGTGTGGCATTATCTACGCCGATAACTTGGTTGTCGTGGATAAAGAGAGTACAATGAGTGCAGAGGAGGACTACATGGCTGACGCCAAAACTATTGTCAATGTACAGACGATGTTCAGGTAATTTTTAATGAGATTGTTTCACAATGTTTATCATATATTATTCATGACGTGGTCTATAATTTGATAGCACCGTTGTGTGTATCTGAGCCTGCATTAGAAACCATGTTTGGACGACAGCATCACTTCTAGAAAAATGGTTTTGCAATGTTGAAAAGATAAAAAAAATATCATGTTTGTAACTTAATAATAAATAACAATTCATTAAATTTATGTTATCTATGTATTTATTTTTTACATTTTGTTTTACAAAGTTAGGAGAGCAATGTTTAAATCAGGCCTGATGTTTCCTTACACATAACAGAACGATCCCAGTGAGGCATACAGCTTATTGATTTAACACTGGTATCAGATCGGTACTCGGTATCAGCCGATACCCAAAGCCCAGGTATCGCTATCAGTATCGAGACTGAAAAAGTCGGATCGGTGCATCCCTACTTAAAACTTTATATTTTAATAATAAAGTTTGGAAAAAAATGTTTGGATGACAGCATTATTTCTAAAATGATTTTAAAAGTTTGATAATAAATTGATATTTAGTGTCATCCTCTGACTCCTTTTATTTGAATGCACCACCCTCCTCTCTGGTTTCCAGGTTGTTTCCCAGTCTCAGCATCATCACAGAGCTTACTCATCCATCCAACATGAGATTCATGCAGTTCAGAGCAAAGGATTGCTATTCACTGGCCCTCTCCAAGCTGGAGAAGGTAAGATAAAACAAAAAGGGCTTACAGTGAACTGCCTAGTATGCATTATGAAGATGAATTGTAAAGAGAGCCAGTCTTCGCACTGTTATTATGTTTGCCATTTCCTTCTTACTTCCTCCACCGTCAGAAAAAGTGGCAGACCTTTAAATGCTGTTGATCATTGCTGTGTTTAGTGTCCTGACTCTCTCCCCCACAGAAAGAGCGTGATAAAGGCTCCAACTTGGCCTTCATGTTTCGCCTACCCTTCGCTGCAGGGAGAGTGTTCAGTATCAGCATGCTGGACACCCTGCTGTATCAGGTTGGAATGCACACCTACAGCTAAAGTGCCTCAAATAACTCTTTTCAATAGCAGGTGAAAGAAATAAATGTGTCTTACAGCAGAAGCAGAGAAACAGTGTCACATGAAGAAACAGAGCAGCATTACCAGCGTAAAGCAAAAGTGCCCTCTTGTGTTCAATCATAGATAGAAAACGGACCTTCACTGTTTTTTAGTTATAAAAGTGTTCTTCTGTGATTCCATGTCAGTCTTTTGTGAAGGACTACATGATCCTTATTGCACGACTGCTGCTGGGGCTGGACACCACTCCAGGATCAGGATTCCTCTGTGCTGTGAGTTCGATAGAAAATGATCTGACGCCGTGCCATACTCCAGTTTATCTAACTAATAGTGTACCCATTTGTCTCTTGTTCCAGATGAAAGTAACAGAGGAAGACCTGTGGATCAGCACTTATGGCAGGCTGTTTCAGAAACTCTGCTCCTCTAGTGCCGAAATTCCTATCGGGATCTATCGGACAGAATCCCATGTTTTCCCGACTTCTGAGGTGAGTTCTCTGAGATGATGCTGTAAACTGTATCAAGCTGAATATCCACCTCAAATTAAAGACTTTATATAAGTGGACGTAGTCACCGTGACGTCACCCATTGGCTTAGATAGAATCATAATCATTTCCAAAATTCACAACATGTTTTTAACTAACAAATTATTCTGTTTCAATCCATATTTGTCGGCGTTTAGCCTTTCAAAAACAACATTTTCACTGCTCTCCCTCTTGGGAGGACGCACCTGTATTAACAGGGCAGTCTAGCAGCAATCTAACAACACCATAAATTACATTTATTTAAACACAATAACAAAAAATCTATTTTGGCTCTAACGCTATTATAGTAAATTAATTAATCTTTTTCGTTACAAAAAAAGATTATATTATGTATCTGCATTCGCTTGGCGAATCAGTCAAGACGTCATCACTTTATTTATGTTGACCAAACTGACGAGTTATAATCACTTTATTCAAATTGAGGATTTTGTTTGAGGATTTGTAATTTTTTTTTTAAAGGTGATGATGTCAGATGAACATAATGGCCATTAAGTTCATTCTTGTCTCCCCATACACCCAGTCGCAGGTGTCAGTCAATGTTGAGGACGGCGATGACACCAAGGAAAAGGGGGACGAGTCTCGCAGCAACGACCAATCAGATCACCCCATGCTGAGGAAGAAGAGCATGCAGTGGGCCCGGCGTCTGAGTAAGAAGAGCACAAGGTGGCAGGGAGTGAGCCGGGATTCGAGCAAGGACCACGCCCAGCGTATCGCCCAGCAGCGCCTCAACCTCTACCGGCGCTCTGAGAGGGAGGAGCTGTCTGAGCTGGTCCGCAACCGCATGAGGCACCTGGGCCTCCCCACCTCCGGATATGGTGAGGAGGTCACATGGACACATCTTTACCTTCTCAGTTTTCCTTTCCCAAACGTTCATGTCTTCTTCTGATTCTGTCGTAGAAGATCTAACCAATCTGACAGCCAGCGATGTCATGAACAGAGTCAATCTGGGATATCTACAAGGTAAAGATTTAAATTAGGATCCTACTACAGGTAGAAATGAGATCATAACACCATCATCCAGGTAGCTGATTGAGGTTTTCTGTTTCAGATGAGCAGAACGATCAGCAGAACACCCTGTCCTTCGTCCTGATCAACCCTTCTCCTGACACCAGGCTGGAGCTCAATGACGTTGTGTAAGCACTACTCCTTTGTGTTGCACACATTGTGCGCGTGGGTTTACGTGTTGTTTAATACAAATGTTAATCTGGTGAAATTTGAGTCAGCACTGCTTCTGTTTATTTCTCAGCTTTCTCAAAGCTGTCTTATTTGTGGGTGTTCTTGTTAATGCAAGCGATTATCAAAGTAGTTCTTTTTTCACAGTGGATTTAAATAAAAATCTATCAATAGTGAAGACGTATATATTTAAACAAAAAACTTTGTCACTATAGTTTCCTTTTTTATAGGAATGTCACAATACCAGAAATTTAGTAGTCAATGTCAATACCAGTTAAATTCCTCAATTCTCAATACACAATTCAATACCACAGTAAAAAACAAAACAATATATCCCATCTACTTCAATATACACTCCATTATTACCGTTTGCATACTGTTTTTTGCAAATTTATTATTAATCCCTGATGCTCCGCCTCAAGTTTCTCACAAAAACTACATTTTACAAGATTACATTTGAACAC
This sequence comes from Sebastes fasciatus, assembly GCF_043250625.1. Taxonomy (NCBI): domain Eukaryota; kingdom Metazoa; phylum Chordata; class Actinopteri; order Perciformes; family Sebastidae; genus Sebastes; species Sebastes fasciatus. The sequence continues at coordinate 13,754,008 of NC_133813.1, forward strand.
ATCATGATAACGTTATAATTTACCTTTGCCCAATACTGTTTACTGAGTAGAGCTTGAGCACATCATAATGTAACTCAATGGATGGGGATGGCGTTTGTCTCGAGTCCTGATCCTGCGGTATTGCAGAAAAGCGAGTAGGCCTATGGTCACATTTTCAGAATTGTTTTCATCAGCTTAGAATGAGCCCTTCATATCTACATCATGGATTCATAAAGAGAACTGGATACAGCGTTGGAGGCAGGGCCCCGTTCATTCCTATGAAAGTTGCTCAGTGGCGCATGATGCCAAAATGGCTCGACTTCCTAGTGGAAAAGTACGCGGATCTTCCGGCGATCTTCCGCATCCATTGGGCCCATGGAGCAGGCGCAGTAGCGTCCATTAGTTCACATGACTCGGTCAGGGGGTCGCAGTCGGCACACTGTCATAACGGCTTGCTTAATCCTCATCCCAGCCCTCGCTCCAGCCCTCGGTTTGGGTCTCATTCACATGAACGGAGGAAGGGAAACAACTAAGGACTATTAGAGTGTTCGTACTGGGAAGTTGATTCACCTGAAAATAAATTATCCTCTGATTTACAAATGTCTCTTTCCCAATGTAAGTCTATGGGAAAAAGTCTTTTTGGGCCCAATGGCATCACGTAACGGACACAGAAGTTGTAGAACCGCCGTTTGGCCACTACAAAAATTGCCATCATCATCAACCAGCGCTCTTCCTGGGGGCTTGATAGGGAGCAGGTGCTCTTCAAGGAGTGTTTGGAGCTGACAAACCAAACACTGGCTCTAGAGAGAGCCTTTCACATTTTTATGTTGAAGACTACTGTAGTTCTCCGACTTGTTATGTGATACGTTATTTACAACTAAGTCTGCTCCCCCCCCAAAAGAATGGACCCTGCCAATTTTGTAGCGTATTATTTTGGAAATAACATACAATTACAGGGAACATGAATTTTAACACAACAGCTGAGGCACCTTTCAGTATCCATGGCGACGTCTGTTTCCTATTCATGGATAGAGCATCCCATAGTTTATTTGTTCATTTAGCTCCTCGTCTTTCTTCATGTGACCTCTGTACTGAAGGGTTGATGAGTGTGGATGCTGAGCTCTCATGTGGCAACTCTTTACCTTAACCTCTCTCTCTCTCTCTCTCAGGTACTTGATCCGTTCGGACCCTCTGGCTCACGTCCCAGAGGAGCCTCCTGTCCACAGAAGCAGCCTGAAAGAGAGACACGAGTCCTGCATAGAGACCAAGGAGGACACCGAGCTCTGATAGCGTGCTGACCTTCACCGGTACACGCCTTCTTAATAAACCCCTTCAGCTTTCATGGGGGTCTGGTCGCGTCCACGCAAGTCCAGCCTGACGGAGGACAATTTGTGCTCCAATGTTCCAGCACTGCAGTCTACAACTGTATTATATTATACGAGTGCCTACTGTTTGGCAGGTGACATTTGACGTCATCTGTGACATTTTCATCCTCCTGCCACAGACATTGATTGCGTATTCTTTGCTGTGAAAGCTCCGTCAGTTGAGCAGTCAAGGACAAGCTTTATTAAGAAACAAATTCAGCCGACTGAAGGGATTTGAATAGAGTCCAGCAAACCTGCAGCGTTGCCCTTGATTAGAGTGAGTTAGAGAGTTTCACCCAACACAAGAGTGAATTGTATATTTTGTTTCTGCTCTTTTTGGGTTGTGGCCACCTCAGGAAAAATGCAGGTTGAACATCAAGATTAGAGATTTGGGGATTTTATCCATCTTTTCTTGACTTTTTGAGATTAACAGAAATCAGATGCACATACTCTTAATGTGTACTATACACTTTACTATTCACCACCAGTCACATAAAATCAAACACACTGTGTGACTTAAATAAAATATGTGCATTAAAGCTTTTCTTTAAAGCTTTTTTTTTTTTGTAGCTGAACCATAGAAGTAGTTATTCAGTGGTGTTAATTAGTAAGTTATGTACTTAAACATTGATGATTACTTATATGTTTCTCTGCAGTACATTTCTAGAGGTTTGCACTACAAGTGCTTAATTCAACCCTTTTAACAGGCCTTGTCATGTATTCAGTATTGTGCCATAAAGGCTTTATTTGATTTGTACTATATTAGTAATCAGAAAACCTCATTTCACTTTCAGCGCTACTCAGTTAAAGAATGTGCTTATTCATTTTACATTTGTGGCTGTTTGTACAAGGTATGCATTTCTGGCTCTCGCCCAAAGCGTTGGCCGTGAGCAGCGACCTCCTTACGGATTATAAATCGGAAGGGTGGAGTTGATTTGCCTTAACTGTGTAGTAGAAATGAACTGGAAATGTACTCGGAGAGCACAGACCTCCACCAAGGCCATGCCCTGATCTTGCAATATTAATGAAAGTGAAAAAATTATTTGTGTATCCGTATAAGTTTCATTAAAATCGGGCTTGTAGTTTTTTCCGTAATCCTGCTGACAAACAAACAAACAGAAACTCCTTGGCAATTTTACATTTGTGGCTGTTTGGACAAGGTATGCATCTCTATAACACAAGAACTTTTGACTTTGACTCTTTTGGCTTTATCCATATTTAAATGTTGAAAATATTTGAACTGTTTCATTTCAATTTGTACATTAAAGTGTTATATTATGAAAAAAACTGATGTAAATTGTCTAATAATTTAGCCTTAGTATTGCTACATGTCTTTAACATAGAAATGTCAATTTAAAGGAATACTTTGGGGAATGTACCACGCTTGTGTCCACAGCCAGGAGAACGTTAGCTTAGCTGAGAACAGTGGTCCTCAAACTTTATCATGTCAAGGACCCCTAAACTGACACAAACTGGAAAACGGACCCACATTTAAGATAAGATTTTGTCCCCTATATGATAGGATTTTTGCTTTTATATGTTTTATGACAGAAAGTGTATGAAACTCATGACCAAAATAGCCATACATTCTGTCATTGTTTGATTTATGGATGCAATAATAGTGAAAATAACCAGACTTTGAAAACTATTGGCTTAGAATAAAGACTTGTGTCTGAGCTTAGTCTGTATTTGTCACTGTTCTGTACTGTGTACTGTAAATGGAAAGCAGAAGACCACATAAAGCTGTAAAGGTGAGGTACTACATTTCTGTAGTAAAATATACCCTATGTAAAAAAATAAAGTGAAAGGAGAAATAATTGTGGAAAAAAGGGAGATGTTAATGGAAAGCAGGAGGGAGAAGCAAAGAGAGAAAGAAGTAGGAGGAAGCTGTGTGACTAACAGGTGAGTCACATAACTGCTAATGAAGACCGAGACAAGGTCTAATCAGGCAACTCGAGTGTAAACACCCGTGTGGTTTGAATGTGGGTGTAGGGGCTACAATAGGTGTATTATATGTGGAATATTATAATAGGTAGATTATATGTGGAAGAATAAACAGCAAGAGGGAGAATAGGTGAGGCAGTATGACCTGTCTAAAACCACTCTCTATTCTCTATGTAGTGCTCTGCTACTACAACACAAGGGGGAACTGAGTCAACGTTGCTCTATATCTTGGCATCTCTGGGCAAAAATTCCACAATAACCTTTCAGAATTATTGTAATTCAAGTATTCAGAGAGAAAACTAGACTTCTGCACCTCCTCATGGCTCTGTTTTCAGGCTTTAAATAAATCTAGCCCGTGACGGCAGACTTTGGCCAATCACAGGTCATTTCAGAGAGAGAGAGCGTTCCTATTGGCTGTGCTCCGGCTGGTGGGCGGTGCTTGGTATTTCCTCAAGAGATCTCAACATGGTTGCCTGGTCACAAAACAGCTAAACAGTACACTACAAGATGTTTCTGAAAACATAATTATGAATATTATATTCCATTCTGATAATAGACCCCTTCAAAATGTTACACACTTGACCTTTAATGAAAGTGAAAAATAATTTCTGTATCCGCCCCGTGATTCACATCCGCTCCAAAATTGAATGGGTTCTTCCTTGACCCAGGCTACATCCTTCCATCTAATTTGATGAAAATTGGACCAGCAGTTTTTCCGTAATACTGCTGACAAACAAGCGAACAGAACCAAAAGCAGAACCTCATTGGCAGATGTAATTATGGCCCAAAGAGAAGTGTGAGTGAGGATATGATTGTCTATAATAGTGTATAGAAATGTATGTGTGAGTAAATATGGTTTATAATATAAACAGCCATACAGACACTCTTTTCCTCCACCACATCCAGAAGAGACAGAGAGAGGGAGGGGGGATAGAACAGCAGAGAGACAGGATGGGCAGATGTTCAAAGAAAGAAAGAAAAGCGAAGCTGTAAGGAACAGATGCACATACTGTATACACACACACAACAACTCAATTAAGCACTCACACTTCATCAGAAACATACCTAGTTGAATTTTTATTATATCTCTTCAAAATAAATAAACATATAACACAATGAAATAAGACTCATGACATCTCTGAAAGCCTGTAACAGAATAAACCTCAAAATAGTGCCTGCTTTTTAGTAAACATAACGTGTACGTAATGTACAAAAAATACTACTCAAAAATGTACAAAATGCAGCAAACAAATATCAAGTATTGTGCAGTCCCCCCCCCTCCACACACACACACACACACACACACACACACACACACATTACACCAGCTGCTGACAGTCGGTCCTTACAGGGAAATTACTAGTGTTGAGCGCCAGAAGCTACATTAAAATCGCACGTCTCACCGGGAACAAGTTAATGAGCAGCAAACAGCCCAGTGGCATAGCTTCATTTTGGGGAGCCAGACGGGGATCTCAGGTGGAGTATAAGAATGAAGTTAATACAATATAATGCACTACTGAAAAGGTATAATGCACTGAGTCTGAAAAGCGCTTCCTGTTTGGAATACTAGTACAGTTTCCCCTTCTGTTAAAAACAACATTATGTCTCCTCTGTTTCTGTAACAGCAGCACACGTCTCCCAAACTAAAACATTTTTTGTGTTGCAGTTTTAAAGCATAATCAAGAGAGAACACATTCAGAGCAGGATGCCAGTGTTGTAGTCAAGACCAACTAAACCGAGACCCGAGTCAAGACCAAGACTTTGAGGGGGTGAGACAAAGTCGACACCGAGACCAAGGCAGGGCGAGACCGAGTCAAGACCAAGATTTTGAGGGGTTGAGACCAAGTCAAGACCAAGACCAGACCGGTGCAGGTGCCACATTGCACCTCTTTTTTTACCATATATATATATATATATATATATTTATATATCGTATGTATGACTGTACCAGAAATGTCTTGATCAAATCATCAAAAGGCATTGTAGAGGTGAATTTTTATGTGTGGAATTTTTTCCTTTGTTTTCTATGAGTAGCAATAATGTTACCAAATAAATCAGACAATGCACGGGCATCTTTTTTTGTGGTCTTGCCTGGTCTTATTATATAGAGTAATAAATAAATAAATAATAATAAAAATCAATCCAGAGTCCTCTTTGTCTGAGACCGAGACATTGGTCGAGTAAAAATGCGGTCGATTCCGAGAGGAGACAAGACCTTCAAAAAGTGGTCTTGAGACCGGTTTCGAGACTAAGACCGATCTTGAGAACTACAACACTGCAGGCTGCATTCAGCTCTCCCCTTTTCTTAACACAGAGACTCACACGCTTCCCCCAAACACACTAAATAGAAAACAAGACTGGACATTACCACTCACTAACATCCATCCCATACTCGCATACAAAAAAGTGAGTTCCCTCTTCATAAATGCACTGACCAGTAGGAGTTACTGGTGAATAATAGAGAGGTGAAGTCCCGCCCTCCTTCTGGTGGACCACCATGGGATCGTATTTTGGAAAAAACATGAACGGTAGACAACGGCGAGAGACAAAAAAATCCTGTTTGAATTGCGCCATGAATCACACATATGATGTTTGTCAATTTTAAAAGTTAATTTTGCAAGTGAAGAAAGTCTCAGTTTGTTGTAAAACTGTTGAAGCCTCAGACTGTGCCGTATATCATGCGAGACGAGAGATGTAGTTCAGAGAGCGGTTTCACACAAAACTAAATGACACTACGACAAACTGAGACGTTCTTGACTTACAACATTTAAATTGACAAACACCGTATGTATGATTCGTCGCGCAATTCAAACGGGATCAAAAAATGATTTGCCCCTTGCCGTTGACTACTGTACATATTTTTTTCCGAAATAAGGTCCAATGGGGTCTACCAGAAGAGGAGGGACTTTGCCTCTCTATTGGGGCTCTCCTGGATTAATCACAGCAGTAGGGTATTTTTTTGCCGAGCTGAAATAGCATCAAGTGAATGTTCACCGCTGCGGTCTGTAGTTGCACTTGGTATCAGTAGTATGCTCGCTACTGTAAGTAGATCCAGTGGTATTTGACTTCTGCTCCTCTTCAGTGCTACATTAGAATCCAGTAGTGCCTAATTAACATAGGACGTACCCACAAATTAAAAGTGTGACATGCAGAATAAAAAGCTAACGAGACAAAAAAAAAAACATTCAGTTGGCAGGAGTTTCATATTTTCGCACTGCCACACACTGACATCTCCTTTTATGAGAACATCTAACCCCCCCTGTCTGATGACACGTCAGTCGCATGATCACATCTCAGAGATTATTGGGTCCTGCCCAACAGTAGGAGATAGAACAGAAACTATAACGAGTGTCTCACTTCCTCCGCGCACTCCCCGGTCTCTTGACCTGCCAGAGGTGATTGTGGATGGTCAAGGCGTCCACGCTGACCGACACCGACTTGGCGGGGATGATGTTGAACTGCTTGCGGTCCGAGCTGTATTTGTAGAGCTTGTCGATCATCTTGTGGCCGATAAAGCGCGGCCCCGTGCCTGTGAACTTGATGATCTCCTCTGTGTCCGGCGAGTACGAGTAAATGCCGCGGAACATGCACCCGCCGTCGCGGAAGAGGATGATCAGGTGATTGGACTCGCACTTTTCCAGCTCCTGTGATCAGTGAGACAGACGCAAAATATAATTTCGGAATATGCCAAACAACAGGGGAGAAAAAATAAACTATAAGAGTAATAGATAAAAACAAACCTACTTTACATATTCACAATAAATAATCACCATCAATAAAATAATGTCAAGTGATCAGACTGACCTCCAGAATAACATTCTTCTGGGTCTCATTAACCTTTCCAGCCAGACAGCAGTGAGCGATGGCGTTGATGATGATTGGCTTGTTGGACTTGGAGCTCGGCTCCTTGAAGAGCTTAGGACCTTTAACGAAAAGATTAATAACATAAATGCATAAAGGTCTGAAAGTGTTTAAAGCAACAACTTTGAGAAATCACATTTGCTTCCTTGCCAAGTTAGATAGAAGATTGATACCACTCTCATTTATGTGCATTACTGTAAGCATGAAGCTGGAGCCGGGTGTAGTTAAGTTTAGCTTAGAACGAAGACTGGAAGCAGGGTCTGGTGCAGTGACTTCCTGGAGTCTCCACTAGTTGCTTGGCAACCTCATGGTAAAGGCAAGAGTCCAGGTAGTTGTGCCACAGAGGTTTCTGTGTTTATTTTACTTCAGTCTGATGCTGGTTGCACCAAATATAATCAGTGGATCTGCCATGCGTAATTGTGGCTTGACTGCGTGCAACATCACTCCAGTTAGAGACTGTATATAGAATGGATGTATAAAGAGAACTGGATATAGTGTTGGAGGCTTCAGTTCATTCCTATGAGAGTTGCTCAGTGACGCATGAAGCCAAAATGGCTCGACTGCCGAGTGATAAAGTAACCGGATCATCTGGCGATCTTCTGCACCGAAGTTGATTTACCTCAAATAAATGATCCTCTGAGTTACAGACGTCTCTTTCCCAATGTAAGTCTATGGGAAACAGTCTTTTTGGTCCAGATGGTGTCACGTGACGGACACTGAAGTTGTAATTCGCTACGAAAATTTGGGAGTGAGTTAATTAAATCGAGACCACAAATTACTATCTTGCGCACACAAATTAACCAAAACATGGGAACACTTTAATTAAATTGAGGTAACAAATTATATCTTGTGTACACAAATTAGTAAATTGTGGACTCAATATATATATTTTTTACTCTCTATGGTCACCCCCATGCTCTGTAATTTTTCTACAGATTAAACAAACGCTAAACTAACTGGCTGCTGGCTTCTTATTTACCGGACAGACAGAGTGGTATCGATCTTCTCATCTAACTCTCGGCAAGAAAGCGAAGCGTTTCCCAAAAGCTCAAACAATTTCTTTAAAGCAAATGACAAAATCAGAAATATGTTTTTCTGCATTTTTTGCTCACCATTGTACTCGGTAGATGTGATGGAGGAGGCTATAGAGCCGTTCTCCCAGTCCCTCTCCATGTTCCTGCTGGACGCCCTGCTCAGCATGGGGAACGACTCCATAGAGCACACAGATCCAGCCCTGGAAGACACACTTATACGTCAATTAAATGACCACATGGATACACAAGATGGGAAGAGATTATCTCCAACAACAACAACAGGAAGCCTCACCTCTGTGACTCTGCCCCTCCAGAGATGACGCTGTCTGCCTCGGTCGCCAAAGAGAGCGTCGAGCCTCGATAGCTGCAGCTCAGATCAGCTGAAAATGACAAATATGGAAGGACTTAGTGCCTGTTACTTTACCAAACAAAATAACGTTATTTGCCCGTTCCACACCTGTTTGACTGTGTATATTCTAACAGTTTAAACAAGGGACAGAAGCTTCACAATAGGCAAGACAACAAAATGACAAAATGGATCGTTAATAAGTCAGAATCAGCAAAAAAAGACTGATGAATGCGTGAGTAGTATGAAATCCATAGCTGACTCCTCAGGGGATCTGTCACATAAACTATCTTTATGGCTCGTGTATGTATATTGATATCAGATCATGCAGAGCAGGTTAGAAGGTTCACCTCCCCTGCAGCCTGCTGCTGAACCCTGGGCTTTGATCAACATGGACTTCTTCAGAGAATTACCTGCACAACACACATGTACACACTCAAGAGGATGACAATGAATGTACTCAACTGATAATACACGTGCACACGCAGCCTGTCAGCATGTAGACAAACACATCGCTCAAACACTATAAAGACAACATGGAGCAGACACGCTGTTTAAGTACCAATGGTCTTCTTACGTGTCTTGGATCCTTTGGAGAGGCTGCTGGACTCCTCGCGGTGCAGTGATTTAGGCCTGCTCCTGCGGGATTTAATCCGTGGGCGAGGCTTGACCAGACCTTGCTCTTCCATCAGCACATCCTGCTTCCTCTGCAGGTATTCCTGCTTAATTATCTCTCGCCGTGCCTTCTCCTCCTCCTTACGAATGCGGTCCTCTTCTGCCTTACGCCTTGAAGTTAAGACAGGCAGAATTTAACTGCACGACAAAGAGACACCCCTGCGCACATAACTGCAGTCTTAAGCCCTATCCACGCGGGACTAGTATTACCTTTTTTTATTGACTCAATTAAACCATACCATGTACTCCTTCAAGATATCCCTTGTGAAAAGGGCTTTAGACAGTTTCCTTATCCTTAGAATTCATTTGTGAGTGTGTGAATTAAAAACGTACCTGGTCTCATCACGTTTGAGCTCGCTCTCCACTTCTTGATTCTGTTTGCGTAGTCTCGCCTCTTCAGCTTTGCGTTGCTGCTTGAGGAGGAAGGCAGCGCGACGTTTCGCCATTTCATCCTCTGCTTTCTCTTCGTCCTGGAAGATAGAAGAGCGATCATCGTTGATTTAGTAATTACGCTCCGCAGACGGTACCTTTGATATTCCGAATCATAAATTAGATACCCAAGAGTTTTACCTTAAAGAAGAACCCTAGCACGTTCTTCTGCTCGCCCTCTGCCGTGCAGTCTGTAACGTCTCCATCCTCCAGTCGATCCTTAAGCTCCGATAGGTCCACCTCGATCAGTTGACCCTTGGCCCTGGTAGTCTCATCTCCACCCACAGCCTCTTCCCCTGAGTTGCTATCCTCTTGTTCATCAGCCGGTGAGGGAGAAGAATAGCACCCAGTTCCGTCTCCACTGCTGCGTTGCTCTGGGTCATCGCGGACACTGAAGGTGGCCTTCCTCTGAATGTTTCTCTCTAGCATGGAGCTGTCAACGGTACTCCTCTCCTGGAATCTACCAGGAGTTTCTCTGCACTCCAGGGACTGAGTATTAGATTTGATAGAAGCCGTCTTGCTGCTCTCTTTACTTTGTTTTTGCTCTGAGGCTTTTCTGCGTTGGCTGGAGCTCAGTTTGGGAGGACGGCGAGCGGGGGGGGCAGTGTTGATGCCACTGATGTCTACAAAGTGAACTGCAAAAGCTCTGGAGTCTGAGGTAGAGGATTGTGTTGTTGTGTATGGGGTTGTGCTAGGGCTTGATTCTACACATTCTGGAGGTGAGACTACCTGCTTCATCAGCAGCTCTGTGGGTGAGACCACACGCTTCATCAGCTGCTCTGGGGGTGAGACTACACGTTTCATCGGCTGCTCTGGGGGTAAGACTACTCGCTTCATCGGCAGCTCTGGGGGTGAGACCACACGCTTCATCAGCAGGTCTTGCTGCAAAGACAGCTGCATCATCTGCTGCTGAATGGAACTAATAGCATCATTGAGAAGATCTATGGAGTGGGAACACTCATTCAAGTCAGGTTCAGCCGCGTTATCCGGGGACACGATGTTCAACCTGTTGTTCCTGTTCATCTGTCCTCCCTCTGTTTGACCTGCCTTCGCCTGCACCTTCAGGGCATCAAGACAGGAGTCATCCTTGCACGCCTTGGTCTTCACTTTACTCCTCTCAGCTCGCTCTGAGGATTCCTGGGAGTGTTTCAGGGGCAGGGGAAGCGTGTCACTCTTCCCTCCACCCTTCTTAACGATGTTCAAGAACGCAGCTTTCCCCAGCTTTAGTCGCTGCCGCGCCGACAGGGTCTCCATCTTCTTCTTCTGATACTCGATAGCACGCCTTTGCTCTTCCAGCTGCATGTGAAGTTGCAGCAGCTCTGAAGGCACTACTGGCGGACTCACCACCACATTCTTCCCCAACACAGACATAGGCTCCTTTCCAAGCCAGCCGGAGGAGCAGTCACTCTTCAGTTGCCAGGGGGGGCAGGGGGTAACGTCCGAACCATCTGGTGTGGTCTTCTGAGAGCTGCTGGTGCTTGAGAATCCATCGCGGAGGCCAAGTTTAAGGAGCTTTCTCTCTGCAAAGCTGGTCATCTTGACGCTGTTGCTTCCTGAAGCGCTGCAGCTGCTCGCCCACGATATGGTGCTGAGGCAAGGGCTCGAGCGTCCGCTGCCGCCTTCCTTATCGTCCCGCTCGCTAACCTTCGAGTCGTCTCTCAGTTTGGCTGACTCTCCCTCTCCAAATTCACACACCTCTCCCTCCTCTAAGTATTTCCCCTTTCCTCTCTTCACCACCTCTTTAGTCAGCTCCATCTGATCGTCGTCTTCATCGTCTTCGTCGAGGTCTGCAATGTCAGAGTCAGAGTCCTGGCCTACCTCCAATGTAGCGGAGGAAGGACTGTGGCAGTCTGGCTCTCCTGACAAATGAAGGAAAAAGCCTGAGGACCGTCTCCTCTCGGACTGAGAGCTGCCTGCCGACCCCTCTGTGGGTGGCCTGAGAGAGCTGGGGACTGATTCTGCCACAGGTATGGGCGTGAAGGTACTTCTGTTTGACTCTTTCCTCTGGAGGACACTGGTAGCTTCTTTCCTAGCAGCTGCTGCCCCTCTACAGCGACTCTCCCCACTCTCCTCCTCCTTGTTCAGGCTGATGCTCTTCTCTTTGGCTGGCTTAGGGATGGCAGGCATCAACGGCTCCAGATAGTAGCTGTCTGCCGGGCGGTCGGGTGTAATGGGACCCACATCAAGACGGGGAGAGCGGCGAGTAATAGAAACCCTCGAGGTGGAAGCTGCACTCGGAATTTCCAGCTCGTCCTGCTCCATGTCACTCCCAAGTCGACGTCGAGAAAATACAGAAGGGTGGATCACAGCAACCAGCTCCTCCTCCTCTATTTCCTCCTCCTCATCCTCGATGCGCATGTGACTAAGCAGGCTTTGGCCACTGAGTCTGTGTACAGGACCCAGCATGTGTTTGGGAGTCATGCTCATTATATTGGAGGCAAGGCTGTCTTTGCTGATGGAGCGAGCAAGGCTGATGCTGTCTGCGTCGTCCTCCTGGGGATAATGCAGGGCGTAGGGCGCCGGCTGGGATAAAGGCCTGGACGGGGAGAGAGGGAGGAATACGATTCATGGGAGCGAAGTATCATCAATCACGGAACAACATTTGTCTGTTATACCTGCAGATACATTGAATAACTGTAGTCAGTACGGTAATTGTGAAGGTTGTAATCACACTGCTCACCTCGGCCTCCTCTCTGGCCACGCCAGTATTGAACCTTGATGCTGCCCATCACGTGTCAGAGAGTCGGACCTATTTCTCAGCTCTGTACAAATAAAATATGATCCATATTACAACAAGGACTTCTCAAACATTAATTATGGATCATTTGAATAATCTACAAGATGGAATATAAAACTGACTCCAAAAGATCTGATATAAAAGTGTACAACTCTGAAATGTTACAACACTAAATGTTCCAGTGAAATGCTTTCCTGCTCTCTATCTCCCCCTCTCCATTTCCTCTGTTTGAACAACTTTTGTTTGTGATTTGAGGCAGCATACTGCACCGGAGCCTGAGTAAATATTTGTTTTAATATTACCTGAAGTGCTGTCCTCGGTCACTTTCTGTTGTCTCTGTCTCAGGGGCAGTAAAGAGTGAGATGGGCTTAAGGAGCTTGGTTTAGCGCTGTAAGACAGAGAGGTTTGGGTTTTAATGTTGAATCCGGTTTGATTTTAGCTTCTGAAATGTTTAAAAAAGCATTATTATAAAGAGAAAGCTTTTCTAAAAAAAAACTCTGTGTGTGAATGTGTATACAAAATGTAGTTTAATTTTACAATTTAAATATTTGGGAAGAAGCTACTACATGTATAAGTACAGAGGCATGTGCTGTGGTAATGTACTGCAGGTACTTTAGATTTAAATGTAAATCACACATAGAGTTTGTTCATATTTGTGACTTTTACCATACTAACTCGTGTATGAGTAGTAAGAATGTATTATAATGTAGTTTCTTAAAGGTCCGGTGTGTAGGATATGGCGGTATCTAGCAATGAGGTGAGGAGATTGCAACCAACTGAAGCCTCTGCCGCGCGCCAAGCGTGTGTTGTTGGAAAGCTACGGTGGCCGAAGCGAAAACGCTTTTGGTTTGTCCATTCTGGGCTACTGTAGAAACATGGCGGACCTATGTAGATACAAACGGCTCATTCTAAGGTAACGAAAACACAACGCTTCTGATGAAGACACAGTTGGCTAACACAACAATTCTTATTTTCAGGTGAGTATACACCAAAGAAAACACAACACAACTTAATATTCTATTCCATTTCTGCCGATAGATCCCCCTAATTGTTACACACTGGTCCTTTAAATACTGTGTCTCATGTTAAGTTTTACATTACAGGCGTGCAATTGTGCGAATGGACAAACATCAATAGCAAAAACAAAAAAGGTTTAGGCACGAGGACTTTCTCAGATCTCTGATATGGAAAAAAAAACTAAATTAATCCATAAACCTGTGACTTGAAAGTAAAACTGCGTGTGTGGGATGTTACTGGAAAACAGAGTCAGTGGATATTACCTGAGGTCAGGGCTCTGGGACGTGGTCAAGACGTCAGCAGAGTTTGATGATGCCAGGAAACTACGTTTGGTGACGTTGGAGATGGGAATATGGGATCGTGAACTCTTGGGATGCAGCAGCAATCTCACTATAATAAAGTTAGAAGCGGATATTAACCATTAGAAGAGATCCCACAACATAGTGCGCCTTTGTTTGAAAGAGCCACCGGCAGTTTGATTACTAACAAACAAATATATTAAAGTCGAGTTTGTGTTATACCATCTCTGATTTCATGGAGGTCCCGGGGCTGTACAAAGTCGGGCTTCACACTCTCAAACCACCAGAAGAGCTCAGCAACGAAGACCATTACGTTATTCTGCAAGACACAATGATCACGTTCAAGGTTAATACGAAGACATGATGAATGTCGTTGCTGCCTGTTTTTTAAGTATTTTCTTGGTGTAAAGTGTTTTTGGTGCTCACCTTTAGTACTGGTGGCGAATACAACATGTCCTCAGGCTTCAGATAGAAGCATTTGTTCAGGTATTCATGAGAAAACTCCTGTAGTAGCTGGATGTTGTACACACTGTCTGCTGTGGAGGGGACCTCCTTCAGACAGATATCTGCACAGGACAGGACAACAATGGTCAATACTCTAGGGGCTAAAACTGTTTACTGTAATAGCTAAGTGGTAGATCGAGACTTTTGGAACATGTTTGGCATTTTGGTAAATATACTTTTGCTGTCTTGCAGAGTTAGATGAGAAGATCAATACCACGTTCATATTTGTACATTAAATATGAGGAAAAACAGCTTTATCTGGGAGGAGGTATAATGTATTAATTAATTTGTTAATAGTGCAGGAGTAGTGCAATATATTCATGATATGATGAAGGGTCATGCAGTATGTTCTTGTTCTTATCACTGGTTGAAATATGTGCAATATGTGTAAGGTGTGGCTGTGCTTTAGTACATGTTGCTTTGTTTATATGTTGTCTGTTTCTTCATTATTACTACTATGGAGGCAGCTGTATGATAAGACCATATGTCATGTGTCATGTGTGCAGCATTTGAGTCCAAGACAAGGGGGCAATACAGTATATCGTATCATATCGTATCACAATAATTGAAGTATAGAGGTCCTAGTAGGTTTATTTGTTTACTTTACATTTACTAAAAGCAAGGCTAGCTAAGCTCAGTCTCCTGGCTCTAGCTTCATATTTCCTATTTAGCGTCCAGACATGAGAGTGGTATCGATCTCACGTCCAGTGTTACCGTACCTTCCAGTCTAATGAGTTCTGGGCAATAGAAGTGGACCACAGCCAGCAGAGCCGTGCCGTCACTCACATCCTTCAACAGGTCGTCCAACAGAGGGAAGTGCTGAAGTGTCCGACCCGACAGGTGATCTCTGCGATAACGCACCTACACAGGAGGAGAGGGCACAAGTTTAAACAGAGGACACAGATGAATGTTGTATGTTTTCACTTTGTAAATTATTTCTCTGGCTCTCTTTCACACATATACTGTAGAGAGTAAGGTATCTGGAAGTGGCAGCCAGTGCATGAGCTTCGCAAAGTCTTTCAGAGGAGCACATTGTGCATCTGACCTGTCATGTTATACAATAATGTGTGTCTTCACTCATAAGGACTGGCAAGGATGTTAACTAGAGGTTCAAACCGATTAATCGGCTCCGATAGGACGTTTTACAAACTATCGTTATCGGCATAGCTTGGCTCTGATGGTGGCCGACGGCTGCACAGCCGTCATGTGGGGACGTATATCATCGTTTTGCATGGAGGCTCCGTACACAAAGTCAAGGTAGACGGGGAGAAAGAAAAAGAAATCTCATGAATATATAATGCAACACTATCAGCTCTTTGTCCCAGACACAAGACAGGCAGACAGCGGGAAAATAAATCTTTCACTGTTCAAATTTCCAATGATGTAATCCACCAAATCACACTTAGGGAGGATATTCTCTTATGAATTATAAAATTCGGAGTGAAAAAAAAATGATTTATTAAAAACAGTGTATGCAAAAGTAGCCGACTAGGCTGCTGCAGAAGTAAAGAAGATATCAGCCGATTAATCGGCTATCTGCTTTTTCCTGCTTCAAACTATCGTTATTATATCGGCCTTTAAAAATCCACTATCGGTCGACCTCTGATGTTAACCACTTTCAGGTACAATAATTCAACTAACACTGAGGTGGTTTAGCAGTAGGTGAATGTGATAAATGATAAATAAAAAGGGCAAAACAATAAAGGTCCGGATGAACTAAATACAAGGGTCAATGTTGTGTGCATTACCATGTGAGAGAACTCCACAGGCTCCAACAACCAGCTGGCCAGAGCATACAATATATCAGGCTGGTGAGGGAAGGAAGAAATGATTGGGAGGAAGTTAATGAAATGAGGCGAGCCGTGACTGGATGAGCTGACTCCAGACAGTTAGAACTGCCTGGCTTTTCACTTCACCTTTGCTGGATAAAAACAAACAAGAAAGTGTAGAAAGGTATGGTTGTGAGTGGATGTTTATAGGGAGGGAAGGTGATGAAGGAGTTGCTAAAGGGTTTCATGCAAAGTAAAAGCATAAAATGAGCAGGGAAAAGGAGTATGGAGCTTGCTGTTTCTTCCTTTGCCACCAAGGGGCACTGTGGCATCTTCACGCACTGTACATGTGCTGCACTGGCTCCTTTCTGTGCCGTCTGACCTGACGCTGATACACACACCTCAGACAAACACACACATACACTCACACAAGAGATGGCTAGCGGTTGCACTTACAGGTACAAGCTTCCAGTACCATTTGGAGGGAGACTAGTGTCCGAGAGGCAGGAAGGGGAGGAAGGTTTGGGGAGACACAAACAGGAAGAGCAGCAGACAAGTCAAGGGTCATTTACAGTGACAAGAAATCAGATTATCTCCTGTTACCATGGGAACAAATCTGATTTTAAACACAACTGGAAAGGGTTAGGCAGAAGAGAGGAAAACGACTAGAGGCGTTTGTATATATTGTAATTAAAAGTTCACTTTGTGTTGTGCCATTATTTCACACTAATGCGACCCTATTACAGAAGCAGCCCAACAACACGCTGTGCTTACACTTGTCTTTTAACAACACTCCCTTTCTGGCTGATTGATAGGAACCGAGACGAGCAAATGTGCAGAGGTTTTCAAACTGTGAGGCGCGTTTTTCCCCAGAGAGGCGTGGGAGAGTTGAAGGGGGCGCAGAGTAATAACTCAGTCAAATATGAACACACAGACATGACAATTAGCGTGACTTACACTTCCCAAGGAGAGCATCATCTCCAATCACCATCACAAATAAACTGCATCAGATTTTTTATCATTACAACTCAACTCTTTTCAACTGACTCACAGGACATAATGGGACATTAAGTGCACTATCATGGACATTATCATGAATAATTTGTATTACTAACCATATACTCTTACACTTATCTATACTTCAGATCTGATACTGTACATACATATCTATATGCAACGCATTTTGAACCTTATTGTTTTTATCTTAAAAGGCCCTGACACACTGAGCCGACAGTCGGCCGTCGGACAGTCTGGTGCCGTCGTTGAGAGTCTGGTGGTTTAGTTTTTGCGGTTTGTCCTGCACCGTCGACTCTAGTCTGCCTGTGTTGGAGGTTTTTCGACCAATTCAACATGTGGAATTGGCGGCAGAGCTCGTCGGTGAGAGAAATCACTCCGATTGGCTGTTCAGCTTAAACGAATCAGTGCACGAGAAGAGAAACGGCTTGTATATCCGCAGTCCTCGGTCTTCCGGTTTTCCTTTTTGAATGACGAATACAGACTAGCGCGACCTGCTGGTGTGGAGAGTTATTTCCTCTCACGCAGGCGCAGAACGTACGTGCCAACTGGCCGTCAGCTGTAGTCTTTGCGGTGTGTTCGAGTTCAACTTGTCTGCCAAGACAATGGCGACGTGAGGCGACACAAAAGTCAACCTTCATCGCTGCCTGACAGTTTGGAGTGTCTGGACCTCTAGACTTTTATATTTGCACTCTTCCCACTTTGTATTGTAACTGCTACACAGGAATTTCCATCAGGATGAATAAAGTTTTATCTTATTTTAATTCTGCATATTTTTAATGGTGCCAATTTGGCAAAATGAATACAAACACAGGACTCAAGTAGTAGCCCACAGCTAACTAACTGATTCCATGGCAACATTATACCTCTTGTTTACATCCCCCAAAGCCCCCACATTATAGCAACGGTAGTTCAAAACAACAGTTCAGTACAGTTAAACTCATTAATATTGACTTTTTCTCATGTTTTTTTTTACACTCTCCTCTATCCAGTAATATACATGCGCTGTGATGGAGGGGTTGTGTTTGAATCTGTGATCAGAAGGTGACGTGAAGTGGTCATCAGATCAATGCAATGCAATATCTAATGACTAAACCTGCACACCTGATTGTTAAAGGTGTTAAATATGGAATTGGGCGCATTTCTATTGCCTTGATGGCGGCTGAAAGAGCTAACAGTGTTAGCCTGGGGGGGAACCGGAGGCTGAGCGCTACACTTCTGCGACGGCGCCGTCATTCGGGACCGTGTTATCAGCTGTGTAACTGCTGTGAGTGCAGCGCAGAGCGGTGGCTTTGTGCTAGCCAGTGGGGCACGATCACATGCACAAACATGCACAAACATGCACTAAAAGCACGCGTGGTCGACCCAGCTATGTCAACAAAGCACAGAGAAGCTCTGATTACAACACACACAGAGGGAGAGTGACTTCATTCTCTGCTCAGGTAGACATCACTCCTCTATATCTTTACATAGCAAATAGTTGATTGATGCTCTATTAATGCTCTGGATATCAAATTTAGCATCTAATAATGCACCCAATGAGGAAAGTATGCATGCATATAAAATCCCAGCCAGACAGACAATAAACAGAAGCAATAAAATCGTGAAAGAAAGACACTGTTCAACAGAGAGGAAGCTTTGTGACAGACAAAGACAGTGTGAGACACACAAGCTGTTACCTTCTGGTGACTGGGCGAGTCCAGCAAATGTTGCTTCATTTTCAGCTCTTTTTCTATGATCTCCCTCATCTTTATGTTCACCTGCAGCGACAAAGATACCGTGGGTTAAACACAGAGAGGAGAACACATAAATGTCAAACATTAACACCCAGGTCTGCTTCTTACCTTGTTGATCCAAAAGACCATCGCGTCCTCCAGGTCAAAAGGCAGGTCCTTGGAGGCACTGAAGTTGGAAAAACGCTTGACACTGGACACCACCTTCTCTATGCTGATCATCTCCACTATATAGGCCATCATCAGGGAGTCAATGAGGTGGACATGGGCGCTCTGGAAGAATACACAGTTTGCTGATAATACTGCATACAATTATTGTACTGTATTATTAATAGTAGTTCATACTCTATGTGTGCTTTCCTGGTGAAGCTGATTTTACAATCACAAGAGGTAAGAGATGCTCTATCACTGAGTTGCCATGGAAACAAGGCAGAACTTCCTCGGTGAAACATCAGCCTACATATGAGACGATCACTACCGTGTGTCATAATTTCATGACTCACACACCGGGTTTTATTGGTGAGCTGTACAAAATGAAAGTGTGTGTTGCTGGTAGCCTGGTACATGGATTTCTTTTTACTTTAAAAAGGTTATTTCATTCGACATTTCAACTTCTTATCAAACAGAGAATCTATTAAATGTAATGATGGCCTCTTCAGTGTCTCCCACTTAATAATGTGACTCTCTATAGCCAAGAGAAAAGATTACTTTTTATATACTGACACTTACACACAGCCAGCGTGTAGCCTATTGTTGTTTCACACCTGTGGGATATAACTAATACCTCTCAAGAGTGGGATCATATTAAATGAAAAATGCTGAACATTTGGTTCATTTTGCTTCATGAATATTTTAGTTGCACACTCCAAAACCTGCAAAACATCCACTGGTGCATTATTTATTACAATACTCCTGGCTCATATTTGGCTCTGGAAAGCAAAGTCCCATTAGTATGTTGCCAGATTTTAAGGTTATACTACCGCAGAGAATGTACCCTAATTTGCATAAAA
Organism: Sebastes fasciatus; assembly: GCF_043250625.1. Classification (NCBI taxonomy): domain Eukaryota; kingdom Metazoa; phylum Chordata; class Actinopteri; order Perciformes; family Sebastidae; genus Sebastes; species Sebastes fasciatus. The sequence continues at coordinate 13,773,723 of NC_133813.1, forward strand.
GGGAAAATTTTCTGACTTACTAATTATCTAACAATTCTTAAAGCAGTATTAATAGATTGTTTGGCCACATGGGGGCAGTGGAACGAGCTGTAAACCCAATATATATACATATTGGGCCTCATGCAGGAAGCCATATATGAACACATTTTTTTTTTGTTACTATCGACTTTGTTCTTATTTTGTTAGTTCCCATTGATTTCTGGTATTCACCAATGTTTTCTTATTTTTGCACTGCTAATTTTTCTTGTGTGAGCAAACGTGACTGGTGGTCTATAACCAGATGTAAGGTTTAGCCACCCACCATCTTGATGGGACTGGAGCCGAGGTCCAGATCAGAGACAGGTGTGTTGTCTGTCTCCAGGACGTAGATGCCTTTCCTGGACAGGGCGTAGATGACAGACTGGTGGCTTTGGAGGGCGGCGGCCTGCTCAGTGTGCAGGATGAGCCCACACACCCGGCAGTAGAGCTCACCAGACAGCAGCAAGCGGATGATGGTGGGCTTGATGTGTTCCTGCTCATACTGGTCGGTATAGAAGGGGTCCCGCAGGTCTGCAGGGATGTGATCTGGAAGAATGATGAGCATACATGTATTATTAAATTAATGTCTCAGGGTTAGCCAGGGAGTTTTCTTTACCTATTAAAGTTGCATTAAGTCGCAAATCACACCGTGCATCCCCACTCAAAACTATTTTTGCACACACGCGTATCCACCAATGCACCAGGTTACGTAACAGAGAATCTCTTTCAAGGTGTTAGACTGTCTAAGAAGAAACCAGTCCATGAGGAGAAAACTGTGACAAAGTCATTGGTTAAACAGCATGCCAGGTAGCAGCTATGAAGGCCCAAAGGTGGACCAGAGGCTTTAAGCCAATGAGCTAACAGGACTTAGAGGTGATACTTAAGCTGATGGTGTTGTCCCAGCCAGCAGGGTGTTTTCCTGCTCATGCACACAGACATGGGGCAGCTATTTTTAAATGCCTTGGACACGTTAATCCAGAGTTAAGGCCTGAAGCACTCACGAAATTTTGCTTCCAGCACGTTCTGGGTAGATTGAGGCAGGAGTAAACAGGGAGACTGTTGTCTGTTAGAGTTAGCAACTGGTATTGTAATGCATATGATGAGGAGAAAAGAAAAAACAGGTGAGGAATTGGAATTAAAACGGAGTTGAGGAATTTTTCCAAAATTATTAATTAATATTACTGAACTATTTGAAGAGAAATACTCTCTCTAAAGGCCGGGTCTTATTTTAGTAATTCTGTCCATCATAACAGTAGGTAATTATTACAGTTTATCATCCAGGTAAATTGTAGGATATAGCAGCATGCTCACTCCAGTCAACATAGCTTAAAGGAATAGTTCATTTTTTCGGGAAATACGCTTATTCTTATCGAGAGTTGAAAAGAAATGAAAGATCGATACCACTCTCATGTTTGTCTTTAGGCTAAGTATGAAGCTACAGCCAGCAGATGATTAATTTACAAGAAATTGTCAAGAATTGTCATTTTTTACAGAGTAAATAAATAAGATATGTAGCATAATAAATAGTGAGCTTTAGAGGTGCTGCTAGGCAGATTTTTTTTAACCTTTAGTCAGAGCCAGGCTAGCTGTTCCCCCTGCTTCCAGTCTTTATGCTAAGCTAAGCTGCCAAGCTGACATGAAAGTGGCATCAATCCTCTCAACTGTTAGCAAGTCACATAATGCAACCAGACAACATATAGGCAACATCCTTTACATTGTGCCGGACTACTTTCTGGTTCAACTATGACCTACAATAAAACCAAACACAGTTTTATAATGCATAATGGTCACTTTGTATACATTCACCAATGGTTTCACTATGGAAATAAGTGGTTTACAAAAGCTGGGCTCGTTGGTGACATGTTTACTCCCTGTCTGATTGTCTTACTGCTGTTGCAACATGGTGTCTGTCACATGTTTCAAGATCTCAGCAATGATATTTAAGAATAAAACGGTATTTAAAAGAATCAAGACCAAAACAAAGAAAATAAGATGTAGGCTTTAAAGTGTAACTTCGGTATTTTTCAAACTGGATGTTTTTGTGTCCAACTGACTAATAGGGACAACAATTTCTGAAATTGGTCCAGTATTGAGGGAGAGAGCTGTAGATGGCAGCTGCTCACAGGCTGCAATATGGTGCTATTGGGGCAAGCTGGCACTGTAATTTATGTCCACTAAAAGTGCTTGTTTTTGCCATGACTGCGGCTCTGATTGTTATTATAAGTGTCTGACATTATGGAAATGTCATGGCTAAATATTTTGATGATTTCAACAATGTGGATGAGATCTTTGAATTCGCCGCCCGTATTTATTTGAGTGAGAGTGTACGGATATTCAGATTTCACAACGACCGGATCAAGTGGAAGGAAAGAAGTATGATTCATTTCTCTGTAGGGTCCTTTCCATAATGTTGTCAGACACTTAAAATAAAAATCTGAGCCTGTCAGGGGAAAAAACAAGCACTTCTAGTGGACTTAACGTTACAATGACGCTGTTCACTTGCCCTCGCAGCTTGTTTTTCGCGGTTGCAGGCTTACAGCGTTCTCCCTCAATACTGGACCAATTTCAATTATTGTTGTCCCTATTAGTTACTTTGACACAAAACATAGGAAAATATGGTTCAGGTTGAAAAATACTAAAGTTACCCTTTAAAATACCCACATTAAAAAAAAATGGAAAAAAAATGATACTACTTGGATCAATATTCAACCACTTAACAACAGCATCTTTTCTCATTTAGCTTCACATTAGAAGCCAGCTGACTGAGATGAACAGACATCCATTAGTGGAAAACACAAACACACACACACAGCAGGCTTCAGCACACTGTGAAAACCTTAGCTGTGTCTTTCACGACAGACTGCTTGCTTGGCAGAGTCTACCTACACAGCATCTATCTCACTCTGTGCTGCTGTGTAGTGCTGCCATATGGCCACCACAATCCCAGATCATGTCAGGAAATGCTCATTATACATCCCTCCAGGTCTGTCTTGATCGGCCTCATTTGTGTTTCTCTCAACAAAAGCAAATCTTGCACCAAACACATCTCTCTTTCACTCTTGCCACTTCCTCGGCCTCAGCTGTCCCAGAATGCCCAATCATCCTCCGCGGTTGCCGTGGAGACGGTGATGGGGAATGCCAACGTGGCTGAAGGTGGGGGGCTGGGTTGCTGTTTCATCCCTTCACTGCTCATTGAACCGTTTTGTGACATCAGGAGGTCTGTGTGGATGTGTGAGTGGCTTGGGGAATTGAAAAGGGAGGAACAGAGCGCCTCTCTTAATCTTAGATGCTAATACTCCTTAGATATTTATCATCCACCTGATCCAAGCGTCAAAGCCCACCCTGGTGTGCATGTGTGTGTGTGTGTGTTGGGGGAAATCAAGAGGAGGGGGTGCAATGAAAGCCTTTGTTCCTATTCTCTCAGACACAAGGTCAGATTGATCAGCAGAGATCTTGCTGACAGTCAGGGCAGAGCTGTCAGACGGCGCGGGGGAAAGCCACAACTATTCTCTCCAATAAGAAGGCTTAATGGAGAATCCTCCTGAAGACAGTATGTTGGGGAAACATAGCTTTTAGAGTTGTTTGGTCTATAAAATGTCAGAAAATGACGATCAGTGTTTCCCAAAGCCCAAGATGACGTCCTCAAATGTCTTATTTTGTCCACAACTCAAAGATATTCAGTTTACTGTCAGAGAGGAGTAAAGACACCAGAAAATATTCACATTTAAAAAGCTGGAATCAGAGAATTTTTACTTTCTTTTCTTAAAAAAAAATACTCAAAATAGTTGCCGATTAATTTAATAGTTGACGACTAATCGATTAATCGTTGCAGCTCTAGTATGCAAGTATTGTTTGCATTCCATAATATAATTAGATATTATTTAATTGCAGATATATTGATATTGATGTACATACACAGTGTTGGCCGTTAAGTAACAAGACTCTGCAGTACAGAAATGCCAAATATTTGTTTGAGATAGAACTCAATTACCCATGTAATGTAATTAATAATGATAAACATGAAACTAGTTATTGTAGGTAAACCTGTCTAGTCACGTTCATAAAAAGTTATGTTTGCTAACAGGAATCTACGAAAATATATTCAATGTGTATTTCATCCTCTAGAATATTTATTCTAGTATTGCATTTTAAGTCTTTATGCTTCATATTTTAGCTAATGGTGTGGTTGCTATTTCATAATCAAACAATAATTCAAAAACATAATTTTTGAAAGACGAATGTTTGGTAAAAGTATGTGAAATATGAAAACCAGCATCTCTAATCAGAAATAAAGTAAAGAAAAACATAATTTCTCTGATTTTAAGTAACAATATTTAGAAAAGATTTTGAGGTTTCTTAATAAAACTGTCGTGAGTCTAAACAAACTGGCGGTGTCGGACAAAGACACGAACCTTCAGGTCCAAATCCCATTAAACACTTAAACATGTGACTGACTTTCACACAGAGACAACACAGTCTTCCCGGCACGGCTTGCCGTGCTGGTTGGTTTTCACTCTAATCTAATAAGACTGTTTTGGTTCTTCTGACCTCCACACTGACTATCAATGACCAACGATTGTATCACACAAAACAAACAGACTCACTGTACATCAACCCCATGTAGTGTTTCAAAACAGAAACACATACGTTTTGGGCTGTTTATTATAGATGTTATTAACGGGAATATAGTGTTCTAAAGCTTTTAGTTATAAAATGTGAATCTGGATCAGGTATGAGTGGGCATTTTGCTCAGATGCTACCATGAACAGAGGACCTATAATATATTCATAAGCTCCAGTCAGTTAGCTGTCTTACAGTATCATAGCCTGTTAACCTAAACCCCGTATCAGCTTTGGCACTGCATTATTGTGATGGTAACATTGAATAAGCGAGCATTAAGTCAATAAGAGAGCAACTAGTGTTGTGGGAGTGGCGTAGGTCATTTTGAAGAATAGAAGAGCCAGTACGAAAAGTGTGTGTACACGTGGGAAGTGAGTGGTGAAGCAAGAGAGAGCGAGCGGCGGCGAAACGAGCGAGCAGTGGAGCTAACATTACTGTCAGTCTCTTGCTGAAAAAGGCTCCTACAGTAAATCTCCCTGGCGCTCTGTGATGTTAGGAGGAGCAAATCAGATTAAGGGAAGCAGGAACCTTCACGGAGGTTAAAGGTGATGGTTTGGTGTTTATTATGGGCATCTGATCTCTGCCCTGTTGGGTAACAGAGAGGTGAAGCTTTAACTGGCAAGACAGAGATCACGATATCTCCAACAATGGCTGTTGAGAGAGACTAATGTGATATCAATCATGCTGATATGGTGCAATACTGGTTGTGGATGTCAGATTTTTTAAATTTGGTTAAGTTATATCATCAGTTTGCAAAATAATGTCCCTGATCAGATGCTGTTTACGTCACCGCACATTACAAGCTTTACATCTTAGGGTTTTGTTTCCCTCTTAGAGTCAATTTACTGAGTCATCCACTGCAAAACAGGAGACAACAGTGCAAGGCAGGGAACACTTAAACTATAGCTCATAAAATGAAAATGATGACGCAGAGTTTTCCTTTACTGAATGATCGTCTCTGTGTCTCCTTCCAAATGCCTCATTGTCATACTGATGATAAAAGACTAGTATGAACAGCACAGCTGATCTCCTGCTCACACTCCCCAGAGAGAACTCCAGAGCAAGTGACACAAAAACCCACATTCAAGGAGTCATTTCCAGACATTAACTCGCAGCCCGGCGATGTAGGGCAATCATTTTTAATGTTTTAGTAGACCTCGTCAGAGCTGGCAAGGCTAGCGACCCGTGTATAAAAGACTTTGGCTGATGGTGAGATGTCAGACTGACTCTTCACTCACTAACATAAAGGTCTGTTACTATGCTGCTGTCTTTTCCTCAGTACGTTTGTTTATATTTTTGACAGTAAAAAGAACCAGACAACAACGCAAATGACAATCTGAATGATACCCAATGACTTTGTGACAACTTATAAATCTGTCACTGTAAATAGAGAAGTTGTCCACACATTAATACATGATTTACTTAGTGGGATTTAATTTAATGAGTATCATTAACTGGCTATTGTGAGGGAAGTCATCTGCTAATGAAGATGTGTAAAGTTATGGGTGGCTTACCGCCTCGGCTAAACAATTACCTGGGTTAAACTCGGGATCGGCCTTAAGTACATCAGTTAATGCCACCAGTAATCTGCTATAAGGTCATTATAATGATTCTTTTCATATCAATTAATCTGCTGAGTGCTTTCTCGATTCATTGATGCCAATCACGATTTCCTAAAACCCAAATATGACTTCTTCAAATACATTCAGTTTACTGTCACATAAGACAACGAAAAGCAGCAAATCCTCACATTTGAGAGTCTTGTACTGGCTAATGTTTTTCATTTTTTGGTTGGAAAGTGACTTATAGGATAAACTGTGTATCAAAATTGGTATTAATTTTCTGTCGATGGACTAATCTTTAACTGGCTAATCGTTTCCCGCTCTGAGTTTAACCGAAACAACCCCTGGTTTGATTCAGACCAGGGACCTTTGTTGCATGTCATAATCCCCCATGTTCACTGTCTGCATCTCCACTTTACACTGTCTTATAAAAGCAAAATTCTAAAACAACATATATATCTGCCAACACTTGTAAATCCTCTCGTGCACAGTTCTAGTCAATGCATTTGACTGCATTTTCTTTTCTTGATACCAAACCTATACTATATCAACTAATAATGCAAGTACTACAACTACAACATACTAGCCAGGCTCTTTGACATAGATAGATAGATAGATAGATAGATAGATAGATCGATAGATATAGATAGATAGATAGATAGATTGTTACTCTGTACACATGACATCTATTGCACGTCTGTCCGTCCTGGAAGAGGGAAGCCCCCTGAGTCAAATTTGTGATTTGTGATATTGGGCTATACAGATAAAAATGACTTGATAGATAGATAGATAGATAGATCGATAGATCGATAGATAGATAGATAGATAGATGTACTTAATTGATGAGCCCACATTGCGAAATGATTGGCTTATAAAAGGTGTGTTGTTTTTGTTGCCAGAAAAGGAACTGATGCAATTGTTCAGGCTCAATTAACAGGATTGACATCCAACAACCTGTTCATGCAACGACAGTAGAAAGTCTATATTGCATATGAAGTAATATATATAGGCTATAACTGATCTTTTTTTCTTATCAGTGATATACATACAGTTAGTGAACAACTCCTGGTGCAAACTACCTGAGTTCAGTTCATGCACATAGTAGATTTTTTGCTCCAATAAATTAAATAAAAGCACAGCATAATGTGACCAGGGGTTGGAAATTAGCACCAGCTGGTAAAACATGCAAGTGGCTGCTAGACCATGATTCAAAAAGGTAAACACAGAGAGGGAGCCTTACCTATACCATAAGCTTTGGCAAACAGCCAGCGAAGATTTGCATCTATTTTGGCTCTGGCAGAGTCGTAGAGCTCCAGCGGTACAACCTGAGCCTCCATGCCTCCTCCTCCACCTCCACCTGCATCATCTCCTCCTGATGCTGCTGCTCCTCTCCTCCAGGTGCTGTCCCTGCCAGCACTCACCTCCACATCCATCCTGCATGGTAGACACAAACAGAAACATTACTGCCAGCAGGAGAAGGATTGCATTACATCATCGATGTGAAGAAGAACAACAACCACAGGGGCCTGGCCTCACTGACAGCAACAGCACCTGCTCTCCTTATGATGATGATGATGATGATGATATGAAATACTACACATAGACTCACCTTGTGTAACCTGCTGTCTCTGCTGTCACTCACCACGATGAACATATCGGATAAAACACCATTTATTTGAACATTGTTAGTGTATTAGGTTGGATTTTTTTTTTTTTATTGTTTTTTATATTTATCCTTTGATATTGCAATATATTGTTATTGTTTTTTATTTGTTTGTTTGTTTTATTGACATAACAGACATGAATTACTTCTTTATTATTTTCTTCCATTTACATGCATGTTCTTTTTAAATATCTATATATTGTAATTTGCTTAATGAATTGTATATATGTATATATATGTTTGTTTTTTTAATTTATTTATTTTTAATTTATTATTGAAATTTCACTTTGGTAATATTGCTCACCTGACAGTCATGATCAATAAAGCAAATTTAAAATTTAATTTTTTACATAAATGCTGTTCTATGTTTATTAGCTACCAAAAATGAAAGAGCATCTTTCTGATATTCTCATCAGCATCTTCTAGCTCTAGGTCCAGTGGATGACCTATAACAGCCACCTACTGTAGCACCATAGTCAGCTAGGTGAGCTAGCTGTAAACTGCGCACACATATAAGCATTACAAAAGGTAACAAAGACTCACCTTTAAGAGTGCATTGGTTGGGTTTCTCTGCACAGCTTTGTGTTGTTAAATCGCAGACATGCTGGCCTGTTCTTCCTGAGCTAGCAGCTCCAGTGAAATAACAAGAGGACTCCTCCCAGCTACAGAGACACAGATCTCCGGCCTCTCAGGATAAAGCTGCGGCTGCTGGCTGATGGTCGTTAATCCAATAATAAGAAATCTGACTGGCAACCATCCGGAAGTCTGTTTTCGAGGGAATTATGAATGTCCAAACGCCGGCTGTTTCATATTGAGGCTGTAATCGCCTCAGAGAGAGAGAGAGAGAGGACTAGCAGTGTAACGGTGTCCCTGTTTGTAGGAGGCTGTCTCTCTGTCGGTCTCTATGGGGACGACTGTTATCCTTTCAGTGTCTACAGCTGCAGTTACACCTGCTCACCTGGTGTGGGCGCTGTAGGTGTGTACCATATAGATGGTATGTCTTTAATATTAAAGTGGCAGTAGGCAGTATATTTTTGGCATCATTGTGCAAAAATTCCATAATAACCTTTCAGCATATTATTTATTTATTTTGCACAATTTAAGACTATACAACATCACAAAAAAATAAATGAATAATATAAAGTGCAGGAAGAGGCAGAAACCCCACTGGGCTTATCTGAAGCCTCCACCTAGAGACAAGATTAATATAAAGAAATAATATGACTACATAATAGTGATAACAAACAATTAGGACAAGATATATATAATAACAACAATAACAATACAGTAAATATATCAAAATTTAATATTGTAATTCAAGTGTTCTGAGAGAAAACTAGACTTCTGCACCTCCTCATGGCTCTGTTTTCAGGCTTTAGAAAATCTAGCCTGTGACAGGAGACTTTGACCAATCGCAGGTCATTTCATTGAGAGAGCGTTCCTATTGGCTGCGCTCCTTGGCGTTCCTTCACCAGATTTTACAATGGCGGCGGTGGCGGCATCACAAACTTTCTCATTTTACAGCTAAACCGTGCACTACAAGATGATTCTGAAAACATTTGAGGCGAGAAATAGGCATTAACGTAACATCATATTGATTCATATTTAATCAGCGCTGCCTAGTTTGACCGTTTGGTCGGAGTTCAGAGTGATTGACAGCCGGCTCATAGCTGGCAGCTGGATGGCAGATTCCAGATCAGCTCTGATTGGTTGTTTTCCTCCGGTCTGTGAAATCTCGCATATGCCGTTAGGAGCGCCGGAGGACACCGGAGGACACAGAAGCACATCATTTTTCTAGTTGGACCATTTGGCCGGAATTTGCGAGTGAGCAGCAGACCTCAGATCAGCTCGTACTGCTTAAAAAAATAAAAAACGTTAAAAAAAATGGTTAAATTTAGCACCAAATCTGTGTAACAAATGGTATCAACCCAAAGATTGCTGCAACAACTTATGAGACATAATAGAGCATGGGAATGACCATCATATACTTCCATTTTAATGTTCTTAGGTCTTATACACTTTCACAATTCATTTTAAATAATTAATTAATTCATGTTTATTTCATGTTTATTTCTAGAACAACTTGACACACAGTGCTGAGCTGCATCTCAAATTAATCCTCAGGTTTCCAGCTTTCAGATGATGTACACCACTTCTATGTGACATCTACTGTTGACCTGCTATCTCCCCCTAAAGACCCCCTGTACCCCCCTAAATAAAGACAAAATGGGTCTATTGTGGGTCTCAGAGGGTTAATTAAAAAGCCTTAATCTGTGGCATGTGTAACCCTCATCCTACTGACAGAGGTTTACATTTTTTCATATCTCACAGGTGCTTTATTCTATCATTCCAATTTTTCATGACATTGTCAATTTGTTCCTGATGACGTCATATCATTGTTCTCTGTCTCTGTTAATTAGTGTTTTATAAAAACAACAATGTATTGGGGTCCTTATTCAAATAGAATAAGAGATGAATGTTTGTTCTGGGTCCTAATTTAAAGTATGACACACTATCACGGGGGTAGGAGCACTCTGTCAGTCATGGTGGAGGAGACAGACACACACACATTTCCTCATGTGCTCTGTCTATTTCTGTTTTACACAATATGCAAATTAACTGTAACTTTCCTAAAATAATATGGATCTATTTTATTTCTTCAGATGACATTACTTACATAACTAATACTGTTTTGAGAAGCTATATGTTTACGTTTTGCAATGATGGTTGTTTCCTACTGTAGTTTATTCTTGGGGTCCGAGTCGGTATTCCTTGTATGTTAAATACAATATGTAGGTAGGATGAGGGTTAAGTGATGAATGAGATGTCACTGATGATCCTTGGTCAAGATTCAAGATTGTTCAAATTCAATTTCAGCTGTGCATAAATAGATTTTTCATACTCAATATTCCACATAGTCCATGGCTTTAATCTTAAAATAACAATGCAACCCCAGACAAGTATGAAATGCATATAGAGTAGAGCATACAATGGCATTTAATATGGAGAGATGAACAGGCATGTATATGAAGTATGGTGCTTCATGTGTAGACTGAATTCCACTCTTAGCATTTCTTATTTATGTCTTTTTCTAAGGATTCAGCATCTATCTTTACAACCACTGAATACCTACTTTAACAGGCAAACAATGACACAAACAGCCTGTTACTGGTAAATGTTTTTATGGTGGCATCCGCACATGTATTCAAGTTTAAAATCTCAGATGAAAAAAAGCAGAATGATTTTCATCAACAGCAGTGATGTTATCCTCTATCTGAAATCTGTTATCCTCACTGTGATACTATCAGGCTATCACCACCAGAGGGCAACAGACACCAACGCCTGTGGTGACTTTACTTCTCACATTAAAGGAATAGATGATGCATTCATTTTGAGGAACTACAGATGAAATGGCTACACTGTCAGCCACATAATATTACAGAAAATTAATTTAAAACCAGAAACAATATCTTAAAGCTTAACAGCAGTTTTTATTGAATCAAGACAATTTTTTACAAAACATTTTTGAATCAGGAAATACTTCTTTGCAAACTACAACTTTGCTTGACCTTTTGATTTTGAATTACATCTTTTTCTTAAAAACATCTCTGAATTAGTTTATAAAACATGACATTTAGACATCTTAAGCCACACAAAGTGCAGGTGATGTCGTTAAACACACAAACAACAGGTCCCCATTTCTTCTTCTCCTCGAAGACATATTTTTTTTTACAAGAAATCTCACAAATACGTTGCTTTTCTTAGGAAAAACAAAAAATCACACTGGCACTATTTGAAACTGTGGCGAATGTAACATTTCAACTTTTTCTACGACAGGTCTGCAATTTAACACTTTACAGGTTAAACACGGTAACCATAATCACTGATTTGGGATATAATATGAAATAAAGAAACGTCATAAATTACCACAAATCAATTACTCAGCACCAGCCAAGACCATTATTCAATAAAAAATAGGCTCAGGTTGATTTAGATGCATTTTGAAAAGCATCTCTCAACTCATATTGGATATTTCTTCTGTGCTTTAAGGTCTCTGTCACCTCCGCTCAGTTACTCCTCTCTATCATTTTGCCAAGAAAGGACAGTGTAGCAAGCAACATCATGAAAGGTGTGACGTTATATATAAATATTTGATCATCATCTAACAGACTCAGTGATAAGACTTAGTGAAATGTAGTTCAGTAACGAAACCTGTGTCGTTTAAAAAAAGACAAAGGAGGTTAAAATATAATTAATACTGAAAACTTTAAAATAATCTATAAAAGTCGAAAAAAAATCTGTACAAACATAAAGCAATAAAAATACAAATTTGTGAAGACCGAAAGATTAAAATAAATCCAGTGAATATAGCAACACAAGACACAAATAAATAGCCAGTGTACACATCTAGGAGTCTTCTCTCTGATATACACTCCTTTAAAAACGGTTTCTAATCTTCCCATACATAACAGAACAAAAACAAAATAAAAAAGCATAAATATAAAAGCATCTTCTTTATATTTCAGGTCAAAAAAAGCACATAAATAAATACAAAATTACTAAAACTGTTCTTATCGTTAGTATAAAAACTGATAATAATAAAAAGGGAGCATCTTCAGTCTTTAGGCGGGTTCGTCACTCTCTTTGTTTGTATATATATTTCAGTTCTGTCAATTTTACAAGTCTCTACTTAAACTGGTCTGGGATCAGATTCATCTGTGAATGGATGCTTGTAGGCGGGCTGGAGATGCCTTCCGACCAATCGGACATGTTGGAATGTGGGGACGAGCTGGACCACTGGTCGGGAGAGCCGGGGGAGGGCGTTAGAAACGGGTGGTCGGGCACCTGTAGCTGGTGGTTAGGTGTGTTGTCCATGGGCCCAGAGTAGCTGTGCTGGGAGGGAGGGGTGAGAAATTGGTTGCCGAGGATCTGCGTCTCCTGGGGCATTACGGTGAGGATGGGCATCGAGCGGCCGTTGTTCTGCTGCATGTCGGAGCCGTTGAGCTCCACGTTTGGGAAGCTCTGGTTGAGGGACTGGCCAGCTGATGTGGAGTTGGAGTTCTGGTGCTGGAGCTGCCGCGAGTGAGCCTGCTGCATCATGTGTGCAGACGAGCCGAGGTGGCTGGTCTGCAGGTTCTGGTAGCCCATGATCTGAGACAGGGTGGCGGTGCTGACGCCGTGCAGGGCGCCCATCATGTTGTGGGATATGGTCGGTGCCTGGGTGAAGCCTCCTTGCTGGCCTACACCTGGGTGCATCCTGGAGATCCAGTCACACTGGCCTCCTCTGCTGCCGCCTATGGATGCCTGACTGCCGGGGCTGGACACGGGCATGTGGGAAAGACGGGGTGGGTTATGGTCAAATGTCATGCAGCCCATATCCTTACCCATGCTCATCTGGCCCATGTGGTCTCCGTTGCCTTGTAGGTGATTTAGAGACATAGGTGGGGACTGCTGGAAGGGTGACGTCATGGGAGGAGAGGCCACATCAGACAGGTAGCCATGCGGCGACTCGAGGGAATCGACCGGGGAGAGGACAGCGGACGATTCCAGCAGGTTACCCTTCCCGTCCAGCGACTTTTTCTTCTTCATTCTGTTATCTTTGCTTCCGTCCTTCCCTCCTTTTCCGCCGGCGCTAAGTTTGCGAACCTTCTTGACAGACAGGGTGGGCTTGAGGCTGCTAAGGTAGTCATTGGGGGAGCAGAGAGGTGGGGAGAGGCTGGAGGCGCTCAGGGGGCCGCCGTGAAGCCCGGGACTCCTGACCACGTTGTACTCGTCCAGAAGGCGGACGATGTCGTGGTGCATGCGCTCCTGGGCGATATCTCTGGGCAGCTGGTCGAGATGGTCGGTGATCTCACGGTTGGCGAAATGTTCCAGAAGAACTTTAGCTGTCTCGAAGCTACCTTCACGGGCTGCAAGGAAGGTTGGTGTCTCCTCCTAAAAAGCAAAAAAACAGTTAATACTCTACAGCCTATATACCAGCAGGGTTGGGTAGTAACTAGGGCTGTCAATCGATTACAATATCATTCATCGCACATTTTTTATCTGTTCAAAATGTACCTTAAAGGGAGAGCTGTCAAGTATTTAATACTCTTATCAACATGGGAGTGGACAAATATGCTGCTTAACAACACTAAACAATGACAGGTACTGCATTTAGCATAAAAAAATATGCTCAAATCATAAGATGGCAAACTGCAGCCCAACAGGCAACAACAGCTGTCAGTGTGTCAGTGTGCTGACTTGATTATGACTTGCCCCAAACTGCATGTGATTATCATAAAGTGGGCATGTCTGTAAAGGGGAGACTCGTGGGTACCCATAGAACCAATTTCATTCACATATCTTGAGGTCAAAGGTCAAGGGACCCCTTTGAAAATGGACATGCCAGTTTTTCCTTGCCAAAATTTGAAAAAAAAAAGAGCGTTATCGGAGCGTTATTGGTTGACAGCCCTAAATCGGACCCAACCCTGCATACTACTGTGAATGTGACGGTGTCAATACTTGTCAAAAAGCTCCATCACAGTCACATCATTTCACATACCTTGTTGTCTTGCATGTCTTTGTTAGCACCGTTTTTCAGCAGCACCATAGCAGCCTCCACGTTGTTTACGGCCGCGGCCCAGTGAAGAGCAGATTTACCTGCAGAGGGGGAAAAAAGGGTGAGGGTTGATTATCATAACAGCTCAGCACACTGGCAGGGATCTTTACGGACTGTGGACATGATGGGTTGATAAAACGTTAGCTTACCAGAATCATCGGTGGCATTTGCATCTGCGTGGCAGTTGATAAGCTCTTCCACCATGCCCTCAACCGCCAATCTGGCTGCCAGAATCAGCGGTGTTGTTCCGTCGTGCATGCGGGCGTCAAGATCAGTGGCGCGGTTTCGGATTAAAATCTGCAGGGACACAGATTTGTTTCGTTAAGTGCTTAAGAACTGCTGGAAAAACTTTATCAGAAATCAAAGCCAGGAGAGATATAAGACTCTTGTGGAAGGAGCTGTTACCTGGAACACTCCCTGTGCATCTGCAGCCACAGCGGCGTGGAGCGGAGTGCGGCCCATGTTGTCCTGAACGTTGGCATCGGCGCTGGACTCCAAGAGGCGTTTGGCAGCGTCAGAGCGGGCGTAGCGAGCGGCCAGGTGGAGGGCAGTCTCGCCGGTGCGGTCAGTCTGGTTGTGGAGGTTGGCGCCCTGGTAAATGAAGTCAGAGATGATTTCAGCTGAGGGATCTTCTTCCTCTTCACTGTTACCCGTCTCCAGTCCTCCGCCGCTGCAGGAGGCGATCATCAGGGGAGTGAAACCATCTGAAAGAGGAAGGAAGAGGATTATAATGAGTTCTCAGTCACGTGTCTGTCAGCGTTTACAAAATATTACAAAATCCTTTAGGGGGTTTTCATGATACACAATGATAAATTATTCTGTAAATCATCTCATAACACAAGTACACACCTGGTCCTCTGACATTCACATCCATGCAGTCATTCTCGATCTCTCCCTGAGGAGGGGTAGGAGCGATGGAGGCAACACGCAGGTCAGCTGCATCCAGATGCTGCTGTGTCCATTTCCTGTGGTCAGTGTGATCTCTCAAATCCAACATGGCCTGCTCCTCAAACTGAAAGACAACACCAACCATCACAACGTCAGCATAGGTAGCACACGTGGAAACGGATGAAATGGTAAAACATGGTTTATTTCGATTTTAGAGATAGATATATATATATATATATATATTGTTTTTTCTTACCCTGAAGCGCCTGCAGTCCGGATCCTCTTCATCCCATTCATTTTGATTGTCATCCATAAGATTGATGTCAGAGTTTTTCATGGGCCTGTTGAAAAGAGGAGGCAGGTTAGTTACATGACATCAAATACAAAAGACACACTGCTGCCAGTCAGGGCTGAGGAAACACCCAGCTGTAGGTAGACTGCCTTCATATTCAAAGTCTCCTTACCTCAATCCAACAGAATCCTCTCCCAACGGCTCTCTGCGTTTCTTTTTGCTGGGCTCCGACGCTTTGAATCCTTCAGGGAACCAGAGCTGGCCGTGCTCTCGTCTCCTCTTACGGGACACCAGAACGCCAAGGCAGATGAAACCCAAAGCAGCCAAACCCAGGAAGACTACATACATGGGGTAGAGCTCTGGAGTGGAGGGTTTAGGTCTCACACCTGGAAAGATAGTCAAAGTGTGTTACTTAGGATTTCAACCATTTTTTATATAACACATCAAATATATATATATACACAGTATATAGTATATATATATATACAAAAGGGCTGGAGAGGAGTTTCTTACTGGTGACAGCTTCAATATAGGGAACATTGAGATTGCCGCTGGTTGCCAGCGCTCCAAGGAAGGCAGCTACATCTGTGGCGCTCTGGAAGCATTCACTTGACTGCTGGTAACACTGACGGTTGTCAATCTCCAGGTACACCACAGACCTACAAGCAGAAATGGAAACATTAACATTCAACACTTCTGTAATGCAAATCATTATAGATATGTTCTGCTAATGAAAAATACACATAAAGAACTGTGGTGCCTACCCTTTGATCTGCACAGGATCCAGCTCTCTGCGTTTCCGAGGGCTCACCATGGCAGACACGCTCTCCTTCACTTGACCCAAAACATTGGCCGGCACTGAAGTCCACTCGGGCCATCCGTCGGCGGATCGCTTCAGCACGTTATGTTTAACGAGGTCCTGTTCGTTGCCATAGTAAGGGAAGATCATAGGTTCTCCTTTGGCGTCGCGGCGGAACACCACGTTGGTGTGGAGAACGCTGCTGATCTCTCTGAGGAAGGTCGAAGATCGATTTTTAAGCTGTTCGGGGGCAATGTGGACCACCAGGACTAAGTGCCCATCTGCCAGCTTCTCTGGCATGTTGTTGGCGCAGTCCAGGCCGTCCCATTCACATTCGGCATTGTTGCAGCCCTGGTCGCAGTGACCGTCAGCATAGTGGTCTTTACAGTACTGGTCATACAGCGGGCTGGAAGAAAAGTAGGAGATTGGGTTAGCATTCTGACAAATCCAAAAATATTTCTACGCCACACACACACTTTTCTCTGTTTTCTACACTTACTTGCATTGTCCTTCCTGTCCTTGACAATCAAAGCCATCATAGAGACACCCAGGGCTGTTGCACTGGCCATCACACTTCCCATCGTTAAAGTATCGCCAGCACTGCAAGGCCGCAGAGCAGTTTTGCCAAGGGTCGTCAAAATTAAGCGAGCAGTCTCCTCCATCCCAGCCGCAGGCGTGGTTGTTGCACAGCGAGTCGCAGATGTGGTTCCCGGCCCACTCGTCACACTGAGGAATCTCGCAGCTGACCTCCACTTCCGGAGGCGGGGTGATGTCCCGGCCGAAGCCTCCGACAAAGGAATAGTCCAGGATGTGGCACAGCAGGCCGTTGAAGTTGCTGGGGCAGCTGCACTGGAAGAAAGGCACGTCTGGGGTGATCTGGCACGTGCCGCCGTTGTAGCAGGGGTTGGAGATGCAGAGGCTGTCGGTGGGGGTCTGGCACTCGGGCCCAGTGAAGGTTGGTGGACACAGGCAGCGTGGGCCGAGGTGGCCCGACACACATGTACCTCCGTTCCTGCAATTCAGACTCCCGCAGGAGCGAGAATCATACTCGCAAGAAGAGCCGGTGAAGCCCTAGAGGGACAAAAATGGACGGAGGTTATGATCATTGTGCTGAAAAAGGGTAGTAAAAGTATCTTTAAAGAGCCAATGGTCTGAGTGGACCACACAGGTGTACTCACAGGTGGACATTTGCAGATGAATCCATGCGGTGTGTTACTGGCAACAGCACATGTCCCTCCATTTTTGCAGGGTCTTCCTTTACAGCCATCAAACACTTTGTCACAACGTTGACCTTAGGGACCGAAGCAAGATGTACATGTCACTAATTGTTCACCATTCAGACACTGCACATGCAGGGATAATTGTCTTGTTACGTGCTGCTGGGTGCCCATCCGTACCTGTATATCCAGTGCGGCATTCGCAGCGGTAGCTGTTGGTGAGCTGAATGCAGTTGTAGGACCCTCCGGGGTCGCAGGGGTCCGACAAACACTCGTTGACGTCACCTTCGCAGCGCTCTCCTACGTAGCCTGCCGGGCACACGCACTGGTAACCTCCGATGCGGTCTACACACTTGCCGTTGTTGAAGCACTTGGGCTCGTGGGTCAATGGGTCGCTGGAGGGGGTGCAGTCGTCCAAATTGATCTCACAGTGGACACCTACGGGAGACAGAAGCGCTGCGTTACAAAATATTCACATCCTCATTTTTGTGGCAATTTCTTTGCCGATGTATGACTTTGATTGTGCTATGCAGTTATATACCTTGTGTTCCTCTGGGACAGGAGCACTTGTATGTGTTGATGAGGTCGATGCAGGTGCCTCCATTCTGACATGGCTGTGACTGACATTCATTGATCTCTTTGGAGCAATTTACACCGTGGTAGCCGGGGACACACTGACAGAGAGAGAGAAAAGACAAAAATCGTTATAGGAATTATTAATTATTTGTTATGATCACACTTTGTACAGTAACTCCCAACTGTCCAATAATCTCCCATCATATCTGTAGATGTGTATTTCATTCCAGTCTAAATCAACCTACCTCACAGCTGTAGCCTCCCAGATAATCAGTACAGGCGGCTCCGTTCTGGCAAGGATTGGGTGAGCATTCGTCCACTTGTTCCTGGCAGTAACTCCCGGTGTAGCCGGCCTGGCAGCGGCAGTAATGAGTGTTTCCAGCATCCAGACACTGACCCGAGTTCCTGCACAGGTGAGCCACCTCCACCCCTGAAATCAACGAGGAAGGAGTTACAGAATGCCACACACAGGACTGTAGATTTAACACATGATGGACAATAACTTATCGTACCTTGCTGTTTGGCTGCGACCTCACAAGACACACTGGGGATGTCACAATAGAGACCAGTCCACCCAGTCTGACACTGGCAGGTGTAAGAGGCTCCCTGCTGCCAGCATGTACCTCCGTTTTTACAGGGGGATGAATCACACCAGCGCACAAGATTCTAACAGGGAAACAAAGACAGAAAATACTTAATAAACTGTATTTAAATTCATGAAACCACCACACAATGAGCATGAAAAAAGATGATTTCTACCTGACAATTGACTCCCGTGTAGCCGTGAGGACAGGTGCACTTGTACGTCCCATAACCGTCAAGACAGGATCCCCCGTTGAGGCACGGTTTGGAGTCACACTCATTGATATCATATTGGCAGTAGCTGCTAGTGAATCCAGGTAGACACAGGCAGGTGAACGCATTAATTCCATCTAGACAGGTGCCACCGTTAAAGCAAGAGCTGAAGAGACACAAGAAAATAAAAATGTTAAAACCTCATTACACTTGCTTTGGGCAGGTTAAATAAGTACAGACAACATTTTGACATGTTGAGCTACCTGTCAGTGCAGTCGTTGGTGTTGATCTCACAGTTGATGCCACTGAAGCCAGGCGGGCAGGTGCACGTGTAGCTGTTGACACAATCGGTGCAGTTGGCGCCATTCCTACAGGGGTTACTCACACACTCGTTTATGTCCTGCTCACATTTGCCGCCACGAAACCCGGGCAGACAGGTGCACGTGAACGTGTTGATGCCATCGCGGCACAGACCACCGTTACTGCAGGGATCTGGAACACAGAAAAGAGGAAATAGAATAAGCATTTTCTAGTTTTTAATTGTAGATAACATGAGAACTTGTAATGGTGGAAATCTGTTCCTTACTTGGTTTGCAGTCATCGGTGTCTGTCTCACACTTCTGGCCAGTGTAACCAGGCTGGCATTTGCACTGGTAGCCACCCATAGTGTTGTGGCAAATAGCAGCGTTGCGGCATGGACTCTTCACACATTCGTTGATATCGATCTCACATGTTTGACCTTGAGGGGAAGAGAAAGATAGTTAAAGAACAGTTAATCGCGTTGTCCAGTGGGTGGATAAAATAATGGAGAGGTAGAAATGGATCGATGGATAGATACCTTGCCATCCTTCAGGGCAGATGCAGGAGAAGCTCTGGTAGTCTTCAGCTTCCTTGCACACTCCACCGTTTTTACAGGGTCTGGGGCTGCAGGGTGCCAGCAGTATCTCACAGTTTTCACCTGGTGGCCGAGAGAAGAAAACATCAGTGTTGTGCATTGTGCTGGTAAAAAAGCAGCAACTGCTTCAGACTCAACACCAAGTCAAAAAAAAATGCATATTCAATTTCCCGGTAAAAGATTTCATTTTGAAGTTCTAAATCCCAGTTTCTATCCCACTTCCTTATCCATTTCCATGACGACTAAGCCAAACAGGAAGGGCCTTCCTGTTTCCTGCTATTGTGCGATCACAGACAGGAAACAGGACGTGGCGGAAGTGGGAATAGGGCTTGGAGCAGACTCCAGTTCTCCGGCTTATATTAGCCACTGTGTTATTCCAAAACACACACACATACTGTTATCCCTGCAAAGCAGAAAGGCCGATCTTTCCACACAGAGATGCCAAAAACAGACATCCCAGTTTGTGGCCATTGAGTGATGTTTTCTAAAACAACATGTGATAGGACTGGATAAGCCTTTTGTGTGGAAAGCGGAAGATTGTCTTTACATTTTCAGACCTGTGCAAACAGCTCACTAAGTTAAACAACCCAGGTAATAGTGCAGCAGCTACATGTCGTACCAGTGTAGGGCAGCAAACAGTTGCACTTGTATCCAGCCACATCATCGATGCAGGTGCCCTGGTTGAGGCAGGGGTTGGAGGCACACTCGTTGATGTTAGTTTGACAGTTAGGTCCTACGGTGGCAGGATTAGAGAACACACTTGGGGTTAGATATAGGCTAACAGGGCACACACACATTCTCAATGAGCAAAGGGAGCGACAAGAAGTCTTGTAACTGACCAGTGAAGCCGGCTCTGCATGTGCAGTGGTATCCGCTGGTCATGTCCTTGCAGGTTCCCCCGTTCATGCACGGGTTGGACTCACACTCGTTGTTATTGATGTCACAGTTGGGGCCGCTCCAGCCAGAGTCGCAGGTACATTTGTAGCTACAATGCAAACGAACAGTCAGGTCAGTGGTGGTTTTTCTTTTTTAATTTAATGAGATTTATGTGTTGCTGCTCATCCAACTTTAATTTTGGATCTGCGCTCACCCATTGATGAGGTCCTGGCACCGGCCGTGGATGCAGGGGTTGCTGCCACACTCGTCCACCTGAGACAAACAGGTGACGTCGTTGTAGCCCTCTGGGCACAGGCAGGTGAAGCCGTTGATGCCGTCGACGCACGTGCCTCCGTTGTGACAGGGGTTGATGGCACACTCATCGATGTTGATGTTACACATTGTTCCTGAAGGCACGGATAAGATATGATTTTAGGACAATGCAGCATGAATTGATAAATATCTACACAGCTGGACACTTTGCTTTCTGGTGTGGTGTTCTTTGAGGCTTTATAAAGCTGCTAGCTGAGGTGCACTGCGTGGCTTTTGGACAATAGGGAACACTAAAGACTCCCTAAACATTCAACAGGCAGAAGATGTAGCGGCTCCAATGTGTGCCTAGCCTGGCGGCCCCTGGAGGCCCTTTTGCCTCTCCTCCATTGATTGAATGGGGCCCTGTTGAATAGGCAGAAGGAGGGTTTCAGCTGGATCTGAGAGGGGGAGGTGCTGCCAGGAGGTGGGGGGGGGGTTGCAGCTTCTCTCCCTATTCACACACACCACCCCCCCATCCAGGGAGGACTTACCTCACCCAGGGCTGTTTACAGGGGACAGAAGGCCAGACCCATTTCACACACGGCCGAGTAACAATTAAACCCCCCTCTGATCCCCTACCCAGCTCCCTCCTCCGCTGCTCTTCATCAATCAGGAGGGGAGGGGCCCAACTGCCTGATCTTCAGTTACAATAGTCCTCTGTCCCTCTGTGTGTCTCAGTCCCGCCATGCCCTCCACACTCACCCCGTCAGCACAAAAAGATGGAGGGGAGGAAGAGGAGAAGGAGGAGGAGGAGGGATGCACAGAAGCCTGCACACACACACTTGTCCCTCCCTGCCCCCTTTCTAGCACACAGCCACTACCAGTCAGAACCGGCTCTGTTGGGCCATGAAAGGGAAAGGAAGAGTGGTCCACTTGTTGGGATTAGACTTTGTGGCTGAAGTTTTATATATTGGTACGTTACAGGTGGACATGTGTCGGTGAAGTAAGTGAGATATTTATGGCATTTGTGATGCAGTTACACACTACTAAGCATCAGATATGTGATTAAAGGCCAGGCTCTTTTCCTTTTAAAGTATCACCTTACAGACTCTTTCCAGGCTCCACGTCACAACCTTTTCAAATGGCAAACAAAGTTAGCGCTTTGTGTGTGTGTTTTGTGTGTGTATCAGGTTGGGGACTGTGTTCCTTTCTCTACCCCCTTCACCCTCCCACCCTCCATCCCCCCATCCCACACAGTCAACCTGACACCATTGTTCCGCAGGAGACCCGCCAGCCACCTGTCCTACCTGCCCCTCCCAAAGCTCAGGGGACCCCCCCCCCCTCTTCGCCTGTAAACTCCACCCAGTGCTCACCTGTGTAGCCGGGCTCGCATGCACACTCGTAGCCGTTGATTTTGTCGATGCACCTCCCGTAGTCGCAGGGTTTGCTCTTACAGTCGTCCAGGTTAACCTCGCAGTTGAAACCTGTAGATTGGAGCGCAAAAGGATGTGTGAGGAAAATCTCAACGTTTTTAAACTGCAAGAATTTGTTCGGATGTTGATGTCTTAAGTCTCACCTGCGGTGCCTTTGGGGCAAGCACAAATATATGTGTTCTCCCTGTCCTGGCAAGTGCCGCCATTCTTGCAGGGCTGGCTCAGACACTCATTGATGTTGGTCTCACACAAGCGGCCGGTGTAGCCAGGGCGGCAGTAGCAGGTGAAGGACGCTAGGCCGTCCTTGCAGGTGCCATAGTGGCAGGGGTCGGAGTAGCACTCGTTGATGTCAGTCTCACAGTGCTGCCCTGTGTAACCTGGACAGGAAAAACATAGTATTTAATAGAATAATAGCAATGTTCATTTGGAGAGAAACTAGAAAAAATTGAAGAAATTTGGAGAGAAAATTCAGAAAAAAACAATTGTTGTTTTACCTTCAGCACATTCACAGGTGTACTTGTTGGGACCATCGGTGCACTTAGCTCCATTCTTGCACGGTGTGCTGGCACACTCGTCAATGTCCACCTGACATAGACTCGCTGAAAAACCTGCATATACATAGAACAAAATACAGAATTCAACTTTTCTTCAGATTATTGCTTGAATGTGTGAAAGTTATATTCTGTATATCATGGCTACAGTGTGCATAATGCAACAATGGAGAACAGAAAAAAACTCATTTGCATCTGAAGTAGGTCTGCAGGACACTGGAGGTCCTAACGAACCATTCCACAACACTCCTTCCACCCCCTTCCTCCTCCTCCTCCGCTCTTACTGTGCAGTGAAATCTTTCTTTCAAACCACAACACAATGGCATCCAGCTCACCGGCCATAAACCAATCCCGCCCTCCCCCAGTTTTGGCGCTAAGCTCTAACACAAACTCTCATGCCCGCCAAATATGCTAATGCTTCTGCAATCTGATCCGCTCTGTCTTGTTCACCCGCAAACCCTTCGGTGACACTACTAGAGGAAGTAAATCATTTACATTCAATCTGTGAACCATATATGGTGTGTTATACTCATTGACAGTATACTCATTGAGTTAATGATCAGCTCTTTTATAGCCTCTTCTCTGCTCCCATTGTCTCACCAAAAAAAGGGTTAAAAAAAGAACCTATTTCTTTTACTACATTAACTATCATCTTTAATATTCCCTGATATTTTTCTCACCTTTGGGGCACTCGCAGTGGAAGGAGTTGATCTTGTCGATGCACTTGCCATTGTTGAGACAAGGTTGGCTGGCACACTCATCTGTGTTGATGTGGCAGAACACACCCTCGTATCCTGAAATCGTGACGAGAAAAGAGTTACTAGTGAAATCATGTTTTCTTTTCTTACCCTAGTCAGGATTTAATAATGGTCCAAAATTACTTGTGCATTTAACTATCCCCTTCCCCTCCCCATGTAATATAAACCAATGTTCTTTCTTACCTGGCATACAGATGCAGTGGAACCCTCCAATCTGATCCAGGCAGGTGGCGTCATTATGGCAAGGGTTAGACATGCACTCATTGACGTCCATCTCGCAACGAGGTCCTTCATATCCTTGAAGACACCTGCACTGGAAAGAGCCTTTGGTGTTGAGGCAGCGACCGCCGTGTTCACAAGGGTTGGCGCCTACAACGTTTAAGACACAAGTTGTCACGCATATGTGGTAATTTTATGCATAATAATTTCTAAACTATACCAGATTAGTTAACTTACCGAGGGCGCACTCGTCAATGTCCAGGTTGCAGGCTGACCCGGTGTAACCTGGGGGACAGGTGCAGATCGCCTTGCCGTTGACTGGGTTGGTGTCACAGTTGGAACCCTTTTGACACGGATTGCTGATGCAGGCGTCATCAAGGTGGCAGAGCAAACCTGTGAGTGCCACAAGAGCAGATTTTCATCAAACTGTATCATTACTAGGGCTGTCAATGTTAACGCAATATTAATGCATACTTGTTTTAATGCCACTAATTTCTTTAATGCATTAACGCAACTCGCGATTTTTAGGTTGTAGTGGGCTCAGTTTTAAAGCTAGAGTGAAGATATTGGTATCAATGAAACCAGAAAACCTAAGGAATCCATTGGTACCAACTATGTCATACTAGCTTGTTGCGAAGAAGGCTAAATAATGCTCCAAACTTACACTAAATTTTGGCGAGGAAAAACTGGCATGGCCATTTTGAGTCATTAGAGCGTTTGAGCAGTACCTGTGACGGTTTCTGGACAATATTTGTCATTGTTTTGTGTTGTTAATTGATTTCCAATTATAAATATATACATACATTTGCATAAAGCAAGTATATTTGCCCACTCCCATGTTGATAAGAGTATTAAATATTTGACAAATACCCCTTTAAGTTACATTTTGAACAGATAAAAAAGGTGTGATTAATCACGATTAAATATTTGAATCGATTAACAGCCCTAATCATTACATTTAATCACTTCATTGAGATCATAATCTACGTGTACAGTATGAATGGGAAAGCCACAAATAGTCGTACCTGTGCGCCCATGAGGACACTCGCAGAAGAAGGAGGCTACGCGGTCGTGGCAGGTGGCGCCGTGGTAACAAGCAGCGCTGGCACAGTCGTCGATGTTCTCGCTGCAGTCGTCGCCCGTCCACCCGTTGACGCAGACGCAGTGGTAGCTGCCGTGAGTGTCGTGGCACGTCCCTCCGTTCTGGCATGCGTTGGGCATCAACTCACACTCGTCCACATTTTCTGTGCAGTATTGACCTGAAAGAGTTTATAGAGGGGAAAAAAGCATGAGGGGAAGTTTATAAATGTTTTCTTTGTACACATTTCTGATTTAATTTTAAAGTTATTCTCAAAGTAAAAGATCACCTGTGTAATGAGGTGGGCACTGGCAGTTGTAGGTGTTCACACCATCCACACACATACCACCATTCTGGCAGTTGTGGCCTGGACAGTCATCGATGTTATGCTCACAGTGCGGACCCGTGAAGCCTGATGAACAGGGGAGAGAACGAGACAAAAAGGGACACGATGAGAAAAAGTGAGGAAGAAAAAGATCTATCAATATTTGCTTTTAGTTAATAATAAGATCAATCCTTCCTCTGGTTATCAGTGTGCACTTAAGAGGAAGATAAGCTGTCTATATCCTC
Organism: Sebastes fasciatus; assembly: GCF_043250625.1. Classification (NCBI taxonomy): domain Eukaryota; kingdom Metazoa; phylum Chordata; class Actinopteri; order Perciformes; family Sebastidae; genus Sebastes; species Sebastes fasciatus. The sequence continues at coordinate 13,799,383 of NC_133813.1, forward strand.
GTGGCAGATTGTTTTAATGCCCTGCAGATGACAGAGCAGCTTGTGTCCTCCTCAAACATCAAAGACTTGAGTGGGTGTTTTACAGCCTCGATAGTCTGATTAACTATCAACCCGCAGCTCTGCAGGTGCCCGTGCAGCTCCGCTATCTAGCCGCATTCCAGCACGGACACCCACGAGAGACACACAGCGTGGGTTAAACTTTAACACACAAGCCCACAATATCCCTCATTCATCTGCATATATAAACAACTCGCTCTGTGCCGCTCATGAGCACTCAGGCAGACTAAGTAATAACAGAGAAATAGAAATGTGCTTGGTACGATGTGGTTTGGCGAGCAAAAACTCTTCACAGCTGCAGTCCTTGCCTCTAAAAGGCAGAAACCACAATTGCTCAAAATTAACCAAAGTTTTACACAACTCTGCAACGGCTTTTGGGTGCCAACGCAATAAAGACGCCACACACACATTTAGCTGAAAAACAAGATAATTGTGTGTGTGACCTCATGAATAGGGTGTGTATATCTATACGTTTATGTGTATGTGTGCACCCATGGTGTTGTGGGGGGCTTGCTTTTGATTATCAGAAGGAAACGTCTGTGTGACTGCATCCTGCCAGTGGAGGCTGGCAGAGAGAGATGGGAGGGAGGGGTAACCAGAGACTACTCATTCCACTCAATCAGATTTTACTACAACAACAGGCCGCTTCTGAGGTCAACTGATGTAATAGGAAAACAGACGTGTGGGTTTTGTTGCTGCACTACAACTCTATATGTCAACAGAAAATTTGTTCTGCTTATTTATGTGTAGATACGTTTTTTGTCTTTTTACCTGGAAGGCAGCTGCAGTCATAGGTGGTGTCTCCCTTTTGCACACAGGTGCCTCCATTGTTGCACGGCGAGGGGCTGCATGGCATGTAGGGCGTCTCACAGTGTTGGCCGGTGTACTCATGAGGACAGCGACAGTTGAATGAGCCCACCTCGTTCACACACACGCCGCCGTTAAAACAGGGGGAGGGAGTCTGGGCGCACTCGTTGACGTCTTGCTTGCAGGTTTGACCGTGGAAGGCCGGCGGGCAGGTGCAGATGTAGGTGGAATCGAAGGCCGAGCACTGGCCGCCGTTTGCGCACGGATTGGACGCGCACGGGTTGGCGAGCTGGCAGGTTTTACCTTGAAAAACAACAAGAGAGAGAGTCATTAATCATTATGGCTCATGGTGAAATGATAAAAAAAAGGAGAGATAGCATTGTATCTACATACCTGACCATCCGGGTGGGCAGCGGCAGCGGAAGACTGTGAGGGTGATGAGATCACACGTTCCTCCATTGCGACAGGGGGAGTTCATGCAGGCGTGGTTGGTGGGGGTCAAGCATAGCCGGTCGCTGAAACCCAGGCGGCACACGCAGCGGAAATCAAACGTGTTGCCATGGGAAACGGCGCGGCATTCGCCACCGTTGCGGCAGGGTGAAGGGCTGCAGGGGCTCGGGTACTGGCACCGATTGCCTACGTAGTCCCCGGGACACCTGGGAGCAGACAGTGAAGGAGGGAAGAAGTGATTAGAAAAAAAAAATGTTTTGCTTAAATTATGAGAGCAATTATCTAAACAACAGGGGAATAAGGGGAGGGACTAAAAAGTTTCCCTCCCAGGATAAGTCCCACTTCAGCGGGACAGGGACAGCATGTTGTTCTAGTGTGTCTCTCTGGATTAGACCCCCTCAGAACCCTGAAAACACATTCTGCCGGGACAACAGACGCCACTAAATAGTCTAGCCGTAGCAGCCCGTTCCCATCTACCTTTCGCCCCGGCGCTGTCCACACTCATCCTGAATGACTGTAGAGATCAAGGGGACTGTGCCGGCTCTGGATGTCCTATATGAAGCACTGCATTCAGGCCCTAAGCCCCTGGGTGCTCCCCTCTCATCCAGACTAAGGATGGATGCTGCTACAGTCACATAGCTCAAACTGAAGCTGGCCTCCCTTTTTTGCAGTGTCTGGGTGGTAATACATTTTCCCCAAAAAAACAAATTACAAAAGGAAACTGCTCAGACATCATCTGATATGCAGCTTTTGCATCATTTAAGTCCTGTCCGTCGCGTGTAGGAACCTTTAAAGTCAGCAAAAAAAAGTGTTTATGTTTGAATTGGGGCTTGTGTGGGAGTGTGTAGTTGTGCATATGAGTGTTTATGTGTAAAGGGAAGGCATCTGTTGGCCTCCCAGTATCTCCACAGGGAGCAGGTGCGCATGTTAATGAAGGCAGCTGTTGGACAGGACTCCTCCTTCTCCTCCCCCCTTATCCCTCCTCCCTCCCTCCCCTCTGTCCCCTTGTCAGATGGGGGTGCTGACAAGCCAACCTCTTCTCCAGGGACATAAAGAACCCATGTGAAGTCAGCTGTTGCAACTTCTGTCTCTTCACCCCCCCCATCAACCACCGACCACACTTATTCTTAATTCCTCTCTTCCTTACCTGTTCCTCTTTTGATTTCCTTTTCTCTACGCTAATACTGACTCTTCTTTCCCTTCAGTCTCTGCTTTCACATTTTCATTGCTCTGTTTTTCTGTCCTGAGTTGACTTTTTACAACTCCCAGCAGTTTGCTTTTTACAGCGTTCCCCTTATGTCACATGGGACTGCTGAAAATTCCCTTGTTGACTTAGTTAGGTGAGACCAATCAGGGAGTTTTTAACAGTGCCGTGAGCCCCGCAGGGAGCCCAGACAGCTCCAATTGGCAGAAGATTGTAAAAGCATTTTGTGGAGGCTTTGAAGCTTCTCCTGCTTCCCATCTCACTCTACCATAAAAACACACTGAATAATCACTGTTTTCATATAAATTCCTCACTCGGTTTAATGAAACAGATGTTGTGAATGGTGTGTGTGTCATCCCACGCTAACTAACTGTAATAGATCCTCTTTGTCCTGAAGTCAGTCCAGTCTGAGATAAAGATCCACCCACACGCTGAAAAGCTAAGCAGCACACACCACGGCAACAGGTCTCTCCCGGCGATGCAATGTCCCCTCAGGCCAGAGCAGATGCTTCCCCGACCTCTGACCCCAAACACTTTTGTGACTGTGGGACGGCCTCTTTGCCTTCTCTCCCCTCTCTCTTGTCTCCCCGCTGAGCCTGATCTACCATCTGCCACTCTGGGGTGACTTTATCCTCCGACACAAAACCAGCCCCACTGTGTGCTGGAAATGCCACTGCTGTGGAAAATGTTGTGCAAATGGCTGAGGGTGGCGTACAGTCATTATGTGAGTAAGAGTTTTTACCGCCTTGGTTTTTCATTCATGTTGTTTATGAACGTAAAACATCATCATCTCTCTTCTCACTCTCTTTAACACTCACTGCCCCCTTTTTCTCTTTAAGTGGCCATTTGTTTCGGCCTTTTGCTCCTCATTCATTTTGTCTAGTTAGCTGATGTTCCCTAAGATGTGTCTAATCATTAGCCAAGGTCTGACCACTGGGGTCCACATCTGTTAGTGAGACCAAGAACAGAACAGAGGAAATGAGAAATGTACTGGGCCTGAAAAGGCTCTGAACTCCCACCGCACTTTACTGGGATCAGTGGGTTTGATATTACAGTAGGAGAAATAAAAGCATGAATAATAGCTATACGTACAGTGATATGGTATATATATATATATATATATATATATATATATATATATATGTATATATATATATATATATATATAAAGTAAGTTAATGGATTCTTATTCTCCTCTCTCTCAAGATGTACTTTTCTAACAATATTAAGTACAAAAAACAGCACAGAAAAAGTATGAATTTCAAATATTATGTTGGCTTCGTGGAGTTAAATCTTGCAAAATAGAGTGTCATAGTGTCATAGAGGCTCATAATGAGATTATTTTGATAGTGATTGAGCTATTTCCTGTCTCACTCTCTAAAAGGAGTGACGTGGGAAGATTTATGAGGATCAGCCGCGCACAGACCTGAGCACCTGCTCAACTAATGACTGATCACTTTCACACACAAAATACCAGTTAGCAAACACCATTAGGGTTGTAACTTCAACAGTGTCTGTGTGTGAGTGAGCAATAGACCTTCTACTGGTTCTACTGGTGACAGATTCATGGAGACATCCCACCTCACAGTGAAACAAGGGAAAAGCACCTGCCTGCCACTCCCACTTCTTACGATGGTTATCAGCGACAACACATCTGCTACAGCCCCTCAGGGTCGCCATTAATCAGGTCGGCACATAACGTGTAAACACTAGGGCTGACCCCTCTCTGTCGTTTTGGTTTTAGTCCACTAAGATTTCTTTAGTCGATTAGTCATTCTTTAATGCTTTTTCATGACTTATTTCTAAGAAATTTATGAGCACATCTCTGATAAACACAGGATTTGAAGTGGAGATTTGCGGAGAAATTCCGTTTTACAGATCTATCGATTAAATCAACTAATCGACAAAATCATATGAGTGTGACTAAGAATTTCTTTGGTCGAGGACACATCATCCTCAGTTTAGATCTGAACTGGGACCAGCTCTTCCCAGTCTTTCTTGTCTCTCGTTTCAGATGTACTAATTTGTAGTATGGTGACATTAGGGATAATGAGTGGTAACTATTTAACTGGTAGCGTTTCCTCTCATGGATGTAGTTAAAACACAGATAGGGAAGAACTTGTATTTACCCAGCTGCCCCATGCACCCTGTGGTGCGACAACCTGCCAGAAGAGTTTCTACATTTGACAGCCGGGGCTGGTGCATGTGAACTTTCAGCACCCACTAGAGCCGAATAGCTTCTTATCTGTGTGCTGTGACAGCTTTGATCGCCCCGCTCTGAGGATCTCCAGACTCACAGAATCCTGATCTCGCCGACGCTATATGTGGAGAAATGTGTGTCTCTGTTGCTTTATGAGGTTGTTCTTAAGATTGAAACTCAAAATCAACATAAAGAGCCCCACCAAGCTCATTCACTGCTTCATCAGTGGGGCACTGGCATCTAGGGAATGGGCCCAACCAGGGGAGTGGCAGCCTCAGAGCTTAAACCCCAATAAAAGCCCCACACCAACAGGCACACTTGACCCAGCCGTGCACCTGATTCTCTTAAGCCCACATGGAGCTGAGCCTTAACAGAGACCTGGCCCGGTAATCCTATAGGAGGACAAATGAAGAGCGACATTCCTCCTTGAGGGAGAGTGGAACATCTTTTTTTTTTTGCGGTGCCGGGCTCGCTCTAGACGGTCTTTACGGGTGAGACATTTTATCATCAATATGCAACACCAGACAGCTCCGTGCAAGGTCACAGAGGTCTGACTACACCGACCGCTTTCAATTTTCTGCGTCTATTTCTGTCAGACGTCTTGCAGTATTCGAGACATGTAGCGAGACAGTTGAGATGTTTATTATTAACAGTCACCTCGGACCAAAACAGTGTCTATTTCAGCAAAGCAGCATCGACACTCAAGTCAGTCATGCAAAGGCGGGGTTGAGGGCAACCACCTTTTAACCTCGCTATGCCCTCAACCTGACTGTCTCATAAATAGAAGCTAAATTTGACTCACACGACGCTTTGCCTGTGCCCTTACATGTTTTTAAGCAGCCAACATTACAAGACGACTACAGCTGCATGAGAAACAGGAAGCCCCAGACCTTCAGATAACCTTTTACTTCGCAGAATCATGACCGAGGGCTTCCCCATTACGGTGGCTCTTTGTTGTTTCTGTGTGTCTAGGTCATACCACCACAAACTGAAGTACGCTGTTAAGTCAGCTTTCCCCCGAACTGAAGCTTTTTTTCTTTTGACGAATTAATCTGTGGAGTAAAATATGATTTTTAGAATAAGCATAGCAGCCTTTAAAAGTTGATGTCTTCAATCAAACAAACTGAATGTCTTTTCCTCATCTAAGTTTTAAGGATTAAAAAAAAGATGGAGAACATATTTGTTGATACTGTGTTTCCATGATGTTTGTCCAAAGGCAGAGTGGAAGTCTCATCTGTCTATGCCAATGATTTTTTTGTTGTTGTTGTAAAATAATGAGCCTTATAATTCATAAAATGAAGGCATTACATCCGGTCCCTGTTACGCAGTTTGCCGGACAGCCTGAAAACCTTTTTGTTAACTTCACATTTTCTATTGTTGACTGCTCTCTGCCTTTGCAGGACAGATACAAGCTAACCCAATCAACCTCAAGCAATTTAATAAACAGGACACAAGCCAGTTCCTGTTTTTGGGGATGCTCCACATTGAAAAGCTTTAAATTAAGGTTGACTAATTTTAGAAACCAGGAAGGACAGAACACATCCTTTTCTGCATCCTTGGAATACCCATTTTTGTCCCAACATGATTTGTAATCCCCCGCTATCTGTAAGAAGACATCTGATTATCACAGTTTACACCGAGCCTAACCTTGTTCTCCATGCCAGCATGTGATTTCACTCTCTGCTCTCTCACACCCGTGGGAACGGCGCTGAAAGAGGATTTAAATCTACCTTACCACTCAAATCTGTGTCGCCACATGCTCAGACGAAAGGCTGCACAAAACCGCAGCGCACAACATGACTCACCGGTAACTTCAAGAAGTGGGTTTAAAGCATTTTGGCCTTCAATTTAACAACGAGGGCCGGGAACTGCAACATCTTAACCTCACAACAACTCTGAATTTGGGACATTGCTACAGTGTCAGCCTCTTTTTCACACGTGTGCAAAACATCAGTTTTCCCCAGGTGGACTTTCCACTTATGCTACCACAGAATTCCTAACTGTACTTGTCAGTAAATGTTGCACACAATTCAAATAGTGATGAGAGACAAGTTGGAGCATCATTGGAAGCCCCCCTTGGTATAGATAGACGCTACGCTCTGAGCCCTTGAGCGCTGACTGAATCTGCCAGTGCACCCCGTGACTGATGGCTGGTTGGCAGGGATGAATGATTAACGAGAGGAAAAGCAAGGAGGAAGAGAGAGGCGAGGGTGGGTGAAGTGATGCTCTTATCCTGTCTGTTTTTAATTGGACCGAGCAGAGATGGAGACCACAATAACAGCTTTGTAGAGGAGGAGGAGGAGGGTGGAGGGACAGTTTCTGGGTGCACACGTGCGGAGGTCTGTGTGTGTGTGTGTGTGGAGTGTGCAGATTAGATATTGTGAATTGGTGGCCCTGAGCTAGCAGCGTGGGCTCTTCAATAGCTCCCCCCTTGTCCTTTGCAGACCAGAGAAGCGCCTGCCATGCATGACCACATGCCCAGAGGGTAAACCAGGCCACCCCTGAGCTTCTTAGATAAAAAAAATTATGCCACAACTGGAAATCACAATGAGTTCAAAGAAATCTCCCCTCAGGACAGACCACAAGTAAAAACCAAAAACTGTGATCCGCTTTTGTGTTTTTTCACAAGAGCATTCGAGGTGAATCAGGAAGCTCACAGACTCACACATAGGTCAGTTAAAGGTAGTGTTAGCATATCAAGTGTCTCACCCACAAACTATTAACGTCAATCCATACCCTAAACAAATAGCCCACAATCTGCCCTTCTGTCCGTTCCCACTTGTTTGCCTTCAAAATTTCTGCACTTTATTCCAATTAATCTCACTCTCTTGACATCCAATCCAATTACATTTCACAGCCATCTGGCTTTCTAATGGAGATCACAAGCGGGTGAGGCGGGGGTGTCCATTCAGAAAGCATGAGACAAGCCTTTTGGAGGGAGGGGGGAGGTGTGGGGGGGGTTGTGGCAGGGGTTTGGTGTGTGTTGTGGTGTTTGGGGTGGCTGTGGCATGATGGGAAGCCCCACTCAGATTAGTCACACAGCATTATTCTGACTGCAGGACAATGGGTGACGGGCGGCGGGCGAGCCCCAGCTGTCGCCCATGAAAGGGCAGAAAAACAAGATTTAGGACTGGACGCGTCCTCTCACTTCGCTGCTGAAGGGGTCCTGCATTCATTAACGGGGCCTACTGATTGAGAGGGGTGGGGGGATGGGGGGGGTTTGGGCTTTTGTCCAGCTCCCCTTCTCTCACCTCTCTGGAGCTTGCACTCTCTTTTTTATTTCTTCACTTCTTAAACTCTTTTCTTTTTGGGGGGGAATGTGTGCAGCCTCGCGGAGCAATGTGGCTCCTGGAGCGGTACAGGAGCACACCAGCCCAGAAGAAACTCAAGGGGCCTCCGGTTGCTGGGCACGGGGCCCGCTCAAAGGCTGGAATGAAAAGGGGGGAATATGTGGCCCCTTTTTTCTTTTCCAACCAAAAAGCACTTTCAAGTACCAAAATTACACTACAGACTGCATAAATTTCACACACAGCTCAGAAAAATAACAGGAAATGCTAATGCTTTGTGGTCGTCTGCACTGCTTCAACATCTGGAGCATCACATGTTGCTGCTTTTTTTTTTACTTACTTGCATTCTCCATTTCCATTAGAGGTGGATTCACATCTTCCTCCATTCAGGCATGATTCAGTGGGCAGGGAGCATTTTAGACCTGTTGATGAGTACATGGGAAATATTAAAACACACATCATGAACTCACAAAGGCAAAACAGCAGATGTTGGAGCCACTATTAAACTAGCTGTTAGGATTAACAAGGATTAGTGTAGAAATTATTCATCAGTGAGATTTTTTTTTAATACATCTTTTATTCACAGGAATTTCTTAATGTACACATCCTTCAATCTTTAATTGATTTGTTACACACAGTTGTCCGTGGGGGATATTGGGAAGCTTGTGTTGTGGACAACCGGTGAGGCCATAGAGCGCGTGGTGCGTGAGGAGGAGGAGGAGGAGGAGGAGGGGGGTGAGCACGCTTTTGCGGGGAAAGCGCGCGGCAGCTGCGGGGCTCAGATGCGGGACAAAAGAAATCAGAGTCCAGCACGAGCCATAAAACACTCTCCTCGGGGCATTGTTTACCGGCAGACGGGAATAACAGCACCACCCCCCACCTCCACCTCACAACACTCTCCCACACCCACACATGCAGACAAAAGGTGCCCTCCCCCCCACCGCGTCCACACGCACCCCAACACACGCACGCACTTCTATTATCTCCCATGTTATTTAAAACCAGTTTTAAAACCTACATCCAGATATCTAATTCTATATTAAATACAGTTGCAGGACAAAACTGACCATAAAATGATGGTTTTTTTTGCTAATTACTTGTTGCATTAAAAGTGCTCCTTTTTTAGTCAGGATGCAGATGTTTTTAGGTTTCCAGTTGTCCTAACTTATTACTTGTATTCCCCCCTGTAGCAATATATTGAGCTGTATTGAACCAATATATGATCTTAAACTTTTTAATTTGCTTCAGCCTTTCCTGTTAAACTCCAAAAATGAAAGTGGATTGAAAAAAATAGATTATTTTGACTTGGTCAATGGTCTGCATTTTGATCCACAGATCAGGTCCAATTACATTACCTCTTTCTTTTTTCTTAGGAGAAATCCTGCACAGTGCAAATAATAAATGCCCCCCAATATTGATTACAAGTAAAAAGGAAAGTATTCTTAATTATGGTACCAATATGTCTGAATGGTGCAAACCAAAATAAACAGTTGCGTGTAACATAACTTTCACAAGCGCACAGTGGGGAAGTGCAGCAGCCAAAGCAGCATTTTGGCTTCTGCACTTGTAAATTCATTCCCACGGACCAAGAAACGCTCTTAAAGTAACTCAATAAAAAGTTTCACTACATTTCATCAGCTTCTAGTCAACTTGTACAGCAGCTCAAATAGAGTTAGTAGCCTGTTGATCACGTGAATAAAGCCATTATAACCATTCACTAACTTCTTCAAAGTCTAAATTCTTGGAGGTTTTACCTCAGTCATGCTCTCTGCACACTCTCTCTGCGTTGCAACACATCTTTTAGTAGAGTCTTTCTTTTACCTTGTGAGATGACGATTGCAGGAATCAGAAATGTTAGTTTCACAAAGAAACGATACATTCCTCCTGTTCAACTTCACAGATGTCGTTGACTCCCACGTAGGGTTCGCATAGATCCGCAGTTTGGTAACACTCCAGGTGCTCAATAAATATCCTTGTGTGTGGAAAAAACAGGTAAATCCAGCAGTGAGAGGAGGAAAGGTCTTCAAAAGGAGCTCATAGATGTTAACCTGGTGCTTTCCGAGTTCTCAATGAAATCTGCAGGCAACTCTACAAGTTCCTCCCACTCCTCCTCCTCCTCTTCTTCCTCCTCCCCCCTCTCCTCCTCCTCCTCCTCCTCCTCAGGCCACATGCAGGAGGAACAAACAAGCATCACCCCTCACTAGTAAAGTTATTAGCATTAAACAGAGGTGGAAAATGTACTCAAAGTACTCTATTTAGGTGCAATTTAGAGATACTTGTAAGTTTGTATACTTTAGACATCTACTTCTGCACTTTTTACTTCACCACTTTATCTGGCAGCAATAAATACTTTACAAATTAAGATTTTACACATCTTATAAATTATGATGCATTGTTATAGATTTACCTGCCCAAATATATGAAATACTTCAAAACTAGCTCTGCCTTGATTAAATACAGCAGAAAATGCTACTAAAACATGAATGCCACAGTAATAAATAATATCATATAATATCATAACACTCACAGGCCTTTTTCCTGCGTGCATGGAGTACTTTTACATTTGATAGTTCTTGCTAATGATACTTATATACCTTTGCTTAAGTAACATTTTCGATAACAGTATTTTTACATTGTCAATAGTGCACTTTTTATTCCCTTATATTTATTTGACAGCTTAGGTTCATCCTAAATACAAGCAATCTATACATTATGATCCTTTAAACTACTTTAAACAGTATATTAATGAGCTCAATCATAACTGGGTACAAGATTAGAATGGTTCTTGCACAATCAAACATCACTTTGAAGTACATTTTGCTGATCATACTCTTTACTTTGATTTTTTAAATGCAGGACTTTTACTTATTTTAACATTGTTGTATTGCTACTTTTAAAGTAAAAGATCTGAATAGTTCTTCCACCGCTGACAATAGAGGAGCAGGACATTATTTTATTAGCAGGTTAAAACCTTTTTTCACTTATGATTATTATGGCATACTGTCATATATTAGGTTTGTCTCTTTCTGCCTCCTGTGGAATCCAGCCTTCGGAGTCACAGCCAATGTTGTCAGAAGCAAAGTCATGAAGTTAAACCTTCAACTATTAGAGGCAGAAAGAAAACACTCAAGACATGAGGTCATAAATCTACAGACAGAACATGGTGTGTTTAAGGACACCTGGGTGAAAATGTGTACAAGTATCTGTATCTGAACTTCATTCAGTGTCTCTCTCGCTTGCCAGCCAACTGGCAAATGTGAACCTTATTTATTGCAATAAAACTCTAATCTCTAAAAAGGACAAACTCACTCTTTGTGAATTCATCTTTAAAAGTGCCACTACGATTATCATTTTTGCCAGTCCGTTGTGTTTTGGTTTCATAGCTACACATTCCACATTTGTGCATCTGATGCATCAACTGTATATAAGAAGTGGACGTAGTCACCGTGTCCACAACTTCCCATGTTGTAAACACAAGATCAGGACTTTCATTTGAAGGCACCTTTAGTACAACCGAACGCTGAATAAGACATTTTTAGGCGACCAAAAAGGTTATAATGAACTCTGATAAACTGAAAACACACTCTGACTGGACAGACTGGACAACGCAGTGGTAGAGACCTGTCAATCACAAGGTAGCCACACCCTAAAGCATCCCCTGCTTTATGGTCTATTTGACTCTAAATGGGACCATGATTTACTAAATGAACATCATGCTGTATTGAAGAAGACTTGAAACTAGCGATTGAGACCATAAACTCATGTTTACAATGTTTACTGATGTAATAAATCAAGTGAGAAGTAGGCTCATTTTCTCATTGACTTCTATACAATCAGACTTCTTTCCTGCAACCAGAGGAGTCGCCCCCTGCTGGCTATTAGAAAGAATGCAAGTTAAAGGCACTTCAGCATTGGCTACACTTTTCAGAACCGGCGGTCTGGTGTGAGAATCCGAAACTTCTCGTATCTGCTTGAATTTTGCATTTCTGGACTCCAAACTACAATGTCTTAATCACATAAAAATGAGGATACGTTTCAGTTCCTGTTACAGTTTCATTCTCACATCATAACTCGTTGCATGGATCCTTGTTCTGCAGCAAGACACATGACTACTTGTGGTATTGCTTATATACTTCGGTTACGACATACAGTATAGAGCAGAGATACAGAGAGTGCGTGTCTGTGCCAGATTTTTTTTCCTGTCTCTCAGGGCAAGTGAAACTGTCAGGGAGTAGCTGCAGAGTTTCAGCACCCCAGGGCAAAGATTATTTTATTATGAAGCCCACGCACATGCTGGTCCTTCTGTTGGTGTAACTGCCAAATGGATCGATGCCAAAAGGGGCTAGGTCTCTTGAGGTGCACGCAGTGTGGGAAACACCGGGACTTAAGAGGAGGAAAGAGGGAGTGTGAGTAATCAGCTACACATTTATTGCATAACAGAAAAAGCAAACGTGAAGTATGAAATAAAAGAGATGTGTACGGGCATGTAGGGTGATAGTAGAAAAGCACCTGACCCACCGTGAGAAATATCAAATCTATCAAGCACACGCTCAGCTCAAGTCATGCCTGCTGTTGCCACATGCCCTCCTGCTTCCTCAGTACTCGTAGCAAGGTGTGGTTTAAATCAGAGAAAGTGCTGATTTGTCAGAAGTGCTGGCAGAATGTGTTGCCTTTATCTGTCATGAAATCAGAGCTTGTGTGTTTGCTTGTGAGGCTCTCTCTGACTTATTTGTTTTGGGGGGAAAAAATGTTAAGGCCATGAGAAAATGCTCTGTGATGGATTCACAAGGTTGGAGAGGGGAAGACCCCAAAGCTCGGAAAACAAACTCTATCAAAGCTTAATATAGAAACACAACGCGGAGAGGTCGACGCAAAGTGCAAGACAACAGAGTCATTTCTTGGAGATTAAATATAAATGCGACTGCCCTCTGCAGTGTGAACCCTGGCCGCTCCGACCTAGAGAGCGCATTGCAGTTTCTTTTAACTCAGACTCCCTTCCTTCCTTCTCAGGGCGCAGGACCGGAGCGAGGCCAGAGGTTGTGATAAAGAGTAGCCCCTTTTGACAAGGACTACATGATGTCATCCTACTATCAGACCTCAACGTCTGACCATTATTCTTGGTTCACTCCCAACCAGCTGCAACAAAGTCTCAAAAAAGCATCATGACACAGAGCACATACCTGGACAAAGTAGTGATTGAACAGTGTGATTTTTTGTAAATGACATTTGTCTTGCTCACATTAGTCCTCTATTATGTCCTGTTAGACTTGATTACTGACTAAATAAATCAATACAAATTAGTTATAGTTGATTATTTTATACTTTACTTTCTAGTATTAAAGTTTCAAACTTTCAAACTTCTACTATTATAGAAAACATTTGACAACACAAATTTGTGTGTGGCATAATTCTGATGTTATTACAACAGTATTTGTATCATTACTTTAAATAAGACTCATCTTGTATTAGGGCTGCAACGATTAATCGATTAGTTGTCAACTATTAAATTAATCACCAGCTATTTTGATAATCGATTAATCGGTTTGAGCAATTTTTTAAGAAAAAAAATGAGAAAAGTCTCTGATTCTAGCTTCTTAAATGTGAATATTTTCTGGTTTCTTTACTCCTCTATGACAGTAAACTGAATATCTATTTATCTATAGGGAATATGAATATTGAGATAAGGCTTAGGGGAAAATAGTAAAGGAGATGTAACATTATAAGCTTTAATATATTCAATTTTGACCAAAAAAGCAATGTCATATGAGAGGTATATTACTCGAACATGGTCAAAAGATTCTTGAAATGTAAAGGACAAAATAAAAACACTTAATATTAAGATAAATCCAGGACAGTTATCAGTGCTTGCATAATTAAATGTTCTTTAGGTGTACAATTTATTTATTTATTTAATTTATTTAATTTAATTTATTTAATTTATTTATTTTATTTTATTTATTTTATTTATTTTATTTATTTTATTTATTTTATTTATTTTATTTATTTAATTTATTTAATTTATTTAATTTATTTATTTTCGTTAAAATTATGTTTTGGTTGCAGAAGTTCCATGTTTTGTAACAGCTACTGATTTTTATAAATTAAAGGTTATAAAATTCACCAATCGCATCGATTTACAACCAAACAGTGAAAAGAAAGTCTTTGTGCCTAATCTGCTGCTGCTAAACGTACTTCACACCTTTGTCTCTGCCAATCTGATGGCCCAGTATTTACTAAAGGGCTTGCACTGAATTGGCTGCTGTTTGTTGGAAAACAAACCCTCTGTTGGTTATTTGAAGATAAGTGAGTGGAAAAGCGCATCACTTCACAAGAGGAACACTGACCCCCCTCCCAAACACCTCCTCCTGTGGTGTGAAGCCTCGGTACGTTTTCTCTCTACGGCCCTGGATCAGAGAACAGAGGTCCTCAGGTGTCCCAATTAACACCTTCCTCTGATGGCCGTCACATTCAGTTTTTAGACGAGCCTCTCATATGTATGGAAGTCATGCTAATGTCAAACATGCCCAGACACTGATGGTAATAATGAGAAAAGAGTATTACAGCTCGAAATGTGCATCACATCTAATCCCCCAGTAGCAGGTCAGCACATGAAGACGGAGCTTATCATCAAGGTGACATTATGAGACCACAGTATAGGACCCCGTTTATCACTGATGTTTATTGTTGCATATCTTTTAATGTGATGTATGCAAATATAATAACAGTATAAATAACAATAATAACAGTATAAATAACAATAAATGAGTAGAGCTTGGTCTTATATGCAGTTGTATGCTGTAGTATCATTTTAAATATTAATCGGCTACATGCATGTGTATGTATCTGTGTGTTTGACGAAGGAACAATGGGACGCAGGAAGGACCCGGCTCCGTGCTGTCGTAGACAAGGCAGACATACCCACCCACACACACACACACACACACACACACACACACACAAAGACGTTTTTTTGGGGGGTCCTTCCCCCACCTATATAGCCCAGAGTGAGAACAGTGCAGGAAATGGGCTCTCATTCACAACCTTGTGACAGAAAAGACAACTGCAGAAGCACAATCACAACTGGTTGAACAAGTATTCAGATCCTTTACTTCAGTAAAAGTACTAATACTACACTGTGAAAATACTCCACTACATGTAAAAGTCATGCATTCAAGTAAAAGTATCCAGGTATTAGGCGTATTAGCAAAATTAAAAAAGGTAAAGGATTTATTATGCAGACAAATGGTTGACTTTTCATGACCTCAGAAAAACTGCCCTCGTTTACAGCTTTGTGATGATGCATTTTCCAGCTGATCCAAAGGGAATTTTAATCGTGTATTTAGCTTAAGAAGTAGGAGATTTTTTTCAACCTATAAAGGAACACATCATCCTTCAATTTTAACCAAAATCCAAAATTAAAATCACCAAATTTGGAGATTTTTCACTGGACAGAAAGGAAAAACTGTAATCTGTAAAGTAACTGCTGTCAGATATAGTGGAGCAAAAAGTTATAATGGTGCATAAAATGGCCTCGAATTTGTACTTAAAGCTGCAGTGGGTAGAAATGGAGCAAATATTAAAAAAAGTTATTTTTATAAATCGGTCGCTATATCCTGACAGTAGTGCATAAGACAGGTAATCTGAAAAAAAATTATGTGTCTCTGTGTCCTCCGGTGCTGTCCAGTTAATGTGTCTGAGAAGTTGTCAATCACTCGCGAACTCCGACCAAACGGTTAAACTAGGCAGCGCTGATCAAATATGAATCAATATTCTGTTACTGTAATGCCTATTTCTCTCCTCAAATGTTTTCAGAAACATCTTGTAGTGTACTATGAGAAAGTTTGTGACCTGGCAGCCATGTTGAGATCAGTTGAAGAAATACCAAGCACCGCCCACCAGCCAGAGCACAGCCAATAGGAACGCTCAATAGGAACGCTCTCTCTCTCTGAAATGACCTGTGATTGGCCAAAGTCTCCCATCACGAGGCTAGATTTTTTAAAGCCTGAAAACAGAGCCATGAGGAGGTGCAGAAGTCTAGTTTTCTATCAGAACACTTGAATTACAATATGCTGAAAGGTTATTATTGCCCAATGGTAAGGAAGGATTATTTTCCCGATGATGCCAAAAACGTTGTGACAGCAAGTTGTGTGGTGTGAACAGTACAGCGATCGGACAACTTTGAAAGTCATGTGTGAACTTGGCTTAAATGGACTTTGTTACCTTCCACCACTGACAATCACACACGTCCCAAATACAGAAATGAACTGTATCAGCAAATCACCAAAAAAGACCATAAATTAGATTTGCTGCCCCACTAAGCAGACGTTCAAAGCCTTTAGACAGGAACATTGCCTGGTTTTGGCTGAGTGCTGGAGCAGTGCAGCAGGCCACACAGTTGGCCTTTAGAGGCCCACTGATCCGATCCATAATAGCTGCACGAACGGGTCAGGGTCACCCAGTTGGAGGCCCATAGCCATCCCTGTCTGTCCGTCCACCCAGCCTTTCATATCCACCTCCCTGTCCTGCCCCAAGGTCTCTCTCTGGGCAGTGTGTCGGTGTGTGTCCCTCATGCCAGCCAAATGCTGCAACACTGGAACAAAGATACTCGTTATCCTGCTGAACCCACAGGCCCCTACAACCCATCACACTAAACCCTGGTCCCTTCTAGTGCAGCCAGTCTGTAACTGGGTCTGACTTGTGTCCGATCAGTTGAAAGAAATTAGGAGAAAGACAGAAGTGACAGAAAATAGAAAACGAAAGAGGGAGGTGAGAATGTGACCTCAACACTCATTTTCTGCTGACGTGCTGCCAGTCCACAGCGGAGAGAGGAGGTAAACCAAAGTCTCAATCATGCAAACTAAAGTATTCAAAGACAAGACACAGCTAGGACAACTAACTGGAACTGTGTGCCTGGAAGCTCTAATGTGTGTGTGTGTGAACACAAAGAGTGAGAATATTCACCATGAGAGAAGATATTTGTTCAGCCGGGGAATTTACTGATGCGATTAGGCGCTGGAGCTCTGGTTAGGGGGTTTGAGGGGGGGAATGTAAACAAGAGGCAAGCGGAGAGAAAGACTTTAGATTCAACTTCCCCCGTCCCTCCTCACCTCCACCACCATTATTCTTCCTCCCTCTGTGGCTCCGAAGACAAGTGGGGTTCAGGGACCAGCCCCTGTAGCCTGGTTAACGTTATTAAGTGAGTTATCTGCAAACATTTGAGTGTGAATTCAAATATTATGCTCATGTGAGACGAGGGAGAAGGAAATACTAAAAACTAAACTTAAAATCTCCACAACTAGAATGGTTGTGATGGTTAAGTAACGCCACAGCTGGACTGTGTATTAGTCTTGAAAGAGTTTTCTTTTCTGTCATAACTAACTGGATGTTGGTGTTCTTCCGACACTTTAGAGAGCAGTGACGGTGAGTAATGATCTCCCTCTTTCGTGTACATCACCGATGTCGGTACTAATGGACACTAATGGATGTCAGTATGCGTTCTCTCTCTCTCTTTTGAGAGCAGGCCAAGTTTTGGGGTACAAAGAGAGGGTTCATGCAGTCAGCCAAATGAGGATGGTAAATTCCATCATTAAAGGACAATTCTGGTTTATTACTTTGCATTTTTGGCAATCGTTTCTGTTAGTTAAGATATCATTGTACTCACTGGATTAAATGAGATCTTGGAACAAGGTGGGCAACAACGAGGTTCGAGAGGGAAAGAAATGATTAGGCAGGTTGCTAACAAGACAACAGTTTACCCTGATTTATGAATTTTGTTTGACGGTAAAACTGAAAGTTAATGCAACCGAAATATCCCTTATTGCACAAGAAAACTGTATGTGAGGACACCTATGGCAAGTACAGTAGGTCAAAGTTGAACCAGGACTTCCTGGGTGAAAATTTTACAGTTCACATTTGTCTTCTCTAACCCCAAAGCACAGTTTGGCTAACATTGTTTGAAACCTGTATGATTGTTTGACTACTCATGTTTCTTGCCCCCTCTGGCTTCTTTATAATGTTGCCGCTTTCCCAGATTTCAGCAATTAACTTGGTGAGTACAGAGGGATCACCAAATTCAATGAATGCATTGTCAGAGATCCATGAAGATTCATCGTCTGAGAACCATGGATATCTGTACCAAATGCCATAGCAATCCATCCAATAATTGTCAAGACTTTTCACTCTTTAAAAAAGTACTCCACTGATTATATTACTCCTATAACATTGTCGGACTCTCGATGAAAGCTTTAACAAAATAATATCAAAATCAATGCAGCAGAACCAGAGATATTGCACTATTCTTAACCAGCAACCTGAGAAATGAAGCCAACTCGGAAGTGCCAAAAACTGCCGTTCTTCAAATAGCCACTAGAGGCTCCAAAAGCGAGTCAATCCCCATAGACCCCCATGTTAAAATGCCCGACTTTACAGCAGAAATATAAACATGTTTGCAGCCTAGTACAAAAAACGGTTTGGTCTCTATAGCTAATTTTTATAACTCACTCGATTAAATTATATAAATGCTTAAAGTTTGGCATAATTGAAGGTGTAGCCTCTTTGAGTGACTCACGGCGTCTTTGTCTTGGCCAAAAAGTTGCACTCTAACACACCGCTAAGACTACAGCTGTCGGCCAACTGCCACGGACGTTCTGCGCCTGTGTGAGATGAAATAACTCTCCCTACCAGCAGGTGGCGTAAGTCTGTATTTGTCATTCAAAAAGGGAAACCGGAGGACCGAGGACGGCGGGTATACAAGCCGTCTTTATGATACATACATGAAGCAGAGTGGCGTTTGCCGACCATTTTCACACCACTCTCACTCACCACTTAGCTTCATTCCAGATGACCATGACGCTGTGAAAATATCCGTGTATTTGAATGATCGGATGAGATGAAGATGAAAAATGAGAAGAGCCTTCTGTGTTTTTACTCTTGACTTTACTCGTTGGCTTGCTTTCCACGCGTCCGTTTCTCTTCTCGTGCACTGATATGTTTAAGCTGAACTGACAATCAGAGTGATTTCTCTCACCGATGGGCACCGCTGCTGATTCAACATGCTGAAAAAACTTCGGCATGGGCAGAGAGCCAACGGTGTGGTAGACACCGCAAAAACTAGGCCGACAGACGCTCACCACCGGCGGACCGCCGGCTTGGGGTGTCAGGGCTTTTAGCCTCAAGTAGCGCTGAGGAACAGGCTACAGAAGTCTGAGAAGCTCACTTCTTTCTCTCTACTTTTCGTTTTTTCATTTTTTAACTTGTAGTCTACAGCTCCAAACAACATTGACAGCAAGTGACATCACATGAGGACATTTACCAGACTTTGCACAGCTCCTTCTGCAGCCACAAATCCAAACTCCTCAAGACCTGTACATAGTCTTTGATGTGTGACATCTGTGGAGTTCCCCTCTAAACAAAAATGTCAACCTCATCTTGTTGCCAGAGGAAAAGTGAGGGGATGACCAACAACAATGTCATTAAAACTGAAGAAAATAGAACATATGACCTTGTTTATTACAAAGAGAACATCCTCTTCAGGGAAACAGTACATGCACTGTACACTACATATCACCCATTATCACGCTGCTGCTCGATCCATCCCCTCTGAACATCCCTGAATCCACACACTGGCGCTGAAGGCGTGTGTGGAACTTTGCTGGGTCCCCATTTGGAGATTGAATATCTGGTGTCCAGACAGCTTCATCCCATTTCCCTGCTGTTTATTTTAGGGACCCTCCTGATATGAAGCCTGACTGTGGCGAAGCAGGAAAACATTCACCAAGGGGGCTCATGATCCGGGCCCCAGGAGTGCGTGGGTGGGTGGGGCGGGATGTATGCAGGAGGGTGACGGGCCTTTCCACAGTGAATGTGATTGAAAGAGTTATGGGCACCGCATGACTCTGTGGTTACAAAACGACCTCAAGAATCTGCTCTGTGGCCTCGAGATGTTGACTGTAATTGTGCGTGAGACAGAGCAGTGGGTGAGGTAAAGAGACACAGATGCTGAGATTTCCATTTACCCCTCAGTTCCACGTTCATTACAAATCCGTCCAGAGCAAAGTGAATGTTAAGACGCTCCAAATTAACCCCGAGACTGACAGAAGCTGCCTCAGCTGTCTGTGGTATCACTTTCCATCCAAATGGTATGGATGGGGGTCCGACAACTGTCACCCTGACCTTGCTTCTCTACACCACTCTCCCAAGACTCACTAGACTCTCTGGTGCAGGGTGGGATGAGATTACTGACATTCACAATCTCCCCCGTCTCTACAAAAACACAGCCCATCTGCCAATCACAGAGATATACTCATGATGGGGTCACTAATATGTTAGGATCTCAGAGTATGTCTTCAAGTGGGTCTATATTTAAGAGAATTGTCAGTGTGCCTCTCTTGCATGTCACCTTGAATCACAGCAGAAGGCGACAACGAGTCCGCCAGAAATTGCTGACTGGTTTATTGGCTGATTAGCGAGCCATGTCTGATTCGCAGGGACTAAATGTCACAGAGATAAGTGACATTCTTTCCTCTTTCCACTCTACAGCTTCACAAAGTAGCATATTACTTCACTCTCTCCACTCATATTCCCTCTACCTCCATTCTCATTTTATCATCTGAGCACATTTTGTGCTGAACTTTTCACAGTTCTTTTATTCCTCCCTTGTCATTATTTACTTATCCCATCTCTTTCTTATTCCTAAACAAGTCTACAGCCATGCTAGCGGCCCTGTTCTGCTGTACTACAGTAGTGCTGTAGATGGTAACATCTTAGTTTAGCGTGTTAGCATGCTAACAGGAAAACTACAGGTACAGTCAGGGGTTCACCAATGTCATTAGGACATTTCTTATGAGCACACTGGATGTCAGTACTAAATTTCAAAGCAGTCCATCAAATACAGTAGTTGTGGAGACATGACACTAAAGACTGGGCTGGTGGCGCTAGAGGAAAAGTCAGGGGATAACTAACGTTATAAGGATTTTTCTTCTTGGGAACTTGAATGTTTATACAAAATGTCATGGCAATACAATAGTTGTTGAGATATTTCAACCCGATGTCACACCAAAGCGTGTAATAGACCCATCCGTCCACCAGAGGATAGCGTGTCAGTCCCCTATTTGCCTTGCAGACGTGTGAATAGTACACGCATGTATGAAGGTGCAGTACCAGCAGGGGGCAACAAAAAAACTCTGTTAGGTTAAGGTAACAAAGCCACGTAGTTAGGTTTAGAAAAAACATCATGGTTGGCTTGAAATAAGTTCATAAACTAAGTAAAATACGTACAGAAACAAGACAACATCAGGACATTAGACCCATCGACCTACCCTCCGACATCTTTCTTCCCTTTTATTCTACTTACATAACAGTCAGTACAGACTATAAAGGCTGACTCAAATGCTACGAAGCGTCAACCATCGCCATGGTAATCAGTATTCGAATGCATCGTTATTTGTTTAATTATAGATATATACAGTATTTATATAAACAAAGTCAGTCGGACTCGGAAGAAGAGCAAAATCATCTTTTCCATCAAGAAAAGAAACGCATTACTTGAAGCCTGACAACATCGATTTTCATGTGATCTTATGACATTGTGAGAATCCAGCTGCCGTTGCAAGGTAACCGTGCTGCTATCATGGCTAAAAACAGAGTCTGCCATGTGCAATCTTGAGCTGAAACTTCACATCGTCTTTTTCCATGAGGCCTGCTGGTCGTTACAGTTGTCAGGCCAATCAATGACAGAGGTGACATGGAAAATGCAGTGACAGGAGCCATTAATCCTGCCAATGACAGACATGACATTCGTGCTGGAATGAATAAAAGTCTATACATGTCAGATGTATACAGTAGAATGTGGACGCTCCTTGTTGACACTGAATTTACCTCTTCAAGCTCAGGCTACACTGGCTGCAGTCTGTGAGTGCCAACCGGGAGCCATCAATTAAAGCCAGAACTGTGTCTTCACATTAAACTGGTATATGATATCCTATCGAGGCTACTGGTTTCAACCAAGGCCAAGCGAGGGACGAGAGGAGGGAGGGGAGGGTCCTCAGGGGGATGCTGGAGGGTGTGTGAAGCAGTGGCCTGCGTGCTGTCGACCAGCCGCCCGAAGGGGAGGCACATGGTGCCAACAGCTGCCATGGTGAAACGCTAACCCCTCTAAATGCTCCGTCCAGTAAACAACGCCGGGCTGAACACATGCCAATGGGGGAGCCTGGGTGAGGAAGGGGTGAAGAGGGTGAATGGGGCGACCCAGCTGACGCCGTGGAGAAAGGAGAATTGACCCCTGTGAAATGCTTATTAAAGTGTGGTGGTCACCATTCTGGGGGGCCGACGCAGGATAAGACAGCGAGGGAAACCCAAAACCCTCTTTGGCAGACGGAGCACCGTGCACGCCACAAGCCACAGACAGGAAGCCCCGGATTCAGGAGATGCTTTTATTGGATGTATTAACATAGACGGAACACGCCGCAAGCATGACATACTGACAACAGATGCTTTTATTTTCATTGCCGTACCCAAAGACTAATCGTGCAGAGTTTATTTTATCTCACAACTGGATGACGGGTGGAACAAGATTTGAACTCTGCTTAGTATACTTCCCCCTCAAATACAATGCATTCAGATCCATGAATGGCTTCTTTTACCTTTTACATTGATAAATGAATTGCACTCTTGCGAAGCCTGTTGCAGCCATTGGAGCTGCTGAAGGTTCCCATGCTCTCAGGCCCGCTGGGGAGTGGCAGGAACAGATGTGACGTCTGCACTCCCTTGCTTGTAAAACAATCCATCTTCCACTTGTAAAAACATTACTTTCCACCTCCATCGTCTCCTCCCATAACTCTCGCTTTAATCAACATGAAAACAAAATGATCCCTCATTTTATAATTCGATAATGGCATCCAGTCCTAATTGATGGTTAAATGTAATACAGGACCATTAAATCTAATAAATGCCCTGCAATCTGTCATTTAATTTCGCTCTCACTACGTCTTTTTCCTAATATACACACTTAACACAAAAACAGGAACTCGATGGATAAACACATTAAAATAAAAAAAAAATTCTTACAACTCTTGAACGTCTTTCTCTTAAAATCCAACATTAAATACCTCATAATGAAAGGCAAAACTAATTCTGAATCACAACTTTTCACCTGTGTCTATTGGCAAGTCAGCTGATTCACCATTGTCTTATGATAACTCACCTGAGCAACGACGCCCCCATCTGGATCCTGAAGGCTGTTCACTGCTGGCTGACCATTCCTCTCGGTTCACTCACATGACAGCATCCTTTATGTGGAACAGCAAAAACACAGGTGTATTTAATCGTCTCAGTAATGACTGCATTGGATTTAGGTGTGCCAGTTCCTTGTACATGCTGGCTCACACTGGCTTCCTGAAATGTTATTAGTGACAGCTGTGTTTTCTTTGCCACTACAATCAGAATCAGAATGATCTTTAATGTCAAGATAAATTTACTTGTAATGGAGTATTTTTTTTTTATACAGTGCTTGTTGTGTGGGAAAAAACAAATACTTCTTCCACCACTGCTTTTCAAGGGTTAAGTAGCCACACTTAAAATGAATGTGCAAATATGTGTTAAGTACTATGTATAAGATATTTTAAGGCAACTGGGATACCTTCAGTAATTCTGTTTCATTCTGCTTCCTTTTAAAAGACTGCATCCGTGCAAACAATAACGCAGCAGTACGACGGCAGGGTGGGTTTCTCATGGCAGCAACTTGACCGGTTTATCATGAAGGGATGTGAGAGATTCTCTGATAGGAGATGTTCGACTACCATCACTCTAATCTTTGCATCCTGTGGTGTGAAACCAGGCCCACACCTGCCCACGCAATCTTTTCCATCACTCTATTAACCACAACTGTGTGTGAGAAAGACAAAGAGGATGGGACCTAAATATTTGTTATTCCCTTCTCTGACTATTCAAAAACATTATCTCTGTGCTGAGCTCGTATCTCAGTCATCAAACACCTGCCAAACGTGACCGCTGATTACGAGCATATACGTGCCTCAGCGAGGATGAACTCACTCTGGGGATATTGTTCAGAGAACCCTCTGTGCCACTAAGAAACCACAGGGCCCCGGGTGATATGCAGAGGCTTATCAGGAGTTTAGACAGTGGTTAACCAAACATTAACCACTCTCCTGGCTCGCCTATAAACACGTCGACCTTAATGACAGGGTACATAGAGTCTCTGAGGACAAACACTGTCAGGGTCACATACACTGTGTACCCACAGGAAGTGATGTAGGCCACAGACATCGCTGATTGGCCGTGGACAACTGTATTGAAGTGCCTGTTGCAAATTGTGTGTGGTTATGGTGTGCATCTATAGGCGGGGGTGCAGATGAGTGAGTGGGTGGGAGTGTGTACATACTGAGCCTGCATGTAAAACCTAAAACGCAACTTCCTTTACAGCAATACATCCTGAGTTATGTGGCTATACCTTTTACTTCACTTTATCCCCCCTTTAGCATTTTATAAGCACTATGCAAACATTTAATAGATGTTCATAATACACTACAATGTAGCAGATATAACGACATTTTAAGGGTTTGTTGTCAGCAATTATGTTCATTATAGTGTGTTATAATTGTGACTGTATGTCTGATTATTAAGATAAGATAAGATAAGATATTCCTTTATTAGTCCCGCAGTGGGGAAATTTGCAGTGTACAGCAGCAAAGGGGATAGTGCAAGAAACAAGATGCATCAGCCAACACAGTAAAAAAAAGAGCTAAACAAAGTGTTACAAAATATGAACCATTTAAATAGAAGTATAAAAATAGGAGCAGTATATACAGTATTGACAATAAACAGACTATTAACAAAATTGCACAAGTAGAAAATGATATTGCACAGTGAGAATGAAATGAAATTCCACCTGAAAATATTGCACAGTATGAATTACACCTGAGTAGTAATAATGATAATGATATTGCACAGTCATTATACAGTATAGTGCAGTTATCAATAAATCCTGTGTTAAAATTATGTTCAACTTTAGCTGAAATAACATGAAACAATGAATTTAGTAATACATCAACAGGATTCATTACATGTCTGACCTATTATCATGAGAGACACTATTATCACCAGCTACTAGGCTTCACACAGATTACTCAACACACACTCATCCTGCACAGAGAGGACCATGCCAGG
Organism: Sebastes fasciatus; assembly: GCF_043250625.1. NCBI lineage: Eukaryota > Metazoa > Chordata > Actinopteri > Perciformes > Sebastidae > Sebastes > Sebastes fasciatus. The sequence goes on from NC_133813.1 coordinate 13,824,569, forward strand.
GGTTTTTAAACGTGAGGGTCTGTTCCAACCTGCCTGGGCCCCGTAGTCTCCAGACACAGTCTGGTGGGAGGGCAGGTTTCGGTTAACAAGTCTGAGCGAAAGTAGAGGAAAAGGAGGTGTGTGAACAAGACATGAATCGGTGTTTATCGTGGGTGTTTGAACTCTGCAGTGAGAGTGTGTGGTTTCTATCATTTGTGCTATTTGACTATAACTTTTCCAGGTGGACTTTTACATTTCCTTTGAAACAGGGGATGACTTTCAGGAATTTTCTCATGTAGATTGCTCATGACAGGTCTGGTGGTTGCATGGAAACATTGATAAATATTACTAAGGTGGAACATGTATTTATTATCAGTGAATGTTTAAAAGATTTCTGAGCATAGTTGTTGGCTACATACTTAAAGAATCAGTCATTTTGACATGCATATACTTGATTGAAATATTATAACTTATCAGTATTGATTAAGGCTCCCAAACATCTGTATTAATAACTATAATTTTTTTTTTTTTATATTTAGTCATACATTCAAGAAAAATGCATGTCTTGCTGATACATTGAAATAAGCCTGTTGCTTTAATCTTTATCAGTGAATCATAGCCAAAGAGTTTCTAATTTAAATTTTACAAAACATTAAATTCTTTGATGTAAAGAGGGACAGGTAGTATTTTAATACACTGCTTCATTCTATCCAGTGCTTAGTTGTCTAAATATTTTTCCCCAATGTGGTTAACAGGGCTTACCTTCACTGAATAGTGTTTAATATGTAGATGTAATCAGAGCACCACCTAGTGGATGAATGCTAAGTCCACATTTCCTGCTCTCTTAATGTTTCTGGTTCTTTGACTTTTGGCTTATTTTTATGACTATATGCATTGCATAAGTAGTATGCTATAATCTATTGTTGCACATACACATGCATCTTGGCTTTATAATGTAAAATTATGTTATTTGTACTGTTCTTTTATAAATACTTTTGAATTTTGTTTTAGTTGCATACTGTTATCTCATACAAATATCACATATAATAATATATTTGTAGTTATTTGTTTTTATTGTATTCATATTACTTTATGTTTTAGTTTTCTCATTATTTGGTCTTTATGTTTAGTTTTTTTATTATTGTTTTTATTTTGTCTCTATTTCATTGTATCTGTGCAAGCACTTTGAAACTATAAGATAAGATAAAATAAGATAAGATGAACCTTTATTAATCCCCGGAGGGAAATTCAGGTGTCAAAGCAGCAACATCAGCAAACAGAATGAAACACAGGAGCGGTAAAGGTATACAAAAATTATAAAAACAATAATAGAGATATAAAAGATACAGAGTGAATGGGTGAACATAGTGTGTACAGTCCGTCAATAAATAAATGTAGTATGTACAATAAATAAATGTAATATGTACAAATGTGCAGTCTATAAAGTGGCATATAGGATTGTATAGTGTAAAGTAAGTGTAAAGTGCGCCAGTGGTTAAAGTCCAAGATGGTTTCAGATAGTGCATGTTTAAAGTTCTTAACCCTCCTATTATCTTTGGGGTCGATTTGACCCCATTCAATGTTTAACGTCTCTAAATAAATGATTGACATCATTTTTTTTGCTTCATATTTAATGACTTTTCCTAATTTAATGGGGACAACTGGGTAAACATAAAATTAAAATGATTATATGTTTTCAATGTCCTGTACACATGCTGTACGCATCGGTGTTCTTTGTGGTCAATTTGACCCCAGGCTGTTTTAGCTGTATAAAACATATAAGAAATATCAACATTTTACACACATTTGTTTTGGATGATATTGAGGTCACTATAACATGCAACTTTATAATCTTCAAAAAGCTTTAGGGCCCTAACCTAACATAACCATAACTGTAGTAGTGCGAGAACCACTGATAGCAACATCATTCTCGCGAGAACTTTGATATTTCCCCACACTTTGGGGGCGGCTAAAATATGGTTCCCGTGAAGATATTGATTTTATTTAAAGGGCTATTTAGGTAGTCAACAAACAAACATAAAGTACCTGACACATAAACTTGGGTAACAATTTTAATTATTATCATTTTCTGGAGGTTTAAATTGCTGGGGTCAAATTGACCCCAAGGATAAAAGATGTTAGTAAATTTGAAGGTAACAGGATTAAAGGTGATATACAAATAAAGATGATTATTATTATTATTATTATTATTATTATTATTATTAATTCAGATTCCAGTTTGTCTGGCTAACCGGGACAAAATCATTTGTTTCTGTAGATGTGCTAATGTACTGGAATTACATTCACATAAATCAATTCTTGGATGCAGATAAATTCAGATATACAGAATTTACCTTTAAACAAGCCCCGCCCCCCGCGGTGACGTCACGGTTGTTTGGCCTGTGACGCTGCATGTACACGTAGCCTAGTAGGATGTGTTCACTGAAGATGGTGGCGGTGTGTCAGACTCACTCTCCTGCACATTTGTAAGAATACATTTCTATTTGTACACATGTCCGACATCGGGTAAGAGTGAATACATACCATCGTTATCACTGCTTTACTCTGATCCGGTGTATATAAACAACAAGGCGTCAAACTGTTACACCATCTGTAAGTTAGCATAGGCTAGTTAGCAAGCTAACTATGCTAATGCTAGCTGAGCAGTCAGAGTAGGCAGCTTAATGTGTCAATTAGTGTCGTCAATTAAAGTGTGAGCTACCCGGTTAGAGCTCAACAAGAGTGGCTGATAATCAGGAGCTGATAGTGTCTTTGTTTTGTTCCATGTTGACTGTCTAGTCTGGCCAGCTAACGTTAGCTTAGCTTAACGGTTCTAGGTGAATGTATAACCCGGGTCACTTGAGAGAGAGAGATCTGGGGTGTGGAGATCATCTGGCCAAGATCAGTTTCCTAGCTCTTTCTGTTGTTGATCATCTCCCATTTCTATCATTTATCAAATGTCAGTCTGTGCTAGCTCCCCTGGGCTCCCCACTGACAGATGCACTGTGTACTATATGGTATCTGATAGATGTGATAGTCTCATCAGGGCATAGTTCAGTCGGTCTTGTGTTTTGTATTTGTGGGATCTTTATTAACCAACAACTAGTGTTACCAACAAAAGCAATAAAGCTGCACTATCATTTCAAATGCTCAATGTCAGTCTGTGCTAGCTCCTCTGAACTTCCCACTGACAGATGCACTGTGTACTATATGATAGCTGATAGATATGATATGATATGATAGTCTCCCTGATTTGTGTGCCTTAGGGTGTCATCTGTGGTTTATTTATTTATTTCCTTTAACTACTTATGTTCTTTGTATTTGTCTCCATTTTTTGTTTGCCCTTAGTTCCTAGTATTGTCTGTTTTTGTTGATCTATATAACAAATGAGGCATGATAAACACCCCACAGAAGTCTGTATCACTGACATGCACATGCTTCCTAATAAACATATTTGAAACGAGATATAATATCCTCATCAGGGCAACAACTAGCGTTACCAACAAAAGCAATAAAGCTGCAGGACTTATTTGTGACACTACTAGCTACATCAGTGAGTTCCTGTTTAGAAAGTTCAATCCTAACATCAGTTTCCTCTTTATTTTAACAGGTTAGCTAGCTGTTTTCATCATTTCCAAAACCCCAGTGAATAACTATAATTACAATGGCTACTATGTTATATGTCAATAGTTTGTAGAAGCCACCAGATTTGACCTTCTGACAAAAAAAAGCTGTCTGTGATTCCAAAAGCAGGTGCTTATTTTCCTCTGCTATTGAAAAATGACATTGATAAGTAGCTTCACTTGTTTCAGTGTTGTTGCCTTAATTGACGTTTAATTTTCATATAACAGATTTTTTTTATATAGGGCTGTGTATTTGCAAGAATCTGGCAATACGATACGTGTCACGATACAGGGGTTACGATTCAATAGATTGCGATACAGTAAGCAAGCTGATATATTGTGATTTATTAAATCAAATTTTAGGAAAACTGTCATAGCATAAAGAACACACCACCATATGGATAAAATCTGATTAAAGTTAACTTTTTTTATTCAATCAGAACAGTGGGATCTGCATATATCACAGTCTCTGTAACATCCATCATCATAGCAATACTTGGAGACGGCACACACATTGAGAGGACGCATCTTTTTGCAAATTAAATAAAGTATTGACTGAGTTAATCTTTGCATTTTAAACTATTAATTAAAAATCAATACAGTGTTTTTAAAAATCAATACAGTATCACAAAACATATCACGATATTCAATTTCTTCAATATTTTCTTACACTCCTAGTTTTATGCCTATTCCCCTACAGAATAAAACAAATGTTTGCATCTGTTTTCTATGATCGTGCTTCTTAAAACTGTTTGAGTAAGATAAGCACCAAGCTCTAAAAGTAAAACCATTATACTCAAGAGTGCATGATGTAATCAAAGTTGGCATTCATAACCATCAGTCAATTGTGTTTTACTCAATAGAGCGCTGTATTATTCGTCATGACATCTAAGAGCTGATGTAGAAACTGCCACGTTGTACCATTTGTTTAAATAAGATCACAGACCAGGACATAAATAAAGGTGTGGTTAAGTCCATCAGAGAGGCATGTGTAGCTTTTTGTTAACCACTCCCTCTTTCCTTGTCTTTACCCAGCTTTGCCTGACTTCACTCTCTTCAGTGACATCTACTAGAGTGACCCGGTCCTCGGACCTGTTAGCTCTGCAGCCATGCAGCCCCCTCCTCGGACCGGACCTCCAGGAGCTTCTGGCCCACCTCCTTCCGGGCCCAATATGTTCCGCAGGACCAGGCCTCACAAGCATACAGCAGCGGCTGCTGCCGCAATGCCGCCCGCTACCCAACCCATGATGGACCCTTTTGCTTTTGTTAGAGCTCCTCCTCCTCCTATGGCTGCAGGTGGTCTCCCAACAATACCCAACAGCAACCCTCCACCAATGCAAGCCCCGCCTAACGCCATGTACTCTCAAGCTGGCTCAGGGCTGCCTCCACAACCACAGACACTGGAGGATGTCCCAGCTGTTCTCTCTGGTCCCCCGCCATCCTCTCTCCCAGGGGTGACACTGTTCAACCCTCACGGTGCAGCATCCCCTGGTGGTTACCCAGCACCCGGTCCCGCAGGATATGCATCCTCGCATAGTGAACAGGGCTATTTTAACTCAACAGAACAGACGCCATCCATGGCCACAGAGCCACCACCTGTGGTCTCAGCCTCAGCACCGGGTCAGACACCTTTTAACCAGGAATTTCAAGGACATCCTCCTCCTCAGCCCATGTCCTTCCAGCCTGTGCCTCCCGCCGCCTCCTATTCCCAGTGGGCCCCTGATCACGGAAGTCGCCCTCCATCAGTTCAGAACTATTTCCAGCCTACTAGTGACCCTCCGTCACAGCCTTTTAATTTACCCCCGCAGACCCAGATGTACCCCTCCCACACCCCATCGCCCCATCACAACACCCCCACCCCTCCATCACAACCTGGACATCCCCCGGTTCAGGCTCCTCTTCCTCCCCAGAACCCTGTAAATGCCCCCAGTTCACAATGGCCCGACCCAAATGCACCCCAGCAGCATAATTCCCACTTCCAAACTCAGAGCTACTTCAGTCAGAGCTCTGCCCCCCAGGACTCGTGGTTCAACGTGCCCCCACAGGACTCAGGCTACCACCAAATGGGGACTGGCCTAGCCCATCCTCAGCCCCGGCTTGACTCTGCTGGATCGCAACATGCGTCCAACACTGGGCCCGGGCCTGGGCCTGGGCCTAGCTCTGCCGCTGCCCCAGTCCCATACGCTCAGGAGTCTGGTACACTCTCAATGTTCTTTAAAGACAATGATGTGGAAAATGAAGAAACACTGGCTGGAGAGAGAAATAAAGCAGTGAATGGTATTCCTGGATCCTTTCAGCATCACAGCAACCCGCCACCCCACAGTGGCCACGGTGATGCTCCTTTGGATTACCAAGGACCTTCTCTGCAAGATCATTCACACCTACCATACATGAACGATGGCAACCACGCACCACAGGCAAGTCCCCAGAAGCCCCCTGATTCCCACTACGACCATGTGGAGAATTTGGAGTGTGTCCCGAACCAGGAAGTATTACCCAGTGACATTCACGGCAGCCCTGCTGCACCTGCAGCCCACGGAGCAGACCAGTTTGAAACCGGGCCTAACCTAGAGACTCCCGATTCTGTTCCAAGACCAATTAGATCTGCCAGTGTGTCATCCAACTATAGCAATATGAGCCACGGAAGTGGAAGTGGCGCTCGTCGGCATCAAGGAGTAGTGGGCACCTTTATTCAGCAGGAAAGTCCGCGTCTCACCGATGATGCTAACCTGTCTGCTGCCACTGGAGGCTACTTTGAACAGATCGACACTTCTCCAGCTGGAGATATGGGCGCCCAACAGAGCTCCCTGGAGCAGATGTGGCCTCCCACGCCTAGCCCTCCCAAACCGACTGGTATCTTTCAGGCCAGTGCTAACAGCTCTTTTGAGCCAGTGCGCTCACATGGGGTTGGAGTGCGTCCTGCTGAAGTTGACAGGGCTAAAATGGTAGCGGAAGGGGGTACAGATTCTGCACCTGGCAACCTGGAGCAGCCGCCAGATAATATGGAAAATATTTATGGCGCGGGACACCTGCTGCCTGCTGGGGCTGGAGGTGGTGTTCCTCATCTGCCACACCCAGTGGTTCACTCTCACTCCCGACCTTCGTCCCGTGCTTTTGGGGCCAGTCGTCCCTGTGAGAGTCCCGCCACTACTCTGTGGGCTCAGCATGACCCTACGAGCTTGGGCGCTAACATCCTCCTAGCCCCCGCTGCCCCGACAGTTCTTGCCCCTTTACGACAGCCCAGGGCTGACATCATCCAACCTCCAGAGGATGGCCCACTGGACCTGCAGCCCTCCCAGAGAATCCAGCCACAGCAACACTCAGAGAACCTAGAGAACCCACCAAAGGTGAGTGAGGCCGAGCCGACTGACCCTCAAGGCAACCTGGGCTATGCGTCTCTCCTTGTGTCCGACTCGCTCCACCAGCCTGTTTTGATTGCCCCGCCAGTGTCCAATTACAGTGTGATTCCCCCCAGTTTCCCTGCTCAAGCACCCAGTCAAAGTAGCCTTAGGGAAACTACCCCCCCTGTGAGACCGCTCGCACAGGGACAGGGCGCCAGTACCTCCCAACCACCTCCAGTAACCTCTAATCAGAATCCAGCATTCGCTCCTGGACCTATAAGCTTCAGTTCTTCACCCTCTAACCAGGGCCCGCTCAATCTGACCCGAGACAGCGCAGAAGCGGCAACATCAGCTATCACAGCTCCGCCGCAGTCTCAGCCGGTCCGCCCTCCTCTTTCAAGGGGCCAATCAATGGGTGGAGAGAGCCACTCTGCTCTCCAAGTGATTCCACAGGCTTCTTCTCTCGCGACCGCTCCTGTCTCTAATCACAATCAGCCATCAAATTATGAACTGCTTGATTTTTCTATGCACCAATCACAAGCCCAAAGCCAAGCATCTGGCCATCCTTCCTCTCTGCACGAGTCTCCACAGTCTAGTAATGGATTTTACCTACAGGTCACCAAAGATGCTCAGCAGGGGGTGAGAGCGAGAGGGAATGTCCCTGTCCCTGTCCCGACCCCGGCCTCTTCGTCTACCCCACAGGTACCACCAGCAGCCTCCCAAGCAGCCGCAAACATCCAGCCACCGCTAGCGGAACCTCCTAAGACATTAGATTCTCAGGCTGCACCGCAGGGACAAAATAATGCTCCTTCTGTTCCGGTGAGTGGAGCACAACCCTCCCGTGACCAGTATCCACCTCCAGCACCGGGGCCTCCTGCTGCGGGGACTGCTCCTCTTCCTCCTGCTGCTGCTGCTCCTGCATACCCTCCTGGGCCTCAAGGACCAGTACCTCCAGGAGCTCCTCAACAACCCCCTCGACCACCCTCCTCTGCAGGCAGCCAGCAAGGCTACGGGCCCACTCCTCCAGCGCCGGGACAGATGTATGGTGGCTATTATGGTAATTATGGAGAATACCCAAATAGCAGAGCACCATATCCACCTGGCCAGTACCCGCCTCCACCTCCACCTGGGGATCCTAGAGCGCAGCAATATTATCAAGTATGTGGGAAGTCCTTTTTTTTCTTTTTTGTATTCTAGCTTGTGCCACGCTTTTGTAAAGATGTACATTGCAAAAATGCACAAGAAGAACAACGGCTGCCGTGGAATGTAATTATTGTAACAGGAATTATTGCCTTTATCTTTCAGGAGGGTCCATACAGGGGCACAACAAATCCTTGGTATGGCCAATATGATGGACAGACCCCGGCGTATCGTGATCCAAACTACCAGTACAGAGAGCCTCAGCCAGAACGACCCAGCTCCAGAACTAGTCAGTACTCTGACAGGCCCTCATCCAGGTCTGTGAAACTGCTTCTCTGTCCTACACCATCATTTTCAAGTCAGTACAGTCAGTTTGTTAGAATATTGAGATCTAGGTAAGGAATCCCTCATGGTTAGTTTGAGTATATTTAGATGGTTCTCGCACTTGACCTGTAAATCTCCCATTTCTCCCATAGGCAAGGCTATGCTAACCCTGAAGATTACCACAGAGCAAACCAAAGTGCCTATCCTGAATATTATGCAGATTACGCCAAGCACTATGATTACGCAGGTACGAGTCACAGAGTTGAAAGCTGTGATTACTTACTAGTATGAGTATGAATGCATTTTCCCCTTCTTGTTCACTGAATTTATTGTAAAATTATTAATTCTCAAAATTGTTCTGTGTATATAATGTTTTTTTTTTTATATAAATCTCACGCTCCCACTCTCCATATTTTCTGTGGGAAGGATACAACTATGGACAGTATGACCCGCGCTACAGAAGCTACTATGATCAGGCCTACTGGGCTAATTATGATGACAGCTACAGAGCCAGAGACCCTAACTACTATACTCAACAGCCGCAACAGCCGTATCCTCCTCCTGCCAGGTAGAAAACCATTTGTGTACATGTGTTGCTATTGATTAATGCATTACAGTGCAATCTGTCAGATGAAAGACAAACACACACTCTACTCACAGGAAAGAGGGCTATGACGATCAGTGGCGGTACTATCCCGGTTACGATGCCAGCTTCGACGACGATTACCGCCGGCGCGGAGAACCGTACGTCGATGACTTTGACCGACGCAGCGTCCACAGCGAGCAGTCGGCACACAGCGTGCACAGCTCTCACAGCCACCACAGCAGACGAAGCAGCTTCAGCTCCCGATCACAACAGGTAAATGTGCAGATTTTTTCTTGTATGCATCTGTGTTTTTACCTGATGCTATTATACAATACAGGGACTCAAAAGGATGAGTGACTTGTGGCTCAATCTGTGAGCTGTACTTGTGTTTCTAAACATCAAAAATGATCTGGGAAAAAAAGTGGGAATGTGTTTAACATTCAGTATGTGGCTCCTAAAGTCGTAACAAGCTCTTCATCTTCTCTTGGTTTATTTTAAGGTTCATTTCTACAAGCGACAAAAGCAATTCTGTCACAGCTTTTCCTAAAGTACTGTACGATTATTCACTTTCTTGCATAGAATTGGAGAGCGAGAAGATTGAATCGCTAAATGCAAAGCTACAGGGAACAGCTGGTTAGCTTCGCTTAACATAAAGACTGGAAACATCTTCATATATTCATAATCATAGACATCAGAGTGATATTGATCTTTTCATCTCTCCCTCAGCAAGACAGCGAATAAGTGTATTTTTTCAAAATGTGGAAATATTGCTTTGAGTGGGGCTCTTCTGTTTTACCATCACTTCTAAACAGTGCAGCCAACTTCCCATGACTTCCCCTGAAGCATCTTCTCTTTACTATTAGCTATGCTTTTAAGCAGTCTCATGATCATTCCTGGTTCTTAGCTCCTTCATTCAACAATTTCTTGACATTTTTACTATGTGGAAACTCGTAGCTTATATGTAGGAAAGCAGGATAGCTGATAATGGCTACATCACATGTTTCTATTTTGTAAGGCTCATGACACCTTGAGTGAAAAGTATGTGCAAACTAACTTCCTTCCACTCTCACTCTAAATGCTTAACAGGGCTGTACTTTTTACTCCGCACTTACACTATCGTGACTTGCATAATGTTCTCAGCATCATCCCGGTAACTTTCGGGCTTAAGATGTGAATACTGACTTGGCAGTATTAGTTTTAAATTAGTTTTTAAGCTCATTAACTGTTTGTTGTTGTTCTTGAAAATGTGTGCAGCTTACAGTGTGTGGGCGTTTCGTTTCTCTTCCTGTTTGATAATTAACTCTGTTTGTCATCACGCCCTGCAGAGCCAGGTATACAGAAGCCAGCCTGACTTGGTGTCAGCAGTCTATGACAACACATCATCCACTCTGGCTGTGGACTACTCCTATGGACAGTACCCGAACCAGACTGATGCTACCCAGAACTACAGCGGGTACCTTTATCCCTCTGAGTACACCGCAGACAGCACCTGGATCGCCCCTGAGCAACGTAAGTACAGAGTCCTTCGACTCAAAAGAAGCTGGCGTTTAGAGAATGGTAATGCTTTAACCTGAACCAGAGTTCAGCTGAATACTAATTAAACCACTAGATTTCCTTCTTTAGTCCACCTGCTCTTAGTCTGACTGATGTTTTCCCTCCAGCTCCTCCTCGTCCTGCAACCCCAGAGAAGTACAGCATACCCCACCGCTGTGCCCGCTTCGGACCCGGTGGTCATCTGGTCCAAGTTCTGCCCAATCTGCCCTCAGCTGGACAGCCTGCTCTCGTTGACATCTACAACATGGAGGTATTTTTTTAACTGATTGTATTTCAGCACCTTACTGTGGGACGTTTTGGTCCATTGTGTTTACTCTGGGAAGAGCTAGTGACAGCAGGAAGGGATTTAAGCACAGGGTGGTAATGTTACTGTTTCGACCGTTCTCTCAGATACACTCTAGTGCTTTTTTTAAAGGAAGAAAAGTACTAAAAAAAACCTGTAACCCATAAACTTATCAGTCAAATTTAGCTCTTGAGAATATGTTCAATATGTTCCTCAACCCAACTGGAAAAAGTCAGAATATGGCAGCTTTCCTTGTGCATTTTGTTCTTTTTTGTTAGAGAACATGCACATGACAGTTACACCATGTTAAGGCCGTATAAAGTAGTATTTTTCTGTATTTGCAGACCATGCTGCAGGACACCCCGGATCAGGCAGAACTACGAGCTTTCCCCGGACCTCTTGTTAAGTAAGTGCATTCTGCCCTTTTCATCCATCACAAATGGCTTTCAGTCACTGACCTTTAAAGGACAAGGCTGGCAAAGTTCTATATTTTTGTGATTGTCAACAAATCCCATGAAAAGACTAAAAGCAACAATGCATTAGTTATTATTTTCTGACTTCCCTCGTCTGTCTGCGTCTCTCTGCACAAAGTCCATTGGCTCCTCCTGAAAGCATGAATCTTAAAAATCAGGTTGAGACTATATAGTATCTTTTCTTATTTTTTAAGTATTAGCAAACCTGAGCAGATCGTGTATTTGTTGGTGCTTTGGCTACACAGACAATACTTTTAACATTCAATTCATTGTTGGGTTCGGTCTTTTCATGGGATTTTTTGATAAGTAGAGCTGTCCTCGGCCAAAGGAATTCTTAGTCGACTAACACTCATACGATTTTGTTGACTAAACGATTAATTGATTGAAGAGACAGGTCTGTGAAGCTGAGTTTCTCCACAAAGAATCACACAAAAGCACCAATTTAAATCTTGTGTTGTGCTGCTAACCCATCTTGCATCCTGTCCATCAGGGAGGAGACCCACAAGGTGGACGTGATAAAGTTCTCCCAGAACAAAGCGCTGGAGAGTTCTCGTGACAACAACCTCTTGGACCGGGACTCTGCCCGCCTGCTCTGGGAATTCATCATGCTGCTCTGTAGACAGAACGGGGTAAGACTGTGCAACTGAGAGTATGTCAAAGTACGAATGTGACTTTGTGTATTTTTCTCACTGTCACACTCGTGTTTCTTAAGACTGTGGTCGGCACGGACATCGCTGACCTCTTGCTGAAGGAGCATCGCTCCGTCTGGCTGCCGGGAAAAAGTCCTAATGAAGCCAACCTGATTGATTTTAACAACGAGCCGCTGGCACGAGCTGAGGAAGAGCCAGGAGCTGGACCGCTCTCCCTCCTGTCTGACACCTTCATGACTGTCCCAGAGAACCTCGGCAAGGAGACAGAACGCTTTAGGGAGCTGCTGCTGTTCGGCCGCAAGAAGGTAAAAAAGAAATCCTCTCTTTAACTGCATTACAGTCATTAAACTCGTGTATTGTGAAATCTGAAGTTCCACTTTGTCTGTGGAATAGGACGCCCTAGAAGCAGCTATGAAGGGAGGACTCTGGGGCCACGCCCTGCTGTTGGCCAGTAAGATGGACAACAGGACGCATGCACGTGTCATGACAAGGTAAAGCACCAGTGAACCCTAAACTTGAAACCGAAGCACACTGAATAGAAAACGAAAAAGTTTCACTCTGATTCGGACTAGCCAAACGGACTATGGATTGTGAAAGATGTAATATTTATTTTGTCTCTTTGTTGTTTAGGTTTGCCAACAGTTTGCCTATCAATGACCCTCTGCAGACAGTGTACCAGCTGATGTCAGGGAGGATGCCTGCTTCAGCCACTGTGAGTATTTCTTACATAGACTGTGTTTTTCCAGTGTGACTTTATCGCCACTTTAGTTGAGATATTTGTTGTATTCATGCAGTGCTGCGGAGAGGAGAAGTGGGGTGACTGGCGCCCTCACCTGGCCATGGTGCTGTCTAACCTCACACACACCCTGGACCTGGACACTCGCACGATCACCACCATGGGCGACACTCTCGGTAGGACTGCATCAAAAAGTCTTTCATTAAACTGAACTAACAAGGTTTTTCATTCTTCACCACAACAAACACATTACATCACATTCTGTCTGCAGCTTCCAAGGGGCTGATCGATGCCGCACATTTCTGCTACTTGATGGCCCAAGTCGGTCTGGGAGTTTTCACGAAGAAGAGCGCCAAGATGGTTCTGATCGGCTCCAACCACAGGTGAGAGAGACAGAGGCACACACACACACACCTTTTAGTAAGGCACCTTGTTAGACCACAATACAGTTTGCACATAATATGCCACACATGAATAACCTTATCTTTGTCTCTTCACTTCAGTTTGTCCTTTTACCAATGTGCGACTAATGAAGCTATCCAGAGGACTGAGGCCTACGAGTACGCTCAATCTCTGGGCTCCCAGTCGATCTTGCTACCCAATTTCCAGGTACATCTTTTGGTATTTACAGATAAATGAATCACACACAGCTTTGTGTCTTTACAGAGGTGTCCTAAAAACTTAATCATTGATTGTCCTATATTAAATAGGTCTGTGCAGACTACTAAAGAAGTGATCACATTTCCCTAACTGTATGACATAGCACATGATTTTGAAATGATACTACTGAGGAATAACACAGTTCTCTGCTCTTTATTGTCTCTTATTAGGTGTTCAAGTTGATCTATGCATGCCGCTTGGCTGAAGCAGGTCTGAGTGCTCAGGCCTTCCACTACTGTGAAGTTATTTCTAGGAATGTCCTCATGCAGCCCTCCTATTACTCTCCTGTTTTCATAAGCCAAATTATACAGGTATGCACTCACTCTCCTCTTGGTCTTTCCCCGCTGTACCTCAGATCTTCAGATACACAGCAGTTTATATAAATAAATGTAATTTGATGCTGTTTGTTCACAGATGTCGGAAAAGCTGCGATTCTTTGATCCACAACTGAAGGAGAAGCCGGAGCAGGAGTTGTTCAATGAGCCTGAATGGCTGATCCACCTCAGACAGCTGGATGGACAGATGAGGGTGAGTAGGAGGAAACGTGTTTGTAGTTATTTGTGCTAGTTTTTATTTACACAAAGGATTTTCTAAGTGAGGCATTTTGTTTTATTTTGGATTATAGGCATTTCCAATATGCAAATTGGACTTGATTGTAACCATAGTTGAAGGCTAGGAATTAAAGGGGACCTATTATGCTTTTGTGTTTTTCCCCTTTCCTTTAGTGTGTCAATGGTTTTTTGTGGATGTAAAAGGTTTGCAAAGTTACAAAACCCAAAGTCGACGGCGCCAAAGGGAGTTACTCTCCCCCACAGAAACACTGCTCCTGAAACACCTTGCTTTGAAGTCCCGCCTTTTCTTTTGTAACATGGTGATTTCACCAAGTAACATATTTGCATAACGGATAGTTTGGCACGCCCTCAAGCAAAGCTAGTTAGAGTGGAACTGAAACGGAGTCCAAAGAGTTTGTTTCGCTTAACCAATCACAACAGTAGGCCAGCTGACCAATCACAGCAGACTGGGCTTTTGAACATTAAAGCATGTAAACATGTTCTAGGTGAAACCCTAAATACAAGTACGCACCTGAAAATAAGCAAAACAGGTCCTCTTTAATCTGTTTTCGTAGATGGTTGTATTTGAAAATTCAGATATTTTATTTGATGTTGTAGAATTGAAACTTACATTTCTGGTATTTGAATCATTTTCTGTAATTTGTTCCCATGTAACAAATGTTTGATGTTTTTATTTGTTTATTTTTTTTAGACGGGGGTGATTACATACAATGAAGAAAGAGCGAGTCCTACCCAGTACGACTGCAGCAGCCCCAGCTCTGACCTGGACCAGCCCAGTCCACCTGAACCTTACAGCATGCCTGTGGAGATGGATGGCCCCGCCCCTGACAACCCTCTGATGAGCTCATTACTGCCCGGGCCTCCACCGCAGGCAGTACAGCTGATGCCTCCAGGTGTGTGTAAATGTGTTTGTGTTGTGTTTCTTGTGCTCTATACGATATCCAGAGCATTAATATAGCATCAAACAATTATTTGCTTTGTAAAGATATAGAGGAGTAACGTCTACCTGAGCAGAGAGTGAAGTCCCCCTCCCTCTGTGTGTGTTGTAATCCAGCTTTTCCATGCTTTATTGACATAGCCGGGCCGGCTGTACGTGCCTTTTAGTGTATGTTAGTGGATGTAAGCGCGCCTCACTGGCTAGCTCACGGCCACTGCTCTGCACTGTGCTAATTCAACGGTTTCAGCTGATAACGCCGTCGTCGCGGAAGCGTAGCGGTTCCCCCCCGGTTTATACTGTTAGCTCTGTCAGCAGTGTTGCCTTTGTTTTCACTGTTAACTTTGTTAGCACTCTTAGATACGAAGACATGTTGAGAGCCGTCCGGAGGCAATAGAAATGCTCCCAATCTCGCATTTAGCACCTTTAACCTCTTTTTACTAAGAGCCAGATTCAAACTGCATCATGTTTTCTACTTTCTCTCAGCACCCACCTCTATCCTCCAAGACGGGATGGCCCCTCCTCAGCCTTTACTCTCCAGTGATGTTCCCCAGTTCTACCCAGTTCCCCCCAGTGGACCACCAGGCCAGATGCCCGTTTCCGGCTACCCTCCACAGGATCCTGGCTTCGCCCCTCCTCCCTTCGCCCCTCCTCCCTTCCAACCTCCTCCCTTCCAACCTCCTCCCTTCCAACCTCAACTTGAGCAAACGGAGATGTACCCGGGAGCCCATCAGCAGCCGGGTCCTCCACCTCCTCAAATGGGCCAAATGTCGCCACACATGCCCGCCCCTCAGGTGCCGCATTCACCCGTACAGGTGAACCACCCGCCACCCCAGATGCCTCAGCACATGCCCCATCACATGACCCATCATATGCCCCCTTCTCCCGGGCACATGCCACCGGTAGAGCACATGTCCCACGCCCCACCAGAGATGCACCCTGCTCAGCCCATATCAGCCTCCCCACCCAGGAGCTCCTTCACACCACAGATGGACTTCTATGACCACATGGCTCACATGGTCAGTATCTGAATATCTAAAATAAATTATTATTCTTTCTTTCAGCAAAGTCACAATTCGTTGTCCTTAGAAGTTGCTTTTGTGTCGTGTAAATTGTATAGAAAACAGTCACTACATTGTCTTTTCAGGCACCACAGGGTCCTGGGAGGAGATCAAGGACTACTTCACAATCTTCAATGCATATGGTGCGTTTGTGTGTCACGTATAAACTGCTGCTTTAATCTGTCCAGGGCTTTTAGGTATTTGCACTTGTTTTCAGAGCTGATATGGAGCAGGTTGTTTTTGCTCAGACAAAAAAAAAGGTAATCGTACATGGTATTTTAACTTGGCTTAGTTTCCAGAAAATGTATTGAATCTCTACAATGTTAAGAGAGTCTATCAATTTATCATTGCACTTTAACATTGCTGGACTCAGAAGTCTTTCTAAATGAGGCTCAAAAGAAAGGTGTATATATATATATATACAGTATTATATATATTATTCTAAGCAGTATTTTCTGGTCTACAGGCTCCAGGACGTCGCTCTCGCACCACCTCTGAATCTTCCACTCACTCTATCGGACGAGAGCGAAGCAACTCGACCGCGATGCAGGCCTCCCCGCCTCCGCCTTCGATTCCCGAACAGCCCCGCAAAGAAGAGGCCAAGAAAGTCAAGAAAGACTCCCCGAAAAAGGTTCATATTCAGACATAATAACCGTTCGTATCTTCAGCCGGTGCTCCTACAGCGTCCGTTAGTGATCACCAGTGCTCTTTTCCTTTCTTTCACGCAGGGTGGTGGTGGTGGAGGAGGTGGTGGCTGGCTAAACTGGCTCTATAGGAAGGGGAAGAATGAGGCTCACTTGCCAGATGACAAAAACAAATCTGTAAGTTTTAGCTGTTATATGTGCAGATCTTATTTTAGCATTCTTCTGTATTCAGTTTCACATTATTGCACGGCTTTGTTTATGTACATGTACTACATATGACCAGTGCTAATAAGAGCCCTGTGTTCTTTATTGTCAGATTGTGTGGGATGAAAAGAAGCAGAAGTGGATCGACTTGAACGAGCCTGAAGAGGAGGTCAGTAATGTTGTGAAATTGGCCTACAAGACAGATTCATATGTTTTAAACAGACTGGCTTTGTTAAAAGCTTTATAGATCATCCAGTTGATATTGTGCTGTATTTTCTTTAGCGTAAGCCCCTTCCACCACCTCCCCCTGGCTTCTCCATGATGCCTCAGATGCCTGGCCCTGGAGGGCCCGCCGGACCCCCGAGTGGTGGTGGTCCTCCTGTCAACATGTTCTCCAGGAGGGCAGGTGAGATGAGACTTTTGACAGTTGATTTACACGTTGTTGAGAAATCAGTCAAGGAGACACCACATATGATTGTCTAACACACCTGTTTGCTCTGTTTCTGGCCACTCTGATGTGTTTCTTTCTCCTCAGGCACGAAGACGAAGAGCAGATACGTGGATGTTCTGAACCCCAGCAGAATGGCTAAACCGGGCGGACTAGCCCCGGCTCCTGCAGACCTCTTCGCTCCTTTGGCACCGATGCCCATGCCCGCTAACCTATTTGTGCCTAGTTCAGGTGCGTCATGTGTCAAAATGAATTAAAATGATGATTGTAAAATAACCTTTTAGTTTATATGTGTAACAGTATATTCACAAGCGAGGTACCCCTGATGGTGCAGGATGGATGCAGATGCTTGGTTTTGGAAGGAGGAGCCACTGTGCAATTTAAGGATTGAAGTAATGAAATATTTTTCTCCTCCCTGGTTTAGCTCCTGACGATCAACAGCCTCTAGAAGGCAGCGAAGGAGGAAATCAGGAGCAAAATTCACCAAACACCAGCGCTGCTCCACAGGTAGCTATTTCTCTTTACTGGTGAACCTGAATTTATGTTAGGGCTGCATGATGTTGCAATTGTGATTTGATTTACAATTTCAGAGGGAATGATCATTTTTACATCATCATTCTCATTTTCACTGAAAAACATATTAAAATAATTATAGTGTGATTTTTTTTCAGGGATCTGTACAAAACAAAGAGTTTTTTTTAAGTCTGTAGAATATGATGTGTAGGCCAGGACATTTCTGCAGCACCACAATATTTAATTTAAAATGGTATTTTGGGGGCACACCGGTAGCTCAGCTGGTAGAGCGGGCGCCCCATGTACAAAGGCTGAGTCTTTACCGCAGCAGCCTGGGGTTTGAATCCGACCTGTGGCCCTTTGCTGCATGTCATCCCCTCTCTCTCCCTTCCATAGCTATGACATAACACTGTCACTATCATTAAAGGCAAAAAACAAACAAACAATAATCTTTAAGAAATTGTATTTTGACATGGTATTTCCCAAAATGCTCAACTTTCTATAAGGAGCTCTGTTCGAGAGCTTTTATAACATGTCAAGATGGCAGATTAGAGTTTATTTAGCCAGTGAAGCTCTACTCATCCACATTCCCTTCTGTTTCACTGTAATGAATCCGTTCAGATGTTCAACCCAACGTTGTTACCACCGGCACCAGAAGGTCCTCCCGTGCCTGATGGCTCACAGTCCGGGGAGGTAAGACTAACTTCACCTTTCAGCTGCTACTGTACCCACCATAGTACCATCATGCCACCACTGAACCATGATGCTCGACACCCTAACAGCCAGTGCGTGCAGTGTGCTTATTTGTATGAAGTTAAAGTGTGAGGGTGAAAGAACATGGGAATGCATGCATGTCAATTTAAAAATCTTTCCCCATAATCATGCTAAATGCGCAGCCTTGATAAAAATGTAAAAAATCTGTGTTCCATTTGCTGTTTTAATCTAATTCTCTCCATGTCTGTTATACCGCTGAATTTATTTATTTTCATTCTGAACTGGTGGATAGTGGGAACAGAGTTATTCCAAATGCATGAGAGATTATTAATATGGGATTTTTTGTTGTCTACTGTTTATTTCCCTTCTGCTGTCTTTAGCTCTCACGTTCTAGCTCAATGAGTTCTTTATCACGCGAAGTGAGTCAGCATTTAAACCAGGTACCTCTAGCTGGACCTCGACTGGTCCACTCTCACCCACCGCCTGCCACTCACCCACCTCGCCTCGCTCACCGCATCACTAGTAGCACGCTTCACCATTCACATTCACCCACCGGCCATCTAACCCAGGACGTCTGCCTGCTCACCTGCCTGCTGTCTCCAGCGCTTCTACCTTCACTCTGTATCTGTCATGAACAACCAAACCCGGCAAATTATCAACTAACTGAAGTTCCTTATTTGTAGCCACGCTAGCAGCATGACTGATCGTCAGTCTGTCGCTCCACCTCTTTGGTCCAGACTGAAATATCTCATCAACTATCTGAAGGAACTCCGGTGATCCCTTCACTTTGCATCTAGCGCCACCATAAGGTCAAAAAAAGTCAAACACTTATACTTTGGTTACAAATATGACATACAGTATATTCCTTCCCATCAGCCTCAGCTGTACTTTGTGTCTGGTTCTAGCATAGATCAGAGTGAAGCGTGCTGGAGACAGGCACGACTCCCTTGCTTGTTGTCATGACAACGCACAGCTTCAATAACCCGTCATAAAGCTTGCATGGTTACTAAAAACAAGTGAAACCGTGGTTTGTAATGCCGCCTCACTGTGACTGACGCCAGTCCTCCTCTTTGCCACTACTTTTCCTTGGCTTCTGTTATAATGTTGTCAAACCACAGTGTGCCACTGGGAGTGCGTCTTCCTCACCACCTGCGCCCATAGAAGTAATGGGATAGTGACGCTGCACACACTGTAGTAACTCTTGTTTGTTCTCTGCAGAGTCATCCTGCCCAGGTAACTGCGCCTGCACCTGCACCTGCACCTGCACCTGCTGGAGGCGTCACCTTTTATAACCCTGCACAGTTTGCACAGGTGAGGATTTAAAGAGGACCTATGATGCTTATTTGTATTTTGGGTTTCTACTAGAACATGTTTACATGCTTTAATGTTAAAAAAATGCTTTACTTTTCTCACAGCACCTCTTTTCACCCCCCCCACCCCCCCAAAAAGCCCCGTTTGCTCTGATTGGTCAGCTGGCCCACTGTTATGATTGGCCAACCAAATCAAACTCTTTGCACTCCACTTCAGCTCTGCTCTAACTTGCTTTGTTTGACGGCATGTTATGCAAATGTGTTACGTGGTGACATCACCACGTTACAGAAGAAAAGGCAGTATTTCAATCATGGCATTTCAGGCAGCTCAGGAGCAGTATTTCTGTGAGGGAGAGTAACTCCCTTTGGTCTCGACTTTGTAACTCTGGAGACATTTTGCATGCACAAAAAAAACTATATAACACGCTAAAGGAAAGGGGAAAAACACAAAAGCATAATGGAGCCCCTTTAAAAAAAGAGAGCTCACTCATTTGTCTTCTTTTTCACTTCATAATCGTTCCTTGTTTTTACCCCTTTTCCCAGACGAGTGCACCATCGGGAGGCGGACACCGCTCTGGACGTCTGGGCGGTCAGCGCCAGTACCCAGTGTTGAAATAAAACATCATCTTGCAGAGAGATTGTGTAAACAGACTTGTTGGATATCCTACCTGGAAGTAAACGAAGCACATGGACATACTGCTCACTGCCTAAAGGACCCTTCTTTTTACCCGCACCTAAGAAGAGCATAATCACCGTCTCCATCATCATCATGTTGGTCTTTGTCCCACAGCTTAACCACTCTGTCATCTTTTTCCTTTCGGTTCACTAATGGTGTATTTTTAAACAGGCACGGCGTTTTCTTGAAGGGCTTTTTTCCTGCATCCAAAACAGAAAAACAGACAGTTGTGTAATGGGTTTTAACACACATGCACGTAAACGTTTATCAACAGATGAATTCATACACAAACTGTGTTCATGTACAATAAATATGTTGCTCCTATAAGCTGTCCAGCTTCAGATCTAACACTGTTAACAGAATGATCATCCCAGATCCTGTTTTAAGTTTCCCTTTGTGTCTAAAGTCCAAATGTCCAAGTTTGATTGGTTGAATGTATGTGTGATGGATAGAAAGAAAGTGGCACCTTTTTAATTTCATACTGTGGACTTGTCTTCAGTGTTCTTCTGTCAACTGGAGACGGCATTTTTGTGTGAGAATGAATCGTGTCAATAGTGCATCGTCTGCTGTGTTGTTTGCTTTTCCTCTGTCGCCCTCCAGTAAAGGAAAGAGACTCGTACCGGCTTCACAACCTGAGAGTTGGAGAGAGTCTGCAGTGTTAGGATGCTGCTCGTTTCAGATATTTATTTCAATGTCCTCCTGCCCATCAACAACTCTTGACTTTAAAAGACGTGTCGGGGTCTTTCGTCCAAGTTAGGCTTCAGTTTCTCCTCTTGAGAAACGTGACAATATCACTGAAACGAGGGGCGGTCTTCAGAACAGCAGGAATTGGGATTAAAACTGTTTTAAATGTCGCTAAAAATAAATCTATCCAAATATTTGTATATCAGATTGATTGTATTTATGAGCTGTAGGCATACAGGTGTGTGTGTGTGTGCGTGTGTGTGTGTGGAGAGCAACTAATTTTTTCTGATTAGCTTTGAAGAATTGCATTTATGATTCACCAGAGATGACGTGGATTCACTTTCTGATCGTTTGTATCGGCCGCTTCTGCAGACAAATAAATCTTTATCTGAATTGTTAAGTTAATTGTACTCAAAATATGTTTCTTGTCATTTTAATTTACTGATTTGATTTTGAATTTTGTCATCCCAAATGTTTCAATGATTTTTTTTTTTTAGACATCCGGTTATGATTTTAAAAGGTCCCCTTTTGTTTCAGTGAAAGAATTGTTTCCCCCCCCCCCAATGTTTTAGGATTCTTCATGTAAAATTCTTTACATAAAAAAACGTAAATACAAAAGGTGAAAAAGTAATAAAGTTATTTTTTGCGCTCTGTAGCACTTTGAAAGACATGTCTATTGGTTTTATTCATTATTGCATTATTATTTGTGTTTTAAAATAAAGTGACATTAAATTAAATATTAGAAATGTGTTAAATCTTGAATGGCAAGCATGTGTACCTGAGGAGGAACGTCTACCTGCCAGCAAATATGTGGAGCTGAACACGACTAGTAATATAGATATGTTGGGAAATAGCTCCAATATGATCAATAATATCAAAGCTGACAGAGATATAACAAGAAATAAAATTACAGTCGTGTGTGGGAGAGACAAATCAAGAAAAATCTATGGTGCTAGTGAGGAAATCCAAGCACAAACATTTTCCCCTCAGTGTATTACAAATTCAGATATCATGTAATCGATGATGTTGTGATCTGGAGGATGCTGATGGAGGGGATTTATAGGTTAGCATTTCATTTCTACCTAATATGCATGCAAATGAAATGTATGTGACCTTTGTTGAGATATTTGAAGTTAGTATTTTGCTTATATATAATCTGCTGTATTTTCTGTTAGCAAAGACATTTTTACAAACTTCCACTTACATCATTATGTACAGTACAAAAACAAAATTAAATTGTCATAGCATGACTGTTGGCAACACTTAGATCCTCTCTTAACTGTAAACATTTTCATCAAGCAACAATGATTCGGATGTCTTGTTGTGGAAGTTCAGCAATATTGATGGATAAATGTTTTTCATTAGACATTTATGCTCAGTCCATAAATCTGAGAAAGACAATCACGTGCTAGCAAAGTGAGCACCCGTATTAGAAAGGGGCAATGTCAGTCTGGGCTTAATAGACTCTTCAATTATTTACAGTAAGTCCAGTCAAACATAGAGTCTCCACAGTCCACCCGACAATCAGTATAAAACAAAAATAGCTGCGTATATACAGTAGGTAACTTGTTTTACCATGATCTCCTGGAGAGAAGTGCCAGCTCTTCCCAGCATTATATTATCTGAGTTCATTTATAATGTCATTCTGTGTGTGTAAAAATGTCCTCTTCTGATTAGGTAGAGAGAGTTCGATTCTGAGAGTCCAGTACTGCTTGTGCTTTCTGAACAGCGACCTCCAGCATGTTGTGGTCACTGAGCAGCTGTTGGAGAGCAGCTGGCTCCATCTCCAGCAGCATACCTGCACAAAGAGATGCACAAGAACATAACCAAGATACCATTAGTGCTATAAACATTTAGTCTCTATCTACAACTTAATAGCCTTATACCATAACAAAAATGATAAAGAAGATAGTACATGTGGAAGAGAGAGACAGACAGAGTATCAGATCACCTGTGATGTCGTTTGCATGAAGTGGATCCAGCTCTTCCACCAGTGAGAAGATCTTCTCTCCCAGCCTCTCTGTGTCGTCAGCGTCCGACGTGTCACTAATGTCCGTCTCCTCCATGTTCTGCCTGAAGGGAGGCAGCAGGAGCATTATTTCAAAGAAGTGGTTTAACTGTAATTTATCAATGAATATAGGCCCCTTGTCCATGCTGGTTCACTGGACTGGCTATGACGCACCAAGTATAACGGGACCATAATTAATTTTTATCAATTACACCTGTGCTCAGCCTGCATTTACATGTCAATATGGCTGCTGTGAAATGGGCTTATTTGTTATTTTTTTATGTTTTATTTTGTAGACTTGAACTCCGAGTAATAATAATAAGTCACATACTCCTTAAGTGTCTTCAGGGCGAAGTTCACCTGCTCTTCCAGCAGTTTTGGATCTGACAGAAGGTTTAAAACTGCTTTTTTGTGCTGCTCCAGAAGCATTCCTGTTGAAGAACAGCAAATCATATTACAGTATGTCACAAAAAAAAAATCATAAAAAATATCATAGTACATTGTCATTAAAAATTTAAAAAGTTACAGTATAGTGTGTCATAAAATATCATAATTTTTTTTTTAAAAAAGCATCATAGTACAGTATGTCATTACAACGTAAAAAAAAAAAAAAGTCACAGTATAGTGTCATAAAATATCATAAAAAAGTCATAGCATAGTATGTCATAAAATGCCATAAAAAATATAAAAATATATAGTACAGTATGTCTTTAAAGAGTAAAAACAATCATAGTATAGTAATGCATTACACCATAGTTACTCATAAATGTATTTGCATATAAATGATAGAGACTAAGAGTCCACAGCCTCTGTGAGTCTGTACTTGGGTACAGCACAGCAATGCTTTGAGCAGCATTAAATGCCGACACAAGCATGGCAACATGCTCACAATGACCATGCTGACATGTTGATGTTGCTTCATGTCTAAAAGTGGTATCTTACTGCATAATATCAGGTGTGTGTTGAGTCACAGGACTGGTTGCATACCTGTGATTTTCTGTGATTGGCCGGTGTTGTAAACATCCACCAGTTCAAACAGCTGCTCCCCCAGAGAGTCAGAGGACACAGACACGTCATCCTCGTCCTTACTTGATACCTTGCTGCAAAGAGGTGCAGTTAAATGAAAATGCACACTTTGAAAGGTTTTTGACACTCACATAAATTCACACATCTATTAACTGTTCCCAAAATAATACACCTAAACTTGGTTGTAAATAGCCAAGTTTAGGCCTTCTTGGGCAAAACTTCCCCTTATGAAGAATTGAGACTTGAGACTTGCTCACACTATTTAATAGTAGAATAGTCTCCGTTACATTACTTACACTTGACGAAAGCGCTGAATTTTCCATATACACCACTCCGATGTTTATGGGCTTAATGAATTGATTTCATGTGGACCGCGCGGCAAGTGTCGCGTCCAAGTAAAAAAATGATGTGGGTCTGAGCTCCAGAGAAACTATAGTGTGAACAGCAAGAGGACTGAGGCCCCATTAGAGCTGAAATGGACAAGAAACAGAACTGAGACCTCGTTCATATGAACTGACAATGTGAATGCATAAAGAACCGAGTCCCTTTTCTGTTGGTCCCCTTTTTCGTCCACTGAGGACTGATTTTGGTTCATTTAAAAAGGACTATGCGTGAAAACACCCTTACTGACGCTCTAAATGGTCTCTAGGACGAGGAGCCTAAAACCAGAGCAGAGTTCCTGCAGTGTGAATGAGCCCTTCTGCATCTAAACACTACCTCACTCCTCTCCTATAGGAAACATCTGGCTCAGAGATGATGACTTATGAGTAGCCACGTACAGTCTAAGACCAGCCTGTTCAGGATGATGGACTGGATACCTGGGCTCCTGTGCCAGCTGCAGGGCTCGCAGGGCTTTCTCCACGGCTGCAGTCAGCGTGGCCTTGTCCTGCAGCATCTGACTCAGGACAGGACCTGGCAGCTCCAGCAGCATACCTGCAACACACAGACAGGCAGGCTTGGGACCTTTGGTTTTATGTCAAAGTTGCTGTTATACCAACACACACCAACACTTTTATTACAATGGGGTCTGGGGTCTCTGACTCCAACCATGTTTTGAACAGTGAATATTAATTGTTACCATCAAATCAGAGATACAGGGTTCCACGATTTAATAAGGTTAGACTGAAGCACTCTTTTGTACACCAGTCAATCCTTAAACTAAATATGGAGTCTAATCCCAGATCAAATGTATGATGAAGAAGTTGTAGTTTTGTTGCTAAACCTAAAGAAGTTGTAGTTTTGTTGCCTAAACCTAAAGAAGTTGTAGTTTTGTTGCCTAAGCCTAAAGAAGTTGTAGTTTTGTTGCCTAAACCTAAAGAAGTTGTAGTTTTGTTGCCTGAACCTAAACAAGTTGTTGTAGTTGTATTGCCTAAACCTAAACAAGTTGTAGTTTTGTTGCCTAAACCTAAACAAGTTGTAGTTTTGTTGCCTGAACCTAAACAAGTTGTAGTTTTGATGCCTGAACCTAAACAAGTTGTTGTAGTTGTATTGCCTAAACAAGTTGCAGTTTTGTTGCCTAAACCTAAACAAGTTGCAGTTTTGTTGCCTAAACCTAAACAAGTTGTAGTTTTGTTGCCTAAACCTAAACAAGTTGTTGTAGTTTTATTGCCTAAACCTAAACAAGTTGTAGTTGTGTTGCCTAAACCTAAACAAGTTGTTGTAGTTTTATTGCCTAAACCTAAACAAGTTGCAGTTTTGTTGCCTAAACCTAAACAAGTTGCAGTTTTATTGCCTAAACCTAAACAAGTTGTAGTTGTGTTGCCTAAACCTAAACAAGTTGTTGTAGTTTTATTGCCTAAACCTAAACAAGTTGCAGTTTTGTTGCCTAAACCTAAACAAGTTGCAGTTTTGTTGCCTAAACCTAAACAAGTTGTAGTTTTGTTGCCTAAACCTAAACAAGTTGTTGTAGTTTTATTGCCTAAACCTAAACAAGTTGTAGTTGTGTTGCCTAAACCTAAACAAGTTGTTGTAGTTTTATTGCCTAAACCTAAACGGGCGGCTGTGGCTCAGAGGGTAGAGCAGGTTGTCCACCAATCGGAAGGTCGGTGGTTCGATCCCCGGCTGCTCCGGGTCACATGTTGATGTGTCCTTGAGCAAGACACTTAACCCCAAATTGCTCCCGGAGGCATAGCCATCGGTGTGTGAATGAGTATTTAGATTAAATCCTGATGGGCAAAAGTTGGCACCTTAGTAGCCTCTGCCATCAGTGTGTGAATGGGTGAATACTGACATGTAGTGTAAAGTGCTTTGAGTGGTCGGAAGACTAGAAAAGCGCTATATAAGTCCAAGTCCATTTACCATTTTACCATTTTAAACAAGTTGCAGTTTTGTTGCCTAAACAAGTTGTTGTAGTTTTATTGCCTAAACCTAAACAAGTTGTAGTTTTGTTGCCTAAACCTAAAGAGACCTTTTTGTTTGTGTTCAAAACGTGAATATCGTCTTCTGTTCTTGTCTTTGTCCTTTTTGTGATGTTGCAAATGGAGCTGCTGTGATGCAAAACAAATTTCAGACCTGTCTGACGATAAAGTATTATCGTATAATGTCACAAAACAAACAAAGCGCCATGCAGGTCACCTGTGCTCACCTGTGAGTTTCCCAGCATGCTCTCTGTGTTTGGGGTAAATCAGAGAGTACAGTTTCTCACCAAGTGTCTCCAGATCTTCTGCTTCACCCATGGTGGACTTCTCACATTAAGACACTCCCTACAGGTGCCATGTTAACACCACACTGTAGCTTTGCAACGAGCAGTTTTTACAGAAGACTTTGACCTCTGACAACTTTTTGTTTTGGTTCACAGCTTACATTCAAACACTAATACACTAAATATGTGTCCAAAAATAGAGATATTTACTAAAAAAATCGTATCATTTACTCTGTGCGTGCCCCACACATGCACTCATGTTATAATCTAACATAATACTCCCATGTTTAAGGCTAAAAACAGCTGACATTTGTGGAAATTGAATATTTTGACGGCTGTCTGTAAACACAAGGCGCGCATCAATGACGTTATACTTTTACCTAGCGCAACCCAACGGGGACGTGTTCCTCCGCCGGGGCTAGTGGATAACTAGTACTCAATAATACCACTATCAAAATATGTGATATAACGTTGTAATACAAATAACACCACTACTGTAACGTTAATTATGACTCAGTGTTTTTTTTAAATGTTTTAAAATGTGTTTTTGATGATAGATTGTTTATAAAAAAGTATCTGTAGCTGCGGAGTGATCTGTGACAGAGGTGGTGTAAAGCGGTTTCCGGTCTCTCCGGTCCTCTTCCTCCGCTAAAAGGTAACGTGGTCGCTTCGGGAACCTAAAAGCAGCTCACTAAAACGTCTTTATTGTGTCTCCCTGCTTGTATTTAGTCTCAAAAAGTAAGGTATTATGGTTGTGGGGTTTGTTGTACAACCTATGTGACAAGAAAAGTCTCTTTATAGTGTAGGAATGGAGAGATATATGTGTGAATACGTCGTCTGTGTTAGGCCTCGTCGTGGAGCTGAGCTGGCTTTAGCTTGAGCTAACTGAGCTTCAGTGCAACATCTGCTGTGTTTTGAGTGTAAACGTTTAATTTACACTATTATGTTATACTTCTTAAACATTGGCTTCCTTGAGCTGACCTTAGTTGCAATCCACTTTTCGTAATTATAAGTAAATAGTCTATAAACCAACTTTTAAGTAGATGAGCTTACAGACAAACCCATCAAATACACTAAAGAAAACAACCCCAACATTCAAAATTTAAATAAAATTAAGAAAATAAATAATGACAAAAAGAAAGAATAGAGTTAAAAAAAACAATAATAAAAAAATACGAGAGTAATAATAAATTAAATCAACAAATAACTGCTGTTTAAAGTTTCCTTCAGCTGCTCATGAGTTATTTCAGTAACACTCCCCATGTGTTTTGTTCTTTGTTCAGGTTCATCATGTCTGCCCATTTACAGTGGATGGTCATCAGGAACTGCTCCAGCTTCCTCATCAAGAGGAACGGACAGACCTACAGCACTGTGAGTACACCTGTACCTGTCTCTGCTCAGACCACCTGACTGTCCACACACTACCTGTCTCTGCTCAGACCACCTGACTGTCCACACACTACCTGTCTCTGCTCAGACCACCTGACTGTCCACACACTACCTGTCTCTGCTCAGACCACCTGACTGTCCACACACTACCTGTCTCTGCTCAGACCACCTGACTGTCCACACACTACCTGTCTCTGCTCAGACCACCTGACTGTCCACACACTACCTGTCTCTGCTCAGACCACACCTGACCGTCCACACACTACCTGTCTCTGCTCAGACCACCTGACTGTCCACACACTACCTGTCTCTGCTCAGACCACCTGACTGTCCACACACACTACCTGTCTCTGCTCAGACCACACCTGACTGTCCACACACTACCTGTCTCTGCTCAGACCACCTGACCGTCCACACACTACCTGTCTCTGCTCAGACCACCTGACTGTCCACACACTACCTGTCTCTGCTCAGACCACACCTGACTGTTCACACACTACCTGTCTCTGCTCAGACCACACCTGACCGTCCACACACTACCTGTCTCTGCTCAGACCACCTGACTGTCCACACACTACCTGTCTCTGCTCAGACCACACCTGACTGTCCACACACTACCTGTCTCTGCTCAGACCACACCTGACCGTCCACACACTACCTGTCTCTGCTCAGACCACCTGACTGTCCACACACTACCTGTCTCTGCTCAGACCACCTGACTGTCCACACCTGTGTCCCCAACTTATCATGAGTTTTAACCAGGGTTTTTATAATAATAATAATGCATTTATTTATATAGCACTTCTCAAAACAGATGTTACAAAGTGCTTCACAAGACAATAAAAGCAGATAAATAAAGTAAAACAAATATGGTAACTGCTAAAACAGAACGTATCATAATAATAGAAGTGGTAAAACAAATATACAGTATATATACATAAATGTGTATAAATGCGTCCAGAAACGGATGTATACATACATATATTTATACCCGTCTCCTTATAGAAATGCTATCCTAAAAAAAATTGTTTTTAAAAGTGGATAAAGAGTTAGATGATTGTATCTCTATAGGAAGTGCAGTCCAGAGTTTGGGAGCCCTGACGGCAAAGGATGTGGTGTGATAGACATTTTTTCACCATCTTCTGACATTTTATAGACCAAACATGAATTGATTAATTGAGAAAATAATCGACAAATTGACAGTGAAAGTAATCGTTTGTTGCAGCCCTAGTGTGGACCCTGTAACTAGATTAGTCTATAGAGTACGGTCTAGACCTGCCCTGTGTGAAAAGCGTCTCAAGATTAACGTCTGTTATGATTTGATGCTATATAAAAATAAACTGAATTCAATAGTTAACAGGATATGATGGGACTGTTCTTAGTGGTGAAACAAATATGCAAATGTTTCTTTGACGTTACCAACGCAAGCTGTCCTGTGGGGTTTTCTGATTAAATTCCATTTATGTGACAGGAGCCCAACAACCTGAAGTCAAGGAACTCCTTCCGCTTCAATGGTTTGGTGCACAAGAAGACTGTAGGTGTGCAGCCCGCTGCCGATGGCAAGGGAGTCGTCGTCGTGCTGAAGAAGCGTGCAGGTAAACATTTCTGTCAAATAGCTTTGTCCACACTCGCATCGGATTCCTGGAATCAGCTAACAAGCACTGAACTGTAAGGACAAGAAACGTGATGCAGATTAGCACAGATGTAGAGCAGGTTTACAAAACCTCTGAGTTTTTGCAGTCTCAGGTTTTTTATTGATTTTGTATTTTTACATCCGATGTGGTAACATTAGAATGTCTACTTTGTTTTTTTGTGTAACAGGCCAGCACAAGCCTGCCAGCTCTTACGAGAAGATCACCATCAACAAGAACTCTCGCGCAACCCTCAACAGCCTGAGGCACATCATTCGCAAGAACAAGTACAGGAAGGACCTGCGCATGGTGAGTTTAACTTGTCATTTTTTACTGCAAAATCTCAAATGTATTACCACGTTGGTTTGTATGATGGTCCCTTTTATATTTGTAGTTTGTATAACAAAGCTTTCAGGAACATAATTTGAGTCATTTGTTTCCGCAGGCTGCCCTGCGTCGTGCCAGTGCCATTCTGAAGAGCCAGAAGCCTGTTGTGGTCAAGAAGAAGCGCACCAGGGCTGCCAAGACAGCATAAACTGATACACATGATGACTAAATAAAAGTTTTTGTTTGGAAAAAATCACCACATTGTCTTGTCTTAAGTTGCCCCTGGATCTTAATTACACCTGTGGTTTCTAATACGCAGGGTTTTGCAGATATCTGTCATTTGGTATGGTAAGAATCAAATTATTCCAAAGTATTTTTTAATGCATAATTGTCATTGGGAGAGTGTAAATGAGCAAAACTTCCTGGCAAGAGCAACCACAATCTGATCAATTAAGGATTAAGTCAGGGTTAAACAAATATAGATCCATAATTAGTCCAACTGAGAAAAGGATGCATCCCAAGGAGGCTGACGGATTTGTTTTCCTCCAGCTTGTTTTTCTCACACATGGTAATTTAATCGAGCAGTTTTTGGATATAAAGCACAAAAGTACAGCATTTGAGCAGAAAGTAAATGCCTTTTATAAGCAGCACGTCTTATAAAAACAGGAAACCTGGTAAATGTTACTAGTAATTTTGTTGACTTGATTTTGAGGCATGTGCTATTTCCTGTGCACTAAACATCCCCAAACCTGATGTAAATAGTTTAGTTGCTGTGGCTAGAAATAGGTGGGCACTTCGTTTTACTGACTTTTGTTTGTTGAACCCTTTACTAAATTATCTCAGCACCAGACCAACCTGTATTGAGGGAATATACTGTAATGGCAACAATGTTTTTCTGTGTACTGTCCTCTTGACCTCACTGATTTGATGTCCCAGTGATTATGTGCATGCTGTGACAGAAATGAGCTGCAACTAATCAAACACCAGGAGAGTGTCTGTCTGTGTCTGTCTGTCTGCAATGCATTGATTATCTGTGCACCCAGCTGGCACATTGCTTCCCTTTTTACCCACGTTTTTGTATCTTACGTAAATTCCTGCAGAATTGAACACATATTTGTTTACACAGCATATGTTTACAACATGAAATTTCATTTGCAGTAGGTTGTCCTGATGCAAACGGGGTCCCTGTTACTTTTGTCACAGTGAGCACTGATGTGTAAAACATTGGATAGATTTGAAAGCAAGCCCACTGGCAGCTTTTCCATCCATGGCTGTGGAAAGAA
This sequence comes from Sebastes fasciatus, assembly GCF_043250625.1. Classification (NCBI taxonomy): domain Eukaryota; kingdom Metazoa; phylum Chordata; class Actinopteri; order Perciformes; family Sebastidae; genus Sebastes; species Sebastes fasciatus. The sequence goes on from NC_133813.1 coordinate 13,855,983, forward strand.
ATAAACGGTTGTCACCTCCCCTTGAGTTAAAGCTGGTAAAACTAGACTGAAGCAATCATTTGTGCAGTGAATCTCTTCCACAGAGGACTGGAACGTACCTATGAGAGGGATGGCTTGGCGTCTGTGAGGATGTGATAGAGGCCGTGGTCGCTATGAGGGGACTAAGGCCGGTGCTTTTCTTCATGCCCTTGGCTCTGCTGGTCCTGCAAAGTCGGAGCTTTGAACTACAGGATACAATTCATGCACTGATAGAGGAGAACATCCACCTTCATGACCAGCTGGAAAACCTCACACAAGCCCTCAGGGAACTCAAACGGATGCTCTTGCATCACTCAAATGGTACCGAGTCCTTTACCATCTATGCATACAGTATAAATACAAATATGAGTAAAAGAAGCTTTAACAGAAAAATAATTATACTGGAAAGTTATTTAAGGGTGCAACATAGAGCCCACTTAGAAACTGAGATATTCAACAGTATTCAGAGTAATATTTTAATAATATTAAAAATGTAAATAAGAAAAATATTCAGAAGATTCCTCAAGACTCATTGGCTTAGACTTATTGGTTTTGTGTAAATCCTATAAATACATTTATTATTATTATTATTACATGTTGTATTTAATATTCTTAGACAGGTTCATCCACACATGAAATGGCAAAAGAAACTTTACGATAAAGAAATTAAAATAAAAAATATTCAGAGGATTCCTCAGACTCACCATATTTATAGAAAACAAACTTAAATAATATGAGGCTTGGACAAATTTTTTAAAAAAGCAGTTATTAGTTTTGTGTAAATCATATAAATACAAAATGTATTATGATTATTATGATTATTATTATTACAACATGTTGTATTTAATATTCTTTGACAGGTTCATCCACACATGAAATGGCAAAAGAAAATATTTAAGATTTTAATTTTTTTTTTTTATTTCTTCCCTTATATTTATTTTTTCTAATTATCATTTTACTCTTACTCTGGATATTATGATCCATTGCACACTGGTACACATATTTATTGTGTTGAATTGGAGCTTAATCTCAAGACACAGGGTGTATACTACTACATTGTGGGACGTCTACTGAAATGCATATTAGTCTTTAGAAATGTTGTGTTTTTAAAACAGCTGCCTGCTCTTTCCCTTACTCTCATCTGTCTGTTTTCTCTTAATCCTTTCCATGCTGTCTCCATTCATTCATGTTCTTATACAGCTTTCTCTTTTTTAGTTGTTTGACCTCGCCAAGAGGACATTTATTCATGATTTTTTTTGTGTGTGTGTGTTTAGTGATTAATTCAGACCCAGATCATCATGAACACCGTGACCATCACAATGAGGATGCCCGGCATCTGTGGGACGAATGGTCAGAACACGGTGTGTATCACAACACCCTGGTCTCTTCAGGCTAACTACAACACTTCAAAGCTTCCAGCAGATTCACTGCATTGAGCGTGTTGTTGTGGCAGAGCCCATAGAATTAGTTGGCATTGATTCCACGGCCATGTAGGCTGCAGTTAGGCTTACGGGGTCATGTAAGCACCAGAGGGTCAATGAAATGTTAATCAACTCTGCACACAAATGAGCCTTCTAGCAGGACAATATAGTATGTTGCACGCAGGTTATGTATGTGACAGTATTTCTCCCTTCCTGGCAGGCATCAGTGCAGACACCCATCTCTTGTTGGAGCATGCCTTTTGTGGACATGACCTGCACGGTTCAGCGGCTCCCCTCCATGAAGGAACAGCCCTCCTGCTGCTGGCGTTACCCTGCCTCACCCTGCTGCTGATGATGATGATGAGGCTACATTAGCCTGGGTGTCCACTGAAGAGCTACACACAAACTTGAGCTGTTGTCTGTGTCGCTCAATTGTCATACAAGTTGTTATCTTGTGGCCAATGGGGATAAGTGCAAACTGTAATTTTTTTTAAATAATTGAATAGTGAGTTTTGATATGGTTGCAGGGATTAGCTCTGGCCTTGGCTCTTCATGTTCAGAGTGATTATAGGCCCTTTTCACAGCAGCTCATTTTCACACAGTCATTGCAGGGTAAACAAGGTAAATTACACAGGTGTCATTAATAACATTAATTGTTCTATTTGGTGTGTCACTGCCATTCCAGTGAGCCAGCACACACAATACTAGGGAACCTGGCCCACCTTAATGGATGAATGTTCTTAATTACACCTGTGTTTACCCTGCAATGACATGCTGTGAAAAGGGCATATTGAGTTGAAAGGATTGGATGAGTTAACCTATCCACAGTCTGTGTTAGACAAATCACATCTGGGGAATTTACTGGAGTGTAAAGCAGCCTGTTGATGCTTGTGTATCACCACAGAGGAAGCTGAATTATAGCAGGTTGAACAGGTTATGTGGGCAATTCTGTCACATTTTTGTTGTTATGATAGTGGTGATAGTACACCTTTTTCACAGCAGACATTTCGACATGTCATAGTTGGAAAAGCGCATTCAATGGAATAGCTTAATGGGAGCCATCGTTAATGTTATCAGTTTCACCTGTGCTTTTCCTACTCTGACAAGTCCAAATGTCTGCTTCTGAAAAAGGTCCATAGGATAATAACATAAGAAACTCAACTTTTGGCTAAAAAGATGTTAACAAAACTGTGACGTTTATTGTTATTTTTCCACGTAATTCAGACTTATTTCAACTGTTCAGCTATAAATACTGAGAAACATCGAGTAGTTTGGCTTCCTGGAGGAATAATCATGGGTTAGACCTTTTTTTTTTTCCCACAGTTGATATTTCAACTTGCTCTAGCAGGAAAAGCACAGGCGGAACTAATAACTTTAACGCTGGCTCTGTTTCAGCAAATTAATAGCATTAATTACACCTGTGTTTGACAAGTCAGAACGTCGTCTGTAAGTACTATTCATCTGAGCTGATCTGTGACCTTATAAAAGTTGTTTTGGTGAACATGTTGGCAAACAGTTATATTTAAACATCCAACATAAGGAGCAACATTAGCATCAACTTAAATACCAATAATTCCGTTTTAGCAACTCCTGAGGAAAATATCCAGACCTCCATTGTAAATAAGAATTTGTTCTTAATTGACTTGCGTGTTTAAATAAAGATTAAATAGATACAAAATATCTGGCTCTTCCACTATGTTCCCCAGCTAGTTTCTAACTGTGTCTCTCTTCTGTTTAGTGCTGAGCAGGTAGCATACAGCGGGTTTATCAGTTTTTTTCCACTGAAAACTCTGCTAGAAATGACGTTGATAAGAGCAGATTTTGTGGGTTGGAAAACTAAAATCACATGAGCTTAAAGATGCTAAAATGTTCTGTGGAGCTGCAGGGAAATGCAGAGTTGGGTGACAGTTATCTGTGGGTTCGTTACTACAAGCCTTACACACTACCCATAATCAGTCCTTTTTGTTTTATTGTCCATCATCCCTACCTTGGACAACTCTAATAAATAAAAATAGAACAGGCAGACAACAGTGAGACGAAACATGTGTTTATTCTTTCCCACTATTTGAAATGGTACAGCACATATAAAAGTTATAAAATTAACTAAAAGTCAGTTTCGGGCTGCAGGATTCGTATTCTACAGAGTGAGACGCATTAAATTGACGATGCACATGAAACAAAACAAGGGAATGTGTTTTTTAACACAACAAATAAATAGTTGACAATCACAGCTCAAATAAAACATTTAAACTAACAATCTACATCATTTTCACTCCTCGATATTAATGTAACAAAAATGTACTTTAATTATTAATTATAACTTATGTTTACCATGGATTGATGTCATGATGAAACTCACTGGGCCGTGATGTTTTTTGTGTGCATTTACTTTTGGTTCTGCTTCAATGCTGGTCTTATGATGCTGTGAGAGTAGTAACATGGCAATCCTGGCTCAGTCCGTCATTCACTACGGGGGGTCCACATACATAAAAATTATCTAAAGTCCATGCAGACTGATTCCCAAGCAATATAATGCATGTTAGATATTATGGCTCTAGTCGATATCAAGGTCAGAGTCATCATCGCTCATCACAGTGTTCTGTACGATGGCTCCGTTGCGAATCGTCTTCGAGACCATGGGGGCCTTGTCCGGCAGCAGGCCGTACTCCTGCAGCAGCGCCTCCACGTCTACGGCGAAGAAGTCTTCCCCGAGCTGGTCTGTGACCCGCACGAAGTTGCCGATCAGGTCCCCTCCTTTGTAAACCAGCAGAGCGGGCAGAGCACTGTCTCTGAACAGTGCGCTGGTGCTGATGGCCGAGCTGCGCACGCTGCAGAACTTCACCAGCGGGTATTCCTGAGCCAGACACATCAGGCTGCCGCTCATGGCCTCGCAGCCCGGGATGTCGACCTCGTAGATGTGGATCATGACCAGTGTGCTTTGATCCTCCTCGTCCAAAGCCTCCAGGAAGTCCTCTCCGCTGATAAGCTCGTAGACCTGCGCAAAGCGTTTGCCGCGGCAGAACTGGCGGCGCATCTCTTCGATGCGCTGCATACGGTAATGCTGGAGGAAGTCTTCGTCGTCCTCTTCTTCCTGGAGCATGTTGTACTCTTGCATGGTCATCTGTAGGGTGAACGAAGAAGAAAAACACATACAGTTAGTAAAAGGAACAGAAATATGCTTTCTTGCTGAGAATTAAATTATAATTCCTGGCCAGGACTAGTTGCCAGGCAACCAGCAGAGAGTCCAGGAAGTTACAAGTCCCAGCCAAAAAATAGTCCAATACATAGCCACCCCATAAGATGGTGAATTTACCTTTATTACTTCTCTATACATACTACATTCACGTTTACACCTCTGTATATATATTTTTAGTACTTCTCATTATTACACACTACATTCCTGTTTACACCTATGTGTACATATAGTACTTCTCATCCTGCATATACATACTACATCCGGTTTACATTCAGTTTTCCCGTCTGAAATACTGTCTTCAACTAAATTACAAATCTACATTTACATTACTATTTTAAATTTACTTATGTTTGTATTTAAGCCCTGTATTTTAACTGCACTATTTTATACCTTAGATTATCATTCTGCTTTGCGATTTCCCCCTTTTATACATACATATTTTATGAGCATTGTTGAAGGAACCTCAGACTAAAGATTTTCAATGCCAGCGACTGCTTTGCTGGAATTGAAATATGACAAATAAAGAACCTTTAACTGCTGTTTTACACTTCTCTCTCTCTCTCTCTCTCTCACAAAGTTGAAATTTTCCTTTAAAAGGGCAATCTCACGGGCCACTTCTTTTATCAGATGCTCCGATGAATCCAATTTTTACTCTGGACTGTTAAATTCACTCAACGACAAGGATAAACATGTTTCTCAGGACATAAGATACGTTTATATATCTCAAATTGTAGGCAGTGAAACCAAGTATGTCACTAAGTTTACTGATCTATAATTAGTCACAAATTAGAGGATGAAGGTGCAGGGATTCCACGATGTTAATCAGGTTGTCCTTAATTAATATCCTTGCCTGTATTAAGCCTTTTCCCACAGCAAGTGTCCCATTAGCAAGTGTGGCACAGTTTCAAGAGGGAGTCACCCAGGTACTGACAGGATGGAGTGAGGAACAAGATTTTACAAGCGCTTCTTTCCCCATGTATGTATTTTGTCCTCATCCTACTTACTTTGCCTTTGATTTTGTCAGCCAGCTCTTTCTGTTTCTCTTTGTCTTTTTCCAGGTCAAGGTCAGAGCGGCAGGTCATCGACAGCTTCTTGATCAGTCTTTCCATCTCTCTCTTCTGCTCTTGTTTCTGCTCCACCTCCAGCTGCTTGAACTTCCTCCAGTCATTGATGACACCCTTTGGTCCTGAGACAGCATAGCACAAGTCACTATCACTGTACTTCATATATGCATAGTGGTCTTATTAGAATTCTGTGTGTGTGTGTGTGTGTGTTTGTATTAATACCTGTGTTGACAGCACTTCCGTCAGCGCTGTAGTCTATCTCAGGCTCATTGACGGTACCGTCCCGGATGGTCTTGTTCTCCCCATCCTCATCCTCGTTTTCGCTGCCTTCATCCTCACTACTGCTGTAGTAGTACTGCAGCTTCTCTCCCAGAATTCTGTCATCCAGAGTCGTCATGACAACGGCTCACCTGAGGGCAGCAGTTATCAATTTGTTAAGATACAAATGCAACTCACTACTACAGCTTTGTACAGGACACAACGCTACGCTTAATGCTTTCACATGCAATGGTATCATTATGTTTCTGTTTATTCTTCTTATTAACATGACTGAGAGCTCATTCTTCATCTTTGTACTGCACGTAGAAGGAAGTCCGTATTGAACAACATCAATATGAAGTAATCTAGTACACTTATAGCTTAAATTCACACACAGCTTGTGTTTAAATAAGCACGCCGACCTGCATTTTGTTGGGTAAGTTGACAAATAATTTGCATTGCAGTTGACAGTGAGACAATACTGCTTTATGTTTAATAGATAAAACCTCTACAGATTAACAACAGTTGTATCACACAATAGTATGGCAGAAGCACATCAGTCAGTGGAGCATAATAATCCAGATTGACAGCCATAGGTCGGATAGAAAGGGCTTATTTAAGAAAAAAAATGGGACATCTACACTGTACAGAGCTTATACTAAGTAAGTGTGTCAACAAAAACTTGGGCTGAGAGGCCTTTAGTGATGCACTGAACTGTATGTAAGCCAACTAATGTGCACAGATGGAAGGAGACCCAGGCTTATAAATCCCACCCATTTGACAGTGGTCAAAATAGAAGAGAATATTAGATAGATATCTATTTATATATGTATATATAGTGCAGAAGAGACTGTTAAAATGTGAATGTAGTGCAGAAGAGACTGTTAAAATGTGAATATAGTGCAGAAGAGACTGTTAAAAAGTGAATATAGTGCAGAATAGACTGTTAAAATGTGAATGTAGTGCAGAAGAGACTGTTAAAATGTGAATATAGTGCAGAATAGACTGTTAAAAAGTGAACATAGTGCAGAATAGACTGTTAAAATGTGAATGTAGTGCAGAAGAGACTGTTAAAATGTGAATGTAGTGCAGAAGAGACTGTTAAAATGTGAATGTAGTGCAGAAGAGACTGTTAAAATGTGAATGTAGTGCAGAAGAGACTGTTAAAATGTGAATGTAGTGCAGAAGAGACTGTTAAAATGTGAATGTAGTGCAGAAGAGACTGTTAAAATGTGAATATAGTGCAGAAGAGACTGTTAAAATGTGAATGTAGTGCAGGGTAACTCCAGTAGTTTAGTCTATGAAAGTGCAGTTTGCATTATTATCTGTCCTGCAGACCGTCCTCATTTGTCCCCTCCCTCCCTAGAGAGGAAATCAGCCTAACTACATCTCTTTTATATAATATTGTTGCTATTGTAAGAGCGAAGGCCTACAGCCAACACCTGAAGTGCCTGTGAATCCCTATAGGTGTGACAGCTAAACCAATAACAGTTAACTACTTATAAGGTTATCAAACTGTTATTGCCGTTTCCTCAGGTATCTAAACGCTGCTGCAGAGAGGATAGAGACAATCCTATTATCTCGTTCATGAAGCAGGACACGGTTTGTGAAAGTGAGCTAGCATTAGTGCTAGCATTTCTTACACCGACTTCCTGTGACAATCGTTCACATTAGCGAGCCATAAACCGAGTGTAGATGAATCTCTCCAACATTATACACCACATACAGAAAGTCAAAGTACTTGTGAATGATTGGTTTTAGTCTTACCTTGATTTTAAGACCAGCAACTGTTAGTAAAATATCTCCCACTGCTCACAGCTCCAGCTAATCTGCTAGTTTAGTTTAGCTGCTGCCTCAAACCACTCAGCCTCCCGGAGTATGATGCCTTCATGGTTCACCAAAAATATCGTAATCATAATAAACCAAGCGATATTTAGCGACACGGGTTAAGATTTAGGCAATATTAATGAGATGGACATACCAGAAACTGCGTCAATAATTATTATGGCTCAATCTTTGATGCTTTTTTAAACATTGTAGACACAAATATTGCTCCAGATGCACATATTTGCACTTTTTAGTTAGTAGGCCTATCAAATAACTCAATTTACAGACATAGCTACTCAAAAGTGTTGAGCTTCACAGTTCATTATTATTATTATTATTATATTACTATTATTATTGCCATTCAAAGTTGTGTTTCCAAGTATGATATTTAATTGGGTCACATTCTGAAGTGATTGTACCATACGTTTCGACTTTTACTGAGAGCACGTAAAGGTAACACGCTACCATGGTTTATCCCAATGACGTAGACATGTTGGAAGATGCTGGAAGTGTTATTATGCAGTTCACAACTTCACAACTAGAGGGCAGTATGGCTATAAAATATAATAATATATATACTACTACTACTACTACTGCTGCTATTACTATTAAGTAATTAATTGGTATTCTGGATTGATAATAAGGATAATTATATCAGTAATTTATATTTCTGTATGACACAGATTAAAGGTAATAATTATAGTTAGAATAATTATAAATAATAATAATTAGAGTTAGACAAATTGAGGAAAATTTAATTAGAGTATATGTATGGCTCAATAAGGAAGCTGGTTAATAATTAATAATTGACTCACTCCTTTTCGAATATGTAAATCAAGGCATCAAGTGTTTGACAATTTATTTTTCTTATGCTTTTCATTGTATCTAAAATACTACTTGTTTCTGACTGTCCACTTGTTGGTATGATCATTTTTTTTCTTTATTTTTCTTTTCTTTTTTTTTGTATTCTACATGTTCGAAATCAATTTTCAAATGAAATTAAATAAAAATTACAACTACTGCTGGCCAGCTCATCAAAATGCAAGGTGAGACATTTTTACGTCATCATTACTCCTTTTTTTGAAAAATGTTTTCCACAAAAGGTACCATGAATCCAATAGTATAATTATATGTTCACTCTCCCTTTTGTTAATACAAATCACGACAGAATTTAAATAATTAAAAAAAGACAGATAGCACATGTGAATCTAATGTGTGTGGATTTATTTTCTGGCTGGTCCCTGACATGAATAATCTCACATGTATACTAATTTACCTAAATGCTCTAAGAGTCAATGTAACAGTCTTATGTGTTTTTTAAACCTTTCTGTGCAACTTACACCCTGTGAGTCTTTCTCATGTTCCCATCAGTATTCAGCCTCAAGCCAAAAGAAACACAGGATTCACAAGAAGCAGTGGGTGGGAATAGAGTCTCATGAGAGGTACAAAACAATGGATAGTCAAGACAAAGATTTTTAATCACTGCCAATTTAAGTGAATGGAACAATAATCCACGTTGTGTCTATAGTTTTATTTCAATGAATGTTAATATTGCAGTGCAATCATTTCCTTTAAAATAAATCTAACAGACCTTTATTACTGGATAGTGTAAACATGATGGTATTTCAGTCTTCAGGCACAAAGCATTTAGCAAAATGTACATGTTTATGTCGTCACTGATGTGTTTGTTCATGAGTGTGAGCAAGTTAAGGAAGAGGTGAGTTCTCATACTGAGCTCTGAGTCCGGTATGATTCTCCAGTGCTGTTCAAACAACCATTACTGTACATTCTCCACACACACAAACATCTTGTTTACATTCATCTCAAACCATAACCTTCTGCTGTCTGCAAAGAGTCACAGCTCATCAGTCCTTACTTTACTGTCATCATTCCCACTTTGTGATTGCTCCTCTGTTGGTACTCTGAACGCCACATAGGGACACGTCCTGGTGTTCAGACAGACCAGCTTCTTCAGCGTGGCAGATTTCACTATGTCAAAGCCGACTTTGCCTCCGAAGGTGCTGGGCTTCCAGTAATCTGGAGAACATATAGGGTTTCCCAGGAGGCCTTTAAGGGAGAAGGGGGCGCCCATCTCTATCATGCTCTCTCCAAATATGGCCCCCTGTCGTGTTCCCTCCAACAGTAAACCAGGGTAAAATTCAACAGCATCAATGTCACCGTAGAATTCCTCAAGCTCGCGGGCTATCTCCTCATTATCTGCAAAATGGTAATCAAGTATTGCACAGTTAATAAAATATCTACAATACAATGCATCATCTCTAACTTTGCAGACAATAGACAATGATAGCAATTGGGAATAGTCTTTAAGAAAATGCCTTCGAAGGGAGTGGATGCCGTTTATTTCAAGAATGTGTGCTCGGCTGCTCTCACGGAGTTGTAAAAGTGAAATATCACATGCTCTGAAGGTTGCACTTTGTGTTGCGTGGTCTGCACACAGAGCTGTTTTTCTTACCAGTGAATTGTTTGAACGATGAGTACGGCTTGAGGTTAAAAAACTTCCTGTACTGGTTGAAGGGCTGCATGCGCAGTTGGCGGGACTCCTTTATGGCCCCGACAGCCACTTTGGTTACCACAGCATTGATGTTATGGCCACCGCCGATCTGTAGGACAAAAGTTTGAGAATAAAGCATCTAATATTTAAAAAAAAATTACAATATCTTTACGTTATATAAAGTGCTAAGCAGCTCATTTGGATGTGCTGTTATTTTTCTGGAGGCGGCTGGGTTGTATGTGATTACCTGTGATTAAATGTCAAAAGTGTATGCTAATGTAGGCTAGTAAATGTAATGATCTATGTGAAGACTGTAATTTTACCAGCCGGTTAGACTGTTATTAGGTCATTAAATAGGCGTTATCAGTCGGTATAAGTGTCATAGATGTGGGTCAAAAGGGGCCTACTACACCGACTAGTAGGTTTTATCATTGATTCACATGGGTGATCACCGAAAGTCGACAGCGAAACCAAAACATAATCTTTTTCCCTAAAGTTAACTAAGTGTTTTTTTTGCCTAAAACTAAAGAAGACCACGTTGCTTTTAAGATCCGTTTTCACTTTTACAGCGTAGAAGGTGTAGCAGGCCTCTACTCACCCACATCTATGAGTCTTATAACGACTGATAACGCACATTTAATGAGCCGATAACAGTCAAATCGGGTGACGCTATTAACAAACTTTTTTTTCAGCCAGTACATACTAACCCATTCTCATTCCAACTCGTCACATACTGACACTTTGTCAGACCCCTCAGCGCCACTTTTCGGTCGCAGTAAACACATGCTTAATGTTATGAATTTAACAAAAACACTTGCTTAGGTTTATGCAACGAAACCATTTAGTTAGGTTTAGGAAAAAAACATACTGCTGCTAAAGGGTGTCTTCTTAAGCGTCGCACGGTATCGAATGCCAACGGCCATGACAAAACATTGGTATTTGACGCCATGGGAATGAGAACGGGCTGGTACAGTCATCTCCTTATGTGGCAGGCAACCCAAAAACAATGTTTGTTTGTGTTAAGCATATAAATCTTGTAGCTACGACGGTTGTCACATTGTCTTCCCTCCTTATTAAAAGGTGTACTTTGGGTTCAGCCCAAGATAAAGCATTAATATAAATATAAAACTCCCAACCACCCTCAGTTAGTCACACATCTGTACCAAAACATTACCCTCATTAATTGTCTTGTAATCACTTACAGGATACAAATCCAGCAAAACAGGAAGACGTGAAGTACGAATGCCAAAAAATACTTTACATGGATATTTGAAGGTAGCAGATTATACCATTCCAAATTACAAACAACTGTACATTAAAAAAACAAATGTATTTATCGCTGCAAATTTATGATGTTCTTTGGATTGTTACCTGGCCAGCAGCTTGCCGGGAGAAGGCGTCCACCAGCTTCTCAATGCCGTAGTTTGTGAGAACAGACGTGTTGAAGATGAACTGCGGGTACGACAGTTCATCTCCGTTAATGAAGAAGCTGTCTGGCATCAACGGGTGCCAGTGGTAGAGCTGGCTGAACTCCAGAGCGATACGGTTGCCATACTGGAAGTTGGTGTTAAAGAGCAGGGTGGGATCAAACTTCAACTGCAGCAGGTATCCACTGAGGTGCTGCACGTACTCCTCTATCACTATTCTTATTGTCTCACCTGAGAGAAACATGCACAGACACAAAGACGGCAGATAGATTAATTAAGGCATTAAATCATGACTCAACAGGTTCAAACTCAAGTTGACTCCAATAAAATGATCATCCATGAGCTTAGAACTGTTGTTAAAAAGTACACCAGCACTAGACAAACACAATTAAAAAGTTACAATTATAAATGCATTATAGGAATAGTTCGACGTATTAATAATAGTTAAGGAACAGGAAGTATTTCTTAACATGTTCTCAACTATTCCTTCATAATTCTGTCCAGCTCACCAATGATGATGAAGCGTGTGGTCTGGAAAAGCTGCTCATCATCCCAGGTGGGATGCTCGGCCTTCAGGATGTCACACACTCGGTTATGCTCCCTCAGCCACAGCGTGGCGAACATTCCCAAACCAGGGAGGAGTCCAAAATGTTCCTGACCAATAGCCATCATACCCTCCGGAGGGATCCCAGGTGGGTAGCTCATCTTAATGGGTGCATCAACTACAGAGGGAGGGTACATCTCGCCGTCAACTAACTGAAAAGTAATAATGATAATACATTACAACTCAATGCACAATCTGTCTTTCCCAACCATCTTCACTTTATCTGACAGTATAGAACTGAGTACTCCATATTCCTGCAGCAACAGGAATATGATATTTGGCAGATGCTTCTCACAGTGTGTAACATTTGGGGGGATCTATATGCAGAAATGGAATATAATATTCAAAACTATGTTTTCATTAGTGTATAATCACCCGATTATGGCTCTAGAGAGAGACTTTCACGTTTTTTACGTGACTTGAAAGCCACTGTAATTCTCCGACATGCTTGTGAAACTACGGTAACGTGAAGCGCAGAGTGTAAAACCGTGGTAACGCCAGCCGCTGTTTGACTTCCGTTGCTCCTAAAGTAGTGTTATTAAGGTAAGGTTGGCCTCTGAGCGCAACATGTACTCATCTCAATTCGTCACATAACGCCGCTTTATCACGCCCCTTGGAATCACTTTATTTTTGGTATCAAATCCACTATAGTTAGTCACTTTAGCCACACCACTAGATGCTGCCAAATCTGAGCGAGTTGGACGGCGTTACCACAGTTTTAAACTCGGAGGCTCATGTTACCGCGGTCTTGGAAAGGGAGGAGTGAGCGGAGAGGTACTCGGTTGGTTGCAATCTGCAACCACACCACTAGATGCCACTAAATCCTACACACTGTCCCTTTAATGATGAAGACAACACAAGCAGATTCAATGAAATGATTAAATATGGACAGCACTGTTAGTGAGTAACATTTTGGCTGAAGACACTCTCACTCTGCCCTTGTTCCGTGTCGAGATACATCTTTGTGCATTATGTTTCCTCAATTCACAGTTTTGATTCTTTCACCTGATACTTGAGTTTTCCGTCTTTGTGAAGCCTGAGATGGAGCTGACGTTGCAGGTTGTCTCCATAAATGTGCCCTGCATCCACCTGCAAGTGAGAGAATGAGAGGAAATAAATAAAGACATTAATTTATTCATTCATTCAAAGCATGAATGCAAAGCTCTTGACCACATAGCCTCCCTTAAAAATATAAATTCCCCAGACCAACCATAACCCCAAAGTTAAATTCAAGGAAAGCACAAGTGAGAAGAGTTCTATCCAAATAAAGTTTGTGATTACTAAAAGGACAGAAGCTGTAAAGGGACTGACCCCGTGCGCTAGAGCCTTAGTGAAGCCAACACCCATACGATTGTAGGTCTTAAAGAACTGGTGGGTGAAGTGCTGTGCGAAGAAGGCGAACATGAGGTTGGAGCCCTGGGGGTCGGGTCTGAACGTTCTTCTCTTCAGCAGCCTCTCAAACAGCAGTTCAGGGTCAGGCAGCCCAGCCTCGCCTGCACAGAAACACCACGGCGTCAAACACAACACAGATACACCACGCCTCTAGTCATAACACTGAAACAGTGCGTCAGTGAACACAACACACTGCACTTCTGATCCATCCAAGGTCAGTAATCTGCATGCATATCGTGCTGTGGTGCGCAAAATACATTTTCTGCATTAGATATTACTGATGCCGTCACGCATTTGCACCTCATAATGAAATACCAAAATTATACATTGGTGGAAAGTAACTACATTTGCTCAAGTACTGTATATCAATTTAATTTTAAGGTATTCATAGTTTACCTGAGTATTTCTATTTTATGCTGCTTCTACTGTACGACATTTTAAGAAGAAGGAAATATTGTACGTTTTACTACACTACTGTCCACACAGCTAATATGTTTATTAGATTTATTTTAATGTTATCTATTATAATTATTATTATTATTATTATTATTATTATTATTATTATGATTTCAATCAATGATTTTTTATCAAAAACATAAGATCATCTTATAAAATACAAATTGATCTATTAAACTAGTTTAAACTGCCTAATAATATACAACATATATTGTGCATATGTATCATTACTATGAAAAGGTAGGGCTGGGTAGTATTTGAGTGTTTTTAGTACTAATACATGTTACTTCCAATACAATACTTGGGTTTTGGTACAGATATCGAAATATGTATTATTATTATTGTTATTATTATTATTTATTTTGGGGGTATTTTTTATCATTATTATTAATATATTATTATTATTATTTAAATATTCTAATATTATTTTGATTCCATTTATTTATAAATATTTTGTTTATTTATTTTATTTATTTTATATATTGTTTTTAATTCATGTTTTATTTTGAAATATGTCATTTTTAAAAAATAATTTCCAATGCATATTTTTAAAACCAATAAAATTTGATCGCAAAAATAGGATACCAAAACAATACTTGTATCGATACCTAAATAAAAATAAATGAGTGGCTAACCTTTGACCCCCAGAATCGTGGGGCAGTCCTCTGGCACTGGGGGCAGAATCCGGGTGTAGTAGCTCAGATTATAGTAGGACTCCCAGCTGAGGTAACCATACTTTGAGTTGAAGGTTGGAGGGTTGGGTATTAAATTGGACCTCGCTGTTCATAAAAGAGAATAAGTTATTAGACACATTGAATATGCGACAGCCATTAATGAATTTCATTGAGTGAATGAACAGCTGACTCTGCACCTGTTAGAACCAGCCGCATGAGGACGTCCCGTAGGAAGGTGTAGTTGATGATGTCCCAGATGATGCGGAAATGGGTGAGAATGTAATTTGCCACATCTGGGCTTGGCTTGATGAACTGACGCACTCTGCTCCAGAACTCCGCTGTGATGGGAGGACACATGAAAAAACAATCTGTTCTTACTGGAAGTCAGCGCCGCTGGGAATCCAAAATGGAAATTCACTCAGGATGAAGAAGCCATGTTTACATACTGTAATGTTCAACAACCCCCTTTATGTTCCTCACACTGTCTGCCTGAATATGCCTATACTGTAGTTACCCTCTATCTGAAGCGTCCGTTTTAGTGCATTTCAACGGAAATGCGTTACTAGGCAACAGCTTGGGTCCATGTTTACTTCCTGTCAGCTGATGTCATTCATATACACTGCAACTAGAAATAAACCAGGACACATTTAGCATGTTTACCAAAGAGTATAGAAGCAAAGGGACTAAACTCTGCTGCCATTTTGGACTGAACACGCTAATTATATTTATAATATTTTATTGTTCAACACAGGCCATTTTGGTAGAATATGACAATAGAATAGAAATAATTTAGTTTTACTTTTGTACGGCACTTTTTAGGCAAACGTTTTACTGCCGTCTGGTAGTCGCTTTCAGTCCAAAATGGCGGAAGCGTAGCTTTGCTGCTGGGCGCTGATGCAACGAACAATTGACTTACACTTCTTGGCAATATACGTTTTTTTGAGTTTACATTTAAAACTGTGAAATTGTCTATATATTGTAGATTTGTGACATCACAAATGGACAGAAATCCTGACAGCTTGTTTTAAAGTTACAGTTTCTGAATACAGGCTGTGTGCATTTCTCCATGGATTGAGCATTTCAATACTTTCAGAGTATTTATACAGTACTTAAACCTGCTTTATAATAATAATAAAAAAGACATGAAAATCTCCCAATATGGGACCTTTAAGTAAATGTTATCACTCAATCCCATTATTTCCCCTTTTCCTGTTTGACTTTTCCTTCCTTCTCCTCCCACTCTTCTTTTCTTTTTTCTCTTTGCACAATCAAAGCGTTAATTATTAATATGCCTGGTGAGTGGGATGTAACTGCATAGCTGTCATCCAAACACATCACA
The DNA here is from genome assembly GCF_043250625.1 of Sebastes fasciatus. Lineage (NCBI taxonomy): Eukaryota > Metazoa > Chordata > Actinopteri > Perciformes > Sebastidae > Sebastes > Sebastes fasciatus. The sequence continues at coordinate 13,872,171 of NC_133813.1, forward strand.
TCTGATTAAGGACAACAGTATGTGAGGGGTCTTTGTTAATGAGAGGCAGAGTTAGTAGGCGGTTCAATAAAGAGACCAGCAGAAGCAGCTCGGATCCAGCTGGTCTCTGTGTTTCCAAATATTTGGGTCTAGACAAGAAGTCCTAACTCTGAGAGCCAGGAGCTATGTTGCTCTATTTCCTGATTTAACAACAACAAAATGAAAAAGCCTTTTCCAAAAGCCTGACATCTAATCCTTTCCGTTTTGTGTACAAACGAATAAAATCAAATTCTTGAAAACGTGCAATATTAAGGGAGGATATGAGGACATAACTGGACTCACGGACAGTGCAGTTGTCTCCGCTGTAGCCGGTATTAGTGCAGTCACACTCATACTTGACCTCACCGAACCTTACACACACTCCCCGGTGCTGACAGGGGAAATAACAGCAGGGGTTCACTGTGGGAAAACAAGAAAGAGAACTCATGTCAAAGACTGTGAGACATAAACTCAGACAGGCAGATCATATATGACGCTGCGACATTGTGAGATAAAATATTGACTTGACACCGTTACTTCCTGAACAGTGATTTATACAAAACATCTGTGTTAGCACAAGCTTGGTCACTTCTGGAAACATTTGTCTTTTAGGCCGGACGGGAAGTCAGAGTGAGCCGCCAGGACCCACTTTCATTAAAAAAACATCTGCCATTAAAGTGAGCTCATTTAATTGAATCCCGCCTGCTCCCAGTGCACCACTTGTTATTCAGGAATTTTATCAAAATATGTCAGCATCTTGAATAACGTTTATTTCAGCTGGAAAGAGGTGTAATAGGCCCCAAATGTCATACTCGGAAAGACTGTTATACAGAGCTGTTATTTCTTAAAATTTTCCCTGAAAGAACTATTTAATTTGGTACAAATCTTAGGGAAAGAGATGAAGTTCAAATAAGTGTGGGAAAAAATCAAGTGAGCCACATGAAAAGGCCGTTGTGCTTACACACAGAACCAGGAGGATGGGAGAGAATGTCTAAACAGATATACTGACAAGATATGAGAAACTAAATCCTCTTAAATTACAGCTCTGTTTTCATCACACATTCCTTCATCCTAAAATTTATGCATGGATTATTACAAGTTCATAATATTATAGAAATATGTCAGGGTGAAGCAATACAAATATTTGAACCGTGCGATGGACGATAACACATCCAGGTAGAGAGCAGGCTCCACTGACAAAAACCCCCATTACTGCAGATCATTTATACGCCAAAACTCTCCCTGCACATGCACAAACATGCCTCTTTCTGCCCACTTAGGCCCCATCCTTCTCCATCTCCTAGCTGCACACCCAACATATCAGCAACCTCATCTGACTGCTATGTAAACTACACAGGCACTATCTGATTTCATAGGTCACAGTGAGTTTAAATCTCACACGCAACACAGCTTATTGAACCATAGATTTACATAAATCACTGTCACTGAGTCAACAGTTTACTCTCCTGTGACTCAATTTGTCAAAAAAAAACAACGTCCTGTGTGGTCCTTTACTTCCACAATGACACAGCATCTCATTCAGAAAAAGAAAGGAAAAAAAGGTGGTGGAACTTTTTGTTCACAGTGTGTGAGAGCTGATAACGTTGGCCCGAGGGGCAGGATGGTATAGGGGGTGTGTGAAGCCGTAGAGGTCAGACTGCATGTTTGGGTTTTCTACAGGTCTGGCAGGAAAAGTCTGTCTGGGGGCTTCACTGCTAGGAAGGCATGCATCCAATCATGAATCTGATAGGCGCTGAGTCTTGAAATTGTATCTTTTAGGGAACTAAAATATCAAATACTCCTTTTATTAGATAAATAAAATGATCTCACTGCAACAAGTTGATATGATTCAGGGGAAAAATCATAATTAGGCCTCTTGCTGCTACTTTGTCCTCATTATAATCTACTTGAGAAGTTGTAAATCATGACGCTAAATCATCTTTCTTTGTATTGCCTCTTCTCACGAATGCATCCTGCTTTTGTGCCAGGAGCAGACTTGCCAGGGCCTGCCTTTGTTATCAGGGTTACGGGAATGTCTAGAAGGCTGCAGTAAAGAGGAAGCCTTGATAAAAGCCACAGGGAGAAGAAAAACACATCCTTCTTCATATATGTTCCCCTCATCTGACCCGTGGCAGCAAACAGCTATTACAATGCAGGCATAACAACATCCCAGTGACCTCTCACCTACCTGTGTTGGAGGTAACCTCATCAGCCCGGCATTCAGGCTCCCGCAACAGCAAGAGCAGAGCACACACTGATCCTAGGACAGAGGCTTCAACAAAAACAGTTTCAAAATCAGTTTTATGTTCAGGATCAGAGAGGTAAAAACACAGCAGACAACACCAGCAACAATACTCACATCTCATTACAGCAGCCTCAGTTCAGGAGAATGTCATTCCAACTCATGAAACTGTGAGAAGAGTGTACAAAATCCAGAGAGAGGAGGAGAGCCAGCTGTTGGCAGACAGAGAGTGGGAGTAGTGGATTAGCAGCAGCAGCAGCACACTCCTGTGTGAGAGTGCTGCAGCCCCGCCGCACTGCGCCTCTGTACCTGCCGTCCCACGGAAAGAGAGGGAAAGTGGGTTGGAGGCTTCAGCCAACTGCGGGTTTACTCTTCTATATCACCCTCTGCTGGTCCTTAAAGTCTCACTGCAACTACGTGCTTTTTTATCTTAGAATCAGAATCAGATTTATTCGCCACAATTACAAGGAATTTGGTTTTATGCACCTCTCTCAGTGTACTTACACAGAAATAACAGCTATAGGAAGAAGGACAACAAGGCTAGAATAGACAGGAGTGTTATGTACAGTATGTGGAAAATATCAATTGTAGCATTAAAACCAAAGCAGACTGAAGTTTTTCAACAATGTTCCTCAACAACAAGAGGCACCACAGTCGCTGAGCTGCACATCCCAGCTCTCTAATGTTTACTTGACATGTATCACTCACACTAAAGACACTAAAGACACTGGATTTACAGAGTAGGAAGACAGAAGCAGTAAAAGGTCACAAAGTCAAAGTAGAGGATGTCTGTCAGGACTGAGTGGATGTTATGGATGATGTCACCTCTGACCCTCGAGAGCAGGAAACCCAGAGGGTGTGCCCAAAAGCAGGAAGTATTATTATGAAATTAAATCACTCATCAGTGTTTTTATTCAAACAGGAAAACATGTACATATTCCTTTTTCATTATAATATTAAAATATGGCAAAGAATGTGTGCAAATATGTACTAAACCTAGAACTAGAGGTAAAAAAAAAGGACAGATAAGCTGTAGTGAAACTGGCAGAAGTAGAATATCACAGAGGTTGAGAGTAGTTTTGGCAGCGTGGAGGAGAAACCCTGCGGCAGTATCAGGAAGTTATTGTTATTGTTGAGAAATACTGCCGCTGTTAATGATGGGAAACCCCCGCAGGCTCACCTGTGATTGAAGCCATGAACACATGAACACCTCTGCAGCGTGTGGTTGCAAATCATGTTAGACTTGCTGGTTGACGTTTCGGTCAATAACAACCTTGACACAATGCAGAGGTGATAAATGTGTTCGGGAATTGGCTTTTTTCTTTGGAATTGGATATTCAGGGGAGCCGATTCACAGATACCACAAACAAGACAAGCAAGTAGTGTTTGCAAGTAGTGTTTGAGTTGCCAGATCCACCAACAAATCAAATGTTGACAGTGTAATAGCAGTTACTGGGATCATGGGGAAAAACACAGCTCTGAAAACCCTTGAAGGCTTAATCTTTCAGTTCAGTGACAAAGGCTTTATTGTTTTAGAACAAAAAACATCACAAATTCTTGGGACAGGGATAATTCAATGACTCAAATGTATCCGTGCTCTTCTTTGATGCATGTTAGCTCAATATCCTCTTACGACACATCAAAGAGACCTTTTAAAGATCTTATGTTCTCAGCAATGTTTTTCCCTCGGTCAAATGTTCAATGTTTGTTTCCCCGGGTCAATATGTTGAAATCACCCACCTTATAGCCGACTGATGTTATACTCCTTAAAACCTACAACCTAAAAATTTGCAGGCAAGACAGTTTTTTTTCTTACTTTAGACAGTAATATCTCCACAGTGGCTCAATGGATTTTTAACCAAAGATAGCTGATACTGATCACTTACAATGAGGACCCTGGGAACATGAGGATGACCCTGTTTAGGAACAATATCCTTCTTCCTCACCAACTTCAGCTTGAATCTTGAGGCAGGCCTCTTTACTTGATCCTCCAAAATGTCCACCGCCCTTGACTGCTGCTTTTCTTCACCGTGGCACTGTTTAGCTCATTTGTAAACCGACTTGTCTCCGGTCGTCATCTGAGTGATCTCGGCATTGTTTGGCTCTTGCTAAATATTTAGACTTGTTTTGTTGTTGAAGATGCTTGGAAAGTGCTGCTCTGCTATTAAAGCTGCAGACTGCAGTTTATTCTCCAGCTGGACTTTTTACTAAGCGAAGGAGACAACAACTCGCCTGAGGACCTGTAAAAGGATGTGTATGTTGCAGGGCCGCCTGGTTCAGATTCGTTCGATTCGATTTTTTCATTTAGATGATGTGTTATTACATAAAGTATATTTAATCCATGACCAAAATGGTCATACATGCTGTCATTGTGTTGCTTATGGATGGAATTATAGTAAAAATAAATGAGTCCTTTTTGTTGAGGACCCCCTTGAACCCACTCAAGGACCCCTGTGGGTCCCCAGACCCCACTTTAGGAACCACTGATCTCGATGATCTTGCTCTCAATAAAGGAATTGGTGTAAATCATCTCCAGAATGTTAAGAACATGTTCTGTTCAGCTCAAATCTGGTAGTGAAACTGTTTTTAATTCAGCACTCAAAGTTAATAATTTATTTCACATCGTCACAAACTAGACTGCAAACATACTGCTTATCTCTGTTATTTAGGTTTCCCATTAGCAAAAACAAAAGCACCATTTTAGTCAATATACAGTACATTTGCTGTATGGTGTCACTTTTCCTGAGTTTTCTTCCATTTTTCCCTGTTGAAATTTTTTTTTGGGGTTAAGTTTTTCCTCATCCGATGCGAGGGTCGTGCTGTAAAGGACAGAGGGTGTCGTAACTGTACAGATTGTAAAGTCCCCCCTCTCTCCCCCCTTTGCTATCATTCTCCAGCTGCACTAATAAAGGCAATACAAGCCAAAGTGATTTGTGGAATTGGGGCTATACAAATACAACTGACTTGCTTTCAGTGAGGTCATCTTTCCAAACTGTGCATGAAATGTGTCACACTTCCTACATGCTTTTCTCTGACATAAAAATTGTGTTGAATCAGTTCTTAATATGTGTTCAACCGTTAGCATCAAAAGGTGTTTTTGATAAATGAACATTAGCATTGATAATGGACCCAACTCTACCATGAGAACAGTTAGTCTGCTGGATCTTTATTTTTAATTAAATCCAAATAATTATCAGTCTTGATTCTGTATTAATACTTAATATTCAAACCACCTGATTTGACTAATAGAAAAAGGGAAAGATTAAAATATTTTTCTTGGGAGTAACAGCTTCTTCTTTTATCCAAAATAAGTCTGGTGTAAGTTTTTAAAGTCTCTGAACACCCACACAGGTGATTTCAGTTCTTCTGGTTGATTATACCTCTGTTCAGGTTGAAGGTGGGACAGAGCTTTGAGGGGAATTCAATCACTATTTTTTCATCTACCAATAATAATGATCAAGTTGTAATTTGTCCCGCCCTAACAGGTGCCACAAAGCCAACAGGAGACTCAGGAAGACGTCCCTCCATTAGTCTGTACACACCCAAAGTCCTGAGAAGAGGTCCAATCAGCCAGATTAACTGAAAACACCTGTGGGTGTTCAGAAGCTTTAAGGTGAGTGATTGCAAGAATATTTCTCCCAAAAATATCTAAAAAGTTTGTTTCCACATGTTAATCTAGTCATTTAGCAGATTTGTTCATTCATTCCAAGTATAGTAGTTTGTATTTTTAACTCAAACAGTTAAGATCCCACAACAAAACCAAAGTTCATGTTTCCAAAAACACCATTTATTTCAGGATTGTGTTTAGGTGTGACATTAAAAAAAATTACTTTTTACTAGAGATTTGCACAGATGAACCAAGTTGGAATAAAGTCTTAACACTGTATTTAATCTGTTGATGACATCAATCATGACTTCTGTCTAAGGCTCAAAGATCAAGAGACCATACTTAAACTCCTTTTGTTAACATCACATTTATTTAACCAAAAGTGTGTCATTTAGGATGAGCTGGAGGCGGCCACTGCAGCACGTCTGGGTTTTGGGGTGGTACCTTCCCTGAAACCATTCCTGGAAAAAAGCAGAAAAAAAGTGAGGTCGATGCAGAAAAATGTCATTAATGTGAAAAAAAAGTCAAGTCACTATATTTAATATTCCTCCCAAAATACATATCTTACTTATTAAAAAAGCTGATAAAAGAAATTAAGGTTGACAAATTTTAAATCATGTGGCACGATGGGATAATAGTTATGATAGTAAATCCTACAGTATGACCGCCATCTTAAATAGTTATTATGAATTAGAATCAAACAGATGTTGTCTCAACGCTCCACTTTAAGAGACACCATCGTCTAATGAGCCCTCCTTAGCAATGATGCTTACCTCAGAGAAAATACTGATATCATACCGAAGTCATTTGTTCAGACATTTATTTTTCACCATCATCGGTAAGCAGCATTGACAAGTCTTATAACAGGACCATAGATGGGTTGTTAACAGAATCTCACAAAACAGCCAGCAAATAACATGAAAAAAACTGCACTGTTACTAAAATACACCAGACTCTCTTCCACTGGAGGCACATTACAGATACAAACGTGTCTACCCGCCCCCCTTTCTGATTGAGTGGAAGTGAATAGACCTGTGAGAGACTTAACTCCTACACCTGGTGGTGAAAATATGAAAATACCCTTATTGCAAAAATGAGCAAGCAAGAAAAGAAATTGTCTAATTGAGGCACACTTTCATTGTTGACAGGCCATGTTAGTTGCCGCAGATATGTAGTTTACAGCTTCATGTTTAGTCTCCCGGTAAAAAGCCATGTTAGGCAATGTCAGGTTTTGTGGTTTTCATAAACATTTCTTTAATGTTGTTTACACCCATGTTTGTTTGCAGATTCGCCATATTTTTCATGATGCAATGTCAACAACGCTGATTATCATGTGGTAATATAATCTGGCATTTTTATAAACATGCTTGTCTTACATTACTTTTAAGCATTTCACATCACGGCCTGAAATCAATATAACCACCAAATATGCTAGTATCAGCTCTCTTGGCAGTTAAAAGTAAGATGCAGGAATCTTGCTTATATTCTGTGCTGGGAATATGTCAACACAACTCAATAGCATATCCAGTGTTTGTAGTTCAAGTTGATGAATCAAAATCATTTACTCCAAATCAGGTTTACTTTAGAAAGTGTTTATCGTGTCTAATGGTTTTAGGAGTGAATTCAAGCAAACATTTTCACTGTGAGCTTTGGTTTATGTTTCAAAGTCTCAGCATCAAGAGGACATTTCATTGTTTGTATTACCGATACCTTTCCGACATACAAAAAAAAATATTAAGGCTGAACCGAAGCACAGACGGCAAACATTTTCATAGCAGCTCCTCTAGAAACACTTTAAGTTCTGCTCTGTTATCTTATGCCGGGTACACTACATGAGAATCAAGCTGTGTGGGCCAGCCTTTAACTGAGTATATTACATGTTAAGATCTTACCTGAATCTGCGGTAGACGACCTTCAGGTGTCTCAGACGGCCGGTTCCAGTGGTGTTCCTCCTCTTGGCCTTGGCGCTCCAGTTGTCTACAAAAACAATCAGTATGAATCAAGGCAACTTGGCCATTCGTGTCAATGTAGAGCTGCTTGTATACCTCTATTAAACAAGTACTCCTTTGCATGTTTACATGCCTATTTCAGTCAACAGCACACTTGTATGTTATGTTTTGAGTTAAAGGATGGTCTAAGTATCAAAACAGGTCTTTAGGTGACTTACACTTTCTCTTGCGCTTCTCGGGGTAGCCACACTTGCCACAGGAGGACTTCTGCAGGTGGTAGGCCTTGGACCCACAACGACGGCACAAGGTGTGCGTCTTGTTCCGGCGCTTACCGAATGAGGAAGTTCCCTTCGTCTACGATTACAAGAATATTAGAGAAGAGGTCAGAAACAAATCCTAAAAAGACTTCATTAGAGGTCAAAGCTCTGACAAGTCTTGTCTCAGAACAAAAAAATGAATCACAGAAAATCATATGTTCAGACATTTGTGTTTGGAAACATCACTGACAAGACTCAAAGAGGCAGCTATCACCACTTGATGTTGGGTGTTAGGGATGCAATATTGATCACTAAGTGATGATCCTAAGTGTTAGTAAAACTTGACATATGCAAGTTAGTACAGGGGTCAGCAACCTGCGGCTCTTTAGGCCCTCTCCAGTGGATTTTTATTTATCATTGTTGTAGGTTTATGGTACGATGGAGTATTAAATCGGAGATTTCGAGAATGAAGTCTTAATATTACGAGAATAAAGTCAAAGGTTTACAAGAAAAAAGTTGCAATATGAGAATAAAGTCATAATATTATAAAGTAATTGTACGTGTTATTTTCTTTTTCTCTCGTTAAGTTATGAATCTATTCTCATACTATTACGACTTTTATTCTCGTAATATTACAACTTTTTTCTTATAATGACTTTATTCTTGTAATATTACGACTTTTATTCTTGTAAAGTTATGACTTTATTCTTGTAATATTACAACTTTTTTTTCTCGTAATATGACTTTATTCTGTAAATCTCAGATGTTTTTTCCCTCAATGTGGCCCTAATACTCCCTAGTACATTTGCTCTTTGGCCCCTCACTGCATTAGACTTATATACTATATACTTAGACTATAAACTGTGTTGCCTTCATCACAATGATCAAATGTTTTGCATCTCCAGACAGATTTCTTTTATTTGCCTAAAATGACTTTTGATAGTAAAGGTTGCTACTAGACCCCTGAGTTAGTATAAAGCTCCCAAAACGTCCAATTCCCTCTCCACAGCTACATAAAAGCGTCTGCAGGTCTGCTTCTGCCACGGTGTGTGTACAGTCAGAGGAAGCACATTCAATGCTGCATGAAGCGACTAGCCGGCTAGTAAGCCATTTAGCTTGCTACCATAACAAGACAATAATAAAACTAATTCATTTCTAGTAACCTACCAAATCTAACCGACTATAGTCAGAGTAATATCAACGTTATCTGGTATTTCTCCGGCTAACTTGAGGCCCATTCTGAACCTCAATGCTAACAGCAGCTACTGAACGCTGGATGGATGCAGCAGCAAACCTTCATTTTATTAAAAATAAAACTTCATCTCACAAAATACTTCACCCAAATGGTTAAGGTGTTTATCCGACATCGAAACAGCAACAGCCCGTGTAAGATAAACGATACATTGCACAGATGTTAAGAGATTTCTGTGTGCCAGCGTTACTGCTTACCATTTTCGTCCGGTGGCTAAGGGAAAAGAGACCGGAAGGGGAGCCTGCGCCGCATGAAATTAGATCCGAGCTGCTTCCGGTGTAACACAGAAATGTGTCCCCCCAGATAGCATTTTTGCTAATATGCTAAATGTTTAGTGAAAAGACACATTAATTTCCCTGCTTATGTCTTTATTTGACGCATTTACACAGCATCTTAACAACATAAACCAATGTCATATATATATATGTATATATATATTATATATTATATATTATATATTATATATTATATATTATATATAATGAACTGAGCTGAATGGACTGTAATGCTGTGCAATATGCTGCCTTCCACTGTGTAATTGTCTGAAATATATTAATTATTTCTTTTTTTAAATATTTTGATGGGAGCTAAAAGTTCTTTTAACATGGTCATGGAGCATATACTGTATATTTTTATTCTGGGGGTATATCGTTCCTATGCAGAGTGTAGTTTAGTTTATTTATTGATTACACTGAGGGCGTTTTATATTTTAATAATTTATTTATTTATTGTGTTGAGTTGAATGTGCTACTTATTTTGTACTGTAATTACCTTGTGCCTTTTCTACCTTTTTTCTTTTCTTAAAGCTGACTTGGTTGTAACCTGCTCAGAATTCCAATGTACTTAGGTGCAAATGGCAAATATAATTCTTGAATCTTGAATCTTGAATCTTGAATATATATATGTATATATATATGTATTTATTCTGGATTTTGTTGTTTGCGAGGCAGAAAATAAATAGACAACTGAAAAGAAAATTTTAGGACACTCTCTTTTCCAAAAAATAGGCTTCCGCTATTTTTATTACACTGAACCTCACCACATATAAAATAATAAAAAAATAAAAAATAAATATGAGATTAATCATAATGTTGAACAAAATTAAAAATAGATATGTACAACCCAGTGTAAACAACATTTTTTTTTTAAAAGGTGCAGCATTTGTAACCCAGCACTGATGAAGGTCAAGCCATGGTACTATTGTAATATGGTGGATCCCTGTCATTTTGGAATGGTGTTGCTGCCCCCCTGGGTTCAAGTTATGTTGTTCATGAGTTCAGATGCAAATAAGAAAATGCTTTTTGTGTCATTTGGATGAACTGAAAGAAAAGAAACAAGACATGAAGCACCTTCCCTTCATGACTAACAGCTACACATAGAACCACCAGTTTCAGCTTATACTAAAAGACAACAAAAAAGTGCTTATACAACTTTATTATGTTCTTCTTTTGGAGCTTGTTTCCTTCAGATAAAAATCTCCCAGTTGGGTTTTGAAGTAGGTGTTCATCATCTGATAAAATGCCACAGGAGGAGCCGAGACTGGCTGAGAGTAAGAGATGCTCAACCAGATGGAAGGTGACCGGAAGATCACCGCTTTGTTTCCCAGGTACAACCGAGTCAAACAGCAGCGTTAACTACTGTATGTTCTTATGCAATATATTAAAAAGGGGAATAAATGTGGCTTAAGAATGGAGCATAAGATTCAAAGGTGGATTGGTGTTGTGTAGGTAGGCTCGGTCCTACATTATCATAACCTTCATTTCAACATATAGTTTTAAGACTGATAGTATTTCAGTTGATATTTCACTTATATGGTGCAAAGTCTATTTTTTTCTGTGCCTTTTGGTCATGTCTCACGCCTTGAGTTTGCTAAATTGTCATCATCATAGCTCAGTGCAGTACTACACAGAGAGTGGGAGGAAGCAGGTGTCAGTAGGCCCTAACAGCCTGTGATGATGACAAGCTCTGTGGTAGTGACATAAAGAATAAGACTGCAGATACAAGGCAGAAATGAGCTTCCTTTGCAGGGTGTCAGGTCTCTTCTTTGTGTCGAGAGGAGTAGTTGAAGTCTATTGCATGCTTCCTTTTGGAGATATTCTGTGCATGTTCAACTAGGAGGAGCTCTAGGGCAGACCCAGAACATGCTGGAGGGACTACATATGGGAGTGCTGCAGGTCCTGAGGGCCTTGGCTTGAAAGGAAGAAGTCTGGGCTTCTCTGCTCAACCTGCTGTCTCTATATGACGTGGACCCAGATTGGCTATGTGGCTGAAAATAAATTAATGGATGGCGAAAACTTACTCATCATATAAAAATAATTCAGATTTTGGTGTTTCCATCTGACGTCTAGATGGTTCAATGATGCAGATTATAAAGTGACACTACTAATATGTGTCAGACTCAACAGATTTGTAAACGCGCTCGCTGATCACTCCTTGAGGTGCAAAATAGCCTATAATCTTAAAATTCCCACATTTCAAGTGTATGCAGCTTTAAAGGTGTTAATGCATACTGCTGAAGCAGCCCAGACTGGACTTTGATGACACATTCAAACTGCTGTCAAAGTGGACACCGGCAGAAATCAATGGCACTAATGCAGTTATCAGCACCAGGCGCAGCGCTGTAAAATCCACTGACTTCTGTCAGGAGTTTGGCTGTGAGGAGGTGCTGCTGTCAGGGTTTAGCTTGCCACAATATTGCTGTTAAGGTTTTAAATTGTCCCCCAGGCTCTAAAACAGTGGTGGGAGACATTGGGTACGTTCCAAATCACTTTTCTTTTTACTTTTAGTACGTACTGCAGCTGCCCTTACAAAGTATGTATTGTTGCATGCAGTATACATACTACTTCGTCATAACATTGCACCTTGAACTTTGACTCTCTTACTCATATATCCGCTGCACAGGGGATTGTGGGTCAGAATAGCCAGATATCATGCAAAATGTTGTTTTGGCATACTGCATTTGACATACTATTTATTGGGACATACTAAATCCTTTTCTGGCATACTGAATAGTATGGTATGGGTATTGGAACTCAGTTTGAAGTTGAATATAGCCATTAGAGAGAAGATATCATGCATAATTTCTTTTGTCATTTTGTCCATCACTTTGACATGAACTGCAATGAATAAAAAGCACGCAAAGAATACATACACATACTTGTAAAGGGACATACAGACAGCAGCAACAACATATAGAAACAAAAAAAAGAAACATAAGATAAAGAAAAGAAAAAAAAAGTACTACCCGTTGTAATAGTGCAGTGTCAAGAGATAAGTTCATATTCATATACATACATATTCATATTCATATACATACAACCAACCTCATATATAAATATATATATATATATATATATACATACAGTATATACATATGTCTACACACGCATTCATATACATATCCACTTAGACACATTCGCTTACACAATTATCTATTCTATTATATAGAAAAAAAGGACATATTTACATCTCTTTAGTTGACCTTTATCGACATTATTTATTTACTAATTTTGTTTAACTCCAATCCTCACCCTGACTCAAAGTACCCACGCTCACAAATTATATTCTGTTCTTTATTTCTATTATCATCCTTCTCCAGAACCCACTGATGTTTCAAAAACATTTTGAAACGTTCAGTGTTTAATTGCTGTCTTTTTATAGCTTTAAATATAAATGCTTTCCCCATCATAATGATGATGTTGTTCAGGTCAGCATCAGCTTTGAAGAAAATTATAATTCAATGTATAATCTTAGATGATGTAATATACAGTTTAGTGACAGGTTCTGATATAGGCTATACATGTTTACCAGCCTATGTAAGGAAAGGAGGTCAGGTGAATCAGGTGAATTCATAATAGGCTATTTTAAGAGAGAGCACATGCAGGAGGAGCATCCTTAAAGGAGACCATGATGACCTTGGGGTTTTTGGCAGTGTGAGTGAGGAGCATCTGAATGAAACGCCCCCAGCTGGCTCGCTGCCATACAGGCTGAGAAAAGGCGCATCCTCTTCCTCCTCCTCCTCCTCCTCCTTTTACATTTCAGTCACGCACTTTTGCTCAGATTTGAGATGAAGCATGGAGGATGTGTGTGTTTTTTTTCTTTCTTTCTTTCAGCTCGCACCAGTATAGCTCAATTTAAAAAAAAGAAACCATTGCTTTTTATCTGATTTAATATTTGGAGATTAATTCGAGAGAAATAACCCTTTTACGCGCGTCATTTGGATAATCTGCATTGTACTTTGCATCCATCCAACCGAGCGACTGACTGCACCTCGTCGAGGCGTCGACACAAATTCTAGAACGTCGACAACAAATTCTAGAACGTCGACATAAATTCTAGAACGTCGACAACAAATTCTAGAATTTCATGCATGTTTTTTACACTAAAATACATAAAGATAATAATACTTATTTTGTCAGAATTGGATTCATGATTTTGCAGTGCAATGTTTTATCATTTGGCAGCAATGATGCTGAGCGGTCAAACAGCCTAGAGATGGTGTGATGGACAATGTTTTGTCCGGCTGGTACTCGACCTCTGCTGCGCTCCTCCTGGTCCTGGTCCTGGTCCTGAATGCAGCAGAGGACAGAGACACCTAACCGGGTGTCACCCCCAAGACCTGGATGCTGCGCCGCAGAATGGGATATGCCGACCCGTCGTCGGGCAAAGACATCCTCGGCAATAGATCCCTTTGTTTTATATTCATTTGCGCATTTGGACTCGTCACACTATTGCAACAGATTCTCTATGGAAAAAACTACATTAAGAGGTAAGTGTTGGATTATTATCTCTGTTTTATCATGAGGCCTGTAATGGAAATTCTGTCAATATTCCAAGATGAGTCCTATAATGAACATTGAAATAAGGATTATCAAGCAGATGAAATGTCTTTGTTGTATTTTATTCTTGCAACAAGAGGTTATACAGAGTCACACAAAGTCTGCAGAAGAGTGCACTGCAGGAGATTATTACAATGTGATTATATAGAAATCTACAACGGGGAACTGTGAGAAAATTAGTTGTTTTACTCAGACAGTCCTTATTTCAACGTTCATTATAGGAGTCATCTTGGAATATGGACAGAATTTCCATTACAGGCCTTATTGCTGTTAATAATAATAATAATAATAATAACAAGACACTGTATAAGGATAACATTCAGCCTTAAAAAAAAAGAAGCATGCATTCATTGTGTGAGACTTCAGTTAATGACTGAATGGTGATAAACATCAATAATGAATGATAAACTGTTTAAATGGGAGTAGTCTGGATGATACAGGACAAGCTTTCATGGCTGAAAAGAACAATAGCAATTAACCATCCATCTTTTTTTCTCCCAGTGGCATATAGAAAACAATTTCCATTGGATTTATGATTTTTGATATTTTTCTGAGAACGAAGCATCCCATTCATACCATACACAGTGCTCCAGCTGTGTATGGTAATGGTCTCCCCTGTTTCTTTATATCCTCCCCCCCCACCCCCAAACCCCAAAGATGTTTATTTGATTTCAGCCTTCTTGACTGGTGGTAGCCTACATCTTACAGAGGCATCAGATTTATATATCACAATGCAACTATTGGAGCTGATGATGATGAGTACAGATATCAACATGATAAAGATGATGTGTATTTCTTATTTGGTCTCTGTTAAATAAATCATTTCTCACCATGCAGGCTGCACACACACACACACACAGCCACTGCAGAGCCCTGTTTTATAATACCTCTGCAACAGTATCTGTCTCCCTGCTAATATGGGTTCTTGAGCAGGTTGGAAGTCCACTTTTTCACTCATCTAAAGACCAATTTATCCACTAAAATCCCCCTTTTTCTTTTTTTTTTTTACATTCTGAGACAAATTTCAGTGTGAGACGAGCAGATGCTGAGAAGCCGGGATGTTTTTATCTTTAGGTGGTTACAAGGAACACTCACTCCAAACAAAAAATCTGAACGATTTCCCCCCACCTCCAGATATTTTACAGACAGCACATATCATGTTAACCTCAAAAGCAAACATATATGTGCTGCAATCTGAGAGCGTCCCACAGCTATAACCCCTCCCCTGCCACCCTGCTGGGCTGGTCTGACGATAGTGGATTCATGGCATCCCGACCTCTGCGGTGGGATGCATGAATTCAGACCCCGACGCACACCTTCCTCCGCCTGTGCCCCTCTGGGAGAGAGAGGGGGGAACAAGCCACGCAACAGAAACCAGTGGGCTCATGCAGCGGCAGCCATTTTGCTACAGTCTGTCTGCACACACACCTCAGTGCAAGTGGGGGAAAGCGAGAGAGAGAGAGAGAGAGGGGGAAGGAGGCGACGACGAGAGGGAGTGATGAAACGACTGTGTTTGCATGTGTGTGTGTGTGTGATGCAGAGAGAGAGGGAGAAGACGTCATCTTATGACATCTCTCCAAGCGTAAACAGCCAGGTTGTCCACATGGGTTCGACCACGCCCTGCCTCTTTTTACTGCTAAACCCGAGCATCACAACGTGCTGGCGAGGTGTTTATCATGCGCTCTATAGTGTGTCAGGGCATCACAGTGAAAAACCAGAGGCGTCTAGCGGCAGCAGGGGAGACATTTGGGTGCTTCAGAAAGCTTAGGTTTCATCGATCTTACACCAGCTCACTTTGTATACGTCCATCACCACATGACCGAAAGGGCAACGGGCTCTCCTCTAACTGTACGAGGACGCCCATTAAAGTCAAACTTAAGTCATGAACATTGTCGCACTTGGTTATTCTGGCCATTGAGTTTCCATGGAGTCACATTGTGGTGTCACATGAATCAGCTCGCTGCCCGCCTTCACTCACATTAAGATGAAGTAGCGGAGAATGTAGGATCGTAAAATGGCAGATTGCAGTGAGTGACACACTTTTTGTAAACGAAGACATATAAATACTTCACCTCCATTTGACTTGAAGGAGGGCGTTATCTAAAAACACTCTCAGCTAGAAAGAGTATAGCACCAGAGGCCCCAGGCTGGAGCGGGTTGGTTAGGTACCATCCCAAAAAATTATAATTATCTTAATTGTCAGCTAATCTGTCGACCATTTTATAAAAAATATCAGAAAAAATACGTTAAAAATACCCCTCACAGTTTTCCAGAGGTCAAGGTGACATCTTTGAATTGATAGTTTGTCTGACCAACAGTCCAAGAATAAAAAGAAACTCAATATACAATTATATAAAGCAGAGAAAAGCAGAAAATTCTCAAAGTTTTGAGAAGCTGAAACCAGCAAATGGTTGGCATTTTTGCTTGATAAATGACATAAACGTGACATTTGTTATAAAAAAAAAAACTGGTTGGCTTTACTGAGTAAATAGTCTAGTTTTTGTACATGTGACTTGAGCCCTTCTTGATGCATTATGTATTTGGGTTGTGCCTCCACGGTTCTGAGGAGCTTTCTGTGTTTCTTTTTCAGGGCTGTACATGGATATAAAGATTCTAGCAACTGCTAGTTCATAATTTATAAGACACACCATTTACAGGAGTGGTTCCCTGTTAAAAATAGATAGATAGATACAGCAGCTTAGCAAAAAGACAAAGATAATGTGCAAAAAACTATACAATAGCTAACTTATCAATATACAAAATATAGCAACACTTATTGAAAACGTATCTGATACTTATAATGCAGAGAGGAGCTCACATCTGTTTGCATAAATATAAGCGTTGCATTTCCTGTTTTGATAAAGACAATTAAGTGTCCATCTTAAGGAGCCCTTAGTCGTTACAGGAAATACCCCTGGCCACAATAAATGGACATCTGAGTCGACGTGCCAGGCCGACCCTAAAAAACAGGCCAAGTCACAGAATCCAATATATATAAAAGTCCTTCCTGCTTTCAAGTCCCATTAACAAGGCCCGCGGGCAGAATCAGAGCACATTAGCGCAGCAGAGCAACTTTGTGCTTGTTGTTTGTCCGACCTAATGCTCAGATTACTGTCTGAACTGGACTCATAATTGAGTCAGTGGGAGATAAATGGACTCTTTATGTTTGAATTGAAGGGACTGGATTGATCCGTGCGTCAGACATGAGATTGATTAGGGTTTTATTGGTAGCCACAAAAGATATCTTTATTATGCAGTATATGTGTTATCGATCAAGCCAAGCTTTCATAGTGTTTTGGTTATGATTAAGATTACTGATAAGCGACTAATTAGCGTTTCTGTATAACAGCACACAGGCACACCGAGGCACATATATCTCTCTGATTTTAACTTGTTCAGTTCTGCAGCAGAGTGTTATTGAGGTGTTGAAGTGGCACTAAGAGAATGAAGATCGGTATTGACATGAGTCCCCGATGATGAATGCTCGATCACATAATGCACCCAGAAAGGCTCTTAGGGTTCAGTTTCCCTGCTGAATTTAGCACACAACGCCCACGGAGCACAGAAATGACTCACACATGAATCCTTGCATAATAATCAGTGGGTAATGGGAGAAGTTGTGTATGCCCACTGATGTTTGGATGTGAATAGTCTGTTCACAGTTGAAGAACTCTTAACCTTTAATATGTTAATATTAGATTTTTAAAGGATCCTTACTGTCAACAAATCCCATGAAATACCAAAACCCAAAAAATTAATTGGCCTCAGGTGTATCCAAAGTGTGATCCTTGGTTCCATAGTCCTCCATTGTTGTCCAAAAAACAAGTAAAATACATAAATGAGACACACCATTTTCCCTCATTACACTGATGTATATTTTTTTGTCAAGCCCCACGTATAGCAGGACACGTCCTCATGCTGTTAATACGAGCCAACACTCAATTTAGTCCTGTTTGAGTGATGATTGCTGTACAGTACAGTGTCCAGTGCCCCGGTTGCATAATCTAATCTTTTAAACTTAAGTTTGTCCCTTTGGCAAAACATTTCCCTTAGCTTCATTCAGGAGCGTTGCATAAATCGTCTTAGGTCATCTCCTTGCCCAAAGTGTTTAGACTACGGCTCTCACTGTCGTTACTATCATAATATGCACTTCAGTTACCATGGTTATGCGTCACTCACATTATCATCCTTTATCGTTACTTGACAGCACAACCGACTCGAAAGTCCCACGCACCAAAAAAACTCACGACCACAACATTTGGCATGATTCCTCCTAGTGTGGTGTTCAAGGTCTGGTTCAAGTCTGGTAGAGATATTTAAGAATCTATACTTCAATCACCATAAATTCAGCCATTGTCTCATGCTACACAAATTATTGAACTTTTAAAAGACCCTTAGAAAAGGGTAAAATGGGGAGGAAAATGGTTGCTAAGGACCTTCTAGCAACGCATAAGGGAATTCTTTGTTCAAAATTGAAGGGCAACCTTAGCCTAAGTGGTTATATGCAACTGGAAATGCCATTTTAGGAAATGACTGAGCCTTTTGTAGAATAAAACTCTATACATTGATGTCTCATAGGAACCGATGGACATGGGGCTGAGAGCCACAGACAGGCTGGAGAGCTCAGAAAGTATTAAGAGATGCATTGTTGTTGGTCTTTTCATGGGATTTGTTGACAACAACGAAAAGAAAAGTATATCACCAACCATCCTTTAATTCACATCAATTCATCCCTGATATTGTTTAAGTTTTCCCCTTTTTCTCCCTGGAGGAGACCAAAAAGATTAGTGTGCTGTGAACCAGGGGCGAAGCAAGACATTTTAAACATTATGTCAGCTAGATGCACTATTTGTCTAACCATTTGAGATAATAGAATGGCTAAAAATCTGTTTGGGAAAAACATGATAGTCACCAAAGAAGAAAGTCATCCTGTAGAGCCTACATCCTATTTAGTATCTGATTGTTCTCCAACTGTCTTCATCATTCTGAAGCCATAACACAACAAATATTAACTATTTTCTTTAGGTATAGGGTAGGAACTTAGCGTAAACAGCAATACTAATCTTGAAACCTATTTTTGTGATGCTATTTTGTCTATTTCCCCAGTAATAGGACTTTTGCTCCGCTCGTTTGCCGGTGCAGTCAGAGAGGCTGAGGGGAAATTACACAAAGGTGTTTTAAAAACCTAAAAGATTTTGGGGCATTTCAGAAAATACAACTCTGATGTCCTTCATCTCTCTAAAATTTGTTAGAAAGCACACCAACATGAACCTCCTGCACCAAATGGCCTCCTCTGATGAATCCACTGTGATGTTATAGTGACGATATCCTGACTTTTAGTCTCTAGTGTGGGTCGAATTTAAAAAACACTGGATGCTACATTTCCAATAAAGCAGCCAATAGCATGTTTTCATTAGACACAGACACGTTTGTGTTATAAATCTGTTGTCTTCAAGTCGAGATAATCCCGGAGGACACCACCTTTATTAGTAATATCTGGCTGAAAATATGGTCCAAATCGTTAAAATCTTGGCATCTCTTCCTCAGCAGTAATTTGACTTTTATTGGCAACGACTATTATTCCTCTCTTAAATCACTGGGACTTCCACATATTTTAACTAAACGTCTAACACTCCTGCAGGCCGATATTGCAGAGTGTGAATGTTTGAGTCACACTCGGGTTAGTGGCGACAGCCCAGCAGAGCATAAAGGAACCATTCAAACCATGACGTCATTAACCGAAAACCCATTCTAACCATGTTTGGTGTCATACTTTGACTTGTTTTTCTTGTGCCAAAAAGTTGCCCCCCCCTTAATAATGTACATATGTGTGAATGTGCAGCTTTGAGTTGGTTGTGTTTGACTTTTGCACAGTGAGGACAATAAATCCCAAATAAACTGACAAATAAACTTTTTTTACTAGTGCGCAACAGTTTAGCCGACTCAAAGGGGACGAGACAGGAAATTGGACCGGTCCCGTTAATTTCTCGGATGATGGATCTCTGAAGCCGGCCAGAAATGGAAGGAAAAGGTACCTTTCCATCGTGACTTACTGCACAACACCTCTGAGAAAAGAGAGTGTAAGACAGAGACAGAGATATAGAGAAGTTTCAATACATCACATAGTGACGACCCAGCCCTGCATGTGTGGACTGGGCCGCTGTTACGTGCTAACAGCAGATGCTTTAGAGAGAATATACAAGCTGCAGCACATGTACACTTCTTTTGCTCTATTGTTTTGGAAACTCTGCAGGTGTAGGAAGTTAGCAGGGTGCAGGACTACAACACATAATTAACTCTAACTTAACCTGTCTGCATGTTGACAGATGTTTCCGTCAGAATTTTCAGCCAGATTCTCAGATCTCCGTAATAGTCACACCCTGCCTAGCCGATATTAAGAAGAAAAAAAAAAGGTAGGACAGTCTGAAGGCATTTTTAGTATTTTCACAGAAACCCAAGAATGCCTCTTTCTTTTTCATTACTCTGAAAGGTATAAACTCTCATATTTTTTCAGTGGTGGTTGCACTTCAGATTTGCTCTTGCATGTTGTCTGATCCCGTCCACCTCGACCCCAGATCCCCCATCCCCCCTCCCCCTTCAGAAGCTGGTTGAACCACGGTCTCCTGTTGATGTACTGGCTTCTCCTCGTACGTCTGTGTCCCATCCAGCACCCATCTCCGAATGCCTTGTCCTCCTCCTCAATCTGTGTCTCATGTGTTCTGCACAGCTCTGTGTGTATGCCATGTACATAGTGTGGACACTTCTCTCTGCTCCCCCCCCCCTATCTCCCCTTCTCACATCTGCATTGTCTCTCTCTGCGACCTGGATTTACCCCCCTTTTCCACTTTACTTTCCTCGTGACGATAAGACAGAAAGGTGCCAGATTTGTTTCAGCTCCAAATCCAAATTGCACCGAGCAATTAGTCTTTCTGGATTGGTTTTTGAACCAGCATTGACCTTAAAAACATGAGATGAAATTCATCTGTCTTGCTTCTTTTAGATCTGAACAGAGAACACTTGCAAAGGTTTCATCATCTTAGCCAAAACAAGCATGAATAGCCCTATTCGAGTGCCAGATATTATTATAGAAATACACTGCATCATCAGGTGGATGTAGACAACCAGTTTCATCGTTCCTTACGATTTCATCCGAGCATCTTGTTCCTTTAATGCATCCCTCCATTGTATTGCTCGCTGCGTTCTTTTCTTCTTCTTATTTATTTATTTTTTTAAAACTCGCCTCATTTACCTCCACAGCCAAAGGTAATATTCTGCAATATTATCCATCTTCCATCTTATCTATCTGATGTGACGTAAAACAACATTCACTCTTACAAAATACATATTGCAATTGCTGCCGTTTTGGCGTTTAATCT
This sequence comes from Sebastes fasciatus, assembly GCF_043250625.1. Lineage (NCBI taxonomy): Eukaryota > Metazoa > Chordata > Actinopteri > Perciformes > Sebastidae > Sebastes > Sebastes fasciatus. Next base: position 13,893,710 of record NC_133813.1, read on the forward strand.
TGTCTCAGTCAAGCATCAAAAAATATATTACGAAGTGGTATATTTTGAATCTATGATTACTGTAGATGATAAAAGTTAAATAGAAAAGTAAAATTAGCTTTATAGATTATATATAAAACAGGTTTATTTACAGAGAGAGGTGACTGTCAGTTCTGTGGCCATCTGCCCAAACCTAAAAGGAAAATTATAGATCAGGGCTAAAGAGAGAAACCCTTTGGGGATGAGACTATTGACAATTGGATAAAAAAAACTTTTGGCTGAAACTCAATGTCCATTATCATATTTTAGTGCCTGTTTATTGCCTCATGCCTGTGTACCAAAGATAGACAGAAACAATGTTGTATTTGCATGCAAGTTGAAAACATTTCAAAGGCCTTTTCAAGGTTTTCAAGTCAAGGTTATATTTTGAAGCACTTATTGTTGTAATTAAATTAAATCTTTTGCTTTAACTTGACGTAGCAGAAAGAGGCCTAATGCTACAGTTGAGTTAAACACTTGGTTTAAATCAATTGGCGATACAAAATGATAAAAAAGAAAATCAATTTGAACTGTCTTCAGAATTCTGAGAAAATCAAGTAACATTTTGCATCCGCTAAGAAAATGATCAGCCCAACTATGTGACTTTTGCAGAACAGCGGCCTCTGTGGCTACACGTGGTTTATCTGTGACACTCTAAACTGTAGTGTAGCGGGAGCACAAAGAGAGTCATAAAGTCAGTAAACACCAAAAATTCCTAACTGTAATTAAACAAAGGTTTGTTTTATTGCTTATGAATTCAACATTTCATTTGTAAGAGGAAGGATGTGTTATTTTATTCTTTCAAAAAGTTACATAGTCTGCCTTTAACATACAATAAGTAACTTCACATTCACATCCACTCCAGAAATGCAAAGTGCAGTTATGAAAAATAGATTTGTTGTTTTTGGTTAATCTTTGCAGCCTAATAAAAATCTTTAAATCCCTCTGGCCCAACATGATAATAACACCTTGTATACATAAAAAACAAAGAACGTTGTTTCACACACATTTTATCCAGACTGCAGTCTGATTGTAAGTAAATACAACATTGTTCTGCAAGAAATCAGGCATCAGTGCACAGATACTTATTACTGTAACACGTTGATATAAATTTTACAATCCTTTCAACTTCCTCTGCTGAAGCATTTTGTCAAATCGCCCCAAAAAACAGTCACACCTGATGATTTTTGTTTGGTTAATGTTGCCATTTCAATGTAATGATTGTTCTATGTGTAAAATAGATTAATCAAATTCTTTAGCTGTAGTTATTAAATCTTATTGGTTATTGACATTCAACATTACTTTATGTAGTTGATTATATAAATCGTATAAACTCACACAAAAGTAAAGACTCTCATACTGATATCTGCCAGACACTGCACTGCTACAGCTAACTAACCTTTTTAACAAGCTATGCACTGGAATCAACCTCCCTTTATTGTTTCTCCTCTTAAATTAATCTACAGCATATTTACACATTTTAATCAAAGGATACCAATCTTAACCCATGCAAGTTCTCATCATAACCAATTAAATAAGTGAAAATATGAGAGGTATTACTTTTCTTAGTTAGTGTCTCACGTTGGTTTAGACTAAGATGTAACAGAATCTGGTGCAAGTGTCCAGTAAACCGTGTATATGTGACTCTCCTGTCTGTGACGCCTAAAATCAGTTGCATCACTTCTGTCATTTGTCATCCCGCAATGCCACACTGATATTTTTAGTATTTCATAAAGACATTTTTGTAGTAAATGTAAGCTAATTTCCTTTTATTGTGTCCTTGCAACACACAGTTTTATATATTGCATTTTATCTCCACAGTTTTTTTTTTTCTTTTTGTAAATTCTGTTGATTCTCTTGAGGTTTAGGCCGAGGATGACTGTGTCTATCCCTCCAGGTATCTGGAAAACTACGATGGCTCATATGAATTCAACTCCACTGCATGCAGGGAGCTCAGACAGGAGATTATTGACGTCAAAGTCTTGACAATGTGAGTGTTCATTATGACGTATAGCCCACACGAGTTGTAGACTACCTTATTTAGCATAACATTTTTTTTCCTCCTAAGGTGATCCTCAAGCTCCTGTCAGGTAAGTCGGGAGAAAAGTCAACACCTGATTGATTTATGATGTATGAATTCCCTGAATATCTTTCAGATTTGAGGAAATATTAACTTCAATCCTAAATAGCAACCAAATATATTGTCAGTGTGACCTCCACACCAACGATGCACACATTTCCCATGACTCTGAGAGTTCAGCCAAATGGATTTGATGACTCTTGAGCATATGAATAAATTATTTAGCTCTGTTTTTTTTTAATAATCACTAAGTGATCAAGTGACAGAGACTATTAGTATCTAATAAACAGCAAGTTGCCCACTGCAAATCCCCACAATATATAAAAACAAAAGGCGAGAACAACTTGCCACACGACATGCATTTTACCGCCAACATTTTACAGCTGAAAGTGGTCACTCTCATCTCTTATTGCCAGTTTAACTGCAGCACACTATAAATAACACATTATGGAGTAGATGAATGCCCAGATTCATTATACTCCTCAATGAACCGGTTGTGCATGCTGCAATTTGAGCAGCACATTTCCTCTTTGTGTGAATGTGAACATTGTCCAGTGACCTTTTGTGCGTGTCCCTCGGGCTGCCAAACTTTAATGTCAAACGCATTGATGAAGGGCCATGAGGCAGAGAATGACTGCTGTCACGCTGCCAGACAGTCGGAGTAATGGTGCCACCCTGCCTCCCAGAGCAAATCACATCTCCCAATCACCTCAAAGGAAGAAATGATAGTTCAAGGACAGCTATTTACAGACATGCTCGATGAGCAAGCCACTGTCTTTTTATCAGGAAGTCGAGATCCAGCGGCGTCGGTCAGAGTAACCTCTGCAATTTCTTCTGCATCCCCTTCCCTTGTTTGTCTTTTTGAGTCGTTTTTATGATGTTTCTTCAATTTACTACCCTTGTAGAAACTTTAATCGGAAAATACATGGCCATGGGTATCCTTCCTCATTCCACAAGTCTCTCTGCCTGTCTGCCAGGGTGAAAACCTCAGAGCTGTTTGAGAGATGGCGGAACCTGCAGGTGTGTAGGTGGTCGCAGAACAAGGAGGAGAGCAACAACTTCAAGTAAGCACTACTCCGTCTCCGCAGAGGAAATGTACAACTGAATGTCTAGATGTTTTTTTTAAAGGAGCAGTGTGTAACATTTCGGGTATTTATTAGCAGAAATGGAATATAATATTCATAAGTATGTTTCCATTATAATCACTTGAAACTACGAATCGTCTTTCCGTTAGCTTAGAATGAGTCCTTCATATCTTCGATATCTCCGACACGCTTGTGAAACTGTGTGAGTCGCGGAGTGCAGAACTGCAGTACCGCCAGCTGCCGTCTGACTTCCGTTGCTCCTATAGTAGTGTTATTATGGTAAGGATGGCCGCTGAGCGCAACATGTTCTCATCCCAATTCGTTACATAATGCCGCTTTATCACGCCCCTTGGCATCACTTTATTTTTAGTATCAAAACCACTATAGTTAGTCACTTTAGCCACACCACTAGATGTCGCCAAATCCTACACACTGCCCCTTTAAATCTTGGACAATTGCTCATTTGAACTGAGGATATGTTTCAGAAGTTTGCCAAATAATCAGAGACGCCAACTGTAAAGCTGTGGATTTCCATATTCACTATATCTGTGATATGCAGGACTACCCCTCCACATCCTGTATACGTCTATTCTGATTTCTGTTATTGGAGTTTTATAACAGTTTGTTCATAAGAGGTCAAACAGGGAGTTCACCCAAAACTTAAGAAGCGTCATTATGTAGAATAACATACTGTACATTTTCTTCATCTGTAAATGATGTTTCGGCAAACAAAAATAATCCATATTTGTTAATGTCCCTTTAACATATTAAACATGAAAAATGTCTTTATTTGGTGTAATAACAATAATGCTTTATGATCATTTCCGCATTTTGTCACATGTGAAAGCCCAGTTTGTGGCAAAGGGATGGGTCACTATTTCTATACTTCTTTACATAACATATTGGTTTTTAATAAGATCAGAAGAAAAGAGAAAATATATATATTCAGCGCTAAAAAATGGGTTGATTTTTCTATTAATATTACAGAATCAGGGTCCGTGAGACCCCAAACAAGGAGGTCAAGCCAAAATCAACACAACACAAGGATTAAGCTAGTTCTGGTCTTGATTGAAGTCTTATAAACTAACTCCTGTCCTTTCTTTGTTGTCTCCGTGAAGGATGTCTCTTGCTCGCTGCTGTAATGCTCCGTCCTTTCTGTTCACCACCAAGAGGAATACTCCTGCAGGGACCAAGCTGAGGTACGAGGTGGACACCAGTGGTATTCTTCCCATCACCACTGAAGTCTTCAAGATGTTCCCTGATGTGAGTCCAACAGCTGTTTATGTTCCTCTATTGACTATAGAGGCAGACTTGATATGGTCTGATGCCACTGTGATAAGATCTATTTAATTTCAACGCCGTCTGTCTGAATTTAACGAAACGTCTGTTTCATCCAGGATATGCCGTACTCCAAATCCCAGTACAAGAGATGTGCTGTTATTGGAAACGGTGGCATCATCAAGAACACCAAATGTGGGAAGGAAATAGACTCGGCAGATTTTGTGTTTAGGTATACGGGATATAATCCTTCGGTGTTTGTTATGGTTGTATATGAATAAAACTTGGACTGCCAACAGAGCATGCAATCACACAAAAAGACTTATCAACATTACACTTGAACTTTTGATAGTTTTCTTTTCTCACACAGTAGACAGTTTACAATGATGATGGCAGATTTACCTTTTGAAATTCTTAGTAATATTGAAACCCTGATTTCAAACATAGGAAGATAAAAGCAGGCGTCTTTTTTCTGGCCGGCGACGGCCATTTTTGTCGGCTAAAAAAGATGTTGCTGGCCGATTTTATCAGCTATAGCTAGCTAATGAAGCTAAACGTTAACGTTACGTCCACTAAAAGTGCTTGTTTTTGCCCGTGACCAGCTGCCGTCTACAGCGCTCTCCCTCAATACTGGACCAAATTCAGAAAATGTTGTCCCTATTAATCACTTAGACACAAAAACATGGGAAAATAGAATTTACCTTTTACCCTTGGCCTATAGAGTATTTCTGCTTGCAGCTTTCTCAAGAACCCCTCATCCAAACAACTTCACACTTGACACTGCACTTCCTTTGGTTCTCATCAATACAACCGCCAACTGTGAAGTCGATCGGATGAACCGTTGTCGAGAATCTAGTAGGACACACATACATACAGACAGAGACTCCTTCCATTTGTGTGCAGCTCACCAGCATGTCGAGTTTGTATCAAGTCAAACCAAATGTTTTTAAACTCCTTTATCAGTGGATTTGTACTTTATTTTCCACAGGTGCAACATCCCACCCATCAATGAGAAGTACTCAGCTGATGTTGGCACTAAAACAGATCTGGTGACAATAAATCCGAGCATTATTACAGAGAGGTACTGTAAATACGTGTCTGAGCGAGAAATCAGGCCTCTCTCTCTCTTAGTCTGTCTCCTTGTCTTTTGGCTTTTCACATCTTTATGTTTCACTTCGTCTGCAGATTTCAGAAGCTGGAGAAATGGCGGCGACCGTTTTACGACGTCCTCCAGAACTACGAGAACTCCTCGGTGGTGCTTCCCGCCTTCTACAACACCCGCAACACTGACGTATCGTTCAGAGTCAAGTACATGCTGGATGACTTTGACTCCCAGAGAGGCGTGTACTTCTTCCACCCGCAGTACCTGCTCAACGTGCAGCGTTTCTGGGCGGTACAAGGCGTCCGGGCCAAACGGGTCAGCAGCGGCCTGATGCTCGTGACCGCCGCCATGGAGATGTGCGAGGAGGTCCACCTCTACGGTTTTTGGGCGTTTCCCATGAACCCCTCTGGCATCTTCATCACCCACCATTACTATGACAACGTCAAGCCACGACCGGGCTTCCACGCGATGCCCCATGAAATTTTCAACTTCATGCACATGCATACTCGCGGAATCATCAACGTACACACGGCGCCGTGCACGTGATCCCTCACTCCTCTGCTTTAACGTGGTTTACCTTTTAGTTCAGGTTGTGTTTTATTTCAGTCAATGAGACACTTGTTGGCCTTCAGAGCGTACACTTCTTTGCTCTCACTTATTCCACAAGACACAGTGAAGGTCGCTTGCTTTAATTGCCAACATACTTCTCTTTTCGACGTGTACCTTGAATTGTTCACTTAGCCAATCAAATCACTATGGTTACCTCCGACTCTCTAACCATAGGATGCTTGTTTTTAATGTGAAAAGTGGTCCTCATAGTGATGTCGTTTCTGTGAAGTTTTTCTAGTGGCTCTGCTGTACAGAGGTGTTGTTTTCTACTCAACGTTGCACAGGTATTTACGCTGAAATGGGCCGCAGTGGTGGTCTTTGTACCCCCTCAGTCATTCCCCTAGTCTTCTCTCTTTATTTTGGACACTCTGTGGGTGTGACAGCTTTTAATGTTTGTGCAAAACAAAATCTGAACCTTGGTATTAAACTAATATTTAAAAAAAAAAAAAAGATCATCTAATTGTCTACTTTTGTAATGTATTTCCTATTCACCATATTCACGGGGTGAATATTTTAAAAACACTATGGAAATGGCCTGTTTTCAGTGGCCTACTTTCTCCCAATTCAAAAAAATCCTCTGATATTTCCGGTGAAAAAAAGTGTACACGAGAAGAGGCGAGGATGTTTTGTTTTTTTTGGCTTGTCATGGTTTTGGACAAAAGCCAGATGAATATTTTGACACCACCTGAGCAAAACTTTGACTTTCAAAGACATCCAATTTGTAGAGCAACATAGTACTCACAGTACTCATGTTGAGCGACCCAGCCTCTCGTTGTCATTCATGTCTTAAGCCATGCTGCCTTATGAGATATCAAACCCCTCTATATGATATGCAATGCACCCATGTGTTTTGCTTATCTACAAAACATCAAATTAAATCTTAGTTTTTCCCTTAAATCAGAGGAGATTTAAGACTCTCTAAGGTGTAGAAATCCATGTGCGGTTCTCAGCGTATATTCTATTGGAATCAGCAAAGTCTTACTCCCTGTAAAGTCCACTCATAATCATGTAACGCTCTGCATGACTTTACTCTATACTTGGCTTTGTGTGTGCCTGCTTCAATGATCACTGAAATATGTTTACACTTAAAGCCTCCACTGGAACTCACAGTGCTGTTGGAGATGTATTCACGAACTGTTTCACAGGAAGATGAATGGATTCGTTGAATTGTATAATAGTGGATGCGGTTCTCATTGATTAAAGATGCACGAAGGTGGTTGCTGCCCTTTTGTGAACACTTTTATTACTACTGTATTGTTTCACCTCCCCGTGCACTCTAGAAAGCATCGTGCATTTACGAACTAGGAAAGCTGTTTTTACTGTTTATTTTGTTGTACACTTCAAAAAGGAGACTGTAAGATAGTATTTTGTCACTCCTCTGTTCATGCTCTGTTGTGCAATTCTCCATTACTTCCTTTGTAATTGAAGGTTGCTAATAAGATTCATGTTGTTTCTTTCATCATTTATACAGACTCTTTGTGTGTTTATGCACTAGAGACCACACCAAAAATGTTTTTGGCTCGACCACTAAATTGTTGCACAGACAAAACTGAATCGAGAGTGGAAAAGGAAGGGAACTGGTCTGTGTGCTGAAGGGAGGTAATATATAACACAGTGCTTCTTAACTGACTCTGGATCATTCTTTTTAATGGTATTGTGTTTGTAAATAAACTTGTTTGGATTTTCTCACTTATGTTTATGGGTTAATTATTATTGTGTGTGTACATTTGTGAGTAGGGATAGCGGAGCACACTGCTGCACTCATTCGTTATATATTAAAATGATTAGGGCTGTCAATGTTAACGCGAAACAAATTTGTTTTAACCGCACTAATTTCTTTAACGCATTAACGCAACTGGATTTTTAGGTTGTTATGCTAAATTTTGGCGAGGAAAAACTGTCATGACCATTTTCAAAGGGGTCCCTTGACCTCTGACCTCCAAATATGTGAATGAAAATGGGTTCTATGGGTACCCACGAGTCTCCCCTTTACAGACATGCCCACTTTATGATAATCACATGCAGTTTTGGGGCAAGTCATAGTCGAGTCAGCACACTGACACACTGACAGCTGTTGTTGCCTGTTGGGCTGCAGTTTGTTATGATTTGAGCATATTTTTAATGCTAAATGCAGTACCTGTGAGGGTTTCTGGACAATATTTGTCATTGTTTTGTGTTTTTAATTGATTTCCAATAATAAATATATACATACATTTGTATAAAGCAGCATATTTGCCCACCCCCATGTTAATAAGAGTACTTGAATCAAATCTCCCTTTAAGGTACATTTAGAGCAGATAAAAGATGTGAGATTAATTTGTGATTAATTGCGATTAATTATGGACAATCATGAGATTAATCGCGATTAAATATTTGAATGGATTGACAGCCCTAACAATAATTTGCCACAAATAATAACAAGCATTCATATGTTGCATGATTTACAACATTTCCTGACATGTTGTGCTTGTTGAGGCAACAGAAGACACTAATGCTAATATAACCGTCTCATTTCAGACCAGTTAACCTCTGGTTTTGTCAACACCTCAATTATTAAGCAGCGGTCGGTGTCAGTGTCCTCTCACTGACTGACTCAGCAGAGGATGGGCAGGGAATACAACAGATGAGATCATATCTGAGATGTGCTGCAGCTGTAGAGGTCTTCAATTTCTACCCTGTCGACAAGCACAAGAAAGGTGAATTAATCAATTTAGAAATTGGATAGATAGATAATAAGAAACATCTGAGAAGCAATTGAAGTTTTATGATGACAGCTGGCTTAATATTTAAGACAGATTTTAGATATTAGATGGATTTAAGACAGTTAGGCATACCCTCAATTTCTGCAGGGTATGCTGATAGATTGTAGCTCAAGTAATTTGCTGCATCTCATACTCCTCTCTCTCTCTCTCTCTCTCTCTCCCTCATTTCCAGTCTGCCTCTACACTGTCGTATGTCCTATAAAGGCAAAAATGCCACAAAAAAAAAATCATCTTTAACTAGAAAAGTGTTTCAGGGGCAGAGCTCCAGACACATTTCTTTTTTTAACTGTCCCAAAATGAAATTGTTGTTTATTTTGTTATTATTTGTTGGTGGCGTAAAACACTATTACAATGTTGAGGGAATAAATAAGTATATTGTTTTGCTATCCCTATAGAATAAAATTAAAGGATTGCTTTTAAAATAATCCAGATTATACTTTAGTAGCAACACCACAGTGTAGAAATACTCAAGAAAAAGTCATGCATTCAGTTACAGTACAAACATATCAACATCAAAATATACTTGAAGTACAAAACATAAAAGTACCCATAAGGCAAAATGTTCCATTTTAGAATATAAAAGTAATGTTGAAATAGGTAGCCAAAAAGTAATGGATAAATGGTTCAAATATCAATGACAGGAATGGCATAATATGATGGAGAGTGTCTAAATCACTGTCACCACCACCATTAAAGTGAGGTTGTTGTTGAAAAATACATGAAAAAGCTACAATTTGGCTCCCAAGACATAAACAAGTTACCACAAGCAAGTTCAGGTAACTTTATAGTGTTATTATTTACATGCAGTTCTAAAATACAAGGGAAAAGTAAGGCAAAAACATGCTGCCGGCCTATATATATTGGTGCTCTGCAGGACATTCAAAATTATAAAACCTTATTACATGAATGTTATAGACGTGATTAGTTAAGATTAATGCAGCATTTGGTCTTTTATGTCACTGCACTGGGTCAAATGAGGTTTGACTCCCTGCTGTCATCCGTAGGTTGGGTAATCTGATGTTGAAAGATCAATATGACCAAACTCTGCCCTTCCCCTTGATGCCTATCAGGTGTCAGGTGGCAGCAATAAGACTAATGGGATTTGGCTCATAGGTGCAGATGTTGTACACCAGTGTGATAGAAGAACTGCAACAATAATTAGCATAGAGGAATTTGTGCAATTATAAAAACAGTCTTGCTAAAGACTGAAGTTACTCAAAAGCATTATTTTCCTCTGAACAAATGATGGGAGGGAAGTTTGATGTATATTTTTTACTTGGCACCTTGACTAGTCCTACATTTAAATCTACATTAGGAATGAAATGTCCAAAATATTAAAGTTCTGGTTACTTACTTCAGTGAGAAATTTATAATCTTGTCTCAATAAATCTGGTTAAATCATATTTTGGGGGACACAATATGGATGTAAAAACATTATTGTGCAGATGACGGAGGACAGTGCAGATCCAATCTCGCTCTTAAACTCTTACATAAACAGAAGATTTAGTTTAGGTCTGAGAATATCTAGTGAATTTGTGCATATCTAGTGAATATCTAGTGGACATTTGTGCAGAAATAACTGCTGCAGCTCCTCCAGACCAACAGAGGTTTCCCGTGTCTTGTGAAGTGACGGGGCTCCGCAGAGAGAAACGTTATCGTCTCGAACCAAAACTCCGTTGTCTTCCCTGTTCCTTTTGACCACGGTTGGAAGGCTGAGGCAGGAAAAACCAACACTAGGATCAGCATTGATTCATGGAGAGACCTTCGTCTGGTCAGCTAACATTACTGCCAAGCAGGTGAAATATAGAGTGATATTGTGGTTTTAGCTGACGTGTGTCGCCTCACTGTGTTGATCAATACTCGTTCATGTCTATGTAGAGCGAGCACAAGTGCGCGCGCGCAAGCAACAGGACGCTGACTTTCGTTGACTTAACGGCCACAGGTGTCGCTGTTAACAAGCAATTTCTGATTCTTACAAACAGTCCCTTTAAGTTTGCTGAAAGCAGCCATGAAAGAAATAAATCATTGCTAAATGGATGTTTAGCTAACGTTACTCATATATGGTAAATCTTAAGATACGGTCAATATGTTGCCAGTCATGCGTTTCTTTTATTTAAATGTGATTCATACACATTGGTACACGTTGTTCTACCAGAATAAACAGAGAGGAGTAGTTGTAAGGGAGGGTGAGTTGGTGTATGTGTTAATGCATGTGTCTGTCTGTCTATCTGTCTGTGTGCGTGTGACTGCAGGTAAAAGCGAGACGCCCCCGGCACGTAAAGCGATCCTAACACCATGAATAATGGAGAGTGCCGTGGCAGAGAGGATAAGTTCTCTGTGCAAGGCTCCTTTTTCACAGGGCTTTCTCCCGTGGGTCACGTGAGTGCTGAGGTGACAGTAATTTTTCATGAGTAGTGTGTGTTAGTCATATGGCCATATACTGCCTAGGTAGGAGACGTCCAGGTAGCCGTTGCATCCTCTGCCTGTCCTGAGTCTGTCTACCTGCAGCAGCACACACCCACGCTGCTCTGAACCCCACGATCCCACAACCTCTCTGCAGCCAAGGGTCAAATGAATTGTCTTACACCATTAGAAACTCAAGGCAGCACTTACGAAACTAAAGGCCAGGGAAGTGGATGAATAAAAGATGCCGTCGAAACAGAAAAAATCCACAGCTTCAGAAGAAACCGAAGAGGTCGATGACGAAGTGGAGGAAACAGAGCCAAAATTAAAGGAGAAGAGTGATGGTGTAACCCGGGGGGACACCACAAAAGGAGATAAGAGTCGGAAGAAACACAAGAGCGCAGAGAGCTCTGAGAATCAGGAGGCCCCAGAGAAAGAGAAGAAGAAAAAAGAGGGAGACAAAGTAAAAGAGAAGAAGAAGAAAAAGAAACCAGATGATGATGCTGGTGCTGTGATTGAAAATGAAGCAGAGGAGGGTGAACAGAACAACAATGACCCCACGACCAATTCAAAAAAGGATAAATCAGAGAAGCTCAAAGAGGAAGTGACTGAGGGAGCGAAGGAGGAAAAGAAGAAAAAGAAGAAGAAATCCTCCACAGAGAATCCAGAGGAAGAGGAGGAGATGGGATCCAAGGATAAGAAGTCGAAAGATGGAAAGAAGAAGAAGAAGTCTCACAATGATGATGATGAGGAGCCTTTGATTGAGGAGCAGGAAGAGGAGGAGGACTCAAAGAAAAAGAAAAAGAAGAAGGCAAAGAAAGGATCGGCGGACAGTGACGAAGATAAAAAGAAAAAGGGGAAAAAAGCCAAAAATAAACAGGTGGACTATGGTGCGATGTACCAGAAAGAGCTGCTGGACTACCACACAGACTCATCTGATGGATACGAGGATGAGTACTACAAAAAGAAAGGTAAGGATACGACATTGTAGAGCACACACATGTTGTATTACAGTCTCAGTGACTTGACGTATGTATTTACCTGTTGGAGTGTCCCAACTGGTCAAGTCTTGAATACAGGTTCCCTTGAGCTTGGAGCAGCAGCACCCCGGGGGAATCTCTCTGTGATTGTTCTTGGGTGAAAGCTCAGTTATGTTCCACATGAATGGAGCCAAACAGAAGCTCGGGGGCAGACAGGTGCTGGGTGCCGTCCCAGTCTCCGGGGCTGGGAGAACCACCGGCGGCCAGAGGCAGGGCCGGGAGCCAGAGGAGCTGTCTTAAAGCACATCAGAGGTTTTCACACAGGGGGGGGAACTAGATCCTGCAGGAGGCTGCAAAATAGTTTATTTGGGAGACCACAGGGTGATTTATTGTATAAGTAAAATAAGATATTACAACCTGAATGATGAAAATCTTGACACCTATTTGTTTACGTGACAATATTGAGTAGACTAGAAAAGACAAACCTGGTAAATACAAAATTATTTTTACTAAAATGACTTTGATTCTGAGCAACTCAGTTGCCTAAGAGTTAGATAATCAACCAATGAAAAATGAAAAATCTTAAAGGTAGGATTGGTTAAGATTTTAGAATTTTTTTTTAATGTTATATTAGTTGAAATTCTCATTACATCCCGACAGCAATTAATAAATCAAATGCTCTGACAAAAAAAGAAAAAAATGCGGTATCTGTGGTGGTCGCAGGACTGTAATAAACCCACCTGCCTGTGTGCACTCTGCCCGTCCACTCATTGCGCGTCACCAGAGTCATTCCACAAGCTGCTAACTTGACAGCTGTGAATACTATCAACAGCTATGTTGGTTGTTTACCTTCATTATGATAATTTATGGATTTGGCGGGAGGCCTAAAGAGACGGACTGTCAGTGTTGATTCTTGGTGACTTTCTCGCTAGACTTACTCGCTAGACTTTTAGAGCTAGTGATGCTAGCTATTTTCATTGGAAAAGACGTGGCAACACTGGGCTCGGTTTTTCAGTTGGATCATTTAAAAAAAATCGAGTGTACTCTTATAGTTTCTCAAGATCACCGACCCTGCTTTTAACTCAAATGTCTACTTAAGACCTTTTCCTGATCTTTCAAAAGCATTTTGCAGTTGAAAGCCCCTGCAAAAGCCAGTCAGTGGACCTTTGAGTTTAGACTATTCTGTTACACTCCACACTCAAATCATGCCCATAAATAAGTTATGCATTTATACTACTAATTTGCAACAGTAAATGCTTTTTGAGAGAAAAATAATCCCACTTGATAACATAACATAGGAAATGTTTTTAATCAGCAAAGTCGCAAAATGTTCATACTCGTATCAAAAATTTTTTTTCCAACTTTTCTATTCTATTTGTTTTTCTTGCAATAGAATATCCTCTCATTGCTACTATGGGATGATGTCGATTTTTATGGTTTGCTTAAAGATTGCTTAGAAAGATTGTGGTCTTATATTGAAGGAGTCAACCTTGAGTTGAAGCACGAGACAGGAAGTGTTTTCAGCATTAACATTAAACCGAAACCATACTCTTTCCTTAATCTTAACCAAAGTGCTTTTTTTGCCTAAATGAAGGAACTAAAGCAAACATCTCTGGCATCAAAGTTTTTATCTTGGGAAACATATTATGAGACCTCTTATGACACAAGGTTACCATAAAGGAGCGTTTGGAGAGTGCAGCACTCAGCTGTATTCAAATGTGTTCTGAATGAGAAAATTGCACATAAAACCGTCTGAACTTAAAAGCTTTTTTTATGTCTTTTCCCCATCATGTTGACAGAGAGAGTGCTGTAAATGTGACATTTTGGTGTATTTTCGAGCATTTTGACTGCCAGATAATTGCTACCATTAAGTAGTTGACTAAAGCGAATGTGCTTTCAGCTTCTGATCCTTGTGCCGATTATGAAAGGAGCATTAAGTATCATTATTTAGCATCAGTAGCAGTGATGCATGCCTGCTGCGTACAGGTCTTTCTTACTTCACTGGCTCACCAAGGAGTTAATCGAGGCTCAGTGTCAATCTGATTTTATCAGGTGTCTCTCTTTCTCTTTAATCCGGCTTTAATAGCTCTGCTCACTGTTAATTAGATATCCATGTCCCTATCGGATCGACTTTGGTCAAATTGGTCTTTATCAGGTCTCTGCCTCTCCATTCCTGGTTGTTTTTAGGTAATCTGTCTGTCTCTGCTTCTTCTGCATGTCTCAATTTATCCTCTACTTCTACTTTCTTTATGCATTCCTTGATGGATGTTTTTAATGAATCTAAAATTATTTCAACATATTTACTCCTTCAATCCACACTAACTTTTCAACACAGTCTACATCTGTTCAGACTTGGACACCACTTTATTCTCCCTAGACAGTGTCCCATACCTTCCAGTCTATCTTACAACACCATAGGAGAGAGGAGTTTGCACTTGCGTGCAGTAATGCAGCAGGACTATAGAATTACCACTGTATAGGCCCAGCTATTGTCACAGCAACAGCCAATCGCCGACTAATCTCCTACTGAAGATTTAATGTTGTTACCGTAACTTAAACACAGACTGTTTCACAGGTGTTACTTTCAAAATCCTCTCCAAAGAAATACAGATTCTTTGTATGTGTTTTGTTGGGAAATAGAAGTAATCAGCTCATTGGATTCATGGTGACAAAAGTTGAGTGAAAAGCAACTCGCATGTGATTATATACAGACCACGGTGCATGTTTGTAAGTAAAAATAGCCACATGCATAGGCTACCCACATCATCTTATAAGACTAACTGTTTGTTGCCAGAAAAAAAGACTGAATAGCCCTTATTTAAATCATTAGGCATTAGGTCCCAAAAGTTATAGTAATATGTTCCCCATCTTTTCACCAGTTAGCACTAAACACAAAGTATACCTGAGGCTAATGGGAATGTCATTAGTTTTGCAGGTATGTAGTCATAAACCAAAGTAATTAAACTATAAAATACACAAATTGAATGCATTTGCCCAATTTCCTGACAATCCATCCAATAGTTGTTGAGATATTTCACTAACAAACACAAATATGGCGCTTGAGGAAAAGTCAGCGGATCAACAAAGTCAGTAGGCTTCATCCTCTGGGATCCATCAATGTCTCAACCAAATATCATGGCAATCCATCCAGTAGATGTTGAGACATTTCAGTCTGGACCGTCAGACATCCAAATGTTCAAACAGGCTGTGACCTCAGATATGTGTGTGTCCACTCTTCTTCTCAAACACCTTAAATGACACAAACTTGAGTTTCATCCTGTTTACCTTCCCGTCAACTCAGTGGCTTGATCAGACGACGAGACACATTTGTGAAATGTGAGAGAGGCTTGGCTGGTGTATCACACCAGACATGGATTCGCTGCAGATTCGCCGCATTGAATTCCCTGGCATCGGTGCATGGAAGGAAACATAATGCTCCCTGATGTTTATAGATTATTGGACACTGTCTGAGGATGTGACTTTGTGTTTGTCCTTTTATTCAACCTTTACTAAGTCCTTTGATAGACCTCGTAGAATTTATTCCCTGTACGTGCTTTCATTATTTCAGACTTGTGATGTTTATTGCAACGTGGGCAATGGGGCACACATTTCCTTCTCTCCTTTCTCTGTCTAATCTCCACTCTCCTCCCTCTTTCAGTGTATGAGGTGGTCACTATTACTGGTGATGTAAAGGGAGCCGGGACAGATGCTAATGTGTTTGTCACCCTTTTTGGAGACTTTGGCGTCACGCCCAAGGTTCACCTGGCGAGCAAGTGAGTTGAAAAAGGGTTTGTGTTGATGTCATTGAGTTATAACATGCTTTGATTAAATATGTAAGACTCTAAGGCCCAGTTTCAATCCGGCCACTACACCCTCCCACTCTGTGACGGAGGGAGACTACACAAGGGTATATTTGATCCTACGTATACAACATAACCTTTAAGTTCGTAACATCTGTATGACAATATTAAATGTAAATTTTAGTTTGAGCTGTTATTTTTTTGTTTGTACCCGTAGTCGCGTGTAACTTACATTTTTGTACAAAGCGTGTTTCATGATGAACACAAAACAGCGTTTTACGTCGCCATTAAGGGCTGATGGTCGGCGTCGTTGCAGACCTGCAGTTAGAGGGTTTCATAACCCACTTCCACGCCTAGCTACTGAGTGGAAGTGGGTAGGGAGAGGGTGTAGGGGCTGGATTGGAGTTGGGTCTAAATCAGGTCTCAGTGACTCACTCTGCTCTGACTTTTTATTTCACTTATCATATCAGGTTTTATGTGTCGCTTAGAGTCAATTGGATTCTGTTTCAGTTTATATAATTAATAAGCTTATCTAGTTTAATACTTTTTCAATGTCAGCTGTTAACTTTTAACCTTGTCTATTCCTTTCTGATCCTTCAGCACAGAAAAGAGGTATTTTCTAATCAGTCTGCTAAAGGATGGTTATGATTCTGTCCTTGTGTTGAGTTGTATTGTGTATATAACACTGTATGGGGGGGCATTCCTGCTCAGCATCCCGTGGAGCCCATGAATCATGACCTGTTTGTCAAAAACGGCATTAACCTGAAACGTAAAAAAATCCGTTGATGTCAGAGCATGTTCATGAAGGCTCGGTTGCGGTGCAGGAATCTCTCCTCTATACAGTCGTTCAAAACGTCGGACACAGAATATCTGGAGTAAGGAGGAACTATGTGACATGGCCGGTCTTCTTTTCCATTCATATGCAAATGAAAGAAGACCACGATGTCATTTCTGTGGATGATCAAATGACTCTCAGGGGATCTTATCAGCAGCAGGCTCCCTTTATCTCTGCACACATTCATTGACAGATAGGCTTACCTGTCCAGCGTATAGGATATACCAACTTATTGAAAGCCACACTGGACCATGTCATCCACACCTTGTGGTGGTCTCTTTCAACCACGTCCGACAGCATCAACATGCTATGTATTCAGTATCTCCATGCTGCGTGGCCATAGTGTTACTCAGCAGAAATACCATACATGGATGTTGATGAGTCGCTTATAATAAACATATTGCATAGTTAGGAGTTTCACCTTACTCCGATATATATTAGGTCCTGCCTGTATTGTGTAATGATTAAAACTTTATAACATGATACAGGTAAGGGAGGGTTTCTATGTCTATAAATATATTTGCCCGATTGCAGATCGGAGCAGATTAAAGATGCAACTCTTTGGAAATTCATTGTGATTATAACAAATTCAAATTGCATGAATTCCAAAGTTTGCGTTGGGTTTGCTTTTCCACATAATCAATCTCTCCCCATCAGTGTCTTACAGGTGATTTCACACGGAAACAGAGAACGAGGGCATGTATTTATATGGAGTATTTTTAATTGTTGGCAGTTGTTTTATAAACACTGTCCACTTTAATTATGCGCGCTTTGGCATTGCCTGTGGTTTGAATATTGCAGGGAGATGAGCACAGATGGAGATGTGGGTCAGAGACAAAGGCAGGTATTCTCTGTTAATGGAAAAAGAGGGTGTCTGATTCGCTGTGGTTGGCAGAGGGGGGTCCTCTTTGCACACAGCTCAGCTCTGTGAGGGGTAGAAGTACGTGATTAGGAGGAGGAAAGCGTTGAAGTGGCCAAACCTCAGGAGGTTTTACATTATACAACTGCCATGAGACCACCAGAGTTCCCTAAGCCGAATCAGTCAGGAGATGTAATTTACTGTCCCAGAGTTCAGTTCAGTTGACTGTGTTTCTTCAACCCCAAATAGAGCATCTCTCTCTTTCTTTGTCTCACACACACACATACACTCCACATACATACTCTCCCAAATTCTCACATTTTCCATGTTTCCTCAATTTACAGAAGCAGAACTGCATTTGAGAAGAATAAGACGGATGTTTTCCGTGTCAAAACACACAACGTGGGGCCTATCAAGAAGCTCAGGTACTGTACAGCAGATTTAATGTGACAGAAAAGCCCACAGCGCTCACTGCGATTTGCATTAACTCATATATAAATATATATACTACAGTATATACCCAGAATACACAGCTACGGGTCACTGACAACATCACGGTTTATGCTTGAGTATACCTCGCGCAGGATAACAGCAGCTTACAGAGAGGATCACACAGGAACATTTCTCACTTATTTTCCAGCTGTGGCGCTGGCCATCAAAGGATTTCACCCAGTGACAGAAGGTTAAGCCCCATCTGTTGGGAGTTAGTGTCTTACTCCAGAGGAGGCTGAGTTACATCACAGCCGCCACACATGAACAGTGAAACGAGGCGGCAGGATACAGTTAGTCAGAGATTGCAAAAAGTAGAGATTCTTCCGAAAATTCAGAACTATGGAAGTGTTGCTTTTCCCCCCCAGCATGTTTTACAATGTTTTGTCAAAACAATCCCAACTCAAAGTACAATTTCTAGCATATTTTTTGCTCTTTTACAACTGATACTGCTGACCATCTCCATGATAACTGAGCAAACTACATCTACTGATCAAGATTCCAGAAATGGAGTAGACCTTGAGTTGCGATTGTCAAACTACTGCATCCAAGATTAAGATTGCTTCTACAATATTGTTGTCAACGATGCCAGAAGAGCGTGAATCTATTCATCAGGGGTGGAAGAAGTTCTCAGATCTTTTACTTCAGTAAAAAGTAGCAATACTACAGTGTATAAATACTCTGTTACAAGTAAGCGCCAAATGTAAAAGTATTAATTATGCAGAATGGCCCATTTTAGAATAATATATATTATATAACTGGATTATAATTATTGATGCATTAATGTGTTCATCACATTAATGTTGTAGCTGATAAAGATGGACTATTTTTAATTATTTTATATACTGCTGCATTAGCTTAATCTATAATAATACATCATAATTTATTCGATTTATTAGTTGATTTATATTTTATTAATCTGAATCCTCAAAGCAACTAGTGACTAAAGCTGTCAAATAAATGTAGTGGAAATGGAAATACTCAAGTAAAGTACGTCAAAATTGTACTTAAGTACATTACTTGAGTAAATGTACTTTCCACCACTGCTCTCAATTTATTCAAATTCTATTTCAACAATATAGTAGTAGCTAGATGTTATAAAATCAGACAAGGGGATACCAAGGCTGTTCACTCCTCAAGTGCAATTCAGACTACTAACCTAGAAACGTACCATTTCTAATGCTGGATAGTACTGGAGACTTTTCTACTATAAACAGCAGTGATCCTCAAACAAATTAGACACACAGGACAGTTTATAGGCGCAATGTAATGCTTGTATTTCTACATTTGGCGTAGCAGTTACTCATAAATTGAGTGCATTATTAGGGGTCCAAGCACAGCTGGTACTCTTGGAACTGTCTGGATTAATTGTGCGAGAGCAGGCAAGCTTCTATTATTCTCCTGTTTGGCCGTTTTTTTCTCTTTATTGTGTGAATGCTGGCAGAAGCCCATTTTTGGCATCAAACTACTCCGAAATGATTTTTGCAACAAAAAAATCGAATGAATATCAAATCTGGTTTGAATCCAGCTCAGGAACATTTGTGTGTGAATCACATGGTGTCTCTTGTGCTTTAAAAGTTGTTTAATCCAAATATGTCTAAACAATTTCAGGGTTCTTACGCATCCTGGAAAACAGTTGAACAACAAAATAGTCTCCATTGTTTGGTATTTACCACTGCAGAAATTCAAACAAACTAAAAACGAAATAGGCATTGGTGCATGTGATATGGAAAACTCATTTGTGATTGCCTGCAGGGTGAATTCATATCACACTATGACTCCCCAGGATCGAGCACGACAACACGGGGATGAACGCCAGCTGGTTCTTGGACAGGGTCGTTGTGACCGACATGAACCGGCCCCATCTGCGCTTCTACTTCGCCTGCAACAACTGGCTGAGTCGGGAGGAGGCTGACAACCTGTTTGTCAGGGACCTGCTGGGCAGCATGAACCCCATGGACGTCCCGAAATGTAGGTCACTCTGGGACAAACATGCAGCACACAAAGCAGACCGACACGAAGGTTCACAAAGGTTGAAATGAAATAACAGTTGATTAAAATTCCAAATACCTCCACTACATTGCAGAGCAACCACTGGGTTTGAACATTTCACCCGAAAGACTACAGTTTAAGATAAAATACAATATACATAATCTTTGCCAGTCAAACCAAGATCTCTAATACTTATGCTAATGTCACTTTCTCCTTAGAATCAATATATATTAATAATAATAACTTTATTTATATACCACCTTTAAAAACAGAGCTTACTAAGTGCTTTGACAGACAAAGCAAGCAGGATACAAGCCAACAGAAAGCCAAACAAAAAACTAAGGTAAAATTTAAACACAGATAGAAACAATAAAATCATATCAATTAAATAAATACAAATAAAAGAAATAAAACAATACAAATACAAATCAAGTCTATAAAAATGGGTTTTAAGAAGTGATTTAACAACACAAAAAAGGTGCACTATTAGACGGGTACTCTTTTCCAAATTAGAAATGTATAGCCACGACAAATTAACAGAAAAACATCTTTTAGTTGAAACCCGACAATGTGTCTGGCCACTTGTACACAAAGGTGCCTGAGAGCCTCTACGGTTTCATTTTGTAATTGAATTCCAACCGAGTATAATCCTCAGGTAAACCAGCCCATGTGTCCTCTGTTGCAATGTGATCTAACATCTCAGCACCTGCAGCCAGTCAAGCAGAGCGCTGTGAAGCCAAGGCTCAGATAAAGACATGAGGACACCGTGCTGTGAGGGAGTGGTCAGAATAAGATGGCTGTTACTCACACACACACACACACACACACACACACACACACACACACTGTTATGAATATTTAACCTGGAAACCATCTCAGTGTGGATTTGTAAGTTACCTGCCTAATAACAATAGAAAAGTCCAACTAATTCTGATTAAATAGTGCTACTAATTAGAAAATTGGTTCTGACAGATACTGATAATCATCATTTACTGCACTGTGAACTATAGGGCTGCAAATAATGATTATTGTCATCGTCGATTAATCTGTCGATTATTTTCACGATTAATCGATCAGTGTTTCCCAAATCCCAAGATGACGTCCTCGAATGTCTTGTTTTGTCCACAACTCATCAACATAGAGAAGTAAAGAAACCAGAAAAATATGCACATTTAAGAAACTGGAATCAGAGAAATGTAACTTTTGTTTTTACTCCAACCGATTAATCGATTAGTTAATCTAGCAGCTCTACTGTTAGCCTTTCTGCATTGTTTATATAAATAACTGTATCCTTGATTTCCTGTTTTGCAGTAAATAAATACATAGTGAGTGTCTTCACTGCTGACATGAAGGGAAGTGGAACTGATGCTCATGTCTTCCTAAACATCTTTGGAGAGAATGGTGACACAGGTAGAGATTTTTTGTTGTTTTTCACAAAGGCTGGCTCCAAAAGCGAGTCAATCTCCATAGACCCTCATGTTAAAATGCCTGACTTTACAGCAGAAATAAAGCTAGCTGTCTGCTCTGCTGCGTCACCCAGCCTCACCCGCCTCAGCTCCACCGACGATCCACCTCTTTGCCCATTTTTGGATTAGCTGGGAGTTAGGCTGCGTCGTCACTGTCATGATGGCGATGGCTGGAGCCGAACACTTTGTGCTTCACAACTTCAGAAACCTTTGGGTGACGTCACGGAGATATACGTCCATATTTTATACTAGTCGATGATTTTGTCTGATTTACAGAGCGAAACAGTCCAAAAGATATTAAATTTACAATGATATAAACAGAGAAAAGTGGTAAATCCTCACATTTGTGAAGCTGGAACCTGTAAATGTAACAATTGAATATCAAAATATTAGCCAATTAAGTAATCCATCATTTCAACGCTAGACACAAGAGGCTCTTATTTAACACCAATAGCCGTGATACATACTGTTGTATGTGTATTATTACAGTAATGACTGTAGCTACGTCTTCACTGTGATTCCAATGTGTTTGACTCCCGTTCCAAAATGCTTTGTTTATTATGAAAGGAGAGAGACGGCTGGACAGCGACAAAGACAACTTTGAGCGCGGGTCAGAGGACAAGTTTACGATAGAGGCGCCAAACCTGGGAAGGCTGAGGAAGATCACCATCGGCCACAACAACAGAGGTTCATCGGCTGGATGGTTTCTAGATAAGGCATGTTTAAATCTGGTACACGTGCATAATATTTACAGATGTGCACACATGCATAAAAACACTCTAACATGTCTCTCCAGGTAGCGATTGATGACATGGGGAATAAAGAAGTGTACGAGTTCCCAGTTAATCGTTGGTTTGCCATGGACGAATGTGATGGCAAAATACAGAGAGATGTGTTGGTTGGATCCGTGCAACCAATGGGTGAGAACAACACAAGCCACTAAATCACTGCAGAAAAATAAATAAAACGTAAAGAACCAGTGTGTAGCATTTCGGGGATCATTTTGCAGAAATGGAAGATAATATTCGTAACGAATCGTTGTGTTTTCGTTAGCTTAGAATGAGCCGTTTATATCTACATAGGGAGCAGGTCCTCTTCACGGTGTCTTCATGTTGCTTCGCTATGTTTCTACAGTAGCGAGAGAGAGCCTTTCACGTTTTTATGTTACCTGATGGCCACCATAGTTCTGACACTCTTATGAAACTGAGGTAACTTGAACTGCAGAGTGCAAAACCGTGGTACCGCCAGCTGCCGTCTGACTTCCGTTGCTCCTAAAGTGGTGTTATTATGGTAAGGATGGCCTCTGAGCAAGGTGAACGTTACCACGGTTTTACACTAAGCAGCTCACATTACCACAGTCTTGGAAAGGGAGGAGTGAGCGGAGGGGTACTCAGTTGGTTGCAGCCCGCAATAGGCTTGCCGCGGTAGTCTGTGTTACACGGTGTTCGGGCACACACCGATTACATTACGTACCTCCACCGTCGTTTTGCTTTTTTTTACAGAAATAAAACCCATTTAGTTCATTTTTGTGCCATGTTATCATCATATCATCGTAGTCGGATGACGGACGCTACAAACTGAAAGCTCGACCGGAGAGGACAGACACACCACCACATAACGTTAAAGATCAAAATAAGCGCTCTACACATATTGACTCATCTTTTCTTGTGAAATGTCCGGTGTACCACCGGTGTTGTCACAAATTTATTAACAGGTGGGAAAATTTCCTCACGTCACTACACCCCAAATCTGCAACCACACCACTAGATGCCGCCAAATCCTACACACTGTCCGTTTAAATATCTTCTTTTTGGGAATTACAAAGTTGACCAAACAACCAGACAAGCCAAAACAAACACCAAGGATATATATGCTGATTTCTTAGGAAAAAAATGATGAAATTTAACAAGTTCACGGGCTATTATCACATCTCAAATTGGGTATTTTCCTGCATCTACTTAGGAATTGTATATAATGTGCAAGTGATGACCGGAGATGTGAGGGGTGCAGGCACCAACTCCAAGATCCATATCGTCATGCACGGCTCCAAGGGATTAAAGAACAGCGGCAAAGTATTCCTGGAGGGTGGCGCTTTCGAGCGCGGTCTCATCGACATTTTCAACGCGGAGATTTGTGACCTGATCAGCCCGCTCAGCAGGGTGACCATCGGGCACGACAACGGCGCTGTTGGTGCTGGATGGTACTGTGAAAAGGTACTGCACCTCTGCTTTTGGTAACAGAGGGATTCTCAAAGTGTCATTCACCCACCAAACACCCGTTTTCCCCTCTAGGTGGTAATATACTGTCCATTCACGGGCATCGAGCAGACTTTCCAGTGCGGGATGTGGCTGGATGAGGACGAGGGGGACGGACTGATTGAGAGGGAGCTGTACGAGATGGTCTCTCTCAGGCAGAAAAAACAGAAGAGTGGGTGGCAGATCTCTCCTCGTTGAAAGAAAAGCAAATCACTCATTTTCTCTATACCAAAACAGAATTCAAGTTGCATTTTATTGAATTATATCTGAATCTGAAAACACGTTGGCTTCTGATTACTCTTCTTCTGCTCCAGAGTACCCATGGTCCCTGTGGATTTTGACATCAGATGTGAAGGGGGCAGGGACAGACGCCCAGGTGTTTCTGCAGATCTATGGAGAGAAGGGCAAGTCCGATGAGATCAGACTGGAAAACAACTCGGACAGTTTTGAACAGGGCCAGCTTGATAAATTCATGGTATCATCTGCTAAACTGAGCACATCACAGCGTCTTCCACTTCTCACACTGATCCTAAGATTGTTTTAAGTACCTGTTGTTATTTTCACTGTAGATTGAAATGCCAGACATGGGAAAACTGCTGAAAGTGCGCATCTGGCACGAGAAGAGACACCCATTTGCTGGCTGGCATTTAGCGAAGGTGAGACCCATCGATCTGTCTGCCTGATGTGTCAGTGTAAGCTGTTAAATCCCCTCTTAGCACTAAATTAGACACTGACTTAGAGTTTAATGTTGCACCTGATCTCAGAAGTAGAGAAGCTTCAGTCTTCATTTGTCTGAAGGTTCGATCATAAACCAGAGATGAAGATGATGACACATATGGCTGTGACTTTCTGCAGGTCACTTTGCTCAAAACCCTGACGATGGAGGAATATTCTTTTGAATGTGGCCGTTGGTTGGACATCAACGAAGATGACAATGAGATTGTCAGAGAGCTTCCAGCTACCGGAGCGCTCATCGATGAGCCGTTGCCCTGTAAGAAACTCACACAAAAATGCTCCTGGATACCCACAATTCCCAGTATGAATGTAGGTGCTTTATGGAATATAACGTGTGTCCATCTCTGTTTTTCAGTAATAAAGTATCGTGTTACTATCTGCACTGGCAACGTCGGTGGCAGTGGCACCGACGCCAGCGTCTTCCTCAACGTTATCGGTGACCTGGGCGACACGGGGGAGAGACTCATGTTTATGAGCAAGAACAATGTCAACAAATTTGAAAAGGGCAATGTGAGTACATTATTAATACAAATGAAATAAATCTGGGAAATGCACTGCAAACACCTTTAACCGGTTCTCTCTCTGTTTTCCTTCAGCACGATGAGTTTCTCATAGAGTCCGTGTCCTTGGGCCAGGTGTGCAAAGTACGTGTCGGCCATGATGGTCGCGGTGGAGGCTGTGGTTGGTTCCTCGATAAGGTGTTGGTCCGGGAGGAGGGCCAGCCAGAGTCTGTGGCCATTGATTTCCCCTGTTTCAGGCAAGGAAATAGTACTTTACACGTGACTTAAAAGAACAGTGTGTAAAATTTTGGGGGATCTATTTGCAGAAATAAATCAATAATATTAATAACTATGTGTTCATTAGTGCATAATAACCAGAAACTAAGAATCATTGTGTTTTCGTTGGCTTAGAATGAGTCATTTATGTCTACATAGGGGAAAATGGTAAATTGTGTTTTTGCAGGAAGGCCTCCAGTCTTTATTCCAAGCTTCTGGCTGTAGCTTCTTATTTACCGTACAGATATGAGAGTGGTTTTGATCTTCTAATCTCACTCTTGGCAAGAAAACAAATAAATGTAAAATTTTCTTCTTAATTATTTAAGTCTAACCCACCAAAACACCAAACTGCTGGAAGCCTCATAAATCGTCCACGCTTCCGTTTACTAGTTCTCCAGTGGCAAGCGTTTAAGTAGTTAGGCAGCTGATGGATGAGTTTGCCACTACAAATGGGAACTAAATGCACAGTGGTGAGCCAGCTCTCTCCTTCAGTAACTGGAGCCAAACCGCAAGGCGGAGGTGCAGTGTTACATCTCTGTCTCTCTGTCTGTCTGTCTGTCTGTCCTGTTAAAAGGGAAAGGTTTGGTAGCTTCCAATGCAAAACAATGTAGAACAGTTGTTTGTTTTGTGTTGCTTGTAGTGGTTATGTTCTGTTTGATCTTTTTCAGATTAATCACATTAATCTTAAGGCTAATGGTGATTTAATATCCTCACAATGATAAATAATCTTTGGCTACGTAAAATGTGAAAATGTGATTTTAAATGGAAGCTCATGCATTAAGTATAAACTTGGCAAGACCTGACAAATGCAATTGTTATAATGCATAGCTCCAGCCAATGTATTTTAATATTTGGGTCTGACCTTTTCTCCCTTATTCCTTGTGTAAACTGAATATGTTTCCATGTTTATAAGTTATAAATTCTTCTTTACACACATTTAAATATTCTAGGAGGTTCGGTGGGAGAGTTGATCTCATCCTTTGTTTACTGCTGTAGGATTCAATTTGTCTGTTTTTTCTTCAGGTGGTTGGACCGTAATGAAGATGATGGACAGATCGTCCGCGAGTTAGTCCCAGCTGGAGATGGCGTGCAACTCTTTAGTGAGTAAATAAATAACATTTTAAAGGGATAGTTTGGGTGTTTTGAAGTTGGGTTGTATGAGGTAATCATCCATAGTAAGTGTATTACCTACAGTAGATGAAGGTTGGTACGCCACCAGTTTGGAGAAGCAGACAGGAGTTACTGCACGTAACCAAAGCAATGTACTGCTGTGGACGGGGCTTATCTTATTTTAGCCACCTAAAAGAATCAATTTCAGTTTAAGCTGAAAGGGCTGTCTGATGGCAAGGTAAAGTGGTGAAAATATTCTAAATATAGCGTACATTTGAACTGATCATTTATTTAGGTGGGCCTTTCTTTTAGGTGACTAAAATACATTTTCCTGCTGCCCCCGTCAACAGCAGTACATTGCTTTGCTGCCATGCGGTAACTCCTGTCTGCTGACCGCCTTCTACCGTATGTAATACACTGACTATGGATAAGTACCTCATACAACCACACTTCAAAACACCCAGACTATCCTTTTAAACCAAGGATAGGTTAAGCAAACTAAAAAAAGGACGACAAATCGTATTAATGCTTGTGTAAATTACATTAATTCCCGTCCGTCCATCCTCCCAAGATGTAAGCTACCACGTAGCAATCAAGACAGGCAGTGTGAACGGGGCCAGCTCGGACTCCAGGGTGTTTGTCAAGCTGTACGGTGAGAAGGGTGACACTAGCAAGATGATACTGGCAGTCTCCGACAACGACCTCAGGAACTACTTTGAGACGGGACAGACCGACATCTTTACCATTGACACCTTTGACATCGGACAGGCAAGTTCTTCAGACGTGAGACACACTTCACAGAGAACACAGTTTATCTGTATATCTTATGTCCTCCGTTTTTTACAGATCAGCCGTCTCCTGATTGGTCACACCAATGAGGGCTTGCGCGCCGGGTGGTTTCTGGACAGCGTGCAGATCTCTGTGCCAGTTCATGGAATGCAGTACATGTTCCCGAGCCACCGCTGGCTCTGCAAAGACGAGGCTGATGGGAAAGTGGAGGTTGAGATCTATCCCAGTGAGATCCTGGACATCGAACGATGTAAATAACAACAACATTGAAAGTACTGTACAGTCAGAATTCATCATTTTAAACACAGTAACAGTGATTATTTGCTCTGCCTCTCCTTCTCTAACAGTGATCAACTTTGAAGTAACAGTGGTCACAGGGGATGTGCGTGCAGGCGGCACCAACGCAAATGTCTTCTGTCAGATCTACGGAGATGAAGGAAAAACTGAAGTCATCGCTCTCAAGAGTCGCTCCAACAATTTTGAGCGTGGCACCACTGAGATCTTCAGGGTCTGTATGAAGCCTGTGTCCTGTTATGTCAATGTATGCAGGAGATTTAAGTTCCTGCTTTTAACCGCCGTTTCACACCTATAACCCAGATTGAGGCTCAGGATGTCGGTAAGATCTACAAGATACGCATCTACCACGACGGGAAAGGCATCGGTGACGGCTGGTTCCTGGAGACGGTGGACATCAAGAGGCTGACGATGGCTATGGTGCAGATCGAGGTGGTGAAGAAGGAGGACACCAAGAAAGACAAGAAGAAGGACAAGAAGAAGAAGAAGAAAGAAGAAGAGGTGGAGATGGAGATAATTGAGGAGCTGCAGGAAGTGGTGGAGGCGTTTAATTTCCTCTGTAACCGCTGGCTGGCCAGGGATGAGGAGGATGGGGAGATTGTGGTTGAGCTGCTGACTGAGGACAACGAAGAGCTGGAGGGTAAGTAGAGCATGAATGTGATGTGAAATATGAACATTTGAGGTTACAAAATATTGTTTCATTTTCTTGACATATTAGGGTCAACGGTTTACTGAGGGAATTTTGGATATCTATTTTTATCACCCCATAAATCAGTAAATACTGTCAACAGCTATAAAATGTTCTATTATTCAGGCTATGAATAATATATGAACAAACCCCTCAGTAAAAACCTTCTGAATATACTAGGTAGTAATGAAACTGGAGAGTTTGGTGGATGTAAGTGCTGCTGAAGTGGAGATTTCTGGCTCAGAGTCTGAGAGAAAAACCTCATTTTGAGAAAACAACCTTTAAAGATATGTATTGTTAAATTGCATACATTTTGCAAGACACTACAGGTAAATAGGGTAAAAAAATCTAACTAATATATATCAACATGAAACTTCCCCAGTTGATTACTCACATTAAGACAATATTTTTTTGTATTACAAATTTTCTGAAATGTTATAAATATGCAAATGAAGCATCATCTAATGCTAACTTTTGGTGAATTTAGGATAAATCTGCAGACGCAAATATGTATAGTGAAGTAAAATAAACACCTATATGTGTATTTTGGATGTTTTCTTCTTTCTTCTTTGGATGTTGTGGAAGTAAGATAACCCAAAATCTCAAAATTGACCAGTGCATGATAAACGATATTTTTGACTGGGGTGTCTCCCCTTCATTGGGACATTTTGAATTAGTGTTGCATTAGGTCAGTGGTTCCCAACCTATTGTCCTTGAAGCCCCCTTACTTGTATGTAAGAAAAGCTGCAACATCATAAAGGTTTTTGACTGCAGTGAAAATGTTGTTATTGAAAGGCTAAATGCCAACAGATATGGACTGAAGCAGAATATTTTGTAAGATTTAGCTTCTAAGTAGCAAAAAAATATATATTTTTAAATAGTTTTATATACAGACTTTTGCATAATTATCCAGTAAGTGTGTTATTATGATTTTATTTATACATTTATACAGGGGGCCCAGACCCCAGGTTGGGAACCACTGCACTAGGTAAATCAAGTGCAACGTTAAAATATCAGTCATGATGTTCACTTTGTAACTGTGTTTTCCTCCCAGTGAACTCATATGAGGTTCATGTGTTTACTGGGACTATGTGGGGGGCTGGGACTGACGCCAATGTTTACGTCAACGTCTACGGAGAGACCGGCGACACGGGGGAGCGACGGCTCAGGAAGGCAAACAACCTGAACAAATTTGAGAAAGGCCAGGTGAGCTTTGTTTCTGTCAGTTCTAGATGTGCTAGATATTATTTTTTTCTGTGATAATCTGAGAATTAATATAAACTCTTGGAAAATATGCTTATTCACTTTCTTGCAGAGAATTAGATGAGAAGATTCATACCTCTCATATCTGTTTGTTAATTATGAGACACTTAGCTTATAAAGAGTGGATCAGGGTGAAAACAGAGGCTTCATTCTTCCACTGTTCATAATGTATTGTAGATGTGTTTGTTTGACCTGCTGCATGGTCATGATTGCTATAATTGATACTGTTTTCCTGCCTCTATTGTCAAACAAATGTTGGTCTAAGTTGCCTTGCACGTTAAATACAGATCATATAAATAAGTAATGAGGTTCTCTGCTAAGCTGAGACCTGTGACATTTCTTGACCCTTGTGTCGCTGGTTTGTTCTCGTGTGACCCAGGAGGACATTTTCAACATCACAGCTGTCGACTTGGGGACCCTGAAGAAGCTGAGGATCCGACACGACAACAGTCAGGCCAGCGCCGGCTGGTTTTTGGACAGAGTGGAAATCGTAGACAACAAAGATGACACCACGTAAGCCATGACGATGCTAGAGAGACAGCAGAGATCCATCAGCACTTAAATTCAGATGTGTAACTGCATCTTCACAAAAATCCCTTGAATAATTTAACCGATTCATTACAATAAATATAGTTAATCATTTATTTCAGAGATAAGAAATTATTTACATATTGCTGAGTCATTCTAGACACCAAATCATTGCCCCAGGTTTCACAAAACAGCATCATCCTGCATACCAGGCAGAAGCATTGCACATTAAATGTCTGTAGAGCTCCACCGTGTGGTGTGAAATGGTTCCTCTGAAATATTCTGGTTAAGCAACAGCCTGTCTGGAGACTTGGGATCAATCTAAATAGAGATGGCCATTTGATTTTTTTGGACACAAGAACATTTGCCAGTCCCAAACAGAGATTATTGTATTGCTACTATGCAGACTGTACACTGCACACATTATATATTTATCATATATTGTGTTTTAGGTATTTTTTTCCCTGTAAACGCTGGCTGGCCATTGATGAGGATGATGGACAGCTCGCCAGGGAGCTAGTTCCTGTGGACGAGGCCTTTATGAAGAAAGGGGACGATGATGATGAGGAAGACTCTGATGCCACACTTGGCCTGGAACAGAAAGGTGAAAGCAACATTATGGCTGCCCTGAGAAAGAGAGAAACACTGTGCTGAAGAATCAAAAGCTGGGTTTCCACCAAGAAGGTCCCGGTAATTTTAGTCCTCGGAGCTACTTTTCAAGGAGCTGAAAGGTTCCTTCAGCCCATAGTTGTCTGTGTTTCCACCGCTCGCAAATTAGTCCGCTGACATTTGAAAAAGGAACATGACATGGAACGAGGGCTGCTGGTGGTTGCAGGGGTAAACACACTCTGTAGCTTGCAGTTTGCAAAAAAACATGATGAAAAAAAACACCCTGGAAGTTTTTGTTCTTTCAGAAAGTACAACCCCCGACCAGGGTCTTATTTGGTGGTAAAATGTGCCCTGAACTTTATTTAGTGACCTCTGGAGAAGACATTACGTTTTTAATACTCACAAGATTGCCTAATATTTAATTTATTCTGTTTTTTTATTATTACAGCAATGTCAACAACCTACACAATGAGGATCAAAACTGGTGACAAAAAGTATGCAGGAACTGATGCTAACGTTTTTATGATCCTGTACGGCACCAAGGATGACACAGGTAATATTTCAGACTATACTGAATTTATATCTGTGTGCATTTGTATTTTAAATTACTTTATGATGTGTGCATCTGCAGGAACAATTAACCTGAAGGCTTCAAAGACTCATAGGAATAAGTTTGAGCGGGGTATGATCGATGAGTTCATTGTGGAAGCCGTGGACATCGGACCGCTGAAGAAGCTGCGCGTTGGACACGACAACCGCGGTACAGTAGGACAGATTCCCAGCCTGTGCAGTGAATCATGCAAAATTAGTCTACATGTGTGATCACAATAATTTGTGTTAATGTTTAAGGCGGAGGATCAGCAGGCTGGTTCCTTGACTGGGTGGAGATTGACGCCCCATCTCTGGGACTGAAGCTGCACTTCCCCTGCGGTCGTTGGCTGGATAAAGGGGAGGATGACGGCGCCATCGTCAGGGACCTTTTCCCTAATTCTCTTCAGACGGAGCATTACACACCATGTAAATCATCACTGCGTGACAGCCTAGGTCACATCACACTGATATTTGTCATTTGATGCACACAATTGGTTATGTTTTTTCATTTGTTTTAATTTTTTTAGTTGTTCCTTACGAGATTAAAACTTCCACGAGTGACGTGTTCGGAGCCGGAACAGATGCAGATGTCTTCATTGTCCTGTACGGGCGAGATGCAGTGTGCACCCAGCAGAAGTCTCTGTGTGTCAACAAGAGGGAGAGGAGGATGTACTTTGAGAGGGGAGCTGAGGACATGTTTATTGTTGAGGTATAATAACAGTGTACAGTCATAAATAGATAAATAAGTAAAAGAAGCAGTAAAGAACAGCAAGACCATCAGTGTATTTACTATAGTAAATACTGGATACAATATTCATTTAGTGATGTTTTTCTGCTCTCTGTGCAGCTTGAAGATGTGGGGGATGTGATTGAAAAGATCCGTATCGGTCATGACAACCGCGGGGTCAACCCAGGCTGGCATCTGGACAGAGTGGAGATCAGACGTCTGCTCAGGAAGGGAAAGGTACTGCAGCACTAGTGCAAAATATAAATACTCCATTACAAGTAAAAGACCTACATTGAAAATGGCACTTGAATTAATGTACGCATTATTTGCAAAATGTACTTATTAAAAGTGGCCCCAGTGAATGTTATACCGGAGGTGAACCAAGTCCAAGTCTCAAGGCTTTATACTCAAGTCCTGAGTCCTGAGTTATTCCTTAGAGGAGTTCGCTACCTGTATGACACATTTTAGTTTTTAAAAAAAAGAAAAAAGAATCTTAAAAATACATAATTCCCCGATGCTTTGGCCCGACGGGGAGTCATCTCAGGCCCAGTGGGCCGCCGGGCTTGCAAAAGGCTCGTTGAAACCCTGCAATGCATCATATTTTATAACATGATTATATGTTTTGTATGGAAAATCTTAATCTGTTAAGTAACTAGTAATTAAAGATGTCAAATAGATGTAGTGGAGTAAAAATGTAAACATTTGCCTCTGAATTGTAGTGGAGTAGAAGTATAAAATAGCAATAAATGCTAATTGAAGTACAAGTATTTCAAAAAACAGCTGATATTGATTTCAGTACTTGTACCTTAATGCTTTACAAGTATTTGCCATAGAGAACTTGCATTGTCTTTGTCAACATCTTACTTCTCACATCTACTGGTGACACACAAGCTCTATTTTTGGTCAGTAGGTGGAGATGTTCTCCTCACAGACGGATGAGGGTAGTCCAGCATTGTGATTTCAGAGGCTCAGACAGAGACGAGACACTGTGTTTACCGATTCTTCTCTAACACACAAATGGAATAGCCTCTCTCTCTCTCTCTCTCTCTCTCTCTCTCTCTCTCTCTCTCTCTCTCTCTGTAGGGTTCAGAGACTGTCATCTTCCCGTGTGAGGACTGGCTCGCCAAGTCGGAGGGTGATGGAGAAACAGTGGGAGAGCTGGTGCCCTCTGACATCATCACTGAGAAACTTTCACGAGACGGAAGCCTAAAAGTCACCGAAGTGGAGGTGGAGGATGCCCTGGAGGGTATGCAAACACATGCAGACAAACAATACTGCACTTATACACACACACATGCAGAATATATGTGCAGGTGGTCCTGTCTTTCCCCACCTTTTCTGAGCACTGAAACAAGACACTTTTCACTTCAGGTCCTCTCTAATCCCTGAGAATCCCTCTGTTATTTCAGTGGCACCTAACAGTGATGGAAAATTGCTTTCTTTTCACTCTATTTTCTGCCAATTGCACTCCAACCGATCCCCTGTGTCCCCCCCTTGTCTGTGATCATCGTCCCCCATTGCAGCTCACACATACAAAGTGTCAGTGATGACAGGTGATGTGTACGGAGGCGGCACCGACGCCAACGTCTTCCTCACAATTTACGGGGACCTGGGGGACACCGGGGAGAGGAAACTCAGCAAGTCGGAGACGAACAGCAACAAGTTTGAACGGGGATCTGTAAGAAAGCATTTTGTGTGTTATCCAATGAAGTGATAATTAATCCTGAATTACAGAAAATATATAAAACTACATGATTATACTTGTGTTGTTATTTCACCAATTGTCCCGTCTTATCTCCCCAGGTGGATAAGTTCACTATAGAGGCCGTCGACCTCGGCCAGGTTTTCAGGATAAAAATCCGCCATGATAACAGTATGATGAGTGCCGACTGGTACTTGGACCAGGTGGAGGTTTTTGACGTGGATACGGAAGAGGTCTTTCTCTTCTTATGTGAACGTTGGCTGTCCAGGAAGAGGGAGGACCGTCGCATTGAAAGAGTCTTCTATGTGAAGGTAGCGTGTGTGATAGTGTGTGGGAGGTGCCTTAAAGTCATCTGTACGAATAGGGAAAGAGATATATAGTAGAAAAGAGAATATAAATAGTAAGGTTCCTTTTGGATCAGCTCACCCAGATTACAAAAAGACAGATTTTTTTCACTGACGCCTCATTTTAGCCTACTGTAGATTTATGTGCTGAGGATTTAAGTTATCGCCTTCTCAGGTTGTTGGTTTCCACCCTATTACAGTGACAGTTGTTTGGGGTGCTCACAGCATCGACAAATTACAGTTGAACATCATTCTGCAGCTGTTACGATGTAGTTAGTGAGTGTAGTGAAGTGATAAGGATTAAGGTTTATTGTCTGGAAGCAGGGAATGAAGATGGATGTGGGGAAAGAATCCAGCTGGTGGTGGCAGAGGTTAGTGGGGAGCTGGTGACTGGAGAAAAAGAGGCAGAGCAAGGGGAGGTGGCTGGATGGGAGCGTGGCGAGACAGCAGGCAGCGGGCCACAATTCCTTGCGGCTGCAACTAGCATGGGTTTGTCTGCATCATTGTGTGTCTGTGTGTGTTGTGTTGTTTCAGGGTTATGAAGGAGTTAGAGAGAGCCTAAACAGTAAAAAGAAGAACTCGGCCCTGACGGTGAAGAGTGTCGACAGCAACATGAACAAAAAAAGCAAAAAGAAGAAGGAGGAAGAAATTGAGCTCCCGAGTAAGAAAACTCTCCAGCATTGTGTTGCTGGGTTCATCCTCTGCTCTGTGAATGTTTGTCATTAATATTCTAACACAGACATCTTTACACAATCTCTGTGAATGAATAAGTGCTGTGCCCCTTCCTGTACAGTCATACCATACCACGTCACCATCTGTACTGGACTGGAGCGGGATGCGAGCACCACCAGCAGGGCTTATGTGATCATTATCGGGGCCAATCACGCCCAGACAGAGAGGTTGTGGCTGGACCTGCCGGACGACAGGAAGGGCTTTGAGGCCGGCTCTCTGGAGAGCTTTCAGTCAACCTACGGGTCAGATGTGGGGGAGATCAAAAAAGTCGAGGTGAGGGAAGCTTTTAGAGTTTCAGTGCAGCATCCACACACACACACACACACACACACATGAACACGCAGAGAAATACACCCACGTTGCTTGAAGTGATTGTTTCTCGTCCTCCCTGCAGCTCGGTCATGATGGGGCCACTCCTGAGAGCTGCTGGCTGGTTGATGAGCTGTCTGTTGCTGTGCCAACCAAAGGGGTCAAATATATATTTGCTTGCAAGTGCTGGCTGGCCAAAGATCGAGGAGATGGTTTGACTTCTAGAGTATTCAACGTGCTGGATGCAGAGGCCATTTCCATCTCCCAGCAGGTATGTAAATGTCTCAGGGCTGAGAACAAACATCACAGTTAAATCAAATTACTGCAACAGACGAGTGATGATGAGTCAATTTCTATCATGTTACTAATGAATCCAATAGAGCTATTTACTTTAGGGAAATGGTGAAAATTATTTCCACTTAATACCTTCAAATCTGGTAAATCTCTTGGTTTAGATGGGATTTTAAATTAATTTGAGTCCCTCCTCATATCCTGGCTGTTTTAACTGTAACACACTTTCCATATACTATTCACTATTATTTTATGGATGTTTACAGCATCGCTGTCAACCTCATGATTGCAAAAAATATAACTATATCCTTGTCTAATGATGCTTTAGAGGTAATACTGCTTGTGGGAGATGGGCACAGTATGTGAAGAAAATATTATGAGTGAAATGTCTAATATAATATGATTTCATGTCAGATTATTTACGAGGTGACCGTGGTAACAGGAGACGTGCAGAACGCAGGAACAGACACCCTGATCTTCATGTCTGTGTTTGGAGCCAACGGCACCACAGAGGAGATGCTGCTGCAGAAGAATGAGGACAGGTAGTCACACATGGACGTCGGAAAATTTGATTTAATTTAATTTAATTATGCTGAAGATGATTAACTCTGTGTTGTTTGTGTGGTGGACAACAGGTTCGAGCGCGGTCAGGAGGACACTTTCAACATGGAGATCGATGACATTGCTCCGCTGAGGAAAATGAGGCTTCGTATTGATGGCTCCGGCAGTCGACCTGACTGGTTTCTGGATCAGGTGGGCTCATCTTAAAGGAGAACTCCACCAATTTTACACATCAAAAGCTGTTTACAGGTCTTTAGGAGTAGTACTGAATCTGTGAAAAATGTTTGTGGCTCCAAATAACAACAAATCTGGGGGTGTGGAGTTAGAAAGTAACAAGCTTACCAACCGGACCTCTGTGGCCCTCTGCTCAGCTCTGCTTGAGGCTAGAGGCTATATTAGTTTACCTTACATAGCAGCATAATGTCACGAGATCACGCGAGAATTGGAGCATCACATGAAAATCCATCTTGTCAGGCTTCAAGTAATGCGTTTGTTTCTGGCAAGCCAGAGCACGGACCAATCAGCGTCCTGTGAGGAGCTACGGGCGAGCCAAAAATGTATGACAATTTTCGTAGTGGCCAAACGGTGGTACTACAACTTCCGTGTCCGTCACTTGATGCCATTGGGCCCAAAAATACTTTTTCCCATAGACTTACATTGGGAAAGAGACGTCTATAGCTCAGCGAATATTTTTTTTTTAGGTGAATCAACTTCCCAGTACGAACACTCTAATAGCCCTTATTTAAATCATTAGGCCCTAAAAGTTGTAAAATGCACTAATAGCTGAATCCAGAGTTATTTCCCTTCCTCTGTTCATGTGAATGAGACCCAGACCGAGGCTGGAGCGAGGGATGGGAGGCGGAGTTAGCAGGCCGTGACGACAGAATACCGAGAGAGTATTTCTTCATTGAAAGACGAGCAAAGAACGACACTGAAGGCTTTACGAGATAGAAAAGATGTTTTCGCTCTTCTCCCAACTGGCTTCGGCAAGAGTTTGATTGACAGATGGGTCATCCAATCACCTGCCAAGTATTTTTTTTAAAGTGCCTGCGCTTTTCCAAACA
Source organism: Sebastes fasciatus (assembly GCF_043250625.1). NCBI lineage: Eukaryota > Metazoa > Chordata > Actinopteri > Perciformes > Sebastidae > Sebastes > Sebastes fasciatus. The sequence goes on from NC_133813.1 coordinate 13,930,836, forward strand.
GTTTCAAATGATGTCTTCTCAGGTGTTTCAGTGTAACAAAGGTTATATATCAGCCGCTACTAGCATAATACACCCGAATCTCCGACCAAACTGTCAGCGGACAAGCTGCATTGTGGCTAAGGCAGGCACCAGGTATTGACAAAGAAGAACAATGCGTGAAATAAGAAAGACAATATCTCTGGACAGTTAATTTTGACTATTCTATAGTAGTGCAATTCTAAATCAGTGGAGTTCTCTTTCAACTAACCAGGAAAAATAGACGTGTGTGTTCAGGAGACATTTGCATGCAAAGAAAATTGTCAAAGATTACAGCAAAAGGAAAGCTCTAAGCAGGTTTGAGTCTCCAGAATAAACTGATCATGCACAGGTTTCCTCTATTCTTGTTAAGGGCTGATTGGATATGAAGAGGACACTGCAGATCTCATCCATAAAACATAAAAACCAGGGGCATAAAAAGCAGAACAGTTCTTCCAAAATCAATAGTACAAAGCACTCACAGGTTTGTGGTTTTTTTACGCTGGCAGTGTATGCTGTAGGTCACAGGATCATTCAATCTATTATATCACACAGTTCACACACACACTCACACACATCTATCCCTGCCTGCAGGAGAATGGTCAATGATTCACCCACCCACAAAGACACAGACACACACACAGCAGGGCTCCAGGTTCCTAGAGTGAGCATATTGACCCAATTCTATTCACCATGCTGTTGTTTCTGGCGTCACACACACACACACACACACACACACACACACACATGCAGTAATGAGCGCTGTGTGTGTTTTCAGTAGAGAGAAAACATTGAATTCCTTTAAGTGTGAATTTCACATATCACCATATTTTAATGCATACTCCAGCAATATAATCAACAAAAATGGTTCAGTACTTTTTTTCTCTTTGGGTGACCCTGTGAGGACAACATCACTGCTCACCTCCAAATCCAGTCTGATGTCTCAGGCCAAATGCTTTGATGAAACCGAACACATTTCCTATGCAAATGTCTCCTCTGGTAAAGTCACCATGCCTGCGGAGCAGCAGAGCAGTCAGGAACAATACCAAGCCCTGTCCGTCCGTGCCTGGGACTCAGCGACTGCGAACATCTCCTTGACTTGACCCTGCACAGAGCCCTGTGTGTTCAGCATCACAAGCAGATGTGCTGCCTTTATGGATCGCCGGGTCCATGTATTGAAATGGACACAACAGTGCACCGGGCGGACTGCCAGCATAGTAATCTGCCCAAATAAATATGCAGAGTGGAGAGGTAATAGGAGGGTGGCTGCCTGAGCTGAGTCTTTGTCTAATAATAAGTTTCCCAGGACTAGCGATCAGACATCCTGGGTGAGGCAGTGTTTGTGTTCATAACACATTAGTTTCCATAGTATGACCAATCATTGGTTAAATCTGCCCTTTTAAAGGTGTCTTTCTTCTACTGATAAGGTATTCTTGTTTGGAATGGATCCATATTTATTGCACAAAAGCTGACGTGACTTAATCATAGAAAACATGTGCATTCATACACTTTTGGTGTCATACTTTTTATTTCACTAATGTCAGGATTCTGAATGATGATTATTATGTTTTGAAGAGCTAACTCTGTGCATCCAGGTGATCATGCGTAACCTGACCACAGAGGAGGTGTCTGTGTTCACCTATGAGGAGTGGCTCTCCAGGACACATGGACCCAAGAGAACGATGATCTGCGAGATGGCTGCTGTGGTAGACGAGGAGGTGATGGTGGAGATCACCTCTTATATAGTCCAGGTCAAGACCAGTGATAGTGCAGGTAAGTCCTTCATACTCGTAAAAAATGTTTTGTTAAGTTTATTACCCATTGAAAACCGTGAATGTGCAGCGACCTGTCCTGCTGCAGTCAGAGAAGGAGCTTTTTCTTTCACTATCCCTATGAAAATGAGTACATGGCAGTTATTGCAAACCTTCATGTGAAACTTGGGCATATATTTAGTTTACATTATCAGACAGACATACTGCAAAGCAGTGATTTTCAATCTTTTTAAAACAAAGACTTATAACAGGTTGCATGTGTTTGTTGTTTAGTTTTATTAAGATTTTTTTAGCAGCCTAAAGATGTAAAATTATTGAGTAATTCACAAGCAAAAATCAAAGATTAGGGGGAAAAAAGTCTAAATATAAAATATTTTTGTGCAGCGAAAGTTTTCTGCTTTCCTTTACTGTTAATTATCTAATGACCCCTTGGAGGGTCCCGACCCACAGGTTGGAAACAGTGGGCTACCTCGGGGTCGGAGAATTGAAGCCAATGCGGAAGTGAAGGCTTAACCTGCATTCTTTCTAACAGCCAGCAGGGGGAATGAGGGAATGAGCCTACTTCTCACTTGATTTATTACCTCAGTAAACATTGTAAACATGAGTTTATGGTCTCAATCGATAGTTTCAAGTCTTCTTCAATACAGCATGATGTTCATTTAGTAAATTATGGTCCCATTTAGAGTCAAATAGACCGTAAAGCAGGGTGTGCTTTAGGGCGGGGCTACCTTGTGATTGACAGGTTGCTACCACAGTGTTGTCCGGTCTGGGAGTTGTCCATGTTTTTGTCTTAGGACTTTAACCATTTCACAGTTTGTTTTCAGTTCATGAAAGTTAATTATAACATTTTGGTCACCTAAAAATGTCTTATTCAGCGTTCGGTTGTACTTAGCTCCACCCTCTCGTGTCACTTCTGGTTGGCGGCGGCCAAAATGATGAACTCAAGGCAGTCCACAAACTAATGAGTGACGTCACGCTGACTACGTCCACTTCTTATCTACAGTCTGTGGTTGGAAACCACTGATCTAAAGGGTCTGTGAGGAAGAGGAACTGAAGAGTTTGAATATATTCAACAGATGAGGGCGTCCGCAACAAGTCCACTTATTAGACGTACCAACATCATCTATCCATCCTTTCATCTGTGGGTCAGCATCAGGTCACATCCAGACTGAGCAGAGCAGCTCAGACATCCTCTTTCATCAGTAACAGCTTCCAGCTCTTCCTAGGGAATCCTGAAGGACTCAAATGTCAGATGAGGGTTTTCGTCTGTCAAGTCGTGTCCTGGGTCCACCTCGCCGTCTCCTCTCTTGATTGTTTTCTGAACTCTTTCAAAATAAGACACTTGAGGGTAACCCGCAGGTGCTTAAATGGTGTTCAAAGTGGATGGTGGCTTTATATTTCTCAGATGAGTGAACTCCTCACCCTGTAATGCCAAATTAGCGCTACAACCTTGTAGAGGCTGCTTATGTTTGGAATCTCATTCTTTGAACCACTATCCAAAGCTCAAGGCTGAGTTCATGGATATGTGCGTAGCTCCTCATCCTCATTTGACCCACCCTTGTGCAGAGGTTTGTGTTTTCCAGGAGGAGCGGAGCTGGAATAATTCATGTTTTACTCCGACGTGGTAATGAAAGAAATCCTCTTCTGAAGCCGTCCACGCGGCTTTGCTCCCTCTTTTCTTCATGCGGCATTTTCTATAGCTCAGTAGTGCTGCTGATCAATACGATAGCGTGGCGAGAAGTCTGAGCCGACTTCAAAGGGCTGCTCTCTGCCCTTGGCTGTTACTGGAAGCTAAAATGTAGCTCTGCTGCACCACCACTGAGGCTCTGGGAGGAATAATGAGCCAGTCTGATAGACACATACACACACACACACACACACACACACACACACACACACACACACACACACAGACACACAGACAGACAATATCACATAGGCGATGCTGTCCATAAGGTAATAGTCTCCTTTGGGATCATTATGGGATGATCTGCATGTATAGTGTGAAGAGACACTGAATGACAATTATGTAGGGAGGTGTATGAAAAGAAAAGGTAACAGCAACCTTCTAAATTTTGCGAACACGCGTATTGCTCATTAAAACTACAGGGCTGTTAATTACAATATCAGATTTCTAGTTTTAGTGTACAGACACGTGTGTAGAACTAGGACGCTGAAAAAAATGCTGCAGACTGAGTGAGTTTTGGGCTCACCATCGCCTAATACACATTCACTCAGTGTCTAACGCTCTGTAATAAAATAATAAAGCACAGAGGGATTATAGATGTCTGAGTCTGAGAACGCAGCTTTCTCTGCTGCTCATTTTACTCTTTGCATAGCGTGGCTGGTTGTTAGCTGATCAGTTTCCTCAGGGCTTTGCAATCTCAGGATCTATTGGCAATTCAAGAAATCTCTGCAACTAGTTGAGCTGCATTGCAGTTTAAAAGATCTACAACAAAGTGCAAGCACTTCAATTCATAACATCAAGTGCATTTCTTTGTAGTTAATATTTCACAATTCCGTATTCACCTTTACAGGAACCATGTGTTACATTAAGGGGGATCAATTGACAGAAATGGAATATAATATTTCTAAGTATGTTTTTTTAGTGTATAAATCACCTGATAATAAGAGTCGTTGTGTTTTCGTTACTTTAGAATGAGCCGTTTATATCTACATATAGAGAGGATCTTCTTCACGCCATGTTTCTATAGTAGCCCAGAATGGACAAACCAAACAGTGGCTCTAGATAGACATTCACGTTTTGACATTTTCGCGACGGTCATCGTAGTTCTCTACACGCTTGGCACACAGGAGAAGTTTCAGTTAGTTGCAATCTGCGACCTCACCGCTAGATGCCACCAGATCATACACATGACACCTTTAATTGACAGTATATTGCCAAGCTCACAGTTCATCACATTTTTCTTTGTTTGATCCAACATATTGTTGTTCGAGGGGAAGCAGAAATTCAGATAAATGTTTCTAAATGGTTGGCTCTCTCCTGTCTCCTCAGGGGCAGGCACTGATGCCAACGTGTGGATCATCCTCTTCGGAGAGAACGGAGACACGGGGACGCTGGCACTGAAAGAGTGCAGCAAGTCCAACAAGTTTGAGCGCAAGCAGGTGGACACCTTTCGCTTCTCGGATATCCTCAGCATGGGAGAGCTCTCCAAAGTGCGAGTCTGGCACGACAACTCAGGTTAGCCCTCAGATAAACAGATAGACTGTGCCTGCGTGGTGGGCTGATTAAATCTGCTCTTTGTCACTGGCTTTGTGAAAAGTGCTATAAATGAAGTTTACTGAAGTTCACTGAACCGAAGATGAATCTGGCCACAGATTTTGTAGTCTGACATCACAGAAGATGTCTGAGTCACCACTCTGATATTAATGAAACCTGAACAGTTGATGGCTTAATGGAGCTGCAGTCCAACGCCAACAGACTGTTACATCACTGTCTGGCTTTGAGGGAACCTGAAGCAGTGACGCAGCTTTTTACTCGTTGGCCTGAAAGATTCCTGCATCCATTTAGTTTCATCATTCTTGACAGCGTTTTTACTCACTGTCTTTTTTTGTTTCCTGATCCCATTACTCACAGGTCCCGCTGCAGGATGGCACTTGGACTATATTGATGTGAAGGATGAGACCATGGACAAAACCTTTCGTTTCCCCTGTGACCGCTGGCTTGCCAAGAACGACGATGATGGACAGATAATGAGAGAACTGGCGTGCGCTAACAACGACTACTTGGACCTCAACGAGAAGACGAGTAAATCCAGCATATACGACACATTTTAATGTTGTAATCCTTAAATTTCAGTCCTGGTTGACGTGGCGACACCTGCGTTTACAAGTGTGGATTAATACTACAGGTCCCAGAATTCTAGAGGCTGCAAACACTCCTTGAGAAGCGACTGTGTCAGTAATAAAATTAATGTATCTGTTTATAGTGCAGCCAAAAAGACAAACATTGTTTTAAAGAGGACCTATTATGCTTCTTCCCTTTTCTTCAGTGTGTTTTTTGTGCATAAAAAGATCTGCTAAGTTACAAAGTCCAAGGTCCACACCAAAGAGAGTTACTCTCCACAGAAACACCGCTCCTGAACTGCCTGAAACGCCTTGCTTGAAGTCCTGCCTTTTCTTCCGTAATGTGGTGATGTCACCAAGTAACACATTTGCATAATACCGGCCTAGAATCCCCGACGTAGGGGTCTCTCATCGACCTGAAGGGGATTCTTTCACAACAATGACCCGCTAGCTGTACATTATCCCATTTATTACACGGCTACTTACCGAAGAAATCAATATTTTGACACAAAAACGGTCCGCCAGAGTCCGGCATCAGAGCTGCGCCCATAGCAACGGTCTGCTATACATAGCAACGGTCTGTTATACAGAAATTACAGACCGCAGAATGCCGTGATTGACCAATCGTAATCGAGTATTCAACACAGCCGTGTAATAATTTTAAATAATAACTTATATTTCAGTGCTAAGGCATCTTTATGTATGCTTTATATTCTGTGTGGAAACGATGTATGTTTGTGGACAACTGAGACCATTTACTTTTACCGTCCATGTTTTCTCTATAGAGTACGAAATTTGTATCACAACTGGAGACACTGAAACCAAAGAAAATGCCTGGATTGTGCTCGAGGGGAGGAAGGGCCGATCAAAAGAATTTGTAATGGAGAACTCCTCAAAGAAGAAGAGGTTCTTGCGGTAGGTACTTGGTGCAAGATTAACTTAATGGGCTGCAACTTGTTTACATGAAGAATGTGCTTTCTCCATGCCTTTACACTTATTATGATAATCCCAGCAGCACCGAGCACTTGAGCTCAGACCAATGCTGCAATCCACTATGAATGACATTACACCATCCAGAACAAAGTGGCAGTGACATGAATTTAAAGTATGTGGGCCAATTTAAGCGAAAAAGCTACTCACTCTGGCGTGCTTATTTCCCTCTCTTCTTAGAGGAAATGTTGACAGGTTTGAGTTTTCGTCCAAGAATCTGGGGGACATTGCTGGTATCTGCCTCGGCCACACACCCAAGGATGGAAAGAAAGTAAAGGGGGAGGTTAACTGGCACGTGGCGGAGGTCGTTGTCACTGAAAGGGAACTGGGAAACAAGTAAGACATCAGTTACTGCTCAGTGACCCACGTCTACATCCATGTGGAAGTCATTCATTTTGCTCATACCATTTGTTGTTAATAAATCATATTCTTTCTCCTCTGTATCATCACCTCAGGTACATCTTCAGTTGCAATGCCCTCATCCCTCTCTCTCCAAAGAGGGATGATTTCTTGACCTTCGAGTGCACGAAGGCCATCGAGAGCTTCGCCAGTAAAGCCCGAAGCCTGGTGCCTGTCAAGTATGAGATCATCGTCATCACGGGCGATGAGAAGGGAGCAGGTACAGACGCCAATGTTTATATTGCCATCTACGGCTCCAATGGAGATTCGGGTCGTCGGCAACTGCGGCAGAAGTTTCGTAACCTTTTCGAACGCGAGCAGACGGACCGCTTCCTGCTGGAAATGCTGGACATGGGCGAGCTGCAGAAAGTTCGGGTGGAGCACGACAACTCTGGTCTGAGCCCGGGCTGGCTGCTGGACCGCGTGGAAGTCACTAACACAGCCAATGGCGTCACCACCATCTTCCTGTGTGGGAAGTGGCTGGACATTAAGAGGGCTGACGGGCAGATCGCCAGGGTCCTCTACCCGAAATACTAGATGAACTATTTATTTACACAAACTTCCATTGCAGAGATCTCCCCTCATGTTTAAAAGTAATGACCAAAGAGATTCTGCTCTGGCAAGTTTTATATCTCAGGAACTGAGACAGATTTTTACATTCATACTGTAGTTTTTTTTATTATTATTATATTATAGTTAGATATTTAATACTACCTGGGGATATAGCCTACAATGAAATACTGTGACAACATCTTCTTAGATCAGGAAACTGAATGTGCCATTCTTTTTAAGTTTCATATGTCAGGGATGGTTTGTTCAGTTGCTTTGTTATAATTAAGGTTTTATAAAACATTAAACTATTTTGCAATACTCAATACAGCGTTCAACCCGTTTGACTCACTGGTGGGTTCATGTAAACAACATCCAAACCTACAGAGCTATATTTTAAAGGTGCTCTATACGATATCCAGAGCATTAATATAGCCACAAACAACTATTGTCCATGTGAAGATATAGTGGAGTAATGTCTACCTGAGCAGAGAATGAAGTATCTCTCCCTCTGTGTGTGTTGTAATTTGAGCTTCTCTGTGCTTTGTTGACATAGTCGGGCCGGCCCTGCGTGCCTTTTAGTGCATGTTCGTGCTTTTGAGCGTGCCCCACTGGCTAGCTCACGGCCACAGCTCTGTACTGCTCTCATACGGCGGTTACAGCCATCTCGACCGACGGTGCTATTGCGGAAGCGTAGCACCCACCCTACGATTCCCCCCAAACTTAACACTGTTAGCTCTATCAGCAGTTGTAGTTTTCACTGTTAGCGCCGTTAGCTCCGACTCAGCCATCGCCATATTGAGAGCCGTGTGGAAGCAATAGAAATGCTCCCAATCTCGCATTTACCACCTTTAAAGGTGCACTGATCAATACTTTTGTATTAACTATTGTATAAAGACTATGTTTTTATGTGGAATGGTCACTCATCGTGACGAACCCACAGAGAATTTTCAACTGGCTCTGCAGTTCATTGCAGCTCAATGGAGCTTTTTAGCATCTTTAAACTCAATGTTTTGGTTCACAGCCTGCAGCTTTTAATGTTTCGGTTTACTTCCACCACTCTCATCAGTCTGTTTCCAACAGCAGACAGCTGTTTTCAGCTCTGATAAACCCCCTTTACACTACCTGCACTGCACCAAATGGCTGACAGACACCGTTAGTGACTAGCTGGTGAAATACAAAAGTGGAGTATTTAGCAGCTAAAGAGATATTTCCCCTAAAAACAGACCAAAACTGAGCTATATGAAATTAGCATTCAACTCCAAATGAATGCTAATGATGCTCTGTGTCTGTTGGGTGTGTAAAAATGGAACTGTTAGCTAACACATTAGCCCTAACAAATTTATAAGGAGATAATATGTCAATGTGGGGAAAAAAATCAATAACTGCTGGTTTAAAGTCTAGTGGCAATACTTAAGTTACCAAATATATCAAGCAACATTTTACAAAAATGTGTATAAATTGATGCTCAGTACATTTCGATATTTCTACCTGATGTACAAGTGAAGAATAATGATTGCTGTATTTTTACTTTTTTCTTATTTTACCAAATAACAGCTTCTTAAGTGTCCAAATGTCAAATTAGAACCACATTTTATCATCCGGGGGAAAGTTATTGAGACCATGCATGTTATACCAGAATATAAGACATAAAACAACCACTTGTCCATTTTATCCAATTTATTACAAAAAGAGCACATACAAAAGGATAATATACAAGCCATGAAATAAAATTAAAATTAAAAAACAAAACAGTTTGGGTTTAGCAATGCAACTTTTGAAATCATTATCATTATTATTAGTAGTAATAATAAATAAAGTACAAAATTCCACCACATGTGAATCTAACATTTACCCATAATATGCTCATCCATTTCTTCATCAACACACTCATCACCATTAATGCGCTATTGCTTTAATATTAATGATAAATAGTTCTATTTTCAGATAAAATATCCTATATTGAAAAACATTGCGCAGTCACAGCTAAACAGCAGAGTTTCATACAAGGATGGCGGCAGCCCTTTCACTGGCACTTTTTGGGATATTTTCTCTTCAGTTTTTGTTTTTTCAGTGTCAAACAGCAACAAAATTATTTTTTTTTCTGATATATTCTTTGTATATATTTTCACCATATACTTTTAAACCATTGAGACTATATTGAAACCTGAGAAAACATGCATTTTTAGAAAAGGTTGTGCTTTTAAATCCGTGCTTTCCTTTTAGACTGTGAAAGGAAACAGGATAGATTCTGAGAGGAGAGATGGACGGTAAAATAAAAAAAAAGAAATGGGGAGTCAGCGATAAACAGAATCAAAGAAGGATTACTGAAGTATTTGTAAAGCCCACAGTGAAACATGCCTCTTTATAGTCAGAACTATTTCCACAAAATGTAACGCTCCAGTTTGAAAGACCAACAGCTAGTTTGGACTTCAATTTCGAGGATAATGGCTTTTGTAGACACCTGTCAAATGTTGTCTTAGCTCCTTCACGACTCACTCTTTTAATTAATTATGCAACCAATAAGGCATGGTGGCTTCATGGATTGATTGTTATTAATGGTTTCAGTAATATGGAAATATCTCCTAACACTTAAAGCGAGGCACTTGTTATGCTTAAGTCTACAAACTGAAGAGAAACACCACAGAGATGAAAATTAAAAGATCGATACAAAGAGTTAAAGCGAAGGAACATGCTTCACAGATGATCGTTATTAAGACCCATAGTGCATTGTGAGAAGCAGAGCATAAAAAAAAACAAAAGCCAGAGTCCTTAGTGGTAATATTAAATTATCTAAACTAAACTTTTTTTTTGCCAGTGAGAGGGTTCCCATATTCAAACAAGTGAGTGCAAAACAAAAACAAAAATCACTTCATTGCAGTTTGTCCACTACATCACAGCTTGGGGGATCAGAGAAATTGCATTGAATGGAATGTAACCAAGATCCACAGCACCACATGAGAGAGAGAGAGAGAGAGAGAGAGAGAGAGAGAGAGAGAAACCGATTAAGAGAGAGAAGCCCCTTTTCCACCACATGAAATTTCCCCTCAGAGCTAGAAACCTTTTGAGGAACTCATTGTGTTTCGACCACAGGGACCAGTGTCTAAATTAAGTCCCGGGACATTTACTTGGGACATTTTACCCCCCAAAAAAGAGAGAAGCCGACTAAGAGAGAGAGAAGCCCCTTTTCGACCGCAGGAACTTTCCCCCAGAACTAGGAACCTTTTGAGGAACTCTTTGCCATTCGACCGCAGGGACCAGGGTCTAAATTAAGTCCCTGATTGGTGGGTAGTACAGACTACAATGAGCTGAAGGAACCTTTTAGTTCCTTGAAAAGTAGTCCCGGGACTAAAATTACCAGGAACTTCTTGGTGGAAATGGGGATAGAGAGAGAGAGAGAGAGACTGAAAGACAGAGAGAGATGGAGAGAGAATCCCCTTTTCCACCACAGGAAATTTCCCCTGGAACTAGGAACCTTTTGAGGAACTCATTGTGTTTCGACCGCAGGGATCAGGGTCTAAATTAAGTCCCGGGACATTTTTTGGGGACATTTCCCCCCCAAAAAGGCCATGGTCGTGGGGTAGTATAGATAACAATGGGCTGAAGGAACCTTTTTGTTCCTGGAAAAGTAGTCTCTGGACTAAAATTACCAAGAACTTCTTGGTGGAAATAAGGCTTGAGAGAGAAGCCCCTTTTCGACCGCAATAATTTCCCCCCGGAACTAGGAACCTTTTTAGGAACTCATTGCGTTTTGACCGCAGGGACCAGGGTCTAAATTCAGTCCCAGGACATTTTGCAGGGACATTTTACCCCCCAAAAAGGCCGTGGTCGGGGGGTAGTACAGACAAAATGGGCTAAAGGAACCTTTTAGTAATTTGAAGAGTAGTCCCGGGACTAAAATTACCAGGTGGAAATGAGGCTAAAGAGAGAGAGAAAGACTAAGAGAGAGAAAGACTAAGAGAGAGAGAGAGAGACGGAGAGCGGGCTCAGTAGCTCAGCCTTGGACAGTAAACTTTGCACAGCCAGCTTGTGGAGATCAAACAGCAGGGCTCTTTTTTTTTCTTTAACTTTAGTGTTCCAAAAAGTACAACTGCATGCAAAGCATTCCCATTTAAAACAATGCAAAAATGAGGTAATAGTTTTTTTCATAGCATTTTTGTGTTATTTCTAAATAAATAAATTATGATTCAATTGCCCTCACCCCCCAAAAAAACTATATAAAATTAAATACATACCCACAATATCTACAGTTAGTAATAAATTATGATTGTTAAATACTTAAGGCATCTCAACTGACAACACCCTGTGTAAACTATGAAAACTTCATCACAGATGACTCCACTACAGGAGGAGGCAGTGTCGACACTGGCAGTGCACAAGACAAGTGAGAAAGTAATCTGAGTTAATTGATCCTTAACCCACGAGGCTAAAAAGAGTCTCTGGGCTTATCCTTTATTATCACAGTGCATAGGACAGTGAGGGTCCTAAAGGCATCCTGTAGAACTGAAGACGACACAAAGGGAAAAGAAAAGAAGTGAAAACTGGTCAGGCCGAGTCTTAACAGCCTGATTATTTTCCTGCTGTTGTGTCTGTGTGCACTGCGAGAGGGAGGCTGCCTCCGTCTCACCACGTTCTACATGTTCTAGCAATACAGCATAGCAACCAGCATAGCAACCACGAGGGGAGGTCTGTCACACAAATACACAAGATCAATACGCAAGCTCCTCTCTCTGCTGAAACACTGCATGAATCTATACCTAAATATAAACCAACGCAAATGCAATACCAAGGATAAAACCTTTTTGTTGCTATAACTATTGTCACATGTGCTTGTTCTTTAGGCAATAAGGTAAACATCAAACAGAGGAATCCCATCGTTGCCACCAAAGGGGACAGGATGAACACGCGCTACAAAGTCAGGGGAGCAGCCACTGACACCGCTTTTTTTTTTGTTGTTTGTTAGTGCTGAGAAGATAGTCACAGCTCAGATCAACTAAGTCATGCAAAGCCATCTCTGTACCTTTTTAAATTGAAGAAACGCTACCAAAGCTAACAGCCCAAGTCAACAATGAAACATGCATTTTTAGTACACACTGTTCTGCCACTGGCCCTGCGCCAGATGAAGATACAGGTACAAGGGCAGCTAGAAGTCTTCCTCCCACCTCACTCGTTCTGCAGTTTCCTTTTTTTTCATCCCTGTTTTTTTTTTTTGGCTTTGTGTTGTATAAGCACTCCAGTGGCCATGCTGTTAACCTACAGTGAGTTAACATCTAGGTGATGCCTCAAACCCCTTGAAACACACACGCACTCTTCTTAACATCCACACATTTGTTAGACACATTCTTTAAGTCAGACGCACAGCAGGGCAGAGCACACACACACACACACACACACACACACACATGAACCTGCGCGTCAGGTTCAAGCTACACTGTGACAAAAATGCATTTTGGTAAAAAAAGAAAAACACTTTCTACCTATTTTTTAAAATACACAACGACTCGATCACTGGGCTCCCACGGGCGGTGAAAGAGACCTACTCACACGACACCATCTCACATGACACCAACCCAAGGTAAATGTACAACTGTATTGCAAAATGTCAAAGCTGCATGATAGAATTAAAACACTCCTGGTGCTTGTCCCCGCCTAAGAAGGCGACACCAGATATCACTTGTTGGTTACTGCTACTCTACTACGACCACAAATGATCTTTAGGTAAACATGGCATCAGAGCATTTGTTAAGCTTTCTCGAAGTGGCAGAATATTCATTTTTGATTGAAGTGTGTTTGAAAAGAGAGAAATATATATATATTTTTTATATATAGAAAGATAGAGAGAGAGAAAAAGAGAGAAAGTAGCCAGCTCAGTGTGGGGTTATGTGTTCTCCACTCTTCAGGACATTAAGTCATGGCTTTGAGGACATGCTACACAGCCCGGGGCTACCTACAGCACAACACCACAACAGCAACAACACCCCACTTACGACCAGCAAGCTACAAGTAAACCCTGTGTACATGAGTATGTGTGTGTGTCTGCGTGTCTTTTGCCTCCAGAAGGGATGTGCTTCTATATAAAGAGAGTCCTTTGCGGCCTCTCGTGCAGTTAGTTTTCCTGGCTTGGCTCAGTAAAGCGGGAGTCAGAAGGGTGGTGATGTCACATGAAGTCTGGAGACATTTGGCAAAGCACCCAACAGGAGGGAAGGGGGATGGGGGAGTGGGGGTGGAAGAAAGCAGGAACCACACAAGGGTGATTGACAAGGAGTGGGGGGTTGAAATCTCATCAGCTGTCAGGGTTCAGCTGTGTTTCGATGTCAACTCGACAGATCGGACACTTCCTGCTGGTGGCCAGCCATTGGTCCACGCAGCCCTGGTGGAAGAGGTGCATGCAGGGCAATCTCCTGGAGGACAGAGAGAGACACGGGGTCAGTTTTGATTCACAAAGCAATACGGTTATGTGCTTGCAAAGTACGTCTGGAAGCAGCAGGGAGTTAATTTTGTTCATTCAGGCATTCAGAGACGACTTCTGTCGAGTCATCAATCCTGTCTGCCTCTCAGACAGCTGCTGTAAACGGACCCTCTTTACTCATTTTGTTATCCCCTGGATTTCACACCCCAACTTAGTTTGAAATGCATGTGTAGGTGCACGTGCGCATGTCAATTGCTTAAAGGAATAGTTCAACATTTTGGAAAATATATGAGAAGACCGATAGCACTCCTTAAATATGAAGCAATAGAGTCTGCACCGGGTTTGCTTAGCTTAGCACAAGGGTGGAAACAGTTAGCCGGGTCCTGTCAGTAACAGTAACAAAATCCGCCTACTGATTATCTTATCTATTGTTGTGACAACTGCTACAAGCTGAGTCAGGCAGATTAAAGCTGGACGTGGTGTAATATGGAGTGACCCTTTATGTCTACTGTGAGCCAGAGGGAGGATTTGGATATTAGTTTAATGGTTTGTGATAATATATTTAGCATTTGCTGACAAATTGATTTAACAGCAGAGGGTTCGCTGAGTTGAGAAGTCTGTAACTTGTTATTTTAAATATTAGGACTGTCCCGAATACCAATTTTTTGGGCTTCGAGGCGTGATGAAGCGCAGCAGGATGACATGTTCTGTCTCCATCTACTATTGTGCACACACCTCTACACACAACAACAGCAACATCCATTCGAGAATAACTAATAAATAATTAGTGTTGAATAAGTCTAATGAATAATGTTGTGGGATTATTCCTTATTTCATGGGCTATTTTTTTTTTTTTTCAATTACCATGGCAACAGATCAGCCCTATACAAAATTCATCTATATATTTAAAGGAGTATAAATGTATGTTTGCTTTCTAACGGAGCATAGATGAGAAGATCGATACCACTCTCTTTGTTTGGAGTGGTATCAATCTTCTCATCTAACTCTCAACCATCAAGCATATTTTCCAAAATGCCAAACTTTTATTTTCAAGCTTTTTTAAAATGTCCTTTAAACAAAAGTGATGTTTTTGTGTAAAAAAGTAGATTGGAATCATTCCTGACCTGACGTCCTCTTTGTCCTCCAGCATGGACAAGCAGATGGTACATTTCTCATCCACATCCGTTTCCTCCTCCTCCCCAATCTTCAGATGCAGGGGCTTCCTCTGTTAGCAGGATCAGATTACAAACAGACAAATGGTAGGGGTCAGAAAGGGTCAATAGTGTCAATAGTGTGTTATTAACATCCAGTTATCTGCCTCACCTTCTTGTATTTGTGTGGAAAGGTGAATCTCTCTATGGTTGTCTGGACAGCTCCTCTATTGACACTCCCCAGCCGGTCCTCCAGCTGCAACAGCTCCTGAGGGAAAGTGCGTATACAGTTGAGTATAAAGAAGAAGAATATATAATAGTAATACAAATATAATAAGAGAACAGCTACATCATGAAACTCAAGATGAGATTGTTTTGGAAAACTGATGATTTCAAGGTCAAGAATGAACTCAAATGTTAAGCCAATATGGACAAGAAGTCCTTAAAGCAGCAGTAGGTAGAATTGGAGCACTTGAATTACAATACGCTGAAAGGTTGTTATGGCATTTTTGCCCAATGACGCCAAAAACGTTCTGCCTACTGCTGCTTTAAAGTGCACGTTTTTGCAACATCTACAATTCCATGACAACTGAGCAAACTCCATCTGCTGAAGAAGATCATGTGATATGATCAAAAGCACCAGAACAGCTACTAAATGGAGCTTGAGGTGAGATTGTTTTTGCGACTAGAAT
The DNA here is from genome assembly GCF_043250625.1 of Sebastes fasciatus. NCBI lineage: Eukaryota > Metazoa > Chordata > Actinopteri > Perciformes > Sebastidae > Sebastes > Sebastes fasciatus. The sequence goes on from NC_133813.1 coordinate 13,946,620, forward strand.
AGAGTAGTAGACAAGAGAGTCCTGGCTTTGATAGACGGACGGGTGGAAGTGCATGTAAAATGTATTTATAGAGACAGGTTTACCTCGTAGCTTTCTCGCACGGCGGTGGCGTGCCTCGAAGGATTCAGACTTTGCAGCGCCAACAGGTGCAGCTGGGGGTACGGGTAGTTTCTGATTTCATGCACAACCTAACAGAAGAGAACTCTTCATCATATTGCAGCAATATAATAGAATTCAAACAGTTTTTTCTCCGTTGTTTTGATGCATTGTTGGAAATAAAAGAACAAGGTTTTTGGAGAATACTGAAGGTGACACAAACAACAAAACTGTTTCTATTTCCAGTTGGTTGAAGGGCATCAAATCAATAGAGAAAAAAACCTTCACATATAGAGCAAGATATCTTTGGAACACAAATAATGATGTTAATAAAATTCAGATTAAAAAAACAGCAGGGCGACCAGCATACCACTTGTGCAGAGGATGTGTTCCTGGGGAAGTGGTGCATTCGAGGCGAGGCCAGGTAATGCTGATAGTGCTGCGGAAGCTGCTGGAGCTGGTACTGGTGGTGGGGGAGGCCCGCATCAACACTGAGATCCCTGCAGGCACACAGACAGGCGACTAAATCAACATCATCACCCATGCCAGGCAATGTGACAGACGGACAGATGGGCTCAGAGATGAAAGGGCGGGATCGTTTCTCGACTCTACAGGACCCTCGTTAATCTCCCACGGTGACTCACCAGTCGGTGCCTTCGGCCAGGTACCGCTGCTGCTGTGTCATTGGCTGGGGGACGTGGAGGGGAGGGGAGAACTCGTAGCCTGCGCGCAGTCGGTGAGGGTTCAGGGGAATACGCTCCTGGGTTCTTCTGCAATGAGATATAAAGATATATAAAGATACACCCCATGCGACTGTTATCAGGCCATTAAATTGGTGTTATCAGTCACTTTAAGCACCATAGCTGTGGGTCATTAGGGGCCTACTACGCCTACTACATTGTGAAAGTAAAAGTTAAACTTAAAAGCAACACATTGTAACATGAATGAAAACTGAATGAAACATTACATTTTGAACAAAAACAAAAAGGCTTCTTTAGGTTTAGGCAACAAAACTACAAATTCTTTAGGTTTAGGCAAAAAAACAAAAAGATTTAGGCAATAAAACTACAACTTCTTTAGGTTTAGGTAACAAAACTTCAACTTCTTTAGGTTAAAGCAATAAAACTACAACTTCTTTAGGTTTAGGCAAAAAAACAAAAACATTTAGGCAATAAAGCTACAACTTCTTTAGGTTTAGGTAACAAAACTTCAACTTCTTTAGGTTAAAGCAATAAAACTACAACTTCTTTAGGTTTAGGCAAAAAAACAAAAACATTTAGGCAATAAAGCTACAACTTCTTTGGGTTTAGGTAATAAAACTACAACTTCTTTAGGTTAAAGCAATAAAACTACAACTTTCTTAGGTTTAGGCAACAAAACTACAAATTCTTTAGGTTTAGGCAAAAAAACAAAAAGATTTAGGCAATAAAACTACAACTTCTTTAGGTTTAGGTAACAAAACTATAACTTCTTTAGGTTTAGGCAAAAAAACAAAAAGATTTAGGCAATAAAACTACAACTTCTTTAGGTTTAGGTAACAAAACTTCAACTTCTTTAGGTTAAAGCAATAAAACTACAACTTCTTTAGGTTTAGGCAAAAAAACAAAAACATTTAGGCAATAAAGCTACAACTTCTTTAGGTTTAGGTAACAAAACTTCAACTTCTTTAGGTTAAAGCAATAAAACTACAACTTCTTTAGGTTTAGGCAAAAAAACAAAAACATTTAGGCAATAAAGCTACAACTTCTTTGGGTTTAGGTAACAAAACTACAACTTCTTTAGGTTAAAGCAATAAAACTACAACTTTCTTAGGTTTAGGCAACAAAACTACAAATTCTTTAGGTTTAGGCAAAAAAACAAAAAGATTTAGGCAATAAAACTACAACTTCTTTAGGTTTAGGTAACAAAACTATAACTTCTTTAGGTTTAGGCAAAAAAACAAAAAGATTTAGGCAATAAAACTACAACTTCTTTAGGTTTAGGTAACAAAACTTCAACTTCTTTAGGTTAAAGCAATAAAACTACAACTTCTTTAGGTTTAGGCAAAAAAACAAGAACATTTAGGCAATAAAGCTACAACTTCTTTGGGTTTAGGTAACAAAACTACAACTTCTTTAGGTTAAAGCAATAAAACTACAACTTTCTTAGGTTTAGGCAACAAAACTACATCTTCTTTAGGTTTAGGCAAAAAGACAAAAAGATTTAGGCAACAAAACTACAACTTCTTTAGGTTTAGGCAAAAAAACAACAACACTTAGTTGAGTTTAGGGAAAAACATTGTGTTTAAATACTGTATCTTACGAACGCAAAAAAAACTACGCATTGTTGGTTTCACATGGGGTGTGAACTCCGGTCTTCTGGGTGGAAACTCTGTGGTTTGTGGCTTCTGCTTCTGCTCCTGTCATAATTATTACGGTCGCTAGAGGTCGCTGTTGTGTTCTTTTATACCTATTTTTGGTGATAGATGATAAAACCTATTAGTGGGTGTAGTAGGCCCCTATTGACCCACATCTATGGGGCTTATAGCGACTGATAATGCCTATTAAATAGCCTAACAAGATTCTAATCGGCTGAAAGATAAAAGGCTGATAAAAATGTCTGACTTCTGTTCACGTGTATCTGTATTTGCATGTGATTGTACCTGGAGTGCGGGAGAATCCTGCGGTGCTGCGCTTCAAGAAGCTGCTGCTGGATGAGGTATTGCTGGTGTAAGGCCTGAGGTAGGAATGGAGGCCCCGGCACATCCTGGAACTGAGGGGGTGCAGGCAGGGCAGTGAGGGGCGGGTGGTGTGCCGGGGTCAGGTGGGTGGCCAGGCCGGTCTGAGGCGGCTGGCTGGCGTGTCCTAGAGGGAACTCTGCTGAGATGGGCGCCTGGGGAGCGCCCAGGTGAAAGTGTCGGCAGGAGGTAGCATGGCTGTGTTGATGCCTGGTGAAGTGTGCTCCTACGGGAAATAAATGCATGTGATCAGATTTGAGCCGGATAAGCCGGGGGTCACTTTAGACGAGACACCACAGAGAGACCCAGACAGTGAAGAGTACATATTGACACACAAAAATAAGCACATTCTGGCTTTCTCACACACACACACACCCACACACAAACATTTAACAACCAATCACACGGAGATAACATAAAAATAGGAGGGATGTGACACAGGAAGAGACAAGACAAGAGAGACAAAACAGCAGATGGAGGACGCAGACATTGAGACCCCTGTGGAGCGCCATCTAAACCCACACAGATTGCACCTAGTGGCCTGCCTCTCCACTTGCCATAGAGCAGCCAGCAGGAAGGATGGATCTTCACTAACAGCCTGGTGTGATTCCAAGAAGATCTACAGCACCGAGGGTTGTCTGCGGTCCACTGCTAGTCAATTTAACAGATTCAGCCTCTGTTTTATGTCTGACGTTTTGAAGGAACATATATTTAAACTGTAGATTTCTCATTTGTTAAACCCCTTCCACAGCAACTGAAAAGATTATCCGCCTCCATTTCTACCCTCCCCCCACCCATCCTATCAGAGGCGGAGGAGACGAGATGAGATTGTGTGGTAGTCCCACTGAATCACCCTCGCTATCAAGTTGCACAAAACAATCAATACAAATTACTCCCGAGCTCAGAGAGAGGAGGGCTGGAAGGAGGGCGAGGTGGGGGACAAACAGTTACCCATTACAGCTTTCTAGCTCTCTGGAACAGGAAGCAGACAGAAAGGTCTGGTCTGGAGGACGGTCTGTGCACTGTGTATAATGAAGTAGCGGAGTATCGTGCGTTTGCATGATTGGAAGAAATAATTGTGTCGTCTACTGTTGTGTCATCTAGCTGAGTGGGGCAGATTAAAGCTGGACTTGTTAAACAGTAATATGGAGGGACAATGTATGTCTAATATGAAGAGGGGAGATGATTTGGCTATTAGTAAATGCTTTGGGATATACAGTATTTGGCGATGGCTGACAAATCTAATTAACAGTAGATGGGCCACTGAGCCGAGATCTAATTAACACATTTTCAAGACTAACATTTTTTTTTTTTATGTGAACACAATATCCCTTCAATACATATATTTTTATTTGATTTGTTTAAAGGAATAATACAACAATTTGGGAATATGCTTATGTCCTTTCTCTCTCTCTGAGAGGTAAAATAGAAGATCAATACTGTTCTGTTCTGCCCAAAGTCAGCCCGGCATAAGGTTCAAATTCGGCTGCCAGATGTTTCTACTGAAAAAAATTATGATATGTTTTATTTTTTTGTGAGGTAAAAATGCTATTTAAATATATCGCATCTCTATTATTATTATTTTTCATAATCTGAATGACATGCATGAAGTCAGTTTGGCACGAGTGAGGTAAGAAAAAAACGGAGAGGCAGAGACAAAAGGCATTTCAATTAAAGGGAACTTGGGATCCTAGTACTAGTTTGCATCTTAACAACACAATAAAATACAATAAATGTTTGCTTTTGGCCTGTGACCCACCGTTAAGTTTCAGTTTTGGTCCTCCGAAGGGAAAAAGCTTGGACACCCCTGGCTTAGTTTAGCATAAAGACTGGAAACTGGAAATGCATGGCTCTGTCACTAATAAACATGTTGTATTTTGCTTGTTTAATTGGTGGTTATTACTGGTCCCATCCAAGACATATCACTTCGGTTTTTGTATATATTAAAAACACAAGATGTAACATGTTAATTAGTGAGCTTTCATTACTTTTGGACAGAGCCAGGCTAGCTGTTTCCTTGTCTAATCTAAACTAAACTAAGATTTAGCCTTATATCTAACAGACAAGAATGTGCAAATAAGCATATTCCCCCAAAATGTCAAACAATTCATTTTAATTATTGTTAATATGACATATTTGCATGGCTGTTGTTTTGCTCTGCTGCATATAGCCTCAGGACATAAGCAAGCCGGTGAACCCTGAGAGGAGCCATGAGCAATCTGAAAACAACATTTGGCTGAGGAAGTAGAGCAGAAATGGCAGACTGCTGGTTTGGTTTGGATTGGTAAAGGGGCTGAACATCATCACTTTTGTATGAAGCCTGTGACCCGGTAAGAACTGGACTCAAAGAAGTGAAGCTTCAAGTAAATATCAAATTATTTGTCTTCTGGGCCTCTTTCACCAGCACGAAACCGCTGACATTAATATTTGACATATTGCAGTGCCGCTGCCAGCCGACAGCCCAGATGTTGTTATTGTTACATCTGTGCTTTCGACTTTGACTTGCAGATATAAAAAAATGCCTGATTGGTGCAGAACAGACCCCCACCCATCTACACACACGTATGCAACACACACACACACACACACACTCGTCCACTCCCATCCACCTCTCCTCACCCCTGAGCTGCTGCACAGGCAGCCCCTCCCCCACGGTGTGGCTGCTGCGGCATGGTGTCCCTGCCTGAGTGACAGCCCGTAAGCCCTGCCCAGCCGCGACTGCAGCAGTCTGACATCAAACCTGTCTCTCTCTCTCTCTCCCTCCCCCCCACCTCCTGCTTCCCATCACTGCAGCTTTACAATCGCACCTCCCCTCTAACATAATCCTTAGTCTTCTGCCTGGTGCGGTGGTCTTCCATCATGTGACGCCTCATTGTGAGTCTCGTGTATGCAGTGTTTCATTGAAACCACAACCAGCTGATAATCACTGATTGGCACACTCCCAATCAGAGTGAAGGACTAATGAGTGAAATCAGCTTTTATGTTGCACAGCTGGACTGTAAAAATCTGCACACAAATGGCTCTTACATGCTTGCACAGCACTCACTGACCTTGATGCCCAAACATCATACGTCATATAAGGACAAAGGTAGGTGCAGGGGTGGAAGACAAAGCATCTGATATTAATGTTGCAGCTATACTGTGACATAACTTATGCATTACAGCTGTTGAGTTATTTAAAGGTCTGTTGCTGTAGTCGGAGGAGAAAGTTGCCGAGCACACATGGTGGGTGTCTGAGACAAGACACACCTTGTGTCAGCACATAAATAACTCTGACTATTTCAGACACTGTGAACAGATGTAAGGCTCAAGTGGCTGGAACGTGACAGTAAGAAGTGCCAGGCTTTAAAACTCTTTAAATTGCTGAGTTAATGACACCAGAGCCTGTGCTGCCCTTATAAAGTTTCCACAGAAGCAAATGGCAACTCTTAAACCGAGAGAGCCTGTTAAAAAGAATTTAAGGAAAAATTAGAATTTAAAAACAAATTATTTTGTAGGTCTAATATAAACATTCAGAACTTTTGTGATTTAATGATATTACTGACTTCCTGCAATAAATAATCAAAAGCCATCTTTGCACTTGTGCTGTTACCACAAGCTGGATCATTGTAGGAATTCATTTTTAAACCTGAGTAGCAACGTGCTTCTGTCTGTGATTTTATTTGTATAACTGTGTCAAGGTCTGCTACTATAAATAATAAAAGGAGTGGATGAGCGAGGATACAGAAAAAAGATATAACACTTCACAGATAAATAGTTGCCATTTGGAGATTGAACCAAATTGATTTCTCATTAAATAATCAATTGATTGTAGGACATTCTCAAAGATAGATCCATACCACTCTCATATCTGTCCTTTGGTTAATCCATAAAGAGATTACGGTTGGTTATGCGCCAGACTATTTCTTGGCAACTATTGCACAGCCAAGAAATAGTCTGGCACATATCCACCCAACATACAGCTGCAAATTGACATTTTTACACTTTTGCACAAATGAGACAAACAGGATATAACGCGTTAATTAGTGAGCTTTATAGGTGCTGGTGGGTCAGGTGGTCTTTGTTACCTTTTAGACAGAACCTGTCTAGATGTTTCTCCCCGTTTTCAGTCTCTGTGCTAAGCTAAGCTAATCGGCTGCTGGCCCGAGCTCAGGGCTCCAGAGTGCGACTAAATATTTTCGTTGGCATCTAACAGGTCATTTAACACATTTAACAGGTCTGTCTGGGTGTGTGTGTGTGTCAAACTGTGACCTGTACTCTCAACCAAATCACAACCATAAAACCAAAAGAGAACCATTGATTGTTTTTGCGCCGTCCCTGAACGGCCCAGCGCAGAACCGACATGTTCGGTAGAAGTAACCGCTCCACCGACTGTCTCCCCGGTAAAAGGTCTAATCCTGAATATGGCGCCGAATTCATTTCTCTCGTGCGGCAAAATATAGCTTTACAAGTGTGTAATGGTTTACTTTTGTTTTTGCCATGGTATCGTATTGGTAGAGAATTGTGGAATTTCACTTGTATTGGTATCAACTACTAAATTTCTGGTATCTTGACATCCCTCGTGTTGGCCTATGGGAACTGACAAAACACTTGTTTTTTATTTTGCGCGGTAACATTGTTTAGGTGCACCTAAATGAAAAAAGCACACCAGTGCAACCAATGTAAGTAAAAGTAAAAGTTCATCTGGAGCTTCATGTTTAGTTTAAATCATCTAAATCTCTGCCAGAAAGCGTATACGAGGGTTTCACAAAAATGTTGAACTATTCCTTTAATAACACACAGGACAGACCTGTGCAACCCTACAGAAAAATGTAACCCAGTGTTTAATGTAGGGATGCACTGATACCAATAGCGACATCTGGGGTTTGGGGTATCGGCCGATACCGAGTACCGATCCGATACCAGTGTTTAATTAATAAGCTGTGTGCCTCACTGTGTGGAGGTGACTGGGATCATTATTTGTGTGTAAAACAACAGGCTTTCCTAACTTTGTAAAAACAAAATGTAACAAAAAAATACATTACAATACATAAAGCTACTGAAATTGTTATTTAGCTATTATTAAAAAAATAAATCGTACACCAGCAACTTAAAAAATGTAACGTAAAAAAATCTTCAAAATTAACAGGAATTACAATTCAAGTGTAAACCTTTTTAAAGCAGCAAAAAATTGGTCAAAACTTAAACAGAAATTAAAATTCAAGTATATAATGTATGTAGAATATAAACAGTGAATTGAATAGATCGGCCCCATTGTCACCAATACCTGATCCAGCTATTTGAGTCAGTACCGGCTCGATATCCGATCCGGTATCGGTGCATCCCTAGTTTGATGTATTTGTAATGAGAGGTCTTTTTGTATTAAGAAACCAAGCAGTCAATACCTCGAGGGAGAGTTGGGCGATATCACGATATATACCATGAGACGATTCATTTGTCATTTATATACCGTGGTGTGCAACAGTTTAATATCTTTGGGTGTATTAGACCATTTTAGGCAATGCTGCAAATCAATATTGGATTTTTTTTGGGGGATTTTTGCTGGATTAGCCAAAAAAAATACACTGTAGTTTTGATTTTTGACAGACTGTCATCATATATTGACATCAAAATACAAAATGATATATACCTAGACAGAGGATTTGATCCATATCGACCCAAAGTTGTTCCAATGTTATCTCATCACCAATGAGCACCAATGAGTGGATGTGAGGGAGGCTGTGCTTTTGTTTTAGAAACAACAGTGTATGGATTAGGAGGAAATGACAGCGTGTAACATTAAAATATCAATGCCGGTGTGTTTCAGCAAAAACATGCTTTTTTTTTTTTTAGAAATTTAGTTGCCCCTACTACAAAGTAAGCAGAGCAGCGACTTGAGAAGAAACTCTGTCAAAGACAGCTGAGAAATGAGAGCACATAGAGAAGAGTGAGGGGGACCGTCTCAGTGACAGCACAGTGTGGAGGGAGGAGGGGAGGAGGAACACATGGAAATCAGCAAAAAGCACACTGAAGGTTAGAAAGAAAACTACAGTCTTTATTGGAAAATATTAGTATGTGTGGCACTGTGTGATAATAGTAATAATAAGAGTAATAAACCCTACATAACCATAATAATACCATGCAAATAAAGACCAAAGGCAAGGCCCGACCATGCTCTCTGTAGGGTTAACAGAACAGAAGCAGCATCCAATGAGTAGATGTGTATGCTTACAGCACATTTCAGTATAGCAGGGACATCTCTACACAAAGTTTACATTGGAATCTGCTGTTCAATGTGGAAAAACAAAAAGTATAAAATGACCATGCATTAGGATCTAATACAAGAACATAAGGTAGAGAAAACCACAACCAAAGAATAAAAAGACATTTTCATTCTAAAAGGAGATCTACAGCAGTGCAGGATATACACATCCCTGTAAAATGGATAGCATTCTGGAGGGGGGGGAGAGGGCTGTGATTGATAGTGGGGGGGTTTTCAAATGGCGAGATGAGTTAGACCGGAGTCTCGTCAATTTATTGTGACCGACTAAATCAATTCAGCTAGCGGGAACAAAAGGCTTTCACACATGGATGGGATTATGCCGTTTGGATGCCACTATAACAGCTGCAGCGGACCATTAAAGGTGGAAATAACATCACACAAATTGCTGTGATTTTACAGGTATTGGCCAATTGGTGAATGATAGGATAGCGGGGTCAAATTATTTAGAAAAAGATGATCATACAAAAGCTGTGAGTGCTGCAGGGATGACGTGTTTTTGTAGGCCCAACCAGGAAGTTAGCATCGCCCTGGTTCCCTCGACAAAAAGCCAATGGGATCTTCCCATTGGGTTATTGTAGAAAATAAGCTCCGTGGCAAACAAACGTTTATGATACTTACACGTTTTGTTCTGTTAAATAATCTCCACAAATGGAACACCACTTTTAAAGGCGCACTAGTGTAATTTAGCCACTTGTTAGCAACCACTAATATGTAAAAGCTTCAAAATTCGCAAGTAGTGACGCACTGATACCGATACTGGACTGGAGTCAAATAGCTGGATCGGGTATCGGAGACGATGAAGCCGATCTATTCAATTCAGTTCTATGTTTATATACTAAATACTGGAATTTTAATTCCTGTATTTGTTTTCTGAGCAATTTGTTGCTACTCTCGTCGCCCTGAAGGGGATTCTTTCACGACAATGATCGGCTCGCTTATCCCGCTTATTACACGGCTACTTACTTAAGAAATCAATATTTTGACACAAAAACAGTCCGACAGAGTCCGAACTGCGCCCATAGCAACGGTCTGCTATACATAGCAACGGTCTGTTATAGAGAAATTACAGACCGCAGAACGCCGTGATTGACCAATCAGAATTGAGTATTCAACACAGCCGTGTAATATATTAATTTATATATGTATTTGTCACATGTTGTTTTACAAAGTTAGGAAGGTAATGTTTAAGTCAAGCCCGATGTTTCCTTACAAATAAAAGAATGATCCCAGTCACTTCCACACAGTGAGTCATAAAACACTTAAACACTGGTATCGGATCGGTAATCGGTATCGGGACTGAAAAAGTCGGATCGGTGCATCCCTTTTAGCAAGTGGGATATTTTAAAAAACGTTAAAATCTCTTCAGCTCGTGTTATTCCAGACGTTTAACTAAAAAAACATTGACTTCCGGACGAGTGAACCGGAAGTGCTAAAATGCTAACTCCTTCCCGGGTTGTTTCGGACTCATTCTTGCAGCACTCACTCTATGCACATTCGCAAAATAGGGGGGATGGAGACAAAAATGTAGTTTGATCAAGCCTGGGCTGTAATCGTAATCGAAAGGGGGCGGGGGGAGGATCAAAATGTATCCACTTTACAGAAATTTACAGCAGAATGTAGTCTATCCACACTGAATGGGAGAATCACAATGACAGTTTTGTAGTAAGGTCTAAATGCTACAATGGGTTATTCACTGAAGAAGCAACATGACAGTTTTTTAAAAAAAATAAAAGACTTTTTCTACAGAAAGGTGTTATTCTTTAGTCTGTTACACAGAAGGATACGGTAGGTATGAGTGGGAACTCAGGTTTTTTTTTAATGCCAATGTCGTCTTCAGATGGAAAGAGGAAATGAGGAAGAAGGGGGGTTCACAATACAGCTAGATGCAGAGAACAGGCAGAGGCTACGGCAGACAGCAGCAGATGATCAGTTAGCTACACAATGGAGGGGGACAAAGGTCTGAGAAATGCGGAATGTAGAGCCAGCCTCGATACTATGGAACAGGAAAAAAGAAACACAAATAAAAGCACAATGAAATCATTGGTGCTACTTTGCATATGTAGGCTTAACAATCAAGTTATTACCACTACTATTATTATTATTATTGCATAATCAACACAGCATAGCCTTGCTGAAAATGGAGGATGATTATCCCAAATTATCAGCGTGTGATTATATTCATATTTTTTGCTTATGTTTAGGCAAATTTTGTAGGTTTCATTTTTTTGATTTGGTTTAAGGCACCATTTTATACCATTATTGTGAGCTATACGGCCATTACACTATCTGTAATGTGAGATCACTTATATTGTAATTTAGGGGTAAAAATGAGAGCAGGGAAAATCAACAAGACTCCATGCCATGTTGCACACAAAGGGGACAAACATCCCTTGTCATGTTATCAGATTCATGCTTAATGACAACAAAAGCTTGTGGATATTATTAGCTGGAGCTTGAGCTAGTGATGAAGCTACTGGTTTTTGTTCAGCTTTAGCTTTAGCTAACGCACAGTGAGAGATATATAAACCAGACGACGCTATAGCACAGCTGAGGATAAAAAGAAAAAAGAGGTTTGACAGCTGCTGGTCATTTCGGTTAAAGGGGGCCTTTAACATCCTAATTTTTTTTTTTGCTAGCAAGGTTGTCAGCTCTTGTTTACATCATTTTAAAAGGATTTTTTTTTTTAAAAAAAAGAAAAGAAGAAATGTTGTTAGGGTTATTAGGATTAAAAGAATATCGAGATGAGTCCATACCTCTGTTTCTAACTGAGCCGAAGACGGGGAGAACCAGATATCCAACATGTACTAACACCATCCTGGGTCCTTTCTTTCTTTGTTGTGTGTGTGGACGCAGCCAGTGAGACAGATGGTTCCATGGAAATGGTCCCACCTCCAGTCAGTCCCCCCTCCAGTCCCCACACAGCACATTCAAACAGACAGGCTGCACTGCGAGCAACACACGGAGCCGGGCAGCCAATCACAGGACGCCCTCCGACTAGGATTCTACGGCTCCACCAATGGGAGGAGCGCCTGGGCGGAGAGGGGGCGGGGTTTGTGGATAAGCCCCGCCCCCTCCATGACTGAATCCTCAATCCAGCAGCCCAGATAAGGTACTGTACTCAAATAGACATCTGCTGGTTAGATTTCACCCCCAGCGAGCCACATTACTAATTATTTACAATTTGGCATGCACTGCTTTTCAAAAGGAATTAAAAATGGAGATTAAATATTTTCCAGTATTTATTTATTTATTTGCACATACATAAAACTGCACAAAACCCAGTCAATGAAAAAAACAAAACAAGAAATGTGTCAGGAGAGGTCAAGAAGCCACAGGCTTATACAAAGGACCTCCCCCCCAACCCCAAGAGAAAAAGGAAGAAAGATCTAAACTAACATAATTTAAAAAAATACAACAAAAGTTAAACTACAACAAGAAGTACACAAAATGTGCAGAAAAACTTAACCAAACAGTGGGAAACAATCCAATAAAAACAATGAAATACATACAAAAAACAGTACAGAAAAAAATAAAATATATCTAAATATATTTATTTATTTTTTATTTATTTATTTGCACATATATAAAACTGCACAAAACCCAGTCAATGAAAAAAACAAAACAAGAAATGAGTCAGGAGAGGCCAAGAAGCCACAGGCTTATACAAAGGACCTCCCCCCCAACCCCAAGAACAAAAAAAGGAAGAAAGATCTAAACTAACATAATTTTAAAAATACAACAAAAATTAAACAAGAAGTACACAAAATGTGCAGAAAAATCCTAACCAAACAGTGGAAAGCAATCCAATAAAAACAATGAAATACATACAAAAGAAAAAGTACAGAAAAAAAGAAACTATATCTAAACATATCAAAAGATAATTAGACATCATGAATTAAATGTGATGATAATTTCCTTTTAAAATGTTCTAAGGATAACGAGCTCTTGATAACGTGTATTTTAGTGTTCCATATTTGTTCCATAAAGGCAGGTGAAGATGATTAACGTGTCTAGTATTATGTGAATGAATTTGAGAATTAGATTTAAAGAAGTTGCTAAACGATGATGGTAAAGAAGAAGGCAAGAACATATATTTATAGCTTTTAATTCAGTAGCTTAATCTGTAACATATTCAGCAACTTCCCAATCAACTCTGAGGGAAACATTTACCTTGATTTTTATATACAACACATATGATCGATTTATTAGAGCTGCAGCAATTAATTGATTAGTTGTCAACTATTAAATTGACATCTATTTTCATAATCCATTAATTCAATTCAAACTTTATTTCAGACACACAAGAGGGTCCATAGCAAGAAAAGAAAAGAAAAGAAAAAGAAACAAAAAAAACATACAAGATAAGTTCACAGCAGTTCATCATTCAATTCATATGTAAGCTATCTCGCCAGTGTTTTCAGCGTTTTCATCTATAAAGTCAGTGTTTTGGCTTCACATAATATGGAAATATCATTAATTACTATCAATCTATCTATTTATCTTCTCCCTAATGTGCAAAACAAACCGAACTGAAACCGTGACCCAAAAACCACAATACAAACTGAAAAGTGGACTTGTTGAACTGTTGCACCGCTACTTCTCACTGACGAGTCCTAGTTGGGACAGATGATCCACTGGGTCTCAAAAGCAGGAACAATAAGATGAAATAATTGAATACGCTGTGGTGGAAAGTAACTATAAGCACATTCACTCAACTACTGTACTTAAGTACAACAGTTTGTTTATACTGCCACTCCATTTGGCCTACATTTATTTGCCGTGCCAGTTATCTTTATTTTTACATACAAAACATATATAATATAATGCATTATGTAAGATTTAAGGTCACACAGGTGTTTTCAATCCATACACAAAGCCACATTTATGGAGACCTTACAAGAAGATTCAATTTAACTTCAATGTAACTGCAACTAAATATCCTCACTGGTTTAATTTCCCTTTTCCTATAAGGACATTGGACAACTGACACTCCCTTTCAGTCCTAACACATGAGCACAGACTACATAGCCTGTGTGTAATAGAATTAAATTAAGTTTAATCTTATTATTGTTCAAACACAGCACATCAGGGAAATGTAGCTGAATAATCTGCTACAGAACATTAAGTAAGATTCAGATTTTCCTAGAGCAGAAATGCTCAGAAGTGTGTGTGTGTGTGTGTGTGTGTGTGTGTCCTGGAAACGTCTCTGCCTTCAGTGTTAAGCCTGAAGGGTGACGGAACAGATGGGCATGGGGAGGCTGAAGGGGTCACAAAACTCTTAGTCCCATATGTCCTCGTCTTCCACTTCCCACCATCTTAATGCTTTAAGCCTGCCGTGCTACACAAAGAGCCTCTCACAATGCTTTACTCTCAGTGCAGGTCAAACCCTTTGCTCACTAATAACAGAACTTCAGTACTCACTTTATACTACCAAACTTTTATAATATATAAAATGAAAACTGTAGCAATGCAATGTTTGAAAAATTAGCATTATTTTCAGAGCTGCAACTAACAAATATTTTTTTATCATTGATTCCAATAAATAATTTATATAAAATGTAAAAAACAAAGTAGTGAAAAATGGCCATCACCACTTCCCAGAGGCCAAGGTAATATCTTCAAATGTCTTGTATTGTTCCACCAAAAGTCCAAAACCTAAATATATGATATTTACAATGATATATGACAAAGAAAATCAGCAAATACTCTCATTTACAAAGCTTGAATCAGAGAATATTCAGCTTTTTTTTCATTATTTCTCTTGGAAGAAAAACAAGATTTTTTTAGCTAATAATATATCAAAATAGTTGCAGATTATTTTTCTGTCGATCCACTAATAAATTGGTTTACAAATCAACAGAAATTATTACGATCCATGATGGAAGGAAGTTGGAATTAAACGATTATTTTAATTGTCGATTAATCTGTATATTATTTTCACCATTAATCGATTAGTTGTTTGGTCTATAAAATGGAGAAAAATGGCGATCAGTGTTTCCCAAAGCCCAAGATGACGTCATCAAATGTCTTGTTTTGTCCACAACTCAAAAAAAATTCAGTTTACTGTCATAGAGGAGTAAAGAAACTAGAAAATATTCATATTTAAGAAGCTGGAATCAAAGAATTTAGACTTTTTTTCCTTAAATGACTCAAATCGATTATCAAAATAGTATGATAATTAATTTATTAGTTGACAAATAATCGATTTAATCATTGCAGCTCTAAAATTGTGAATTATTTCTAACAGAGCATGCAAGTAAAACTTAGAAGTCGTCACATGCTTTATGTTTGCTGGTGTAAAGCCCTCTGGTGGTGGCTGGAGCAGTCACTAACAAGTGAGCTATCATTTTGAATAAACCCGGAACAGCACTCGTACAACACAGAATCTAAAGCTGCGTCACTCAGACTAAAAAGACATCTGCAAGAGGAAGGACACTTATGTCTGTCTCTTGAGAGGGAGCCAGCACACTCGCTGCTCTGTGAGGCCTCCACTGCCCTGTACAAATTAGCATACAGCTGATGTTCTGGCCCCGAGAGTGAAAGGAGCTGGCTAAAGGGCTCCTTTGGTTTCAGGAGCAGGGCCCCGCAGACTGCAATCCTCCACTCCCTCATTGTCCTCTCTATGTGAACTCCATATGTCCCCCTAGCGGCAGGTGTCGCAGTGTGACCTCTGACCTGGCATGACACGTCTGTGGGGTGAGGGTGACGTTGTATTGTTCGCGCCGAGGCATTTGTCTAGACTCTTTGGCAACAGGATGAAAGAAAACAATGAGACGTGTCATTAAGTATTGTACCTGTGATGTGCTATTATTCTCACTCGTACACACAAAAAACAAGAACATACTTGTGCAACACACTTTTTTGATGGACAGGACTTTGGCCTTTTAGATTAGGGCTGTCCAATTTGTTTTAACGCCGCTAATTTCTTAAACCCATTAACGCAACTTGCTATTTTTAGGTTGTAGGGGGGGGCTCAGTTTTTTCATCTTGTGGGTTAGGGTAGGGTTAGTGAAGATACTGAAAACTAGAAAACCCAAAGAATCCATTGGTACGAACCATGTCATACTAGCTTGTCACAAAGGAGGTTAAATAACGCTCCAAATTTACCCTAAATTTTGGCGAGGAAAAACTGGCATGGCCATTTTCAAAGGGGTCCCTTGACCTGACCTCAAGATATGTGAATGTAAATGGGTTCTATGGGTACCCACGAGTCTCCCCTTTACAGACATGCCCACTTTATGATAATCACATGCAGTTTGAGGGCAAGTCAGCACACTGACAGCTGTTGTCTGTTGGGCTGCAGTTTGCCATGTTATGATTTGAGCATATTTTTAATACTAAATGCAGTACCTGTGAAGGTTTCTGGACAATATTTGTCATTGTTTTGTGTTAATTAATTTCCAATAATAAATATCTACATACATTTGCATAAAGCAGCATATTTGCCCACTCCCATGTCGATAAGAGTATTAAATACTTGACAAATCTCCCTTTAAGGTACATTTTGAACAGATACAAAAATGTGCGATCAATTTGCAAATAATCAGGATTAACTACAGACCATCATGCGATTAATCTCAATTAAATATTTTAATAAATTGACAGCCCTAATTTAGATACATTTATCAGTGTGCTGCCCTTATTATAATATTTAAAGTTGAGGTAATATTTAAGTAACATTGTTTGCTAAAGTTGTCTGAAAGGATGAAAAACATGTAACAAACGTCCCCGTCTTCAGTTCATAGACTTCAGTCCCAATTAGACTTCTTTTGACAGCCACTTTTACAAGTAGACATTGATTAATCAGACTACATGAAACAAGAAAATGTTCCTTCCCTAAGTGACACTAGACATCCCAACACAGTCACAGAACAAAGACTACACGTCCTGCTTGAATCTGTGTTTTCTACAGACAAGGAAATAAAACTGCTGTACAACAGGCTCATTAAATAACGCTCTATTTATTTAGTTTTAAAATAGTTTCTTTTTGTTCTACAGACATAATTTCAAGGAAGTCAAGGACTTGCAGAAGCAACAAAATAAAACACCTTTTTTTTTTTTGTTAATTTAAAATACTGACAGTAAAATAAAAACAATAAGAACAGAAGAGCAAAACTAAAAATTACTGGTAATGAGGATAATAATCTGACTTTGAGGTTAAAGATGTGACCAAACATGCTATGTGCAACCATAGTCGAGCATCGCCGCCGTAATGTTCTACCAAACCTCTATCACTAAAAGACAGGAGTCTTACTAACATTTCATAATAATTCTAAGAGAACAATAGCAAAAATGGATTTTGCAAAGCAGAAGTGGTCTGGTAAAAGAATCGTCATTACAGTGGTAGCTGCTAGTGGAAAGAACTGGCCAAAGGAAAAACAAAAATATCACATTATACTAAACTGGATCTTGAGTTTGAAACAGAATTCAAGTCACCTCATTTCACAACAAATGCATTGACTTCCAAATGAAAAGATTTAGACTTACAGAGCAAATAAAAAAAAAAAACGAAGCAAGTTTCAAATCCAGAAAAAGAAAAAAAACATAAATTCCATTTAGACTTTGGTTTAGTTCCTCATATTTAGGATATTCCCTTCCCTTCTGTGACCAGCAGAAGTAAAATAATTTGATTCTACAATTCTCAAGCATCACTTAAGGAAAGTAGATGTTATTCAATATGAAATAAAATAAATCTGTTAAAACAGTGTGTGAAGTTGGATACAAATTGACCAGCCTAACTGAAGTACTGCATGAAGACAAGAATAAGACCACAGGGAGAGAGCGAGAGAGAGCAAGCAGCCCTGAGGATCATCAGGGTAAAAACAGTTCATACAGTAAAAGGTTCTTCTATAAACGCCCCGACATGTGGGTACAAACTCAACACCACTTATACCTTTTTTATGTGTGTCTGTGTGCTAAAATTCACATCTATTATTAAAATATGTATTGTTGAGATAGCAAAATCCACTGCTTTGTAAGGTAAAAGAATATACGATTCTAAAAGAAAATAGTGCACTTTTCAAGGCATTCAGGCCATTCTCGCTTTGCAGTATTCAATGGTAGATACATTTTCTTCAGTTGTTATAGTAAAAGGGGTCCCCAGAGGTTTTTAAAGGTGTTTGCATCCACTCGTGAAAGATACGCATGCAAACAATATGTGCACCCAAGTCAGCACTGCAGGGTCATACATTCACTGAGGACTACGTCACCCGGGACACTACTCAGACTCTGCGGCGTCCAACATAAAATATATGTTTTAAAAACAAAAGACACAGAATGTCTATTGCCAATACACCGCCACATATATATATATATATATATATATATAGAGTCACGCTGTGGTTGAAATGAGTCAGATTTTGTAGTGTTTGTATTTTTTCCTTCAGAGTCTGAGTTTAACCTGCGTTTTTTTTTGTGTTGTCACGAAAAAGAAAAAAAATGATTGTAATATGGTTGTAACAAACTAAAGCCTTGGATTTTAATCAAAAGATATTTTGGGAAATACACTTATAGAGTGCTACAGGAATGAGTCCTAAAACCCGGAAATGAGTTTTAGCACTTCTGGTTCCCTCGTCTGGAAGTCAATGTTTTTTTTTGAATGGGTTTTTAGTTAGATGCCTGAAATAAGGTCTGTGGTCAATACAAGCTGAAGAGGTTTTAACGTTTTGTTCTATGATGTAAAATACGTCAGTAAATATCCCACTTGTGAATTTTGAAGCATTTGTGTGTCTTTAAAAAAGGCGGTTGCTAACAAGCAGCTAAATGAGACTACTAAACGTCATCACGCAAACTCGTCCTCCTTTACAGCCTCGTTGTGTATACTCGCGCTCATGTGACCGTGGTGTAGTTCTTTTGTAACCTGACGTTAGCTTTTTACTTGTGCCGATTGCATTCACGCTTCAAAAGATTATCTTAACGTTTGTTTGCCAGTGTTTATTTTCTGCAATAATCCAAAAGCCAATGGAAAAATCCCATTGGCTTTTTGTTGAGGGAACCAGGTGGATGCTAACTTCCTGGTTAGCCAATAAAAAATACGTCATCCCTGCAGCACTCTGTTCGCTTTCTGGTGAAGAGTTTTAGAGCTGCAAAGATTAATTGATTAGTTGTCACCAACTATTTTGATATTCAATTCATTTGTTTAAGTATTTTTTTAAGAAAAAAGTCAAACTTCTGATTCCAGCTTCTTAAATGTGAATATTTTCTGGTTTCTTTCCTCCTATGACAGTAAACTGAATGTCATCTTGGGCTTTGGGAAACACATTTTGGGTCGTCATTTTATAGACAAACAACTAATCAAATTGATCGAGAAAATAATAGACCGATTATTCAACAATGAAAATAGTCGTCAGCTGCAGTTCTAGAAGAGTTGATGCTAGATGAGAAAATCGATACCACTCTTGACCAAAAAGGTGGTATCAATCTTCTCGTCTAACTCTTGGCAAGAAAGCGAATGAGCGGTAATTTCCCAAAAGGTCAAACCATTTCCTTTAAGATAAACCAAACCCCTTCCTGACAGCACCAGAGCATAGGCTGGACCTATAGCGGCACATAGTATAGTGAAGCAAAGCTAGCAATGCAGACTGAACTAAATGTGAAACCAGTGGTGAGACTTTTGAAAACAAAAATGACCCTAGACCGGCAAACTTTGGTGGTCTACTCTACAACAGAAAGTGTACCAGCTGCCTTGACCCCAGGTGACTACAGATAAAAAAAAAAAATGCCGAATCTGAAAATCTGCACGTTCAGATTCTGTAGTGAAGCAGGTCAACAGCCGTGTCGTGATACCGACCTGCTCTTGAGCAGCAACTTTGACGTTTTCACGATACAGCTTGCACAAAATGCCAACCTACGTCCGTTATCGAGGGGTAACTGAGGTATTAAATGAAGGTAGGATATTGCTATCATTAACAGATAAATCAGTCCACCTGCACTTGAAGTGCCGTGCCATTTTATTACAACTAAATTCAGAGCCAAGATCAGGGAATCACGTCAGTAGAATGGCTTCGATACATAATGATTGTTTAAACAATAAAGTTAAAAACAAACAGTGCTCCGGAGCGGGGAAGTGTCCACGAGCGCTTACAGGCGAGGCCGCAACTATGGGAAGGATTTCAGCCGTAACATGGAGGCAAGGCAAGAGGGATGAGGAGGAGGAGGAGTAGTGAGAGGGAGATATGAGGAGTCTTCAGTGTGTACAAGTTGTTTTAAAGTAGGTATTTGTGTCCGGCGTCCTCGTCCAGTGTGAGGTCCACCACTTCAGGAGGGGACGCCCAGTTGGGCTGAGGGGAAACAGTAGTCCAGAGCTGGGGTTGATTTGTGCTGTTTAACTGCTCCACTGAGTTCTCCTTCCAGGTGGACAGACTCTTTATGACCCCTCCGCATGGGTGGGCACATCTGGATTTAGAAAACAAAAGAAATTTAAGAAGTTGAAGTAATTTGTTAAAACAATTCAAGTACAAATAATATTTGTTTTTTTAATTTAAAAGTAGGACTGTCAAAGTTACATCACTAATTTCTTCAACTTATTAACACAATTGATCTTTTGGAAGTTTTAGCCACTCAGTTTAAAAGCTAGAGTGAAGATACTGGCATCATAGGAAACTAGAAAAAACCTAATGAATCCATTGGTACCAACCATGTCATACTAGCTTGTCAGGAAGGAGGTTAAATAATGCTCCAAACTTGCGCTAAATTTTGGCAAGGAAAAACTGGCATGGCCATTTTCAAAGAAGTCCCTTGACCTCTGACCTCAAGATATGTGAATGACAATGGTTTCTATGGGCACCCACAAGTCTCCCATTTACATACTTGCCCACTTTATGATAATCATATACAGTTTTAGGGCAAGTCATAGTCAAGTCATCACACTGACACACTGACAGCTGTTGTTGCCTGCTGGGCTGCAGTTTGCCATGTTATGATTTGAGCATATTTGTTATGCTAAATGCAGTACCTGTGAGGGTTTCTGGACAATATTTATCATTATTTTGTGTTGGTAATTGATTTCCAATAATAAATATATACATACATTAGCATAAAGCAAGCATATGTGCCCACTCCCATGTTGATAAGAGTATTACATACTTGACAAATCTCCCTTTAAGGTCCATTTTGAACAGATAATAAATGTGCGATTGAATATTTTTAATCGATTGACAGCCCTATTTAAAAGTCATCCCACTGAAAGTATTTACCGTGCTTTCTCTTGCACTCCGACTATTTCCACCTCGCTGTCGGAGGAAGCAATGTTAATCTGGCCCTTGTTGTGTTGAGAACTTTCCTTGTGCGACAGCGCTGCCTCCACGTGGCCTGAAACAAATAAAGAGGAACAGAGTCACACATTGTGAGGAGGACCCCAGAGCGGTAGAGAGCTGCAGGCCTCGCTGACACATAAAGACTGCAGCTGCTTTGACACAGACAAGAAGAAAGACAGTGATGAATCTGACACTCTGTGTGTTTTGAAAAGCTGACTGGATAGCATGGAGCGACACACTGGGACAAAACAGAAACTGTGGACTTTATATTTTTGACAATGTCGGCTAGTCAGTCGTAAAGGGTCTTTTGTCTTGAAGCAAGGCAGCGAGAGAGTTTTATAGCGCCCAATGCAAGCCAGTGGTGTGTGGGTTGAAGGCAGTACTTCCAAAAACAAAAAAAAGGGCATCTTGCTGCGACTAATAAGAGCATTTCCCCACATAGCAAGTTGCCACCCATGCCTCTAACTGTCCTGTCTTCTCTGAGAGGAGTGGAAATTATCAGTTTGGATTCAGCGGGTTTGTAACTGACCTGAGATAGAGCACAGAGCTCTTATACACCCAGAGTGAGCTGCCATATCCTGGCCTCTGTGTGTTTTTAGCTCATGCTTTATCACCGTGGGTCGGACTGTATCCACACTCATACTCTCCTGGTTAGAATCAGTGTCTGAAATATCATAGTGACCCACTACTGGAAGCCCGTCTGCGGAACACAAAGAAAACACTTCATTATTCAAATCATGCTTTGGAATCGTAGGATTTGTTTGAGACTGGACACTGCATCCGTAGTCCTGCTCGCTGCAGCGTGCGTCTACAATATACACAAGATAACACCCTGTTTTTTTTTTTTATATTATAAGAGTAAATAAATAAATAAACCTTTAGCATTTATTTTCTCTCCATTTATTGCTTTTAAAATAACAGCCATTCACATAAAAACTACACAAGAATACAGTCATTACAAAACACTTCAAAATGATCTTACTCAGTGAATGAAATGTAGTGGGATAATAACAGCCAGACAACAGAAGAATAACTCTGAGGAAGAGCGGGGACATGTATCTTTGTTCTACCCTGTAAAAGGAGTCCCTGGGAGAGAGACACACACAAACACACTGCTATCATCCAGACGTATCCGTGGGTGTGTGTGAGGGGATTTCGTCTGGACAGCATGTACTAGCCTATGAATAGCTGATTGGGCTGAAACAGGCAGGTACCAGGGTTACCAGAGAAACCGAGGACGTGCCGATGTAAACGCCGTGTATTAAAGATAGAAAAAGGACTAATGTAAACCAGGAGAGTCTCTTTGGTAAACAATAGAGTGTCCTTAGTGTTTGTTTTTAATGCACACAGTTTGGCTCCCTTTACCATGTCGACAAAAACAGTTGATTTAAAGGGTAATTTTCAGTTCTAACAAAAGCAGGACAGCAGTTGTTGGATTCATTTAAACCCAAATGTAAGTAATTATGCACCAAAAACACCACACAGTTTGAAACAAAACCATTAGGCCAACAAGAGAAAACAACTAAATAGAAAATGTTCTGTCAGTCACCATTTATCAGCATAAGCAAAGCTATACCTTGCACACATGCTGCTGATGAAAACTAATTTGGCCTTGCACATTCTATATACTAATATAACCACATGCAAACAGGTGGGGAAACGATGCCTCCAGCTTCATCAGTCATAGGGGCGACACATACACATACAGAAAATGTTTTTTTTTTTGTTTTTTTTAACTCATCCTAACTATAAATATGATTAGGCCAAAGATTCCTTCATCAATGTCTGTGATGGTTAGACAGTGTTGAGAACCGTGACACAATGATCTTCTACGTCAGTAAAAGTGAAAAGAGGGTTAAGGAGGAGTGCTTCCACCTCAAAGACCACAGGATCTGAACCAGAGAAGGCCACTTGATCACTCGGATCAGTCCGTTTTTAGGAAATCAGTAAACATTGCCATGCACCATACTGCAGCTGGACTACTGCGGTATAATTGTTAGTTTGACGCCTGGGTTTTCAGTTTAAAGTCAAGCTGCGGGAACACGCGGCGGCGCCTTTTGGAGACACAGGCCAAGCTGGCAGACCAGTGCAAATTAAAAATTTTACTTTTGGTGCCTTCAAATGGGGTCGTGTTTACCGTGTTCACGAGGGGAACGCCCCCCTCTTGTGGTATTCACGACCTTGTAAGTCAAAAGTTTCTGAAAGCTCCGAGTTCGCGGGGTGTGACGTGTTTGTTGACGTTGTCAGAAATGGCGGAGGCCATGGAAGTAAATTTTTCGGTACATAATAAGTTAATATATTGTACTTTTAGTCGTAAATTGTTTTTCTTCGTAATTATATAATATGTCTGAGGAAAATGTTGATATTGCCAACGGCCTCATCTTTTTCCTCTGTCATTATGCCTTTGCATTTCCTACATTATGTTACCCACTTGCTAGCCTGCTAAATTGTTAGCCTCTGTGGCTTCTAGATGCCAACAGTAAGGTTAATATTGCAGTTGCTTAGCAGCGGTGTTCTCACAACTTAACCACTTGAACGGCAAGCACACTGCGTACACGACTTCCCCTGTTGTAAACACAAGCTCACGAGTTTCATTTGAAGGCAGCACATTATACGAATGAAGATTTGAGGCCCTTGACATCGCAGCTAATAGCCACAACATAGGAACCCATGCCTTATATGATGTCCATAATCTATACATAGGATACTAAAAATAAACATTGGGAGTCACTCCTCCCTCACTAGTTTCTTGTTACTGCACAAAGGCAGCAATAGCAGCAAATGTAACAGAGAGGCAAATTACAAAATGTAAACACATCTAATCTAATCATAGGATTTTAAAAAGCAAGAAATCGTGTGGGTTAGTATATTGTGTTTATATTTATAGGCAAATCTATATTGTTATGTAAATGTTTTGATGTTAGTAAAGCTATACCACCAAAATAAAGGTTGCCACAAGATTAAAAAAAACAAAACATAGTTCAGGAGAAAGAAGGGTAATGTAGTGTTGAAACTAGAGCTGCAACAATTAATCGATTAGTTGTCAACTATTAAATTAATCGCCAAATATTTTGATAGTCGATTAATCGGTTTGAGTGATTTTTTTCAGAGACATTCTCTGATTCCAGTTTCTTAAATGTGAATATTTTCTGGTTTCTTTACCCCTCTATGACAGTAAACTGAATATCTTTGAGTTGCGGACAAAACAAGACATTCGAGGACGTCATCTTGGGCTTTGGGAAACACTGATTGACATTTTTCACCATTTTCTGACATTTTCTAAACCAAACAACTAATCGATTAATCAAGAAAATAAGATTAATCGACAATGAAAATAATTGTTAGTTGCAGCCCTAGTTGAACCTAATTTCTAAAGAAATAGTAGTATGATGCTCTAGCTATCATTCCCAGCATGAAGTCAGAATGACAAGGCACATGCTATTAAGCAGCAGCACCCCACCTGGCACTGTCCTGATGGCTGTCCAGGTGCTGTAATGCACAGTCTGTTACTGTGTGAATGACATAATCAGCTTCTCTGCGTTTGTGTACAGCTGGTACACATAAACAAACGAGCCATAGGATAAGCAATACAATAAGAGTCCTGACTCTTGAGATATGCCCCGTGTCCGTGTCACAGATGCTGCAGAAATCAAACGGGCGAGTTGAATTATTCTGAATGTCAAATCTCACAGTGATTCAGTGCCAGCAGATGCGCTGGGCCTCAGGTCAGCACAGAGTCGTGTTCAAATGACCAGCTCAGGCCCAGCTGCTGTTGATGGTGTATCCGTTTAGTGACCTCGCATCATTTACCTATTAATACCCATTGCCATGCGTTCTGCATCAACTAGTTCTACACTTGGTAAGCTCAGAGTATGTAGAAGTGAAATCTAAACATTCAAGAGACCGGGGTCTGGAACACCTAGATTTCCATTCTGAGTGGCCACTTCAGGTAGGATGTTGTTGTTGTTGTTCATAGGGGTGGAGGTGAGACTGTTGTTCTCTCGTGCCAACATGTAGGCAGCCATAGTCTCAGAGGACTCTGACGATGGCAAAAAGGAACTGGGCGGGGATGGGCGTACTGCATGCTGCTGCCCCTCTACGGCGTCACTTGAGCGTTTGGACGAGTCGTTGTCCGAGTCGAGGTGTGCAAGCTTTTCCATCCAGATGCGGAAGCGCTCCTCGGTCTGGCGCTGCATCACGGCAAATCGCGTCATGGCCTCCTCCAGAACGCTGCCGATGCCGTTCCTGTCCCACGAACTGGTGTCCAGCAGCCCATGAATCTGGGCGCCCACTCTGGATCTCTCCGTTGCACGTCTGAAGCCAGCTTTAAAGACATTGAGGCCAAGCCATAAGAAAATACAGTAGCACGTTCATGCTTCGGAGGTGGACTTTTGTATTAAAGAGAAAATGACAGTTTGGTTTTTGGTTACGTGCAGATCGACTCTTTCATGCTGATGGACTACATCATGCAGTTGAAGCACTCAAATCTGTGTGCGGGATGTAAAAATGGTTGAAAACAGTTCATGTAGTACGGATCCCTAGAGGGAGATAACTGGATGTCTCGGGCGACTGATTCAGTGACCGTGGTTAGGAAAATGTGTTACCTGGAGAGACTTTGAGGTAAACACCCATTTGAGGCAAATTCATTACAAACCTATGATGAAGGGCAACAGTTATGTCTAACTACATTTTCAGCTAAAACCTCAATCATCTGTAAAATATGCGGCAGGGTTAGTACCAGCCAAGATAGGCACTTTGTATAATACCTCTATAGTGCTCCTGGACTAAAATCTAAGACTAGGTTAACTAGTTCCACTCTGGAAACACACTGAGTGATCAAAACAACAATGTATTAAACTAAAAACTTTGACACACCACCAGCTAATTCTGAATTTAACAGAAAAGAAACACTGTCTATCAGAACCAACCCAAAATATTATATTCTAGGAAATGCAATCACAGTGAACAGATCAGCCTAAAGTAAATGGAGTGACTTCCAACAGAAGCAGCAGGCCTGTAAATAAATACCACCCAGCTAGTAGCTACTTATGGAGAACTCAACTCGCCCAAGAGAGTTCTCCAATCATCAGGAAACATTAGATTAACTAAAGGAACAAACATGGGCCAATGGGCAGACAATACTGTCAGTGTATATTCGTATTATACACTTCTTAGATTTCAGCATACAGCCATCCTCAGTCAGAGCTTTATATGCATTAATATGTTCTAGTCGATGACACAAGAGCTATGTGACATGTCAAAAAGTGCTACAGTACCCATTATAAAGAAGAGAACCACCTGTTTGCAATTCTAAAAAGCCTCTTGTGTAGACAGAGTGACGTGTATTATAGACATAAGTAACAGTGCTTATATTTTTAAGGAAAGTTTGTTGTTTTGAATTTCTTGTAATCTTAAAAGGTCCTGACACACCAAACCGACGGTCGGCCATCGGACAGTTTGGGGCCGTCGGTGAGCGTCTGTCGGCCTAGTTTTTGCAATGTCTTCCGCACCGTCGACTCTAGTCTGCCCGTGTCTGAGGATTTTTGGCCGATTCAGCATGTTGAAGGCGACGCAACAGTTGGCCTTCATCGCCGCTAGTTCTTTGATGTCGGCTTGGTGTGCCTTAGGGAATATTCAAAAGCTGCAGAAAAGCACTCAATGCCTAGTCTTTGGGTGCTATAGACATTCACTAAATATACGTCTTTAAATTTAAATTTTCATTTCACGCATTCTATCAAAATGGCACATTAAAGATGATTTTGAGTCTAAATTTGCATATATAAGATGCCAGATTTCTACCAGCACACCAACGCTGAATAGTAACTGCAGAGTCTTGCAACTCAGACTAACAGCAGTGTGATCATACACCATTCATTGTCTATTTACAGCAAAGGCTGAGGATATAAATGGCTCACTGGTTGAATTGCAGAGCTCGCAATATAGGTTAGATTAACATTATCACTCCATGAGTTGAAGAATGTTCACTAGACTTCCACAGCATGCAAACAATGAGACAAAGTTCTAATAAAACATATATTATATTACTACAACTGATTGGCCATAGGCCCTCCTAAACACACAGTCTATGTATCTAAAAACAAGGTGAATGAAGAGAGATGATGAGTGAGGAAATAAAAAAGAAAAAAGAAAGTGATTGATAAAAACACAAACAAAGCAGTGCTTGTACTGATCTGATATTGCAAATGTTTTGTACAGCCCCATAACATGTTCTTACTATATGTGGCAATGTGTTTGACTCTGATGGATAGTCATCTTTGATTATCATACACTGTAGACCTATATGTTTTTCTATCACTGTGATGCAGTGTTTTACATTGGATATCTAAGTGGCTGTTACTGTTACCCTGTACTACTACACACTGGTAGTAGTACTGTGCTATAAGCATGTGCTGTGAACACTGGATGTTACCTGAAATATCTGTCTTGATTGTCTTGCTACCTCCTGAAGTGTCATCATCGTCGTCCTCAGAAGAGCTTGTGCTGGAGTCGCACGTGAGCTCGCTGTCACTCGTACTGCTGTCCTGCAGCAAGTTGTACTTCTTCCGTGCTGCTGCCTCCCGTTTTTGCCTCAGCAAACGCATTCGCTCCTTGTGTTTCTGGCTCCGGTGACCTTTCACTTTTGCCAGCTTGCCATTGGTTTGTTTTTCCTGCCCTCCTGCTGCTACCAAGGCGGGCTGGCAGCGGTTTTTCTTTGCAGCCATTGCATTGGGCGGCATCTCGCTCTCTGAGCGTGACCGCCGAGACTTCCTCCCCCCTGCAGCCGTAGCAGATGATTGCCTTCCTGCTGCCTGCCCAGCATCATTTGCAGCTTCCATGTCGCCCTCTTCCTCTTTTCCTATGGGAGGAACAGCACCTTCTTCCCCTGAGGAGAGTGTGTCTGAGTCAGCAAGGTGGCCGCTGGATGACGGGGAAAGCATGCAGGGGTTTGAGGAGTCACTCTCATAGATATGACGAGATGCAGGCTTGTCACTCCCTGTAGAGGCATGCTGGGACTCTGGGGAGTCTCGGCGGAGCTCCTTCATCAGGCATGGCATGGAGAGGAGACTCTGCTCTCCCTCTGTATTCAAGGGGCTGTCTTCCTCCCTTTCCCTCGGTGGTGAGCTGGTACTGGTGGTGGTCTCTGTTTTCAGATGCTCATCGGCTGTGGCTGATTGTGCTTCATCAAGGCACTCTGGGGGGCACTCAGCATCCACAAATTCCTCTGCCTTGTCTGAGTCAGCCATCTTCATGCTAGTTGAGCCCACAGCCCAAAGGTCCAACAAACATGGACCAATGTGCCTGGACAGGAGCTCACCTGCTGGAAGAAAAACATATCACTGATTCACAGTCTGAAATCTGTGCATTAGTGCAAGAGGCTGTATGTCTGACAGCATAGGTAATATTTAAGAGTTTTATTAAAACAGTAGGCATTCAGAATTATTATCACAATGCCCCCAAAATGAAATATTTCTATTTTAACATGTAGATCGCCTGTTCAACTATAATGGTAAACAATGCTAGCCTATTCAAACTATTTTCCCTCCTTTACAAACTCGCTGTTTTAAACTTATTCTGTGTATTTTGTACTGTGTTAACATGTTGCAAAACTACTGGACTGCTCACATAGCAATACACAATATGTACATACTACATTTATTTATTGACGGACTGTACACACTATGTTCACCCATTCACTTATCTTTTATATCTCTATTATTGTTTTTATAATTGTTGTATACCTTTACCTCTCCTGTGTTTCACTCTGTTTGCTGATGTTGCTTCTTTGACACCTTAATTTCCCTCTGGGGATTAATAAAGGTTCATCTTATCTTATTGGTAAACAATTGTAGTTGCATAACTACTGGACTGTTCACATAGCAAGAAACAATAAATAATCGCATTATATTTTATGCAACAATTTGGCCAGAAATTACCATTAAGCTAGCTTCTAAGAGCAATGAATGTTACATTTATTTTGATTTTTATTCTACTTTTACATCTCAAAACAGCCTGATAATGATTTCATAAAAGGTCTGTTAAACCTCCTCAGCCACATTAAACCAAGTATGTGCACTATGAGACATTAATTAATGGTAAACAATGCTGGCATATTCAAACAATTTTCCCTCCTTTACAAACTCACATAAAACGCTGTTTTAACTTATTCTGTGCATTTAGTACTGTGTTAACATGTTGCATAACTACTGGAGTGTTCACATGGCAAAAAAACAATAAATAATCGCATTAAAATTGATGCAACAATTTGGCCAGAAATTAACATTAGCTGGTAAGAAATTACCATTAATCTTAGCTTCTAAGAGCAATGAATATTTAGATTTTATTCTACTTTTACGACTAAAAACAGCCTGATAATGATTTAATAAAGGTCTGTTAGCCACATTAAACCAAGTGTGTGCACTATGAGACATTAATAGGTGACTGAATTAATAGTTAGTTGTGTCTGTGGCCAGCTAGCTGAAGCTAACACAGGCTCCAGGATCCAGACACTACTTTTGTAGCTGCGTAGTGAAGCTAACCTCGGTCATAACCTTACACTCTTCTGCAGAAACTTGGCGACAAGAAGGCGACAAGTCATGGGTAAATGTTCAGGTTGCAGGACAGCTGCTTCACAAGATCCTATAAATGGAAAGCCGTATCTAGATCTAGCCACCCAGGGGCGTCACAAGCAGGATAATGTCAGCTAGCTAACGTCAGCTAGCAAAGGCTTATGAAAAGGAGGCTTGGACGTGTGGGGTATTGAGCATGCGCAGTGTAACTAAAGCTGCGGACGAGATTCTACTGCGCATGCGTAATAAACCCCACAGCTATGACACGTGTCCTAACCTCCTTCAATAGTCCTTGCTAACGGCTAACTGCTCAGTCAAAGCAGTTAGCCACATTAGCATGTTTAAATCGGCTAAGCTAGTTTACAACTTACCGCGGCGGTTACTTCTATTCTTCTTCTCCCAGACTTTTCAACATCTTCGGTATTTTGTAGCCTCTTTGATTGACGATGCGTGAACTGTTAAATATACTTTACTTTCTTTACTAACTTGTAGTAATAACGTGCTTTTGGCGCAGTGCGCTCGCACCTCAGCGGAGCTCCCTGTTAGCCGTTAGCCGTTAGCTGTGTGTTTATTTTAAAATGTCTCCATCAGCCAGTCCGTCTTTTTCACAAAGCTGCATGCGTCACTTCCGGTGTTATCTTCATAGTCGAGCGCACCCTGTGGGTCGGATACTAGTGGTACTACAGGATGGGGGAATTATACCGCAGGATATCATGTCTCCCACAATACAGTTGTAACTAAGTACATTTACTCAAGCACAGTGTTTAACAACTCAACAACAACAGATATTAATAAAATAAAAAAAATACATATATATATTAATATATATATTAATTCAATTTCAAGCAATGTTAATGCAAGGCACCTTATACGAGAAAATGTGGACATTTTATGAGAAATAAATAAATCGTAATGTCCACAATACAGTTATAGAGGCGTGAATCTGACCATTAGTGGTGGGAAGTAACTAAGTACATTTATTCAAGCACAGTACAACTCTGAGGTACTTTACTTGAGTATTTAAATGTTATGCTAGCCTGCTGTATTTAATTTATTTATTCATTAATATCATTATTATTATTATTTTTTCTTCTATTTTTATATATATGTGTATGTATGTGTGTGTCACTTTATTGGGGATAACCAAGATAGTAATAATAATAAAAAAAATGCCTGGATCACCCTGATGGCACCCATTACTGTATGTTTCTACCATAAACCATAGCCATAATCTGTATTTTTGGTGCAACTTTAATTAAATTATTTATTATACAATTATTTCAAGCGATATATATATATATATATATATAAACGACTATATACATATATATAGTCACCAAAAATTTTTTTTTTCAAAATATAATGGTGTATATATATCTGAATCAGAATGGTGTTTATTGCCAGGTGTAAGAGGTATACACTAGGAATTTTCTTTGGCTTTGTTGGTGCAAGACAAACAGTATAATAACAAAAGAATAGATAAAACTAGCTATAAACAAAAATAAAATAATAAACATGATATAAATATACACACCATTATATATTTATATATATATATAGTCACCAAAAAAAATTGGTGGTAATTGATATTGGTATATATATATACACACCATTATATTTTGTAAAAAGACAATTAAAAAAACAATAATAAAAATAAAAACAATAAGTAGTTTACTTTGAAGTGCTTCCGGGTCACTGTGACCTTTCTACATCATCGGTTGCCGTGTCCGCCGCCATCCTCCTTCTCTCTCTCGGCTCCGGGAGCAGGACAACAGACCCAGGACACCACAGACATGCTGTCAGTACGCGTCGCAGCGGCTCTTGCCCGCACTCTGCCTCGACGGGCTGGACTTGTAAGCAACTCTAACTACTTTTGGTGTTTATATTCATGTCGAAAAATGACGCATTTACTCCGATAAGAAGTCATGGCGGTGCTGTCTGTCTTTGCACCGGAGGACACCGGGCCCTTCACTCCGCCTGTCTCTGAACTTCAGCAGCTGACAGACAGCAACGCACCAGCTAGTACTGTGCGTTATAAAGGCTGATTAGACTACACAGTTAATCCCTGAGCTATGTGTTAATGCAAAAGCTTAAGTGCAGTAATGATGAATGTAAAGTTGTATTGAAGGTCAGGTTTGTCTTACTTTAGCTTTCTTACTAGCTTTCATTGCAAAATGCATTATGTCAGGTCTAAACATGGTTGTTTCCAAGGGGAGACATTTGGATGGATATTATACTTTTTCTGTGATTGTTGAGGACTGTCCTGTGACCCTGCAGCTTGTATGACCTGCAGGGGCCCTTCTCAAATGTACACCCTGTAGACTCATGTTGTAGATAGATAAATAGATAAATAGATAAATAGATAAATAGATAGATAGATAAATAGATAAATAGATAGATAGATAGTAACTTTATTGATCCTGAGGGAAATTCAAGTTTCCAGCATCCAGTTCCATAGTGCAAAACATGTTAGTAAAAAGGCAGTAAAAAAGTTAGTAGTGCAAAGTACAAAAAAATATACCAGATATAAAAATACAAGGAGATGAAGAAAACTGTTAAAACTGAATATAGTGCAGGGTGACAGCTTTGATACAGGACTATTAAAAAAGTGAATATAGTGCAGAAGAGACTGTTATAAATGAGTATAGTGCAGGGTAACTCCAGTAGCTTAGTCTATGAAAGGGCACTGTGTGCATTATTATCTGTCCTGCAGAATGTCCTAATAAAGGTTTTAGTTGCTAATAGTAATTTACAATGAAGTGTGAGTTGATAATGCCTCCTATCAACTCCTGGATTTGTGCCTCTCATGTACTAATATTATATATGCATATGTTTCTCCTTCTTCTGAAAAACCCAGAAAGTGTTTCCAAAATCCCCAAAGACTGTTCTACCAATCTGGATGAAAAAATATTCTGTCTGCTGCATGATAAGATTTATAACCTGTTTTTTTTAAGTTGCAGCTCTGTTTTCTATCCAGATAGGACATAGTGTCCTAATAAATATTAATTGGGTTAGTTTTCTTAGCACTATGACGAGTCACTGGGAAAGTCTATTAGTATTCTTTATTTTGTTATATTTTCTTCTCATCTCTTTGCTGTGTTTTGATAATAATGCAATTAAATTCAACAGCACAACTCAGCAAGTAATGCATTAAGAAATGTGTAAAGAAAAGAATGCAGAAATAAGTCAATTTGAGGAAATGAATAAGGGGTGAAATACAAAGGGGAAATCGTGCAGAAAAACATAAATAAATACAATAAATATAAAATAAATAATAAATGCAACAATAGATACATAAATTAAATAATTAATACAAATAAATGCATAAATAAATAAAAGAATATTAAACAGAAGAGTAAATAAATAAATAAGGGATTTAATACAAAGATATACAAATAAAGAAGCAAATTGAAGCAGAAATATCAATTTCTGTCATATTTTATCGCTTAACTAACCGCTACAATCATTTTTAATATTATTTTTGCTGCATTTCATGACTTATTTATTCATTTATTTTTGATTTTGGCAGGTTGCGTCCCCCCATACATCATAACCTTTATGACAGGAAGACTTATTGCAGGGCTGTTGCATTAGTTTGAACTGGATGTACCTAATATATTTGCGACTCATTTTATATTTGATTTTGCTGATTTTAAACGAGTGATTAAATTGAAAATGCTCCACTTATTTGGTTTGTATAAAATTGATTTCTGTACTTGTACCCATTGTCTTGTTTTAAAGGTATCGAAGAACGTTGCTGCAGCATGTGTAGGAGTCAACAATATACACACCGCCCGTCCATGGCTGCAGAAAACAGGTGAGTGTTTCAGGAAACCTGTATTGGCCTTCTGCGTGAGTTTAAAATAAATAAATTAATACCCAACAGTGTTTCCAAAGTTGTTAATTAGTGCATCTTTACTAACATTAAAGGCACAGCCGAGGTGTCCTCCATTCTGGAGGAGAAGATCATGGGAGCTGACATCAGAGCTGACCTGGAGGAGACTGGTCGCGTGCTGTCCATCGGTGACGGTATTGCCAGAGTGTACGGTCTGAGGAACGTGCAGGCTGAGGAGATGGTGGAGTTCTCCTCCGGTCTGAAGGTAAGACTGATGATGTTTTTTTCTTGCGATTAATTTGCACACTAATATATTTTTTTGAACTGTTGTCATGAATACTTTCACTTTAAAGAGGCGAAAAAGAGACAATTCTGTTCGGAACAAGGCCGATTTTCTGAGCTTTCGCACTGTGAATAAAGGCATCAACCAATCACATTGTGCGGAATGGACATATTCAAGACATACACTAAGGCACAACAACACGGAGGCTCCGTAGTCCGAACCGCAAACTTTATTACTCCTTTCAACCTTGACAAAGGCAGCGCAGGCTGATCCACTCCTTCCATTCTTACCTTTCACAATAAAAGCGCTAGACATATTAGACTGCGTAATGGACCGTACAGACGCCGAGTCAAAAAAACTTGTGGAAACCGGCAGCTGTGCCGCTTTCATCCTTTTATCCAAGGTGCTTGGGAGGTTGCGCTACTGGCGGAGCCTACCGTTACTAAGCAACCAAAACCTGCACGCTGCAATGACGACAGTGAAGTTGAGGTAATTTAGCAAAGTCAAAACAAAGATAAATGGATTTCCAGCACCGTTAATCCCTCACAGTAACTTAGCTTGGGCTACAAAAAAGGCAGACGCTGCTTTGCATTTCACTTTAACCAGCCTCTAAATAATTTGTAAGTAACAGTTGTTTCCTCTCTTATCCAGGGCATGTCTCTGAACTTGGAGCCTGACAATGTTGGTGTTGTGGTGTTTGGTAACGACAAGCTGATCAAGGAAGGCGACATTGTCAAGAGAACAGGTGCTATTGTAGATGTACCTGTTGGTTTAGAGCTCCTGGGCCGCGTCGTTGATGCTCTGGGAAATGCTATCGATGGAAAGGTAAATGATGATGATAATAATAATAATAATAATCAGTATTTCTATCGTTAACACAAAGTGCTTTACTTAAACACAATTAATCACATTATTTACAAGATAGCACCACCAGTTGCACTAGTTGATAGTACTTTTTGATCCACTATTTTCCCTACAGGGCCCCCTTGGCTCCAGCATCCGCAGGCGTGTGGGTCTGAAGGCCCCAGGTATCATCCCCCGTATCTCTGTGAGGGAGCCAATGCAGACTGGCATCAAAGCCGTGGACAGTTTGGTCCCCATCGGCCGTGGACAGCGTGAGCTCATCATTGGTGACAGGCAGACTGGGTGAGAGGATTCTCCTCAAAGTGAATACTTGAACACAGGGCAGCATTTGATGTTATTCCTACTGGTGCCATTGAAATGCTGTTACAGCAGTGGAAGTGCTGACAAGGGGCGGCAAATATACAGTATTGCAATACATCATGATAACGGTTGTCGGGCAGAAGTTTGAATATTAACACATGAGCACAAGAACTTAGTCTTTTAAATTTGTGTTGCAGCAAAACCGCAATTGCCATCGACACAATCATCAACCAGAAGCGCTTCAACGAAGGAACCGACGAGAAGAAGAAGCTGTACTGCATCTACGTCGCTATCGGCCAGAAGAGATCCACGGTGGCTCAGCTGGTGAAGAGGCTGACCGATGCCGACGCCATGAAGTACACCATCGTGGTGTCTGCCACCGCCTCTGATGCCGCTCCGCTGCAGTACCTGGCTCCCTACTCCGGCTGCTCCATGGGAGAGTACTTCAGAGACAACGGCAAGCACGCCCTCATCATCTACGACGATCTGTCCAAGCAGGTGAGTTTCATTTAATCGGATTGTTTAACACAGAGAAAGCCAGTTACGTGACCTGACGTTGGTTTCTGCATGATGACGCTGCTACATGTACAGTATATATATACATCAGATAAACAACAACCTTGTGTGTTTTCTTTCTGCAGGCTGTCGCCTACCGTCAGATGTCCCTGCTGCTCCGTCGTCCCCCGGGTCGTGAGGCTTACCCAGGAGACGTCTTCTACTTGCATTCCCGTCTGCTCGAGAGAGCCGCTAAGATGAACGACAACTTTGGCGGCGGCTCCCTCACAGCCCTTCCTGTTATCGAGACACAGGCCGGTGACGTGTCGGCCTACATTCCAACTAATGTCATCTCCATCACAGACGGACAGGTGACTGTGCGACTCGTTGACTTGCTTCATCCCAAGTTATGAATGAACCCAGTTATTAAACGCTACTTTCTCTTCTCAGATCTTCTTGGAGACTGAGCTGTTCTACAAAGGTATTCGTCCTGCCATCAACGTCGGTCTGTCTGTGTCACGTGTCGGATCTGCCGCCCAGACCAAGGCCATGAAGCAGGTTAGCCTTTCTTGTAATCACCCGTCTCACAGCTTTTATCACAATGAATGTCTTTGATTCTGACTCCTTGATTTCTGCCCATCACCAGGTGGCTGGTACCATGAAGCTGGAGCTGGCCCAGTACCGTGAGGTGGCTGCCTTCGCTCAGTTTGGTTCTGATCTGGACGCTGCCACTCAGCAGCTGCTGAACCGTGGTGTTCGTCTGACCGAGCTCCTCAAACAGGGACAGTACTGTGAGTATTTACGTTAAATTCCCCCCTCAGTAGGCATCTCTCTCAGAAAATGTATCCATTCTACAGTTTCCTTATGTATTGTGATTGTATGCTTTCACGTTTCAGGTCCAATGGCTATTGAAGAACAGGTAACAGTCATTTATGCAGGTGTGAGGGGACACCTGGACAAGATGGAGCCTAGCAAGATCACCAGGTTCGAGAAGGCCTTCCTGCAGCATGTCCTGAGCCAGCACCAAGACCTGCTGGGGGCTATTAGGTAAGTTAAAGAGCTTCTTGACTAGGGTTGGGTACCGAAGCCTATTTGACCACTGATCTACCGGACCGAATGGCAACGCGGATTTTGGTGCCTCATTTCAGTGCCACTTAAATGCCTGAGCCCCATCTGGCTCTCCGAAACGAACATTACAAGCAACAGAAGCGTTGCCGCACATCAGGTGCCATCGCTAGTTAACAACATTGCACTCGCTTGCAGCGACAGCAGGTAGCGTTCAGTCATCTTGTAGCTATCTTAAAGTTCAAACATGGTTAAAATGCCTAAAGCTAAAAGGTCTAAAAGTGAGACTGTATTTCACTCGAAAGTAAAAATATAGATGTAATCATTTCCTTAATTCACATGTTTTTATCTAATGGAATATTCTGCTTCAGCCCATATCTGTTGGCGTTTAGCCTTTCAAAAACAACATTTTGACTGTGTTTGCTCTCTGTCTTGCCGCACACAAAAGGGTTGAGAGGGTTTTCTGTAATTAGTAATTAGTCAGGAGACGTGTCGTATTTCGTCGGAGGAAGCAAATATGATAATATTTCTGCAAAAGAGTTGCTGAAGTTTGAATTTGGAGTTCCTAGAGTACCAAATTATTTTGCTGTTATTAGTACTCTAAATGTTATCCAGTGTTAAATTATTGTAGTTAGGTTAGGTGTTATTTATTATGTGAATTTTGTATTTATTTCATATTTATAATAATTGATATCTTGGAAAAAAACAAACAAACGTAGTTTTGTGCATTATTATTATTTTTTATATCGGTTCAGGCAGGTTTTATAAGCATCGTTTTAGCACCGGTATCGGAAGAAAAACAAATGATACCCAACCCTATTCTGACCAACAGCATTATAATGTACGTTCTATACGTTTTGTAACCGATCTCTTCTTGATTGCAGGACTGATGGCCAAATCTCTGAAGCATCTGATGCTACACTCAAGAAATTAGTGTTGGATTTCCTCTCCAGCTTTGAGTAAAGGGATGCTTCTTGTTCTGGTTGTTTTCATGTTCACATAGTGCAACGTCAGTTATACTTTCTATGAACTTACAAAAAACAAAAGTGGCACTTGATCTTTAATGTACAGATATCTCATAACAGAGAATAAAGTATTCCAACTAGTTGACTCGATCGCCTCTTTTTGTGTTCGGAGCGCTGTTGTTGGGTCACTTCCTGTTTACCTTGATGGGGCAACTATTATGTTGTCACAATTTACAGGTTCAACTGATCCTATAACAGTAGAAATGCTGATCTAGTGCACAGCCACACCTCTAGACTATTTGTTTCTTAAAATCCTGCCTCTCATTTGTTGAGCAGAGCAATTAAGAAGCAGATGTGCGCTGCTGTTTCAGTTGGTGTCTTTTCTGCCTTTGATGAAAGCAATGTAGATCATCAGATCCTATTCCTTTATGATGATTGTAACTCTGCATTCTTTGCCTTTAACATCATTATTAAAGTGCTAATCTATGAAATCATCCTTGAAATCTTCAAAGTAACTTGTTTTTATATGCAGCATGAGAGTGCAGCATGTGCACAGTTTGAGAGCTGGTGACTTAATTCTCTTATTTGTCTTTACCAATTGATTTACATAATGGACTGAAATGTAGGAATGGCTGCAGTACTGCATGACGATAGAGATGACGAGCCTTTGGGTCATTATACTTGGCTAATCCCACAGATCAGTCACATTTAGGTGACGCATGTAACTGATGGAGTGACTCACCATCTTTAAGTGGGTTCTCTCCCATCCTCTCCCGAGGTTGCTATAAGTTGCTTTTATGGCTCAAAACTCTTCCACGTTCCAATTTGTGAGTTGTGATGGTCAACAAATCAAAGGAAGACTGTCTTAGTGTTTTTTTTTATTATTTTAAAATGGCTTGTCTAAGGCATCCTGATTCTTACTTTTTCTCTATATTGTATTTATGACAAGCAACCATCAAGCATTAAATCAGGTTACCTCTCTTAATACGCCACAAGCCTACAGTAAAGGTTCAATATCATCAGTTATCTACTTTACAGATACGATTAATCGATTGTCAACTATTAAATTTATCGCCAACTATTTTGATAGATGATTAATCAGTTTGAGTAGTTTAAGAAAAAGAAAAGTCAAAATTCTGATTCCAGCTTCTTGAATATGAATATTTTCTGGTTTCTTTACTCCTCTATGACAGTAAACTGAAAATCTTTGATTTGTGAACAAAACAAGACATTTGAGGACGTCATCTTGGGCTTTGGGAAACACTGATCCACATATTTTTCATCATTTTCTGACATACTATAAACCAAACAGCTAATCGACAATGAAAGTGGTAGTTGCAGCCCCGAATCTACTTGCATCTTTGTCTGTTTATACCGTGTATTTTACAGGGTAGAAATGTAATGCAGAAGCTTAAACCCACCAAACACTGAAACGACAGTATCCTCTGCTGGTGAGGAGTAGCACATGGCAGGTGTCTAAATAAAAAAAGAAATCCTATTAAGATGTATTGATTAACTTATGAATATGTTTGATGGTAGAGGCCAGTACCAACAGGCAGTTTAAAAAAAAAAAAAAAAGTAATATTGCTTGAACCTAGGGGTGTTGCGATATACTTTTATTAACGATAACCGTGATATTTAAAATTTAAATTGATATGTTAACAGTATAATAGTAAATAATCCGGGTCCTCTTAAATCATTTTATATTTACAGTTATGGTTACAGACTCTCTTTCCACCTCCCTATACTCGTATTTTCAGTGTAATAAATTTGCCAATAAAGAGAGAAAATGCACAATAAACAAAGTTAAAGATGAATTTGACTGATAGCATTTTGTTTTTTTCAAATTTTCAATAGATATCACAATAATATCGTGAATTCTTGTGGCCACGATAACCGTGAAGTGAAAATTATATTTTGACAGCCCTAGTTGAACCCCATAAATGTTTTTTTTCTATTCTCTGTAATTTGCATGAAGAAGCACTTAATTCTAAATTAGTCTTTATTACTCAGAGTGAATCAAAACATTTAAATCAATAGCAGTGAATATAAATCTTAGTGTGAATGTTTATGAAATCTGGCTGAACAGCCCTGTTAACATGAAATGGTGACTAATTTAGATTTACACAAGTGAAGAAGTAAATATTTCCTAATAACTAAAGTGAAGGCGTATATAGTCAATATTTCAAAACTTGAACAATTTCATTGGCAGAGTGACATTCTTATCAAAAAACAGGTGTTCACTTAGTGATTATTAGTGAGATAAACTGAAGACTAAAACATTTAATTTAAATAAAATAAATAATTAATTAATTAAATAAATAAACATTAAAAAGATCCCACTGACAGCTGGAACATGTTACACCCAGTACTGTTTGGTGTGCACTGCAGGTCTGTGGTGTTTCTGTTTGGGTACATTGTTCTGTCTGACGTAGCAGGGGTCGTAATAATCCCACTCCAGGGCTGAAGCCAGGACGCCGTTGGACAGACCGTCACTGTCTGCTGACAGGATCCGCAGGGAGACACCTGAACACAAACCATGTCAACATTTTCTTTATATAATATTGCAGCTACATACTACATAAGTGTACTTGACTAGATCTGTTTTTTTTTATTAATCCAGTGCTATAATAACAAATGTAAGTGTGCATGAATGTCTAACGTGGACATTTCCAGAATTATTTGCCTACAAAGAAGCAGATGAAAATGATTTGCAGAAGTCTGAAGGAGACTGAAGTTTACCTGCACTTGCACCAAAGTCGCTGTCCAGTCCAGGACCCACTGCAGACGTGTTGAGATAGGACGCCTCTGAAGGCTGGTTGGTGAAGTCGCACTCCATGTCCACTTTGTCAAACACAAGCACCGCAACACCTGGATCCACATCTGTTTGCATCCCGTAAGTACTGCTCCGATGAAGATGACCCACATGTTCTGTCTCCTGTTGTGAACAAAATAATTTTTTTTTAGACCTCACACTTTGAAATTGAAGTTTAGGCTTCATACTGGAGGTTAGATATTTTGTTTTTTGTTATTTTTAAAGTAATAATCGGACAATTTTGTACAGGTGTCTTGCTGATTATCGTAATATGATATTGACTTAAGCTGCAAGTTAATGAAAGCTTTTACATTTCCTGTTGTTGTTTTTTGTAATTAGTATTTTATTGATTTTTTACATGAACATTTTCACATTTTCGTCAACAAATCAAATAACTCCTATATGGAAAATAATAAATATAAAATAATAATAACAATATCTACAAAATCATAACATACAAATCAAATACAAAATAAATAAAATAAAATAAATAAATAAAATAAAATAAAATAAAATAAAAGACACAAATCAAATACATATCCTCATATACTGAGAACATATAGCCTCGGACAGAACTCAAAGTTGTTTTTTCCTGCTGCTGTTGTTGTGTAAAGCAGTGGTTCCCAACCTGGGGATCCCGGATTCACGGGTGGTCGCGGGCCTTCTTGATTTCAAGGAGTGTAAGACCACTTTTTAAAATATACAATTTGCCCACATCTCAGCATTTCATTCATTTCTGTCAAGAAAACTAAATTAAATTGTTATTTTTAAAGTTTGGATTATTATATAAAATAGCACAGCCTCGTCCCGCATTAGAAAAGAACAATGGCCAAGCGACAGGGAGAAGAAAACACTGAATTTATAAAAAAAATATGATTGATTGTTAAAACTAAAAAAATACAGTGAATTGTATTAAAAGTTTCTAAAAAAAATACCAGGAAATCTCATCTCTGATGTGATATTCTCAGGAAATAATCTGCTCAAAATTCCTCCAAATCTCTAATTTTTACACAAACTTCCTGCAATATACGCTAGGCCTGTATTTATTTATTCTCTATAATTTCACTTAAAACTGTTTTGTTGATTTTTTTAATATGGAGCCCAGCAGTTAATTTTTGCCCCAGGACCCTCAAGTATATTAATCCGGCCATGCTGTTTGAATACAATTAACAAGAATTGTGCATCACTGGCCTGCAGCATTGACAAAATGTGAATATTTTTGTGTTATGCATGTTTAGGTTGTGTTTCCTGCATATGTTCTTGTTCCCTGGACTCACTACCTGGTTCTGTTGAGTTATTGTGGACCACTCACCCATGGAGAGTTTGGCGGAACTAGGTTCACTCTGGTTTCAGCATCTGAATCACTGCTCTGCGGTAAAACCGGTGCGCTTTTGCACCACCCAGAGCGCAGGTCGAGTCTCGGAGAGGAGGAGGAGGCAACCCGGATGGTGCTCGGTGCCCTCAGGTACCCTGATCCGGTGGCACCATCTGGCCTCAGGAGCCGGATCCTGTGATCCAGCTCGTCCCTGGATGAAGCCCTGGAGGAGGTGACAGGATGGTGCAGGACAGGCTCAGACAGAGACATGTAGGCTCTCCTCCTGTCTCCGTCCTGCAGCGAGGGGAAAACCACGTCTGACCCCCTCCTGACCTCTCTCTGCAGTCCTGCGTCCTCCTCCCTCTTGTTGCCCCTCTTCTTGGACAGGATCAGGAACTTGTAGCCCAGGAACAGGCAGTTGAGCAGGAGCAGGATGACCACACAGGGGATCAGCAACAGGACCACTAAAGTCAGGCTGGTCACTGGATAACCCTCAGTCACACCGGATGGTGTGCTCTGACTTATCCCAGACATTTCATCCCAGAGGACATGGATGGGAGGATTTTGGAGAATTGCTGATCTCAGTTGAGATTTCACCTCGTCTCTGCAGAGCACACAAGTGCACAGGTGAGTCAATCAATGTGGACTATACTTTGTGTTTTTTGATCTAATAGCAACATGCCAGCCTGATCCTCACATGCACACTGTCTCCTAGTGGATGTGTTGTCTTTCACCTCCCTTGTCTTCATCATGTTAGACTCAGTCAGTGTTAACAAAGCAAAGGCTTGATCTGAGACACACTATGCATGCAACTATAGGTGCACTCAGCTGGCAGCCACATATAGATTACAGATCAACAGGTGTGTCCTATTATGTGCAGGATGTTTGGTGATGTAGTTGCAGCCAATCACCGCTGGATGGCAGCATGTGGCCAGACTCTTACAGCCCTGCAGTGGTGATAAGAGCCTTTTTTAGCAAGTTAGAAAGCAACTATGCCATTCACCATGCTCATACTTATGGAGGATGGAACCTGCCAAAATACAATAAAATAAATAAATGACTCAATTAATAAATAAATAAATAAATATGTCTCTAAATGTAGCAAAAATAAATAATATTAAAAATAAATTTAGCCATTAATTAATTGATAAAATGTGACATAAATTGATATTTCTGTTATAATTTGCTCTTTTAGTTATCTATTTATCTTTGTGTTAATTCCTTTATTTATTTATTTATTTATGCATTTATTTATTTTTATTAATTTTAAAATGTATTTAAGCTGCAATCAATCAAACTTTATTTATAGCACCTTTCAAACATGTCAAATGCAATTCAAAGTGCTGTACAGACAATTGACAAAAATGTA
Organism: Sebastes fasciatus; assembly: GCF_043250625.1. Lineage (NCBI taxonomy): Eukaryota > Metazoa > Chordata > Actinopteri > Perciformes > Sebastidae > Sebastes > Sebastes fasciatus. Next base: position 13,989,821 of record NC_133813.1, read on the forward strand.
GAGTGTTAAAAATGGATTTAAAGACTAATGCACACCAAAACAACCAATATAAAAGTTCATTGAATAAGAAGGCAATAAAAGATGTCTATTGAAGATAATAAAAGATAAATACAATACAAGGAAATAAAAATAACAATAAAAATAAATAAATAAAAATTATGAAACTACACAAAATAAGGAGATTGTATTAAAATAATGAAATTTAATAAAAATAAAATAGAATAAAAGAGATAATGATGATCAGGAATGAAATGTTGATTAAACAAAATAGAGTATAATAAATACCATAATGTTGATGATAAATAAAATAAGTATAAACAATAAAACCATAAAAAAAGCAGTGGAGCAAATATGATTAAAAAAGTTATTTTTTATAAAACGGTCACTATATCCTGACAGTAGTGCATGAGAGAGGTAATCTGAAAAAAATCATGTGCCTCTGTGTCCTCTGGTGCTCCTAATGGCATCTGTAGGATTTCACAGACCGGAGGAAAACAACCAATCTGAATCAAATATGAATCAATATTCTGTTACTTTAATGCCTATTTCTCTCCTCAAATGTTTTCAGAAACATCTTGTAGTGTACTGTTTAGCTGTAAAATGAGAAAGTTTGTGACCTGGCAGCCATGTTGAGATCTGTTGAGGAAATACCAAGCACCGCCCACCAGCCGCAGCAAAGCCAATAGGAACGCTCTCTCTCTCTGAAATGACCTGTGATTGGTCAAAGTCTCCCATCACAGGCTAGATTTTTTTAAAGCCTGAAAACAGAGCCATGAGGAGGTGCCGAAGTCTAGTTTTGTACTTGAATTACAATATGCTGAAAGGTTATTATGGAATTTTTGCCCAATGATGCCAAAAACTTCTGCCTACTGAAGCTTTAATACATTTAATGACATATTTATTAATTTATTACTTTATTTTTGGCAGCTTCCGTCTTCCATACAGTTTGAAATCTACAGAGTGTAATTCAACTTTGGGCTCTTTTGTTATTTTTATCACACAAAAACACATTGTTGGAAAGCCTATTTTCTGGCCGATCAACTGATGCTAGTGTTAGCTCTCAGAAGTTTTGTTGGTAGCTAGCATGAGTCCAAAATGTGTCTGCTCTCTCTCGGACGGTTGGGACAGTCTTGTAGTTCCTACCTTCTTACAAATTAACAAAAAGCAGTCGAGATCAAGACAAACACTTTTCCTAATTGAATAAGACCCACTGAGTAAATGTTTACTCAAGTGGCAGCCAGTCCCTTTTTGCCAAATTCAATATCTCAGTAATTTATGAAAATATCATATTTTTTACAAATGTTCTCTTTTCATGATATTGTAAATAGGCTATAAAGTGTTTAAATTTAGATTTAAAGGTCCCATATCATGCTCATTTCCAGGTTCATATACTTGTATTTTGTGTTTAGAACATGATTACATGCTGTGAAAACCCTTTATTTTCCTCACACTGTGTGCCTGAAGTATGCCTGTATTTACCCTCTTTCTGAAACGCTCCGTTTTAGCGCATTTCAACGGAATTGCAACGGAATTGCGTTGCTAGGCAGCAGCTTGGGTTCATGTTAACTTCCTGTAAGCTGATGTCATTCACATACACTGCAACTGGAAATAAACACATTTAGCATGTTTATGTTTAAAACTGTGAAATGGTTTATATATTGTATATTTGTGACATCACAAATGGACAGAAATCCTGACGGCTTGTTTCAAAGTTACAGTTTCTGAATACGGGCTGTCTGTATTTCTCCGTGGATTGAGCATTTCGATACTTTCAAAGTATTTATATAGCACTTAAACCTGCTTTATAATAATAATAAAAAACCTCACTTTTTACAATATGGGACCTTTTTTGAGCACAGAACAAGGTGTCCCAACTGTCCATGGTAGGCAGAATTTAAGGAAGATGCACTCCTTGTACATTTAACAAAATTGCTTTCGCGTTTGGGATGGACTCTAAAAAAATGTGATAAATTGTTAGCAGACACCTGTATCTGTTCATGGTTCAAATTATTGTCATTACTGTTCAAATAGTCTGTGAGTAATGGAGGGTTATTTGGTGTTGGTCCCCTACAATGTACATGTTTATCACAAAGAAGAGAAGTCAAAGTATGTTTTTTTTTTCTTTATTTTTCATGCTTTCCAAACATGGCAGGTAATAAATACATCAGCTGCTGGCTCGTCGCAGAATATAATACAAACATTTCAAATAATTCAATAGAACATTTGACAGATGAATCTCTCTTAGAGACAATATTGTTGCATTTTGTACACAAAGTAGATCCTTGTACACAAGTAAAATTTGCTATTGTAATAAATCAATGCAAAAGATCAGTCATATGAGCACCATATAACTATGAGAAAGTTGTTTCTTCACACTACCATTAAGGTTTAAGAAAGTCTATACAGACTTGAATAGCACACTGATAACTTGCTGTAGGTTTGCAAGTATAACAGTACAGATAACCTTTTCATTCAAGAGAAAGGCAATGGACGCCCTCAGATACTAAAGACGCCATTCATCAGCTCTGAAACTCTCTGCTCAGGTGGCATTATGGTTGTTGTGCGTCATGCCTGCAGAAAAGTCGTCTCCTCGCCGAACTACAACCCGCTTAAGCTTGCCATTTCCAACCACAATAAGAGGTTGTGATTGGTTGTGATATTAGCACCTTGGGCAAGGCTGTGTTTGTGAATTGATAACAACATACACACATGGTGAAGCTGTGTCAGTCAGAAAAGGCAGGCTAGCACTGGGCCAGGCTGTGCTTGATGATCTCGCGGGACTGTGGCGGGATCCTGTCGGGGAAGAGCACCTGGAACTCCACCACCAAGTCGCCACGTTGGGACGGGCTCTTGGGCATGGGCAGACCTTCGCCACGAAGCCGCCGCACGGCACCTGGTTTGATAACATCGCTGCATGGTAGAGGCATCATCCGGTTGTCGAGTGTTGGGACGTTAACTGTGCAGCCGCAGAGAGCCTGGAGAAGAAAAAGGAAGAAAAAGATTAGTTCTGTGGACCAGTTATAAATAGAACAAGTTCCATAATGCTTCCGGTGTGGCTTATGACTGGAATTAGGCACACTTGAAAAAATCAATTAAATGCCCGATCTTTTAAAAGTGTCAAGCTACATAACAGATAAATATGGAGCGTCTGTCTTTCTGTGTTATGCAACAAAAACCGGTGTTACAGACGTTATATTCGCCGCTCTATTTACAGGCCGTGTGTGGGAGTTAAGTGCTTCAGTGACTGAAGATGGAGGGAGCTCTTTGAAATGCCACTCTGTGTGACTGCTACCCTGCTAATCTGTGTGTGGGCTGCTAGAAGTGGGAGCCAGAGACGGGGCGAGCCAGAAAAGCTCGTAGAGGTCTGCAGCACACACATAGTGGCTGAGAGGGAAGAGTGAAGTGTGATTCGTGGGGGCTGTCAGCGCCGAGGCTATATTTAGCTGCTGCTTTCTCTCGCTCTACAGGGGCTGATGAGGTAACGGAGGCGTTGGCAGGCTGCTGCTGCTGTTCTGTTAGCGGGGGTCTGTCAGCTCATTGTAATCTGGGGGTCTCAGATGTTCCAACAGAACGCCATGTTCCCTCCTATACACTATAAGCAAAGATATCCCTGAATTTGGCAGATTTCATACCTTCCGGCTCATTGATGCCTTTCAGTAATCGATTCTCTCTGGTATGACAGAGAATGCATCATTCTCGTTATGTAAAGGATAATAAGTGGTGGGTGGATGTTGGCGTTTCTCTGAGTAGGTGTAAGCTGCTGGCAATTACATAGTATATCTACTTATAGCCCCACCATATGTTTCATAATAGATATGATGGCCTCTGTGGGAGACCTTTAACGTAGTAAATGCACCAAACTCACCTCCTTGAGGGTGATCTTGGCGGTGAAGACGATGTTGGAGCCGTCCCTCTTGTACTGCGTGTGCTCCTGGTCCCTGAGAATGAAGGTGACGTCCGCCGGGGTGTTGTCGGGCGTCTCGTCTCCCTCCCTGGGGAAGGTGATCTTGGTCCCCGCTTTCCAGCCTTTCTTCACCACCACGTTCAGCACCTTCTCCTCGGAGCGCAGGCTTCGGCTGTCCGGGTTGAGGCGGCTGCGGGTGATTTTGACGTGCTTGGTGCAGCCCTGCATCACATCCTCCAGGGTCACCAGCAGGTCGTGCACCACCTCGTCGCCCTGCAGCCGCCGCTGGCCCCTCCGCAAGCCGCCCTCGGAGAACCCGCCCACGTGGCTGAAGGGGAAGCGCCTGAAGGGGTTGAAGAGGTCTTCTTCGACGTCGGCGTCGTTGCCGGAGAAGATGTCAAAGTGGTCGGAGCCGTGGAAGAAGGAGGAGAAGGTGGCGTGGGGGTCGGTGTGGAAGTTATTGCGGAAAGCGTTGCCTTGGCCCGCCATTGACATACCATTTTTAAGACCTATAAAAACAAAGAAAACAGAAAGAGTTCATTAAAATGCATTCAAATCTGCTGCTTATTCTAATATTGGTGCTTCTTCATGCAAATTCTCCCTCTAGAAGGTTTACTAAACATCAGCTATTTAGGAGTTTTCAGGAAAACTCTACATTGCTGAATAATTTATCAACCCCACAGCTGTCTAAGCTGCAAATGTTGATCTAGTTTAATAGTGCACATCAGTATTTAGCCTTAATGAAGGCATGAATAGTTAATGCACCAGCCTATCCTACAGGAATTAACCAGATCAGTCAGTTCCTCTCACCTTCTTCTCCAAACTGGTCATAGATGCTCCTCTTTTTGGGGTCAGTCAGGATCTCGTAGGCCTCTGCGATCTCTTTGAACTTGTCTTCTGCGTCCGCGTCGCTGTTCTTGTCCGGGTGGAACTTGAGAGCCATCTTCCTGTAGGCCTTCTTGATCTCGTCTTCGTTGGAGTCGGAGGAGACGCCCAGGACTTTGTAGAAGTCCTTGCCGGTGGGTTTGATGGCCAGGCAGGGCGTTTCCTGCTCAGACTTGGCGCTATCCTGTAGAGACAAGAACAATAAAAAACCTGGTCAAAGAATGTACTTTTTTTTTTTTTGCATATGGCAATGGTGCATGCTGCAAGAAGGCTGATGATGAATAACTAATGAGCATGCAAATTTAAATATTCACCCCCCTAGAATACAAAACAGGATGGCTCATGTATTGGCCATCCTGCTGCACATCAATATCTATATTAATATGCAGAAAATCAGCCCCCCAGGGGAAAACACCCGTAGGCTATCTCAGTGCTGCTGTGCAGCAGCTTATGTATTTTATAAGCTGGTGCACAAGTCGTGAGGGGGAAACGATTTCCCCCCCAACGACCCAGAGTCTCTGCAGCTGATTGGCTGAATGGGAATCAGCGACTCTTGGCATTTTGAATGAACCCACAGCAACAGCAGATTGTCTACTATTATATTATAAATTATTCTAGCAGTATGTGGTATTTAATCATTTGAGTATTTAATGATTTAACAAAGGACAGAACAAGTAAAAAAAAATGTATGTATATATATTTGTATTTTATAAAAATATATATATATATACTATATAATATAATATTTTACATTATTCTAGCAGTATGTGGTATTTAATAATTTGAGTATTTGATGATTTAACAAAGGACAGAACAAGTATAAAAAAAAAGAAAAAAAAAAGAATATATATATATATAAAATAAAAATACAAATAAATACAAACATAAATAAAACATAAATAAATATAAAAGTGTACTTACAGCTGATGATGCTGATCCGGAGCTGTCCCCTCTGTGCATAACTCGCACTTTGCACTTGACATTAACATTCTTGTGCTTAACACCGAACTGAGTCCAGATGAGAACCATGGTGCTGCTGGTGCTGGTAGGTAGAGTAGAGTAGAGTGAAGTAGAGTAGAGAGTAGTGAGTGTTGTTGGGCTACTAGTCGCTGTCCTGGTGCTGAAACTGCTCCGGTTGCTCCTTGCTGCTGCTGCTGCTACTGTCTGTTGTCTTGCTGCTCTCCGGTTCTCTGTTAAATAGCACCGCGGCAGCTCCTCTACTATCCTCTCTCTCTCCTCCTCCCACGCAGCGTGACCGAGCTTTCCCCGGGTCCGCCCATTTCCTCGATGCGCATCAGGGGATGCCGGTGTCCTCGCTGAGAAGCTCATTGGTGCTCCATGCGGATGTTACAGCCTCTCTCTCCATCTTGAGACTCGCTTCCGGAGATCTTGAAGGCAGAGCCGAAAAGGCAGTCACGACACAGACTGAAGAGAGAGAAGAAACCAGACATGATGCAGCTCTAATATTATATCCTGCAGAGTAGACAAACAGTCACCTGCTCAGTGATGGAGCCCCTTGTCCTCAAATGACTCCTTAGGTCCATTTCCTACATCTGAACTTGCATATTGTGCACCCTCAGCCTGGAATTTGCTCCAAAATGACCTACAAATCAAGGAGCTGGTATCATTAAACATTTTTAAATCTCAAATGAAGGCTTTAGAAACAGACTCTATGGCATGCCAATGTTTTTAGCCCCCTTGTTGTACAGCTGACTCACAGAAAAGTTCCTTTTTGTCCCCCGTTTGTCTTTAGATAGTTCTTTTTTAATGCAAATTTGAGTGCTTTTAGTGTTTGTGAATTGTATTTGGTCTCTATTTGTGTCTGCAACTTTGTGTTCTTGCTGCTGACCGTCTTGGCCAGGTCTTGTCCAAAATAAGTCAGAGAGAGAATGTGTTTTTTAGGTGATGCAGTCGTGTTGCTTCTCGTATTTCAGCGAAGATGCAATGAGGAAAGTGTGTGAAATTTAGGAACTTATGAAATTGTACGCATTTTTATGAATTCCACATTTTGTTGTACCTTTTATTTATTTGTAGTCCGCCATGTTTCTCTGCCATGTTTCTACAGTAGCCTAGAACAGACAAACCAAACACTGGCTCTAGAGAGAGCCTTTCACGTTTTTACGTTACCTGAAGGCCACCGTAGTTCTCCGACACACTTGTGAAACTGCTGTAACGTGAGCCGGAGAGTGCAAAACCGTGGTACCGCCAGCCGCCATCTAACTTCCGTTGCTCCTAAAGTGGTGTTATTATGGTACGGATGGCCTCTGAGCGAGGTGAACGGCGTTACCACAGTTTTGCACTCGGCGGCTCACGTTACCGCAGTCTTGGAAAGGGAGGAAATAGTGGAGGGGTACTCAGTTGGTTGCATTATGCAACCACACCACTAGCTGCCGCCAAATCCTTCGCACTATACCTTTAAAGTATCAAAAGTAAAAGTGGTCATTCTGCTGATAAATAGCCCAGTAACTGATATATTATTACGTATGACATTGTTAGATTGTTAATAGGGATGTATCAGATGTGTAAGTAACGTTTCACAAGATAAGTCTGAGGGCTGAGATTAATTATGTTGTAGGAAAGAATGACAAAACAAAGAAAAGTTCTGCTTTACTATTTGAGAGAGAAGAATTTTGTCTTTGGTAGAACTGCTATTGACTCATGCCTGGTTTCACTAGTATTTTATAAGCTTTTCACAGTTTTTTTTAGTGTGAAATCTTAATCTGACCAGTAACTGTCAATTAAATGTAGTGGAGTCAAATTAACATTTCCCTCTGAAATGTAGTGGAATAGAAGTATATATTAGTAACAAAATGAAATACTCAAGAAAAGTACAAGTACCTCCAAAGTATTGTACTTAACAACCACTGAATAGCACAGCAAAAGATAAGACCTTGATGCATTGTATTTCCACTTCCCTAATATAAATAAGGGGTGGTGTTGAAAATAAAAGTGTTCCTCATAATTAAGCATAATCCAAAACAAAAGTGCAGCAAATAACAACTTTAAAAGTTTCCATTGATTGACACTCTAAATGTGTTCGAATTTAAATTGGAGCCAAACTGTTCTCACTGAAAATGTCAAAAAGCTTTGCACAGGCTGTATTTATTGTCCATTAGATTGTGCAGGTGTGCATGTAACTGCGTCCGCCCCCGTAGTTCTGCATAGCAATTATGTTTAGTGCCACAGACAATGAATGCGAGCCAAATGCAAATGAGCCAGTTAATAGCCAACAGCGGTGGAAAGAAGGGCAGCTTCGCGTTATGTAATTGGAATGTGTTAAAAACCTTGTGCTGTTTGGTGAGTGTTCACACATCTTGCTCCTGTGAAAAATCAAGATATCACCTTAAAATCGTGTTGACTGACAGGAGGACTGACTGGAGGCTGATTGCCTTGCCAGAAACAATAACTAACATTTTCGGAGTCCATAATAATACGAGATTGTACAGAAATGATTGGGGTAGGGAGATGGGTTGAACCTTATATTTGACTTTTTTTTAAAAGCTAATAACTTGGCCCTGTTTTAAAGTAAAATATGTTAATGGAACAATGCTCTTTACAAAGCGCGAATAACACTCTAGGGGCGGAATTAGCAATTGGCAAAAACATAACAAATTTTCTTCCTGTTGGCAGAACATTGAACAATTCAACAGCTACTAAATGAACAGTTACCACTGAATAAGTGAGCAGGGCCTCAGCCATCAGTAGAATAGGTTGGGTTGTTATATCATAGGATAACACTTTATGATACATTGAACTTTACCGGAGTTCTGTTATGATGCAGAATGAAGTGAAGTGAACTGTTGGTATATAGATAATGTTTAATCCCTATTAGTTATTAAGATTGTTCTACTAGCAGTTATACGGTATAGTTCAATGTATCCTCATACAACGGTTCGTAGGATTTCTTACGAAAAGTTATTCCTCATTTTTTGTATGTTTTCCTACGATACTATGTCCAGCAACATGTGTCAATTTCTGCCCCAGTGTTTTCAAAATAAAACTACTTAGTTAGGTTTACCAAAAGATCAACTTGGTTAGATTTAGGCAACAAAACTACTTTGTTAGGTTTAGGAAAAAACTGCATGGTTGGCCTTAAAAATACAACATTTGTAAAGTGAAAATGAAACTGAACGGGACCCGAAAGAACAGCTAATTGTAACGTTATGAACGGGTCACGAACAGCGGTCTCCTTGATGAAAGCCTTGTGTTTGTTGGACCCATCCACCTCCCCACCCTTAGTGTGTCTTTTCTCTCTTTAACTACGTCACCACATTCCCGGCGCCCTTTCTCGCAGCGTTTACTGTTGCTGCGGATGGGTTTACATTATAGTTAATGGAACGCCGCCGGTGGAACATTGACAAAGGCCATGACAAAGCCTCAGTATTTGACGCCCTTGAAATGAGAATGGGCTGGAAAGTCCGGTATTTTTTGACCCACCCATCCACCCCGACCACTTCCCTACGTGGCATTTGTCGCTCTTTAAACTTCCTGGTTCACGATTACATGGATTATATATGAATAGATTACGTGGGATATATACATATGTATATATCCCACGTAATCTATTCATATAATATATATATATATATATATATATAGTTATATAGTTATATGGTTGGCCTTAAAAATACATGTAATAGTTATAACTACGAAACGTAATGCACTGTAATTCATATGAATTACAGTGCATTACGTTTCGTAGTTATATATATATATATATATGAATTACAGTGCATTAAGTTTCGTAGTTATAACCATGAACGATGTCCATGGTGCACACAAAACGCATTTTTTGGACTTAAATAATTTGATGCCTTTTTTTCAGTAAAACTCACAAGAAAACGATGGAATAAGATATAATTTAGGGCAAGTAAAAAAAACAACAACAACTATAGACCCTTCCCAGTGCTCCCAAAACCAACAGAAAACCCTCCTTTCAGCCAAAGAAAAATTACATAATCCCTCCCCTTTTTTTTACCCCCCCTCCCCCCCTAATAATTTATGTACAGTCCCTAACGAGGAAGACACTTTGTAAAGATAAGAGAAGAAATTTTGGAAAGTCTTTTTTATCGGGGCTCCTGTGATCAAACAAATCTAAAAATATCTCACAGACCCACATTGACTACTCATCACTACACATGAAAGCCACGCTTTTGATGAAATGAAGTCATCTACTTGAATGCCGCTTGAAAAGGAGTGTCAAAAATATTTCTATTTAGAGATCATACTACCAGGATTATGACACAGAGTGGAATCTACAGCCGGCAGTGTAGCCATCACAGGGAGCGTACATACATGGTGTGCTTCCTCCTCTGTGATGCTTCACACATCCAATAGATGATGGAGTTTCCTGGGGATTCTCCTTTCGTCTTACAGGAAACGGCAGACAAATTTGGTTTGAACATGTTGAGCCCGGAGCGTCATGCAGGAGATAGCAGCTCTTACATACTATTCACAGATTGAGCGAGCTAGAGAGTGAATCACAACAGCCTCTTTCACAGCGCTCATTCTCTCCCTGCCCACGGGAACAGTCTGTGTGTTTGGCCTGATTTTCACACATTCACGCTGTCTCCCTCTCGTAGAAACACATCTACAAAGTTGCCTGTCAGTCTCAGAGAAAATTATACCAATTAAAGTGGCGAGCAGCACCGACACTGTTATTGTTAGGCGGCGAGATGGTGGGCCGCTGACATGCAGCCTACTGTTCTCTTGGTGTTGCTTGGTCTTCTCACATACTCAGTAGTAGATGCAATGAACAGCCACTATCGCTGTGCAGCTGACATTATCGGTGGTTATGCTAATACTCAAATGAATATTTATGAGTGCTTTTAACTATAATTATACAGTGCTATGGGCAGACTTTAACACATTATAAGTGTATTTATAAAGCATTATGGGCTTCATAGAAACATGTTTTCTTTTCTTTTATGTGGAACATAATGTGGCAGGTTATATACATGTTGCTGTCAATCACTGAGAGTATAATTGTCCCAAACCTGTGCACACAGAGTGGGCGGAACATTATATATTTAAGATCAGTGTTGTATGAATTGTGTAAAATGTTAGAGGAACCGAAACTTTAGTATGATCAATAAATTGTGGTAGTGAGCAAGAGCAATCTTTTTTTAAAATAATATGGAACACAAGTCAGTAGGATATTCCCCTTATTGTCTGCTTATCCCGATGCATACTATGCCCATATATACAACAGCAACAGGGAGGTGTGAAAACACAAATCCATTCAAATTAAGATACTGAATGAAGAAATAAAGGAGGTCAGTGAATTCAACTTTTTAGTGCTTTTGGATCCGGAGCTCAGATTTGATATGAAAACGGTTAAGATCAACCTTAATTGTTTCAAATTAATCAGGCATTACATACCCACTCAATTTCGTTTCCTCAAATTAGTTTTAAAATGTGTTAACAGTCCAGCCCCAGAGCCTTTTTTGCCCCCAGATATATCCAAAGACAAGATAGTAATAGAGAAACTATAGGAGCATGGTGAATGGCAACTGTAAAATACCACATCGTAGAACTACATTTGGACAATCAGCTTTCTCCATAAAGGGCTGTCAACTCTGGAACACATTGAAATCAGATTAATTCCAGATATAAAGTGCTGGCTAAAAGAAAAACAGAGCTGTATCCATTTTTAACAAATTGTACTGTAAATAACCAAGGTGTATTGGTGTATACTGTAGTGCATTGTGGTAGACTATGTGTATTGTATGATATGTATTTTATTGTATTTCCATATTTGCAGTGTATTGTGGTTTTATCATATAGAACGCTGTATATGTTAATTACAATGTAAAGCCCAACTAGGGACAAGAGTTGAAAACTAGCTCTAAACTCTCAGTCAGTCACTCATCAGTTTCATGCCCTGCATTGGAACTATGTTAAATTGAATCGTCCCTATCAAATCAAAATCAAATACATGCAGACTCACCTACATGGATGCATGCATGCCAACTAAAAGAAATATAAATAAGTAAATAAATGAAAAGCCTCCAGAAAGAGACAAGCTTTAGCCATGATTTTAGGAAGTTTAGGAAGTTCCAAGCAGACCTATGTATTAAATATATGGATTTTTAGCCTTGTGAGTGGCATGACTTTAGGGATGACAGTGTCGGTCTGTCACTCAGACCGAAATATCCCAACAACTATTGGAGTGATTGCCGTGAAATTTGGTGCAGATATTCACGGAGCCCAGAGGATACTGATTTTTGTGATCCCCTGTTTTTTCATCGATAGTGTACATTAGTGTTGTCATTGTGAACATGTTAGTATGCTTTAGCACGTAGCTCAAAGCGCCGCTGTGCTTCAGTGCATTGTCAGTATATGATGAGCTGGGATGACAGCGCGTTGGCTGTATAGAGCCTCCCAGAGAAACTAGATCTAAATATGACAGCTGCTATTCTCACTTGGATAATGTGTGGTTTGATGTGCCATCATTAAATATAGCAGTAAAACTACAATCATTATTTTTTCTTATAGGCATAGTCCCACATTGGTACACTCATTTAGTAACGGAACTTGTGAAAGTAAGGGATTTAATTTACTAGCAATGGTTGAAATAGTCTGTATTCAGAGGTTGGACATCCCCATATTGTTAGTATAAACTCTAGGTCTTCTCACCCTGTTCTTGTGCCACTCATGCTGTTGTTATTCTGTTGATAATGAACCGTTTTCAACAACACTTATAAAACACTTTGGCCTACCTTGTTATGTGAGACTTGCTGTCCTTAACTGACAGACACCGGAGCAGACAAGCAGCCAGTACAGAGACACAGATGCTATTTCTTTTCTCTGCATCTTGTACGTGACCGTGTGTTGAGGTTTCAACCCCGTCTCTCTCTTCTCTGTGATGTTTTGTGGGAGCAGTAGAGGAGCTGCTTGCCTGCAGGGGACTCTGGAAGGTGAATCACTCTGCTGTGAACACGGGGGAAGTGACACCAACCTCATCTCACACCATCCCACTGCCAGCACTTATCCTGTCCTTCAAAGGTTGCCGGATGAATCAACGTTGTGTAAAAGGCCACAGAGAAATCCACTGACTAAGGTCACTCTGACCTACAGGCGCGGTGCATTAGAGAAAATATACAGAGGAAAGTTTCCCTCTGTAATGACTTTTAGAATATTAAACGGTTTGATTTGAGGAGTTAGTGGGTTCAAATGCAGAGCGAGAGAGAGAAAAAATGCACATTAGACATTCAAGAAACTGTCATAACAAGTCATATTTTATCACCAGCCAAGAAAATGAGATGTTCTCATTTTCACTTTCTCCCCCTGCCCTCGTCTCGCACCTTCTCCCCCGATGTACCGCACACCCACACATGTCTGGGAGTATGACTGTCTCTTACGTGTGGCGTCGGCTAGACTGAAGCCATGTTGGTGCACCAGATACACAGACAGGCAGATGGCAATAAATACCCAGAAAGGTTTACTCATGAACGATGCAGACAGAGACCCAGACAGAGCTCCTTATATCAGCTGGTGGCTTCTTTTCACAAAGAAATCTTCTTGCTTGAGGGGGAAAGAGCAGAAAGGTTGTCCTCAAAAGGGGAAATGAGGACAGGGGACAGATAATGGCAGCAGAGGGCATCTGAGGACAGGGCAAGAAGAAGTAGATAAGCAGAAAGGGGTTTTTAAAAACATGTCAGACCGAGGGAGAAGCACCAAAGGAGAGGTAAAGAGAAAACGATAAGAGAAAACGATCGGACCGATTGTAGTGCAGACAGCAGTGATGGATTATGGGCTGGCAGAGAAAAAGAGTGTTTTTGCTGGGGGAGCACTTTATGAAACCTCCCCTACAGCTCGCTGTCTGCACTGATGAGATGCTCCGCCGCATTTTATATCAACTCACAGCAACCACTATAACTGTGCTGTTTAGACAGGAGGAAAGACTGTTCCTCTCTGCTTTGTAACACAAGACTACATTACATTTAATGTATATTATTGCAGACAAAGCTGATATACATAATCACATTCCTACATTCAAATGTGCTGTGTATTTCCTCAGTATTAGATTTACATGCGACTACTGAAACCACTAATCTTGTTACTACTTGCATTGTTTTTAACTGATACTGTAGTTACTTGTGCTATTACCACTACTGCTATAATTAGTGACATTACTGCTTTTGCTAATTTTAATGTTATGCTGACATCTGATTTTATTTTATTAATGATCCCCATTAGTTGGTGCCATAGCAACCAGGTAATCTACCTGGGGACCACATTAAAGCTGCGGTAAGCAGAATGATTTTTGGCATCATTGGGCAAAAATTCCATAATAACCTTTCAGCATATTTTAATGTAGGGAAAACTAGACTTCTGCACCTCCTTACGGCTCTGTTTTCAGGCTTTAAAAAAATAATCTAGTTTTCACAATTTGAGGGTTACCTTCTAGACACAACCTCTGGCCAGCAGTAGTCAGAATCACTTCACCGGCTGTGTGTCTCAAATACTCGCTGCCTTGATAACCAGCTGCACACGGACCACAGAGAGATGTGTTGAGGCTTTTTAGGTCTGGTAGAATCTAATGTTGTCATCTGTGTTGGTCCAGTTCGTTAGCTTGCTTCCGTGGCTGTTTGTACGCCGATTTGTTTCATATATGGCCATGGTCGAAATGGGCAGTGGACAGGATCGAACCGACCAAAACAAAAACAGACGTTCCGGACCGTAATGGAAATTTTAAAGGAGAACATACTGGCTGTAGCATTGTTGTCTGTATTTCAATTTAGCTTGTTTCCTTAATCTATGATGACATACAGTATCTTGGTCATTTTATCATTTATTACAGTAGATACATTACATATATCAGTCCTTTTAATTTGTTACCCTATACCTGTTGATTTAAACATAACCCCCTGATCATCTCACATTCTCACATTGTCCCTCTATATTTTTACCGCTTAGCTACCACAAGATGAATCCCATTATCATACCACCTTGGATGGAGATTAATGTTTGTTTTTGCTAGTTTATGGCATTTAAATGATGCACATGTGCTCATGTTGGTGTATGTGTGGTTATTCCTTAAAGCCACTGTCTTAAATGCGTTTTTTGTGACTACGTTTATTTAATCTGTACAAATTTGTTGACAATACATAGCTGTTTTATTCACTGTACTCAAACTAATACCTCTTTTATGAAATGGCATATAGTAAAATATTCGTATATATTAAATACAGTAAACCTGTGTTTAAACATGCAGTAATCATTATTAGTGAATGTATAGCAGTGGCAGCTTGTTATGAACCGTCCTCGCCACTTCTTGCAGGATGTAAAGGGTTCTGACTCATGTAGACTACCATGTGCAGCTTCCACGTGCCTTCTGCAGATACTCACTCTCCTTGTTCAGCTATCCAATTATGAGGCTCGTATTGTGAGCGAAAAGTAGTTTATTCTGTAACGGGAAAAATAAACAAAACTATATCCATATGCAACGATGGACTATCAAACACTGACCAATTCTGCTGAAAATAACTGAAATACAGTCTATAATCTGCGGTCAGAAAAACAGTTGCTCCCCATCCTGCTCCATCGAAGCCCAACTTGCACTAATCAAACTTAAAGGGACACGTCCAAACTGTCCAACAGCAGGACTAGACTGGAAGAGCACAAGTCTCAATACGGCAAAACACACATAAAATGCATTAAAGCCCATTCTACGACATGACTAATTACCTTCTAATGCTTATTAAACATTTGCAATGGCACAACACAATGTACTTCTGCAATGAGAATCAAATACAAAAAACTGTAAATAATACAACATGGCTCTTACAGTGTATAATAGTAGGCTATACATAGTATATTTACATTTAAAACACAGTTGCAGTATTGCACTGTAAAGCACAATCACAGAAAAACTGTGAAACATCATAACAGTAAAGATACTGTAAACAGGTACAATGAAAAGTCAGTGTTTCCTTGGGAAGTGCTGCCCTCTGCTGTTTAGAAGAGCTACACTGCATAAAAAATGTTTGCCATTTAGAAAATATTTCTCACTACAATGCCAGCCATTCTATATAAGAATACCAAGACTGTATATAAACATACTTATATTTAACACTCGGAGAGGTTAGAGCATCTCAGATCCACTGCAGCCCCCCTATGATCCACTACCGACTGGCCCTCCATCCTTCAGCATGGCCTCTTCTTGGCCACTGCTCTGCTGACTATGCTGAGCTTCCTCCGAGGCCTTTAATTGTCTCCGGTAGCGCCGGTTCTCCTCGGGGTAGGAGACCGCAGACAGAGGCAGTCTGCAGATGGCTGTGATCTCAGTGGAAATGAGGAGGAAGATGAGAGTGGACAGGCAGAAAGGCCACGTGCAGGCCGGTAATGCGAGCTGAAAGGGGATGTCATAGGAGAGGGGGAGCGTGACACATGATATGAGGGATATTTGGGTGTTCAGATTATAGAGTTTGACTTGCGAGGAAAGTTTCTTACTTACCACAGACATCAGTTTGGAGATCGCTGCAGTCATGTATGCGCAGAAAAGTGCTGGAAGGAAACATTTCAAAGTTAATGATAATAACGCGTGATAATAAAGCTAGAGTGAAGATCCTGGCATCATATGAAACTAGAAAAACCTCAGGAATTTGTTGGTACCGACCATGTCATACTAGCTTCTAGTACTAGTCGGGAAGGTGGCTAAATTACGCCCCAAACCTATGCTAAATTTTGGCGAGGAAAAACTGGCATGGCCATTTTCAAAGGGGTCCCTTGACCTCTGACCTCAAGATATGTGAATGAAAATGGGTTCTATGGGTACCCACGAGTCTCCCCTTTACAGACACGCCCACTTTATGATAACCACATGCAGTTTGGGGCAAGTCATAGACAAGTCAGCACACTGACACACTGACAGCTGTTGTTGCCTGTTGGGCATATTTGCCCACTCCCATGCTGATAAGAGTATTAAATACTTGACAAATCTCCCTTTAAGGTACATTTTGAACAGATAAAAATGTGATTCATTTGCAATTAATCACGATTAACTATGGACCATCATGCGATTAATCGCAATTAAATATTTTAATTGATTGACAGCCCTAATTTTTTAATGAAAAGCATTTTCTGTGCGGCTACCTGAAGGAGGACAGTAATAATGCTGTTGGTCAATCTTACCACATATTAGAGCCAGTAGATGGGTTTGCCATGTTAGGACATAGAAGACCCCTCCGATGGCAATGCAGGAAAGAGCGCTGTTATATCCCCACAGCCCCGAGTAAATGTCCTTGTGAGGAGCTGCGAGAGCAAATCCTGCACCACCACACATCAGAGACGAGCTCAATATTCACCATGAGATTCATTATTTAACAGCAAACAATTGTGTCAGATTTGAAAACTCAAAGTCAACACACAGACAGACTATACAGCATTATTTGAGAAAACATGACTCATTCTGGTGCCCTTTGAAGAGCCACAGCTCCTGCTGTAGCCTCAGCAGACACATTATGCGTATTTCTATGCAAATGGGAGAATCTTTTTACCAGACAGCATGCCAGCAGCAGAGCCCCACATGGCATGGAAACAGATAGTTGGTGAGGAAAGCAGCAGGGCCAGAAGGATGAGACCTCCTGTCCAAGGACTGTCGCAGCCATACACCTGGCCAACACCAACCGGCACTGACAGGAATAGCTGCAAATGGAAAACCTCCATTTACTTACATTTTAAACAATTTAAAAAATGATGACATAAGTGAAATATAGCTACTTTATTGTGTGTAGATTTAAAAATTAAAAAAAATCCTGTTATACTTGAGAGATATCGAGGCTTTCCATGGAGCCATTAGGAGGGTGCAGATGGTCATTTGGCCGCATGTCCACCTGAAATTGAAGAAAAAGTAGGTTACATTTTCATTAATCACTGTGTATGTGCACATTTGTTTGTATAGCAGGGCTGTACCGTACCGCTGGAAAGTAAGGGTGATTGGCTCCTGTAGCTGCAACATGTAGACACACCAAAATATTAAAAGGCAGGGTGAAGATCGGCACGTCCCATTTACTGGCAACTGAGGACAAAGCACTTGAGACCACCGGGCTGTGAACAGAAGCAGGAAATGAATTACTGATTGGGCGGAAAGGCAGAACTGTAACATGCTGACATTATGATCCCACCTAGATTGATCATGTTTAGAACTTGAACTCTTGTGCAGCTTAATAAGCTAGTTTATGGCTCATGAAACGATCCATTTCTACTGGAAAAATTGTCTTTTTACGAGACAAAATGTCTGGAAATTCAGGATTCTGGTTTTAAAATGAGTCAGTCGGAAATGACGTTTTCAACCAACTCGTAAAAAAAAGGTGCAGTGTGTAGGATCTGACGACAGTGAGGTTGCAGATTGCAACAATCCTAACTCGTCAAATACTGCCGACTTTCAACCAGGATACCGCTGTTCGTGTCGCGTGTGAAACTAAAAGTAATTTAAGTTATTAAAAGTAACTTATTTTGACTGTTTCATAACCCTACCTAAGTGGTTGTGTTGCCTAAACCTAACTTCCTGTGAAAACAGAAGTTTATTTTGAAGGATACTATGCATGTAACAAGCGTATATTGACACGCCGTCCCTGGTCTGTCAAAAAGTAACGCAAGAGGGGTTCCCCATGCATCGGTCTCCGATACATGACCAAGCGACGGTATTTGACGAGTTGGGAGTGAGACCGGATTGGTGTAGGAGAAGTACGGTGGCCGACGCAAAAACGTGAAAACGCGAATGTCCCTATCTAGAGCCAGTGTTTGGTTTGTCCGTTCTGGGCTACTGTAGAAACATGGCTGCCGGCTCCGTGTGTAGATATAAACGACTCATTCTAAGGTAACAAAAACAACGACTCATATTTTTTGCTGATTATATACAACAAAGAAAACATACTTGTTAATATTATGTTCCATTTCTGCCAACAGATCCCCCAAAATGCTACACACTGTTCCTTTAATTAGTCAGTTGTCATTTCAGCCCAGGTGGTAAAGTGTGTGCAATCAAATGCATTTCAAGGGAACACTTACCACAACATGGACATGAACATATTTGGCAATAACAGCCACCAGTACCAGCTTCCTCTGGCGGAGAAAACAGCCATCAGTATGCCGACCAACGTTCCATTGTAGCCATATAAACCCGCTGATATGGCCTCCCTGCAGTGAATGTGACAGATGTGCAAAACACACTTAAACAAGAAACAGAATGAAAATAGCTCAGTGTGAGAGCTAAAGCAAGTGTAGCCCCAGGGAATAGAAGTGGATAATGGCTTAATGGCAGGAAGTTTTTTTTAAAGATGAAGTCAGATAAGGAGATGCTATCTAACCTGTTTTGTCCCAGCAATATGGCGGACCCAGTGGAGACAAAGGTACCCAGCAGACCGTTCAGAGCCCACCAAGGGTTCTGCAGGAAGAGGCCGGCCGTGATGAGGAGCCCACTGAGAGGGTTGTTGACGAACATGACCTGGGCCACCCCTCGGAAAATCCAGTCCAGCAGCTGGATTACCACAGCCTGTCCTGTCATTGAAGCGTAGTGTTTTTGATTTCTCATCGTCTAAATTACAAAAAAAAAGGCTTAAACTGAACCCATGTGAAATTCTATAAGCTCATCACCTACTTTTCACCCACTGTCCACAGAGATGCATGTCCCCGGTGAAAAGCCCAACACCTCTGACGAGAAAGGAACGAGCTGGAGGTTCTTCGTGTGGAGGCTGGTAGCTGTTGTCCATACTTTCTGTCATTAGAGTTGATCACAGTTGTCATTTTAGCAGCGGTATTGCATTTACTCTCATAACTGTAAAAAAGTGTATTTTTTTTTATCATAAATTGTACTAAGTCACACGAAAAAGTTGTTTGCAAAAAAGTTTGCATAATTAAGCAGTGATCTATTGTTGATGCACCATCCGGCACGCTGAGTGACCCAAATCAAACGCACCCAAGTTTGTGCGTCACCAACAGGTGCACAGCATGGATGTATAAAAAGAACTGGATACAGCGTTGGAGGCAGCCCCCGTTCATTCCTATGAGTTGCTCAGTGGCGCATGATGCCAAAATGGCTCGACTGCCGAGTGATAAAGTACCCGGATCATCCGGCAATCTTCAAAGAGCCGGCCCTTTTAAGTGAACAATGGGAGCCGGCTCCCGTCCGAGAGCCGTTTTTAAAAAAAATATTAATTCAAGGCCGAATGATAGGATGATCTTCTCCGCCGCACGGGCACTCCATGCACTGACTGTGACTGCGCTGACGGTGTACAGGTACAGAGCAGGAGGGAGAGGAGGAGAGAAAGAGAGAGAGGAGTGCGGTGCGCGAATAGCAGACAAGATGAGTGACAGTCGGAAACGAAGCAGCATGTAAAATTATGGTATTCTGGAAATTATAAGGTTTAGTATAATTATATTGAATAATTTAAGTGATACATGTGCACACATAGTAATCATAGGTTAAAACTGCGCTAAATTTGGCTGAATTATAAAAGGCAGAAGTAGTAAAACGAAGAGCCGTTTGGGAGCCGAAAGAGCCGGCTCTTCTTGGTGAGCTGAGCCAAATGATCTGGCTCACTAAAAAGAGCCGGATTTCCCATCACTTTAAACCATCCCCGGTCTCCCCTACTGTATATCTTATAGAGCAATCAGAGTTCTCTCTATTGAATGCAGCAGCAGACTTTGTTACTGCCTGCTGCCCTGCTGTCTTCACCTCCTCCCTCTCTCCCTGTGTTCCCTGAATGAGCTGCAAATATGAGATAGTCAGCAAGACGCGCGAGACTACATGACGTTATTCCCAGGTATGCGCCAGGAACACACTGCGTCGTGCGTAAAACCGGCATATGGCATGATATGGCGACAGATGAGCCTTCATATGAGAGCAGACAGAGGCTGTAACAGTGTGTGTCTCACGGCTCTGCGTTCACCGAGGAGCTCTTACCTTCAGTGAGGCCTAAACAGCAGAACAGTAGGAAAAGCAGTAGGAAAAGCACCAGGTGTAAATAATAAATGAATGATGGCTGGATTCCATTTAGCTGCTGGATGTTTCAGGTTACCTGGTGCATGTTTACTCACTGTCACTCTCACCTGGAACACTTGAATTGAACAGAGCCATTGTTAGTCAAAAATGTCTGCTGTTAGAGAGAGGCCTGTTCTGACTAAAGAGACCTCCTTCAGCTCAAAGAAATGTTTGAAAACTTTGAGGAGCGCAGTGGGACAGAGAAGCGTATTGGACTGGTTATACTGGGACAGAGACGCTGAGTTGTCCACTGGTTATTTTCAGTGTCGTGGCTGAATATTTAGATGATTTCGACAATGTGGATGAGCTCTTGGAATTAGATGGCCGCCCTTGAGCCGAAGTATACGGATATTCAGATTTCACTTCTTCTTGGACTTGGACACAATAACAAACAGACCGGATCAAGTAGAAGGTAAGACACATGTTTTATTTCTCTGTAGGGTTTTCCTTTCCATAATGTTGTTAAGACACTTAAAATAACAATCTGAGCTTGTCGGTGGCAAAAACAAGAACTTTTAGTGGACGTAACCAGTGGTCTGAAAAAGTGAAGCCAATGCTGAAGTGCCTTTAACTTGCATTCTTTCTAATAGCCAGCAGGGGGCGACTCCTCTGGTTGCAAAAAGAAGTCTGATTGTATAGAAGTCTATGAGAAAAGGACCCTACTTCTCACTAGATTTATTACCTCAGTAAACATTGTAAACATGAGTTTATGGTCTCAATCGCTAGTTTCAAGTCTTCTTCAATACAGCATGATGTTCATTTAGTAAATTATGGTCCAATTTAGAGTCAAATAGACCATAAAGCAGGGGATGCTTTAGGGCGGAGCTACCTTGTGATTGACAGGTCGCTACCACGGCGTTGTCCGGTCTGGGAGTTGTCCGTGTTTTCGTCTTACAACTTTAAAGATTTCTTATGCCAATTATGCCAATTTCACAAATGTCTAACAGGATAAAATGATGAAGTGAGGACATTTTGGACATTCTACTTAATTAGTAGTAATTTTACTTTTACTTGTGTATTCTAGTACTCTTTTCATCTCTGCATTTTAGCACAGGAAATTATACAAAACAGGTTTTTCAGTAAACTAATATTGTCAATTAATGTTAACCACTCTTCCCCGATCTTATTGTCGCCTCCCTGCACACAAACCAAGTGAACATGATTCCTTTTCCTCCCTCGGGTGGAAACAATTCCAACAGAGAAGTGTGAGCTAAACTCTAAACTTCACTGTCAGTTCGCCGCATCGTTTTCTATACTTTCAATTTAAATATATATTTTTTGAAGGAGCGATCAAAGCAGATTTCCCGGAGAGCTTCCCACCGTTACCGTCAACATCCCCGGTCCAAGTTCTCGGCATGAAAGCCAGGCTGTGTTTCTGTTTGTGAGTGAGCGCTGAACCTCTTGATCTCTCAGCTCTGTCTGGAGCCTCTTTCTCTCTGTGCCACAATACTTCTTAAGAATCAACAAATATGGAAGCTGCTGAACTCAACTCTGCAGTAACTTTTGTGATTGAATGTGCGATCAAATATAAAACAATCACCTGTTATCTAACCGTGTCCAGAGGTAGTTCAGACCAGGAAACTGTTATCTTCAAACCATCAGGTTGTTATGGCCTTGCAAATCTGTATTTCTTGATTATTGTTTTGTGTTGTTTCCTCTGCTTTTTGCATTTTGATAAGGCCCTTGGGAGTTTATTTCTTTCTCTCTCAGTACTGCAGATTGTCACTCACTTCCCTCTTTAATATCAGGTGCAGGGTCGGTGCTTATTCATTAGGATAGCTTGTTGAGTGATGGCAGCACCTTGGCTAATGGTCTGAGTTTTACAAAGTCCAGCCAAACTCTGGGTTTAATTCTCCAATAAAAGATAAAACGAGAACATCCATCTTCATATCAAATCAATCAACCAATACATCCATCAACCAGTAGGTAATTTAAGTTAAAAATCAGTGCTGCATTTTGCCATACTTCTCAGTGTGAACACACTTATGCACTCAAGATAGCAAGTGTAAGTACGGAAGTATGCAAATTAAGACGCAGCATATGTTTGAGAACTACCTTTGCAAAGGCGCAACCATATTTTTCTCGCAAGCCAATTAGAGCAGATTGGGCTTTTTCAGGAAGGGGTCTTAAAGAGACAGGCACTAAAACAGAGCGTTTCAGACAGAGGGCGAATACAGGTATATTCAGACAGACAGTATGAACATTTTTTTTTAACATTAAAGCATGTAAACATGTTCTATTAGAAACCCAAAATACAAGTATGAACCTGAAAATGAGCATGATGTGTCCCCTTTAACTTCTTATATAATACATATTACAATAAATGTCTTACCTTCTCTGAGTTGAAGATAAATCACAGCTCTGTTATCTACCAGCTTAGTTCATAAGAAGGCATACATACTTGATTAAAAAAGCCACATGTAAAGGAGTCTGCATGATGTTCCGTAGCCTTTTCTTGTCTATATTAAAACCTTAAAAAACTCTCATTGTTGGCTCTTTAGCGGAGGACCCCTGCCTGAAGCAGACCAAAGTCTCTCTCTTTTCATCTCCGCAGCTAATCAGGGATAAGAATGTTCTTATTAGGGAAGTATTTCCTGCTCGAGCTAAACAGAGGCCTTTGTTTCTAGAGTATCACCCTCTGAGCAAATCTAATGTGGAAGTAGGGGATTGTTACGAGAGGTCATTTCCATGTATTCAAGTGGTTTGTTTTTGTTATGCATGCACAGTATGTGTGGCTTTATGATCACAGCTTATCATCAAAACATGTAAACATCAATGTACTTTAAAGCCCTTTATTTTGACCAGGTTCGTGACTACATAGATATGAAATGATCAAGGTGTTAAGGACCAAATGATGGAAAGAGAAAACATGGTTACGCTGGTGAGACAAGGCACAGTCTGAAATTGGAGTCACACAAAACTTGGTCTCCTCTCCACAAAAGGAGTAAAAATACCACACTGATAGTTAAACAAATACAACCTGTTTGTGATCAAAATGTTGGAAACATCAGTATGAGGTTGATCCAAAGCAATAACTTTCCTTCCAGTTGTTTGAACATGTTCTATAAGCTAAAAAATACAGTTTTTATAACGATGGTCCCTTTATTTTGAAAATATTTGAGAAACTATCCATTATAAACCATATGCTATGTTGCATTCTGTTATCTTATGTTACTTATATTGCTTTTATTCTTATGTCACGATGCATCATGTTCAGTAAAAATCAACATAACTTATAATGTTCAGCAAAAAATGCTCCCCTGGAGTCTTTAAGAGATAAACAGGAAGACATGATTGGGAAAAGGAAACAGGCATGATAATATGCACATACAGTACGAAGATTGTGGTCATATATGCACTGAAACTGTACACATCAATACACAGATATACAGACAGACAAATACACACACACACACACACACACACACACACACACACACACACACACACACACATTCACACAGAAGCAGTCTTTAGTCGTGTTTTCATCTCAACTTTAGAGCGAGTCAACACCGTGCTGAGTGCTGAACTCCTGGAAGTCCTCTGGGATGGTGTCTGTGGAAGTGAGAAGTCAGGTATCATGAGACGAGCTCAGAATCTAAACCAACTCTGTTCACAGCTGTAGTCTTGTTTATGCAACAGCAACATCAAATCTAAGTTAGTATTACTGTCCCACTTTTCAGATTTCAGAGTTATATAGGGCATAAAGAAGATGTGTATTAAAAACCAACAGTTAAAAACAAACAAGTGTTCCAAGTGCATGCAATTACATTAATTCAAAATATATAAAAAAAAAAAATGAAATATGTGGATTTTTGATTAAGTGTTCCCTCCTTACCATTGCATCGGTATTTCAAATTGGACCAGATGATGTTTTCTTGAGAGAAACAGAACACGCCGAGTCGTCCTCCTCTCATGGTCGTGTCAATAGTCACACCGGAGTCTGCCACCAGCTCAGTTCCTTCATAAAACCGCGCCCTAAACAAAACACAAGATTTGTTTAAAATCTCTATTGTGTGTTCCACTCGGGACACTTTGGGGAAATACGCTTATTCACTTTCTTACCGAGAGTTAAATGAGAAGATTGATGCCACTCTAATGTACTTGAAGCCAGCAGGCAGTTAGCTTAGCTTAGCATAATGAGTGGAAACGGGGAAATAGCTAGCCTGACTCCGTCCAAAGGTTGAAAAAATGGCCATCAGAACCTCTAAATCTCCCTAACATTTAGTTTCTTTAAACTTAACATAAGATAAAGGGTAAAAATGACCTTCCTGGAGTTTTATTGTCACCGTCGAGATTCCAGGAAGTTATTGGAGAAATAAATCCTGCACATAATCCCCCGTAAATTGTTGTTTTTATATACCAATTCTGTACAAGAAATTAAATTTTTACAAGATTGCATTTGAACACATCATCATAAAGTTAGAATTTACCTTGGCCCAATACTATTTTTACTGAATAGAGCCTGAATGCATCATAATGTAAATCATTGGTACCTCCATGTTGAAGTCGGCAGCACGAAGAGCGAGTTAACTTTTAAGCTTTCAGCAGCCGGTAAGCAGCACAGTCTTGCACGGTGCTAACGGATAGCGTTAACTAGCTCTCGTCCTGCCGATTTCAACACAGATTTGTTGCTGGATGCGTCGATAGTGAGTTCACTGCGTCCCAAACACGTTTTCTATCAATGATGGGACACTGTTAGACTCGAGCCCTGACGGTAACTACGGTAACCTACTGTAGAAAAACGATTTCTTTTACGTTTTCAGAATTTTGGCATTGACTTGGTACTGAAGTATCCGTTCTCGTGACATTCTTAAACAAGATACAATAAGTTACAATAAACAAGATGCATGTTAATTATTGAGCTTTAGTAGCTGTATTTTGTTATCGTCAGATAGAGCCAGGCTAACTGGTTCCCTCGGTTTCCAGTTTGCTGTAGCTTCACATTGAACAGACAAATATTATATACAATATGCTGAATATCTAGGAAACGTTTTGTCGTACCTGATGTATCCAACCTGTGGGCGGTGCTGCAGGTACCAACGGTAGGACACCTTGTCCTTCCAGCCCACATTTCTGGGGTCCTTCCACAGCAGACGCACCTGGTCGTTGGTGTCTCCCGTGTGCCACAGCGAGTTTCTCAAGTGCTCCCCGGGGCCCGTTCTAGACTTCACAGCCTGATGAAGAGCGACAGATAACAGAGAGAAGTGATGAGGGGGATGTGGAAGTAGACAGACAAGAGAAAAGGCAGAAATGTGGAAAATATGTTGAGGGATAAAAATAGGATGAGCGTGAATCTGCTGCCTGGGGATCTGAGACATGACTTGTGCTTTTCACCTTAAGCTGGATGCCGGGCTCGGCCACGGCTCTGAAGGGTGTCGCCTGCCAGTAGGTCTGTTCAGTCTGCTTCCACATCACCACGTAGAAGGAGGACGAGTCCTGGTAGCCAAAGATGAAGCCGGCGTAGTCGTCGTCTGTCACTGTATTTACGTGAAACGTGCCCTCAAAGTCCACTCCGCTGAAAGCAGTGTAACCTGACAACAGAAAGTTTAATCGGTGACGGTTTTTCTCGAGAACATTGTTTATTTTAGTGACTGTAGGAAATGCGTCTTACCAACGGCGAGTCCTGGGTCACTATTCATGGTCTGAACAATTTCCATTCCCTGTGTGACAAAGAGAGAGTTGTTAATGAAGGAAGTCTGATCAAACTAATTCATTACTCGAGGCTTCGAAATGGCAGTCCACAAACCAATGACCACGTCCACTTCTTCTATACAGTCTACGGTTGTCATTTGATCCATTGCTATTATACAAAATATTGCTTATAGCTGCTTTAAAGGTCCCATATTATAAAAAAGTGAGATTTTCATGTTTTTTTATTATAAAGCAGACTTAAGTCCTATATAAATACTGTGAATGTATCGAAACACTCAATCCACAGGGAAATACACACAGCCCGTATTCAGACACTGTGCATTTGAAACCATCTGTCAGGATTTCTGCCCATTCGTGATGTCACGAATATACAATATTTAGACCCTTGACACAATTTTAAACGTAAATACTCTAAATGTGTCCCAGTTCATTTCCTGTTGCAGTGTATGTGAATGCCATCGGCTGACAGGAAGTACACATGGACCCAAGCTGTTGCCTAGCAACGCAATTCTGTTGCAATTCCGTCAAAGTGCGCTAAAACGGAGCGTTTCAGACAGAGGGTGAATACAGGTATATTCAAGCAGACAGTATGAGGAAAAAACGTTTTTTTTTAACATTAAAGCATGTAAACATGTTCTAGTAGAAACACAAAATACAAGTATGAACCTCAAAATGAGCATGATATGGGACCTTTAACTTGTAGCCACTGTACATGAAGAGGGAAGTTTCAGCACTCAGTAATCTCACCTGGTTCAAAACAACCCAGTTGGGGTCAATCTGTGCGTCACCTTCAGGGTCCAGCACCACCGTCTGATAGGCCCTGAAGTCAGTCAAGGTCACCTCAGCATTCTCGGGACAGTTGTCAATCCTGTCAATGATTTTGTCCTGGTCGAAGTCAGACTCACACACGTCTCCAACTCCATCATCTGAGGGACAACGGTGAGGGGATTTATACTTAAATTAAAGTAAGAAGGACGGTGAATTATTGCTTCATGATCAAGGTACAGGTGTTTGGATTACACACACACTAGCAAAGATTGTGTCGCATCAATTATGCAAAGTGATCAGCTCCTTTCAGTCCCTTTTTTAAAACCAGCATGTTTCCTGCTTTGTCACAATGAGGAGATTTTAGACCGGCTTTTCACAAAAATGTCAAAAAGCCCTGCAGAGCTGCAAGGCCTGAATATAAAACATCCCATATCTGTCTTTTTCTTAAGAGGCTATTCACATTTTAGCAAAAGAACAAGGCGGCATGTTGCATTTGTTTAATTCAGATGGATTATATTGAAGCTCACTCTAGTCTGCACCCTGCTGTGTGAGTGCGCTTTCAGAATCACAAATGCTGTATTTGTATGGTAGTTTCTTGAGCACATTCGCTAGTGTTTGTTTCTTGTAGTATGTCAAGTGCAGCTCTGAATCTGTCTGAAGATATGGATTATTAAATGGAAGGAAAAACGTTGATACGCATAATGATACACTATTAAGACTGTGAATGTCAACAAAAAACATCAAAAAGGTCACAGACTGTGGTTCTAAGCATAAAAGCTTGATGTTGTGCTATTTATGCTCAATTTGGCAAATGCGTGACTGTCTTGTGGGCATCTTGATTACATTTTAAAACAGGTAAATACATTTTTTTTTGGTATATTCCAAACTGTTGGCTCCACTTTGTATCATTTAAAGGGGACATATCATTGTTTTTTTTGTGGGCTGCCTAGATCAGAAAATATATGATTCAACAAGCCATTCAGATTTGGCTCCCCTTCTTATGTCACATGCAGGCTCATTAGAATATATATAATATATATAATATATATATAAGGTGCACCATATTTTTCTCGCAAGCCATTCAGAGCAGACTGGACTATATCTAGACACACAATGAGAAAAATAACGTGTTTTCGAGCATTAAAGCAGGTAAACATGTTCTAGTAGAAACCCAAAATACAAGTATGAACCTGGAAATGAGCGTGATATGTCCCCTTTAACTGTCAACAAAAACTTTGCCTCACTTGATTTTAATTGACACTCCAGTCCCATTGACTTTAGAGCCCATTTTATTTTACGCAACTAACCTGACAATGAGTCACAATCGGCTGCAGACTTTTACCCAGCATAACTGGCGCTTAATGTGCTCGGGGTTGCTTTAGTTTGATCTGTGTGGGTGTGAAACCGGGGCCCAAAATTGCATGTAATGGTCAGGAACAGTTGGATGTGGAGATGAAATGATGAATTCATCTGCTGGTTTCCAGCCAAAGATCTCAACAATCACATCTGAACATTACTGTGAACTGTGAGTGGTAGATGAAGAGGTGCTCTGTATTTGTGAGACTCACTGTTGTCGTCAATCTGGTCAGGGTTTGGTACCAGCCGGCAGTTGTCTGGTCCGGGTGGTATGCTGTCAGGGATCCCATCATTGTCGTCGTCGTCGTCACACTCGTCACCCAGACCGTCTTTGTCAGTGTCCAGCTGGGAGCTGTTTATCACGAACGGGCAATTATCCTTGGTATCCTGGTGACCGTCGCCGTCACTACAGGGGAAGTGACACGATCACATGACGTGAATAAAGGCTTGTAGTACAACAGTAGAAGAACACAACAGAGAGACTGACAATATTATTTACCTGTCTTGGTTTGTGTCGCAGGAGTCTCCAACCAGGTCGTTGTCAACATCAGACTGAAACAAGAGCAGAGAGTTCACTAAAAGCACCATGAAGTACTCCGATCCTTTACTGTAGTAAAAGTACCAATTTAACAACTCCATTACAAGTAAAGGTCCAGCATTTAAAATCATTCTTCAGTAAATCTAGGGGGTCGTGAGATGACTAATAGGAGCGGAAAGAAGAAAATGAATTACACAAATTTGTATTCATTTTCCAGACTTTTCTCTAGTATTTGCTTTTTTGTTAAATATTGGATACTTTTACTTAAGCTTATCATATATCTTTATGTAAAATCTTGATCTCAAAAGTAACTAGTAACTTTAGCTGCCAAATAAATGTAGTGGAGTAAAAAGTACAATATTTTAGAGCTGCAACGATTAATCGGTCTGAGTATTTTTTTTTTTAAGAAAAATGTTTAAATTCTCTGATTGCAGCTTCTTAAATGTGAATATTTCCTGGTTTCTTTATTCCTCTATGACAGTAAACTGAATATCTTTGAGTTGTGGACAAAACAAGACATTTAAGGACGTCATCTTTTTACCATTTTTCACAATTTTCTGACACTTTATAGACCAAACTAATTGACTAATCAAGAAAATAATCAACAGATTAATAGACAATGAAAATAATCATTAGTTGCAGCCGTACAATATTACCCTCTGAAATGTAGTGCAATAGAAGTATAAGTTAGAATAAAGTGGAAATACTCAAATACAGTACAAGTAGCCAAAAATTCCATCCATCCATCCATCCATCCATGTGTCTGGCTCTGACTGACCTGGTTTGAGTTGGGGGTGTCGGGGCAGCTGTCGCAGGCGTCTCCCACTCCGTCTCCGTCCCGGTCCAGCTGGTCTCTGTTCTGGACACGCTGACAGTTATCCAGAAAGTTCTTCAGGCCTGCTCGCCAATCAACAAGAGAAGATGGTTGGTGTTATTCAGCAGTCAGTCTGACTCCTTCTCAGCAGTGAATATCGATCATCGTCATGTATGAGTGCAGGTACAGACAGCAAATAATTACTGTAGTAGAATAAATACGGTTTTCATTGTCACTTATTCTGGACTCTCACAAAGAATATAAGTACATTTTTTATGATTACAAAGTGACTTTTCAATTAGAGCTACGACAATTAGTCGATCAACAATTTTGATAATTAATCACAATTATTTTTCCACCATAAATGCCCAAAAATCTTTAGTTCCAGCTTCTTAATTGTGGAGATTTGCTTCATTTCTTTCTCTTATGTGATAGTAAATTGAATATATTTGGGCTTTTGGAAAAAACAAGCTATTTGAAGACATCACCTTGGGCTTTAAGACATTCTTCACTATTTTCTTTGTCATTTTATAGACCAGTTGATTAATGGAGAGAATAATCGGCAGATTGTTTTTAGTGAAAAGAATTGTTAGCTGCAGTTTCTTTATTCCTCATATGCACAACAATTTCTGCCAGTAGTCATTGGACATGATAATCTTAGGTCTCAGGTTCCCTTCAAAAATGCTCATTTAAAAATGTATATATGAAAAAAGAAAATCACACAAGTTAAAGCAAAATGAGAATCAAACACATAAAATAATGCACGTTAAAATATGGGGCTTGAATATTGACATTAGGGCTGTCAAAGTTAACACAATAATAACGCGTTAACACAAATAATTTGTTTTAATGCAGCGAATTTCTTTAATGCATTAATGTAACTTGCGATTTTTAGGTTGTAGCTGGCTCAGTTTTAAAGCTGGAGTGAAGGCATTCACTAGAAAACTAGAAACTACAAAACCTAAGGAATCCAGTGGTACCATGTCATACTAGCTTGTCAGGAGGCTAAATAATGCTCCAAACTTACGCTACATTTTGGCAAGGAACAACTGGCATGGCCATTTGCAAAGTGGTCTCTTGACCTCTGACCTCAAGGTATGTGAATGAAAATGGGTTCTATGGGTACCCACGAGTCTCCCCTTTACAGACATGCCCACTTTATGATAATCACATGCAGTTTGGGGCAAGTCATAGTTATGTCAGCACACTGACACACTGACAGCTGTTGTTGCCTGTTGGACTTGAGTTTGTGATGTTATGATTTGAGCATATTTCTTAATGCTAAATGCAGTACCTGTGAGGGTTTCTGGACAATATCTATCATTGTTTTGTGTTGTTAATTGATTTCCAATAATAAAAAATATACATACATTTGCATAAAGCAGCATATTTGCACATAATCATGATCAACTATGGACAATCATGCGTGATTTAGTATTTTAATCAATTGACAGCCCTAATTAACATACATAAATATAAAATAAGTAATGTAAACATAAATTTATATAAAAAGAAACCATGTAACTGCCCAATGAAATTATTACCAAATATGGAATGATGATGACATGGATACATCATGGAATGTTTACCTAATCGATTTGATGTATTTTGAATTTTTGATCTCTAAAAACAATCAAAGAGATGTCTCACACAGTCAATCAGTGAATTTCTATATGATTAATGAATGCATAGAGAAACTGAGACGTGCACACTGCCGTTTGATCAAATTGAATAATTATATGGCTTGTTATTTTCAACTCCACCACTGGGTTGCACTGTTGTATTTGCTATGTAGGCGACCACCAGTTAGTGTTCAGATTCTATTTTTTATTCATCGCAGGGAGGCAGCAGCAGCACCACAAACACATAAAGGGCAAGCAGCAGCGACGGAGGGAAAACTATCTTCTCTCCTGTGGGGGTTTTGAGGTGTAATCATGCTGGTGAATGATCAAAGCTTGTGTTCGCTCAGGGGTCACACTGCTGTTGGCCTTCACTTTCTTTTTCTTTTCTTTTTTTCTGCAGTGCTGTTTCTTATGCCTCAGGTGGCTTATAAAAACATCCACACTACTACACAGTCCCCTATAATATGATTTAGAGAGACGTGCACTGTAAAATGTGTCTGTAATTTAATGTAAGAGCAGGGGTGGCAATGTGAAGGAGAGAACAGAGTAATAAGTCATAACAGTGAGAGCCTTCAGTGCTGGTTATATAAGCCTGAGCGTCAGTGTTGGTGATGTAATTTATCTCCATACCGTCTCCGTCCATGTCATCGTCACAGGCGTCCCCTCTTCCGTCGCTGTCGGTGTCCCTCTGGTCGGGGTTCTCCACCATGCGGCAGTTATCACAGGCGTCACCGTGGCTGTCCTTATCGCTGTTCTTCTGGTCCACGTTGGGCTTCAACCAGCAGTTGTCCTAAGACAGCACATGTATTTATGTTAGTGTATTTATTTTCAGTGGACAAGCTTGTGTGTAGGCTCCATGTGTTTTTTTTATGGATTAAAAAACTGTCTACTACTAATAATAATATAATAATAGTGTAATACCGTATACTGTGATATTGTGAAACCGTGATATTTTCTGAGACGGTTATCGTAGTCTAAAAATCTCATATCGTTACAACCCTAATTGTAAATTAAACATCTTTGGGTTTTAGGCTGGTGGTTGGACAAAACAAGCAATTTGAAGACATCATGGGGTTTATCTAATAATCAATTGACAATTTATCCGTCTATTTTTCAATTCACATACATTACATCACTTCCATTATTAATTCATACATTCATTTTGTTACTTCCACCCTTGAGGCCACTTTCCTTAAATGACAAAACGGCAATTTTGTGTTGTGAATGATGAATGTAAGATGTAAGAAAATGAACATGGCTCTGTTTTCATCACAACTCACTCGATAATTTATCACTCCATTTTTCAATTCAAATCCATTTTATGGCTCCATTTTTCCATTCACGTGCCATGTTTCTACAGTAGCCCAGAATGGACAAACTAAACACTCGCTCTACGTAGGGACATTCGCATTTTCACAGTTTTGTGTCGGCCGCCGTAGTTCTCCTACACGCTTGGCACACGGGAGACGAGTCAATTGGTTGCAATCTGCAACCTCACCACTAGATGTTGCCAAATCCTACACACTGCACCTTTAAGGAAACTGCGATGTACATGTTTCACTATCTTCTGACTTTTATAGACTAAACGATTAATCTAGAAAATGATCAACAGATGAACATAGGGATTGGAAACAATCAGCAGTTGCAGCCGTTGTGTGCTCGCATGCATTTGTTAAAATATTTCCACCGACCTGCTCGTTCGGTATACCGTCACCATCTGCGTCGGCGTCACAGGCGTCTCCATGACCGTCTCTGTCGGCATCCTCTTGACCGGAGTTAGGAACGTACATGCAGTTATCCTGTGAAGAGATGTTACAGTAAAAAAAAGGCCAGACTATCACAGCATTTAAGTTGCATTTGCTGACAATTTACACCTCGGTTACCTTTTTACAGATCAGATCTTTGCATTTGAGTTTGTCATCTGGGTATCCGTCGATGTCGGTGTCCTTCCCACATAGGTATCCGTTACCGGCCCAGCCAATTCCACACTGACGAGACAAAGGAAACTCAGACGGCATGTATATGGAGTTGTGCTTATGTGCAGTATCATTTGTGTGCAGGTGTGAAATACCTGACAATGGACCGACCCATCCCTCTCTACGTTACACAGGGCGTTGATATCGCAGGGGTTGGTCAGGCTGTTGCTGCAGCTCGACACCGGCTTACAGCCCTTCACCTGATCTCCTGTGAAACCTGTCTTACAGCTGCCGCAGTGGTAAGAGCCCTGTGCCGGAACGAACGAGGACATCTGGTTTCTTTGGGCAGCCACACAAATGAAATAATTGTCCTACATGAGTGTAGCCATGTGGGATGATATTCTACAGTGGACTTACCACAGAGTTGTGACAGGCTGAGTTTGCAGTGCAGCCTCCGTTGTCGGGTGCTTTGCATTCGTCAACGTCGTCACAGACCTGAATTAATGAATGTAAGATGTGAAATCATCCAAAGTTTTGTTTTTATGACAATTTACATTATTTCCTTTTTTTCTGATTTCAAATTAGATTAATCTGTTATCAGGCCATTAAATGTACGTTATCAGTGTCTATAAGACTCATAAATGTGGGTCAGCAGGGCCTTTTTTTTATTCTAGTCTCATTTTGTCCTCCATATTCTATCCACTCTTTTACCTGTTTGTTGGTCTGGGCGTACAAAATGCCCACGCCCTCCACCGCCAGGCCGCTGTAGCCCAGCGGACAGACGTCACAGCGGAAGCCCGGGGCGGTGTTCACGCACTTCACTCCAGGGAAGCAGGGGTTAAACTGGCACTGCAGGAAGGAAAGAGGACACGAGCTCTGTTGAAGCTGAAAAATGTATGTGGCTCTCACGGGGCTTCTCCCCAAAAAGCTTTTAGGTTTGATGACACTTTTGCTCATGCAAAAAAGAGAATGCTGAAGGGGCCAGTCCTCATAAAAAGGGGTCAGTGCAAACATGACAAGACACACACACATCCTTGTACTTCCATCCTCATGAGGACCTCATTAACAGTCATGCCATAACTTTAACTGAATTCCCAAACTTGTACCTTTTTACCTGTGGCTTTTATTCCTGAACCCCATCATACCATATTAGCTTCTTTGAAGTTTCATCTACTAATTTCCTGTCAGCTCTCTGCTGCCTACGTTTGAATAAAGGCGAAATACCCCAAAATAATTTAAAACAGAGCATCCAAAACAAATAATACGAACCGCAGGCCCAGTTTACTTGTTTGTCTGCACAATGGCAAAGTTTTTGTTTGGAAATATACACATCTTGTGAACATAACAACGGCCTCCGGCCCACACTTACCTCATTGGAATTGAACGTAATTTGCACATTACCGACCCTTCCATTACTGTACATGGCTAATTATCTTTTTGGTATCAAATTGGGTGAACACACAATGGATGTTGGCTGTTGAACCCCATCTGCCACCTACCTTTAAGTGTACACTGGAGGTGCGGGTGGATTTAACAAGCTAGTTAGTTTGCAATGTGTTTCATTTGGATCCAAAACCAGAATACAAAATATGCAATAAATATAGAGTTCATAGGATTTTTTGTCTGTATAGGTTCAAAAACGACATGTTCAAAATGAATAGAGTGTATTTCTGCAACTACAAGGTCTATCTGAATAATCTTAGTATCATAATAAAGGTAACATTTGTGAGATTTAAGCATCAGTATATATGTTGCTGGGTATATGTAAATGAAGATTGGAACACAGCATAAATGAAAGATTTAATTTACGCCTAACAAAGCTGTACACTTTTAATCATATCTGGATGTATAATGTGAAGTTTATTTTTCTCTTCTTCGGCTGCTGGTTCAGTGAGTTTTGGCCGTAGAGTGATACGACTTCATTGGTATCTGTGGAGTCTTAGCTTCCATAATTACATATTGTTTGTTCCGGTTGCATGAAGTAGCAAAATCCCTACCACCATGCACCGCATGTTTTTGCTGTGTGCTCATTTGGTTGCTTGTTGTTGGAACTGTGTTTCGTTGTGGTAAGAATGGAAGTGGCTTCTTCCCGTTATGTGGGTATGCAAGATGAATATGTTGCTACATGTTTAACATGTCCTAATCTGGTGTTAGTTGTGATACGGGTACACTCGGGTTCAAGAGGTTTTAACCTATAATCTTAACCATTTATAGCCCTATAAATTCAACTCCAATTGATTCTCACAAGAGTATAAATAAAGAAACACACTGAGCCTTACCTCGTCCACATCATCACAGTTGAAACCATCCCCGGTGTACCCATCCGGACACGGTCCACACTCGACACCATCCGCTGTCTCTATACACATATTATCACGGAAACAGACACCTCGGCCACACCTTGGTTTCACCACCTCGGTACCACCCAGACCTTTAAAC
This sequence comes from Sebastes fasciatus, assembly GCF_043250625.1. Taxonomy (NCBI): domain Eukaryota; kingdom Metazoa; phylum Chordata; class Actinopteri; order Perciformes; family Sebastidae; genus Sebastes; species Sebastes fasciatus. The sequence continues at coordinate 14,025,706 of NC_133813.1, forward strand.
AACAGAAGAAAAACACATTTCATTTTTAAACAATCTAATAGTATTCATTAAGCATCAACTGGGGAGTATCATGACTGTTATAGGGCGTGATCTTACCGCAGGCCTGACACTCTGAGATGGTGTTTCTGAGAAATGAGGTCTCTTTGACCTGGAAAAGGTCAAACATAAAGAAGTTTATATGCAGTCAGGCGTGCTGTTGGGGAGGTGAGGGAGGAGGAAGCAGGGATTAAGTGGCCTCAGAGGAGCTGTTAGTGGTAGTCACCTGCTGAATGAGGACGTCTTTCAGGTCATTTATCACCTTCGTTAACTCCAGCATTTGATTGGACAGCTGCTTCGTGTTGACCCCTAAGAGAAAGGGACTGTTATTTAGTTAAACTGAAGCAGAGGTGGGGGATTCTCTGAGCCTGCTCTGACAAACACTGACTGTTGTTTTCCTAACGCTAGGATTGTTTTCCTGAGACACATTTGGTCGTCTCTGTGGATGTTTGCTTACCCAGAGTTTGGACGGAGTCTCTTTGTTGGAAATGGCAGTCTTGTAATGAGGCAACATTCTCAAACGTGTCCCCAACCACCAGTTTGAGCTCGTCCAAACTCTCCTGTTGGAATAAAACAAATAAGACAAATAAGCCATTTGGAAACCTCCAGATCCATATTCATTATTGTATGGATATACTGTGGGTCACCTGGTCTCTGGCTTGCATGGTCTTCAGGTCCACCGTACCGTAGCCTGCTGGCAGACCCTGGAAGGCAGCAGGGAGATCCCTGACCGTCTCCACCAGTTTGCAGTCCAGATGCAGCTCCACCCCGCCCGGCCCCTGCTGCTGCATCCCCTTCAGGTGGAACAACAGTCGGTGTTGTTGGCCGTCTGCCAGCACCAGGTTGTTGAAGGTTACTGAGCTCATCCTCTTGTCACTCCGCAGGTAGCGTAACACAGCTGTGAGAGGACAGAGCAGGGGAAGAGGAAGCAGTGGTAGCAAGGAAGAGATAATAGCGAGAAATAGAAGAGGAGGGATTTACTGTAAACGGGTGATTCATCCAAATTACAACAAGACTAAGTCTACTGCCTTGCTACTTATGCACAGCTTTGCTTTGAGCAAAATGGTAACATCTGCATGCTAACACGGTGACAGTGATGGGAGTGTATCCATGTATCTATGTTCCCCAGTTCAATATTTTGTTAACACACATTAAGTAAACTTTTCAATAGGTTTTATGCTGTCAGGGACTCATTTTCCCATGGCCCTACGTTCAACGCCCAACAAACGCATGGCTTTCATCCAGGAGACCGCTGTTCATGTCCCGTGCATCACGTTTCACTTTACAATCAGCTGTTCGTTCATCACATATGCACTGTAAAAACGTAGTAATTTGAATCCCAACCACGTTGTTTTTTCCTAAACCTAACTAAATGGTCTTGTTCCCTACTCCTAAGCAAGTGTTTTTGTTTAATTCACAACATTAAGCATGTGTTTACTGAGACTGAAAAGTGACGCCGAAGGGTCTGACAAGGCGTCAGTATGTGACGAGTTGGGATGAGAACATGTTGGCTATATAGAGCTGGGGAATCGGCCCGTTCTCATTCCCAGGTTGTCAAAAACATACTTATTTTAACTCAAACCCCGATCTTTTCCTAAACCTAACCAAGTAGTTTTGTTGCCAAAATCCAAGAAACGCTAAGGGATCCTGACCAAGCGTCTGTATGTGACGAGTTGGGAATGAGAATGGGGTTGGGGGATCATAGGAATGACCCCACAGTGACAACTTAATTTAGCATGTTAGCATGCTTACATTTGCAAAGTAATACTGTAAAACCCTCAAAAATGCTAAAATGCTCCACAGAATTGAGAGGAACTACAGAGTCTTGTGATGATTCTCTGTGGGTTCATCATTATTATTACACGGCTTTGATTCTGATTGGTTAATCACTGCGTTCTACAGTCTGTTATTTCTTTATAGATGACCGTTGCTATGTATAGCAAACCGTTGCTATGGACGCAGTTCTGATGTTGGACTCTGGAGGACCATTTTTGAGTCAAATTATTGATTTCTTAAGTAAGTATCCGTGTCATAAGCGGGATAATGTACAGCTAGCGGGTCATTGTTGTGAAATAAACCTGTTGATGAGTGCAGTTTGAAACTGAACCAGAGCCTCTTTCATGGTCTCCTACCTCTATTGAGCTTCCCCATCACAGTGAACTCGAAGTATTTGCTGTTGTCCCTGGGGTTGTACAGGGTAAACACACTGGTTCCGGTCCTGGGCTGCAACTTGAAGGAGGTCAGGATGAAAGCCTCCTTCACCCCTTGCTCCACCAGACCCCCCTGCAGCAGGTCTGGCAGGCAATCAGGCGAGGTGAGCAGATCATAGACTGTTGACAGGGATGGGATGAGAGAGAGAGAGAGAGAGGCGGTAATGCACATGAGTAATGGAATGATGAGATATGAATATTTACAACCAGCAGCCGCTCCGATCCCTGAGTAAACACATCCTGAGTCGACGAGGAGAAGATGATGATGTTGTCCCAGTGTTTGTTGCTCTTGCGAGACGCGCTGTGTCAATCAGTCAGCACAAACCTGGCAGGCTGAGTTGGCTCAGAGAAATCAGAAAGATGTGGATTTTGAAGCAAATCAGAGTTATGTGCTGTGACGGTTAGATGTATGGTGTTATTCTTTTTGTTAGATCTACACCAAATAGCTGCTCGGCAGATAAAATGTGAGCTCTCATTTTCAGCCACATTGTTCTCCCTGTCAGAGGTATGGCAGGCTTTAGACATATCTACTGACTTAGTGGGTGTAAAAAGCCACAGGGACGCTGTACACTCATGGTTAGAGTCCTCCTTTTAATAAAGTGACTTGGGAGCTGGGCTGCCCACGAGAGGATGTGCGGTGAATCTCTAGTCCACCATCTGCACGCATCATGAATACACAAGCACCCTGAAAGCAGTCTGCAAGGCCCACAGTCATGAGGGAGCAAAATTGCTCCCAAATGCTCCCAGAGATTGGCCGTCGTCAGCCAAGATTGCAAAGCATGATCCCCAGATGAGGTCTCTCCTTTTTTTTTCTTCTTTTAACTCTCTCCTCGTGTTTCCTCCGTCACGTTTAAGCAAAACACGGGGGCTTTACGAAATGTTGCAGTTAAATGTGACTACAGCCACTGAAAAATGCCTGCTAAGGCTACATAGTGTTGTCAACATCCCTTTCACCAATCTTTTGTATTCATGATTGCTAAGATCACCTGAATAAATAGATCTCTTTTTGACTCAATGTGACTCATCGGTCCATTAAATTGACAAAAGTCCAAAAATGAACAAAACAACAAAGAGAACAAATGAACCTCAGTGCATGTTTTTACTGTAACACTACAAAGGCACACATAAAGCACACAGGCCCCGCTGTTCATAAATCTTGTGGACAGAGGGCTTTGTGGGGGTCAGGGTCGTCGTACACCATCCTGAGAAAGTGCCTCATTTCACCCCCCGATTAACCTCCGATTTCAAGCTTCATAAAACTAGTTCAGCTGAAAGCCATAAAGTAATCCGGTGTCTTGTCCTCTCCTTAACACCAGCATATAAATCTATCACGGCTACAGGGTGCTATAAAGTGTACAAATGGTCGGCATTCTTCATTTTACTGCTTAACAAATACTTCACATCGGAGGGCCTTGCATGCGGAAAGCTGTGATTCATTGTACTTTCCTGTTTAGAGGTAGTCAACCATTAGTAATGATGACGGAATTACATAATCAACATCAGCATGCAATTAACATAAACAATGAAGTCACGTTTCCACATTTAGCCATGAGTAAACTGCCTAATATAAACACATATCCATTAAAGATCATGTAAATACATATTGTAATAATAATATTATTCTCTCAGTTCCATTTAACTTGAGACAGAAACACTTAAACCTCCATTAACTGATTTTTTTGGCCACTAAAGGCTGCCCTACACTAGAAGATTTTTAAAATCTTAACAGATGTTGAAAATATGAGAGCTCACACATAATGACATGTTATGATAAATGTAACAGTTTTGTTCCTATTGTGTGTGGAGAGCAGCGATTTGTCCAAAACAGCACACACACACTGAGAGATTGATTCATGAACAAGAGTCCCGACTAAAAAAAACGGAAATCTCGCAAAATAACTTGCGATCAAACTTTAGTTTACAAACTTTACTTTAGTGTAAACAAACATGGCTGACGACGGACAGAAAGAATTGACGATGTTAGTTTTTGCACTACATTGTACTGAACAAATAGAAGTCATGGAGACATGTTTAATAAACACTTGTCATCGACCAGTTGGTCCTCCATTTCTGAGCTCCATCTTACTACTACTTCAATGTTTCATGTTTTGCATTAGCTCATGCATTAGCCGCGGCCGCCATGACGACAGTGGTTGTCCTTCCATCACCTTGGTTTTAAAAAGTGTTTAATATTTACGATTTGAAACCTCTTAAAACACTCTTAAAATACCTCACACCACAGGAATATCTGGAAAGATAATCTTTAGAAGCATCTAAAACATCTGGTCTTTGTTGACCGTTGTGCAGAGGAAGGAAATCGGTCTCAAAGTCAGCTTGATTCTCGTGTAGTGTGTACCCGGCATTAGGAGCAGCGAAAAACAAGTTGTGAAGAAAACATATCATCACGGAGCAATGTAATCATTCATTTGGAGTTGTGTTTCTGATCACATGATGAAGTCCAATCAGGCCATTCGCGTGAAAAAGTGAATGCATGCCAAGATTATGTGCAAGGCATTTGCAATAACGTCTTTCTTGCATTTGGCGTGTCATTTGTACGCCATGAAGTCTGTACTGATTGCAATGTAAACGCTCTGCGTAAATATGCTATGATCAGAGTTAGTGACGTAGAATAAATAGTGAGAAAGACCGCTTATGGCATGCGGGGGGGGGGGGATGGGTGCAACAAACACAGGACTTTTAACCAGGAGGCCGGTGTTCGAGATCAGTATTTTGTTTTGTAAGTGACATTTGTGATGTGTTTTTAGTGACGTTTGTGACGTGTTTTCCATACTTATGCTACGTCGTTTCCCTATTTTACTTAGTTTACGTACTTATTTTTAAGCCCAACTATGATGTTTTTCCTATACCTAACTAAGTGGTTTTGTTGCCTAAACCTGTGGATGTTACGGTAGTTTTGTTGCATGGTATACAAATGACACGCGAAAAGCCTGAAATGCGTCCTCATGTCCTCAGACTGAGTTGGCCCAATATTCCCTGTCTTTTAGCTGACACGTGTTGCTGGACATTCATAGGAAAACTATTGAAAAAGGAGGAATAACTTTTTCGCAAGATATCATACGAACTGTTGTATGAGAACACTATGAGAGCAGTGAGAGTGAAATAAACCAGTAAAATTGCAGCTGCACAGCTAAACAATGAGCAGAAACTCACTATAAAGCTCTGTAAAGCCTAGTGGAGCTGCAGATTTGGCTGATAATTCTCTGTTGGGCTCAAAACAACAATGAGCGACTCCTTTCACATTGTCATTTAATACATTGTTATTATAGAAATATCGATTAAAGCTGCTTTAAAGCTTTGTCCCTGGGAAAGGAGTCTTTGTGCCCAGAGTAGAAAGTGAGTTTCGAATTCCGGTAATCTCAGCTCCCGGTGAAGTCATCCTTGAGACACTCTTATTGATCAATAACCCTTTACAGAGATAGCGCGGCTGCTTTGTGCTACTAAAGTCTTACAGCTTTAAATTGATCTCTCTGCTTTTGAACAATTCCAGTCATGCAGACAATGAGTCATTTGCAAGGGAAATGATAGACGATGAACTCCATTAAACTGGACTTGTTTTATACATAACATCAGGCGGCTATGGCCCAAAGATTGTGGGGATTAATGGGTGCATGAAAGGTATGCCATCTATCACTGGAGTGATTTGTAAAGAAGCTGATAAACTATCAACATCAATATTTCTACATGTCGTCTGCAGCGCCGGGTTTGTGTGTGACCTTGAACACATTTTTGTGACTGTGAGAGAGAGAGAGAGAGAGAGGGAGAGGAGAGTTTGTGCGTATGTGTGACTTGAAGTTCAATATTGCGCCCAGATCGCCTCTGATTGTTCCCATGTGTGTGACCTAGCTGGGACTTTGTTTGAATTAATACGAGCCAGAAAGCTGAACCTCCCGGGGCTGAAGTAATCAAGCAGATCTAGCTGGATAGATATGAAAAGCAGGGTGACTTTACTTCAACTTTTATTCTTTATCTTTGTCTACCTCCTGTCACAAACACACAAATGCATTCGCCTGCCTCATCCCTTCTGGAACTGACGGGGATATTTAGCATTTTATTCGTACCTCAGTGAGTATCATGCACCGCGTCTAATCCTTTGTGTTCTTTGGGTATGCATATGATATTCTCTTTCACAGTGTCTGCTTTATCCATTATGCATTGGACTCATACATAGTGTGTTAAAATACCCAGTGGTGGAGCCATTAAATCTTTCTTGACAGATAATGAAAGTGGAGGATTACATCACAGCCAGGATGTCAGAAAGAGGCGGCATTCAAATGAAATCAAAGACATCTTCTCTTTGTGCGTGTGTTAAAATTTAAACACCTAAAAAGATTATTTCCTTTCATGAACTGTTGTCATCTCCAGCAGCAACCATAGCTGTTATTGCCAATCAATGACATTTAAATAATTGATATGAAAAGCAAATTAAAAACACTTCAAATAACACTCACCTAAAGCCTGGGCTTCCACGTGTAAGCTCAGCTTTAATAGCAGCTGCGAGGCCAGAATCAGGGCCGTCCACACACCCATTTTGTCCTTCCAGCTGGTCCCAGATCAGCAGTTTCTCTGTTATCAGTATGTGAAACAGTAGCGGTTTCCCGTATGTCTGCTCCTACTGTGAGTGGTGCGTTTGCGTCCGTGCCTCCTTTTTGAATCAGACGTGAGACAAGGCTGTCATGGTAGGAGCTGCTGACTGTTTTTCTGTCTGATTTTGGTGTGTGGATGTGAAGATCGCACACTGAGGGAGGAGCATCAGGTCCAGAACCTGCTTTTAAAAGCTTCCTCAGACGGCCCCATGCAGAGAAGGAGTGACCTGGAGGAACTCTTTGCATTGGCTCCTACTGGCTGCTACCAATTCCCACAGGCTCTTACACAAATGTGCTGTACATGAGGAGCTAATGATGCAGTTTAGGAAACCCATGTTTGGCCACTGAAGTCATGTTTCGACTCCAATTGAGCCCAGAATATTTTTAGACTGAACACTTCCAGTAATTAGACTCTGAGTATTAATTTCACACGTCTGAGACACAGAGAGATTCTTTCACTTTCCTCCCAGGGATCAGATGTGACACCTTCCCCGTCGTGCCCTCGTTTCCCCCCTCCGTCCCCGGGCAAAGTCAGGAAATGAGCGCTCTGGAGCCCGCGCCTTAACAAGCCGCGTTAACCCGGCCAACAGAGCTTCAGACAGGCCACTGGCTCACACGTCCTCCAGGTCGTCAGCAAGTCTGGCACCACGCGAGTTGCCACATTTGGCAGAGACGAGGAGGCTTGAGTCTTAATGATGTTTGTTTTTCCGTTCCTCTTTGCGTGTTGCATCTCATTTTTAAGCCCTATTCCGTGATTGAGCATAAAAAACAAACTGAATCTGTAATGATGTTGCACTAATTCAATAAAAAGCCAAGTTTCAGTGGCTGCCAGATGATGTTCCCACTTAAAAGTGTAAACACCCGTATCTATAGCAACAAACAGCAGCAAATGAGTCATAGTTTCCATACGTCTACCGCAGGTGTTCCTTGTGGTTAGTCTGCACACCGCTGCTCCGGTATGTTTTTGTGTACCGATATGGACTCCATCCAATCGGCAACAGGACACCCAGAGTTTTATCTGCCATCTGATTGGTTTCCAGAGTGAGCCTTTACAGGCGTTTGGGTTCTGGATCACAAGAAAGCCCCACAGACCTCCATGCATGGTCGGCAGCTGCGGTCAGGACCAGACCACATGGGTCTGCTGGAGGACCTGGGCTGAGTCACATCATGCTGCGGTTGATGAGGTCAGACAGTGAACGGTGCAGCTGGCTGGGAGATAAAACCAAAACCCAAATGTCTCTGACACCATCTCCGGACTATTTTTATTCGTGATACCAGAATGAGCGAATCCTGAGACTCTGACGTTCACACTCGTAACTCAGCTTCTCTTCGTATGCTTCGTTGGCAGCGGACACAAAAGATTATAGCATTGCTGTACCCACAATGACTACTAAATGTGCTGTGTTACCAATGAGTAATATGCATTGGCCGACCTGAAGCAGTGGTTTCATGCAGCATAAAAAGACAGTAAGGGCTGTTTGCGCTCTCAGCGGAGGTCTGGCTGTTAGCATTTTTCAAAACCTTTGAACCGAAAAAGAAAACAAGATAAAGGTCAGAAACAAGAATGATTAAAGGTGCATAATAGGAAGCATGTGGCACATTAATAGCTACACAAAGGAAGATGTTTTGTTGTAATCCGAGGAAGAAAAAAAGGAGAAACATACATGACCTACAAATATTTTATCAATTATATTTATTCTCATCAGTGTGTGTTTGTCTTCTTTCTTACCCATGTTCAAGTTCCTTATGGCGCTTTCACACCAAACCTGTTTGAGTCAGTTAAAATGAACTCAGGTCCGTTTGCCACGTTAGTACAGCTCGTAGTGCTACGGTGGACGTATTGGATGTCCGTCTAGTGTTTTTGTAGGTAAACGGATTAAAAATTAACTCTATGGAAAATAAATCTCTAAAATGTATCATCGTTATCGCGGAAGATTTTATAGTAAACATTTTTTTTTTACATTGTTTTATCGGCCAGCCCTGATTTGTCAGTTCTTTAAGGCCATTAAAATTTCCCTCGGAATAAATAAAATATCTATCTATCCATCCCACAGTAATACGCAGAAAATATTTACTGTACAAGACGCAGTGTCCATATGCTCCCCGACGTTAGCACCAATCATCTGGGAGCACGCAAAGCGGCTTTTGTACCTTCCTATCTCTACCTGTTAGTCATTACTCATAACATGCGGCCGTTTTGCCGTCTAATAATACTAATAATGCTTGTAATAAGTTATTTCTTCATGAGCTTTGTGACACCAAATACTGGAATTTGATTTCCCTACGTGGGTCCTGATGATGCAGGATGACAGTCGCCAAAACTGTCAATGGTATACTGTGCAGAAATGTTAGCATACTACTAAGAGTAGTTTTACTCGCTGTCACTTAAAGGATTTGCCTTTTCTTACTTCTACACCATTTTATTCTCTTGGTACACATAAAATATATAACAGAAATGGTACACATCAACATATAATTTGTCTCTTCAATGACATTTTCTGGCATAATTGAAAAATGATTTACGGATGTAGAATGTGTGAGTAAAAAGGTTTTATATCCCAGTATTAAAGACAATAATTACATTCACCACATAAAGGTTCCTCCTAACAAGAAGTTCTTTCATAAAGCGACTTACATCAGTGCCCTCGTGTTTGAGGAATGGATAGGCTTTTACAACACAGCTAACCACAGCTGGAGGTGACCATAAGTCTCCTTGCTCCGGCGCTGAGTGCTTAAGAGCTCATTACGCTGTGGGACGCAGTGTCTTACAAGCTCTGCACTGTCTTACCTGATCAAGTTATGTAACAGCGGCCAGTCAGCAAGTCAGAGAGGTCTGATCCAACACCTCATTAAATCTGCAGCATCTATCAAAACCTCCACCCTGTCTGGTCGAAGGGGACTCACTCCAAACCCCAAATTACAGCATTAAATTGCCTGAATTTTTGGTATTAGACAGTCTGTGACTCTGAACTCAAGGCAGAGGCTTAATAAATGGACCCACATCCTGCAGCATATTTAGACTGCAAACTCTTGAGCCAAATTGGTGTGTCATGGTGGATAAAGCTGTCGAGTTTCCTGGAATCGTCTGACGCAGCAGAGAGGGCATGAATACAAATTATACATCAAAACGTTATAGATCCAAAATTAATCAGAAAACTTATTCCGAACTGATACGGAACACAAAATCTTTAGAAATGAGGCAATGCTCATTACAATTAGAGATTTTTATTGGCCTTGAGGTATTCAAACCAAATTGATGCAAACTTATTTGTTTAAGCTGAATGTGAGTTTAACTATTAAGACCTTTTACCTTTAGGGCGTTTTTTTTTCCGTGTGATTAATTTGCACGTCCATATTTATTTTTTAACTGTTGTTTTTGTTAGAAATACTTTCACACAATGTAAATATTATGTGGCGTAAAAGCGGCACAATTTTTTTTCCGTAACAAGGTTGATTTTTCTGAGCTTCCGTACCGGGTTGAGTTGCACCTTTTATTTATAAAACAACCACCCTGAGGCTCCGTACTCCGAACCAATGAGCAACTACGTTTCTGAAAAGTGAAGCCAATGCTGAAGTGCCTAAAACTTGCATTCTTTCTAAAAGCCAGCAGGGGGCGACTCCTCTGGTTGCAAAAAGTCTGATTGTATAGAAGTCTACGAGAAAGACGGCAAACTTTATTACTCCTTTCAACCTTGACAAAAGCGGTGCGTACCAGATCCACTTCTTCTTTTCTTACCTTTCACAATAAAAGCCAGAGACATGTAATATTTGGCGAATATCTTGCATTTTTGTGGTGTTTATTCATCACACCCCCGATGTGTACTTTAGTCTGGTTTGTGTATAAAAAAACTGGATTTTTGTAAGCCCCAGAAAACCAACTTTGGAAACAGGAAACGAATGAAGCCTTTCAATTCCATTTACCTGACCGAATCATCCGCCTTCACATCTGTCTGTAAAATCACTCAAAATGATCTCAGTTGTGGAGGCTGTAACATAAGCCCCGACACCCTTCTTGGAAAAACATGGCTATTACGCTAGAAGATTGATGATAGGCACACAAAGGTATTCTCAGAATAGCCTCGGTGCGATCGGGGGAACGTATCGTTTCTAAAACAACAATGTGGTTTCAGTGTCTCGCTACGTAATGAAGGCCCCCGCAAAGCCGCCGGTTGAAGTTGCGACTGATGGTTTTGCCATGTGTAAACTGTGAGTTCACTCTCAGACCGTCTCAGACGATCCAGCTGCTCCTTCAGTCACTCTCACCAGCTGGATGTGTTCACACTCACTCAGTCAATCTCAATGCATGTCTCACCTACACCTACACACCTCATACTGTAGATGGAGACGGCTGTAAATCACTCTAGATACTTGACACCTAGTCAGCCATGCAGCTCTCTTTTTTCACATCAATGCAACCTTTTCCTATTTTTCTGACCTTTCTCTTTCTCTCCTTTGACTTTTTTTTTTAGTCACGCTAGCAGCATGGCTCTAGGGATGGCAATGTCGGATCACCTCTTGGATCCAGACTGAAATAACTCAACAACTGTTGGATGGATTGCCGTGAAATTGTGTACAGACATTCATCTTCCCCAGAGGTTGAATCCTAATGGCTTTAGTGATCCCCTGACTTTTCCTCTAGCGTGAGAATGAGGTTTTGTGTGAAAGGTCTTGACAAGTTTTGGATGGATTCCCACTAAATTTGGGACAGACATTTGTGTTTTCTCTCAGGATGAATTGTAATAACTTTGGTGATCCTTTGTTTTTCCAATTCTTCCAATACTTTGGTTTATGACTAAAAACCGGCAAAACTAATGAGATTCCCATCAGCCTCAGCTGTACTTTGTGTTTAGTGCTAATTAGCCAATGTTAGCAATCCTGCTAAACTAAGAAGCATACATTGTCCAGTGAGAATGCGAGCAATACTAACAGTATCTTTTAGCTCAAAGCAATTACTGCCTTATAGGAATAGTGTGTAACATTTAGGGGGATCTATTGGCAGAAAGGGAATATAATATTAATAAGTATGTTTTCTTTAGTGTATAATCACCTGCAAATAAGAATCATTGTGTTTTCGTTACCTTAGAATGAGCCATTTATGTCTGGAGTGGGTCTTCACAGAGTCCGCCATGGTGCACCGCCGTGTTTCTGAAGTAGCCCAGAACGGCTTGATAAGGTTACTCGCTTCCGTCGTCGCTGCTCGCTCTCTCTTGCTTCACCACTCACTTCCATTGTTCACACACACACTGTCTCTGCTCCAAATGACCTACGCTACTCTTAAAACAACTGGCTCTAGATGGAAATGGATATAATATTAAGAAGTATGTTTTCTTTAGTATATAATCACCTGAAAATAAAAATCGTTGTTTTCGTTAAAACTGAGCCGCTAAGAAAGAGCAGTTTATAGTTACATACAGAGTGGGTCCTCTTCACGGACTAATCACTGGCTCTTGATAGGGCCTTTTGAGTTTTCGCATTGGCCACCGTAGTTCTCCAACACGCTTGGCACACGGGAGAAGCTTCAGTTGGTTGCAATCTGCAACTTCACCACTAGATGCCGCCAAATTCTACACTGTACCTTTAAGGAACATGCCAGCATGGCTATAGACTCTTAAGGACAGGTTATGATAAGACCTATTTAGTACGATGTGTTGTCTGACCACATTAGAAAGTGTTTATAGTTGTTCCGAGCAGCCACATTTGAAGGCAGAGTGAATAGCAGCCCGCCATACACAGCGAGAGAGAGAGAGAGAGAGAGAGAGAGAAAGAGGGGTTGTCACATTAAAAGTGGCAGAAATAGTCGTGTCAAGAATGAAAAAAAAACAAGCTAGAGAGAGTTAAAAACTCAAACTTCTTTTTTTAAAGGTGTAAAGTGGGTGTGAATGTCGGTTTCGGGAAGTTACAGAAATGGTTGGACACAGTCCCCCTAATTGTGACGTTGGACAGAAGGAGGAGGAGGAAGGAGCTCTGAGGAAGCATACAGACAGCATTAGTCTCGTTTCCTCTCCTCTCCTCCCATTTTACTCGGCTCAACAACAACAAGGATTCTACATAGAAAAACATGTATCAAACAATTGCTTCAGGATGTGAGGACAAAACACACCTACACTATACTGAGCATCTTATTTACACAGCACGAACAGCGCTGCATTGTGCTCCATTGAGTCTTACTCCAGGTGCTCTCATTAATCCTTCATAGTTCTGGCACGTTGAGACCCAGCGTGTCTGGGCTAGAAAGGGACGCCATACGGTGGGAAACAGCACATAGTGGGAGAGAGCACACTGGGTCATTTGTTCAGACAGCGTCTAATTGATGCAGTGTTCTCAAGAGTGGCACAGAGTATGAAAAATGCAAGAATCTCCATCTGAAAATGTTTCCGGCAGGGCATCCATTGTTCATACTGAATGTCAAATCACATCTGAGGAGACTCGGTGATCTCCTCCTTCAAACATTAATTCTGTATTCATTGAAGCAGACATCAAATATTGGAGATGGATGTATTTATTCGGCATGAGTGCAACTATTTAAGAACAAAAAAGTTTCTTTACTTGTGTAGGGGTGTTATTATGTGTCTGAGTGGGAGTACATCATTCTGTTATGTGGATTTATAACATACTATTCCTTATAATAAGTGGTCCCTGAGGGGGAAGTGGGCTTACATGTGTTAAAGTGAAGTTACTTGAGATGGAGGTTCAAATTAGTGACCTTGTTTGAATGTTAAAGCACGGACGCCGTGCCAACTTAAGTGAACTTTTTTCTTATATCCCAACTCTTTGAAACAGGACTCTGTTTCCTGTCTAGCAGTATAGGAGCAGGAAGATAATGCATTTCCCAGAGAGAGTGGAGTCCGGGAAATGAACAGAGTTATTCCGCATTTTGCATCAGTGTCCTCTACCTTCAACAGTTACAAACTCTTTCGTAAACACCAAATGCTCAGACTCCTGCTGACCACCGTATTCCTCCTGTATCTGGAAGTCTGCTGTTTCACTGGAAAAAATCACATGTGGCATTTAAGTCTGTGCGCTGTAGTAATTGTGCCCTTTTTTTCAGGGAGAACATTACAGGGTCAACAGATCTTAACACAGTCCCCTGCTGTGAAGTAATCACCAGGTTCACAGCAACAGGGGCAATAAGTGTGTGAGAACATGGTGATTTACAGCAGCCTGTGCCACCTGTGACTGCCTGTTTGCCCCAAGCTGAGGATAACGGTTTGGGGGGTTGAATCATGGACAATCAACAGGCCAAAATTCACAGCTCAAAGAATAATTCAGGTCTACTTTCATAGCTTTTCCTTTAATTTCAAAGCAGTCGCTGAGATCTGGGAACACAGCCACAAAGCAATAATGTCATCTGACGGGGCAAGAAACAATTGAACATTCAGTTGATTATTGTTGGTCTGTTTTTAGTCAACAACGTCTACAGCTGTCACCATCTTTGTGTACAGTTACCATGGTTACAGGCGGCTGCTGGAGATAAAGCTTAAAGGTGCCATTGGTGCCTTCAAATGGGCTGGTGTTTACCGTGTTCATCAGAAGAGTCCATATGAACGCCCCCCCTCTTGTTGTATTCACAACCTCGTAAGTGGAAAGTTTCTGAAAGCTCAGATTTCACGAGTTGTGACGTGTTTGTTGACTTTGTCAGAAATGGCGGAGGCCATGGAAGTTCATTTTTGGTACGTAATAAGTGACTATATTGTAATTTTAGTCGTATATTGCTTTTCTTCATAATTGTATAATATATCTGAGGAAAATGCTGATATTACCAACAGCCTCATCTTTTTCCTCTGTCATTATTCCTTAACATTTCACCTACTCCTTGTTGTGTAAAGGTGATGCCAAAACATGCACTAGTAACTAGGCATAGTTTACGCGTGGGTGTGTTAGGTGTTGATGTGTCTGAATGGAAACCAGGTGCTTGTGTGCTCTACCAACGTAGACTTGTAATTGCACCGTCAGCTCGCTGCGTCTAGAAGTAGCTTAATGAGCTCAGCAGGACGCCTCACATCAAACACGCCGCTAATGGCTGATAAACCCGTTGGGTTTGGTCGGGCTGGACAACAAATGGGCACGTTTATGTTCAAGGCAGCACAGCGAAACCTCAGTGTGCTTCTCAAGCTAAATCCAGGCCAGCTATTTTCATGAGATGTTAAGAGGAAACGGCTTTCCGGTTTATGGGAAACCAATAAAATGTCAAATCCTTGACTGGTCAAAGCAGCAGCTTGTTAAAAAAAAGACTTACGTGAGGTAAGGAATGACAAAGGCAGATGGAAAGAGACAGACTGGTGTGATGTCATGTTATGCACGAGAGGAAAAGTCATTGCTGGTAAACATCAGGTATAAAAAACACTAAGAGTTTATCAGGACAAATCACTTTCAGTGATTTACGTCATATGGAAAAAGGAATACATTTTAAACAGATGGCTGTGGTTCATTTACAGGTTTTCAACAACACAATAGGTTGGCAAAGTGTACTTAGTTGGTTGCAATCTGCAACCACACCACTAGATGTCACCAAATCGTACACACTGTACCTTTAATACAGCAAAACTTTGTGCTTTGCCGACAAAAAACGCTTCACTTTCCATGCATTTATTAAATGAGATGAACATTTGTGCGCCAGGATGAGACTGGAGGGGAAGAATAAAAGACCCAAGAGGCACATTAAAGGTTTTGAGGAGTGAAGTTTAATGGGATCATGATTGTCTTTGTCGGAGGTCAAATATTTAATTGGTTTACGGGACAAAAAGCACAACCAGAGCCACTCCTACGTTCACTCGGCCAACTAAAACTCTCTACATTAGATACACCATCAGAGCAGGAAGAACCACTTTCAGCAGCTCAGTGTTACAGAGGGTCATTACTTTTGACAAATGACAGACATTTTGCTTTTTCTGCAGGTTGGGTGGCGAGGCTACCACATATTATCTTTCTCATTTCATCCGAACACACTGTTCCCAAATAATCGTTTTTCATCTCCTCCTATCAAAGGGATTTATTGTTCTAGCCTGGTCTCTTTCTCTCCTTTCTCTTGTATCTGGGCAATCTCTGCTCTCTGATTATGCTTTAGCTGGTTGAGATCAGCGTTACTCTCTGGGAGAGTAAAAGTGACCTCAGCGTGACTCATTGGTCGGCATCTATCCGCTCTCCGGGCTCTACGACATGCACAGACTGACAGAGAGACAGACTGGCAGAGTGCTGCTGGGTAGACAGATGAACGGAGAGACAGAGGTGCAGACGGGCAGGGTCCTAAGGTTGCCCCGTGACGAAGAGGGAAGGAGGCAGATTAGTACGCTAACAGTCTGACCTTACTGGCCAGACTGTTAGCGAATGGGGGCACTGGGCTACAGCCGACGTCACAGCGTGCTAGTCGTAGAAGCGGCCAATCGCTTTCCTATGTAGATCCTAAAAAGAGAAAGCAGAGATTGATTAGTTGCCAAACCCGTCAGTTATCCAATCATAGCTTAGCTTCAGCAGGTCGGTCAAGCTACTGCAAGGTAATATTGTACTGCTATGTGGATGCCACATCGGATCTGAAAGTCACACAATATCACAAACATGTGTTCTGCGGGGTAAAAATAACTGTTTTTGTGAATGGAGTCTGGTGGCTTTAAGACTGTGATATAACTGCTCCAGTTCCCCGTCGGAAAGGCCTGTCTGACGGCGAGGTAAAGCGGCTGTAGATGGGAGCAGCAGAAAAATGCATTTTAGCCATCTAAAAAAAATCAATATCAGTTGAAGTGTACGCTATATTTAGAATATTTTCACAGCTTTACCTCGCCGTCAGACAGCCCTTTACAACGGGGAACTGAAGCCGTCCAGACTCCATTCACAAAAACACTTATTTTACCTCTCAGAACAGGGGAGTTGCTGGTCTACCGCTGCATCGATCGGTTAGTTTGTTTGTGTTATTGTGTGACTTGCAGATCTGAACTAACGTGGCGTCCACACAGCAGCAGTACATTGCTTAGCTTCCGTGTCGGTGCTCCTGCTTCTCCAAACTGGGAGGATGCTGACCACCATTGAAGTTACTTTATGTAACGTTAATGCACTGACGCTAAAACACACTTCAACCAAAATATGAATGTTCAGATTTGAATACATAAGGAACACCACTGGGAAGCTACAGAATGATATAAAAACCTCAAAAACTCAAAAATAATGGACCTGTCCTTAAAGTTAGTGTGTTTGTGTGTCTCACCCGACTCCAATTGTGAGCAGGTGTGAAGCCAGCAGAGAGGGAACGAGGATGAGGAGAACATCGGAGGAGAAGAGCCCTCTCTTCATCACCTCTGTCTTCCTCACGCTGAGGGAGGTCTGCTGCTTCGGGTGCTGAAACACAAACTCTCTGCAGAGAAAGTGGAGAGATGTCGGGCAAAAGGGAGGATAGAAAAGCAAAAGCAAAACAAACAAACAGAGATAATGAGAACACAAGAGAGCAGACTGAGAATGCGAGACGGGTAGCGAAGTACTGAGAGACCATTAAGAGCTGCTACCTGTCAAATAGACTTATTGTATTGCAGAAGATTAAATGTCAAGTGCGGCGGTGTAAATGAAAATGAGGGTGATTCATGTGCTTCTCAACACTCTAAGGTATAATCCGTAAACAAAATTTAAGACAGCGTTGGAACATGCTGTCAAAGTTAAACTGAAGAGACACGGTTGACGACACGCGCCAGGAAATAGTTAGAGCACACGGCTCACCATAAAACCACAAAACTGTTGTTTTTATGTTTCTGTTTGTGTACGGATTAACAAACTAGATACAACATGCTAATTAGTGAGCTTTAGAGAGAGAGAGCTATAGGCTAGCAGTTCCCCCCTGCTTTCACTCTTTATGCTAAGCTAAGCTAATAGCCTCCTGCCTCCAGCTCCATACTTAATGCACAGACATGAGAGAGGTATTGATCTTCTCATAAAAAAGTCTGTATTATTTGTGCCAAATTGTCGCACGTTATAAAAATAAATACGACCTCACATTGTGTCAATAATGTTTAGACTCCGAAACTTTCGTCCGTCGTTAAAGTTTTCAGAATAGGTTTGATTTTCTGCATTCTTTTCACATCCATCCTAAGGCAAAAGAGGGTTGTTTGACCACTCGGAGCCACCGTCCATGCAAATGTCTTCATCCAAAATGACATCTGATATACATTAACTTTGTCTCCCAGAACAAAGCACTTTATGATGAAAAAAAAATGAGAGATGTGGAATTTAAAGATAGATCGTGACAGGGGATTGCAGAACAGCTTGGAATCGGGAATGGTCACAAAACAAAGGAAGTAGGAAAGATTAGACAGTAGTGATTGTGCTCCAGGCAGCTAAACGCTTGCTTCTTGCTCATGTCATTCATTCATTAGCCCCGTTTGGGACTACCGCTGTCCAATCGCACCCACGTAATTATTTCAGTTTTGTCTTGTACTGCGAATTTTAGCAACAAATAGGCTAAAATAATAAAATGCATCAGTATGCAAGGTTTCTGTGCATAATATTTTTTTAAAACAGATTAAAAAAACTCATGAAAAATACAGACTTGGTGTGCAAAGACCATAACTCTCAACAAGAAAGTACTATTCCTTTTAAACCATTTAACACCTATACACTTTCTCAAGTACTTACAAGTACTCTAACAACTCAAGGATGTAGTAATATAAAAGATGACTTTAAAAGAGCTGGTCTTACTTTGGTGGCATATTTTCAGGTCTACTGGACCAATCCCACACCCAGTCAGTGTCCACTCGCCGCTCAGCTTCCTCCTGCAACACGCAGAAAGCATCAAATGATGTGCGACAGTAGAAAAAGAAGAGGAGATCCAGTAGAGAAAATCAGGACAGAGACAGTGACATTAACCTACTGAGAAACCTACTGATACCAACTTACATCTTGAGTTTTAATCTTGTAAGTCTTTGGGGGGGAAATCTCAATCAACAAACCATTTTGCAAGAAGCAACTGCTCAAAAACAGATCAATAAAACAGGAATAACTTCCATAAGATAGATGATCTTAAGCAAGTTTAATGTCTCTGCAAGCAATTTTTTAAACTACTGAAATAAATGGAAATGAGTGGCTAGAAAGTAGGAAATCGGTATAAATATAGGTTCTCTGTGCTGTGGTATGTGGTCAGCAATAATGTCAAATAAGATGAATGGAAAGTGTACTGTATTTGGTTTAATGAGCTTTAAAAATAAACCACCTGTAACGTCCTTTCACAACAAAATTGAATGTCTGTATATTTTTCTGATTTATCTGTTTTGCATTAAACATTACAAAAGGGAGGATGACGTTATCCGATGTCGGTGTTAGGAATGAATACCTGTATGGTGATACAGTCGCTGTCCTGCTCACTAGTGGGTCTTGGGGAATCGGTTGACTGTGGAGTCCCCACCTGTGGAGGACTGTGGACAGCAACAAACAGACATTTACAACATGGGTGTACTACCAAGATACAGACAAACTGCAAGTTCTGTTAAAACACACAAACACAGAGAAAGTAAACACACACATATTGTGGAAAAAACAAGCAAAGTTCCACTGAGCACAGAATAAAACTCATTACTGTGCAGATTATTCTCACACCTCACTGTGCAGCTCAAACTCCCCAAACAAAGACAAAACCCAGAGAAACCAACCTGTCTCTACTCCTCTCACACTCCAGCTGTGCCTCCAGAAGGATCCTCTCGAGCTCCCCCTGCAGGGTGGAGGAGATGCTGTCCTGCGGCCCTGTCAGACTCTCCCTGCGGCTCACGGCTGCGATCAGCTCCTCCAGCTCGACCCAGGAGCCTGATGAGGAAACAATACGTGCAGCAGACGTTGTGATGACGCTCAGGCAGACGGCGAGGAGGCAGACAGAGGTGGGGCTTCATGCACATATGTTACACAAGTGGTTCCCAACCTTTGTCCTTAAGGGACCTTTTGTTCTATTATTGAGTACGCTGACGACGCCTGACTAAGTGACATATTTTATGAATATTTCATATTATATTCAATGCATAACATCAACAGTTCAGAAAAACTTATAAACTGCTCAGTGAACACAAATAGTGAACACAATAACTGCAGGAAGTTTGTGTAAAATGAGTGATTTGCAGCAGATTATTTCCTGTGAATATTGCATCAGATAAATCCTGTTATTTTTTTAGGAACTTTTGATTTAAATGTCTGTCTATATTATGTATTTTTTTTATTTTTAACAATCATACATACTTAATAGGCTTCTTTTTTCTGACAAATGTAGTGTTTTCTTCTCCCTGACGCTTGGTCATCTATTAGTTCTTTGGTTGTTTTAACTGCGTTCTTTTCTCATTTTTAAGTTTAGATCTTAAATAATAATCCAAACTTTAAAAATAACAATTTAGTTTAGATTTCTTCATATAAATGAATGACATGCTGAGATATAGGCCAACTGTATATATATATTTTTAAAGTTGTCTTTCACCCCTTAAGATCATGAAGGCCTAGCGACCCCCCCATGAAGCTTTGGTGACCCCTGGTGGGGTCGGGACCCCCAGGTTGTGAACCAGTGACTGTAACGAGCCAGACAGGAGTCGTTAAAGAAGGTAAACAAACCTACATCAAGTCACATTTTGTTTCACTACACACTCTGCTGTCACTGGGAATAAATGACAAGACATTAGTACACGGCATTAAAGGTGCTGTTGATAACACTGATAACATTCAGCCACTAGATGTCACATTCTCCCTCCCTGTTCCATTGCATTTACTTCACAACAAGTCGTTGCCAGGCACTTACCGTCAATCTCAGCCATTTATCCGTGTTTTTGCACACTAACTGACGACCCAGAGATACCACGTGATACCAGCGTTGTTTTACTATTGACTCACAAGCCTTGTTAGAAGTAGGAACCAAACGTCAGATAATTTTAATAGAGATAAACAAAACATAAATTTTGGACTCGCCAAAATGTTTTAAATAATTAATTCACAATTCACTAAAAGAATGATACATATAAGGAACCCTCGAAAAAAGACACTCTAAAAATAAGTTTTAAAAAAATTAATACGAGGTGTTTTCAATAGTAATAAGAAAAAAAAATCTGCCAATAGAACGAGTGAAAATTCCCTTGGTAAAATTTCCTGAAATAAATAAATCAGCATTGACTATCTATTATACAAGGTTCGTAATTAGTGTTAGATTTCAATTTAGAGGGTATGATTTCAATTTTGGTTCATGTTTATTGTCATTGTTATCTACACGAGACGTTGTCAGTGTTTCGGTTCATTTTGTAAAGAAGGAAAACATTTTTTTTTTAATGAAATCTTAAGTAAAGAGGTAAAAATGAAACACCTTTGTTCTTGTACTACCTTGTCATTTGCAAGTGCCTTCATCATTTCAAGTGTTAATTGTAAAAAAATAAATGTTATTTCTTAAGATGTAATATTTAGGCCTTTCAAGATAAAAAGAGATCTTGAAATTAGCTGGGGAAATCTCATTTTGAGGTATGTTTCACTAGTATTAGGAAGTATTGTGTGTCATAATAAGATAATAAGCCTAAAATGCTCAGTATTTTATCACTTAAGATATTCAAGATGCAATGTCTGAAAACTAGTCCCTATATCTCATTGAAATGCTACTTGTTAGGTGATTTTGTCTTAATTTATGAGATATTTTGACAATAGTAATTAGACAATTATACTCGGTAAGACTGTGTTTTTGCAGTATTCGCAATACTATTATTTCCTTCTAAAATGTTACAGTTTAGGTGTGGACAGGTGTGTGTTGTTGTGTGCTGACATATGGTGACCTGTGAAGGATGTCCTGATGTGACGTTAGATGACCAGCGAGAGACGCTGAACGCAAGATGGACATCAGTGTTTGTGTTACACGTCATGTACAAAAACACACTCCGACTCAAAGAATGAAAGCCAAAGTCTGTTTCTGTCTATCAATGAGTTGTGGAAAGACAACACAGCCTATGAATGAATGAATGAATGAATGGACACAGCGGTTCATTGGGTACATGAGCAGGAAGAGATTTACACATGCACACTGGTGTATGTATGTGTGTGCAGTGCACACACACCCACAGCCAAACAGTAGGGCAGGGCTAACTCAGGCTGACAGCATGCTTGCTTACGTAAGATCTTATTTCTGTTAGAGATTAGCCACTCACCCTCTCCCTTCCTCCCCTTGTTGTCATGCTGCCTGTATCCCTCTGTGACATAGGGACCATTTACAAAATATCAACACCTCATCTGCCTACCAAAGCATCCTTCGCTCGCATCTGATCTCTCTAATCCTCACTTTACCCGGGTTTTGACGCTCTGTAATCACACAAACAGCAGCAGAGGGGGTAGAGATATGAGTGGGCACAGAGCTGGAGGGGGGAGGGAGGGAGGGCAGAGCGGGGAAACTGTGCCATTGCCCCAGTTATTTATTTTTTTACAGAGGGGAGCTATGACATAACAACTGCCTTGTTGCCTGACTTATCTATCTGTCGCCATTCTACAGCACTAAATCAGTTTCTATGGACCAATCCTGTACACATTCATCTGTGCCACTGCTAAATCAGCTTTATGTAATGTGGACAAGAGCTGGATGTTCAAAAGATTCAATGAACTGCAGCACAACAGGCTCATGTTTGATTTCCTGTGAATGTCTGCTTCCAGTTTAGGGACCGTACAGAAGTTATAAAGGGGAGGGTTGTGTCTTCTTTGTCTTTGCTGAAGGGAGGGGAGTCGCAGAGGAGGGGAGGGTCTTTAGATTTAGATTTCGTTTCACCTTTTAGGCCTGTCAAAGTTAACGCCATAACAACGCATTAACGCAACTTGAGATTTTTAAGTCACTGCGGGCTCAGTCTTGAAGCTAAAGATACCGGCATCATATGAAACTAGAAAAAATAAGGAATCCTTTGATACTAACCATGTCATAGCTTGTCGCGAAATTACGCTTGCATTCAATTTTGGCGAGGAAAAACTGGCATGGCCATTTTCAAAGGGGTCCCTTGACCTCTGACCTCCAGATATTAAAATTAAAATTGGGTTCTATGGGTACCCACGAGTCTCCCCCTTTACAGACATGCCCACTTTAGGATAATCACATGCAGTTTGGGGCAAGTCATAGTCAAGTCAGCACACTGACACACTGACAGCTGTTGTTGCCTGTTGGGCTGCAGTTTGCCATGTTATGATTTGAGCATATTTTTTTATGTTAAATGCAGTACCTGTGAGGGTTTCTGGACTATATTTGTCATTGTTTTGTGTTGTTAATTGATTTACAATAATAAATATATACATACAAGCATATTTGTCCACTCCCATGTTGATAAGAGTATTAAATAGTTGACAAAACTCCCTTCAGGTACAGATGTGGGATTAATTTACGATTAATCGTGATTAAATGTTTTAATCGA
The DNA here is from genome assembly GCF_043250625.1 of Sebastes fasciatus. Taxonomy (NCBI): domain Eukaryota; kingdom Metazoa; phylum Chordata; class Actinopteri; order Perciformes; family Sebastidae; genus Sebastes; species Sebastes fasciatus. The sequence continues at coordinate 14,048,917 of NC_133813.1, forward strand.
TTGACAGCCCTAATAAAAATTATTGTTCCATTGACATATTAAACTGGTTGTTACAAATTTTACAAAGTCAATGGGGGGTCGTTCAAAGCAAAAATTGTGAACAGATCTAGGCCAGTAATATTGGCCAAATATATCAGCCTTACTACCTTATTGTAGATATATCGGTATCTGTGTGTATGTCAGCTGATAAATAAAAATAAACTGCTTCACAGAAATGTCAAACTAGATTTGAGGTAACAGAGTGCTCCAGGAATGACGTATTTTTGTAGACCAACCAGGAAGTTAGCATCTCCCTGGTTCCCTCGACTAAAAGCCAATGGGATTGTTCCATTGGGGTTTGGATTATTGTAGAAAATAAGCTCTGTGGCAAACAAACATTTATGATACTTACATGTTTCGTTCAGCAAGATAATCTCCACAAATGAACGCCACTTTTATGATTTTTGAAGCGTGAATGCAATCGTCAGAAGTAAAAAGCTAACGTTAGGCTATAAACAAACTACACCACTGTCACGAGTGTGAGTATACACAATGAGGCTGTAAAGGAGGATGAGTCGGCCTAGTGACATTTAGTAGTCTCATTTAGCCACTTGTTAGCCTTTTTTAAGACAAGTTTGAGTTTTAGCATTCTAGTTTTTGGATTTGGGGGAGAGTTATTCATGTGGACTGTCTTAGACCATAGGAATAACATGTATGACTTTGGAAAATGGGTGTAGTACCCCTTTGATTGATTGTTGATATTATTGCTTCCTATTTTTTAAAGAAATAGTGTCAGACTTTTTTAAAAATCCCAAATATCAGTATTGATAACCCTGTTTTGCTTTTTAAAAAGTCAAACATAAGGCTCAACCCTCCATCATACATTTCCATACAGTCCCTTAGTTTCCTGCTCCTCATAAATAACATTGTTACACAGCATCCTATGTGCCAAGCACTCAGCACAGTGGAGCTATAAGCGTCAGGACATCTCCACATCTTAATTGGCTTACAGAGATCCAAACAGGTGAGTCAGGGAATCCGTTTACACAATGACAGTGTGGTGGCAACAACAATGCCAGCTCCACTGGCACAGCCTTCTTCTCTCTGTGGCATCCTCTCTCACACCTGCTGTCATTCTGATGAGAGGAGATGTGAATGGGCTCAGAGCTTTCATTGTTAACCCACCATGTATTTGGGAAATCGGTCTGTACACACACACACACACACACACACACACACATACACACAGCAGCATCATCATGGCTGTAAAAGCAAATAAATACATGTGCTGATATAACAGCATAAACAAACGGCCTGGTCCATGTAGCACCATCACTCACCGTAGAGTCCGTCCTCTGGTGTCTGTGAGCCGGACTGAGACATGCTGAATGCCGGGGTGTGTGTGGATGGAGAGAGAGAGAGAGAGAGAGAGCTCGAAGAGATGCTGACACTGGCCGAGGACGAGCAGGTGCAAATGGGTTTCTGCCTGGTTCGCTTTTCTCTCAATCACTCTTGTGTTTGTTGTGATCTAAAAAGGACACCAGGCACCGACGCTGTACTAATCCTCCCTCCTCCTCCTCCTCTCTTCCTCCCTCCTCCTCCTCCCTCCTCCTTCCTCCCTCCTCCTCCCTCTCCCACGTGTCAGGAGGGAAGAGGTAAACAAAACAAGATAAGAGCTCAGCAGGTAAAAAGCCACACTGACAAGAAGCTGCATGACGCAGCAGCGCATGTGTGCCATAAAAATAGTCCCTTAACCACCTTTTTAAAATAAAATGTGAATTTTTTTGATTAATTAAAAGTTATCCATAAAATGATTATGTAATCTAATACTTTAATACATTTTTTGTAATGCAAATTTGACATGAAACTACATTTTAAATTGTACATATCACATACAAATGCTCTCTTAGCTCACTGTTGATGATGTTAACATAATTTATTATAATATTGGAGAGATGAAGTCAGGTCATGTTGAACCCTATAGGCCTCTGGCTCGGGCCCCCGCTTGAAAATGAAATGCCCAAAATGAATATCTCTGCAACTACAAAGTCTATTTGAATAATCTTGCCATCATCATAAAGGTATCACTTGTGAGATTTCCGCATCATTATGTATTAGGGCTGTCAATCGATTAAAGTATTTAATCATAATTAATCACATGATTGTCCATAGTTAATCGTGATGGCAAATTAATCGCATTTTTAAGTATTTAATCCTCTTATCAACATGGGAGTGGGCAAATATATCGCCCCAAACTGCATGTGATTATCATAAAGTGGGGATGTCTGTAAAGGGGAGACTCGTGGGTACCCATAGAACCCATTGTCATTCACATATCGAGGTCAGAGGTCAAGGGACCCCGTTGGAAATGGCCATGGCAATTTTTCCTTGCCAAAATTTAACGCAAAATTGGAGCGTTATTTAGCCTCCTTCGCAATGGATTCCTTAGGTTTTCTAGTTACATACGATACCAGTAACTTCACTCTAGCTTTAAACTGAGCCCGCTACGACCTAAAAATTGCGTTAATGCGTTAAAGAAATTAGTGGCGTTAAAAGGAATTTGCGGTAACATGTTATTATCGTGTTAGCTTTGACAGCCCTAGTGCGTACAGTATGTTACTGGGTATATGTAAATGAGGATGGAACACAGCATATATTTAATATTTAATATCTGCTTAACAAAACCTCTAACAAACCCTATCACAACATCTGAACATTACCTGTGCAAAGTTGGAGAGGTTTTAGTACAGTAGAGGTATCAACCTCCCTTTTATAGCATCAAATAACTAATTAAAACCAAACTAAATAGAAAAAATGAACACTTGAACATACATGATAAGAACTACCTAAAATGACAGAAACCATCTTTGGGAAAATTTGATTTGACATGTGCCATGACTTTGTATTTTGGCCCATGTCACATCCACTAACACGGAGGAGGCGGGATCTATGACCTATATAGCAGCCAGCCACCAGGGGGTGATCCAGATGTTTTGCCTCGACTGTCCATCTTTATACAGTGAGATGCAAATGAATACTCAAAGAGGCAGAGACATTGGAGTAGCCATTAGCAGCGTTGATGTGCCCTCAAACACAACTTTTGATAACAAAATAACGTAACAAAAACCGTTGGAATCTGTGGAGTCGCTTTCATAATGACAAGGTTAGGGATGGTAGCGGGGCACTCGGGTTCAAGAGGATTAAAGACCCTTCCTTTATAAAGAGTTTATCAGAATCAGAATAGTAGAGTAGTAATGTTAACTAATGGCTTTATTGATGATTAATAAATACATTTCCAGGTTTAGAACAATCCCTCTGGCTGGTGTGTATCCTCTCTATTTGGTAATAAAGTACTTACAGATGTTGGCGATTCATCAAAAATATACTTTCACACTTTCTATTTCTTATGAATTATAAATGTTAATAAATTGTTAATTCATGGATTTTATTTTTTCCAAATGGTTACTGGTCCCTTAGCGTGTCTATCCAATGAACTAAATAAATATCTAACTATACATCAGCCAGTAACCTGTTCCACTCATTTGATGAAGCAACAGTTTGAAATTCTCAGAATGTCAATGTTATTCACAGTGTCCTCAATAACAACTACAGCCCTTCACTTTCAGCTAATTTCCTCGGAGGAGTAGTTGATTCTATTTGCTCCTCCTTGGGAGTCTTTGGTTCTTCTAGGGAACTTGCATCATGTAAACTTCCATCAACAGAGGAATCAGGGTTGCATGGAACCTCTAAAACATTTAATTCAACCAATTTTTCAATTAATTTCGCTTTTATTTCTTTTTTTACACTATATTTGGACACTACAATGTTGAAGTGTGCCGCAATGCTAAGTAAATCGTCTTTACGACATCTCTCAACTTGCTCCAAATTAGGACCATTCACAAAATCCTGTAGATTAAACGCCATTTTTACACAGATTTCCAACTACCAGTGACTCATCATCAATTCGGTTGTTGAGTTGTTCATGGGAAAAAGATCCCGGACGAGCCCCCATTTGTTACGTCCACAAATTGGAACAATAACCATATTAAACAGAGTCAACGTGATGTTCAAAAATTTAACAGTTTATTTCAGGACAACCGAAGTTTCACAAATGTGGTGGAGGTAGGGACATTATAGTTGTGCCAAATAATCAAAATTAACAAACCAAAACTAGGCCTAACTAAATCTGTCTTCTTTAAACACAACAAACAAAAGGCTGACTAAGTTATCTACAAACAGCAGTTTACAAAACATACAGGGGTTGGCAACAACCACTAAACCTAGTGTTTCTAGACATGAAAAGAACCTACGTGCAAAAGTGTACAGGGTACCCCAGACTTACCTATGCCCTCTACCTCCTTACCACAAACCTTATCTTTAATTTCCCACTGGAAACAAGTGTCTTCACAATTCAAATACTTCATTACAAATGAGTCAGAGAGAGAGAGAGAGAGCCCAGAGTGTGCCTCTTTTATGTGCAGCCCACGACAGCGATTGGCTGGATCGGATTAGTGTGAGCCACTCTGCAGCTGGCAAACTCTGCACAGGTGGACTCCAATCACCTCCATTAACTCTGTATCCTGGAAGCACCTGCAAGACAAGGAGGAGGGCAGAACAACACAGGAGAAAAGCTCTGCAGGCCTGTCTGGCCCTGCAGGCACGTAACAATCTCCAACAGATCAAATTACATAATATTTGTCTTGCAACTTGTTATTGCATAATTTCTAATATTATAAGCACCACTTGTTTTGCAGCACAATCATTTTAAAAAAAAAAAAATCTGATAAATTATGGTCACATTTAACTGTTTGGGGGACATGAAAAACTCCCATGCCAATTTAAAAAAAATAATTAATAAATATAAACCAAAAACTTGATTAACTGTTTTGCACATGTGACTTAATCATAAGTGTGTGGTGTTAAAGTACAGAATCACTCACCTTCCTGTAACACGGAGTAAAAAGCAATAGTCAAAGCATTTTTAATTTGAAAAGAGCGGATTCATTTCATTTATTTTTAAAAGAAAGGGTAAATTGTTTTTGTTTTTTTCCTGTAGAAGTAGAAATTCTGGTCTGATGGCGGCACCGCAGGCAGGGTGACTAAAACATTAATATTTCATCTCCCTCTGACTTTATCTCCTATCCCGTCCAGCCACTCCCTCGAGTTCAAGTCACCTGACCTTCCTCGCCCACCTGCTCACCTGTTCCCCCTTTCCTCATCAGGAAACCTGGAGTCTGGAACTTGGTACCTGCCTGTTGTGAACCTCTGCCTGATCTTTTGCACTTTGGATTTCCTGTATGTCCCCTCTGGATTTGTTTGCCTGTTTGGACTGTCTTCAAAGAGCTGACCCTGCCTGCCTGTAAGCCTATATATATATATTTATGTATACTATATACCTTCACTTTGGCCATAAATCCCTGAACTGAATCAGTCTGCCTTTGTCTGAATTTGGGTCCTATTGCTCGTACCAGCCATGACATACAGATACTGTATTTCTTGTACAGTAAAATTAGACATCATCTTTCCTCATACAGTAGGTAGGGAATAGTTTGTAGCAAGAGAACAATGTCTATAAAAAGCTGCGGCGTCCGCTCCTGAGCTTGGCAAGCTGCAGCCTGCGGCCGTTTGACTCGAATATCTTCCCGCCTGAAACACATGAACACACCTCCCGACCGCAGAAAAACGTCATTATTGTGGCGAACCACACTTCGCTGTTTCCGGGTGTGATTTCAGCGTAACTTACTCTGAGAGCTGCTTTATTAGTTTTTGACCCGCCTACCCAAACCCGCAATATCTCCTAGTAAGCTCACCCCAATTCGCCTGATCCGCGGGTCAACCCGTATTTCTTCTAGGACACGCACTGTGAATAAGGAACAGTCTTATTTTGATGCAAAGATTTGGACATTAGCAGGAATGTAGCACCACACGGAAGTGAAAGCAGTGCTCTGTTTATTTAAATATGAAAGTGAAATAAAAATATTTATTTGTTCCTAAAATCAGTTAATAATTGCGATAACTAATCGTGATTTCGATATTGATCAAAATTATCGTGATTATCATTTTGGCCATTTGGCTAACGCCGTATCGGCCGACAGTGCTGTTGTGGAAGCACCGTTAGCTACGAGCCGCTGGCTCAGCTGTCACCATGTTGAGAGCTGTACGGAGGCAATAGAAATGTTCCCAATCTCGCACGTAGCACCTTTACAGTTATTGCCAAAATCTAAAAAAATATCTATTTTTTAAAAAGCACTCCCTTTTTAATCTTTGCCAAGCTGCATATAGTCTGGAGAGGACCCTTTGATGTGTGCCTTAAAAACATCAAATGAAACGGACCAGAGCAGATCAGGATGTTCATGGTTGCTGCAGCATCATATATACCTGGAGAACATGTGAGAACTCAGTGCTGCTATATTTAAAAATTTTTTTAATGAATTAGATCAAGTATGTGTTTTTAGATTTCCCCTTTCGTGTCTGTATCGAATGAGCCGTATGGCCCCAATGATTCATCTATTTCTGTGGCATTCCTTTAAGATGCTTGGCATCAGTGACATCAGCAGCGCACAGACTCGGAGATGGATTTCAGTGATGTAGCCAAGAGCAAATAGAAACATAACACACTATACTCTCATGATGTTTTAACCCCTTTACTCCAATTACTTATTAATAATTAACATTTCAGTAAACACAATACCATGAGGGTGAAATGAACATTTGAGGGATTTTCTTTCTTTCCTGAATCATTTGGAAAGTGTTTTGTAATGTAACACTTTAAGAACAACATCACCACCTGGTGGAGAGAGCGACCACAAAGCTCTGACTTGTCCTGAGGCAATTTGATCTACTAACATCAAAATTATAAAACTTTCATGTTATACAGCTCCATACTGATTTAACTACAACTTTTTTTGTAATCACTTTCTAAGACTTATTTGAGGTAGACGAGAAGCCCGAGCATTAAGACTGATGTAATGTATTGTCGGTGCCTCCTGGTGCATAGCAGCAGCCAGAAATCTCTCTGCTTTCACAGTCTATCTTCTCGCCCATTTATTATGTTGCCAAGCAGCATTTCTCTTCTGACCTCCAGCCTTGTTTCTAGACAAGAGGACGGACACGGAAAGTCATTATTCGGCCCAGAAACAAAGCAGAAAAAAGTTCCCTCATCCATCAAAGGAGCTTAAGATCTTTGACAATGTCCTGGACCTCGGCTCAGATCAAAGAGAGAGACGCCAGCTGTAGTCAGGTCCGGCAAATGACTGCCCACCTCGTTCATCCATCATGCTCCAAACTGAGATAGCGAAATAATAAAACCTTTTCAGGTAATGGCCACAGTTAGATCTCGCCATTAGGCACGTCCCCTATCATACAACCTTGTATTAGGCTGTGATTGATGACTTGATCTGAGTCTACATTAAAGGATCTGCTTAAAATTCACTTTTTTTTATAGCCAGTCAGGCTCAGGGGCTGATTAATGAGTGCCAGTGAAACTAGTGGTGTTCTTTTGGTGGCTCTGTGGGCACGGTGAAAAAAAACCCATCTGATTGGCTGTATATGCAGGGAGCTTTTGGATTAGCTTGATAAATAATAATTACAGTTCCTGGGCTCACCCTGAGAGGATGGTAACTGACTCATGTGGACAACACAAAGCCAGAGAGAGAGAGAGGAAAAGACATCTAAAACAACAGCTATGATGTGTCCTAGACACATTGTTATATGACAAGTTGATTTGTAGGATAACAAGACTTTACAGCCACGCAGCAGCTCTGAGAGACTGTACTAGGGCTGCACATTTTTGTAAAAGGTATCTACTTGCAATTATTTTGACTGATATTGCATTTGCGATATGATTTACGATATTAGAGGGGATGATATTTTTTACATCATCATTCTCATTTTCACTGAAAAACATTAAAATGATTATAGTGTGATTTTTGCAGGGATTCTGTACCAAACAAAGATGTTTTTCTGAAGTCTGTAGAATATAATGTGCAGGCCAGGACATCTCTGCAGTGCCACAATATTTAATTTAAAATGGTATTTTGACACACATTTCACCTTTAACAGATATTTAGATTTCCTCCTCATCCTGTGATTTGAAAATTGCAGTAGGCCATATTGCGATTTTGATCAAATTTGAATTCATTATTCATGTATAGACAGACACAGGCTGTTTTTTTCTTTCTTAGGAAGGTTCCTAACTGAGTGAATTGACCCAGAAATATCTGATACCCCTTTTCCACCAAAATTAGTGCTTATATGCAGTTTTTTTTAACACAGGAAACCCCACTAAACATAGGCGATAGACTCCGTTCCCATTGCAAATATGGTGTCGTTGCTCTGGCTTTTCTGTTTCTTTTTCTCTGGTGTGTCACGTTCAACCTCATGGATGCACCGGTGGCACCGTTTATTAACCCTGCTAACGGTCCTAGGGTTAGTAAATAGTGAAAATGTTACAGTGGTTACTGCTTTTTGTTACTTATTCAGTCTCTCTTTCAAACTCTCAAACCAGAGTTGGTGATTGTTCGAACAGTGGTGACGGTTTTGAGGAGTTTTATTTTGTTTCTGTCGAGTTTGAATGAAGTGTGTTTCGATGATCAGCAGTGAAATTACTGTCTGACTGGAGTCTGGTGGCTTCGAGGAGAGCATATTAACTGTATGTTTTGTATGTGAATCAGTTATAATAATTGTCCAAATCCCTGTTGATTTGATTTATTATATATTCAGTTCAACGTGCGTCACAGAGCATAGCACCAGAAAAGGGGCGAAAATTAGCATGTCCACCCGGGTGTCATGTTTCCATCACTGCCGATCGGAGCTGGAGCCGATAAATACCCATGACTACTGCAGAGTTATATGTACTGGGAATGAAAGTGGGTCTTAAGTCCAGTGGGAAAGGGGCTTGAGTGGCAGCCATGATATGAGCTGGTTGAATTCTCTGAATGCTAATGAAAGATGCTTCAATGCTTCCTTTCTTATCTCCTTTAGCATACACTCATGGATGTATAATAAGACCTGGATACGGTGCCGCTGCTCAGCCTTGCTTCCAATTTTTTCCAATGGCCGCTCGCGGTATTGCAATGAAAAATCCTCCTGCGGCCCAAAAAGCATTTTCCCCATAGACCACCATTGGAAAAGAAACGCCTGTAAAACTGTTGACAGGACACCTCGAACTGCAAACACTTTCGATTATGACTCCTTCTATTATGGATTTTTGATCCATGGAGGTTTTACATATGTAAAACTTTCCTCGAGCCGAGAAAAGCATTTTAAAAAACTGTGATGTCATCACAATGTAAAGTCTATAGGCGGAACGGGAGCTCACGGGCGGGGCCAGCGGGAGAAACACTACTGCGCATATTCAGTGAAGAAGTAAACCACAGAAGTAAACCCGGAAGCTAGAAAACTTTTTTGGCGTATGCGCCTGGCGAGCAATTCTTACAGTTCTTATAGTACATCCGTGGGTACACTGGACCATCCTTTACGAAAGGAAAGGAGATAATGCCGCCCCACAATTCCTTGCGGCAGCAACATTTAGAGTGACGCATGTCAATAACATTCACCATCGCATAATTACATATAGCCCAGTGTAAGTTCAGTCAGATTCTCTTAGCACCATGGTTGTCTTTTCCTTATGACTTCCCCGTCACATCTTTCCTTGACCTTGATGGAAAACATCATGAGGTCAAGGAAAAGTGGTTAGGAAAAGAGATGTGCCACTGTGCTTTGAGCAAAATGCTAACACCACTATGCTAACATGATGATGCTATAGGCTACAGGTGTAATTCAGTTACTTAGAATTTAGTTAGTTAGTAATTTAGGTATAGGTTACCATGGTCACCATCTTAGTTTAGCATGTTAGCATGCTGACATTAGCACTAAACACAAAGTCCAGCCTAGGCTGATGCGAATGTCATTAGTTTGACAGACGACAAAGCGCTTTATTTGGTTAAAAATCAAAGTATTGGACAAATTAAAATTCTGACCTGATGATGGCGCTAGATGAAAAGTCAAAGGATCACTAAAGTATAAGGTTTCATCTTTTTGGGACCATGAACATCTGTACGCATTTTTTAACAATGCATTTTTCAGATAATCCATTGGGTCTTATTTAGCCTGAGAAGTAGGAACGGTACTCAACCCATAAAGGAACACTTGACCCTTCAGTTTATCTAAAACAAATCACAATTCAAATTTGGAAATGCATGTTTTTTTTTACTAGATGGCAACAATATGCAGCAGTAAGTAATTTTTGTCTATTGTGGCCTATTAGCATTGTCATTTTTGTTTCATCTCACAAAGCATACATGCAGACAGCTTCTGTGTCTGTGCCTGAAAGTCTCTTCAACTATAAAGAACAGTTTTTTAGCTCTTCAAAGATGCCTTGACCCTCTCACAACTCCACTATAATCACCAGCGGGACAGCTAAGATGGAGGAGAGCTTCAAACGTCGTCAAAATATAATGGATGATAAACTAAACACCACCTATAAACCTTGCCAGCAGAAGCTCTTTGTCGTCTGTAAACTCAAGGTCCTCTCTGCAGCCGATAGACTGCTCCGCCTGTTCAGGAGCCTCATAGAGTCTGTCCTCCTTTCATTATCCTCCATCTGCTGCTTCGCCACGCTGACAGTCTCCAACAGCCACAAACATCACTCGGCTTTCAACTCGTCATAGACGTCAAAGTAGCTGCAGCCGTGCGAAGCGGAGCTCTCGGTGCGGCTCACGACCCTGAACACCCCTTCAGCCAGTGCGTCACTCTGCTTCAACCCAGCTGCAGGTGCAGATCCTGGGGCCTGTTCCTCAGTTATCTGGATACGTTGGCACAACAGATATTAGTTTTCATATTAGTCCATGTTTTACATTAATGTTTTATTTATCAAAGTAATCCTGCTTTAGATCTGCATCAATCAATCAGTCAGTCTGAAGCCACGATGCCTGTGTGTTTCCTACTGGGATGTACTCACACCAGCAACGGGTCTCGCTCGTTCTTTCTCTTCCCGGCTGATAAAAAGACCAGGAGTCGCTGGATAAAACAACAGGTCTTTTTATCAGGCAAGTGAGTTACTAGATTTACTTGCCCGATATAGCATTTTACTTGCCCCAGGCAAGCGGGCAATCCTTAAGGCCTTTACACACCGAGGGCATGTTGAATAAAAGACACGAAAATGCGAAATATTGGCCTGCAAATATCTATTATATATGTCTAGGGCTTTTATTGTGAAAGGAAAGAACGGTAGTAGTGGATTTAGTCTTCGCTGCCTTTGTCGAGGTTGAAAGGAGTAATAAAGTTTGCTGTCCTGGTTTGGACTACGAAGCCACCGTGTTGTTGTTTCATAAATATAGGCGCAACTTAACCGGTTCCGCACAACGTGATTGGTTAATGCCTTTATTTGCATTGAGAAATTTCAAGAAATAGACTTCCTAAAAAATTACATTGGTTTTTCGCTTCATAATATTTGCGTTCTCTGTGAAAGTACTCGTGACAAAAAATAGCCGCTGTATGTAACAGCCTTTATTGTTGAGCCATGACATGACAAAAAATGAGGGCTGTCAAAGTTAACACGATAATAACGCGTTAACGCAAATTCATTTTAACAACACTAATTTCTTTAACGCATTAACGCAACTTGCAATTTTTAAGGTATTAGTAGGCTCAGTTTTAAAAACTGTCATGGCCATTTTCAAAGGGATCCCTTGGCCTCTGACTTCAAGATATGTGAATGAAAATGGGTTCAACTTCAGCTCTTTCGGTTTAGGCAACAAACTACAACTTCTTTAGGTTTAGGCAAAAAAAAAAGTTTGATCAGTTTAGGGATAAACATTGTTTTGGATTAACATAACTACGAACACAATATCAACTACACATTGTTGGTTTCACACGGGATGTGAACTCTGGTGTTTTGTGTCCCATCCATCATCGCTTACCTCCACCCTATATGGAGTTTCACAATGTCTATACTATAGCACTAATTATGACTTCTGCCTCTGCTCCTGTCATAATTACTACGGTCGCTGGAGGTCGCTAGTGGGTGTAGTAGGCCCCTATTGACCCACATTTATGGTGCTCATAGCGACTGATAACGCCTATCTAATCGGCTGCAATTAGCACATCTCATAAAAACTAACTTTTCTCATCATAACAAGATTTATTTCAATCGCTGTGTTCCTGGATAGGTGTGTGTGTACTGGTTATGGGATATTTTAATGACTTTATATTCATATGTATGCTCCATGTATTCCATAAGTATATCCCATTATGCATCATGTCCATTTTACTCCTATTACTGTAAATTCCGTGGGAGTAATTGTGCTCTTTCCATGAAATTGCATCTGAAATCCGTTCAAATGACGATTCCCAGAAATGAGGTCTAAAAGTAGAACATCTGAGAGATGTAAAAACAAGATTCACTAGGATGTTAATGTGAGCCTGATAGAGAGAGGAGATGGGACAAGATAAGTGATCAGAACTGATAAAATGGGATGAGATGCCTCAGCCCTTGAGGCATGTAGGTGTAGACTTTATCTCTCCATCTCCACCGTATAGAGCGGTTTCTACTAACCAGCCTCAGGTGACAACAGCCAAGCGCACTGATGATGATGGGGTCGATGTTGAACAATAAGAAGAAAAATCAATTTGTTGTACTCGTGAAGACTGAACACAAAGAAACATGCTCAGAACTTCCGACGGAAGAAGCAAAAATATGCGATTCATTGAATACAGATGGTGTTTTACCCTTTTAATTTGCATGCACAGCACATGTTAATTTAGCAAAGGCCTGAAAACACTGAAGCGGTTTAACCTTCGACGACTGTGGATCTGCCTCTGCTTCAGAGGGCCATTGTCCATGTGTCTCTATTATCCTGCTGGTCACGGTTCCCCGCCTCTGCCCCCGCTCATATGGGAGATATCTGTAGAATAATTCTACCTGTCTGTTCCTATCTCCTTCTCCCTCCTTCTCTCCCCCCTTCTCTCTATGCGTGACCTTTCTGCATTCCTCTCCAGCTGACCTTGGTGTCCTGTCGGCTCTTTCCTTTTCCCCACCTCACACTACTAGCTGCTCTCTGCCATCGCCCCCTCCTTAACCACCCCGTGCCCCTCATTTCCACCCCCTACTGACTGCTTCTTCCCTCCCTGTCCCTCGGTTCCGCCCCCTGGATCACTTTGCTCCCCTCTCTCCTCCCCTCTCCTCCCCTCGCTGTCTCCCTCTTTGCTCTCTGCAGCTGTACATACTCTGCTTTTTAATTAGACCGAGTCACTAGCTCCACCTCCGACTGCCTCCTACTCTCCCTCCCCTCCCTTTGCATATACAGGGGCTTGCATGGCGACACGGAGAGGAGGTCATGATGGAGAGACGCAGAGAGAAAGGGGGAGAGAGGAAAAAGGAGCAAGACAGGGGGAACTGAGAGGAGCATCAGAGAGGATAACTGCCTGTTTGCTCACTCTTGTCTTCTTGCTCCCCCTCCTGTCCGTTCACTTCCACTCACAGCACAGGCACAGCTCAGACAGCTAGGTAGGCACAGCGGAGCCCAGAGCTCCGAGGGATGGATAAAAAGGTTCCCACGTGAAAGGCATGAATCCACAGAAGAAGAGGAGAGTGAGATAGAATAAGCAGAGAGGGAAGGAGAAAGAGGCGAGGTGAGGAGGAGAGGGAGACGAGAGAGAGAGGAGCCAGATGGACTCTACACAGAGGAGAGGAAACGGTGTGAAGCTCACCGAGCGGCAGTGACAGAGAGGTGGGAATAAGAGCAAACATGAACGCCAGAGGGATGGAAGAATGGGCTGAAGAGACGTGAAGGAATAGCGGAGAAGAGGAGCGAAGCGTTTTGTGGGAGAACACAAGAGGGGAGACAGGAAGAGAGAGATGTGGTATGTGTGACTCAGTTCTGTGTCCTGATGGAAGATAGTACAGCAATCTCCCCCATCAGCCTTCTCTCAGCATCACCATAGAGATAAGCAAGTGAGGAAGATCAGAGCTGAGGACAGATTTTAAAAACACCACAAACAAGTGTCTGTTTGGATTTTGTGCAGTTTGCATCTTTTTGACTTCTGGCTGTTTTTTTAACATGCTGCTGTGTACGTCCTCGCACGCGTGCACACACGTGCGTGCGTACATTTTGTTGATGTGTTCGGCAGGTGTGTGTGTGTGTGTGTGTACGTGCACGTATTTATTCTGACAATGGGGGTGTGTTCATAGCGTGTGTGTGTTTGTGTGTGTGTGTGAAATGGGATGTGTGTGTGTTTGGATGCTGGGATTTGCTTTACTGCAGGTGTGGGAGTTATTTTCTGAGATTGTGCAGCTTTATGAGGAGCTTTAAAGAGTGAGGAGCTTAGATTGGTCTGTCAGTGATGTAGCTTTGCAGATTCCAGCAGCGTGCTTTCATTGCATATTTGTCATGAGCAGGACTGTGTGTGTGTGTGTGTGTGTGTGTATAGGGGGGGGGGTATACGCAGAAAGTTTGATGAGGAGGAGGAGGAGGAGGAGGAGGCACTGAGCGAGGGAATTCCATTTGTATGGATCTCCTGTGTGCGTGTGTGTATCTAAGCAAAGTCCAATGCATGCTAATTTTCAAGTAATGCGTGACATTTTTAATGCATTTCAATAACACTAATGTGCTTTTACATTATGCATTTACATCCTTCTCGATTAACTTATCTCACAGCAGTCTTGTCATTGACACGCATAATACAAATGTAATTGCACATGCACTCTCTCATACATGCATGCACTCATCACCACGCACAGGTGCACACACACACACACACACACATTCGCCGTGTGAGGAAATGCTGTGCTGTTAATCCTGTCTGTCGTCGCACAACTCTTTGCTCTTGTCTTTCTCACTCCCTCTGCTCTACACTATACACTGTATTTCCCTTTTATCTGATCTCATCAGTGTGTTTTAAGGGGTCAGCTATCTCCATCTCCCAGCTTCCACTCTCCTGTCTACCATTTAATCCTTTTCTCACGTTGCTTATAAATCTGTCTTCTGTCTCTATACCACTTAATTTTCTCTCTCTTTACCCAAGAGAAGTTAATGTACCCCTCTCTTAAACTTTTACTGTCTTTTACTTTCCCCACGTGAATCCATCTGTCTGCTGGCCAGGTGTTTCCGTTGGACTGACAGCAGCTTGGCTTTATAGGTAACGCACTATGATGTACTCTTGGGACATTAGTTTGGACAGGGACACTGCAGCACGACAGCCCAGCAGAGAGTAACCCCCAGGGAGCGGAGTGCGCTGTATGTACCTACATGTAGCGTGCAGCTGTGCACCGGACACGTCAGTCAAGCCACTTGTTCTGTTTGGCTGCTGATTTTTCATACAGAGACCTTTAGAAGATTTAACCTCTCTGAATCCCGTGGCAGAGACAAAGAACTAACCAGCCAGAGAAAACAACAATTAGGCTGCAGAACACGTGCAAGAAAGACAACAATGTTTGCTCGTGGCTTTCTTTCACAGATACCTCAAACATCCTCACATTTGCTCACAGTTGGCTAAGTATGCTTATCACAATCCATTGGCCTACATATAGGGATTTCATATTAGGCAGAGGATTTTGGTCAAAAGAGGACAGATGGAACAAATCATTTCTGGCACTTGCACTCTAAAAGTTAGAAGTAATCCGGCCACCCTTCAAAGAAACTGGAACAAGTAGGGTGGCGGCGCTGTCCTCCTAAGTGATGAGCTGGCCGGTGACTTTGCAAGCTGACATTTGTTTTTATTTGTGATGTTTAACCTTGAAATATTTGCATCCTGCGCTGTTACATGAATGAAGAGCATTACAGCAGAGTATTGAAATGACGCAAACCTACAAAATACAGACAAAGTTAGGGAGAGTGTCTCGTTGAGTCCTGAGATACTGAGCATCAAAGTTTTCACATCCCTACTAGTAAAGTTGGGCAGAATAAGACCTAAGAAGGCCGGGCGTTCGATTCCCGGTCCAGACAGGACTTTTCTGCGTGGAGTGCATTCTCCCTGTGTTCGTTTCCTCCGGGTTCTCCGGGTTCTCCGGTTTCCTCCCACCACCAGAACATGTAGGCGCTGTGAATGGGGTGGTTGCGTCATCCGCCGTAAAACCTATGCATCACAAACACGATTGCAACACAAGTTTTTTTGATGAACTTTACTAGATAAAATAAATTTGAAGAGTCCAAACTGTTCTTTGTTTTTGTTGATATCACTTCGATTTGGTTAGGTCAGAGCTACGTAATATTAAATCATCCATCTTTGCTCACTACATCTTAGTCTTTCTTACCCTCAGGTGTGCATAATAAACTACAGGTTATGAACTTCTTTTTAAAATTCAAAAATTTGAAATTATTAGGGCTGTCAAAGTTAACACGATAATTACCCGTTAAAGCGAATTCACTCTTATCGCCACTTATTTCTTTAACGCATTAACTCAATCGATATTTCAGAGGTTGTAGTGTGCTCAGTTTTAGAATCCATCGGTACCAACCATGTCATACTAGCTCGTTGCGAAGGAGTTTAAATAACGCTCCAAACTTGCGCTACATGTTTGCGAGAAAAAAACTGTCATGGCCATTTTCAAAGGGGACCCTTGACCTCTGACCTCAAGATATGTGAATGAAAATGGGTTCTATGGGTACCCACAAGTCTCCCCTGTACAGACAGGCCCACTTTATGATACAATATTTGTCATTGTTTTGTGTTAATTGATTTCCAATAATAAATTAATTTGCGATTAAATATTTGAATCGATTGACAGCCCTGGAAATGATCTGTTATTGGATCGGTATCGGCCATGAGAAGCAGCTCTGTTATTGTTCTTAAATCTGCAATAACTGATTTTTTTGGGAGCAGCAGAAACTAGCTGTCAAAACAACGCTGACATATCATAAACATATCATTAACTTTTAAGTTAATTTGGCGAACGTACTAGCAAATAGTGGCTTATTTACATATCCAGCTGTTACAGTCACAACATTATCATTCATTTAGAGTCATGTTTGTGGCCATCTGATGAATGTAAGTCCAACATTTGTTCTCTTTTAGCTCTGTTTTGGTCTCCACCAACTTCCGAGGGAAATATCTGTCTCTTTAGTTGCTTAAGGCTTCACAGTGTTGACCAGCTAGTAGCAACAGTAACTATGTCTGGCATCATCTCTCAAGAGCACCTTTTGGCACCTCAATGTTTGCTTCAACACTCAGACGTGGTGATTACCACGTGCGATAACTTTCGATGAAGGAAAAAAAAAAAACTCCTTCTAAGCTTTCTGTTAGTAGATCCAGATTATTTAATAGTTGCACTGCAGCGAGTGATTGGTGAAATATGGCTCGCTGTGACGGCTGACTGTAACGGGCCAAGCTGAATGCCAGTGCACTGTCATGAACAAACAAACCAGCATTTACATCTTGCTGCTACGGTATTACACAAAGTCTGACATGAATAACAATGCTGGTGTTCACTGTGTTGCCTCGGGTATATAATGAATTAAGAATCGTAATTTAATTTGTGTTTGTTTGTGTAATTTAATTTGCTGTTAAGCATGATCAGGCTTAAGATTTCATCAGTCAGAGGCGGCTGCATCAGTAACACTGTTTCCAGCTCTGGGTATCAGCTATGAAAGATTGTTTTTTTTAAGCTAGGTTGTGGTTGACTTCTGCTTTGGCATTGCTTATGAATGCATGTGGATCAGTTTACATACAAATCTTTGTTGCCCACAAAGTCCTTTATGGCGCTTGCATCTGCATTTTTTAATGTGCTTGCTGGTTTTATTGTGTCAAATAAAACGGAACATTTCCCCGTTCGAGCAGCTGTGCTGCACACAACGCTTACCTAACAAAAATATTCATCTACGGGCAACTCTCAAGGAGTTGTTCCTGAATTTGAGATCTCTTTGGACATGATTGCAAACACCACAAAGGCTCCTGCACTTTTACATCTGTTCCGTGAGCGGACTGTGTTTTAAATCCCTCTGACAGAGCACAGGTATAACTCTTACCCTTCCTTTTGCTCACAGGGCCAATAACTGATCATATAGCTTTTCTTAGTTCCTCTCCAGTTCCCCCTTAAATGCCCTGACACGCTGATGCTCCTGATTTACCACTTCACTGAAC
This sequence comes from Sebastes fasciatus, assembly GCF_043250625.1. Classification (NCBI taxonomy): domain Eukaryota; kingdom Metazoa; phylum Chordata; class Actinopteri; order Perciformes; family Sebastidae; genus Sebastes; species Sebastes fasciatus. Next base: position 14,066,974 of record NC_133813.1, read on the forward strand.
CCTAACCATGACATTTCCTCTGCTGCCAGGGGTTGTTCCCTCCTGCTCCCCCTACCTCCGCCTGTCTGCCTCTCCTCCCTCCTACTTATTCAGATTCCTACTCCTCTCAGTTTGGTACGTGTCTCATAGCATCTCTAAATATAACCAAGCATGTCTACCTCCTCTCCTTCCTCTTCCTCTCTGTGCCTCCTCTTTACTCAGTCCTGTCTGACAAATTTAAGCGTGCCTAGACAATCCAATCTGACATGCCTTTACATAACAATTCAATCCACGGCACCTTCCACCTCCTCGGCACAGCGAGACCCAAAGGTGTGTTATTGGCACGGATGCAATTTTCAACATCCCGCAAAGAATATTATTAGATCTGCGCAACCAGACTCTTGCTTCTTGTGTTTTGAATGCATCTGATATGTTTCTCCGAGTCGGCGCGGCTCAGCACAGGGAGATCAGATGTGACCTTAGCATTATCATCACACACACGCGCATGCACAGTCATAAAACCACACACACAGGGAAGAAGCCTATGCTCACAGCAAAGCCTTCTCAGAGAGGTAGGCAGCTAGGCGGCTGTGGTAAATCTTAAATAATAACCGAAAAGAGTTATGACCCTCGCTGGCATTATGCCGCCGCACACCTTCTTCCTCCCGCCTGGTGATTTATCTCTTGTGTGCCAATAAAGCTCAACATGAAAATGTCACATGTTGGGAAAGAGCTGGCCTCAGCCACAGGAGTGAGCCCAAGCAGCATTAAGAAGGGCCGGATTCATTAAACTGTCGGCGTAAATTTTGATCCGAAGGTAGTTTGCGGTCCGTGAGGGAGGAACGGTGTCGAGGAGGGGAAGATTTGGAACAAAAAAGAGGCAGCGGTGGTGGAGGAAGGAGGAAAGATACAAGTGACAGTTGTGGAAAAAAAAGAAAAAGGAGAGATTGAAGAAAGATAGAAAGAGGGTAGGATGAGGATGACACCCCATAGAATGAGTAAGGGTAATGGTCCTGCGACTGGTGGATGAAACTCCGAGTACAATCTGTCAGGGTGAATGTTTAAAGTAGAGTGCTTTTTACAAGAAATGGGTAGAAAGACTGACGGCCGGAGTGAAATGGGATACTAATGAAAAAATAGGAGGAGTGAAAACGTGATTTTATCCAGGGAGACAATCAGCAAGGTCAAATGGACAGTTTGAATCAATCACATGCTATAGATATATTGTTTTTTTAGCCGCTGTAGATCAGGATTCAGTCCTCCTTCATGCACTATCTGTGTGAATCCCAAGCAGCTCATCTGTATACACTGCAGTGATAAGAAAGTAAAATGAGAAGGAATCCCGTGGTTTGTTTCTAAATCCATTAAAATATCTGAGTGTGTATGGTTGATATTTCCCCTCAAGGCTCTGTCAGCTGTGACTTTAATCATAATTAATCCTAATAACCATGTTTTTTAAAGGGGTTGACGGTGGGGGCGCGGCTGTGACAAAGATCCCCCTCTTCAGAGCCGGAGAAAAGAAAGAGAAAGAAAACAGTGGACGTAAATAAAAGTGGCAGCCCCTCGGGTATCTCTCTCCCTAAATAACCTGGGAGCTGTGAAGGAGTCACTAATTACCCCTCCCAAAAGAGAGGGAGCAGAGTAACGGCCAGACAGAATTAGCCCGGGCCTGTCAGCGTCGGGGGCTATCACAAGGAGATAACAAGGCACAGATCCATAGATCGTGTAAGGCAAACGACAGCATCACGCCCGACTGCCAGTGGCAGACAGGAAGTGGAAGTGATATATATACGTATCAAGGCCGTAGATCGTCAAAAACAGGCCGCAGAATCGGTGTGACGAGAACATACTACTAAATACAGCGAGGCAGACAGGCTGTCACACAGTGACCAGATGAATCAGAAAGGATGTCACCATGGCAGATCATCAACGACTGATAACAGGGCCACAGACTGTTAAACATGAAGGAAAAGAAAAATCTGTAAGACACACGGATATGAGGAATAACAGTCACACTGTGCGTCCGTGAGCAGGAATAAAACTGAATACCACCAGAGCTGCTGCTACCACAATACAGCTACTTTTAATAATAATGTTAGAGCATGCATACGTACAAAACACAGACATCTAAAGCAAGGAATCTCTGTCTGTCTGTCCCTCTGAGTGTTATTCGCATATCTCAAAAAACGCTCATCCAATCAACTTCACATTTGGTGGGTGTATTGGTGTTGGTGTATTGCTCAGGACCCAGGGGAGTGCAGTGTCCAATGTAGTGCAACTTGGCCAAATGGTGGCACTATAACAATGAACTTTACATTTTGGCGTGTAACTTTCGAACCAAAAGTCTCAAAAACAAAATTCTGGCTTCGTCCGAAATCGCATACTGTGCACTGTATATGAACCCAATATGTGTACTATCATTCAACATACGTTAGTGTGAATAAACAGTATATATATCTTTTCGGACACACTGAGCAGTAATTTACGTCGTTATTTCCTGAGATCCTCCTTGCCGGTTGGAGACATGTAACTATGGCAACCCATACCAACCTCATGTGACCAAAACGACTGTTTGTGAGAATCAAAGTCTTTAAATAGAGTGCTCCAGGGATGACGTATTTTTGTAGACCAACCAGGAAGAAGGTTCCCTCGACAATACGCCAATGGGATTTTTTCCATTGGATTTTGTATTATTGCAGAAAATAAGCTCTGTGGTGAACAAATGTTTATGACTTACACATTTTGTTCAGAAAGATAATCTCCATAAATGACCACCACTTTTATGATTTTTGAAGCGTGAATGCAATCACCAGTTAACGTTCAGCTATAAACGTAGTACACCACGGTTGCATGAACGCGAGTATAAATAATGAGGCTGTAAAGGCGGACGAGTCGGTGTGATGGCGTTTTGTAGTCTCATTTAGCCACTTGTTAGCAACCGCCTTTTTTAAGACACGTAAAAGCTTCGAAATTTACGAGTGGGATATTTAATGATGTATTTTATGTCGTAGAACAAAATGTTAAAATCTCTTTAGCTTGTGTTAACCACAGACCTTATTCCAGGCATCTAACTAAAAACTCACTGACTTCCAGACAAGGGAACCGGAATTGCTAAAATGCTAACTCATATCTGGGTTTTAGGACTCATTCCTGCAGCACTCTATATAAATATATTACACTTAGCAAAGTATACTTGCATTTAAATTGAAGCGTTATTGACATTATAGAGCCATCCGCCATTGTCTGTTATGAACGTTGTCATCACTACAGCATTATATTGCGGGATATTTATGCCGCCATAGTGTCCATCGTTGCATACTGTAATATTTCACTGGAAATAGTACACAATTCTCGTACTGTTGGCTTCATACTAAGGTTTCGGACATTATAAAAAATCTCACATACTGTTTTAGCGTACTAAATAGCATGTAAGTATAGAATTTCAAGACAAGGACAAATCCATCCATATAAGCCACGCCCATTTGCGTTGAGACTTATTTTCCGCCATTTTTAATTTTGTGTAAATCAGATTTTTTAGCTACTCCTCATACAAATTTTGAGCAATTGTCACCAAATTTTGGTACAGAACATCTCTGTATTATGTTACAAAAAATGTCATATCTCCTGAATGTTTTGTGCTATTGTCACCACATTTGGTGGACATGTGTAGATATGATGTCTGAGTGTCCATGGTGCTATTCGGGCTATTCGGGTGGTGCTGCAGCAGCATCATCTAACTAGAATGGTACATTTCCATAGGGGCGGAAGGATTGCCCCGCTTCCCAGCATTGGACGCTTGATGGGCTGCCACTATTTTCTTCTCTTATATCACGAAAATACTTCACTGAAATGTGTTTGTGAAAACATTTTATGCGAGAAACAAGCCATGCAGTTGCTGAATCTGTCTTTATTTTGGAGCGTCAACGGGTAGTTTAAAAGTTTCTAGGGAGTTTCCAGATGCGGCGGGTCGCGCCGGACACCCCTGATTTGCATAAAGTAGCCTAGACCTCAACTTTATGCAAATGAGGAGCGGCTAACGTGACGGCTCGTCTCTCGAATCGCGCTGCCACGCCACCAAAATGCATTGCATGGCTTCTTACATAGACAATGATTGGGAAGCGTGGAGAGGACGGAGCCTATGGACATGTACCATAAAGGAATCATTCTCTGTCTGTCTGTCTGTGTATGTATTTGTGACTGCCCTTTACATATCTTGAGAACTGTCCATCCAATTAACTTCATACTTGGCGGGTACAAGCAGCCATACCGCGGTTCTCGACAACGCAGCAAGCAGAACTTCTCAGGGCCAAGTTATCAGCCTGTTCTGAATGGGTACTGCACTAGTTAGATATAAAATAAATGGAATCAAATACACATAAACATAAGTATCCCCTTCAGCCAATGTGAATAGACCTTAATTACAATCTCTTTTCACTTGTTTTTTGTGGATAGTCTTCTAGTGCTGATGATATACCTTGTGTTTTTCCTATACTCAGTTTTTCTTTTGCCACCTACGTCCTTTCATTACTTTTTCTGAATTGATGTCTTCTTTTTCCGTTCCGTGTTGACCCTGCTCTCATGCATTTTTAAAATAGCTGTCTATTTCACATCTCCGTCATTATCCCTAGGAGCAAGCGCATTGTGTTTCAATGCAAATGCAATAATATGGGAACAATTACAGTCTCTCACTCCTTTCATTTCTCTCTCTGTCTTTCTGCTCTCTTCAGGAATTCCATGGTCTTCAACCATGAGAGAATGAGTCACTGAGAGAAGAACTGAGAAGAGAAAAGAGTGATCAAATCAAAAGGAACGGAAGGAGAGCGAAAAAGAAGAGTTGAAACAGATAGGCCATTATGGGGAAGTACGCAGGCCCATCCCATACTTTGGCCATCCAATCTCCTGAGGGCCCAGGGGAAAAAACAGGCGGAGAAGGAGTGGCTGCCAAGTAGACAAGCCAATGTGATGGACACAGAAAGGATGGACAGGCTGCATTTTCTTCCTCCCTGCTTATTTGCCGGTGACCTCTCCGGCCTCATCAAGAGTTTGTCCCCTTAGAAAGTTAAAGAGAAATAAGAAGCAAAAGTGCACAACTTCAGAAGACATGGGAGAGCATCACTTCTCTCATTTTAAAGAGTATTTAATGCTGCATATATTTATTTTTGTACGAGGGTAAGATAAATGCTAACCCAAAGAGGTAAGCATTTATCACAGTGATCTACACTTAATTTTTACTTGCTGTGCTTAATATTACTACACCTTGAACTGTGATTATGGTAATCCATCCTTTCTAGAGGACAATCTTAGTTGCAAAGGAAGCCCTTGTTGTATATATTTGAGATAACCCGAGCAGCTGCACACAATCCTATCTTATAAAGTCTGTTCTGTGATGAAACTGGAACTCAGTCAATCAATTGTACAGATCTCTCACTGTTATAATGAATATATAGTAAAGGGGAGATCACTTTCCTTGTTGAAGCACTGACACAACTAGGCCTTCACAACATCAAACTGCCTGCAGAGCCTGTGGATGTTGGGGGAGCGAGAGACACAAGAGAAATGGTGAGCAAAGAGCCCAACCACATGCTCACGGGCCAAACCAACGGCAAGAGCACTTTGGCGGACAAGTTGCCCGGGACAATGACTGTGCGCTCTGTGCTGCTCAATCGAGACTCCCCAGACATCGAGAGCCGCCTCAAGCGGCGCCGCAATCGTACCCACCAGGTCCGCTTTAAAGACCTGGAGGATGGCAGCAGCAGCAGTGGCAACAGTGGAACGGGAGAAAACAATAGCCATCAGAGGCCTGCCACAGAATGTGACAGCCCACATCCTCTTCGCAAACACAGCAGCAGGTCCCCCAAGCCATGGACTGACAGGGATGGGCTACGGACTCAGAGTCTACCTGGCCAAACCTCTGTGGTGGGGGCTGTGCGTGGGGACATGGCAAGTACTATAGAGGTGGTGGCTGCTTTCTTAGCCAGGGCCCCTCCTCATCCGTTGACGCCGGGTCCTACGCGTCGATGCTGGGCACCACCACAGACTAACTCCCTGACCTTGCCAATGACACGCAGGCCCAGTACGAGCACCAGCACAGCCATCCAGACCTCCCCATGCCTGAAAAAGCCCCCGTCCCTCTCTTCCACCCACACACGTAGCCACAGCCTCGGGGACTCGGTGGGCATGGATGGGGATGACGAACATGACTCTCAAGATGAGTACCTTACGCACAACCACGTGTTGGTGCCTGGTTCCAAGGATCAGAACGGTCCGCCTGGGCCTGGGGACCGAGCTGTGGTGGAACGGAGGTCTAAAGCCTCCAGGACAGACATTAAATCAGCTGTTAGTGTGGTAAAAAATAGGCACAGCTGTCCCCCTTCAGTGCTTCACAACACTGAGCCATTTCACTGCTCCGCTGTATCCTGTCGAGATGGCCCCAAGCGTCAGGGAAGCAGCACTCCCACTCCACTGGTCAGGAGGAGGAAGCGTCTGAACAGGACAACAAGCGATCCCGGAAAGGAGGTGCACTTCTGCACCACTCCCACTCAGACTGAAAGCCCCAGTCCATCCCCGCCACCCTCCAATACCAAACTCTGTACCACTCAAGTTCAAACTGAGATCCCTTCCCCACCTGAAAACTCAAAGTACTGCACCGCCCAAAGTCAAACTGAGAGTCACCATAAATCTCCACCTTCGAGTGACAAACAACGCACAACTCCAATTCAAACAACCAACTCTCGTCCAACCCTACCTCCAAATGCTGAACAGTGTACCACTCAAATACAAACAGACTGTCACCCTCCTCCAAATCCTGAACCTTGCACCACCCAGACACAAACATGCAGCCCCTGTGCTTCCCCACCTCTGACAATATCACTGAGCTCAATGCAAATTCAATCTGAGAGTCCTGTTTCTCCAACTGTGACTCGAGACCCTCCCAACACCCAAATAACTACTGTGCCTTACTGTACCTCTCCGCCACCTACACAGACCCCTGAACACTGCGCTAACCCACCTTGCTCCTCTCCAGCCAAGCCAGCTTGCACCACCCCACCTCCACCCATAGCGCTGTCCATTCCTTGCTCCACTTCTGCACCTACTGTTGTCCAACACCCTATCCCCTATTATACTGTTGTGTCGCCACCAACAACCCCTAGCGCAGCTGTTGTCTGCTCCAGTCCTCCCTCAACTGCACCATCATGCCCCATCCAAAACTGCACCTCCCCTATCCCAAGCATAGTATCATCAGCTCCCCCGACCTGTTCCACCCCTACCCCAACTGTAACCCCCAATATAACTCCCTCTGACCCCATCAGACATCCGACCACTGCCCCAAGCGTAACACATCAGCCACCACACAATGCATCAAACGCTACACCATGCACATTTGTAACTCAAACTGCCCTGTCATGCACCTCCATATCATATTACTCCACCACCCATTCAATTAGTCCCCACATCCCTCTCCCAAACTCTACGTCACCTTCTTATGCCACTCTCATACAAACTGTGTCTCATTGCAACATCCCATGTCAAGCTCTGCAAAATACCTCTTCTGCCAACACAGGCATAACCCCCTACTCCTCCCCGGTCCCCAAATTAAAATCTTGCACTTCTCCGCCTCCACTTGTGATAACACATGCGTCCACTCTTCCAATTGCACAACTGTGTGCGACACCAACTAAAGCTGTTCCTCTTTATTCTTCCACATTTCGTGCTGCACCGCCGTACACGCCCCCCTCTCAGGCGCCCTACAACGCTCAGGATAAGAGGGGCCTTCGACTTCCACCTCCTCCCCCGCCGCCTCCACCTTACACACCACGCAAAACGGGAAGCGATCCACCAGGTCCTGCAATCCGAACACCCATGCTCAGGGCAGACAGCAGGGCCGGCAAGAAAGATAAAGACGAGGAGAAGGGGAAAAAGGAAGATATAAAATGTACAGACTCACCCAAGCTCTGTGAGAGAGCCAGCTCTCTGAAGCACAGAGCTCAAACTCCGCCAGTTGCTGTGATGAAGGGGGAGAAGCAGTCCTCCTCCTCTCCTGCCAAGGCCTGTTTTAAGTCCAGCTGTCTCAGCTCAGCCCAGGCTCAGCTTGGGGCGCTACACAAAATGCTCTGCTCAGGACCCAACGCCAGGCCCAACACCCCCAACAGCCAACACACTCTCCCTCCAAACCAGCAGGGTTGCTCTGGAGCCAGGGGCTGCTGTGCTTCTGGGGAGCGGCCTACAGCTGGGCCCCTGACTGCCACCCAGGCTGACACACTGAGACAGGTCCAGGAAATTCTGGGAGGGCTGGTGTCTGGGGCCAGGTGTAAACTGGACCCATCCAGGGTGACAGAAAAGCTCCTGGGCCCCAACGGACCCCTGCATGATATTCGTAACCTGCAGACTCAGCTCCACAGCCTGGAGGGGGTCCTGGAGACCAGCCAGAACACCATTAAGGTCCTGCTGGATGTCATTCAAGACCTTGAGAAGAAGGAAGCCGAGAGAGACGGGTGAGGCAATATTTCATTTTGGTCGGCAGTTTACAGTGTAGGAATTAAAAGCTAATGCCTGCACACTGACTCCATACCACAATCTATTTTAATCAAGAGTGTTTTGAGCTCAATCCAACCTTTGTCAGGTCGTAATACATATCACATTACATAACAGCATGCTTCTCTTATTACTCTAAGATCATCCAACTACTGACATTATTAGATGCTCTGAAGGCTTTTCACACTTGAATTTAATTAGCCCTGAGCTGAACTAAGGCCACATTTAGACCGATTTTGGCCAACCCACCGACACAGTTGAGGTGCCAAGAGTGCTAAGGGTGCAGAAACCTAAAAAAAAAGCAGTGTTGCAATGCGATGTCACCCAGCTAGGATCCGCGGCGGCCAATCAAATAAGTGCAGTTACATGGTAGGTTACTTTTTTACCATTTACCCCACGATCACCATGAAAAAAGATAAATGGCTGCCTCTTTGAGTCTCATATTATTTTAATATGCTGTTCAGTGTTTTTTGGCCTCTGAAGCCTTCAAATTCATTGATCTACTACTGAAGTGGCAACGTATCCTCATACAACGGTTCCTATGATATCTTCCAAAACAAATTGTGTGCGTTTTCCTACAATTGTCCAGCAACACGTTACATGCATACAGTCAGTCAGTTTTCAAAATAAACTTCCGTCTTCACAGGAAACAACTTGGTCAGGTTTACGCAACAAAACTACTTAGATAGGTTTGGGAAAAGATCGTGGTTTGGGTTAAAATAAGACTTCGAAAGTGGCGTAACTTAAGTACAGAAGTTACATGACAAGTGAATGTTGACTTCTGGTTTCAAACAGGACAAGAACAGCATTCTCCTGGGCGAAGGGCTGGTGTTTTTTGACCCACCAATCCACCCAGACCTCCTCCCTACGCAGCGTTTGTCACTCTTTATAATTTATACTTCTACTTCACGATTACGTGGATTACATACGAATTGATTTTGTGGGATATATACAAATTATAGTGCATTACTTTTCATAGGTATAGCTATGAATGGTGTATTAGAGCAGCCTGCAAATTGTATTGTCATTGTCTCACCAGTACCTGAAACAACACACCCACACCATTGCAGCCTCTTGTGTTGTTTTAATGCTGGGTTGTTTTCCAGGAATGTTCCAGGGCTCACTGCCACAATTTAGGCACATGGTAACCATGACACAACATTTTGACAATGAAACCAGAGCTATCTTCACTGAATTGATGCGAGAACTGTTCTAAACTCAATACAGTGCTACAGGAATGAGTCCTAAAACCCGGAAATGAGCATTTTAGCACTTCCTGTTCCCTCGTCTAGAAGTCAATGGGTTTTTTTAATGGGTTTTTAGTTGGATGGCTGAAATAAGGTTCTGTGGTTAACACAAGCTGAAGAGATTTTAACATTTTGTTTAGGGCTGACCTGAATGCTTCGACCATTGACATGGTAATCGACCTCCAAATCAGTGTTCAAATCCTTTCTTTTTGTTTTTTGTTTTTTGAATATAAGTATAATGTAAATAGCCCATGAAATAGGGAAAAATCCCACAACATTATTCATATTCAACATGAATTATTATCAGTTATTTTCAGAGGGATATCGCTGTTTGTTATTTGTAGAGGTGCGTGCGTGTACAGTAGTGTGGCAGCAGCATTTCTCACCAAAGCTTCGAAGCAAAAAAAAGGTATTCGGACAGGCTTAGTTTTGCTCTGCGATATAAAATACGTCAGTAAATATCCCACTCGTGAAATTTGAAGCTTTTACGTGTCTTAAAAAAGACGGTTGCTAACAAGTGGCTAAATTAGACTACTAAACGTCATCAGGCCGACTCGTCCTCCTTTACAGCCTCGCTGTGTATACTCGTGTTCATGTGACCGTGTAGTTCGTTTATAGCCTAAAATTAGCTTTTTACTTCTGGCGATTGCATTCACACTTCAGAAATCATAAGTGGTTTTCATTTGTGGAGATTATTTTACGGAACAAAACATGTAAATATTATAAACTTGTGTTTGCCACAGAACTTATTTTCTGCAATAATCCAAAACCCAATGGAAAAGTCCTATTGACTTTTTGTCGAGGGAACCAAGGGTGATGCTAACTTCCTGGTTGGCCTGCAAGATACGTCATCCCTGCACGACTCTGTTCACACAAAAGGATCTTAGCCATGTGTTTCTGGTGCTAACCTTGAAAAGTGGGGTTTAGTATGAGGTTAACTTTGGTACGACTATTCCTGGGTCAACTTTCACATCACATCTCACATATGAAAGGTTATAAACTTTAGAGTTTAACATCGTACAGTAGATGACCCAGGATCACAGTTTTGTTTTTCGCAACTTATGTCCAAGGTGGTGTTCAAAAGTAGCGCTAACAGCACTGTGAAATGTTGCATAGCCCAAGGGTTTTGAAAGGGGTTTGTCTGGGTTTAAATGTTGTGTGAAAGCCGTGGGCCAAAAGAGGAGCTATCCCTGTAAATGTGAAATGACTGGAAGCCGTAGGCTAACGGAGCTGTAAACCCAGGGCTAACTGGGGCTCTCAGCCCACGGCCAAGTGTAGTGTGAAAAGCCATCTGTTAATCTGTGGCCAACTTTAACATTCAGTCTTCTGTTAACCCTTACTGAATAGGTAAGTAGAGAGAGGGAAGGAGAGAGGAGTGGGACTACGTAAATTATGAGTGCCTGGTATTTTGGAGACCTGGAAAGTAAATGTCAGCATGCAGCCTAAGCGCCTGCTGTTTTATTCCCAGACAGTTAATTTCTCAACTGAGAATCGGTTTCTCTTTCCACAAAAAAACAAATGAGGAGCACACAGATATTATAATGTGATCGTAGCTTTGCACTAAAAGATTGTCTTCTCTCTCCTGGAGTGGAGTCGACAAGTGGGTCGTTGTAGACAGAATATTCTTCAGAAAGGGAATATCCACAACCCAGCGGTAATAACCTCGCTGCATCATGTGCCGTGAATATTACAGATAGATGGTTGTTGTGCCTAAGCTTCGCTGTGATGCAGCTCCCTCTATTTATAGCCAATCCCAGCATTGTAAGCATTGTAAATACTTTGGCGACAAAGCCGCGCGAACGGAACACAATGTAAATTTGGTAAGACTGAGAAAACACAGAAGATGTGGCTAAAACAGACAGAGGAAAAGGAATACCAGATTGAACACAACGCAGTAGGGAAGAGGGAGCATCTGTAGTTATTTTTATGAAGTCTCATGTCAGTCATTCAACTCTCGATCTCTTGATATGCTGAAGAATTTCTGTCATGTCAGACCACAGGGAGCGCCTTGGGAGCTCAGTTGCACCCATTTCGCAGCAGCTCTTTCCTCATGCATGTATGTATGTATGCATGTAGCAGGCGGGGATAGATAGAAATCAGCGTTTGGCTGTCATCATGTTGGTGGCTTCAGATGCGCTATGCCTCTTAGTGTAAACCCTTTACCATTCTCATCAAGTCTTTAATTAATCTGCTTCCTACATTGTAAGCTGCTTAGTAATTTCCCCCCCGCCTTATCGCACCAAAATAGTACATGATGAAGTGGGGACGGGAGAACTCTTGGATAGGACGAGATAGATGGATGGATGTGGATCCATGGAGAGGCTTGACTGATATCTGAGCAGCGTAATCCAAATCTCTGAACACTAATGCCAACACTATGCTTTGCAGACATTTGAACATGTGACTGCACGGCATTTCTGTCTCATAAAGTGACATATATCTGCGTGTTCCAGTATAAGAATTCAGTGATGGGGCTAAGTCTAATGCGTGCAGACTTGACTTTTACCTCATAAGCATTGTTTTATGCCTGGAGTGATATCGTGACTCATGGTTTACGTAACAGCCTGCGCCTGTTGGAAGGGGTATCGTTCATTAAAAAATGATCAGGGGTGATTTCAGAGAGGATTAGATTAGTGTATTTGCAGGCATGTGTGCGTGTGTATGTGTGTGTGTGTGTGTGTGTGCCAGAAATTAGTTTCAACAAGGGAAACCATAACCTGAATATGTTCTCACACAAACACACACACGCAAACCATCACTCTTTTACCCCTGATATGTCATCTCCATGCTTTTCAACAGAAGACATTCATACCGAACCGGACAGGACATTGAGAACTGTGGGACCTGCAGGGACTGCGCCTGCATCATCTACAGGTACGATCAGTCCTCCTGTGAATGTGAAGATTTCTGCATATTCATCGCTTGTTTTTACATGTGAGCACCGAGAGCGCAGTGCGTGTCTCTCACAGTTCTGTGCATCACGCTGTCATTTTGCATCACGTCAGTTTTGGGAGTTGAGTGTTATGGCACGGTAGGATTGTGGTTCTGCTCTGTGTGACAGCACAGCCGGCTGCAGCACTTTGAGTATGGCCACTCATCGCAACCACAACACCGCCACACTGCAGGTTTGATCACTTAACACAGCTTATTATTTATTAAGACTTATCGCACACACACTCTCCCTCTCAGATTTAATGAGGTGAACATCAACACAGATCGTGCACCGGTGTGCCCACTTGGTTTCCTCCCTCCTCCTCCTCCTCCCCTGCTCTTCTCATTTTTCTACTCTCCTTATCTCTCGTTTACACACACAGATGCACACAGTGTCAAATGCACAAACACACACATACGCACGCAGAGTTACTGCATAATCATTCCGCTCCGAGATTTGAATTGAAATCAATCAATTAACAAACAGGATTTCACACTTTACAGGAGGGTGAAGAAAGGCAAAAAGAAAAGTGTGGATTGCTATGAAATTGAAATCCCTGTCTCTTAGTTGGAAATATCAAAATTGAAAAAAGAGAAAAGAAAGACGGGGTTATTAGTGGAAGAAGCAAATCTTGCAGAGGGAGAGGAGAAAGAAATAGTGGAGAGAGAGAGGATGACATTCGGAGTGCTTACATGCACAAATATCATTTTATTATCACCGGATTAAACCTGTAAAGCCTGACACATGAAATAAGTATCAGAAAATTCTCTCTATATATTTTTTTTTTATTGAGGTGTTTATTGAAACTTTTGACAGAATAAAAAATAATATTATTCATTACATTATGCAATTTTAATTTGCAATATATGTTTTTCTGTATCATATGTTATACATTCAGCTTTTGATGCAATTTATTTATCTCAGTTGGGGTTTTTATTGAAAAATGTATAAACATTTTATATTTTATTTATTTATTTATTTATTTATTTTTACAATATTTAATAATATTTTACATATATATGATATTATTTACATGTATATACTATATACAATGGAGGCTAGTCCATGGAGGCAGAGGAGGTTGCTCCTTCTCTATTTTTTAGAAGGCAAGAGGAATATCAAAATATAAAAAAGAGTAATAGGTTGAAATTAATCATTACCTAATGGAAAAAATCTATTATTGAAATTTGAATTTAAATGCTTCAACAGCGAGACCTGCAGGGCAGGCAAGAAAGTGGTGGTTGGGACAATGGAGGACGAGCTGGTGCCGTCCTCCCTTGGGGCGGGGCCTCTTCTATCAATACAATATATATTTTTTTATGCTTATCTGTGATTGGCCAAAATACCTAAAATGATGACCAATTGTTAGCAATCAACACCAGAAGAATACAAGATTGACATCACGTTGGTCCAATGATGATTTCCAAATATCATCTTCAGTCTCTACCACTGTATTTTACGTGATGAACGTAGAATACGTGAATGAATATGCTCAAATCATAACATGGCAAACTGCAGCCCAACAGGCAACAACAGCTGTCAGTGTGTCAGTGTGCTGACTTGACTATGACCCCCAAACTGCATGTGATTATTATAAAGTGGGCATGTCTGTAAAGGGGAGACTCATGGGTATCCATAGAACCCATTTTCATTCACATATCTTGAGGTCAGAGGTCAAGGGACCCCTTTGAAAATGACCAAATTACTTGACATGATTTTTCGCGCCAAAATTTTGCGTAAATTTGGAGCGTTATTTAACTTATTTCCCGACATGGTATCATGACATGGTTGATACCAATGGGTTCCTTAGATTTTCTTGTTTCATATGAGCCCGCTACAACCTTGGGAAGATTGATTGCATTAATGCGTTAAAGAAATTAGTGGCGTTAAAACAAATTTGCATTAACGTGTTATTATCACATTAATTTTGACAGTCTAATTACTATATATTGTATTATATGCTATTCTATTCGTCACTATAATTAAAAGAGTCTTTGACCTTTTTAAAATCATAAAAACCTTATAAAATGCAAAATGCACCTCCTACTGTATCACATTTGATACACACAGTCTAACCACAAAATAAAGTAAAATAATGAATTAGAAAGACGGCCAATTCATTTTGAAATGCTTTTAAAAGCAAGAGATCTCTATTTTGCCTACAGCATATTAAACCTTTCAACCTTAGTTTCATTATAATACCTTTAATACTTGACTCCTTTCTTTATTAGGGATTGTAAAGGTGATGAAGTATGTCCATGAATATGAGATATGAGTTTACAGTTAATTACAAGTCCTCCTCGGCATCCTGGAGTTTGGTTTATGGCGTTTTGCAGTTAACACTCGTAGTCTTGCTTCTTCACAGAATATTTTGTTAGTACGCACTCTGGCCTTTCGGAGAATACTGCAAAGAAAAACGCGTTGAGTATAAATAACTTTGTGCGTGCTCAGAGCTCACACGCCATCTGAAATAGTATGCGATTTAAATCGTAGCCAACAATCCTGTACTTCCTGCGTTACACTGATAATCCTCTAGAGGGCAGTTAACAAGAGATTGCCAGATTGTCTCCCATTGGTTTGTAATTGTTGATCTTGTTGATGTTGTAGAAGTCTGCAGAAACAAATGGTGTTATAGGGTTTCGACAGTACTCTGCTTATTAAAACTCTCATGTAAACACCTCAGAGGGGTTATGTCAAATTATGTCATCAATCTGAGGAAGCATAACCCAATTAATGGGCCAACATTCATCATCAGTCTTTTTAATTGTGGACTGGAGCTGTGAAATGTGGCGTGTATACACCGTAGACTGATTGCTTTCAGTGATTTGATTGTGCACACTCTCCTACTCACTCATTTATTATTTATGATTCTGTAGCGCTAATAAGGTGTTTCCTGTAGCTACAACACATCCTCGACACTAACCTGATTGTCAAACAAATTATATTATTGCTGAAGTTTAAATTACTGTACACTACATAAATGATTCAGTCTAATCTGGTTATTCTCCGTAATTTATTTATAGTGTGTATGCAAACCTCCTCAATCAAGAAAACAGAGAAGATGAAAGACAGTGGGGGAGGACGAGAAGAAAGACAGTTGAGGATAAAAGATCTGTAAGAAAAGATCTGAGATTTAGAAAATGGAAAAAGAGAGAAAGAACAGAGGGAGAAGAAGCCCATAAAGAAAGTGATTCATTCAGAAACTAAATACAGCCTCATCTTTAAAGATATTACAGTGAGGGTTACTGCTCAGGAATGTCTGCGTGATGCAGCGGTAGTTCCTCATCTTGAAGAAAGGGAATAAGAAATACAGATGATGAGAAAGTGAAATATTACATCCCTAGCCTCTGTTTTATGGTCAGATGAGGACTTATCGCTCAATCTACCTCTCAAGTCGACATGCTTCTTTCATGCGTGACAAGAGGATTTTCCTGCTTTAAAAGGGGAGGAGATTTTCTTTTCTTTGAGGCTCAAGTTGAGCTGAGTCTAAAAGGAAAATTTGGCAGTGATAGAGAAGAAGGTGTTGGAGGAAAAAAAAAAAAAAAGATAAAGTGAAGCCCGGAACGGAGTGAGTGATGGAAAAGCCATAAAATCTGACAGGACAGATTCCATCAATTAAAGAGCCTCTTGAAGAAGTCTTAGCCCTCAAAGAAAAGCACAGCTCAGCACATCACATGGCAGTATCAATCTAGCTGAAAAGCTAAGACTGCAATATATGTAGAAAAATGAAAATCGTTTTCATGCAAGAAAATTTGTCCTCGCCCACTAAAAAATTTGACCTGAGTAAATTTAATATCACCCAACGGTGCTTTAAAGCTGCTATAATCAATATTTTCATATTAACAATAGATCAAGCGTGTAACAGGAAACACATTTCTTTAAAATAAAATAAAAGTCTAACAAAAACAAATGCTATTACGATACATGTGTGTTTAAGTGTGTCTTTGCACACAGTTTTGTTCTCCCGTTACCCGGGACATCTTTCAGGGCAGAGCTTATATAAAAAATGCTAATGACACTTTAAGCATGCAAATGTAAATATAACATTTTGAACATTTTGTACCCAACCAAGACTCATAAATAAGCGCTTCATTTGTTCTGGTTTTTAAGGGTCTCACATTACATGAAGAATAATGCATGATGTTATTTATCCAGCACCAGTGGCACATTAACTGCATGTTAATACGTGAGTGTGATTGTGTGGCCGTGCCGGAGTGTTAATTAGTGAGTGGAGTTGTGTTGTGTCTTTTTTGCTAATGGCGAATGTGCTGTATGGAACAAAGTAGCGAGGTCTAACAAGGAGCTGTTGTTGGCGGAGACGGCAGCCTAATCAGATCTGTGCTCGGCTGCTTTATCTCTGCTGCTGCTCTGTCTGCTGCTCCATCACGCATTTCGCTGGAGGAGCTGGATGGGCTGGATGGGCTGCTACTCTGAGATGGATTAATGACTCTCCGGACCATACGTTTTCAGCTAAACTACGAGTCCGCTCACTTTCTTTTTTTCAAAACACAATCCGTCATCGCCTTCGCTGAACAGCAGATAATTGAGAAAAGGCTTGCTGAGGAAGCATTCTTGCTCTTTCTCTCTGTCGTGCTTATCTGCGGGGATGCCACTCACGCTTGTTTGATATCTGTACTGTGGCCTCGTTTCACACCCGTATTGTTTTCTCTCTCATTCACAGTCTGTGGTGACTCTTTTAAGCATCTTATTTGTCAATGAATGCCTCTTCGCATCAGTGATATGCATATGCGGCGCCAGGCGCGGCGGCGGTAGGCTGGAGGATTCCTCCGCCGAGTCTCCGAGACTCGTAGGACGAAGGCCGCGGACTGATCCATTGAGATGAACATTTTGTGACAGCGCCTACAGAAACAACTCATCACTCGCCATTCTCCCCACACACCCATCATGAATCAGCGCTTCCTGACACACATCTCCACTGACACAACATCGCACGACGGGGCCGGATACTCGCACGCTGTCCTTCGATTGCGATAGACCAGAGAGTGAGTTGGTGGAGCATAAGAGACTCTGGGCACGGGGAGGGAAATTGGGATGACTCTTCATGCATCTCAATATCTCCAGCTTTTTCTCTCACCGTGTATCCCTCATTCACTTTCTCTGCCTCTCTCCCTTTTTTCTTTTTTTTTTTACAAACTCCAGTGTGCCGTGAAATATTCATCCACATTAAAAATGAATCACAGCGGCTTTAAAAGATTTTAAAAAGTAATAATAGTGTTAAAGGAGACCTGGAGACATCTCACCGTTGGCTCAGTGTGGGTGGAGGATGGCTGCCAGACACGTTTGTCCGATAGAGCCCCATGATGGAGCAGCGCTGCATGTTTTGCATAGTTAAACAGGCTGTAGGCTGATAAGTTTCACAGGGAATTAACTAGGGATGCTCAGTTATGGCAAAACTCATAACCAAGATTATTTTGGTCAACACTGAGATCCTGATTATTTAACATGATTATTGACTTTGGAAACATCGTGCATTTAGGAAGAGCATTTTGATTATTTTAAAGTCAAATGCATCAATCTGGTGCACTTTGAGAGCAAAATTAAGAGGCTAGATATACAGTATGAAGAACTTTGTGCACAATTTGTAAACAATTTAATCATTAAAAAAAACATTGTTTGTGTATCAGGGCTATTAAAATAGTTAATCACAATTAATCGCAAATTAATCGTAAATTTTGTATCCGTTCAAAATGTAGTATTACTACTCTTGGGTGGGCAAATATGCTGCTTTATGCAAGCTAGTATGACATGGTTGGTACCCAGGGATTCCTTAGGTTTTCTAGTCTTCACTCTAGCTTTAAAACTGAGTCCGTAGAACCTAAAATTCGCAAGTTGCGTTAATGCGTTAAAGATATTAGTGGCCTTAAAATGAATTTGCGTTAAATTTGAGAGCCCTGATATATATATGAATGGTGATGATGCGGAACAAAAAAACACACCCACAAAGCGTGATAAACGAGACGGGGTCCATGTTTCAAGGCGGGTCGAGTGGGTTGCCGACATCGCCGCACTGAGGACAGTCCGCCCTGGTTGACAGTCACGCCGGGAGCACGGGGCTCCGTCCCATCAAGGAGATCCTCCCACACCGAGCGTCCGTCCCTGAGCCGCCGAGCGGGGCCAAAGAGTATAGAAGCAAAGAGACGAATGTCCGGTGTTTTTTTTTAACAGCCGCTGCCGACATTTTAACTGAAAATGCTTATTATATTTATAATATTTTACTGTTCAGCGCAGGTCATTTCAGTAGAATATGACAACAGAGTAGAAATAATTTGGTTTTACTTTTGTAAGGCACTTTTTTGGCGGACGTTTTACTGGCGTAGTTGCTTTCAGTCCAAAATGGCGGAAGCCTAGCTTCGATGCTGGGCGCTGACATTGCAATCGAACGAACAATTGACTTTCAGTTCCTGGTGATATAGGTTTTTTGGCGGAGCGAAAGCGAACAGCTGTAAAGGAAAGTGGTGCGCTGAATCTATAACACAAGACAAAACGAGAGTGAAATGGAATGTGGCACAATAATCGTTTTATGTCGATTATCTTGTTTCCATAATTAGCCCAAATCGTAATTGAAATTCGATTAATTGCACAGCGTTAGAAATAACTGATTGCGTTACAGCGTGTGAGGAAATAACATGCAGTTTTTTATGCGTCTGAGTCAAGGGAATATGGAGAAGTCGTACTCTAAAGTTGAGATTCTAGTAAGAACAATGTATAGTGTCTTTGCTGTCAGTCATGTCGGTGTTAAGAGCTGTGGGCTGTGGTGCATGGAGCCCTCATTCACACTACTCCTGCCCTCTATAATGTGCTTCTGTCTACTTCCCGGTCTCCAGAGTGCTACTCCTCAGCTTGGGCTCACTTTTCCTTTCACCGCCTTTGATTCACTTTCTCATGTGGCCCAGAAGGGCATAGCAGTCCAATTCAAATACTCTCCACATGGTCCCAACACTGGCCCATAGCTACTGACAGCTCCTCATTGTCCTGGTTTTATCCAGAGGAATACGCTGCTTCACAGACATCAGAAAGAGGCGCCTTTTCCACTAGATTGCTTGTGTCACTTCCTCCGCTCTCTCCCCCCTTTTCTCCGTTTTTCTGCGCTTTGAATATAAATACATTTCACACCTAAATGGGGATGAGGAGAAGTGGTGCAAACTCACAGCCCTGGATTGGGTGTGTAGGAGCAGCAGGAAAGAGGGGTGAGAGGAGCATCAGAGAGGTGGTGAGGAGGAAAGATTGCCTCGGCAGCTGCTTACAGCTTTGCTTTCCCTTCCACCGCCAAATGAAGCAGAACCTGAGGTGTTTCTGTGCACAGTTTATTCAGGGAAACCAACATCTGCACTACACTGTGCAAATGAGCAGAAACTTAAATATCAAATAATAATCCAAATAAAGCTCTGCCTGCATGGGTGTGGGCACATTCAGCTGAGCTCCTCTGAAACACAGTGACGTGTGAGCAAATTATAGATGAACGTCTCATGTTCACGGTCACAAGGATATTTCTGAACCTGTATCCAGCCTCCAGCCATTCATTAAACATTGACAATACTCTGCCATTATCATAACAGGCAGTGAAAAGACCTGACTGAATAGAATATAAAATGAATTCCCGGGAAAATACAGAGGTTAAGAGAAAGGAGGCGAGGGAGAGTGCGTCTGTATTTGAAGAAGCAGCAAAGCAAAAGAGACGGAAAGAAGAAACAGGACAGAGTATATTTATTACAGTGACAGAAACATGTGTGTGTTTGTGTGTGTGTGTGTGTGTGTGTGGAAAAGACAAAGACATAATATGAATTTTAAAAAGGAACTTAAAAATCAGACTACCCTGTATCAGTTGAAATGATGCTCATATTGGACTATTATGGCAAAAATTCCATAATAACCTTTCAGCATATTGTAATTCAAGTGTTCTGAGAGAAAACTAGACTTCTGTACATCCTCATGGCTCTGTTTACAGGCTTTAAATCTCCCGTGACGGGATCCTTTGGCCAATCACAGGTCATTTCAGAGAGAGAGAGAGAGCGCTCCTATTGGCTGTGCTCCGGCTGGTGGGCGGTGCTTGATATTTCCTCAACTGATCTCAACCTGGCTGCCGGGTCACAATCTTTCTCATTTTACAGCTAAACAGTACACTACAAGATGTTTCTGAAAACATTTGAGGCGAGAAATAGGCATTGCAGTAACAGAATATTGATTCATATTTGATCAGCGCTGCCTAGTTTGACCAGCTCAGAGACGGCAGACTCCAGATCAGCTCTGATTGGTTGTTTTCCTCCGGTCTGTGAAATCTTGCAGATGCCATCAGGAGCACCGGAGGATACAGAGGAACATGATTGTTTTCAGATTATCTGTCTCATCCACTACTATCAGGATATAGTGACCGTTTTATAAAAATAACTTTTTTTAATCATACTTGCTCCATTTCTACGCACTGCTGCTTTAGGTGAGAAAGCTAAAAAACAACAACAACAATATACTGTATACTACCTGCTCAGCACCAAAGAGCAGACAGACAATTGTTCTTCTAATTATGTTTTATAGGAAAACTCTTTGTAGCAAAATTGCTGGCTGGATTACGTTCCCCAGCAACACTTTTTTCAAGAGTAGGAAGCGCTACATGATTCATGAAGAGGTTGTCGAGGTGGATGGTGGGCGTAGAAACTAAGTGCGGGTCTTTGACATTTGGAGACCAGGATTCACATCCTAAGGGGCCTGTGTCCACCAAAGCGAAGTTAAAAATGTCGGCACAAGGTAGAGAAGGGAAGGTTGAAGAACGTAGAGAGAGAGGACGGACCCGCCGGACTATGTGGGTTCATGATATTAAATAAAAAATGATCTCTTCCGTTGTTGTTGTTGTTCAGTTCAGCACTTGTAGCTACATGTAGGATGTGACGGTTGGTCTTTGTGGTATTTGTCCCGCCCTTCCTCCACTGTGATTAGACGACTGGCTTAAAAACTTTCTTACATTCGTCATACTGTATACATACATGTACCTACATGAAATTTGACCACAGAGGCACATGTTTGTTTTTTTCCGATTACCTGTCTCATGCACTACTGTCAGGATATAGTGACCGTTTTATAAAAGTGCATGTTTTTTTAATCATATTTGCTCCATTTCTATCCACTGCAGCTTTAAAAAAAAGAAAATAAACTTTATAAATCAAATAATCAAAAACTACCTAGCTTCTTTTCTACTTTTATTTTAGTGTTTTAATTTGTCTTTTTAGTAGTTAATGCTTTGTCCTCTATTTTAAGTTATTTATGTACTATATATTGTCCTTTACTCTTTATTTTTATGTTTGTGTATATTTCTGTCTTTCAAAAATTCAATAAAATGCCAATCACAAGAAAAGCTACCCAGCTCAGTCAATGGTACACTTATTGAACCCTGAGGTTAAGTCCCTTCAGCCAGGCAACATCAGGATAATCTGCAGACTGCAGAGCCAGGATTTACTTCTCTCTGATATTTCAAATCACCAGGTTGTCCATATCTGACAGGAAATTGATCCGGACACGAACAGATTTCCTCCTTGCTGTGTATCTTAAACCAATAATAGAGACAGAGAGTAGACAGAGAGAGACAGAGATACGTATAAAACCGACTGAAAGACAACAAGACGGGAAAATAAGAGCTGGTGTGTTTTCAGTTTAACTGGATATGAGAGGTTTCCGTTTCTCTAAAGAAAGATTTGTCAGATTCTTGACTCTGACCTTTCGCTAACAACCCTGTCAGAGCTTTCAGACCTGTGTGTGTGTGTGTGTGTGTGTATGTGTGTGCGCTTCCCCCGTGGATGATAATGGAGAAGTGGTGTGTGTGAAATGTGTAAAGGGCAGGGCAGGCAGTTCTTCTGCAGTAATCCATCTTTACTTCAGGGCTGAGCCGCGGAGCAACAGGCACCTCACAGGGGAGAGGGGAGAAAATACACCGAAGGCATCACATCTCATTCATATGAAAGAACTCAGAGGAAATGCTCAGCCAGCAGGAGCGCAGGATTTTCACAGCACGAAAACAAGAAAATAGAAATGAAGAGTATTATTTGTTCCATATAGTCTCTGCTGACAGCACGACAGTTACAAAAAAACAGGCATGCGAAGTGTTAGCAGTGCATACATCTAAAAAAAACACATTAGTCTCAGACCATTCACTGGAGATGTGAAACCGTAAAATTCTTACATGTCCCTACAAATGTGTATCCGTCCACCCAGGAGTTTGTTTGTGTGAAGAAGTGACAGATATAGGGCTGGGTGTGAAACACAGGGAGAGAGGGAGACACACCAAGAGAAGAAGGAGAGCGACAATCCTTGTTCATGCTTTTTGGCAATAATCAAAGAGCCCAACTCGTGCCAACAGTGAGTGCCAGATGGTGCCCATCACCATTGTGCCATGTCTTTGAACGGGGAGGAGAGAGGAAGATCAAGAGTGGCATGTGGAACAGCGAAGCACTGCCTAATGTGGATGATGTGTCATATAAATACTAATCACGTTAGAATCACACCCACAGCTAAATTAGCTCCCTAAAGCTCTTCCACTAGCACCCACTCTCAATCTTCTCCCTGCTTTGGCACCGAGCTTATGTCATTACCAGAGATGATCGATAGATGAGATATTAAATGCTGAATGCTAACGCGTTCATTAATGGTTAATAAATCATTTTCCTAATGCTTCCTAGATTCTTATAAGCATTTTTTTGGTTGCCAGTTTGTAAGAAATCTCTTCTGCATTAAGAAGGGATATGCTCTAAATCAATTAGTTTATGTCGTCCCACCTCGTCTGCAGGCAAACATGTAAATAGCCAACGCTTGGTCAGTGGCACTATGTTTCAAACTATGATGATAGGTACTGGGGGTGGGGGAACAAATCAATACAGCATAGTATCACAATATTTTGCGTGGCAATATTGTATCGATACACGGACGTCAAGTTTCCGGCTCAGTCTTAAAGCTATACAGTGAAGGTACTGGCATCATATGAAACTAGAAAACCTAAGGAATCCATTGGTACCAATGTCACGTTAGGTTGTTGGGAAGAGCGATAAATAACTCCAAAGTTACACTAAATTTTGGCAAGGAAAAACTGGCATGGCCATTTTCAAAGGGGTTTCTTGACCTCTGACCTCCAGATATGTGAATGAAAACGATGAACAGATTTATAAAACAGATGTTGACAAGTTTGCAGTTGAAAAAAGGTAATAAAATCGCTTTCGCAATATGTATATTATCCCAATACTCAGCATATCGTAAAATGTTTAAAAGCTCAATAAGATCGTATCGTAACTTAAGTGTCGTGATAATATCGTGTCGTTGGGCATCTGGTGATTTCCACCCCTACTAGGTACCCCTCTAGCGTGTACATGAATGTGCCAGGGACAGCGTATCAGTTTCTGCTCATTACATGCATACAGTCTCTTTTCAGAATAAACTTCCAATGTAGGTTTACTTACGCAATAAAACTATTTGCTTAGGTTTAGGAAAATATCATTGTTTGGGTTAAAATAAGTATGTTTATTACCTAAAATAACTACATTTGTTACGTAGCTGGTGTTAGTAAAGTACGGAAGTTACATAACAAACTACAGTAAAATAAGTCAACATTAGCTCTTAACGGAGCCGGCCACCATGTTTCTACAGTAGCCCAGAACGGACAAACCAAACACTGGCTCTAGAGAGGGATATTCACATATTCATGTTTTCACGTTTTAGCATCGGTCACTGTAGTTCTCCTCACCACTAGATGCCGCCAGATCTTACTGCACCTTTAAAATATACTATATATATATACAGTACATATATGTACACACACATTTATTCTTTACCTAATGATCTATGAATCTTTTGGATACAACTTAAACCAAGCTGCTTTTAAAGATTACAAAACCTACATGACTTGTCAGAGGCAACGAAACCAATCTAAACAAAACAAACTGCTATTCTGTTAGATATGTCAGTCATATAGTTTTGACCTCTCAAGGAAAAACTAAGGAAAAGAAAAAGGAGATAAACATTGGTGTTAATCTGCTCCCTATTTTCTGCATCTATGCACACGTCTTCAAACGATCCCCCCCACAGCTCACCTCAGCCCTAAATCCTCATTACCCCTCGAGACTGTCTTCATCCATCCCACCTCCAAATGCAAGAGAGCTGAAACAAAAAAAACACACCTCTTTCACGCAAAGAAAACTATATGAGGAAAGCGTCCATATGTTAGTGTGTGTTTCTGAATGGGTGCGACAGAGATAAAGATGGATCCTAACTGCTAGTTGTTGTTTTTTTCAGGTGGCAATCTGCCACCCTGCCGTCAGACCTCTCTCTCTCTCTCTCAGATCTCCTCAACAGCCACTCATCCATCAGAGCCTTCCGCTTCAGCAGCTATCACTCAATACCTCAGTGGTGCTGAGCACAAACAGCCACTGCGTGCAACCAGCCATCACCTTTTCCATTTTAATTCACCTTAGCTGACTTACTGTTCAGTTCATTTACCATGGTATACATCCAGGTGACTTTTGAACAGATTACAAAAACTCTGCAGTACTTTAGTGTCTACCCATCGCTGAGCGTCGGATAAATATCCACTGTGGGCGGGCGCTTAGGAAAAATCCTGGCTTGAATGTTCGGACAGACTGGGTAAGCACACCTCATCACATATGTTGCACTAAATTTGGCCCACAACAGCTCCGGGAGGCCGAACACTAAGTTTTGGTCCAATTTCCTCAATACCAGCACACAGCTATTATCAACTCGGATCTACACTGAATTGAGTCCAACTGCACTGAAACTGTGAAACTGCAGACTTACAGTTGGACTGAATTGCAATTGCAGGTTCAGCAGTTCATGGCCCACAATAACAGGTTAACCATGCTACAGTAGCTCAAACTTTCCTGCTCAGTGGCTGAGAAGCAAGGCAAACTGCAGACCCGGCACTACCGCCCAACCCTGCGGTTGCCCTCAGCTGTACAAACATTTTCATCTCGTCGTTTTCCCGTACTGCAATTTGACTGTTTGGTTCACTCTCACTGCTCTCATGGAGTTGTGTTCGGCCTCAACAGGTTTTTAGCTTAAAAAAAAAAGGTCTAAAAACCCACTGAACTCTACCTGCTCAGCTCCAAACAGCCGACAGACGCAGTTAGCAACCAGCTGGTGAACATAGTGCAGCTAAAGAGACAGATAATTCCCGAAGGAGTGGGTGGAGACCAAAACAGAGTCAAAAACATAGTGATTACTGGACTGATATTCATCAGGTGGCCAGAAACACGACTACAAATGAATGCTAATGTTGCTCTGTGTCTGCTCAACCGTTTGCAAACAAGGTCATTACACTATAGTTCAAGATTTTGGGTAATACACTTTTTCACTTTCTGGCGGGGAGTTAAATGAGAAGATCAACACCACTCTTCAACTTTCAACTTTATTTTTTTCCCGGAGGGCAATTGGTTTTTGCATCAAGCAATAGGTAAGACAATAAGAATACAAATGCTTACATTTATTTAAGGTACATTAAAGGGGGGGTGGCACTGAATTTTTCGTACTTTGGGAAAAAACAACAGTGGTCCCATTTACAAGATACAATAATAGAAATGCTGAAATTCGGGATCAATTATTAAATCAACAACACTACTGTAAATAGATAAATCGTGGGTATAAATACAATCGGTAATTGCAAATACAAGCAAAATAAACAAAAAATAGCCAGCACCATGAAACATTGTCACAACCAACATCACCGACATCTCTCATGTCTGCCTGTTCAATATAATGCTACGTCCGGCAACCGGTAAGCTTAGCTTAGCAAAAAGACTGGAAACAGGGGGAAACAGCTAGCATGGCTCTGTCGAAATGTAACAAAATCTGCCTACCAAAATCTCTAGATCACAAATCAACACATTTCATCTTGTTTGTTCAATCTGTACAAAAAACAACAACAACAAAATACATATACTGAGCTATTCTTCGCCAGGAGCAGTGACATCCTTGCCTGATATCAGACAGAATTGTCAACTCCATTTTCACTGTAACATTGCTTCCACTCTAACAGATTTTCATGGGTTCTCCACTCTAACAGATTTTCCTAACAAATCATCAGAGACCAATGTATCCGCCTGGTTTTAATGGTGGAGCGGGGCGAAGTAAAAACAAACTACGATGTTGTCTATGGCGCACAGCATGACAACGCTTCACAACAGCTTGACAACAGATTGGCAGCTGATTGGCTATTCTTTAGTCCCCCCCCCCCGCAGCGTTCATTGGTTTGATTGCTTTTCCAACCGAGAAAACAGTTTCATGTCACGATGCCAGACGAGTTGGTGAACTCGAACTCGGTGGAGTGGGCGGATTCAAAGGTCTGGACCCAAGCAAGTGACTTCCTGGAGTCTTGTTGTCACTGGTTTGCCAGGCAACCACTGGAGACTCACAGCACCTATCCAAGAAATAGTCTGGCACACATCCCCTGTTGCTGCTGGCTCTTGCTTCATATTTACCATAAAGACAGGAGAGTGGCATCTTGTTAGCTAACTCTCCACCAGAAAGCAAATATTTCCCCAAATTATTGCTTTAAAAGGTGATAATATGTCAATGTTGTGTTTACAGCTTGTTTCTACTGCCCCCAAGTGGCCAAAAAATCTATAATTTCAGGCTTAAGAAATACGTTACCATAACTTTATTTCATTTTCTCACTCTTTATCTCACACTTATGTTGTCATCGCTCTACATCTCACCTACCACTCCCTCTGTTATGCTACATTTAATAATCAGGTCGCTCATAGCAGCTTCTGACAGACACAATGATGTGATAGCAGCATGCACGCACGGTGAACTCCCAAAAGTAATGAGTGTGAATTCACAGTGAACAGCTTTTACCCCACTGCAGCAGATCCTGGATGCTACCAGCCTCGCGTTTGGCTGCTGGTTCAGTGCAAACTTGTCTCGTTTATACACTTTGTACAGCGTCTTCCCATGGTACAACGAGCTCTACAGAGTAAACAAAGCACTGAATGTTATACCACAATAGCGGGTCAAGTCTTAAGCTGGTACAGGCTACCCCTGATGGGACTGTAAGCTCCTGGCCTGCATCTGCTTTTATTTCCTCATCCCTAGCTTATGCTTCCTCAGTAATCAATCTTAACCTCGCTTGCTCTTTATTTACGAAGCTATTTGATGCAGAGGACTTTCTCTGATCTTAAATCTCCCAGGTTCTTCGTCTGGTCTCTTCAATAAACAACATTTTATGTTATTTAGGCACGGAGAGAAATACAAACAAGGTGAGAGTCTGCACTCTCTCTCTCTCTCTCGCTGGGAATGGCTGTGCTGTTGATTTTTGAAAAACAAAGCTCTGGGGAAAGTGCCAGAGGTCGCTAATAAGGTCACATAGTAAAATCTATGTGGGTAATTGCTATGAAAATGTAAATATTGGGCATTCATAATGACACAATGGAAAAAGATGCTAGCGAGAGGACAGAGATGGAAGGAGAGACAGTAACATTAAAGCTATATAAGGTTATTTAAAATACAGGTTTCCCTTTGTTTATTCTGAATGGCTGCCAAGCACTTCAGCACTTAGTTATGAAGCCAAATGTATTGACCTTGAAAAAGGCCGAATTTGTATCCCAGAAAACATAGTTTCAATACGACATATTGTTCTGTCTTATGCTGAGAGGCGTTTTCGTGTAATGTGATCTGACTGCTGGTGATGTGCATTTAAGCTTTTAGCATTTCTGATTAACATAAATTATATCGCATAGTCAAACCCTACGTGGATAGCATAAATCATATAATGACGTGTCCCTGAGGTGTTAGTCATGTTTACAGTGTCAGTGTCTTTCTTTTCTTGCTCAGTCACACAATCTCCTCCCAGCGATACAAACTGAAATTATACTTTGCCGACATCGATTTCTATTGGTTCTTGCCCGAGTCTACTATCTTGTTAGTGAAGCCTTCTGTATATCTTTAGGTTTTTTTGGTTTTTTTAATGGAGGTGTGGCAAGGTTACTGTTTTCCAGCTCTGGTTACACTGAGACAGACCCTCTTTCAATCACAATCAGTTCAAGCCATCAGCCAATAAAGAGAACCTGACAACACAACTTGTAGACTAGCTGTCTGGGTGTCTGGCTTGAGATCACACCTTAATTATCTCATTAACTTTAGATGTAAGACAATTTCATGATCACAACTTAATTATCTGGAGCTCATACTTAGTTTTTAAGCCTGTCATCCTGAGATCCTGATTTAATTGCATTATTTCCAGATATCAGACACTGTTCCAACACTGAACACATTGAAAATGACTCATTGTCTTCAGACAGTTTTTTAGCCATGCAGTCTGTCGGTCGGTTCATCACTTCCATTCTGACTGAAATATCTCAAAAACTATTGGATGGATTGCCGTGAAATTTTGTACACAGTCATGATTCCCAGAGGATGAATCCTACAGAGTTTAGTGATCGCCCAACTATTCCCCTACCGCCACCGTGAGGTTGACATTTGTGGTTTTGAGTAAAATATCTCAACAAAAATTGGATGGATTATCACGACATTTGGTACCATAGACTGTATATAAGAAGTGGACGTAGTCACCATGACTTCACCCATTGGTTTGTGGACTGCTGTTTTGAAGCCTCAAGTTCGGCATGTTGACCGTCACCATCTTGGTATTTGGTTGTCCCCATCTTGGTTTTTGGCCGTCACCATCTTGGTTTTTGGTTGTCCCCATCTTGGTTTTTGGACGTCACCAACTTGGTTTTTGAACGTCACCAACTTGGTTTATGGTTGTCCCCATCTTGGTTTTTGGTTGTCCCCATCTTGGTTTTTGGTTGTCCCCATCTTGGTTTTTGGGCGCCCCAATCTTTTTTTGGCTGTCTGTCGCCATCTTACTTTTTGGCCTCCGCCCTCTTGGTTTTTGGCTGCCGCCATCTTGGCTTTTTGCACCCAGAACTGACTTTGAGAGGGTGGAGCTAAGCACAACCAAACGCTGAAGAAGACATTTTTTGGAGACCAATTGTGAAATGGTTAAAGTTGTAAGACGAAAACACAGACAACGTCGTGGTAGCGACCTGTCAATCACAAGGTAGCCACGCCCTAAAGCATCCCCTGCTTTATGGTCTATTTGACTCTAAATGGGACCATCATTTACTAAATGAACATCATGCTGTATTGAAGAAGACTTGAAACTAGCGATTGAGACCATAAACTCATGTTTACAATGTTTACTGAGGTAATAAATCAAGTGAGAAGTAGAATCATTTTCTCATAGACTTCTATACAATCAGACGTCTTTTTGCAACCAGAGGAGTCGCCCGATGCTGGCTATTAAAAATAATGCGGGGGTCACGTGATGCGGTCATCGTGAGGAGTCGTTTTTCGCCGACCTCCCGTCACCACCAGATACAATTTACAATTTAAAGTTACTTTTTGACCCAGGCTGGACTTTCTAAACGTGGCTATCTATGTATGAACATGTCCGCTTCTGATCCAAACCAAGTTCAACGTGATGCCGTGGCTAGAACTCGCTCAGAGCTGAAGAAACTCCAGACCACTAGCATGGAAGCTACAGCTAACGTTAGCCAGCATGGCGCCGCCACCTGCGAGGAGGAGGGCTTGGCTACTCTCCTCGCGCAGGATGTCACACAGAAAATCAGCGCCTTAATGGATCAGAAGTTTACCGAACTTCATCTGACTCTGGAAGGATTTAACAACCGTATCGAAGGCAACACCAAGCGCATAACGGAGGCTGAATCACGTATCTCAGATGCTGAAGACTTCGTGACTTCATTGTCTAACAAGATCACGGCTCTAGAAAAGGAAGTGAATACTCTCTCACAACGAGCCGAGGACAGCGAAAACCGCAGCCGCAGGGAGAACATCAGGATTATTGGTCTGAAGGAAGGCACGGAGGGACAACAACCAACTTCATTTTTCGAATCATGGCTCCCCAAACTACTGGGTTTGCAAACCAAACGAGGGACGATTAAAATCGACAGAGCGCACAGATCCCTCGGCCCTCAGAAGGAAAAGTATACAAGACCGGTGATCATCAAGCTGCACAATTTCTGCGACAAACAGAGGGTCATGGCTGCAGTCAAGGAAAAAGAGAAGCTTCTGTACAACGGAAACCAAATCTACATTCGCCAGGACCTCTCGGTCCAGGTGAGGCAGACCCGACGGGAGTTCAATGATGTTTGCCAGCGTCTCATCATGCGAGGGATACGCTTCCAGATGCGCTTTCCAGCCAGCCTGTGCTTTTCGTACAACAACCAGGACTACACTTTCAAGTCTCCACGCAAGGCTTGGGAGTTTGTGAAGGACTGGGACAAATGAAAAACTTGGTCAGGTACAACTCCGTCTCTTTTCCTGCTCTCTGTGGGATGGGGACATGAAGGAATATTTTGAACTAGTTTAGGGCGACTCAGCTGTCTCTTGTACATATTCTAAGCTTCATACACCCGAACATTATACACGTTTCCTATACATCCATGAGCGCACACACACATTCACTTTAGCTGGTTGTAGAACCCTGCATTACGCACATGCACACAATTACGCACGTAAATAGTCCCGTAGGCTACAGCCGAGCGCGCGCTCTGGCAGATACAGACACTCTTTATAATATACCCAGCTCTCACGTGTTATTTATATTCTGTTTTGAGAAAATAACAGGGACAATACTTTGTTTTAAAACGGTCATTGCATTTCTTTTTTGTGTGTGAATAATCTAATGGACTGGATAAAGTCAAGGCTGACCTCAGTTTCTTATGATCTTGGCCTTTGATAACGTCTTTTTCAGTTCATGTGGTGTTTCTGCCATACATAATCTCTCCTTTTGACAACTTCCTGTTCCTTTTGAGTTGCATAATTAAGACCTTTAAAATGCTGAGTCGCCCACCACCTTTTATCTTTATCTTTTTTTTTTTTTTATCGCCACACTAATAAGTTGTTGCCTCTAATGATTTTTTTTTTTTGTGTAACACTGGAATGAGTAATAATTAGTATAGCCCTATACTGTTGGACAACTGTACTTTTCAAGGTGGTAGGTGGCGGGAGGGTGACAGAAGTTGATCTGGATCTTTAGGGGTAAGTTATGGGATCTAGATTTCTCTCCTGGTTTGGTGGAATGTTACTTCTCAGCTTCACGCACCCAAATGTGTTCACCATTTGTGATTTTTGTTGTGTTTTCTTTAAGAAAGTGTTCGATAGGCTCCAGCTGTCAGGCTTTGTTTTTGAGGGTAATGTTTTGTGTTTTATTTTTTGTTATCCTGTTCCATTGTTTTCAGTTTTCTCATGTAATAAGATGTCCTCTCTCTCATGTAAGACTAGATCTTATCAGACTTCTCATCTTAGTTTGGGTTTTGTAAACCCATTTGCAAATATGCTTCCACCCATTTACCTTGTTAGTGGTTGTACTTATGAGTGATCTCAAAATGACCTCGCTAAATGTTAAAGGTTTAAACCATGTCGTCAAGCGCCAAAAGATTCTTACTTTACTAAAAAAGGAGAAGTGCCACATCGCCTTCTTACAGGAAACCCACCTGTCCGATCTGGAACATATTAAATTACGTAGAAATTGGGTTGGGCAAGTTTTTTATTCCTCCTTTAAATCCAACAGTCGAGGTGTGGCTATTCTCTTACATCGCAGCCTTCCTTTTACATTGGATAGAACAGTAACCGATAAAGAAGGGCGTTATGTGCTTATTTCCGGATACATCTATGGAGAGCACATTTTACTGGGTTGCATTTACGCCCCCAATATATATGAATCTACCTTTTTTCCCAAACTTCTGGCAGACATGTCTGACTTTTCTACCTCCTTTACTTTGATAGGTGGTGACTTTAATTGTACCCCTGACTCTACTGTCGATCAATCTCCTCCTAGGCCTATTCCTTCTCGCAAAAGTCTTAAACTGGCTGAATTTTGTACTGACTTGGACTTGAATGATGCATGGAGAGTTCTTAACCCAACAGGCCGGGACTATACCTTCTTCTCTAAGCCTCACCAGTCCTTCTCTAGAATTGATTTTTTCCTTTCTTCCAGGACACTTTTAGATAGAATTAAAGACTGTATTATAGGAAGTCAGACTATATCTGACCACGCCCCTATCAGCGTAACCATTGGTCCCCCGTATAAAGACCCCTCTTGTAGACACTGGCGCCTGAGCCCTTCCTTATTAAGCAGCCCACCCTTTGTTGATTTCCTTAGTAAAGAACTTAAACAATTCCTTGCTGAGAATAAATCACCTGAAGTGAGTTCTACTACTTTGTGGGAGGCAGCTAAGGCTTACCTTCGTGGGGCTATCATATCCTACACATCAGCACAAAAGAAAAAGGCTCTCAAAACCCAGTTAGAGTTGGAGAAGAAAATTAAGGAGTTGGAGGGAGAATTTAAAAGTTCTCCATTCAGGTCCATTGGGGAACAGTTGGATGCTACGCGTTCTGCTTTAAATCAACTGTTAACAAAGAATGCAGAGTCTTCAATATTTTTTGCAAAACATAGGCTCTATGAATCAGGTAATAAACCAGGTCGCCTGCTGGCCCGTCTGGCCAAGGGGGGGAGCGGTTCAACCTCAATATCGGCGCTCCAAGACACCAATGGAGTTAGATGTCACAAATCTACTGAAATAAATAAAATTATGAAGGTCTTTTATCAGAAATTATATTCATCAGATGGTCTCACCTCTGAGGAGACAAGGGGAAGATTCCTTGGCAAAATAAAATTACCAACTCTCTCAGATGACCAAAAGGAAGGCTTATGCAAACCAATCACAGAGGAGGAGGTTCTGGAAACTATTCGGGTACTTAAAGGAGGGAAGGCGGCAGGGCCTGATGGGTACTGCCCAGAATTTTATAAAAAACTAGGGAATATCATAGTAAGCCCTCTTACAGACATGTATAGAGATTCTTTTGAAAATGGCTGCCTCCCCTCAACTCTTAATCTAGCTAATATCTCCCTTATTCTGAAGAAGGGCAAACCCCCCGACCTATGTGGCTCCTATAGGCCTATTAGCCTTATCCCGGTAGAAAATAAGTTGCTTACCAAACTACTTGCTAGGAGGTTAGAATTGCTTCTGCCCTGTATTATTAATCCTGACCAGATGGGTTTTGTTCATGGGCGCTACTCACATACAAACATTAGACGGCTGTTGAATATTATCCAATTTACTAACCATTTTAAAAAGAAGGCCCTCGCCATTTCTTTAGATGCCGAAAAGGCGTTCGATAGAGTTGAGTGGCACTATCTATATGACGTCCTTGAGAGGTTTGGTTTGGGGGGGGATTTCCTTAAGTGGATCCAAACTATTTACCACTCCCCCACGGCCTGTATTATAACTAATGGTCTGCGCTCGGGCTCCTTCCCTTTGGAAAGGTCCACACGCCAGGGCTGCCCTCTAAGCCCTCTGCTCTTCGCCATCGCTCTCGAGCCGTTGGCAGAAGCCATTAGATGCCATGGAGATGTGAGGGGTATAGCTGTCGAGGGTACCACTCACAAAATTGCGTTATATGCTGACGACATCCTTTTATTCCTTACCTCTCCTGAAACTTCTGTTCCCACCATCCTAGCAATAATAAACGAATTTAGCTATATCTCAGGCTACAAGATAAACTTTAGCAAATCCGAGGCTATGCCCCTGGGCAGCTTCAGTGATACCAGCATGTTAGTAAATTTCCCTTTCAAGTGGTCCACTGCTGGTTTCACATACCTAGGTCTAAAAATATCGCCAGATAACCACGACTTATGGAAATTTAACTTTGCCCCTGTACTTAATACAGTGAAACAAGATCTGGTTCGGTGGCATGATCTTCCGCTTTCACTTATTGGTCGTGTTAGCCTGATAAAGATGAACGTACTCCCTCGACTTCTATACCCTCTACAAATGTTGCCACTGCGCATCTCCAAAAAAGTTAACAAAGACTTGGAGAGATCCTTTTCAAAATTTATTTGGCACGGTAAAAGGCCGAGACAAAAGTTTAGTTCTCTGCAGTTGCCCAAAGAAAAAGGTGGTTTAGCGGTACCCAACATGCTCTTTTATAACTGGGCCTGTCACATTCGTACTCTTTGGACTTGGTTACACTCATATCTTAGGCTCGAAACTTGTGTAGACTCTTGGGCGTGCTCCCCTGAGTCCCTGTGGAGTTTGGTGACATGTGGACCGGAAAAAATTAAAATGAACATTAAGAATAACCCTTTAATTATCAACTCTATTAAAGTGTGGCGGGAGATCTCCGTTTACATGGATAGACGAGGTGTCAAATCCATGCTGTCTCCCATCTGTAATAATCAGGAATTTTTACCAGGCTTGAGGCTTTCTTTATTCCACTCATGGCGTGACAAAGGGATTCATGTGATAGGGGACGTGTTTGAGGTTAATACCTTGATGTCCTTTCAGCAGCTTCAAGACAAATTTAATCTCCCTAAAGATCACTTTTTTGCATATTTACAATTAAGGCATTTTGTTAATACACTTGTAAGGCCTACAGAGGACATTTCCATCTATAGTGAGGCAGAAAAGTTTATCCGTGAGCAGAAGGGTTTTAAGCACGGAATATCCCGTTTCTATTCTGTACTTTACTCTCAGGATAAATATGACACGACCAAATTATCACGCAAATGGGAGGGTGACCTGGGTAATGACTACAATGAGGAAGACTGGCGGGAAGCAGTGCACCTGGTGCAATCAACCTTCACTTGCAACAGGCTTGCGGAGATTCAATATAAAATATTACATAGGCTCCATATAGCCCCTGTTACCCTCCACAAAATATCTCGAACCATCTCTCCCATTTGCGGTAAATGTAACACAGACCTTGGGTCCCATTACCATTACTTTTGGGGGTGCAATCGGATTGCTAGATACTGGAATCACGTAGCCCGAGAACTGAGCGGGATCTTTAAGACTACAATAAGTAAGGATCCAGGGTTATTTTTACTGGGTTTGCCCTCTAAAGTAGTTTCTCTCTCGAGAAATCAGTACAAATTGCTGGACAAACTTCTACTCCTTGCTCGTAAATGCATCCTGCTAAAATGGGTGAAAGACACCCCACCCACAGTAACTTTCTGGTACAGGGAGATCTTCAATGTACTGCCACATGAAAGGATGAGTGCAGTCCTTAGGGGTGTTGAGGGCTCATTTATTAAGATCTGGAACCCTGTCCTGGACTATATACCATCAGAGCTCAAACACACTCTGTTGAAAGGCCAATACCCTTCAGGGTGGAAGCAAATTATGCCTAGTGCCACGTAAAACATAAAATATATTTCTAGGATCACCGTTTACCACTCATGAGAGTCTGAGGACAATATACTTTACTCTATGAGATACTATCTGCTATTCTTAGTCTTCTTTTTTTCTTTTTTCTTTTTTTTTTTATGTATTTATTTTTATGTAGGTATGTGTGTATGTATATGTAGGTATGTATGTGTATATATGTATATATATATTTATATATATATATATATATTTATTTTTGCGATCAGTTTATCCACTGTTATTTTATGTAAAATGTCCCTTTTCACCCATTTTTATAATTCATTTATTTTTATTTATTGGTTTTGGGGGAGGGTGGGGGGTCTGACTGTATAGAATAACTGTTGAACATAACATTGCTGTGAGCCTTCTGTTCTGAAAATAATAAAAATATGTTTGAAAAAAAAAAAAAAAATAATGCAAGTTTAAGGCATTTCAGCATTGGCTTCACTTCTCAGGTAGATCACCGATTGGTACAGATCTTCACGGTCCCTTCAAGATTCATTGTAATATCTTGCTAACACTCTAAAGTAAGATGGTTAACGTGGTAAACCTTACCTACTAAACACCATGTTAGCATTGTGAGCTTACTTTAACATTTAATAAAGCCTTTCAGAGCTTTTAGCATGCCTGTAGACTCTCAGCCTTGTTTTCTCAAGTGGTGCTCTTAACTCTTTGTGAGGAGTTTTATTCAGGTCTAATTGCTTGTCCAAAATCTAGGCCTGCAAAATACAATTGCCCTTACTGTCCAATATTTCTAAACAGAGTTTCTGCTTGACACAGACTTCAACTGACTGCCTTGAATGACTTCTACGGTACTGATCAATGCTGTCCACCCTCCTGTCACCTCTACTTTTCCTTTAAGGCATTATAAACCTTGCCTTTTGCCTCAAGCGCAATAAAAAAAAAAATAGGCTTGCACTGCGGCCAAACCTGCAGCTAATTAATAGAATTCAGTTTGGATCACACAGTGAAAATATATGCAGTGAATAGACAAACACATACAGTACTGAGGCAGTGCAGGAATCAGTATTTGAGGAAGAACTTTATTCTGAAGCGCTCAGTATCATACTTTAGATTTTATTAAAATGGATAGCCTGAACGAAATCACACGGGGTTGGATAAATTACCATCTTAAGACTCAAATTTTAGATTCAAACATTCACAAACGTTGGTTTACATCACACTCCCAGTCTGATTGTCAATGCCGGTATCGAAGAAGGATGTTTAAAGGCAGACCACAGTCTGGGACGCTGTGTGACAGCCAAGCAGCTGGTAGGACCACCTCAGAATAATAGTCAGAGGAGAGTGTGATTCCTCTGGGGACAGCCTGTTCTCCTGAGTAGTAATAGGAAGGTTGTTGTTGTTGTGTGTGTCGGTGTGTGTGTGTTGATATTGGGGGGGTTACACTAGGTGGTGTGTGTGTGGAGTGTCTACATGCACACATGCACATTTATCTGTTTTATTGTGTGTTGGCGTATACATTTGTGGGCGTGGTACCTCATCACAGATGAACACCGCTCTCGACAGAGAATGAATGCTCATGTAATTCCAGCTGAAATGAAAAGTTCTCTCTCTTTTTTTTTTTTTAAACGAATATTCAACCTTTAGGAGAGAAAATTGCAAAGATATTTCGAGTTGATTGCCTTTGCACGGCTATATTTCTACTGAAAGTCTCTCCTCCACCACTCAGCAAAAGCACAGAGGATGATCTCCTGCTGGTGCTGTTGTATGAATGTTTTATAGATGGAGGGATGAAAAAGAGATGAAGCCCTGCTCAACCTCTATGCTTCTATTATTTTAAAATACTGTTTTAGAATATTATTTTCAGCTTGTCACATTTTCAGCCTGTAACATCTCTGACTGCACCTAACATCCTCATGTATAGAAAATTCTCGTATCTCCCTCTTTATTCTGACCTCCAGCACACTATACTGTGTGTGACTGTAGTAAAAGCTACAGTATAGACAGCAATATATACTTTATATAATTTAGATGAATCAAATGCTAATTTACTCTAATTGTTTTAAATTGGCAGTTGTGAATAACCTTGAA
This sequence comes from Sebastes fasciatus, assembly GCF_043250625.1. Lineage (NCBI taxonomy): Eukaryota > Metazoa > Chordata > Actinopteri > Perciformes > Sebastidae > Sebastes > Sebastes fasciatus. The sequence continues at coordinate 14,104,953 of NC_133813.1, forward strand.
TTCCAGGCAAATGATTTGTTAACTACAAATCTGCTGATTCAATCCCCTCTAGAGATGCGCTGGGGTAGTGCTCTTGGGCAAGGTCGCTGTCTCCCAAATTGAATGATTAAAAAAAAAGAGTAGATTTATACAGTAAATCTCTAAGGATGGAATGACGTGCACCAAGTAAGGTCACACAGTGGGAATGGATAGTGATACTGACACATGTTTTACAGCAAGATATATTAACTTTTCCAGCTGATGTGTGGTTGACTTTGGAGTCACTTTGATCCTCAAACTGAAACTCTGAGGTCATTGTCACCAAGACTCAGAGGGAACGATCCCATCCAGACATGTTTTAAGACATACACAAATACTCTATAGATGGCTCTTCCACAAAAAAAGTTCAATTAACTTGTTAAACGTTCTTAACGTTAAATCTATTCAAGTGTTCATACTGGGAAGTTGATTCACCTCAAAATAAATTATCCGCTGAGTTACAGGTGTCTCTTTCCCAATGTAAGTTTATGGGGAAAAGTATTTTTGGGCCCAATGGCACGTCGCATGACGGACACAGAAGTTGTAGTACCGCCGTTTGGTCACTATGAAAATTGGCATCAACGACTTGCGCTCTTCCTGGGGGCTTGGTTTCACCCAGGAGACCATTGTTCATGTCCCTGTGAAACCATGTTAATGTTGACTTATTTTACCGTAGCTTTGTAATGTAACTTCCGTAGCCTACTTTACTAACGCCAGTTACTTAACAAGCTTAATTATTTCATGTAACAAATATACTTATTTTAACCCCAACCACCTCTTTTCTAAGCTTTTGTTGCCTAAACCTAACCAGGTAGTTTTGTTTAATCAGTAAAACTAAATACTAAGTAAAGCTACGATGTAAGTTTATTTTGAAAAGAGCATGTATGCATGTAACTAGCGTAAACCGACACGCCGTCCCTGACACGTCCAAAACTGACGCTAGAGGGAAGTAGGTGTATCTGCGGGTCCACAGTACTACAGGACATGTGAAAGTGCCCCTAGTGTCAAACTCTGTGCATACTTCCTTCTGCACAGTGAGGTGCACTTTTTTTCAAGGCTATATGGTTTTTATTACAGACCATGAGGTAAACACATTTACTGTGAAACTACTGTGAAAACACTTTTCTTTCAACTTTAGTTGAAGCTGCCACCTATAAGCTCAGGTCAACACAAGCACCATCATTCTCTCCCACACTCGGAGCCTCAAACTGCATAAACCACAGCTCTGACACTCTACTAGTGAATTATGGCCTGCATCTTCTGTAAAACACACCTACTGTAATTTACCCTCAGGCAGGCCCTGAGGTAGGGATCAGCCTATATAGCCAAAAAAAGATGTGAGGACGAAAGAGGAGCAGCGGAAAATACTGTGTTAGGTTCACGGTTTCCTGCCTGCCACAGTTTGTGGGCTCAGTGTGCAGATAATTAAGGTTGAGGGTGGACAGCTCCCTACAGCGCCGCTGTGGCAGCGCCGTGGACCGGGGCTATTCATTTTCACAAAGAGGGAACACAGCGGACGCTAGGCGGGGGCCACTGGGGAGCTCTATAGGGAGCTGAGCTGTACGGTGGCACAAATAGGGAGGCTGTGAAGACGTGGAGTACTTTATTTACTCTGTTCATTTCAGGCCGGTAGAGCAGCAGAGACTTTCCTACTGACTAGCACCACATTTTACGCAGGTTTGGAGGTTTGTTTCCAGCTGTGAATCGGTCCCATCTGCCACAGAGAGGTTTAGTTAAAGTGGCTCTTTTTTCCAACCTGCAGTAAATATTGCGGAGGAAAGAAATCCTCTCCGCTGCTCTTTGTACCCACTCACTTATTCACTGTTTACTGTCCGTGCCCGATGCCTGCACTGTGCTCCCGTCTGGAGTTTGATGTTTCATTTGTTTATTTTGTGCATTAGAATACCAGTGGACATCCAGAGTGAAGTGGTTGAGTGACTGAGGGAGTGGGAGCGATGAAGCCAGATGGATATGAATGTGAGAGCCCTCATTGTTTGTTGCCTAAAAAACTCCAGGCCCTGCTGCTGCTGCTGCTGAGCTCAGTCCTTCTCGCTTCCTCTGCAGCACTCCTCAACCGAGGGAGTCCTCTTTATTTCCAGCATCTGTGCTGTGATGAGAAACACCAGCTAACTAGGCCACTGCATAATAAGCAAGAATAGCAGCAAAGAAAAATGAATAAAAAAAGAAAAGAGGGGGAAAAGAATCAGTTCACGAGGGGGGAAAGCTTACCCAACATGTAACTGCTGACAAAAGTAATTCTCTGAGCAAATATTGTCCTTATACGTTTATTGCAGATGCATTCATTTATTATTGCTTACATTTACCTATAGCTTCTGCAGAGGTGCATCAGAGTTCACATCTCATTTCGGCGCTGAAGCCCCTGAGCTGTACTGTCATGTGACAATGCACCTTGCTGACTTTTCGTTTGGTGTGTGTGTCAACTGCAGTCCTGGGATCCCTCCTGGTGCTGCAACGCTTCTGTGATACTCAGCATTTTAGCCCTTGATTCACTTTGTCAACAGCTTCATTATTGTCTACTAGGAGGTGGCAGATGCGGGAGTCTTCACCGCTTCTCTTTCATGCTTTTCACTCGAGTTCTTTCTTGTATTTTGCGCACGCTCTTGTTATTACTCCTTATTTCTGCAATGTTTAAAGTGGCTTTAATTGATTTTTTTATAATAACAATGTGACAATATGAAAGGGGCTTCTCGTAGTGATGAGTCTACAGGGAAATATAACTTGAATCTGCAGTTCCCCTCGGCTTTATGGAGCTTTATAACGAGTTTCAGCTCATCGTTTTCAGAAAAAAAAGCTCTAAAAAGCCACAGTACTCTACCTGCTCAGCACCGAACAGCAGAGAGACACAGGTAGAGACTAACGGGTGAACATAGTGGAGCGGACAGATATTTTTCTGGTAGAGACCAAAACCAGAGCTAAGTCAGTCAAATCAGTTATTGCAAGTTTAAACGCACATTATGGCTGCAACTAACGATTATTTTCATTGTTGATTAATCTGTTGATTATTTTCTCGATTAATCGATTAGTTGTTTGGTTTATAAAATGTCAGAAAATGGTGAAAAATGTCAATCAGTGTTTCCCAAAGCCCAAGATGACGTCCTCAAATAACTTGTTTTGTCCACAACTCAAAGATATTCACATATAAGAAACTGGAAAAAGAGATTTAGACTTTTTTTCTTAAAACAAAAACCACTCAAACCAATTAAAGCAACGGTTGCTAGAAATGAGGCAATTATGATTAAAAAAGTTTTTCTTATAAAACGGAGCCATGAGGAGGTGCAGAAGTTTAGTTTTCTCTCAGAACACTTGAATTACAATATGCTGAAAGGTTATTATGGGATTTTTTCCCAGTGATGCCAAAAACATTCTGCTTACTGCAGGTTTAATCGATTATCAAAATAGTAAGCGATTAATTAAATATTTGACAACTAATGGATTAATCGTTGCAGCTTTAACACACATAACTGACATTTTCCCCGCCTTGTCTCTCTCTCTTTCTCTTTCTAGTGTAGAGCATGACTTTCGCCTGCAGGAAGGGCAGGTGGTTCGCACATGGAAGGTGGGCGACCCTCCCGAGGGCTCGCCACAGACGCCGACTCCCCAGCCCTCCACGCCCGACCAACAAGACTCCCCTCAGCAGGTGCGACCCCCTGCCACCACCAAGAAGAACAGGAAGAAATGCTTCTGGTTCCTCTGAGTTCTAGAGGTTGGAGAAAAAGACACTTTGATACTACAATGCACTGCGTGAAAAAAAACTACAAAATGATAAACTATGGAGGTTTCAACTGGAGAATTAAAATGCAAACATGAAACTGTGGGAGGAGAACGGGTTACAAAGGCTATGATGATGTTACCGTTGGAGTTGATGAGAATGGGTTGACTGGGGCGCACATGTTGTTGCTGCTCTTAAAATGCCTCTTCAGCACTTACAGGTTTGATACTGGTGCAGGGAAGTAAAAGTGCTGAAGTCAAATAAAAGCAAAAGTTCAGTCCACAATATGACTCACACTTAGGAAGCAATTAGGAGATATAAAGAGAATATATAGCGGTGGAACGGGGCAAAGGGGCACCGTACAAGAGGCAATACAGCAGAGAGGAGGGAGAATATTTATAAAAGATGAAATGAATAAAGTTTATAGGCAAAGAGAGAAAAACAAAGAGAGAGGATTCATCTTCATTAATGGACTAATGAGGGTCAGAACACCAGCTTTTATATCCAGAGACATTTAAAAAGAATTATTATGACCTGTATTTAAAACTTTTAATATACTGTAATTGATAAACAAACTACTACACATGTCTACACGCACATACACACATACGCATACATAAACAAATGACATATTTACAAAAAAAGGCATAATATATAAATTGAGAAATCGAGTGAGTTCAGAGCTATTCTGCTTGGAAGCTATATTTCAGATATGGATTACTGCTCTATAAAAATATTTTACCACAGCTGGTTGTGTGTGTTTTCATTCTAGGTTCAACAGGTGCTACTGTTGCTGCGGTGGAGCAGTTTTAAATGCTTTACTTTATATACAGTAAGGTATTTCAGTCTGGGAGTTCCCAACCTATAGAGGCGAAGCCCCTCTCCTTCCAGTGGACCCTACTTGACCTTATTTCAGAAAAACGGTAGTCAACGGCAAGAGATAAATATTGTTTTATCCTGATTGAATTGCACCATGATGTTTGTCAATTTAAAAGATAATTTTGCAAGTCAAGAAAGTGCATAGCAAATAGTTGTTTGCTGCATGTGAGTGCGCCCCACTGGCTAGTTCACGGCCACTGCTCCGCACTGAAATCGTACCGCGGTTACAACCTATAAGGCCGTATGCCATAACCATTTTGAGAGCCGTGCGGAGGCAATAGAAATGCTCCTAATCTCGCATTTAGCACCTTTTAAGTGAACTAGTAAATGTACTCAATTACTGTCCACCACTGGCTATTATTATTAGCCATTTTATAAGTCACTTTTAGGACACAAGGATATAAATGATGGCAAAACAGAAACATGTTATACATTTCTAAGATGCAGAGAGCGGTCGCCTCTCAGTCCTCAGATGGCGGCTCAGACAGCCCACTTTCCTGGACACTTCAGGGCAAGTCTCAGGAAATTAAGCCTCAGCTGTTTGATGGCTGTGAGAAGCCCCAAATATTACTACTTAGTAATTCATGACACACATAAGCTGCTTCTATGAGGCTCTGAGGTGGTATGAGATCCTGGCCTAATTTATTCCAAACTTCGGAAAGTGTTCGCTCTCAGTTTGTTTGCCCGCTTGTTTGGATTTGTACGACCGCTGCCAGCTCCCACTTTGCCTCAAACAAAGCAGTTCATTTTGTTTTTGTTGGGTAGAGTTATTGGAAGGAATATGTCCACAGTCCTTCATGTACTGGACTTGTAGCTGCCACTTTTTCTTTCAGGGCTCTGAAAACACCAGTACACAACCATGCATATGTACACGTGAGCACGCAACATGAACCTCAGCTGAGGCCCTCAATTTAACTGCGTGTCCTGCTGTGCTGCACTGAGGTGTAGAAGTTGAAAAGCTTGTGCTGCACGTACCGCCGCTTGAAAATAACACATTTACACACAAACCGCATCACCACACACTTCACACACACACACAGAGCTAACATATTGTTCTCCGACCAACACAATGCATTATCTCCCCCGCAGTTGTTCCTCTCTCCCTCGCAACCAGGCGCACACGCTCGCTCCTAGTAGCTCAGTGTGTGCCGCGCGATGCTGAGAGGAGTGTAGAGTTGTCAGTCATTAATCTGCTACAGCACAGCCTGTAATCCTGATGACAGAGCAGAGCGGGCTTACAGAGAGCAGAGAGGATCTGAGCCCAGCCTGGAGTGGGGAACAAAGGAGCCAGAGAAGACTGGCTTTGAATCCATAAAGAGAAAAGAAGTGTGTGTGTTAGTATATGTGTGTGTGTGTGTGTGTGTGCGCGCGTGCGTGTATGGATTGTGTGGTGAGGTAGGTAACTATTTTGTCAGCAATGCTGCAGTGCTATTCAAGAATGCTGGCACACACAAAAGGGAGAAAGGCTTTACATGGAAAGCAAGGCGGGCTGCCGGTGTGTCACACTGACACATCAGGTAAATGGGCTGTGTGGTCATTATGGCGCTCCGGAGAGAAGAGAGAGAACATTTAGAGGGCCTCTTCAAAGAAACATCAAGGGTCAAAGTTGGCTCACGCAATTCGGCGCAACATCAGTCGACTTGAAATGAAGGAGAAAAAAGAAATACCCATGTCTTGAGGCATCAACAAGCGTGCATAATGGGCATGTGAAAACAACTACAACTGCCTCTGCATGCTGAGAGGAAGCAGCAAAGCTAATACTGCATGAGTCATTGAGCTTAGGCTGCTATAGAGATATTATGTTTCACTTTACCACATTACAACTAAAGAGGTCATTTTACAGTCAGTCAGATCGGGAAGGTGCTGGAGACACAACCTGTCCGCGCGTCCAGCACATATTATTTGAAGGCTGAATACAATAAAGCAGGGGTTCTCAAATCTTTTAGGGCCAGGGACCCCCCTCTTAATTATAACTTAGAATAAAGCTTCAGTAGGCAGAACGTTGTTGGCATCATTGGGCAAAAATTCCACAATAACCTTTCAGCATATTGTAATTCAGGTGTTCTGAGAGAAAACTAGACTTCTGCACCTCCTCATGGCTCTGTTTTCAGGCTTTAGAATATCTAGCCTGTGACGGGAGACTTTGGCCAATCACAGGTCAGAGAGAGAGAGAGAGCGTTCCTATTGGCTGTGCTCCGGCTGGTGGGCGGTGCTTGGTATTTCCTCAACTGATCTCAACATGGCTGCCAAACTTTCTCATTTTACAGCTAAACAGTACGCTACAAGATGTATCTGAAAACATTTGATGAGAGAAATAGGCATTACAGTAACAGAATATTGATTCATATTTGACCAGCGCTGCCTAGTTTGACCGTTTGATCGGAGTTTGAGAGTGATTGACAGCTGCTCAGAGACGGCACGGCTCCGGTTTGTGAAATATTGCAGATGCCATTAGGAGCACCGAAGGACACTGGAGGACACAGAGGCACATGATTTTTTTCAGACTACCTGTCTCATGCACTACTGTCAGGATATAGTGACCGTTTTATAAAAATAACTTTTTTTAATATATTTACTCCATTCCTACCCACTGCAGCTTTAAATATACTGCTTCCAACCATTTGTACTCTTAGATGCCATTGGAACTATTTGTATTCTAAAACTTGTCCACCTAAATACTTCAGACCTGTTTGATAGTGATAAACAGAAACACATTTCAATATGAATCATGTTAACACCACTTTGTTTTGCCCTGATATTCCAGGTACTTTGTCATCAGATGATGTTTAGCTTGGCCGGCCTCATGGCTTCGTTCGCTAACACCTAAAGACGCGTGATGCATTTTAGACGCTGTCGCTCGATATAACTGTCGTCATATTTTCTCAATTTAGCTAGTTTGGGCTTAGTGTCGCTTGACAATATGGACTGACTCACATAGCCTATTTCTCCATGCTCACCAGCTGGCTAGCTGGCTAATAAGCTAAGCTATAAGCAGCAGCAGGAACGGTTGGTTGCGCCCTGAGTGAAGTGACTGATTCATGACAAATTGACCTGATGTGTCACAATAGAGGCATGCGAGAACAACACATTTTATTATGTTTTTTTAAAATCTCATCACAAATCATCAAGTCATATAGCAAAAGGAGCAAGTCTCTTTATGTAATACATACATCATTGACTAAGTATTTTAAGTTACAGTATACATGAACTAAAAAGCAGACATTTTTTGCAGGTCCAAGCCAAGTTTCAAGTCTTAATGGACACAATATGCTTGTTTTATTGGCACAAATGGTCCCCATCTGGAGATGTGCACTTTTTAATGATATAAAACAATATTATAAGTTATAGGAAATTATTTCACGGACCCCCTGACAGAGTGCCACGGACACCACTTTGAGAATCACTGCAATAAATGATGCAACATAATCTTCTCAATGACTTAATAATGATGCCGATAAACAAGCCCCTAAAGTTGCAATGATACTTGAAAGAATTTTCTTTTCTTTGAACCGAGATAGGAGCCTCATTAGTGCCCAAATAAAAGAAAAATATGGATTGAATGTGGACCAGGGGATCCAAATTAAAAATACACACACATACATACACACACACACAATGCCTGGGCGTATCCTCTGGCTCGGCTCTCTAGATTTCAGAGGAATCACACACACACACACACCGGTCATATCTAAATGTGTAGCACTGCAGCACTGTGTGTGTGTAAATGTGTAAATAATGAATTAAAAAGTGCCCATTTGAAGACGACCTGCCAAGTTTCTGAGTCAACTGCGATAGCTGCAGATTGGTTTAATAAAATATGAGTTAAATTCTCCCCTGCCACTTCTGATCACTGATGCAAAAATGGGCAATGAAATGTAAATACATGGTGGCTCGTCTGAGAAGGACGGAAACACTGCAGACCTGCAACACCATTCTCCATACGTAGCAAGACACACGACCAGATGGCACACATGAAAAGCGCTCTCTGGCAAGGAGAAAAAATCCAGAGTGCTGAATTTGTCAATAAGTTGCGTAAGTTTTGATTAGTTTTGGACATTTTGCCTCCACAGAAAACTTCAGAGTAGACACACACACACTCACACACACATTGAGAAGATTTTAAGGAAGAGTGGGATGCTATTCGACAAGGGCCCAGACTGAATTCAAACCAGAGATGTTGGAAGAGGTTCAGAAGAATCCGAGGAACCCCTCATAGATGGGGCTTCGGAGGAACATCAACAGCTGTGAGTAAAGTTTTCACTGTGTGCTCATTCCATCACTTTTAATGACTTGTGTTAAATGTTTTGGTTACGATATGTGAGCATCATCATGGTGTGTACACTGTTAAGTTCACTCATACATCAGTTAAACCTGCAGTAGGCATAATATTTTTGGCATCATTTGGCAAAAATCCCATAATAACCTTTCAGCATATTGTAATTCAAGTGTCCTGAGAGAAAACTAGACTTCTGCACCTCCTCATGGCTCTGTTTTCAGGCTTTAAAAAATCTAGTCCGTGATGGGAGACTTGTGACCGAGGCTTGGCATTCCTTTAAGAGATCTCATCATGGCTGCCAAGTTCGCAAACTTTCTCATTTTACAGCTAAACCGTGCACTAAAAGATGATTCTGAAAACATTTGAAACGAGAAATAGGCATTAACGTAACAGAATATTGATTCATATTTGATCAGCGCTGCCTAGTTTGACCGTTTGGTCAGAGTTCGCAAGTGATTGACAGCTGGCTCTCATAGACAGCAGATGGACAGCAGATCCCAGATCAGCTCTTACTGCTTGTTTTCCTCCGGTCTGTGAAATCTTGCAGATGCCGTTAGGAGCACCGGAGGACACCGGAGGACACCGGAGGACACCGGAGGACACCGGAGGACACAGAGGCACATGCTTTTTTTTCCAGGTTACCTGTTACATGTACTATTGTCACAATATAGTGACCGTTTTTATAAAAAATAAAAAAAAATTTTATCATATTTTCTCCAATCTCGCCTACTTCAGCTTTAATCCTAAGGCTGAAACATGAGTCTCCAAGTTGCATGTGGGCAAACGTGCCCGGGGGTCTTTTATATTTGTATAAATTTGTATAAATATATATTTTTTTCAGTCCTGCATCTCCTCAGTCTCTGTCTTTCATGGTCTCTACCGTATCTGTGTAACTCAGCCGAGCCGACCAACCTTGTGATGTCACAGGCTAGACTGCTGCGTAATTGCCACAAAAGCTGCAGGAAAGATGAAATAGATGTTCTTTATACTCTTAAACGTTAACATTTGTCATGTTTGTTATATAATAGCTCATTAAAGTGGAAATCCCTTAAGTAAACCAGCTTAACTTGGTTGAACATTTCATTTCCACTTTAAATTCATGTTTCTGTTACTCAAATTGGTCTTCTTGCATCCTATTTTATCATCTCAACAGTACCAGACACAACATCATCCCCACCAACGCAGCAGTCCCTTGTGTTGTCTGAACACAGGGCTGTTTTCAGTCTGCCACACATCATTTGGAGGCTGGTGAGAGTTTGTTTAAGTCCACATATACTGCGTGGGTTAATCACTGACCCCAAACACAAGTAAGAGATCTCACAGCTCATAAACAAAAGAAATAAAAAGAAATCCACAGACAGTATTCACAGCTTCAAAATGTGAACTACTTACCATGAAATTGTCAAGCAGCAAAACTCATGTTGCCAAACAATAAGAGTTTATAAAACAGTAAAAAAAAATGTGAACAAAGAATAAAGAGTTCATGGCTGTGCTGCCTGCGGGGCAGTCGATGTGCTCAGGAACACGTTTGACAATTATTTTCAGGGGAATGTGTCACTGTTTGAGAGGAGTTTTCTGAACATCAAAGTCAGTCTCTCTGAAGACGCGTTAGATAACTTCAAAGTCCTGTGACTGCTTTGCCGAGAGGTGTTTTTCCTTTGTTTTCTTCAGCTAGTTTGTTTTCTACTCCGTTGTGGAGCAGATGATAAAGACTGTGAGAGCATATTGCATCATGAACCTGTTCTTTTGTAATTTACCGTTCAAGGTCACAGTGGACATTGAACATGACTTTATATTCTGACAGGTTGGTTTCCGAGCAGGACGCTTGGGGAGACTATTTTCATGCAGATTTTTTTCCTATTCAAAACTTGCCATGAATTGGCAACAGACAAATTTATTATTAACATTTTGAAACTTTTTCTCTGTGTATTGTACATTTATCCTTTTAATTAGAAGTGTTCTATGAGTCGTTCTTCTCTTAGGCTCTTCATTTTTTTTGATCCACAACAGACAGCTCATCCAAGAATTGCTGATTTTCTTTCAGATCAATGGTTCATATGTAGATCCTTGGCTGTCTGTGATGGACCTGAATAGAATCCTGCAGGAATGAGTCCTAAAACCTGGAAACGAGTTATCAATTTAGCACTTCTGGTTCCCTCTCTTGAAAGTCAACAGGGTTTTTGAATTGGTTTTTAGTTAGATGCCTGAAATAAGGTCTGTGGTTAACACAAGCTGAAGAGATTTGTTGTTGTTCTACGATATAAAATACATCAATACCCCACTCGTGAATTTTGAAGCCTTTATGTGTCTTAAAAAAGGCGTTTGCTAACAAGTGGCTAAATGAGACTACTAAACGTCATCACACCGACTCGTCCTCCTTTACAGCCTCGTTGTGTATACTCACGCTAATGCGACCATGATGTAGTTCGTTCATAACCTAACGTTAGCTTTTTACTTCTGCCGATTGCATTCACAAATCATAAAAGTGGTGTTCATTTGTGAAGATTTTCTTACTGAACAAAATGTGTAAAAGTCTCATAAACATGTGTTTGCCACAGAGTTTATTTTCTGCAATAATCCAAAACCCAATGGAAGGATCCCATTGGCTTTTTGTCGAGGGAACCAGGGAGATGCTAACTTCCTGGTTGGCCTACAAAAATATGTCATCTTGGAGCACTCTATTGTTATTGGGGTCGCTGCTTGCATTTACCTGAAGGTCTTCTGTTACAGCTCCGAAGTGGTCTTAGCAATCAATATCCTGCTTTTTCGAACATTACCTGATAAAAAAACTTCTCCAGACTAGTACTAGTATTAATTCAAATCATCCTGCAAATAATAAATTATGATTTAATTGGTTATCACGCTTTCTATAATAATTTTAGTATGCATTATAATGAACTCAGCCAATAATCACCTTTAATTTCCTTGATAGAGACGTGATAGTTTTGATATAAAAATGTTTATGTTGACATAATATTCAATCCACCATTTCCAATGAACCTTTAAACTCAACATTATCTTATTATTACTTGCATTATCTTTGATTGATGATCAGTTCTAGCGCCTTTTTAGGAGAATTATCTGTAAACAAATACATATAAATAAATTATTTCTCAAAATCTGGTGCAAAAAAAGTGCGTATTGGTAAACAACAACTTGTTTTGCTTAGAGTTATTAGTGAAAAACAGTTGTGAGGAGAAAGTGGAGGAGAAACTTGAGGAGGAGGTGAACTAAATGAAATCATTTCTATGATCTACAAAGCTGCAGAGCTCTGTTTCATCTCTTTATATTGTAGCAGAGAAATCCAGTCTTAACTTCTCATCCAGTGCCAGAGTATATTGAATGTTTACAGCTACCACTGTATTACATGGAGAAAATGCAAATGGCTGGAGTTGATAGAAAATTTAGGGATTACCAGAATATGTGATGCAACATGTCCCAGTTTGTTAATTTTAGCTGAATCTTTGTGTGTGATTATTCAAGAAGAACTGTTAGAGCGAGCCTGGTGAAAATGATCATCAGTACACATTACTGTTATGTTACTAATGGAATTCTTCCGGGGCAGTAATTCCAATTAATGCCACAGCATTAGTCATATAATGATGCCAGTGGAGACCGGTTATGTGTGTGGCAGGTAGATGAGGTTCATATAATATGATGCATGTTGTCCAGAGGATCCCCTTCTAATTAAGAGGAGTTGTAGGCATCAGCCTCTTAGGGCTGATTTGATGTTGTGGGAAATAAAAGCAGCGACTAGTCCTGTGCCAGACTTTGTATCAAAATAGATGTAAAAATATATATATATATTCAAATATCTAATAAAAAAAGTTAGAAATATGTACTGTATGGGCACTAATATAACATATTGAACTCAACATTTTGTGAAAGTTAGATGAGAAGTGGTAATTTATGAAACTATTCCTTTAAAATACGGTATTATTAATGTCAATGCAGCAGTCAACAACCCACAGATTTGTATTATTATAATCCAACACATATAATGATTTCTCAATTCTCTAACTGCAAATTATCACCACTCAAGTTTCTAGTCTTTCCCATCTGTGTAGAATTGCAACATTAATATTTAAGAATATCGTGATGGTCTTCTTACGCACCATGAAGGAGGTTTTTTTTCTGATTGCTTCAGATTGACCCAGTTAAAGCAGTGGATTTTTTAAATGCAGGGATATCGCTTCACAATGCACAGACTGCTGCGGTGCCAAGGGGAAAGGCATGTGGCCAAAAAATAATACAACAAAAATATTCCATTGCCTCAAGGGGAAATATTATTTTCAAATATTTTTTCCTCCAAAATCCTGAACACATCCTCTGGGTTCAGGATAAAGCTTTTTTTAATACTGAAATCACACAGACCAAACAATCAGTTTAGACATCATTATGTATGTGTTTCATATTATAGCAGACAAAGCAGCCACTCCACAGATGCTTTAGTGCTGTTTTTCCTCTTTTTCACAAAATGATAAGGGTTTGTTCCTGCAGGAGAAAGGAGGTGAAAAATGAATGTGCAGGGTGTTATAGCTCAAATACTTCAATACTGAGTACACAGCGTTGTGAGACGGAGTATTGATGATGACACAGAGATCATTAATATCAGTCCATTGTGACCTTTTCATACCAACGTTGTGCTCTAGTGATGGAAGACATACTCAGATTGTTTACTTAAGTAAAAGTTTCAATACCATCTCAAAATACTCCATTAAAGTCCTGCATTCAAAATCAAGAAGAAGTACGGAAGTATTATTATCAAAATGTACCTTAAGTATCAAAAGTACTCATTGGGCCTCAAACTGTTAAATGAAACCATCTGAGAAATTTAGATAGGAAATACATTTTTGATGGAAATGCTTACAACTCATAGACATCTGAAACATGTGACAAGGCGCCTCAACTAGACATGGCTCTTTTTGTGAGGGATCACAAAATCAAAACTACTTGATTAATCTTAAACAATGTGTATAGCTAGGCTACTTCTCTTAAAGAAAGGTAGTGGAGTCGAAAGTAGAATATTTTCCTCTGAAATGTGGTGGAGTAGAAGTATAGCTTAGATAAAATGGAAATACTCAAGTAGCCTACTTCAAAACTGTACTTAAAGGAACAGTGTGTTACATTTTTGGGGATCTATTAGCAGAATGTTTTCATTAGTGTATAATCACCTGAAACTACGAATCATTTTTTTATTAGCGTAGAATGAGCCCTTCATATCTATTAGGGAGCAGGTCCTCTTCACGGAGTCCTCCATGTTGCTCCGCCATGTTTCTACAGCAGCCCAAAACGGACAAACCAAACACTGGCTCTAGAGAGAGCCTTTCACGTTTTTACGTTACCTGAAGGTTCTCCGACAAGCTTGTAAAACTGCGGTAACGTAACGTCGCTCCTAAAGTGGTGTTGTTGTGGTATGGATGGCCTCTGAGCGAGGCGAACAGCTTTACCACGGTTTTGGACATGGCGGCTCACGTTACCACAGTCTTGGAAAGGGAGGAGTGAGTGGCGGCGTACTCAGTTGGTTGCAATCTGCAACCACACCACTAGATACCACAAAATCCTACACACTGTCCCTTTAAGTACAGGACTTGAAGTAAGTAAATGTATTTAGTTACTTTCCACTAGTGATTCTAATGAAGATAGGCTAAATATGTAGGCTTGTGCAACAGTTTGGATTTTGTTATATTTATGAAAACAAATAATTTTGGACCATGTACACCAATGACTCAAGAGGATAAACAATACTATATCACTATGTAATGTGATGGGGGCTAATAATATGATGGTTCTATTGCAAAACATTTCTAATCATTATTATTATTAATAATAATGTAGTTTATTCATTTTATGCCGCTTTGTCAATTTAAATTATGATTAAATTGTTGAGGCCTATAAAGATGCTTATTGTAATTTGCAGTATCTATGGGGAGTTTTTTTGGCCATTTTTTAACCATGTTGAAAATGTCACTAACAAGGACAATTAATGAGGAAAAAGACGGTTTATTTAATTAAAACTGTAACGAGCTGCACCATAAGGACATTTTGGGCTGCAGGCAGCCACATAAAGGACATAAAGGACATCTGATCCGTGGCTCCCATGTTGAAGCAGTCACTTGATATCTTGCTTGTTCTCACTTGACAACATCCTTCCTGTTCCTGCACAACACCTGATGTTTTCTTTTCACGACATCGGACGTCAAATTCCGGCAATGAGAAGCACTTTCGGCAGGCAGGAGCTCATCAGTGTGCAGGTGTGCAGGGACGGCGCGTGAAGCACACCTGTAGGTCTCCGTCTAGTTAGAGGAAGGTTTCTGTGCAGTCATGCTGCGTGTTGTTGTGGCGCTGTGGATGGCAACTCTGCTCCACTTCTGTAATGCAACCATCTACACCAACGACTGGGCGACGAGAGTCAGAGGAGACCGACAGTCTGTGGACAGGATAGCACAGAAATATGGATTCACTAATATGGGTCAGGTGAGTGTCTTCCAACATCCAACATCCAACTAAGACACACTGAGCATGCGCAGCCTTGATCTCAATTGTTGTCTTTTTTTTTATTTTGTTTATTTGTTTATTTGTTTTGCACAATTTAAGACTATACAACATAACAAAAAAACAAATGAATAATATACAGTGCAGGAAGAGGCAAAAAAAAAACACTGGGCTTATCTGAAACCTCCACCTTTAGAGACAAGATTAATATAAATAAATAATATGACTACATAATAGTGATAACAAACAATAGGACAAGATATATATATATATAAAAACAACAATAACAATACGGTAAATATATAAAAAGACAAGTGTGTGTGTGTTGAAAGGAAGTGTATGGTTACTGTTTTTGAGGAGGATATTGATTTAAATATCTATAAAGACTTCTGGGAAATCGTAACCAAACAACATTGTGTTAGTAGTTTTTAATCTTCTTCTTAAAGTGTTTAATTCCTCAGTCTGTCAGTGTGTTGATGTGAATAGCTGCTGTAGTGTGTGTGTGTGTGTGTGAGGCCTCTTAGTCAACCAGCTCCAGGCCTCATCACAGCACAACAGCACAACTCATCACAGCACTACAGCACAACTAATGACACAAACACATCTAGACTAAATCCAGTGTACAATATAATGATTGTTGCTGATAATATTGTCTCAAATCTTAAAAAAAAAACTTCTCTAACTCACCACTACTTAATAATTGTAAGATTAGTATTCAATATAGATTTAATCAGAGGTTAACCGTGCCCTATTTAGACATCTGTAATGTCATATAAAACAATATTATTGCAAATATCCAACTGGCGTAGTGACAAAAAAATTGTGTTATATTTGTATTTTTATTAGTTTAAGTGCAATAAATGAGTAGAATAGAATACTTTTTTTGTCTACTTTTTTATGTGCAAAACTAGGGATGCACCGATACGATACCGGATCAGATATCGGGCCGATACTGACTGAAATAGCTGGATCGGGTATCGGGGACAACATTCAATTCTATATTAATATACTATATACATTATATACTGTAATTCCTGTTTAAGTTTTGACCAATTTCTTGCTGCATTAAAAAAATGCAAAATTTGTAAATCTTGTTAATGTTGAAGATTTTTTATCACTAAGTTACTGGTGTACAATTTATTTTTTTAATAATAATTAATAATTCAGTAAATTTATATCCATGTATTAATTTGTTACATTTTGTTTTACAAAGTTAGGAGGAAAACAATATTTTAGCCTGATGTTGCCTTACACATAACAGAATGATCCCAGTCACTTCCACACAGTGAGTCATACAGATTATTAATAAAACACTGGTGCATTCTTATGCAAAAGGCAGAAATCTGTCTTTGGTTTGCATGTGCAAAAATCTGTTATTAAAAAGGGTATATTAAAACATATTTACAGAAAAAACACAATGCACAATAGAAGCTCCACTAAAAGAAGCAGCAGGTACTCGATGGTGAGGACTGAATCCAGGTTGAATAAATGGATATAAAATGCTGTGTGCTGAGGTAGCACGCTGGCTTCAAAAAGTGTCTGTCCTTACTAATTAAGGTATCTTATAGCAACAGGGACAAACTATTTTCTATAGATGTAATACATTCATTGTCTGCCATCTGCTTGGCATAAACTAGAGTTATGTTTAATTTAATTTTTAGAGCTGCTTAAAATTATAAAAATGTAATAAGCCTAACTGGTAGAGGTAGTACTAAACTGCCGCTAAATTACTGCAGAATGAAGTTAAAATATTAGCCCAATTATTATTACAGTAGGACTGGAAGTTTTTACTTTGGAGGAGTCCTGGAGAACTTTTTATATCGGAAGTCAGCAGCTGCTCATCTACATTACTAGCCTGCCGGGATGTTGGTCGGTGTGAGAGGGATACCAAGCTGCCAAATAAAAAAAAATTAAATCACATTTTATTCTCTCACCTCTTGCCTTCATTTCATTATTCTAACCCCCCCTGACCATATAAAATTAATTATCCAAACAGTTAAACCTCAAAGATCCAGCACGTTATGGCCATTTCAGTCAGAAACTCATTTACTACTAAAGAAATAATAATAATAAACAAAAACAGAAATCAATCAAACCTGAGAGGTCAATATAGCCACAGAATGACCCAATAAAAACCGAATCAATAAATAATAAAGCAAATAAATAAAACGGAGCGAGGTATAGAGGCCAGGCCCATAAAATTCAACACATGTTCTCCCTGGGGAGAGGTGCTGTAATGAAAGTTGCAGGTCTTGGGTCCATGTTTCACTCCGGGTGATATGAACCAGGAAGACCCTCTGATACTTTTATATTACTGAGGTCAGAAACACAACAGAACCCTCAGGGAGGAAATTAGGACCATCATTTATTCTTGTCAGTCACAGAAAATAGTCAATTTATGACACTTTTTATATTAAACCAGACTTCCTTTTCTTATATATTACAAAAAATGTGTTTACGTCATGGCATTATGGACACACACACATGAGCAGCAGTGTGGCTGGTGTCTCAGGTTGCCTGAAAAACTGTCACAGGTGTAAGGTAGCCGCCTTAATGAAACCCAGTGAAGGCCGCTTCATAATTTAACAGCTGTTTAGTACAGTCAGTGACAGAGCAGGACGAGCAACACGCCTCCACCTGAAAACAAATTAATTTACAGGATTTAATGTCTGCTTCACCAGATTGGAAGCCTGAAGAGTTATTACAGTTTTCGCCACCACGAGACGGCGAAGAGGTCCACCGTGTCCAACAAAGAGGTGTCTGTTAGCGTCGCCAAGGAGACCAAGGTATAGTAATGGGATATGAGGAGACTCTGCTGGATTATTAATCAGCAGCATGTTCCCTCCCTCCCTCCCTCCAAACACATGAGCACACACATGTTCATGTGCTAACCCCGTCTACACACTCATCTCCTCACATCATCACATGCACAAAACCCTCAAGATGTCAAGAGTCATTAACAGGGGAATAAAATGCCAAACAGGGTCATAATAAAACAGTCAGATCTACAGCCATGCTACTGTAACAGGTCTCTTAGAGCCAATGCAACAGCTGCTGTTTAGCAGGTATAATGCTTGCCATGTTAACCATCTTAGTTTAGCATTTGCTAATTAATGCTAAACACAAAGTACAGCTGAGGCTGAATGTTAATTGTGCAGGTATTTGGTCATAAACCAAAACACTGGACAAATTAAAAATTCGGTGATGATCTAGATCAAAAGTTAAGTGATCACCAAAGTTATTACAATTCATCCTGAGTGTGTGTGTGTGTGAACCAAATTTCATGACAATCAATACAATAGATGCTGAGATATTTCGGTGACCTACCACCCCACTGAGGCTGAGCCATGCAGCTATATATCTGTCTACATTTGTGCCCTGCGTTTTCCTTTCTAAGGTGGAATGGCTCCAACAGCAGGTGGTCCTGATAAGAGCAAAGAGGAGCTCCAGAGCCAGTCACATCTACTCCATCGACACAAAGACCAAACACCTTCCCACTGCTCATCCTCAGTCCGACCGCACCCAGACGCTGCCCTACAACGAGTCAGCGTGGAGCAGCCTGTGGTACACTGTGAGTCAGATTTATTTTCCTTTTACTGAGCTAAAGTCTGAAATACGGACACATAAACCCAGACAGACAGAGCCTAGAATAGACCCTGATTTATTCTTTACTCCCAGGGGCTAAATTGAATGTCCCACTATTTGCTCCACAGCACTGCAGTGATGAGTCCAAAGGCTGCCAGTCTCGCATGAACATTGCGGGGGCCTGGAGGAGAGGGTATACTGGGAAGGGTGTGGTGGTGTCTGTCCTAGATGATGGCATTGAGAGAGCGCATCCGGATCTGAAGCCAAATTATGTAAGTGCCCTGGGATGGGACGCTGTTCTCGGGAAGGGGGGGCATTAATCATAAGCTATTTGGCAGAGCTCTTAGTGTAAGAGCGCAGAGCTGAGACAGATATTGCAGGCAGAGCTTTTGGGCCAAAGGTTGGGAAAGGCCGGCCAACAGTATTGGAATGGACATTAAACGTCTGATCCACTTAACTGTGGAGCGGACTGGTGAATAATGCTCTTTGTGATTTGTCTGATGAAACAGAGACAGATAGCCGCCGGCGTCTCATAATGTGCTGCTGCTTACTATCCATGTGATTCAGGATCCTCTCGCCAGTTATGATGTGAACGGACAAGACGAAGACCCTTCTCCCAATTATTCCAACAACGCCTCTAACTAGTGAGTACTTCTTATTCTTAGATTTCTCTTTGCACCTGTTTTGCAGTTTTTCCTCCGTCGTAATTCCAACTTTAATTAATGCACGCTTTTCTTCCCATGTTTCGGTAATTACATGCATATATGGATATGCAAATACCCCAGTCTGAATTCTGTCCTCTCACTGGTTTGATGTAACGGAAATAGCCCGTCTTCTCCTCATGCATATGCATCTAACCTGATGTTCTGATGTTCTCCTCCTTTCTCTGAAGCCATGGGACACAGTGTGCGGGGATGGTTGCCGCGGCTGCAAATAACTCCCTTTGCACGGTTGGAGTCTCTTTCCACGCGCGGATAGGCGGTGAGTTCCAAGTGACGGTGTGAAGCTGGAATGCTGAAGGACTTCTGGAGGACAAAGTTTTGTATATTCAAACATTATCTCCATCTGTAGGCATCCGTATGCTGGATGGAGATGTGACAGACATTGTGGAGGCCCAATCACTGAGCTTCAGACCGCAGTATATTGATATCTACTTAGCTAGCTGGGGGCCAGAAGATGACGGCGCCACGTTGGAGGGACCCGGGCCTCTAACTCGTCTCGCTTTACAGAATGGCATCAAAACAGTGAGAGAGTTTGTGTGTGAAAAAGGCTGGATGTGTTTGTGTGTTTGTTTATGTCTGTGTCCTACCTGCGGCTGTATATTTACTTCAAGGGCGTATCTTTTTTCTCCTTATCAATGTGTAAATATCATTAATGAATTAGTCCCCTCTGTCTGCTCCCCCGATTAATCTCAGGGCCGGCACGGGAGGGGCTCTGTTTTTGTCTGGGCGTCGGGAAACGGAGGGCGAAGAGGTGACCACTGCTCCTGTGACGGCTACAGCAGCAGTATCTACACTATCTCTATCGGCAGCAGCAGCACTCGACGTGGAAGCCAGCCAGACTACCTGGAGCAGTGCTCCTCCACACTCGCGGCAGCTTCCACTGGAGGGGAGACAGAGGAGATGGTGAGTAGAGGCTGTGCGCAACATAAGAAACACCTTCAGTGTGATTGTTAAGTACCGAAAGGGCCGTGATGTGCTGAGATGGGTCTGAATAGGAGGACGTTTGTGTTGTTCACTTCATCTAAACGACTAAATAACACTGCTCCATCTCAGTCACCAGTTACAAGCACAATCTGCACATTGCTTTACTGTAACTAATCTAAGATTTTTAGAAAGAAAGCATTTTCTCTAGGGCTGTAAAAGTTAATGCAAATTAGTTTTAACACCACTCATTTCTTTAACACATTAATGCAACTTGAGATTTTTAAGTTTTAGCGGCTCAGTTTTAAAGCTAGAGTGAAGATACTGGCATCATATGAAACTAGAAAACCTAAAGAATCCGTTGGTACCAACCACTCGCTTGTCACAAATGAGGGTAAATAACGCTCCAAACTTGCGCAAAATTTTGGTGAGGAAAAACTGGCATGGCCATTATTAAAGGGGTCCCTTGACCTCTGACCTCAAGATATGTGAACCCACGAGACTCCCCTTTACAGACATGTCCACTTGCCCACCAGCTGTTGTTGCCTGTTGGGCTTGAGTTTGCCATGTTATTATTTGAGCATATTCTTTTATGTTAAATGCAGTACTTGTGAGGCTGGAGGATATTTTTACTGATATATTTACAAAGACAACAAAATCTGAAAATCGCTTGAATCATTTTTGATGATGATATTTGTAACTTTGGTTGAACTTTAAGGGACGTCAATCCAGCTGCTTAAAGCCACAAAATACACAGTTTCTGTGGAGCAGTGTTTGGGGCTTCTGCAGTTGAGTGTGATGGTCTGAGACACCTGTCAATCAAGCAAATACTCCCCAGACACTCTCTATGAACTTTCTTTCTGGTACAACAATAACTTTGAAATGAGACACAATAAGAGGTTAAATTGGCTAGTTAGACTGTATATTATAAGGTTATGGGGTCTATAATCTCATGTGGAATGTTGCTTTTTTTCCCCCCATTCACTTCAACAGGCGCAGAGTATTTTTGGAGCCTATAGTTCATTTGCTCTGAAAACCATAAGAGGAGCTGCATTGTAACGTACCCCAGCAGTTGCAGCGTGTCTAATTATACAGTAGGAACCTTTGTAAACATCCTGAAAGCCAAAGACTCAAGAGGCCTACAGTAGCATGCCGGCATAGACAATATGGGTAAATGACAAGCTTCTTAAAGTTGGAAGAGATATTCCTCTATGGAATACATAATTACCTACTTATCACTTTTGTTTTACCTGATTGATTGGCAGTAATCTTTGTTTTGCATGGCAACCCACCAGGAAGAAAGACCGTAATTATACAGTATGTAATTACGTGTAGTGTAGGAGCAGTGCTTTTGGGAAACATATCAATGAAACAAATAAAAAAATAAATTGACTCAACATATTTATTAAAGCAGTATCTCTGTCAGGTGAAAAAAAAATGTTTTATTTATATAAATTTGGAGTCAGAGGGTGTAGGATGGCAGATTCACCTCTCCCTTCATGTGATTTGCAGGGGTCATTGGTAAACAGAGTTGGGTGGCTCATTAGAGTAAATTGGGTGAACACTGAGAGCTGCTCCTCTGGCCTCGGGCTTACCAAGGGCTTTTCCTTCTGCAGGATCTCTTTGTTAGCACACCTGACAACATGCCAACAACACAGTCATGCATTCCTGGCAATAATCATTTCCAAACCCCATCAGCTTAATCTACGTTTTTCCAATTAGTTTAATAAACCAGTGTTGGTTTTGTCTCTGAGTGATCTCACATGTCCCTGAGACGTAAACCAGCTTGTAACAAATGTCAATTTAATTTAGGCTTTTTGAAGCATATTAGATGTGATGTCCCCAATTTTTTGGGGAGCGATAACGTCATAAAATATGGTACATACAATACGGTACAGCTGTATTGTTGTCAAATATAGCATCTAAAGGTAGCTGCAGTATATAGCCCAAAACTCAACACTCATGTAAGTCTGCTCCATTAAGGCCATCCAGCACAGAAGAAAAGCACAGTTCTGTGTAACGCCAGGTGAACTCTGTTAAATATTGAACAGCTAAAAGGATCTGGTGTCCTCGACAGGTGACGTTGGGTCCACGGCAGAGCTGCAGCCGGGCTAAACCAGAGACCTCGCTCTCCTCCTCCATGGCTGCAGGCGTCATCGCTCTCACTTTGAACGCCAAGTAAGCAGCTCTCCCACACACACACACACACACACACACACACACAAAATCCATACATTCATGCACCGTTAATTGGTTTGATCGGGCAATAAGAGCATGATGTTTTGACCTTTTCTCAGCCCTTTTCTAACCTGGAGGGATGTGCAGCACATTATTGTCCGAACATCAAAATCTCATCATCTTCTTGCTCCTGACTGGCGCGTTAATGGAGCCGGATACAAAGGTGATCCCACTGGACTTCTGCTACATTTCTAATTTCCAACAGATCTCAGTATTACCAAGTAGTTTGGATAAATAAAAAATAATTACATGATGTCTTTTGAATCTTCTCAAAACTTCTTATTAATAAGATAAGCTTGATAAGCATATTTTTTGGTAACTGTTCTCTCAGCTCTTTTTAGGGAAACTATCAAGCAGCGAGTATACAAACTAATGAGATACTGTGAGCAGAACAGTAATAAACGCCTACAAAGTCCCAGGAGTGCGTGATGGTTTTTTATAAGCTGCAGCGCCTTTTATGCCCCAGCTAATGTGCTATATATATGTGTGTGTGTGTGTCAGTGAGCCACCTGTATGGCTTTGGCCTGCTGGATGCTGAGGGCATGGTGAAGGAGGCCGAGCGTTGGAAACGAGTCCCCTCACAGCACGAGTGTGTGGAGGAGGCTCCCATCCAGCTGAGCAGGTATCACACCAACTGCACCGCAAGACACCGCCGCTTTGAGTCGGGGCTTCCCTTGATTCCTCCGCTTTTATCACCCTTTTATCTATTCCTGTCTGCGTTCTCGCATGGATTTCTCTTACATTTTTCATACACTTTCATTTCCCTTTCCTTGTAACTTTCTTGCTTCCTCTCTTATCTCTGCCACTCACTACGTGTCTTTATTCTCTCTCTGTCTCCGTCTCATGACAGAACTATTCATCCCGGCTCGGCGCTGACGTCCGTGTGTGAGAGTACAGGCTGCTCCGGCGAGCCCCTGCAGCACGTTGTTTATGTGGAGCATGTCGTCGTCCGTGTTACCATCACTCACAGTCGTCGCGGCGACCTTTCCATTACTCTCACGTCACCTTCAGGTACCGTGTCGCAGCTGCTGGCTAACAGGTAACTAGAGCAATGCTCAATCACGGGCAGAACGTGTGGGAAATATTAACAGCCCTCTCCTTATAGCCTCACCTCATGGTTTCTACATTTACTGTGATGCATGAGCAACATTTTTTGTTTAAAGCAGAGCATAATTCTCCACAGTGCTAAATTCTTCACTTTGGCACCTTGTCACATTAGAGGGGGGGGGAAAATGGGATTTTGGCAAACAATACTGGAGTCGTGCTCATATGGTGTTTCAGGGAACTGGAATCTGAGCAAAATTAATTTCTGTCAATTTTCAACTAAAAGCAGTTTCTTACTTTCCACAAACTGCAATGTCAAAAATACAGCATATATAGCAACAAGACAGACTGATAACTCTGTGATTTAAATATGCACATTTACTCAAGTACTCTGTTTGAAGCTGCTCTAATCAATATTTTATATCAACAATGAATGTAGTAGTAGTAATAGTAGCCTAATGGTAGTAGTAATAGTTGTTGTAGCAGTAATAGAATTAGCAGCAGCAGCCCCAATAGCAGCAGCAGTAGTATATTATTAGCAGTAGTAGTAATAGTAGTAGTATTAGCAGTAGTAATATTGGCAGCAGTAGCCTATTAGTAGTAGAATTAGCAGCAGTAGTAGTTGTATTAGCAGCAGCACTAGTAGTACTATTAAAAGCAGTAGTATTAAAAGCAATAGTATTAGTTTTAGCAGCTGCAGTAATAGTACTATTAAAGGCAGTAGTAGTAGTAGTAGTATTGAAAGCAGTAGTAGTTGTATTAGCAGCAGCAGTAGTAGTATTAAAAGCGATAGTAGTAGTATTAGAAGCAGCTGCAGTAGTAGTAGTATTAAAAGCAATAGTATTAAAAGCAATAGTATTAGTTTTAGCAGCTGCAGTAATAGTACTATTAAAGGCAGTAGTAGTAGTAGTTTTGAAAGCAGTAGTAGTTGTATTAGCAGCAGCAGTAGTAGTATTAAAAGCGATAGTAGTAGTATTAGAAGCAGCTGCAGTAGTAGTAGTATTAAAAGCAATAGTAGTAGTATTAGCAGCAGTAGTATTAGAAGCAATAATACTAGTATTAGCAGCAGCAGTAGTAGTAGAATTGGCAGCAGTAGTGTTAGTTTAAACAGCAACTGCAGTAATAGTACTATTAAAGGCAGTAGTAGTAGTATTAAAAGCAGTAGTAGTTGTATTAGCAGCAGCAGTAGTAGTATTAAAAGCAATAGTAGTAGTATTAGAAGCAGCAGTAGTAGTAGAATTGGCAGCAGTAGTGGTAGTAGTAGAATTGGCAGCAGTAGTGGTAGTAGTAGAATTAGCAGCAGTAGTGGTAGTAGTAGAATTAGCAGCAGTAGTGGTAGTAGTAGAATTGGCAGCAGTAGTGGTAGTAATAGAATTAGCAGCAGTAGTGGTAGTAATAGAATTAGCAGCAGTAGTGGTAGTAGTAGAATTGGCAGCATTAGTGGTGGTAGTAGTAGAATTAGCAGCAGTAGTAGTAGAATTAGCAGCAGTAGAATTGGCAGCAGTAGTGGTAGTAGTAGAATTGGCAGCAGTAGTGGTAGTAGTAGAATTGGCAGCAGTAGTGGTAGTAGTAGAATTAGCAGTAGTGGTAGTATTATGGCGATTATGTAATGTTTTGGTTTGTAGGCCTCTCGACGACTCCATCGAGGGATTTCAGAGGTGGGAATTGATGACAACTCACAGCTGGGGGGAGCAGGCAGCGGGGGAATGGACTTTGAACATCCAGGATACTTCCTCTCTGAAGAGAGACAACACTAAACTAGGTCTGCTCTTCCTCTTTGTAACATCACAGTATTATGAAACATACATCGAAGTTCAACTAGAACAGCAGCTAAAATACAGTGCAGGCCTCCCGGGACAGGCCTCTCATCCCGCTCTCTTCCTGCTCCTCTGTTGTTTCATAGGGACGCTAAAGGAGTGGTCCCTGGTGATATATGGCACCTCGGAGCCGCCGTGTCCCAGGCATCGTGTGCGAGCCCGATCGGCTGAGATGCCGATGGAGAGTGACCTCACTGAAGAATACAATGGTGAGTCATGTACTCAGCTGGTATTAAGCTGCCCCATGTTGTAGCTCAGACCTCTCAGACAGCATGTTATGTTAGTTTAGGTCGTTTTTTCAATGTAAATATCAGCAATCTGAATAACTTCTCTGTTGTTGCCATGATGGTGCAGTGACTTTGCGAGTATTTGCCCTTCCAGGACCCTGCGACCCAGAATGCAGTGACGATGGTTGTGAGGGGCCCAGCCCGCAGCAGTGTGTCACGTGTTTGAACTTTTTTCTCAAGTTCAAGAACAACACAAGGTTAGCATGATTACACAGCGTTTGTAGATCCAGAATGCAGTGTACAGTATGTGGTGATGCTGTTGCTGCAGAGCATATAGCTCACACATATTGCAAATAAAAAGAATCGGCTGTTATTTAGTCCACATGTTTGTATATTAATTGAAATTCTTAACACAAATAGTTGCCACAATATGATGGTGAAAATGGACCCAGACAGTCATTTTCTCCACTCCCTCTCATTTAGAGAGTTACACCTCTTGTCCTCTATGTGCTTTGGTCCGTGTCCATTCAATAGGATGTGTGTATCAGAGTGTCCCAGGGGATTCTGGGGCGACCGCCGGCGTTGTAAGAGGTGCTACTCCTCCTGCGAGAGCTGCACCGGGAGTCGCAGTGACCAGTGCGCTTCCTGTCAACCTGGTCATCATCTAACTGAGGGGACCAATTCCTGCATGGCCACGTGTGGGGATAACTACTACCTCGACCACGGTTAGACGCTTTTATGAATTGTGTGTTGTCACTTTGTTTTTGTAATTATTAGGGCTGTCAATCAATTAAAATATTTAATTGCGATTAATCGCATGATTGTCCATAGTTAATCGTGATTAATCACAAATTAATCGCACATTTTTCCTGTTCAAAATGTACCTTAAAGGGAGACTTGTCAAGTATTTAATACTCTTATCAACATGGGAGTGGACAAATACGCTGCTTTATGCAAATGTTTATTACTGGAAATCAATTAACAACACAAAACAATGACAAATATTGTCCATAAACCCTCACAGGTACTGCATTTAGCATAAAAAAATATGCTCAAATCATAACATGGCAAACTGCAGCCCAACAGGCAACAACAGCTGTCAGTGTGCTGACTTGACTATGACTTGCCCCAAACTGCATGGGATTATCATAAAGTGGGCATGTCTGTAAAGGGGAGACTCGTGGGTACCCATAGAACCCATTTTCATTCACATATCTTGAGGTCAGAGGTCAAGGCACCCCATTGAAAATGGCCATGACAGTTTTTCCTCTCCAAAATTTAGCTCAAGTTTGAAGTGTTATTTAGCCTCCTTCACGACAAGCTAGTATGACATGGTTTTCTAGTTTCATATGATGCCAGAATCTTCACTCTAGCTTTTAATCTGAGCCCGCTACAACCTAAAAATCACAACAAAGAAATGAGTTAAAGAGATAACTTTGACATCCCTAGTAATTATACTTAACAATACAGAAGGAGCATCCTCCAGTGAACTTTTAAGGATTTGTGGCTTACAGAAGAGCTGTGTGGAAAACAGCTGCATACGAGCCTGCTAATGAATAGTCAGTTGATGTAACTGCAGTTGAGGGGTGTGTGAGTAAGATTGATTAATCGCTCTGATGTGCATTCCATGTGTATTGTCTGATTTCCCCACAGATGCAAATATGTGCAGAAAGTGCAGTGAAAACTGCTTGAAGTGCACCTCCTACAGCATCTGCACAGAATGCAAACCAGACACAAGGTGAGACAAATTCTCCGATGATGCTTGAATTAACTGCTCGGTAAACACGGCTCCTTCTCTTCCAGCTGCTGAGAATACTGATTCTCCCTGTGTACACACACCCTCTGCAGCATCATAACAATTACAAAATACTATAATGTTTTTAACAAAAGAATGTGTTTTCCTTCCCTTTCCACACACAGCTCAAAAAGAAAAATGTTTCTTAATGTTTT
Organism: Sebastes fasciatus; assembly: GCF_043250625.1. Lineage (NCBI taxonomy): Eukaryota > Metazoa > Chordata > Actinopteri > Perciformes > Sebastidae > Sebastes > Sebastes fasciatus. The sequence goes on from NC_133813.1 coordinate 14,132,855, forward strand.
CCATTTGGCAGTATCATCCCAAGAAAACAAAACTTCCCTGTCAAATTCACCATATTGTTGAGTTAGAAGTTTCCGGAATACTGTGTTCACTGACTCAGTTCGTCAAGTACTTGTGGTGGTGTACTGTGGGTTGGAAAACTGAGTCTACAGTCTAAAAGGCAATGATTCATCTTCACGGTATCACATGATTGGTTGTGTGTGTCACGGTGCCACATGCTCTCTCCGCCCTCTCCAGTCTGCAGGGGAACCGGTGCCAGCGGAGCTGCACGGCGGGATTCTACCACGACCAACAGGAAGGCACATGCAAGCCCTGTCATAAGGCCTGCGCTACCTGTGCAGGTGAGAGCACAGGTCAAGGGTCATGAACTGTATGAAAACATCTTTAAATGGCATTAAAGAGGCCCTGATATGCTTATTTTCAGGTGCATACTGGTGTTTTGGGCTTTCTACTAGAACATGTTTACATGCTTTAATGTTCAATATTTCTTCTCAAACCGGCTGTGCTGCAGCACCTCTTTTCACCCTCTGTCTAAAACGCTCCGTTTGAGCTCCTTCCCCCCTTCCCGAAAAGCATAGTCTGCTCTGATTGGTCAGCTGAATCAAACTCTTCAGACTCCGCTCCTGCTCCGCTATAACTAGCTTTGTTTGAGGGCGTACCAAACTAGCCGCTAGCATAGGGTGACCATATTGTCCCTCAAACCGGGACCCTTTAAGTGTACCGCACGTTCATGCACTCGCACGTTAATGCATGCGCACATTCGTGTATGTGCACATGCACACACTAATATGCACACGCCATAGGCGTTTTCATCAGGATGGCTAACTTGGCGCATCTGTGGCGCATTTGACCACTGGTTGGATCAGAAAGACGACATTATTATAGGGGGGTGTATTAGAGGCTGTGACAATCAGGACTTATAACATTCACTACTTTTTCCTCCTTTAATCACAAGGCTATCCCTGTTATGACGCACTGACAGTTTGGGAGTCCTGTAGAGAGTTTTCCTCAGAGGAAAAAACATATTGTTGTTGGGACTAATTATTTTTCAACTTTAGTTTTGAACCCGAACAATCTCTATCACATCATGTTGCTCGCCACGGCCACATGCTGTTATAATTGAAAATGTTAAGCTTTGGGCTTTGTAACTTTGCAGATCGTTTACATGCACAAAAAACTACATATCGCACTAAAGGGAAAAAAGCACAAAAGAATAATAGGTCCTCTTTAAAATACATGCCATGGTATTGTTTGCAGTACTCTTCTGTGTCTTTTATCCATTTAAAAACATATTTGGTCCTGCGTCATGCGACATCAGGTGCAGGTGTTGCGGCATGCAACCGTTGTGCAGAAGGCTACTTGATGGAGGAGTGGAGGTGTGTGTCCTCCTGCAGTGCTGGCTTCTACGCCACAGAGCCAAACCCAGAGATAGCTGATGGGCACAGGATATGTAGGAGGTGAGCTCACTGGTGTGTGTTCAGGTGTGGGTGGTTTGTTTATCTGCTGATGGCAGGCCTTATTCTGGTGCTTGGCTCCTGTGTGTGTGTGTGTTTGTGCTCGTTTTCATGCTGTTTGTAGTTGTGTGCCTGTTTGGGTGTAGTTTGTTTTTATTCCTCTCTGTGTTTTTTTTGTGGGCAATATGTGCGTTTGTGTGTTCAGTCTCGGTGCTCTCCTCCTCAGGTGTGACGCCAGCTGTCTCACCTGTGTGGCGCCGAGCCGGGGGAACTGCAGCAGCTGTTCCAGCGGTCACAGCCTGCAGGAGGGAGCGTGTGTTGTTAACACTGTGTGCACAGACGGTCAGTCAACCATCTTCTTCCTCTATTACGTGTTGGCTCACCGCTGCTGGATAAATATAACACATTCAGTTCTTACTTCTCTAACTTCTTAAATACAATTTTATATATATACACAACAGCTGCTAATGTTTGAGAGTATCAAGGCTGTTTTATGGGCATTCTATATCTATATATGTATATTTACAATGTAATATCTTCATTCTGAGTCAACCATAAGTCAGCCGTGTTTAGAAAATAAAAATGTTTAGCATGGAGCTGTTTGGCGTGCTGTATGTGTGGCTTGGGTCCTTTTGGTATCTACGCCTCAGATGGTTATTCATGTCTGAGTCAGCGTCGTTCTCTTGCTGCATATCTATCAGGAGAGTACCAGGACGGTGACGGAGAGTGCCACGCGTGTGATGCAACGTGTCTGAAGTGCACAGGGCCGCAAAGAGAAGACTGCATCAGCTGTGTTTCTTCACGGTGAGTTGGTCTTGACTTTTTAGATTCAGGGTCAGAGGGGAAATTAATACATCCCACTGTTTCTCTGAGTGAAAAACGGTGCTTCACCAGGATGTAGAGTAGCAAATAATCATATTTCACAAATGTGTTGGTAACAATCAAAGTGAGCAAGATGCTGACAAATTCTGTATAACAGAACATTAATTGTGTGTGTTATTAAAGCCAGAGTCTTCTCTAATTTTAAACAGAATGTCTAAGAAAATGATGCACAGCTGAAAACATCAGTCACTTAATTGATGAGTCGATTGAAAGGAAAATAATAGGCAACTATTATGATAATTGATAAATCGCTTCAGTAATTTTTCAAGCACAATTAGTAAAAGACAAATGTCAACCAGGCTCTGGTTCCCGCTTCTCAGGAGGGAGAGATTTTCTGCTTTTCTAATAATTGTAAACTGGATATCTGTAGTTTTTGTTCTTTTGGTCCAACAAACAAAGCATCTGAAGAAGTCACGTTGGGTTCTGGGAAATTGCGGCATTTTTTCAGTTTTTTTGACATTTCATAGATTAAAGAATTTATTGATTAATGTAAAAATAGTGGAATAGCATTTTAATTGATTGGATTGAATTGAATATGAATAAGGCATAAAATGTGCCGTTTGTGGTCAGTTGTCAGAAGAAAATTTAACCAATGAACAATGTATGACAAATGAGAGTAATTGACTGTATACAGTGTTAGTGTTGCTGATATGTTGCTCATCAGCAGATCGATTGTATATCAGAAATTCGATTTTCAAATAATCATCAGTCTAAAAATCCCTCATTGCCTCCCAATTTAAACCATCCCCACCCCTCCCTGTGTCAACACGCTCAGCTTCATCTGTGTAACTCTGACATATGTTGCATGCTGGGATGTAAAATGAGTTCAGCTCATCATTCATATCTGCTGATTTTGTGGTGTTGCTGCTGAAAAACTGGTTTGTATGTTGTTGTCGGCCGCAGGGCTCTGGATGTGGGCCACTGCGTGGTGGAGTGTTCAAAGGGCAAGTACCAGTCAGGTGGCCAGTGTCACCTGTGTGACCACACCTGTGCCACCTGTGTGGACGCAGGGCCGGCCAACTGTACCAGCTGTGACACTGGTGAGGGCTGAACAAGTAAATCGAAACAAAATCCAAATTCATGACTAGGAAGTTAAACATCACACATGATTTTACTGTTTGTCCTCCAGATAAGTTTGGACTGGAGCGTTACCTGTATGGAGGCCTGTGTGTGGACGCCTGTCCCGAGGCCTTCTACCACACCAAGGAGAGGAGCTGTGAGCCCTGCTTGGACCACTGCCGCCTCTGCAACAACCCCACCCACTGCCTCATGTGTAACTCGTCCTACTACGTCTCTGATGGAGTGTGTGCGAAGCTGGAGTGTGGAGAAGGTAAACAAGGTCACGGCGTTATTTATGAGCTGGTTTTCTCATATCCGTCATGCTACAAGGTCAAAGATGACCTTGGAAAAGTATCGTCTCACACCTGTCCCCTTCGCTGTCTCACCCTCTTTTCCTTTTTCTCTCAGGGGAGGTGGAGGATCCAGATTACGACGACTGCATGGCCTGCGAGGAGGGCTGCAGGAAGTGCGTCTTGTGTAAGTCACAGCTCAGAAGCCATACTAAAGTTTTTCCCAAAAATGAGCGCTGCCTACGGGAGACGGGAGTTCTCCTCGTCAGCGTGTTGCCGACCATGTTCAAGGGTTTTCTCCCGGTAGTTCCTGTTTAAAAGGAGAGCTGAGCTTTTTGTCTGCTTTCAACAGATAACCCCAGGCATTGCCTTTCCTGCACTGAGGGCTTTTACAAGTAAGGCTGTGTGCCTCACTGTCGCCATGTGTGATCTCGTCTCTCTGCACTCGCTCTGCCTTTCAGTTCACTTCTATACTAGAATGAAAAGAGCTCTTTTTTTGCTGTGCGAGTGGAGTGGTTTTGTGTGTGTGAGAGGCAAAACCGCCAGTATAGACTGCTGCTTTTATTATCAGTTTTCAGGATGGCTGCTACAAAAACTGCCCGGCTAAGACGTACGGCGTGGAAAAGGAGATGACCTGCGTTCCATGTGATGACAGCTGTGTGAGCTGTGATGAACATCAGTGCTACTGGTGTGAGACCGACCTCTTCTTATCAGGTACAACTGCCCCACTTGGTCAAGACATGGAGGCATGAAGCAGTGTATTCAGTGGAGGAGGAAGTATTCAGATCATTTACTTAAAACATCAATACTATAATATAAAAACACTCCATTGCAAGTAAAAGTGTTACTTAAAATGTGAGTGTTATACTTTTGTATATTATATGTTGAATTATTATTACTGATGCATTAATGTGTATGTAGCATTTTACTGTTGTAGCTGGTTTTTAATTGCATATAGTACTGTTGGGTAGTTTAATTTAGAACAGTGCATCATATTTTATAATCACATGTTTGGTATGTAAAATCTTAATCTGTAAAGTAACTAAATTAGTAATTATAGCTGTCGGATACATGTAGTGGAAAAAAGTAGTAAGAAAGTACAACATGTCCCTCTGAAATGTAGTGTAGTAAATGTAATGCTGCAGAAAATGGAAATACTCAAGTATTAGGTACCTCAAAATTGTACTTAAAGAACCAGTGTGTAACATTTCGGGGGATCTATTTGCAGAAATGGAATATGACATTAATAAGTATGTTTTCTTTAGTGTATAATCACCTGAAACTAAGAATCGTGTTTTCGTTAGCTTAGAATGAGCCGTTCATATCTACATAGGGAGCGGGTCCTCTTCACGGAGTCTGCCTTGTTGCACCACCATGTTTCTACATTATAACCCAGAACGGACAAACCAAACACTGTTAACTTTTCCTGCTTGGGCCGGAGTCGATAACGTTACTCGCTATCTCTCTGGCTTCACCACTCACTTCCTACGTAGCCACACACTCTAAGCACTCTACTCTTACAACAACTGGCTCTAGAGAGGGTCATTCGTGTGTTTGCATCGGCCACCATAGTTCTTCAACACGCTTGGCACACGGGAGAGGCTTCAGGTGGTTGCAATCTGCAACCTCACCACCAGATACTGCCAGATCTTACGCACTGGGATGTCCTGAATTTAAGTAAAAATACAGAGGTATTAAAAGTGATCAATATGCACAAAGGCCCCTTACGTTATATTATTATGTATACTATATTCAATAGGCTATATATAGTACTTATATAGTTTAGAGAATATTATAGATCCAAGACCAAACTGACAGAAGGGTTGGACTCAGAGAAAACTACAAATCGGTCTGCTACTTCAGCACCACGGACAGCGTCAATTTCACTGAAAACGTTATGTTCATTCTGCACTAAAGTTCTTAATTAAATTAGAAAAAAAACTCAGTGCTTTTCATTTGTCAAGTATTTAATTCAGACAGGAGTATACAAAAATAGGTTTTACAATGTGGTTATTTCATATACACTATTTATGTATTGATTTAACAGAAAACATGCTATATCGTGATATATATCGTTATCGAGATAAGAAATTACCTAATTTTGATAGACGATTTTGTCCCCCCTCAGTTTACCTACTGACCATATTATATATATATATTATTGTTTTATTAGAACTGATGCAGCATTTAAATGTTACGGCAGGTCGAGCTAATTGTATTTACTTCCTATACAACTTCATGTCGGGTAATTTGATGTCTGACAATGCATCGTATTTCACAAGGTGATCGCTCGTTTTCAAATATTAATCTTCCAAAGTGATTAGTAGTATATTTAGTATAGCCCTGGTCAGATTAACCCGCATTCAAAAAAATAGCTGTGCTTCCCAAATCTAACCACCAAAGTTAGTTTTGATTACACACTTTTTTAAGAGCATGCACCCTGTAAGCTTGAAATCAACCGATCTATTAAAGGTATTAAAACTGGGTTTTGACACAGGACCTATAAATAGACTTTGTGTAAAGTTGTCAGAGTTCCCCTTTATGTAAAGTACAAGTACCTGAAATAGTGAATTTGCCCTGCTATGTGGGTAACATACAATATAGATTTCAAATAACAGAGAAACTTCTCCTACTTTTTCCCAGAGGGGAGTTGTGTTTCAGTGTGTCCCGATGGTTCCTATGGCGACGAAGACACCAACGACTGTGAGGAGTGTCACTCAGACTGTGCGACATGTGGCGGCCCGGAGACCGATGACTGTCTGTCCTGTGAGGACGGGAAGATGCTAGAAAGCGGAGAGTGTGTGTCTGACCATGAGGTCTGTCCCATTAAGACCTTTCGCAGCGGTGAGACTAATACTTATGTATTCCACTAATCCAACTGTCTGTTCATAATGAATCAGGGATTTGGGCACTTTCACAGGGGCAGAAAAGAAATCTTGGAGGGTAATTGGTCTGTGTGCCACCGTCCCCGAACCCCGTACCAACTTAAGTACTCGAAACAGGCAGAACTACTGAACGTCGGCCAGATACGGACTTTGAAATAATTGATTGTATATGCTGAACATTTAGTTCCCCCCAAGAATTAGTTGGACAGACCTTTAAACAACATATGGTAATTAGTGCAAGGCAAGACATCTTAATTATAGGAACTAAAGTAACTGAGGAAAGTACATAGGTTAATACAAAGGTTGAAAATGAACACACAGAAGTAAAGTTATTCTTAAACTTTGAATCTCAGCAAAGCCTTAGATTAAAGCCTCAAACCTTTATGCAAAATGAGGAATAGCACAGTGATGCAGAATGCAATTGTGATTTTGTGTATTCACCAGATGATTAAGGTTGTGAAGAGTGGATTTAAGTACTAATCTTAGTTGTTGTTTTTTCTAAATTCTGTTCTTGTAAGACATTTTGGGAAACATGCTTTCTTGCGGGGAGTTAGATGAGAGGATTAACATCACTACATTAAATATGAAGCCACAGCCAGCAGGCAATTAGCTCAGCTTAGCACAAAGACTGAAAGCAGGGGGAAATTGCAAGCCATGTCCGAAGTTAAAGATTGGACTTGCGGAAGTCACTGCACCCAGCCAAGAAATAGTTAGTGCACAGAACCCCAGTAAAACAACAGCTTGCCATGTTCAGATTTCTGTAATATTTATATAGCAGCTTTCTACGCCAGACATCAAAAAGTATGTGTTGATAACTACAATTTAGAGGTGTTGGTTGGCAGATTTTTTAAAACTTTGGACAGAGCCAGGCTAGCTGTTTCCCCCGTTTCCAGTCTTTATGCCATGCCAAGTCATTGTTTTGCAAGTCGCAAGGCAAGTCCTAAACAAGTCCTAATGCTCTCTTCACCAAATGTAATGTCATTTTAGAGAGCCAAAGTAACTGGCACTCAGTAATGTAACGTTATGTCTTCATGGTTTCCTCCTGCAACTTGATTGGATGCTGTTGGATTGGTTCAAACAAAGTGGATCTGAAGTGTAAGGTAATCAAATGCGAGTCCCAATAATATTCACCAAAAAGAAAGAGTCCAGAGTTCAACAAAAACACGTCGCTTTTCTGGGATTCAGCAATAAACAGCAAAAGAGAGAAATTCAGTTAGTTCAGTTCAGTTCAGCTTTTCCCCCCCACAAACAAAATCAATAAAGGATCTCTCAAAAAGTAAATAAACCCAACATCTCCGACACTGTTGGAGTTACCTCCGCTACCGAGCAGTTGATCGTCTATGTTGACACACTTTTTAAATAACATACTGTATAATCTTTGGGCTTGGGGGGTGGGGGGGAAGGTATCAAGTATTTTCAAGTCAAAAGGCTCAAGTCGGAGTGAAGTCACAAAGTCGAGTCCACGCCTCTGCTTTATGATAAGCTAAGATAATCACCTGCTGGATCTAGCTTCATATTTAGCATACAGACATAGATAAGTTGGTATCAATGTTCTCATCTAACTCTTGACAAGAAAGCTCATAAGTGTCTTTCTCAAAATGTTGATATTTAGCAACCTTTGTTTCCACCTCATACTGCAAGTCGCTAACAACATTGCTTACCACTATCTGACAGATGGGCACCACCTGTTAGTCAGGATACTGATTCGTACCATAATAGTCCTGGAGCAGAGATAGGTTTCCCTCTGTGGCTCCATCATGTTCAGTGGTTTGTTTCCCCTCCAGATGACGGAGAGTGTGAGGACTGCCACCCATCCTGTGAGTCCTGCTCTGGAGAGGAGAAGAACCAGTGTACAAAATGTGCAAAAGGTCTGTCAGTCACATACGTAGATTAGATGTTTTCAGACCTGCAGCAGCAGTTTCATATTTTCATGGTTACACCGCAGCGTATCCAACTGTTTTGCAGCGCAGTGATGATGTTTACTCGTTCTTCCTCCTCCAGGGCGGTTCCTGACCACACAGCAAACATGTGTGTCAAAGTGTCCGGGGGGGTTCTTTGCCAGTCGGCTGAGCGGTGTGTGTGAGGCCTGCCCTCCAGGCTGTTTGCAGTGTGTCGACGCTCAGCACTGCAGCCGCTGTCAGAGCACTCGCAAAGCTCAATTATACCTGCAGGCTGGACAGTGTGTCCAGCAGTGTGTCAGGTCGGTGGTCAATCATATCAATATGAATTTGTTTATGGAGGTATGTGCATGCTTTTTTTACATACTGGGACATGAGTGTGCTGGAGCTCTATCTGGAAATTGATTATTCTCAGTTTGGAAATACTGTGAGGATTTAACCCTGCTGGCAAAATCATGTTGAAATCGCATCTTTTGAACATCAGGCCAGATGTTTGAGGCACGAGCTCTGAAGAGCCAAAAATAAAATGTCAGGAGACGTATTTGCTGGCCGTGATTCTGACGTTTCCTACTTGATGTTTATGTGCCATTAACTTGTGACATCCTTGAGTTTGAAAGAATATCCCGTCCTTGCTGACGAGGTCGTTGAAGCTCCATTAGCGCTGAGACGACTATTTGAACTTTTTGGCCATGAGGCTCTTTATTTTTGTTTTACTTTTACTACTTGCTTTTTTTTTTTTTTAGCAACACTTAAGTACTACACGATCGTCTGGATGAATTATTAGTAGTCGTCTGTAGACTGAAGCAAAGGGCAGAGCAAAATGTCAGTCATCTTGTTTACCCAGCAGCAGCAGCACACACATTATGACAGCATCTTTCAGTTTTTTCTCATAGTGAAAAAATACAAATATATGCAGTCCAACTTGACACATATTACAAGGAAAACTAATCAGTTAATTAAGAGACTTTATACAACATCAATGTTTATACTTGCCTTGGTCTTAAGTAGGAATATGAAAGTAATGCGCAAAATCAAAATATGTAGAAAGAAAGAGCTGGCAGCAGCAGAGACACTGCCAGTGTGGACACCACACGCGTAAGAGATGCAGTAGTTCAGCGAGGTAGCCGCCACGCGCTGCTCATGTACCCAGTGTGGCCCTGCCGTAAGACGGGGCAGCCCTACTTGTGTCTTTGCATGTGTGTCTGCTGACGTCTGTTTTGCGTTCTCACAGGGGTTACCCTGCAGGTCAGGTGTGTCGTAGCTGTGCAGCAGGCTGTGCATCCTGTGGGAAGAACGCCACCCACTGCCTCAGCTGTGAAGAACCTCTCCTCCTACACAAGCACCAGTGTGTGGAGGAGTGTCCTCCGGCGCACATTGTCCGGGACAGGGAGTGCCAACACTGCCCATCAGCCTGCCAGGAGTGCAACCCGCTAGGGCAATGCACAGGTACTGAAACACAATGCAAACCGGGACTAATTCAGCTGTTAATGCTCAATTCAGACATTTTATTTAATCTACTGTGATCAAGTGAGTGTGCTCGTCATAATGACAACATTTGACTCATCTGTCTCAAGTCTATTTTTCATTCATGTCTTGTCATTTTTTTGAAAGTGAGTGAAACCCATGCCTGATATGCCTCTCCAAGACTTTAGGGAACTTAGTATAGTTTCCTGTACTAAATAGTTCTTCCATGTTCTTTATGCAGGCTGTGAGGAGTATCACTTCCTCCACGAGGGTCTGTGTGTGCCGGACTGTCCCGAGAGGTTCTTTGAGGACAAAGAGCAAAGGGAGTGTTTGCGTTGCCACCCTGACTGCGCTTTGTGTGACGGCCCGAACAACAACGACTGTGATGGCTGTACGGACCCCGAGGCCACTCTGTACAACGGAGCGTGCCTGGCAGCCTGCCCCTCCCATACCTATAGAGACACTATCACAGAAGAATGTAAAGGTACAACAGAAAACAGACAGCAGAAGTTTATCTTTTGGTAACTAATTTGAGTTGTTGCATGGATGCACTCCTCTGATCAAAACCCATTTATTTTGTTAATGTTATACATTTATATATTCAGAGCTCCTGCCTGTTTGGGTATGACAAAGTCAGAGATGCTCCATTTCTCCTAAAACACTGATGCAATATTTTCTGTCCTGTGTAGCGTCCTTCATGCATTTCTCTCAATTATATTCTCTACTATGCCTGTGAGTGTGTTTCCTGACTTTAGCTCAAACTAAAATAGCAACGCTTTTCAGACGGCTAACAGGCAGCTGTCAAACCTTGAAAAACAGAACAGCGATGCCAAAGACAGTTCCCTAGAGATAGACGCACTCTGGTTTTGTTATTCAAAAACACAGAGAATGGTGTGTTTCTCCCAGGAAAATGTTGTAGGCGATGCCCACTTTTGTTGCTACATAAAGTAGCTGCCAGCAGTAAGACGTTTAAAAGGAAGTGCATTGCTGCACTGCACAATGGACAGAGGGGGATTCTTAATGTTTATTTTCATCTGAAGTGGAAAAACAGGCAGCAGAAAATGTTTTCACAGATCACAAACCAGATCAGATAAAGTGTATTACTACAGAAAAATAATGAATAATTCACATCTTTGACCTAATAATGTTTTATTATCAAATAAACTATCACCATGTTATATATCAGATAGATATCAAGTCGTAGGTGTGATATTATCCTTTGACTCAGTTACGTTTTTATGCCTCTGCGCCGGCGACAGCTGTTCCCCTGGCCACTTTTATTATGTTTTCCGGTTGTCCGTCCGTCCGTCCGTACCACTCCTAATTCTCAATATCTCAGGAACGCCTGGAGGGAATTTCTTCAAATTTGGCACAAACGTCCACATGGACTCAAGGATGAACTGGTTAGATTATGGTGGTCAAAGGTCAAGGTCACTGTGACCTCATGTCCGTCCCATTCTCGTGATATCTCGGGAACACATATGCTAACTATGACAATTTTACACATATGTCTGATAGGATAAAATGATGAAGTGATGAGATTTTAGAAAGACATGGATGTAAACTGTAACTTGACTGGCTGGCGGAGGTGTACAACCGCGAGGCACTAATTCTAGTTACTTGTATTTCCAGACTGTGATGCATCGTGCCTTACCTGCCTCCACGCCGGCTCCTGCACCAGCTGCAGAGAGGGTCACAGGCTAGAGGGCCACGGACATTGTGTGCCATCAACCAACAATTGCTCGCCTTACCAGTACGCAGACCAGGACGAGGAATGCCATCCGTGTCACAAATACTGCCACCGGTGTTCAGGTCCCGGCAAAACTCACTGCCTGAGCTGCAACCAGAGACATCTCCTGCTCAGTGAGTCCACTTTGGTCTTTGCTCTCTGAAATCTGCTGGAAAGCTCTTCAAGCATCTGTGACTTGTTTGTTTTAACTCTATGATCATGTGTGTTTTGTTGGCACAGATGGCACCTGTGTGGATGAATGCCCCACGGGTTACTATGAGGGCGAGTCGTGGCAGAAATGTGAACCTTGCCACCCTTCCTGTCAGTCCTGCGTTGGAAAGCACAGCCACGAGTGTCTCTTCTGTAAAACCCACCTATTTCGAGAGGGCAAAGAGTGTGTGGAGACCTGCCAGCACAGGTAGTTTAACCTGCTCACCGTCCAGCTGTGTCACTCATCCATTACATTAAAGTGCGGTCACACAGTGTTGTCATTAATAAAAGATTGTCACATAATGTCATTGTGGAGAGCAAACCGTTGCTTTTCTTCAGTTAGCTGGACAGGGCCGCAGTTTAGAGATGGAGGCTAATTTAGCCTGAGATTTAAATAGCCCTTCATGTGGCCTGTAAAATGCTAATTAGACTTGATTTTATTTGGGGTGTGGTGATTGAGAGAGTTAAATTAATGTGCCGGTAAATTGAGGTGCAGTTAAATACTCGAGAGAAAACACAAAAGGGATCCAAAGGCTTTTTATTCCTCTGCCACCCTACACACTTTCAGAACTTCATGGAGCAGCATATATATAAAAAAAACAGAAAATATCACTTTGAATTTATAATGCAGAACGTGTGTCTCGCTCTCCTCAGCAGTGGTTTGAAGTGCTTTGTTATGGCTGCGTTCCTTCTGTCACGGTGTCTCGGTCTATGTCATGTCTGAGTACTTGTGGTTGTGTATTGCTGTATGTGACTGAGTAGCTGTGAGGAATTTCCTTTGAGGACAAACACAACTCTAATCTCATCACCTTTTAATTGAATCTAATCTATCATAACTCTCTCACCATCTATCCGATAGTCACTATGGAAACACAGACTCAAGGATGTGTGAGAAGTGTGATGCGAGTTGCGGCGAGTGTATCGGGGGCGAGGAGGACAGCTGCCTGAGCTGCCCTCCGGGTCTCATCTACTTGCGGAAAGAAGGCCGTTGCCTCCCCTCGTGCCCTCAGGGACACTACCACGACGCTGCGCACAGGACCTGCGAGCCCTGCCACGCCAGCTGCAGAGCATGCTCAGGTATGAGTGTCCACTCAGCAGTAATTTGATATCATGCAGATGTAGGTGATGAGATATTGATGCTGCTAATTCTCCACGGACTGCAGATGTGAAAGTGGGGGACTGCTTGGACTGTGCTGTGTATAGACCATAGTAATGTTATATACAGTACAGGTTCATGTGCACTGTATATTGTACAAAAGGGACATTAATCTTAAAAGAATATCCTGAACAACTTAACTATTCATTACGGCTGTCAGTCAATTAAAGTATTGAATTGTGATTAATTGCATGATTGTCCATAGTTAATCGCGATTAATCGCAAATACATTTTTTATCTATTCAAAATGTAATTAAAGGGAGATTCGTCAAGTATTTAATACTCTTATCAATATGGCCCAGATGAATTTATATCAGGCTTTGGCTACACAATACTTGTTGGTAGGATCAATTCATTGTTGGTTTTGATATATTCTTGGGATTTGTTGACAATAATAAAAATACAAAATATTCCCAGACTTACTTGTCATGTATCTGCAGGAAAAGATTCCCTGTCCTGTGACTCGTGCTACCCGGGATACCTGCTCTCAGATGGCATCTGTGAGTCCATGTGCAAAATCGGCCTGTTTCCTGTAATAACGGTAACCACACTTTTTAATTTCACAAATATTAACTTTTTATATATAAAAAGTTCTTATAATGTAATTCAGACTGCCTTATTACTGCACCAGGAGAAATCTCAAACAGCAGACTGAAAATTATTACTGTGTTCAAAATGCTGTGAGGCAACTGACTGAAAGTGTCTGGCAGGTAGATGCATATTAATTGATTTAAGCTGAAAGGCAGTGCATCACCTATATTCAGTCCTTTTAGAAATGAAAGTTTTGCATATCTTTGGAGAGTCTTGGTCTGTAGTTTTGTCAATATCAGTCCTTTCTCCTGTCTCATCAGCGTTCAGGTCACGTTTGTGAACGCTGTGATGGCTCTTGTATGGAGTGTCGGGGGCCTGGTCCGGCCAACTGCACCATGTGTCCCACTCAGGCCATCTTAGAGGCTGGAGGGCGCTGCCTGCTTTGTTGCCGCCATGAAGAGGATGAAGAGGAGGATGAGGATGCGGACACAACGCAGAAGGACTGTTGTAACTGCACTGAGACTCGAGGTAGGCTGTAGGTCTTGCTTATTGAAAGATAATGGAGGAGGATGGAGAGGCACATGACGGGGTGTCAAGTGTTTATTTTCTGGAACTCTTCTTCTGAACTTTGTTAATGCTGACATTCAAAATACTTTTATTATCTTTTCTGATGGTATACTATGACTTTTGTAAGACATTTTTCAACATGCTATACTAAAATTTGTGACATTTTTCGACATACTATGCTATGACTTTATGACCTACTATACTAGGTCATACTTTTTTTAGATATACTATACTATGATTTTTTTCCGACATACTATACTGTAACTTGTTTCATGACATTTTTTTGCATGCTATCATGATATCAGCATATCTATGACTTTCTTCAGGACTTTTTTCAGCATACTATTAATCACTTTTTTCAACATACTATGCTATGATGTTTTTGTAATGTTTTTTGACATATTATACTATGACTTTTTTTCAACATACTAAATTATGACCTTTTTTTACCTTTTTTTTGACATACTATACTATAACTTTTGTCAACACACTATACCATGACTTTTCCTTCACTTTTTTTCAACATATTACGAAATTACTTTTTTTTTCCGACACAGTATACTATGACTCTTTTTACTTTTTTTTCGATATACTATGACTTTTTTTTTCGTAGTACTATACTATGACTTTTTTTTTTACATCCTTTACTATGACTTTTTTTCAACATACTATACTATGGCTTTTTCTCAATCTTTTTTCAACATACTATATGACTTTTTTTTAAACTTTTTTTTGACATACTATACTATCACTTTTTTACTATTTCTTTGACATACTGTACTATGACTTTTTCTCTTTTTTTTGATATACTATACCATGATTTTTTTTTGCCACTCTCCTATGACTTTTTTTACATACTATACTTTGACTTATTACTCTTTTTTCAATAAACTATACTATGACTTTTTTTACATACAATACTATAACTTTTTTTTTTCTTTTTGTCGACACACTATATGACTTTTTTTTACTTTTTTATCAACTTACTATAAAATGACTTATGACATAATTTACTCTCACTTTTTATGAGTTTTTCTATTATTTTTATTTCGCTATCTACTATATATGGGTTTCTAGGAGAGTGTGTCCTGAGCACCAACTTGGCGTTCAGGAATGAGGAGGAGCAGGATGGAGGCAACCTGGCAATCTTCATCATCGCCTCTATACTGTTGGTGCTTGGACTGGTGGCTGTCGTCTTCATCATCAGGCACTCCCGCTCCAAGAGAGCGCCCCCAGACATTACTCCCCGTGGCTACGAGAAGCTGGGCTCCAGCAGGGGATTCGGAGGCGGCTACAGCTCTGCTTCCTCTGCGTCTTATAGCAGCCACGCCAACTCCTCCGGCGGCCGGTTGGTTGACATTGCTGAACGTCGCACAGGGAATAAAGATGATGATGATGACGATGATGATGATGATGAGGACATTGTTTACATGGGCCAGGATGGCACCGTGTACAGGAAGTTCCGGTATGGACAGCTGGGAGACGACAACGAGGATGAGTTGGAGTATGATGATGAGAGCTACACGTTCCGGTGAAGTATAAGAATTTCTCAAAAGAAACATTTCTCTTCTGGATTCCTCCTCTTTCTGTCTCTCCTTCCTCTGTACTGTTTATCTCCTCCTGCCCTGAGGGACAGACCCATTTATCCTTCACTGAATAGGAGCTGAACCAAATGAGACATGAGAAGCAATTTATAATGATACATTTTTACAACTGCTATCCATTCACAAAATGTGCTGCTGAATAATTCTATGTTTTGCATTCTTAAGGACTTTTTACATAATTACAACTTGGATTTCTGGAATTTGTTTGGAGTATGATGACTTCCCCCATATATAACATAGGCATTTACTAGTTTTGACAGTTTAATTAAAAGGTGCTCTATACAAGAGCCAGAGCATTAATATAGCAGCAAACAACTATTTGCTATGTAAAGATATACAGCAGTAATGTCTACCTGACCAGAGAATGAAGTAGAGTCGGGCGATAAACCGATTTGATCAATTAATTAGAATTCATGGTTTAAGACGATTTAAAAATTAAAATCGGCTCCGTTAGCAGTGTTGTTAGCAGCGAGCCGCCGCCATGTTGAGGCAATAGAAATGCTCCCAATCTCGCATTTAGCACCTTTAATCATATTATTCATCTTTTTAATTGTTGTGGTGTTGGATTAGGATTTTAAATTTGATTGATCATGGTCTTTCTTTAGCTTTTTCTATATTGTGTTCTGTTCAAATAAAGACTTGGAAAAAAATGCAGATGTACTAAAGAGTAAGTTATGGCTTCACAGGGCGGAAACTAACTAATTGCTATGCGACGAATCAAAGTCCAACTAACAAAACACGATTGAAAATGACGACTGAAAACAACGTTCAGACTTCAGTCCATTTTTATTGAATTACTAGACAGTGATCCATCATTTCCTTGCACATCCTCAATACACCATAGAAGAAGACTCATGGGTAAGAGGACAATCAGTTATCTATGAGGGGACATGCACTGATGCACAAACACACACACACACATAGAAGATATTGTGCTTTACAGAAATCCCATCTTTTATTCACTCTGAGGTTTCTTCCTGATGATTCAGGAGAAGCTCCAGGGATGATTTCCAGTTTATGTATCTGACAAACGGATTGAAAACACACTCACACACACATTTGCAGAGCTAAAAATACATGCTCTCACATTGCACTTATAACTTGGTTTCATATTTAACTTTATCCTCCTTGGTTTCAGATAAACTCTATAAAGTTCAAATATCTATTTGTAGATTTTTTTTTTCTAGTTTTAGAACAAGTATTAAGACAGAGGAGTGGATTGCTTAAATGCAGTAGTTGGTCATCTATGGCACAAGGCTTTTTTTGGCCACACCATGTGCTTTTATTGTAGATTGCTGACACACAAGTCGCCTCTTTATCTGAAATACTGAGTGTGTGACCAGTAAAGGGTGATATTATTGCTTCACTGCTTCTCATGCACACAACTACAACACTATAGACTCTACAAATGGATTTGCGCAGTGCACTGTCTGGTGTGTAATTGCTTTTCCTACCCTACCGTGAACGACAATGCTACTCTGTAGGTGCTGCCAAGCATCACACTTGACTATATAGTTCTCTGGTTTGCAGGTGTAAAGGTACAGTAGATACTACAGCAGCCATAAAGAATGAGATCTAACTCTTGAGTTTTAACAGGAACTATTGCAGGTTTGTTTTTTCATTTTAAACTCCAGTGTCTAATTGGCAAACACACACACACGTTACCTTAACAAGCCTTGACTTTGTTTTCCAGCTTCACCCGTACAATACAACAGTGACTTCAGAACATTGAGGTGACCCATTCATTTAGGATGTTTGGGTTTAAGAGCTGCTGGCACCGGCTGCATCTGGTCTGCTGGGAAGACGAGAGAACAAAAACAGAGACATTAAAAACGGGTATGTTTATGTACGGGTGACAGACTGCTGACACAAGGCCATTTCTCTTCCATGTGTGAACTTAAACGTCTTAGAGGACTTACTCTGTTCTGCCTACTGCTGTTGGCTCCGGTCCCAGCAGAAAACTATTCCGTCTTGAATGAAACAAAACAAATAGAGTGGTTGTTAGAGCAGAATTTATTATTGTGAAATGTTGTAATTCACTGGTATTTGGTGAATTTGAAGACATGCAACTCATGATTATATGCACAATTAATCAGCCAGAGAATAGCGTGTGAATTCTACAGTGTCGTTCCAACATTTATTATCAGTGTAATAGATCACTTTGCAATGAGGACGGGCTCATTTATTTTACTGTAATGATAAATGAGATGAAAGCGATGCATTCAGCATCTTTAGCAAAAACATTTTTTTCCTCCGTCCTTCCTGTAATTGCAACCATAGCCAAATCCAATTGGTCCTCATCCAGCAGAAGAGCCCCTGTGATCTAAAAGTGAGCCATCTGATAAATGAGCGCTCTAGCCAAGGATAAAACCGAGGCAGAGGCCACTGCCTCCGCAGAGGCAAGTAATGAGAGCCAGGAGAGTCTATACTTACTTTGAGTTCTCTGCTGCTACCTTCAGTTCCTTGTCAAGTCTAGGAGGTGAGAGTTCAAATAACAATATGAATATAAAGTCATTTAATAAGACAACTCAGGCTTGGAGGAGGGGTGGGGGGTGTTGCAGTGGTTGGGGGGTTAGGAGGGACTCACCTAATGATGCACTCTGGGATCTGGATGCAGTCCATGGGGATGGATTCCTGCAGTTCGTCCAAACTGTTCACATACCTAATCTTACTGCTGAACTTGGTGCTGTGACAAGAGCAACATGTACGTACACACACACACACACACACAAAAACACAGTGAATATAACCGGTTTGGCATCAGAAGAACTCGATTATGTCATAGTACCTCATTAAAATTTAAAGAAAAAACTCATACTATAGTATATTGTACAAAAAGGCATAGTAAAGTATGTCACAAAAGTGTCATTATAAAAGTTACAGTAGTATGTCGTAAAAAAGTCATAGTATAGTATGTCATAAAAGTCTAGTATAGTATGTCGAAAAAACTTATAGTATGTTAAAAAAGTAATTAAAAACTTATAGTATCTCATAAAAAGTTATACTACAGTATGTTAAAAAAGCCGAAGTATAGTATGTCATAAGTCGTCAAGTCAGTGTAGTATGTCATAAAAAGTCAATATAGTATGTTATCAAGTCATAGTATAGTATGTCATCAAGTCATAAAAAGTCAGTGTAGTATGTCATTAAAAGTCGTAAAAAAAGTCATAGTATAGAATGTCATAAAAAGTCAGTGTAGTATGTCATAAAAAAGTTATACTATAGTATGTCAAAAAAGTAATTAAAAAGTTGTAGGTTATAAAAAAATATTGTCTGCACAAGTTTTCATGCCAATCCATCTAACAGTTGTCGACCGACTGACTAACACTGCAGTCCCGAGAATAAAAATGGGATCATTGTTACCTGATGAAGGGCTTGGTTATGGCTAGAACGGTCCTGATAAACCATGATGGATGGAGAATAATGAAGGATTTCAAATTCTTCCTGAGCCTGAAAACAACACAATATATCACATGTTAAGTATGTTTATGTCCATGTTGCATTTTCATTTCCATTCAGGTGAGATACAAATCATCATCACAAGTCATGCTGCTGTTATCTTTCACAAGATCATGTAAGTGAACAGAACAGACCTTCTGTCAATCATCTGATAGCATTTCTTCAGCCAGCCAAGGCCGGGCATTCTTCTGTGGGGCGTGGCTCCATTCAGGTACACTATCATGTAGTCCTCTGCCACCATCAGCTCCAGTGTGCTGATCACATAGCTGAAGACAAACATATTCAAATAATTAAAAGCTTGACCTCTACCCAAGGGATATTTACCATTATCTTCTGGAATAAGAGTATAATTGACCCAAAAATGTTACTGAAATGGGTGAAATGTTCTATCCTGATATAAGTAATTTAATATCTCACTTTAATGTTTAATGTTGCAGCTGGTAAAGGTGAAGTACTTTGTATACTGCTGCGTAACTTAACCTGTGATAATACATCATAATGTGTTGATTTATTTTCTATTAATCTGAATATGCAAAATAACTAGTAACTAAAGCTGTCTAAAGAAATGTACCTCATGCTGCCATCACAACATCATGCCTCTTGCAACTCTCCCAAGTGTGCCACTGTATCAGCCCGAAAAAAACGTCACTGTCTTTAACATTACTTATGTCAAAATGGTGAAATGCAAGAGATGCAGAAGAACCATGTTTTGTGACTGAATGCCAACAATATGACGAAATAATAGTAGACCTATACCGTCTTGCTCGGTTTGAAAAACTGGCCGCATTTTAAGAAATGTCTCTTCTCTGATGTCAGCTATGAGAAATTGGTACAAATGTTGCTCCATGGATGAGCTGTTTTGCTTTGAATTTCTTCTTTTTTCATTCTCTTGCATCCATCCCTGACTTTCTACCTTTATAAAATCCAATACTCTGAAAACTTATCTCTTTCTCATTTCTCTCCTGAAATCCCACCACCCCACCTCCTCTCAGTCAGCAGGGAACTTTGTCATCTCCTTTGAAAATAGTTGACAATATCCTCAGCTAACACAGTCCTCTCCAGTTTCCTCAATAACTCCTCTAACTTCAATGACTTTGGTCCCACTCTGACTCTCCTCTCCTTCTGATCCAATGTCATTCTCCAGCTTACAAATCAACACCGCTGATCCACTCTGTTTCGTGACTATTGTGATCATCTCCCACTGACATCAAGCTGCATACCATTCACCTCTCGGCTATAGTTAACTCCTCCTTGCGAGGATTCAGACCTCGAGCCATCTGGCATCACAAAGTGCAGACGCTATGGTTTACCTCCTTTCATTTCTATCCAAAACTCTCAGATATGCCAGCTTACTCAATATCTTCCACAGAACAGCCTGTGGGATCCCAATCACACTGTCCAAGCATGAAATGCAAGTGTGCCAGCACCACAGTGAAAGCATCAACATGGGAGGCCTCCACAAACAAGCTAGACTATCACTTTATTTCTGTCACTTTATTTGGAGAGTTTTCCTTGTGCAGAGGAGCCGTGGCTTATTTAAAGAATTAAGTAGCATCCTCAATATGCTAAATACCAGCGTTTGAGTCAAGACCACCTAAACCGACACCAAGTCATGACCAGGACCAGAGTTTATCAAGACAGAGACAAGACCAAGTCTTTGAGGGGTTGAGACCAAGTCAAGACCAAGGCAAGGTAAGACCGATTCCAGACCAAGACCCGACCAGGACCTGAGTTTATCAAGACAGAGACGAGACCAAGTCTTTGAGGGGTCAAGACCAAGACAGGGCGAGACTGGGTCAAGACCAAGACCAGGCCAGTGCGGGTCCTACACTGCATGACACACTTAAGATGAAATGTGGAACATGCAAACCATCGGCTCTCCTCAAATTGATCTGAATGATCCACATTTCCATAAAAACAGCCACAGAAAACCAATGAAGATTCCTCTTCATTCACCTCTTTTATTGCCATTTACTGTATATGTGTGTATGTATAAGTGTACCATGAAATCGTCTTGATAAAATAATCAAACAGCATTGCAAAGGTGAAGTTTTCTTTGTTTTCTATGAGCAATAATGCTGTTAACAAATAAATCAGACAATAAACAGGCAGTTTAGTAGAATTCCCCGCTGTTGTGGTCCTCTTTGTCCAAGACCGAGTAAAAATGCTTTTTGATTCCGAGACGAGACCTTCAAAAAGTGGTCTTGGGACTGGTCTCAAGGCCAAGACCAATGTCAAGTACTATAACACTACTAAATACTATTTATAGAGAATCATTTAGTTTTTGGAGGTACTTAGATATCTGTACCATATGGAGACTAAAAACCAACAAAATCAACCTGATGTCGCTGGATGAAATCTCAAAAGGATCACCAAAGCAATGGCTTTGTCCTTTGGGGACCATGAATGACTGCACAAAATTTCAAGTTGTACAGACATTCATGGTCCCCAGAGGATGAATGAAGAGAAACTGAGATGTTTCAGAAGCCAGCTCAGAAACAATAACTGATTGTGATACAGTAGACCAAGAAATATGACTTTTATAATATACTGTTACTTCTGGATTCAGATATTCAGGCCTCAAATCTCAAAGGATTGCCACCAAAGCAATGGCTTTGTCCTCTGGGGACCATGAATGACAGCACATCATTTCACTGCTATCCATCCGATAGCAGCATGGCTCTAGGGATGACAATATAGGTCTGTCAGTTTGTTCAGACTGAAATACCTCAACATTTACCAGATGAATTTGTGCAGACATTCATGGTCCCCAGAGGATGAATCCAACTCAGGTTATCCCCTGACTTCTTTGTAGCTCCACCAAGAGGCTGACGTTAGTGGTTTTGAGTGAAATGTCTCAACAACTATTGGATGGATTGCCATGAAATTTCATCCAGACATTCATGTTCTCCGCAGGATGAATTGTAATAACTTTGGTGATCCCTTGACTTCTCATTTAGCACAGTGGTTCTCAACCTGGGGGTCGGGAGATAATGTCAGGGCGCCGCCAGATGGTTGTGGAGAAAAACATAAAACTACATTTTAAAAATAAAATAAAATTTTATACTCGGGAATGGTTTTGACATTACATCGCCTGTACCAGTGATATTTATTTGCCTTAGAATAGATGTTACTGAGTGTGTTTGTCAGAGTCAAAGTGTGCGTGCACATGATTTTATGACGGGGGATTTCCGGCGGTCAGAGGGAGAGAAAAAGTCACACATTGGACAACGCCTAGGTGCTAAAACTAAACAGAACTGTCATCACAAACAAAGCATTATATTATATGTCCTACATTTATTAATAACAACATTCACAATTATCACTCAAAATCAGCAGGAGGCCCGTAGAAACAGCTGTTTACGCCGTGTTGTTTAGTCTTGTTGAGTCGGGACCAAAGTATTAGACCATCAATAGCTTGGCTAAAAACCAAATGAGCAAAGAGCAATAACTAACATTTCTCTACAAAACTTGTGGGCCAGTGTATAACCTGTTAAAAATAAACGACTGGTTAAAAGTGTGTGTGTGCGTCAGTGCAGTGTGAAACTCACAGGAAGAGGTTCTCCATTATCTCATGGTAGTCCTCGCTGTCGCTGTCTGGCAGGAAGCAGGCAGCAAACACTATGATGGCATTCACTCCGTTGCTATAGTAGCCTTGATAAAAACACATTAAAATAATAAGAGTTAAGTTGACCTTGTTCAATTGATGCTGAGAGCCTTAATTAGCATAGTTTTCATAATTTGTTTGCTCCCTTATTTCCCTCTTTTTTTGTTCAATTTATCTGCCAATCTGTGTCTCTTTTGTCTGACTGTCTCTCTGTCCCCTTTCCTCTCACTACTTTTCAGATAATTTCCTTTTATTCACCAACCCATTCATCGCCAGATTTGGTGTCACTCAGACAGAGGGTCTTTTATCTGAATGACAGATCTTGTGATATTTCCAGTGACAGACGTCTCTGTTTCCGTGAGACGGCTGGGTTTCACTTAAGCCCACAGCACAGTGGGGAGGAAATGCACTACCTGCTATTAGGGGTCAGATTTCCACCAATGATGGTAATATGGCCAGTACTTAAGGCACAGGCTTACCAGGGTGTAAACCCATGACCCCGGGGTTTTAAAGGGCCCCACAGAAAGGAAAGACAGAGATGGGGCCTCTGCCTGTGAAACCAATATGGCGTGACTCTGTGTCCGGCCTCAATTTAAGACCCAGCTCCCCCAGCAGACTTAATGCAGCTACATACAGGGCGACAAATTAAAAGAAAAGGTCATTTAAAGTAATAATCTCGAACATTTTCATTTAAATAAATGTCTGAAGTAGGTGAGATTGGAGCAAATATGATTTTAAAAAAAGTTATTTTTATAAAACGGTCGCTATATCGTGACAGTATTACATGAAACAGGTAACCTGGAAAAAAAATCATGTGCCTCTGTGTCCTCCGTTGTCCTCTGGTGCTCCTAATGGCATCTACAAGATTTCACATACCGGAGGAAAACAAGCAGTAAGAGCTGATCTGAGGTCCACTGTCCAGCTGCCGTCTATGAGAGCCGGCTGTCAATCACTCGCGTACGCCTACCAAACGGTCAAACTAGGCCGCGCTGATCAGATATGAATCAATATTATGGAGTACAAGGAGTAATGGAACTAGAAATAGCAGCTGCAGTGAGCTGTTACATGAAGAGCTGCAGGCGACAGGCTGCACATCTACAACTTCTCAGCGAGGTCACCAACTATTTTCACTGTTCGCAGACTCGTGCCGTCATCGCAGTTGACTAGACAGATGGAAATGATTTCCTGACTTCTTTACTAAAAAGCCAATAGTTTGTTTTGCTGCCCACAGTATTCTGGGACCTGTAGTATTAAACCACATTTGCTGTTGCCACCAGTAAACAGGGTGTCACTAAATCAACCAGGACTGAAATCTAACGGATTGTCACTTTAAAGTGTTTTAGGAAGGGTTGGGCGACCATGAGAAAAGCTTCAACGCTCCCTGAGTCCCTTGGTGTTTTGTAGAGCTCAAATGATTAGTCAATTAATCAAATCGATTGACAGAAAAATAACCATTGACTATTTTAATAATCAATACATTTTTCAAGCAAAAACGCCCAAAAATGTTTTGGTTTTAGCTTCTCCGATGTGAGGATTTGCGGCTTTTATTTTAATTTCTGACATTTTATGGACTAATCAATAAATTGCGAAAGTTACTGACAGATAATCGTTAAAGAAAATAATCGTTAGTTGCAGTTGTGGAGAGCGCTGTCCAACATATTCCCATCATTTTCGTATGGAAACAACTGCACCCATTTCTCCACTTATTTATTTGTGTTTTTCCTGTAATTGGTCACTTGTCTATACGCACTGGAAAGGTGTTTAGGACAGCAGCAGCCACCCATCATCAAACACACAAGTTATATTATCATCAAGTGGCCACTTTGCTCCTTTTCAACCTGAATCCTATTGTTCTAATGTGCAGAGGACATGTGGAATTTTCCACCTTGTGTTGTTTTGTGGAGAGTTCCCTCTGATGGCCGCTGGATGATGTCATACTCATCAGCTGGCTTCAGCTACAGCCTGCATTTCCTCATTTATTTGGTTGGCCAGCCTCCAAGGTAACATGAAGCATTTCCAAAATGAGACATCATTGTGCCATCTCGTTAGCCGAGAAGTGGCGGAAGCCAGCTTGAAAACAATAGCTGCTTGCGATACTGTAGAGCAGAGATTAGGTCTTTTATAAGATGCTGTTACTTCTGGAATCAGATATTCAGGCCTGCTGTGAACTGAATATGTTTACTGTGCTCAAACAATGAGTCCCCGTATTTATTCTGTTGAATCGATGCGGCCAGTTCTAGATATTTTCAATCAGACTGGTTGCTTACTTCTGTTTCTTTGTGCCAGCATCACTGACTTACGATTAATAGAACTTGCAGTGAATATTGGGTATTGTAGGAAGAGTATTTAAGGAAAGGTTCATATTTATTTTCAGGTCCATCTTTAAACAACACTCACATACTCATATGGGCATTGCAACAGTTTTTGGTGTCTGTAATTGTCTGCAATGAGCCCAACTGTATACATGTGTTATGATGTTAGTCCCCATAGTAGCCATTTCAATATAGTGAGACCATTTTTTAAAATTTGACCTCACTGTATAAAATGACCTGTGGTGACATCTAGGATAATCACAGCCTCATGAAACTTTACAGCCACAAACTATAGACTTAGAGCATTCAGAGGACGTATGGCTTTCCTAGCTAGATTGACAATAAGGGGGTTTCTGAGCAGTTTACACAACAGAAGTGCTCGCCATCCAATCGCTGAAAAATGCAATTCTTGCAGAAATCTCCAAAAGTCAAAAGTTTTTGATCCCAAATCACAGCATGGCTTTCTCTATGGTGTTCTTCAAGGTCTTGGTGTCTTATTGTGGTATTTTGGAGAGATTATTGATCATTTTTATCAATTCTCGAGTGGAAAAAAATGGTTAAATTTAGCACCAAATCTGTGTAACACATTTTATCAACCCAAAAATTGCTGCAATAATTTATGAGACATAATAGAGCATGGGGATGACAATAATACACTTCCATTATAATGTTCTAAACTCTTATACACTTTCATAATTCATTTTAAATAATGAATTAATTAATTCATGTTTATTACAGATTTATGACCAGAAAAACTTGACACAAATTGCTGAGCTGCATCTCAAATTAATCTTCAGATTCCCAGTTTTCAGATGATGTACACCACTTAATAATGATTTCTTGGTCAGTATTGAGTAATTGAAAAATATTTGCTTCTTTAAATACTAATAGGTAATGTTGAAAATGGACATAATACTAGTAGTTATGATGCTCTTTAATAGTCTCACCTCCGTGGGAGATGACTCTCATGTAGGGCTCAATGATCTTCATGTTGATGCGGTGCTCCTGCTCCCCGATGACGACCGTCCTCCATAGTTTGCCGTCCTGGCGCTCCTCCTCAGCGCTGTACGTCGGGATGGGATTGTAAGGCTCATTTGTCCCGCTCCTATTGGCTGGATTGGGGTCTGATAGGAGAAAAGAACAATACTGTGTTATACAGCAGGCACAGGTTTTACTAACAACATTAGAGATGACTGTGTTGTGTTCAAGTGTCCCAGTAAGCCATGACAGTGTGGCCCTGAAACTGAAGCAGGTACACAGAATTCAGCCATCAAAAATTTGTATTTATTTGTGTTTTTCATACTGTGTCTTCAGTGAAAAAGAGATTGAAAATTCATAGTCAACCTTGGTGGTGTGGAGAAATATACCATAAAACATAACATCAGTTATAAAGTTGCTGTGATTAAAATAAACAACCGTGACAGCACAACAAAAGATTGTTTGCATCCTGACCCACCTTCCCAGTCCATTTCATGGTCCGTGTAGTCGAGGTAATCCCCCTCATCAGGAGTGTCGAGGTCGTCCACGTTAATGTCGAGATCATCTGGCGTCTCCCCCAAGTCGTCCTCGCTCTGGTCCAGCGATAGGCTGATGCGAGGGGCAGATAGCTTTTTCCTTTGGCTAGGACCTCCTTGCAGGGGTAGAGAGGTAGGAGGGACTACAACACAAAAAAACACAGTACATAAAAACCCCTCAATCATCGCGGTTTTGTACATTTCTTTTTGAATAACGGTTGGTTTGCTTTGAATCGGAGCGTTGGTTGACTCACCTGGTCTGCCTTCGGCACTCTCAGAGTTCATTTTACTCTCTGATGCCAGGTCCATCCCCAGGAGGACCTGTGAGAAGATGATTACAGTTATTAAATATGATACAACAAACCTGGAGAGCATGCAGACTATTGTGGAATGCATCACCTGTTATTCCTCTAATCTGAATCAGCGCTATAATTTGCCGCCGAAAAGATTTTATTGAGTTTGTTCGTGAACACCGACCTAGTTATTCTGGGCGTTCACGCCTGGAAAAGGTTGAGAAAACCACTGCTTTTTACGACTATTACTTATTATGACTCCTACTACACTACATTTATTTGATAGCTTCAGTCACAAGTTACTTTACAGATTAAGATTTTACATATACAACACATGATAAACCTATAAATTATGATGCATTGTTACAGATTAAACGTCTTAGCAGTATAAAATACTTGAAAATGCTACTTACGCATTAATGTAATAATAATACAATCATCTAATATATAATAGTATTATACTTAAAGGGGCCATTTTATGCTTTTCGAGTACTTTAACTTTTGATAAATACATTTAGCTGATAATACTTACATACATTTTACTTCAGTGACATTTTCAATGCACGATTTTTACTGGTAATGGTGTATTTTCATATTACAGTATTTCTTACTTCTACCAAGGTGCAGTGTGTAGGATCTGGCAGAATTTAGTGGTGAGGTTGCAGATTGCAACTGACTGAAACTTTTCCCGTGAGCCAAGCGTGTAGGAGAACTACGGTGGCCGATGAGAAAACGTAAAAACGTGAATGTCCCTATCTAGAGCCAGTCTATGATTTGTCTGTTCTGGGCTACTGTAGAAACATGGCGGCCGGCTCCGTGAAGAGGACCCGGTCCGTATGTAGATATAAACGGTTCATTCTAAGGTAACGAAAACACATCTGAATACTTCCTCCACCACTGAAAACTACTTTCTTAAATATTGTTTAGACCCCAAAGTAGAGCTAGACCGACAAATGGGCCAATATTAGTTTATTGCCAATAGCGTTATCTAACTGGGTTTGAGGTAATTTAGAAACAGTGTCACCAGAGAGAGATGGTAAGTTTAATCAACTGTATAATGTGCCGCCTAGTATGAATCTTGATCATAATTCTTTAAGAGACAAATCTAAGAGATCCGTATCAACATCATTGGCTATGTTTACATGCACACTATTATTCTGAATATGACAATATTGTGAATTAGATACGAGTCATGTAAACAGCATATTCCGTTGGGATATTCTGAAATAGTCCTTATTCTGATTGGAGCATTTTCCAACTAAAGACATGTGGGATAAGCCGATGTTATTCAGGTTTTAGGAGAATTCTTTGGACATGTATACAGCACATTCGGAATATGCGTCTCAATTGGGGTTTTACAGCCGTTTGCGACACACGGCCTCTTGCCTCTTTCCGGCCAGCTCTGTGCGTTGTACACAAACCAACTAGCCGACACTTTGCAGAGATGCATGCCCAAAAGAAAAGCCCACATATCTACAGGTTTTTGGATAAGCGCAAATATCACAACGCCGACCTTTTTAAGAAGGTGGTTGAAGGAATGAGGCTGTGTTTACACGGTCGAACGAGCCCGCCACCGGCACAGCTGCATGTACACGGGTATTATTAATGGAATATAAAATTGCATTAGTCATGTAAACAGTTTAGTAGGAATATTGTCTTTTTCAGAAGGGCAAAAAAACGGAATATTTTGTGCGTGTAAACGTAGCCAATGTTGAAAGATTACCATCAGCCAATATATTGTAATCAGATATCAATATCAGTATCTCAAGAAGTCCAGCATCAGTTGGACTATACTACAAAGTATTAGCACAAGAAGCCCTCAAACACCAGCATGTGTTAACACATGATGTGGATCAGACTGGTAAGGTGGTAAGGGGAGAAAAGAGAGGGAGGGATGAGGGAAATGAGAAAGATTTTGAGGTTAAAGGTCATCTTCCCCTGTGAATAATCCTCCCATTAAAACTGGAGGAGGGGGAGGATGCTGAGGGTTGAGGAAGAGGAGGAGGAGGAGGAGGGGGATTGTTACATCATGACAAGCCCATTCCCCCTCCTCGCTGTCTTTTCCTAGTGCTGATTCAAATCGAATGACTGCACGCTCGCATGAGCACAGATTGGGCAGAGATGCAAATTCACAGTGAGTCACGTGCGCTCATTCTCATGAAAAAGAAAAAAAACATCCTTGTTCCTTCTGGGAGATTCTGCCTGGAACAAGGAAGATGGGATTGTATTAACAGCTGCAATAGAAATAAATGCTGAATGGTTGTCTCCTGTACGGATGACATCATGCTGACGATTCCCAGAAACATGTACAGTACGTGCACACACACTGAGATAACAAACACACAATGGCACACGCTCCTACACTGCAGAATGACAAAATTAGCATCAGCTGTTATGTGCATCCTCTATATGGAGGATGCTGAGCTGCTTCAGATCCACTTCCACAGCCCAGTGCTGATGACAGCAGCCCCTCCCTCACTCTCGCTTCCTGTCTGCTGGCTGTGAGAAAAAAAAAAACAGAAATACAAGAACATGTTCTCTTCTTTTTATCTTTCACAGAATAAAAAGCCGTCTACTCACCACTGCTGGGGCTCGGGTATCTCGTGTCCTCTTGCGTCTCAGTGCATGGATGCACTTCCAAGTTCCCTGCCTGTTTCCTTTTTCCTCTCAGCCTCTCGGTGGAGATGCTCAGCTTACAAACAGCTCACAGCTTCCACCATTTTGTGGTCACATGATCTGGGCCATTACCAAATAAGGACGATCACCTGCTATAACAGCTCCCTGCACAGCAGCTTCCTCAGGCAGTGCAACTGAATGGAGATATAGGAGGTGTTTGTGTGTCATTATTATCGTCGACTGGAGGGGATAAACTGGTGTAGGCGCCGTTGTGTTATTACTACCAGTAATGTGGGCTGCTGTTAATGCCTGACAGGAGATTTGTGAGGCTGACTGTGCAGCTACAACATTATATTAGCCCTTAGGGTACAAAAAAGCAATAATCAGAAACGAGAACATTGTCAGCTTCGTGGGCTGATAATATTCACACACTTTACCACATGCTGGGAAGAAAATAGAGACGGATCCAAAGCAAATATCTGATGCTTACCATTCCCCTTAACTTCAAATGTGTCCTTTTATACTCTATATTAGCACTGAACTTTTCAACCCTTAAACAAGCACACTACTGTACACTGTAGCCACAAAGCAGATAAAATCAACAGTACCTATACAGACTCTCCTTCCATGTGGAAACAGGTTTTGTTCTCTCCACAGGTCGAACTCGACTCGTTTCACTTACCACTGTTCAGTCCCAACAGCAAGACAGGAAGACCAGCCTGTCAGACCTTTGCACATTGTTGACCATTGTTTTAGTACAAAGGTTGTTCAGAGCATGCCAATCAGTGTGACCACGCCTGGAGCTCCAGCATACGGCAGACACGGTCCAAAAACAGCTTTTGGTTAATCAGCGCCAAGCAGCTGCTGTCATACATCACGAAATGGATTGGGAAATTTCTGTTTTTTTTTTTCATATACTTATTTTTTAATGTCAATAAAATGTTCTGTGCAAAGTGACAAGACAGATACGGAACAGTTATTTTGAAAATTGCATTTTTTATATTTACATTTTAGTGAAAGGTGATTTCATAGGCTAAATGTTGCACACATAAAAAGCATAAATATAAACGAAGGCACTCTAGTTCCCTGCAGGCTATTGTTTCACTTCCTCCTCCCAGAGCTGTAAGGCAGGCTGAGTTGCATTCTTAGTAGATGAGACTTCGTCGAACCAGTTTGATACCATTTACTAATTGTCTATAAAACAGCAATGGTATTAAGGGAACACCTCAGTGACAGTTCAGTACCATTAAAAGTCCTATTGATAACATTTTTATGTAGACGAATATTTTCTTAAAAGTAAAACAGCCACAGAGCTTTTAGATAGGTGCAGAATAAAATTATGGCTTAAAAAATATTATGATTGTGAATTCATCATTTAAAAAAAAAAACGTTGGCGGGTCCAAAATGAATGTTTTGTTTATCTCTGTGAAAGATATACGACATTCGGTTCCCACTTCTAACAAGGCTTGTGAGCCAATATTATAACAACGTTGGTATCACGTGGTATCTTTGTGTCGTCAGTGATGTAGTTGCCAGTTAAGAGTGGGAAAAATGGATAAATAGTGATAATAAGGAGGCTGCCTCTGCCATGCCTGGCCGCACTGACACATGTGTCTCCATCAGGCTGCAGAATAAGTGAATATATACCGTGACAACTGACGTTAGAACATATTAGCTGTCTTATTGTGCCTTCAAATGAAACTCGTGAGCTTGTGTTTACAACATGGGAAGTCGTGTACACAAAAGCTTGGCGTTCAAGTGGTCAAGTCGCGAGAACATCGCTGCTAAGCAATGGCAATATCAACGTTACTGTTGGACTCTTCTCGCGAACTCGGTAAACACGACCCCATTTGAAGGCACCATTAGCTTAATCGTCCGAACAACAATAATAAAAAATTTAGGAGGCAGAACGCAACATCTAGTGGCTGAATGTTATCAATGTTATCAATAGCACCTTTAACTGACATTACAGTTGACCATTTCTCTCCTGTAGCAATAGAAAATATGCTTTTCTACCACTTGGTGAAATGGTGCAAACTGTCTGTGTTACAGAGCTGAGATAAAGGTCCCTTACCTGACACCGCTGCCTCTCTTCGAAGTCTTTGAACAGGCTGCAACGGACAGCAAATAACAGATAAAAAAGTCCATAAAACATGTTACTGTTTAACCAGGCTCCTTGTTCCTGAAAAGTGAAACCATCACTTTGTCCTCCTTATCCGAGGTTGAACTTCTCGAGGTTCTCTTTGAAGAGTGTATCTTTGACGGCTTTGAAGACGACCCGGATGTTGTCCGTGTCCGTGGCACAGGTGTAGTGTTTGTAAAGGGACTTGGGATGCCCGCTGTGCTTCTCCTGGTACATTTGCAAGATGAACTGTCTCGCAGATTTAGCATCACACTGAGGGCCTGCGGAGGAGAAGGTGGTCAAAATCAAGAGTTTTTTGAGAAAGTAAAATTCTGATAGATCACTTAATAGTGATCAGCTCTACTCAGAGTACTCAAACAGACACTCAAATAAAATGGTAATTACCAGTGAAGGCTGGGAAGTAGGTCGCCAAATGAGACTTGAGGATTTTCTCCTCTAGCAGGTCTGTTTTGTTGAGGAAGAGGATGGTGGAGGACTCTTGGAACCACGGGTACGAGAGGATGGTCTTAAACAAGGCGAGGCTCTCTCGCAGTCGATTCTGAAGGAGGAGGTGAGAAAAGTCTTAGACAAAAGACTAATTCATGGAAATAATAGTCGTTTTTAATAAATAATCAAATCAGAGTTTTGAAGCACACCGGAAGGTTTTGAGCTTACGTCATTCTCGCTCTCGTAAAGGACTTGATCGTACTCGCTGAGGGCCGCCAGGAATATGATGGAAGTGACATTCTCAAAACAGTGGATCCATTTCTTCCTCTCTGAACGCTGACCACCCACATCCACCATCCTACACACACACATGACCAGTGATTGAATTAAATATAAAAGTTCCTAGACTGTTAAAGGAATAGTTTGCTAATTTGAGAGATATACTTTTTTACCAAGAGTTAGATGAGAAGATGTTAACAATGAAGCTAGAGCTTAGCTTAGCATGAATACTGGAAACAGTAAAAAAGTTGTAATATTACGAGAATAAAGTCGTAACTTTACAAGAAAAAAGTCAGAATATTACGACTTTTTTCTCGTAATGTTATAACTTTATTCTCGAAATCTCAGATTTTTTTTCTCCCTCAATGTGGCCCTAATACTCCGTCGTATAAAACATCATCAGAAACCTGGAAGGATTTGAAGTCAATGCTGGGTGATAAAAAACAAATCAGAGATACAATTCTTCTTTGTGTGTTGTCATAGTTGTCACATTTTTACAAAATTTCCCTTATATTTTTGGCTGTAGCAGGTAATAAAAGTAGAATAGCCTACCTGAAGATGACTTTTGAAAGGTCAAAGGGGTACTCTATGATGCCTGTGGTGGGGACTCGGACCCTCAAGATGTCCTGCAGGGTGGGGATGTATAACTGGGCTGTGATTCTGTCCAAGTCACTCATGTAACTGAAAAGTTAACCACAATGCATCCACAATTAATATCCTGACTGGATAAAAGAGAATGTCATACAGAAATTTGCACTTGTTATATGCACATTAATAAGTTTTATCAGTATGAATCCACACTCTTGAATTTGATTTGATGAATGCAAAATGAAGCACTGCAAAAGCTTTGGTTGAGCCTTGGGTTTATATAAAAGTCTTACTATTTGGCAGAGTCCGATAACTGGAATTCCCTTCTGCGGTCGTAGCATCTTTGAACACCGTGGTCGTTCCACACTCGCCTAATGGCGTCCACCTGCCAAGCCTCAATAGTGGACACCCTGTCTCCCTCTATTTGGCACAGCTTCTGTGCGTGGCTCTGACACACACAAGACAACCACAGGGGATTATTCTAAACACAAACTTGCAATCTTTGACTGACCTATTAATAGACCATTAGGAGGATGACAACTGCAACAGAACTCCATCTACAACTAGGTGGATTTTTGTGGAAATAAACAAAAACTCTGATGTGGTAAAAGACTGAAATATCTCAACAACTATTGGATCGGTCGATATGAAACTTTGTACAGACATTCGCGGTCCCCAAAATATGAATACTAATGACTTTGGTGATCACCTGACTTTTCCTCCAGCGCCACCATGAGGTTGACATTTGTGGTTTTGAGTGAAATGTTTTAAAGGGATAGTTTGGGTGTTTTGAAGAGGGGTTGTATGCGGTGCTTATCCATAGTAGGTGTATTACTTACAATAGATGACGGTCGGCACGCCCCCAGTTTGAAAATTGATATTTTCACCGCTTTATCTTGCCGTCAGACAGCCCTTTCCTTCTCCTTTCTGAACTGAAAGTGAGACTTATCTATGCTCTCTCCAAAGCCAGCAGGCTCAGATGGCAAAAACAGTATAGATACGTTTCTCTTTGGATATCAAGTTTTTTGGACGACCCTTTCTTTTAGGTGGCTAAAATACGTTTGTCTGCCGTCTCCGTCCACAGCAGTATATTGCTTTGCTCCGGTGCGCCTGTCAAAGCTGGGGGCGTCATCTACCGTCATCTACTGTAGGTAATACACTGACTGTGGATAAGTACCTCATACAACCCCACTTCAAAAACACCCAAACTATCCCGTTAATGTCCCTCGAGCACCAGGTCAAAATTTGGTTTGGTTCATGACCTGCAAAACTAAAGACATTCTCATCAATCAGTTTCAGGTGATTATACACTAATGAAAACACAGTCATGAATATTATATTCCATTTCTGCTAATAGATCCCCCGAAATGTTACACACTGTTCCTTTAACCTGTAAGTGACACACTTTATTGGATGCTACATAAACCAGAAGGTAGTCTTTTTTTTTCCTCACAATGTTCTGGTCATCGATGTAGTCGATCTGTAGAGTCTTCATGGCGTGGATCAGCGCCTGGATGGCTGTGATGATGTTCTGAAACACTAGGCGGGTGAAACCTTTCCTGTCAACTTCACTGTATCCATTGCCATGGATGATCCTCATCTGTTTGATGAAAGTGCTCTTCCCACTTTCACCAGTCCCTAGGCAAACCAGATGAATGAGACCGAAGGATGAAAAATGGAATAAGATCAAAGCAATGCCAGAAATAGGACAAGCACTGAAAAAAAAAAAAAATCATCTGAACATCAATCAGTTGCAGCTTAACAGGATTTCGGCAACAAAACAACAACAAAAAAGGCTGTATTCTTAAGAATGCAAGACAATTTTCATAAGTTAAAATTTCATAGATTTTTATAGTTTTTTCCCAGGCTATAGATGCGAGTATGTGTACGTGAGTGGGTGGGTGCATATCTACTTGGTTTCTTCAGGTGTATGCAAGCTGCCAACCTTTCATGTGTTTCTATAAAAACATCCCATTGTAAACACGCTTATATACTCGTTTTTATGTTCTATGTATTTGCACTAAACAACATAAAACCGATGAAGAACAAACACATCAAATGATTAAAACACAGTGGACCAAAATATAAAGGCTGCCCCCTCTTAGTCGATTAGTAAGATTTAAGATTTCTTTAGCCGATTAGTCATTTTTTTTAATGTTTTTTTCATGCTGATTTGACCTAATTTCCAAGAAACTTATGAGCACATCTCTGGCAAACACCAGATTTAAAATGGTGCTTTTGTGTGATTCTTTGTGAAGAAACTCCGTTTTAAAGATCTGTCGCTTAAATCAACTAATCGAGTAGTCGACTAAGAATTTCTTTGGTTGAGGACAGCCCCTAAAAAAAATAAAAATAAATTAGAATTAATAAAAAAGGTACACTGAAGGTCTGTGTTTGATCCGTGCAAGTCAATCAACAGCAATGTGGCCTTGAGCGAAACAGCAGCTTCCTGCCGTCTGGTTATAAATTACTCTCGATAAGAGAGCCTGCTAAGCTCCTAAAACGCCTAAAAATGTTAACCATTACACTGACCTTTAAAAAAGGAGGATATTCCAATCTCCAAACTCAAGTTGAAGTTTAAATTAGCGCTGACCTTTAAACAAAGTCCTTCATGCATTGTTTCCAACAGTCAAGCTCTTGTAAGTGGGCTGTTTTGATAGTTCCGGGAGCAAAAGCATGTGAAGCTGTGATATATTTCATATGACTGGTGTTCACTCATCATCATGGTTGTCAAAATGTGGCTCTGCTGCACTGAATGACACATTTATTCTCTTTTGATATGTCCTGCACTATAACTTGCCTGTTAAATGTATTTTTGCATATGCACAATTCAGACAAAAGCAACAAAACTATAAGAAAACAGCCTGCATGTTTTTTACAATGAATAATTATTACTGGAAATTCTGTCTCTATTATCTCTGCAACAGCACATGAAGCAGGGCTTCACCAACTATTTGAAGAATGCAGAAGGTAACCTGTAACTTCTTTAGAAAGGCACAGTGCAATCAAAAACACATACCAGAGCCTTGCTATCTATCGATCTACATACTTTTGTATTTGCTGGGTTTGTCAGCTCAACCTAACGCATCGGAGCTCAGTCTCACCTGACTTGAGGTCAGTCCACCACTTTGGCCCAGACTGAAATATCTCTAACTTTTGGGTGAACCCCAGGCGATGGCATTTCTGGTTTTAATGAAATGTCTGAACAAATATTGAACGGATTGTCAATCCAGTTTTTGCCTGGAGAACCACTCAACGTCTAAGGAATACTTCACCCACAAAATGACCATCGGTAGATCAAAAACTTTATTTTTCTCAAATGCCTCCACTGCAAACAAAGAGTCAAAAAACAGCTACAACTATGTCAAAAAGCCGTTAACAAACTCTCATACAACTCTTGCAGTATAATCCAAGTCTTGTTTATGCAGTCTTATGCTCAGTATACTTCCCAAACGCATGCATTTTCGCCAAAATCTTACTGCTGCGAGTCCGTGCGTGACACGGTAGTGGAGGAAGTGTTTTAAATATTTTAGAGAAAAATGCATGTGTTTGGGAAGTAGTGAGCATACAACTGGATAGACAAGACTTTAAATTATACTGCGTGAGTTGTTTGAGAGTTTGTAAACACATGTTTTGGCCTCCATTTACTTCAATTCGTCAAGGTTTTACTCCGTTTTCGGATTCTCCGTTCACCGCGGAGGCATGTGAGAAAAGAATTCAAGGTAACTGAGTAATTGATATAGTCTTGGTCATTTTGTGGGTGAAGTATTCCTTTAACGGGGAGTGGTTCTCCAGAGAAAAAAAATGACTTCAATAGTTGTTAAGACATTTCACCAAAACCAGAAATGTCATCGTCTGGGGACCATGATCCATCCAAAAGTTTGAGATATTTCAGTCTGGGCCAAAGTGGTGGACTCACCTCAAGGTAAGTGCCTTTGAGCTCCAATGCAACAGATGTTTTGATATAGTTTTTGTTAAACTTGGCCTCCATTTACTTCAATTCATCAAGGATTTACTCAATTTTCGGCTGTTGTTGGATTCTCCGTTTCACCATGGAGGCATGCTAGAAAAAGTTTTCTTCAAGAAGTAACTGATATACTAATGGTTATTTTGTGGGTGGAGTATTCCTTTAAATCTGTTTATTTTTTACCAGCAGTTTGGGTAATAACAATATCCTGTAGCTGTTGGGCACAGATGTGTTTAATCTCATGTTTTTGTTCAGCTGGCAGACTTTGACATTTGTGCTGTAGAAGAAAATCCACATCCCTCATTGTGAGCGCAGTTACTGTCTTCTTTAAAAGGACAAAATAACTTCCACCATCTACGAGCAAATGAGGACAACAGCACTTGGAAAACAGCCAGTTAGATGGCAGCGGTGCAACACCCTAATCAGCTCCACATGGCTTCAAATTAATGCCATCCGCTTTCACTGCCAAATTCTTTGAGCATGCCTGTTGTTGTTTTTTCCCACACTCCGGGCACTTGACATTGCGAGTGTGAGGTTATCCACCAAGCTGAATGCGATTAACAGACCATTTTAAAACTATTCCATCCAGCCACTGACCTAAACTTGTAGAATAAAGATAAATAACAGCAGCAACCGAGGGATTTATGCATTAATGAAGAATTATATGAATTTCTAAGTTACTCAGTACCACTAAATAAATATACTTTAGCGGGTAGGGCTTTGACCAGTCGCCTCTAGTCTGTACAGCAGGACAGAGGTGAGCGGATGTCGTAGAGGATTTTAAACAGCAGAGATTGCAACTAAAGAAAATTGGAAAACTGACTAAGATGTAGAGCCGCAACAATTAATCAATTAGTTGTCAACTATTAAATTAATCGCCAATTATTTTGATCGTCGATTAATCGGTTTGAGACACTTAAGAAAAAAAAAATCGAAATTCTTTGATTCCAGCTTTTTAAAGTGAATATTTTCTGGTTTCTTTACTCCTCTGTGACAGTAAACTGAATATCTTTGAGTTGTGGACAAAACAAGACATTTGAGGATGTCATCTTGGGCTTTGGGAAACACAAAAAAATTTTTTTTTTTCTATTTTCTGACATTTTATAGACCAAAACATTGTTGTAAAATGCCAATATACAAAATATCTTTTTAACTCTTGAATAACAAAGACAGCTTCTGAACTCCAATATAAATCATGTAGAGCTGCAACGATTAAATGATTAGTTGTCAACTATTAAAGTAATTGCCAACTATTTTGATAATGGATTAATCGGTTTAAGTAATTATTTGAGTCACAATTTAAATTCTCTGATTCCAGCTTCTTAAATGTGAATATTTTCTGCTTTCTTTACTCCTCTATGACAGTAAACTGAATATCTTTGGACAAAACAAGACATTTGATGACGTCATCTTGGGCTTTTGGGAAACACTGACCAACATCGATTAATCGACAGAATAATCAACAATGAAAATAATTGTTAGTTGTAGCCCTACTATGATGGTGAAAGTTTAAATTTAAGTTTAAAATCAGCTCAGAGCTCTGTTGTAAAATGTCCCACTCAGTAGGCTGCATAATGTGGTCACAATTCTTTAAAAAAAATAAATAAATAAGGTATTGTTATTAAAAATGTTTTGTGTTTAAAAAAAATATATATTAACCAATACATAAAATATTTTTTTGTAACAGCTTCTTAACTCCAATATAAGTCATGCAGGCTCCATCACAAACTGTTTTATTTTAACATAAATCACAGTGATAACTGGATTAATCCACATCACAGTCACTTCTATCTTTACAGGCACATTTCTGGAAAATATAAGAAAACGTTTTTGTTTTTTTAAAGTGTTCAACTTAGACACTTTTTAGGTTAAAAAATTAATTATATTTACCTAAAATGTAACATGAAATGTATAACAGCCTATTAAGTCACATTGTGAGCTACATTTAAATGGTATTATCCACATTTTAATATACATTTGTGAGTGTGTGTCTCAGAAGGTGAGCATCTGGTATAGTTAATGATATGCAATAAAAACGTGTGGAAGTTATAATTGTCTCTCACCTAACAGTAGCAGCTTCAGCTCCCTGTGAGACTCTCTCTTATCTCGACGAAGTTGTCTCTCTATTTCTTTGTGAACTCTCAGTTTCTCCACTCTGTCAGCAGGCAGGCAGCACTCGTCCATTGTTGTGAAGTCACAGAGCAGCTTCTTCTAGACAGGGATTTAGTTTAGAAATGGATGGGTTAATGGTTATTTATCTCCTCGGACCTGCTGCTGCCAGGGAAACTTATTATGTCCCGGAACAGGTGTATCTCTTCCTCGTGTAGGATCCAGTTCAGGTGCATTCCACATTCCTGAGGGGAGGCGGTGCTCTGGGCGGACAGGCTGCGGTTGTAGACGGCTCCTGTATATCTGCTTACAGCTGCTCAGGACTCCCACTGGGCCATGAAAGGAAAACTCTGTCCCCAACATATAGAGGAGGAGTACAGGAGGGGAAACAGCCAGGTGCATTGTACCTACAACATCTCTCTTAGTCTACATTAAATGCCTAATGGTTCCATTCATGGACCAATATATAAAAGTGAGATTAAAGGGATAATCCAGCAATTTTTTATTGCACTTCGATAAAGTTGGGGAACTCACAAGAAAGAGTTATTAAAAGTATTCGTCAAATTCGAAGCAGCAGAGGCCAAGATATCTTGACTTTTAGTCCTTAGTATGGGTAAAGATCAAGCCTTCAGGAAGAGAGCCGGTCGTTGATGCCAACTTTCGTAGTGGCCAAATGGCGGTGCTGCAACTTCCGTGTCCGTCACGTGATGCCATTGGGCACAAAAAGACTTTTTGAGACAACAAACTGCGATTTCCTTGACTTAAAAATTTGTTTTAAATTGACAAACATCATGTGTGTGATTCATGGAGCAATTCAAACGGGATAAAGATTTTTTTGCATATAAAAGGTCTGCAAAGTTACAGAGCCCAAAGTCCACGCCAAAGTTAGTTACTCTCTCCCACAGAAACGCTGCTCCTGAACTGCCTGAAACGCCTGCTTGAAGTTCTGCCTTTTCTGTCCGTCAAGTGATGCCATTGGGCCCAAAAAGACTTTTTTCCCATAGACTTACACTGGGAAAGAGACGTCTGTAACTCAGCGGACAATTTTTTCTTAGGTAATTAAACTCCCCAGTACGAACGCTCTAATAGCCCTTATTTAAATCATTAGGTCCTAAAAGTTGTAAAATGCACTAATAACTGAATCCAGAGTTATTTCCCGTCCTTCGTTCATGTGAATGAGACCCAGACCGAGGCTGGAGCGCAAGCCGTGACGACAGCGTGACGTTGGGACCCCGTGACAGAGTCATGTGACCGAGCGGACGCTACTGCGCATGTTCCATGTGCCCAAGTGCCGGGTACTTTTCCAGGCGGAAGTCGAGCCATTTCGTCTTCATGCACCAACGAGCGACTTTCATAGGAATGAACGGGGCCCCGCCTCCAATGCTGTATCCATTTCTCTTAATACATCCATGGTAAAGATCCAAAAACACTTCCTCCTGCATTTCCCATCATGCAACTCAATAGCAGAGTCCATATGAACCACGCCCCCTTCTTGTGGTATGCTGCCTTCAAATGAAACTCATGCGCTTGTGAGTCGTGCACATGGTATGCGTGGCGTTCAAGTGGTCAGAAGCCACAGAGGCTAAATATTTAGCAAGCTAGTAAGGTAGGTAACATAATGCAGGAAATGCAAAGTCATAATGACAGAGGAAAAAGATGAGGCCGTTGGGAATGTCAACATTTTCCTCAAAGATATTTTGTAAGAAAAACAATATACGACTAAAATTACAATATATTAAGTTATTGCTCATTTTCTCAGACTTCTATACAATCAGACTTCTTTTTGCAACCAGAGGAGTCGCCCCCTGCTGGCTGTTAGAAAGAATGCAAGTTTAAGACACTTCAGCATTGGCTTCACTTTTCAGACCCTGAGGTTGCCCACTGGCATCAACCTCTGTATGAAGTGTTAACATTTCTTGTCAATCAACTAACCACAAAGAGACAAAAAACTACCACAAATAAATGCAAAATGACTACAAAGAGACACAAAACAACTACAAAGAGACACATGTTGGTTGTACTCGTTTGGTCATTTTGTGTCACCTGTAGTCTGGGGGTCTTGCTCCTATGTAGGAGGAGTTGGGGCCTTTTACATGTCTGTGTCCAGGGGCCCATTGTCTTATAATCTGTGCGAGGCTGTAGGCTATTTGAAGTTACACATAACAGCTATTTATTGATATTATTTCATACTATAATGTTGTTTATTTGCCACTCCTGTATTACACTGAATAAATAATGTAACTATTAATAATGTACAGTTTTCTAGTGCCATATGCTAAACTAGAGGTTCTCTGCTACACTGTATATCCCAGTGTACAACAATAAAACTATGGACCCCTAACAGAAGCACTGGTGCAGCCTCCAGCCAGATGGATGTATCACAGGGGAGGATTTCAGGACCAACACCGCTCCAGATGAGCCGACAGAGAAGCCAAGAAGACAAACAACTCGAATGCTAAACAAACAGTGAGCTGCTGGAGCTGGGTTGTAAACACAAAGACTGAAAAAACTGAGCAGCAAATGTCTGTTTATTTATCCAATCACATTAAAAACACTAAGACTGCATTAAGAGATCGCAGTGACAGTGAAATCTAACCATAAATTAAAGCGCTCGGATTAGGCTGTAATTATTTCTAACGAGAAGAAAAGGGTTGTGTAAACATTAGTGCCGTGGTTATGCTCTCATTAGCTATTTATTCATGCATTTGATACCCTTGAACAGCGTGTGAAAAAAAAAGATCAAGAATGCACTAGTTTAATACCTCGGAGATTATTTAACATAACCGTTCTCTCTTCAGCAGTTAGCCTTTCAACACTGACCTTGACGCGAGCAAAGGTGGAAAATGTGTACCAGTAATGTACCGTGTGATATTTACAATATGCATCAAGCTCTATAGACATTTTAGCAAATGATTTTTAGGCGAGAAAACTACATAAATCAAATAGTCCCTGAACTGCATGAACACTTCATTCTACAGCTTTGACAAAATAATGTGTTACATAAAATATATGAATGCTGTGCTCACAAAAAGTGGTTTAAGACGGAATAATTCCATCACAGACAAATACGTACCAGTGCACAAAGTCTTATGAAACTTGAAATGAGGTTGTGGAAATGATAATACCCGACTAAGTGAGTTACACACAAACAGAATATCAGCACAAATAGCGAGTAAATGTGTCATTAGTGTTAATTATCACTCGTTTCCCATTAAGTCAAGACAAAGACTAAGCGTTTAGAGTATTTAAAACAGTTAAAAAAAAATAATAAATTATGACCAACTTGGGTTAGTGATGTGAGGTGCTGCATTGCAGTTAGTCTACACTCACTTCCACAGATTCCCTGAAGGAGAGACCTGGTACGTTACAAGTCCTCGGAGGCTTTTTAGGCCACTGAAGAACTTTTTTCCCTCTCAATTCATCCATGTGCATTTATAGTTACTGCTCGAAAAACGTTTCGCAAAAAAGCTCCATAAATTTCAGAGTGCATGCTATAATAGACTGCTCACTAAGGCAGCACTTTAATTGTCAGGACACACTTCATTATAGCTGGAGACATCCACTTTCAAAGAGCCTAACGGGGAAATTTGAAATACATCAGTAGTACAGTCATTTGGCGACAAGCTCTGTAGCTTCTCAATTTCCTGTTGTGGATTATAGTGTTCAGCAGCAGTGTGAGGCAAAACTGAATCACTGCAGAGCTCTCCGGACTGCCAGCTGTACAAAGCCGATTGAATTACAGCAGCAACACTACCGCTTTAAACCAAGTTGTAGACTTCCAGGTTGATTTGCAAGATGTGGTCCTTCACCGCTCTGAACACAAACCGAATGTTGTCTGTGTCTGTGGCACAGGTGAAGTGGGAGTAGATGATTTTCTTCTCGTTTGGGTTGAGACTGACAAACATATCCAAGATGAAGTCTTTTACTGCTTTGACGTCCCGCTGGGGACCTGGTAGAGAGACACAGAGGGCACAAACAGCGTGAAAGTCACAAGTATTTTCAGTATAAAAGCTCAAGAATATAAGACAGGCTAGTGCTGGGATAGAAAATGATTGCAGAACATTTGAGACTGCAACTTTTAAAAGGAGGACACAAACTTGCAAACTTTAAAATGAAAAGTTGAATTCAAAACAACAACTCACACCCTTGATCAATGCAATACATGCTGCTATACCTGTACTCAATCTGGTATGACCAGTAGCTTATGATGGTTAGCTAACTTTCTAGATAAACGTACATTGCTCCACAACAGACATTACTGAGTCAGCTCATATTAAATAATTGTCCAAAAATAAAAACTAGAATTACCACCTCGTGGTTGTTTGCCTCCTCCAACCAGTCAAATTACCATATGAATTCTTGAGTTATGACCAAAAATGTATTTTGTGAGGTCACCGTGACCTTTGACCACCAAAATCTAATGATTTTTGGGTCCAAGTGGATGTTTGTGCCAAATGTAATGAAATTCCCTGCAGGCCTTCCTGAGATGAATGGGACAGACGTGCGTACTGACAACCCTGAAAACATAATTCCTCTGGCCACGGCGGAGGCTTAAAAAGAAAAGACATCATCATTAGGCAACATGACTGAGAGCGAATAGAACGGGACCACAAGCAGAAAACAACAATAACGTCTCAGTGTGTTTACCTCTATTGATAAAAAAAACATTGAAATGTCTATCTGTGACATGCCAAAACAATGTTAAGAGAGAACTGACTCAGTAAGTCAGTGACTCAGTTGGCTAACATTAGCCACTATAGGCTCCCGGACATACCAGACCATGGTGGGCTGTAGCACCAAAACCAGGAGTGTATT
Source organism: Sebastes fasciatus (assembly GCF_043250625.1). Lineage (NCBI taxonomy): Eukaryota > Metazoa > Chordata > Actinopteri > Perciformes > Sebastidae > Sebastes > Sebastes fasciatus. The sequence goes on from NC_133813.1 coordinate 14,176,710, forward strand.
GAATTACACCAGAGAGTCAGGGCTCCAGACTAACTTTTTACATCGGTTGCACTGGTGCGCCTAACTTTTTCAGGTGGTGGAGCGGTCAGCCTTGCCGATGATGTCGAGGACAGGTGTAACAGGCACTGCAGCATTCTTCTTGACAAAAAACGCTAGTTCTCTTCATTTTGAATTACTGGTATGTTTTAAGGTTATGATGTCACTCGGGGAGGAGTACAGGGCGCCGTTTACACATACACAAATGCCTTTTTTTTCCCCCCTCACTCCTATTCAGCGAAGACGAACATCAGGCTCAGAGCCAATCAGAGGCAGAGTAGGGGGCGGGTCTTCACAGAACGCTACACGTTAGTGTCGTCACAATACTGGAATTTGTAACTTCGATACAATACCTTGAAAAATATCGATATTCGATACCATTTTTCAAGACGACAGGGGGAAATTGACACAACATTGAGGGCATAAAATTTCAGATTTTTTCACTGTCGGGGAGAAGAGAGAGCAGAAAGCGCAGCTGGTACACTTGTATCAACTGTGGAAAATGAGTATTGAATATGCATCGATATGTATCAGTAGAGTACTTAAGTATTTTTTGGGAGTATCTGTACTTTGCTTGAGTTTTTATACTTCTGTCAACATCTTCGTTACTTTGTTACTATTGGAAGCAAGCAGGTTTGGTGAATCAGTGGTCCTAGCTTGCAAGTTACATCATTCACATGATGAGTGCAAACGAAGTGCTCTCAAAGCCGTAGTTAAGTTTTGATTTCCACTCAAGTCCAGGCAGGCAACATGTCAGATGCTACTTTGTTCTTTAAATCCTTTAAGTTGTGGAGACCTCGTTTTTCTTCAATTGTAAATTAGCCTCCGTATTTAAGCTGGTGTGCATGTTAAGAGGAATAATAAAGGTGCGGTCACACATGCGAGAATGCAGGCGAGTGACCATCGCCTACCGAGGCAATTTTCGAACTGAAAGTTCACCAAATTGAACTGCTTTTCGAATGCAAAGATGCAAATTTGCTTCGCAACTGGAAGCAAATGTTTTTTCACACTTTCACGCGCGTAGAATGGGAGTGAACGGGAGGTGAATATAATTTTTTGCGGATGTGTGACCGCCCCATAAACTTCATAAATCTCAAAATTCTGACTTGCTTGGTTTTTTATTAACATTTACTTGTAATTTTACTTTCAATACTTAAGAACATTTAATATCAGAAAATGACTTTTGATACTTAAGAAAGGTAAATATCAAACACTTAAGTGATATTCTATTGGTGACTTTAACTTCTACTAAAGTCATTTTCTGGTTAGATATCTGTACTTTTACAGAGTGAGCCTTTAAGGTACTTCATCCACCACTGATTTGTATTGATACTTCGATATATTTGACAACACTAAAATGCACACAGAGACAGATCTGCACCGGTGCGACAGGTGAAAATGTTTAGTCGCACTGGACAGTTTTTTGTGTTTCATTGCTCATGAATTCAACTTTTCATTTGTACAAGGAAGGCTGTCTTATTTCTTCTTTTAAGACACTATAATGTTGTATTCAAAACCTAGGTAACATTATGCTCAGCTGCATTTCTGATATTTCTTTTTTCCTCTTACCATCATATTCAGGGAAGTAGTCGACCAAGTGCGAGTGCATGATTTTCTCCTCCAGTAAATCTATCTTGTTGAGGAACAACATGACCGAGGACGACTCGAACCACTTGTAGTTTATGATTGTGCGAAACAAGGCCATGCTTTCCTCCATGCGGTTCTTTGAAAAAACACATGACAGAAAAAACATCCAAGCATGAGCAGAAATATGGGAATCAGTAGTGGAGTATTAGACAGCAGTACTTCAGCAGGGATTGTCTGTGTGAGCAAATTCTATTGGCTGTAATCTCATCAAGTGAACAAGCCTCTCTGAGTGGTGCACTCTGCTGAACAGAGCGACTAAAGAGCTCCCCCTGCAGGTCAACTATGTGCACTGCCACAAAGGACGATCCAGATGAAGTTTAGAGGGAGAGAGAGATAGAGAAAGCAGACTAGTGCTGGACTCTGTCGAAATCTAGGTCATCATCTCCACCTAACAGGTTTGGCCTGAAACAAAAGAAACAATGTCTCTTGTGTCCCTCCCAGTGATTTTCTTGACTATCCCAAAGTGAGTCCCTTTATTCCCCATATACAGTCTAACAAGATATATAGGAAGAGATCAGCTTCTAATTGTTACAGGTTATTTTGCAGGCAGCAGCCCACATCTCACCTCATTGACGGACTCAACAAGGACCTGATCGTACTCGCTGAGCGCCACCAGGAACATGATGGAGGTGACTTCCTCGAAACAGTGAATCCATTTCCTCCTCTCCGATCGCTGGCCACCCACATCCACCATCCTACAACAGGTTCAATCACCATTAAAAATAAATCATCATATTACCAATTTCAAAGACCGTTTTATTATTTGTATTTAAGGCTGGGCTGAAGTTATTAATTAGATAATTAAATCGCTTAATTTAGATAATATGATGAGAGGTTTTTGAGAATTGAGTAATGAAGACATGATGACAGTGTAATAAGTTCACAAGGTTGCACTAGTTAACTCTACTGCAGCATTTGAGCATCAACACCAACATTCCAAATTATATCTAGTCTAATATCACAATATAAACATTCAGAGTGTATTCAAGTCACAAATTTGATGACTTTAGACTTGACATGGATTTTAACACCTGTGATTCGTGACTTCACTTGGACTTGAGCCTTTTGACTTGAAAATACTTGATGCATTCCCCACATGCCCAAAGATTAAAAGTATGTTTATTTAAAAAGTGTGCTGCAAATCAATTCATTTCCTTAATCAACTAACGTTAACGCAATTCATTCCCAGCAAGTAGACTCTTAACTCCCCAGATCCACTTTGTTTGAACCGACATCATCCAATCAATATGCAGGAGCAAACCATGAAGAACTAACTTGGAAATAATGATACCAAAGATAATTTAGTTGGTTTACAAAAACTCTGCAGTGGTCAAGTCTTGACTTGGGACTTGACTTGGGACTCGTCAGTCTTGACTTGGGACTTGTGAGTCTGAACTTGGGACTTGTTAGTCTTGACTTGGGACTTGTTAGTCTTGACTTATGCCTTGTCAGTCTTGACTTGGGACTTGTTATTCTTGACTTGTGTCTTGACAGTCTTGACTTAGCACTTGACCTGTGACTCGTCAGTCTTGACTTGGGACTTGTCAGTCTTGACTTGGGACTTGTCAGTCTTGACTTGGGACTTGTTTGACTTGAGTTGGGACTTGTCAATCTTGAGTTGGGACTTGTCAGTCTTGACTTGTGACTCGTCAGTCTTGACTTGGGACTCGACCTTGGACTTGTGAGTCTTGACTTGGGACTTGACTTGTAACTTTCCAGTCTTGACTTGGGACTTGTCAGTCTAGACTTGTGACTTGTCAGTCTTGACTTGTGACTCGTCAGTCTTGACTTGGGACTTGACCTTGGACTTGTCAGTCTTGACTTGTGTCTTGACTTGTATCTTGTTAGTCTTGACTTGGGACTTGTCAGTCTTGACTTGGGACTTGTCTGTCTTGACTTGTGACTTGACTTGGGATGTGAGTGCAAAGACTTGAGACTTTACTTGTGACTTGTCAGTCTGGACTTGGGACTTGTCAGTCTCGACTTGTGTCTTGACTTGTGTCTTGACTTGTGACTTGTCAGTCTCGACTTGTGTCTTGTCAGTCTTGACTTGTGTCTTGACTTGTGACTTGTGACTTGACTTGTGACTTGACTTGTGACTTGACTTGTGACTTGACTTGTGTCTTGACTTGTGACTTGACTTGTGACTTGACTTGTGTCTTGACTTGTGACTTGACTTGTGACTTGACTTGTGACTTGACTTGTGACTTGACTTGGGGGGTGAGTACAAATAATTGAGACTTTACTTGTGACCTGCAAACCAATGACTTGGCCCCACCCCTGTCATCATTATATATCAACGCATTGCCTAGTTTCATCAGTATTATTGTCATTAGCTAACATGCCTGGTCCATCCCCATGACAAACAATCTGCTGCTTTCAAAAGGAGACATTTAAACTAATTTGATGTAATTCATTAAAACCAACTTCCAAAACCGGCCTGATTTCACAGAGCTAATGAAACTCGAGAGACGACAGTACAAACGGGCAAAACAAGACCACGGACCTCTGATAATTAATGATGAAACGAGGTCCAGCTGTGCTCAAACAAGACTATTAAAGACTAACAAGACGTAATGGCTTCCTAGTGTCTCTACTTCCACAACAACGCTCTTTAGTCTCGTCAGAGGACACAGGAAGAAACAAGACGGCCATGATAGCAGCTCTGTGAGTGGTGCTTTGAGCGAAACGCTAACATCAGCATGCGAATATTCACTATGACTAAGCAAACAAGGATGTCAAAGACTCACCTGAAGACCACATCCTCCAGGTCAAAGGGGTACTCTATAATACCTGTTGTGGGCACCCTGACCCTCAGGACATCCTGCTGGGTTGGCAGATAAGTAGCTTCAGCAATTCGATCCAAGTCACTCAGATAGCTATTAACACAGGAGGACACCCAGTCGGATAGAGTGATTTAGAACCAGGAAAAAGGACAGAGGAGACATTTGTTGTAAAATATTTATGTTTCTGTTCCAGCCACTTCACTATAAGTGAGAATTTAAATGGTGTTTCTTTGCCTTTAAGCCTCTTGTCAACAACCTTAAATGGAATAACCGCTGAGCCTTCTGAGCGAATTAAAACAGACTAAACTAGCAGATGAAACAATGGAAACTATTTGGCAACGTCTGAGCAGTTCTTCGCTTCTGTTTACACTCACTATTTGGCCGAGTCCGAGAGCTGGTATTCTCTCTTACGATGGTAACACTCCTGAATCCCCGGGTCACTCCACAGGCATTTGATGGCGTCCACGTAAGGGTTCGTTAATGTCGTCACCCTCTCCACATCGACCCCACGGACAATACTGGCGTTGGCCTGAACAACAGAATGACAACGCTGAAATTAGAGACACTTTCAGAACAAATATACATAAACATAATGTCATGTTTATGTTCTTGTGCATTGGTAATGTAATTTCATTAGTCAGGGGAAAAAAAGACCTTTATGCCCATCTATACCCTTATAGTGTGAAAATCATCTTACACCCAGTGCCACATCCTTTCATTCTGATCTCAGTATCAGTTGTCATAGGTGGTAAAGGCTGACCCTCATGGCTTTAAACAGGATGCTCTGTAATTCAGAACCTGATTCGTACCACTAATCTTACACTAACACTGTCCAACAAGTTGCTAACATAATACCTTATTTACCAACTCTGATTGGAACTGGGAAAGTCTGCTTCCATAACAAGTAAGCAAATGTGGCATTTTGATATTTCTGAGCCAACAGACTAGAGTTAAAGCTTCAGTAGACAGAACGTTTTTGGCATCATTGGGCAATAATTCCATAATAACCTTTCAGCATATTGTAATTCAAGTGTTCTGAGAGAAAACTAGACTTCTGCACCTCCTCATGGCTGTTTTCAGGCTTTAGAAAATCTAGACCATGACGGGAGACTTTGGCCAATCACAGGTCATTTCAGGGAGACCGTTCCTATTGAGCGTTCCTATTGGCTGCGCTCCGGCTGGTGGGTGGTGCTTAGTATTTCCTCAACAGATCTCAACAAAGGTCACAAACTTTCTAATTTTACAGCTAAACAGTACACTACAAGATGTTTCTGAAAACATTTGAGGAGAGAAATAGGCATTACAGTAACAGAATATTGATTCATATTTGATCAGCGCTGCCTAGTTTGACCGGAGTTCGCGAGTGATTGACAGCTGCTCAGAGACGTCAGACTCCAGATCAGCTCCGATTGGTTGTTGAAGACTAACGTTTTGACTGTCTTCTCTGATGGCGGCTCTATTCATTTAACACAAGCAGCGATGTAACGCACACAACTATTTTCTCTCCCTGCCTCGACTGTTATTGCAGCTATTTTTTTCCTTTCTTTCATATGCATTCATAGACTCAAAGAACTAAACAAATGCTGCTTTGTGTTCTTCTGGGTTTGTAAACCTGTGTTTTCTTCCCAATCTCTCTATTTTACCCTTTCTGCCCTAATTTATGTCTGAGATTAATAATAAATATTTCCCTGACTGCTGCATCATTCAGCCAGAAAACCCCTCGTAAAGATCTGCACAAGCTGTTTGGACTACTTTTATGGTCATTTATGGGTGAACGATTACTCCAAGTCTGTTAACTCTCAGCTGCTGCTGCTGCTGCTGCCGGGGACTTTGGCATCGTCATCATCATCAGCATGGGAGGAAGGAGGAGGAACTTTGCATCAATAAACAGACTTATTGTACAAGGTGCTTTCACAGACGCACTGCAATTGTCAGTTGTCATACTGTGGTAAACTCCAATGTTATGAAATACACCTTTACGCACTGTAAATGGGTTTGACCACTTCATTACACCACTTTTAACTCCAATAAAACCGATACAATCTGAAGAGCTGTTCGCTGTCTACACTTAATAACATAAAAGTAGTAAGACATAATTTCCCTGTTTTTCTGTTGTTTGGCCGGAACTGGTTCCAGAGATTGTTTGTTGTGTTCAAAACAACCTGAGAAGTTTATTTTTAGTTACTTTTTTTTTTTTTACATTTCTGGGGGAAGCCATACCTTCAAAAGCATTTCCCTTTTCGTGCATCTTTTAAAATTGATTTCATGGCTCCTGCTTCAGCACTTTCATACTCCCACTCTTCTCTTTGGAGAAATGATGGGACACATTTAAAGGGATCTTTAGAAGCTGCTCTGCCAGTCTGTTCTTTTTTTTTTTTTTTTTACTTTTTTTTCCCTATCCTTTCTCTGACCTCCTGAGATCAATCAAAAAACTCTTAGCAATTTACTAAAAGTTCACTCTTACTTCCGACAAATATTCCATCCATTATCCGTAACCGCTTATTCTATTCAGGGTCGCGGGGGGGCTGGAGCCGATCCCAGCTGACATTGAGCGAAGGCGGGGTACACCCTGGACTTTCCCAGGGCTGACACATAGAGACAGACAACCATTCACACTCACATTCACACCTACGGGCAATTTAGAGTCAACAATTAACCTGCATGTCTTTTGACTGTGGGAGGAAACCGGAGAACCTGGAGGAGAGGGTAGAACATGCAAACTCCACACAGAAGGGCCCCAAGCTGGGTTTGAACCTGCAACCCTCTTGCTGTGATGCGGCAGTGCTAACCACTGCACCACCGTGCAGCCCCGACAGATATTCAATGCATCCAACTAACCGTTTGCTAAGCCCCGCCCCCCTTAGTTACTGTTGCTAATAGGGATGCCAATAGAGTGGTGCAGGAATGAGTCCTAAAACATTATACATGAAAGAAAACATACTTATTAATATTATATTCCATTTCTGCCAATAGATCCCCCTAAATGTTACACACTGGTCCTTTAAATGACCAGGCCTTTGTAGCAGGCAAGGGCTGTCACAATATCAGATTTTCAAGACACAATTATCGTGGCCAATAACGATATTATCATGATATAAATAGAAAACTTAAAAAGAAAAAAAAATAAGTAAATAATGATGTTATCAGTCAAAATCATAACTTAGTTTATTGTGCATTTTGTCTCTTTTTTTGCAAATTAATTACACTCAAAATAGGAGTGTAGGGTGGTGGAGAGAGAGTCTGTAACCATAACTGTACACATAAAATGATTTAAGAGGCGCTGAATTATTTACCCGATATTACCACATGTGTATTATTAACATGATATCAATATTCCATTTTTAAATATCACAGTTATTGCCTTAAAGCAGGCCTCTATTAGAGACCGATCTGCTCCCTGTTAAATATTTGTTACCGTATCATGCTGTTAATACAAACTCAACACTTCTTGCATCCGCTTCAAATTAAAAGCCCTCTAGTGTTTCAGTGGACAGCTTAGTTAGTGAACGGTCACTTCTTGACCTCTCTGACCTACGGCCACTCAGTGCTATTATCTGCATGCTCAGTGACCAACGGTGTCATCCTGTGAGCTTGTACAGAACGTCACCTTCACTCAGAGTCAGAGGAAAAGAAAACTTATAATCCACGTGCTGACTCAGACTTGGTTAATGCTGCCAAAGGTCCACGACAGCCACATGACAGGACACAGGAAGTGGACTCTTCTCATCCTTACCTGGAACTTTAACTAATGTAGCATAATCGTGTGATTAATAATCTCCTGCCGTTTGTATGACAGGGACAGATTCCTGTGTGATTATTCTCGGTCTCCCTTCCTCTTTTGTCTCTTACTTGTGTTTGGCTCAGGAGTACCTGCCTGTCTTTACATGCCTGCGGTCTAACATCATGTGTACTTTCCAAAAAACAAGCCGGCTCTGTAAGGAGACAAAACTCTGTCTGGCAGCCGGATTGCGAAACTAAACACCGTTGCAAATTACCAGAAGTACTTCAGCCTAATACACACTGCAGGCTCTGTCAGCGCCCGACACAGTAAACCACGCTTCTGTTGGACAGCGTGTGGTAAAAGCTCTTTCTCAATCTGTCGCTGTGAAGCGGCAAAGAAAGGACAAAGAAACAAAGAGTCTGGTCTACCTTGTTGTGCTCATACTTGTAGGGGATCTGTAATGTGTTCATGGCCTGGATCATGGCCTGCACGGCGGTGAAGATGTTCTGGTAGACCAGTCTGGTGAAGCCTCTCTTGTCCTCCTCAGAGTATCCACGGCCATGGATGATCCGCATCTGCTTGATGAAAGTGCTCTTCCCACTTTCACCAGTTCCTAAACACCAACAGATACATAACATTACTGTACACGCCGAAGTTGGTTCTAGGCATGGGCACCCGAATGCTCTGCCTGCCCCACCAACGCCAAGTATCCTCCCAAATTAAAAAAATAAAGTGGTTTTGTTCAAGAGGAGAGTGTCCGGTTTGGGGATCCTCAGAATTGCGTCTCTGCTCTTTGCAGATGATGTGGTTCTGTTGGCTTCATCAGACCGTAACCTTCAGCAGTCAGTATTTCCACGTCTGAGGCCATGGTTCTCTGCCGGAAACCGGGCGATTGCACCCTCGGGGTGGGGAGTGAGTCACTGCCCCAAGCGAGGGAGTTCAAGTATCTCGGGGTCTTGTTCACAAGTGAGGGTAAAATGAAGCGGGAGATGTACAGGCGGTTCGGTGCGGCCTCTGCAGTTATGCGGGCGCTGTACCAGACCGTTGTCGTGAAGAGGGAGCTGAGCTGGAAGGCAAAGCTCTCGATTTACCAGTCCATCTACGTTCCAACCCTCACCTATGGTCATGAGCTTTGGGCAGTGAGCGAAAGAATGAGATCGCGGATACAAGCGGCCGAAATGAGCTTCCTTCGTAGGGTGGCTTGGCTCAGCCTTAGAGATAGTGTGAGGAGCTGAGACATCCGAAGGGAGCTCGGAGTAGAGCCGCTGCTCCTTTGCGTCGAAAGGGGCATCACTGTTGTGTTAAATTATTTACTAAACTATGTGCCCATATACGAGCTGAGATACATTCCAATTATTGCTAAAATAGCGTCAGTCCAATTTATTCATAGAAACGGTTTAACCAAATCAATTTCTTTATTTCTCCATCGGTTACTACCTGATGGAAAATCATCCTCCATCTGTCTTTGGGTGCAGATTTGTTGAGGTGGTGTGTGTTCATGTCGTGACGCTCTGAACCATCCGGACATTTCCTGAGGTGAAGCTCAGCTGTTTCAGAGAAGTGATGTGACTGGCTGATTTAATAATCACCACACCCGCTGATCTATAATCTAATGTCAGATTCCCTAAATCACGTTTTAAACATAAATTATGATGTAATGGAACTTCCTATAGTAATATTTATGATCAAGTATATAATATGTTTTGTCCACATCATGTATTTTATCCATGGTTCACATTTGTGTTCTGTTTTGTGTCTAACAAAGTGTATGTTCATTCTTAAATCATACCTGCCCATGGGTGTGGATTATATCAACAGAGAAGAAAAGGAGAGGAAAGATGCCACCCATAATTATTAATAGCTTTGTACAGACTGTGTGGACTAAAACGCACAAGAAGCCTTATTCTCCTGTACAATAAATTCTCTACATGTTTCCAATCAGGCAGGCAATATGCAATGATTAAGATAAGTGTATATGATGGAATAGTGGCATTAGAATATGCCAGAGGAACCACATTTGGGCTTTTACATCCAACATTTTTCACCGAGGGTACATGTCTAATTATCAAATGTAAACTAGGATAACCATTTGTAATATGATAACTGCTAGACATCAGCATTTTAGCATCGTCATTGTAGCCATGTTAGCATGCTGACGTTAGTATTTAGCTCAAAGCACCACTGTGCCAAAGCAGAGGAGAGAGTGCAGAGTGCCATACACAATAATGGAGGGCTACGACACAGAGAAATAAGATACATCGAGCTACAGAGGCAATACACGGAACTGTAAGCAGGATCTATTTCTTGCCGTTTTCGATCTCTTCGTGAGATTTGTTGACGATAATACAGAATATCACCAGCCTGTATTGTGTGTTAAGTCCTTTCACGTCTCACACTTGTGCAATCTTGGACTTACTGCACATTAATAACTATAGTCTGGGCTTTATCTTGTCCTTGGGCCCTGTGGGTCTTATGTTTATTCTTTGAGTCAAATTTTACAAACAACATTTTGTCATCTCACAGTGACTGCCTGTAAAAAGCTGAACTAGAAGAAGTTGCAGCATTTCCCCCTGTAGCTGACACAGTTGACATGAAAGCAACGTGTTTGCAGACGAGAGTCGTGTCATTTTAAAATTTTAAAGCTTCAGTAGGCAGTATATTTTTGGCATCATTGGGCAAAAATCCCATAACAACCTTTCAGCATATTGTAATTCAAGTGTTCTGAGAGAAAACTAGACTTCTGCACCTCCTCATGGCTCTGTTTTCAGGCTTTAAAAAATCTAGCCCCATGACGGGAGACTTTGACCAATCACAGGTCATTTCATTGAGAGAGCGTTCCTATTGGCTGTGCTCCGGTCATGTGACCATAACTTGGCGTTCCTTCACCAGATTTCACAATGGTGGCGGCGTCACAAACTTTCTAATTTTACAGCTAAACCGAGCACTACAAGATGATTCTGAAAACATTTGAGGCGAGAAATAGGCATTAACGTAACAGAATATTGATTCATATTTGATCAGCGCTGCCTAGTTTGACCGTTTGGTCGGAGTTCGCGAGTGATTGACAGCCGGCTCTCATAGCTATATTATATGACCTTTGAACCTAAACGAGTGGTTACACATTCAGTAGGAGTCAATCATTTCAGAAAGCAGAATTATAATAACCAACGTGACCACCTCACACCTTAAAGTTAGTCACAGCATTGCTGAGACATCCGTAAATAAAATGTGGCCACCCAAGATGATACAGCTATCATACATGTATGTACCAGTTGGGACTGGTGTGTGGTGTGTATTTTGCTGACAAAAACATAGTACTTTTACTCCAATACATTTATCTGACAGCTGTAGTTATAGTAACAGATGAAGATATGATGCATTTTTACAGATAAAACTATCAAACGCTAACTTTTTTTTTTTTTATTCGCTCCACCTAAACCAGCTACAAGAGCAAAATGCAACTTGCACATAAATGCATAAGTAATAATAATGCAATAATATATTCAATAACTCTCACGTGGAACATTTTCCTGCATGAGTACCTTAACTTTTAATTGTTTTCAGTACATTTAGCTGATAATACATTGTGATTCTTACACTACTGGTTATAATAATATTAATATCTTTCGACCCACTGTGATATTGCTGTCGAGTTTTCTGTAATTTTTACACATTAACTGTTCATATACAACCACAAATGCATCATAACGTACTCAAGTATTTTCAAGGCTAATTAAGTTAAGTATTTGTACGTATATTTATTTAATTATTGTGAGGAGCTTTAACTAATTTCTATCATACATGGCCTACTGTAGAATGTGGAAGTATTGTTACCACACTATAGAAATATACAATTACAATTAATACAAACTACATGTACCAGAGTTATGTAATTAAATTACAAAAATAAAAGTAATTGTAATCAGTTACATTTACTAGGAAAAATATGTAATTAAATTACAGTTACTAATCAAAATATTGGTGATTAATTTAATAATTGACAACTAATCGATTAATCGTTGCAGCTCTACGTTGCCTTTCTATAGGCCTCATCCACATGTGTTTGTTTTTGTTTGATCTGTTTCTCATTGTTTCTGTGTCATATTCTAATTTGTCCTTGTTTTTTTCATTGTTTGATGTTTCTTCTTGTGTGTGAAGCACTTTGTAACGGTGTGTTTTAAAAGGTGCTATATAGATAAAGCTTTACTTACTTACATTTACCAGAGTTATGTATTTAAATTACAAAATAAAAGTAATTGTTACAGTTACTAGGAAAAAATATGTAATTAAATTACAGTTACTAATCAAAATGTTGGTGATTACAAAGGGGCTACATTAAAAAATTGGTTTTGGTAAAAAGTTTTTAAGCTTAAATCATTTGTTGGAAAAGTAATCAAATGAAATAAGTTACTTTGATGAAGTAATTGAAATAGTTACATTTTAAACAGGGTAACTAGTAATCTGATTACATTTCTAAACTAACCTTCCCAACACTGGTATTAATCCAATAACAAAATCTAAAATGATATAACTATACTATTATACTTTATTATACTATTATACTTTAGATACTTTTTGGTAAATACTTCTTTAATTCTGAGTAAAATGCAGTATTTTTACAGGAGTATACTACTACATAAGTAGCGAATCTGAATACTTCTTCCACTGCTGTTTAAAGGAGTAAAGTAAAAAGTATTAGAGAGTATATTTCCTGTCTCTTACCGAGCAGAAGGAGCTTGAATTCCCGTCTGGAGTCCTTCTTGTCCCGGCGGAGCTGCCTCTCAATCTCATCGTTGATCCTTCGAGCCTCTTTGGCCTCCGGGCTGAGGCAGCAAGCTCCCACCGAGCTCAGAGTCATTCCTCCTGGACAAAACACAGCACACGGACACACATAGGTGGTTTAAACAAGATATAAAAAAGAGTATTCCTTAAAAAAAAAAGTCAGTATATTTCCATTAACCCCTCCAGAATCCACGCAAAACATGTCCTCCTGAGCTGGAAACGAGGTTTAACAAATGTAAAATTAAGGAAGTCTCCAGGGTGTTTGAATATATTACCTTGTTCCTCTCCTTGTGTGAAGAGGAAATGAAGTTTGTGCAACAACTTAAAGAAGCCCGAGAGAGTGTTTTCACTGCGCTCCGGGCGTGGTGGGCTGAATATGGCGGAGTTTCACTTCATAGCGCAACAAAACAACACAATAAACTGGACAATAAGCATCCACAAAGAGGGCAAAGAAAAGAAAGCTCACTGCAAGGTTGTCTGTCTGTCTTTTTCTGTAAAAACAAAAGGTGAATCTCGGTGTTATATCTTCCTTTTTGCGTCCTGATGGTTTGTTTGTCCCGTCCTCTGTAGTCCTGGATGGAAACCAACGGTATAAGTGCACCATGTGACAGAGCAGAGAGGGCAGTGCTCTGATGGGAAACCGTGTGGGCTTTCACCACCACTATTACATTATGGGAAACTAATTTCCGGTGTTAACTAGTTAACTACGGATGCATGTGACAGGGCTGACACACATTTCATTGGAAACCAAATCAGACCTATATCCACAAGACATTTCTTATCCCTCTGATGGAAAGAAAAAAAGAAAAAAAAAGTAGACATTTTTTGAGCTGAGACACTTTATTTACTAAACACCTGCAGATATGAGATACAGATATAATATGACCAACCACTCATAGACTCACACAGCTGTTTGCTCATCTTAAAGGGGACCTATTGTGCTTTTTTTTAAGGTGCATATTTGTATTTGGGGTTTCTACTTGAACATGTTTACATGATTTAATGTTAAAAAAAACACTATTTTTCTCATGTGTTGCAGCACCTCCTTTCAACCTGTCTGAAACGCTCTGTTTGAGCTCCTGCGCCCAGTCTGTGCTCTGATTGGTCAACCGAACCAAACTCTTCAGACTCCGCTCCAGCTCCGCTCTAAACCATGGATGTATTTAAGAGAACTGGATACAGCGTTGGAGGCGGGGGCACCGTTAGTTCCTATGAAAGTTGCTCAGCGGCGCATGAAGACAAAATGGCTCGACTTCCGCCTGGAAAAGTACCCAGATCTTGGGCACATGGAACATGCGGAGTAGCGTCCGCTCGGTCACGGGGTCCCAACGTCACGCCATCGTCACGGCTTGCGCTCCAGCCCTCGGTCTGGGTCTCATTCACATGAACGGAGGAAGGGAAATTACTCTGGATTCGGCTATTAGTGGGTTTACAACTATTAAAACCTAATGATTTAAATAAGGGCTATTAGAGTGTTCGTACTGGGGAGTTTATTTACCTAAAAAAAAATTATCCGCTGAGTTACAGACGTCTCTTTCCCAATGTAAGTCTATGGGAAAAAGTATTTTTGGGCCCAATGGCATCACGTGACGGCCACAGAAGTTGCAGTACCGTCGTTTGGCCACTACGAAAGTTGGGATCAACGACCGGAGAGGGCTTTGTAACATTGCAGACCTTTAATATGCACAAAAATCTTTATAGAGAGCCCAAGTCCCGCCTCTTCCAGTGAACCACCATGGGACCTTAAAATAAGGTCCCATGAGGTCTACCGGAGGGGGCGGGACTTTGCCTCTCTATAACACACTAAAGGGAAAAAGCATAATAGGTCCCCTTTAAGAAAGCCTTTAAAAAAAAAAAAACTTTAAAAATGCTTCCAACCTGTCAAAATTAAAAACACTTATGCAAGAATAAATGGATCAAAAGAGATCAGATATTAAGGCTGCACTATAGCGAGTCATGAGTGGCAGAAAATAAATCAAATAACAGAAAGAGAAAGAACAAAAAAGTATTACCAAACCTGTCTTATGGCGCCATCTCCTTCCAAGAAAGTAGAAAGTGTTCTGGGCCTAACTAACCTAATCTAACCACTCATGAAATTACTGTTTCTATGTAAATATATACACACACACATACTTTATACAGTCTTTCTATGAAAAACAAAAAAAATCTTAAAATGTTCTCTTTGCAATATCACACTGGCACATTTATCCCAACTTAAAGAAGAAGTGTGACATTTTTTGGGGAAATAGGATTTTTCCATTTCTGGCGTACTGCAGTGCTCGAAAACAGATGGAAACAGTTAGCCTGGCTCTGTTGAACTATATCAAAGTCCACTTTCAGGGTATCAATCTTCTCATCTAACTCTCCGCCACAATTTGAATAAAAAAAATTAAAAAAAAGCACTTAATTTGACAGTGGGAAAGGATATTGGATGTTGTGAAAAATTAAAGTTAATGGTTCTTTAACCATTCTGAGACCATGCATCTTCATTTAGAGAGTGTGCTGAGGGCGGGTAAAACAAACTAAAACTCACATAATGTTCCTTACAAAAAGATTACATTCTGCATGCTGTACTGAAATGAGGGAGATAAGGAGATAAGGACCCAGGGCGGCTCACAACACCAACACACAGATGAGTTTACTCCAATGACGGCACAAGAATCTCCTTAAAAATAACTACACCAGCACAGAAACATGTTGTTGACACCTTGTTTGCTGTTTGACCAGCTTAAGATTTTTCCTCAAAAGAAAAAAAAAAAATATGTATAGATAGATGGTGTAGTGTGTGATACTGAGAGGAGGAGGCAAAGCAGAGGAATGTAGGCTCTGAATAGAAGGAGGAAACAGTATGGCAGCATGGCTTCACTCTTCTTCTTCACGTCCCTCGTTCGTCCTAGAAGAACCGACCAGAGTACTGCCTTACACTGAAACAAGAGACAGATAAAGGTAAGGGCATTACATGATAATATTAAAGGGATAGTTCGGGTGTCTTGAAGTGGGGTTGTATGAGGTACTTATCCATAGTCAGTGTATTACCTACACTAAATGACGGTCAGCACGCCTCCAGCTTGGAGAAGCAGACAGGAGTTACTACACGGAAGCAATGCAATGTACTGCTGTGGACGGGGACGGCAGCAAAACATGTTTTAGCCACCTAAAAGAAAGGCCCACCTAAAAAAAATCGATATCAGTTTAATTGTACGCTATATTTAGAATATTTTCGCCGGTTTACCTCGCCATCAGACAGCCCGTTCCGACAGGTAACTGAATCTGTTGTATCCATCTATGCTCTCGCCAAAGCCACCAGACTCCATGGAAAAAAACTGTAATTTTACATCGCAGAAAACAGGGGGTTGCTGGTCTACCGCTGCCTCGATCGGTTAGTTTGTGCTATTGTGTGACTTTTGGTGAATCCAAACTAACCACAAACAAACTAACCGATCGAGGCAGCAGGTAGACCAGCAGCTCCTGTGTTCTGCGAGGAAAAATTACTGGGGTTTTTTCTCAATGGAGTCTGGTTGCTTTGGCGGGAGAATGGGTAACGGCTTCTGTTCCGTCAGAAACATAAGACTGTATAGCTGTCTGACGGCAAGGTAAAGCTGTGAAACTATTCTAAATATAGCGTACACTTAAACTGATTTTTATTTTTCTAAGGTGGCCTTTCTTTTAGGTGGATAAAGTACTTTTTGCAGCAGTTCATTGCTTTTCTTCCTCATGTCTGTTTCTCCAAACTAGGGGCCGTGCCAACCGCCATCTACTGTAGGTAATACACCGACTATGGATAAGTACCTCATACAACCCCACTTCAAAACACCCGAACTATCCCTTTAAGAATATTATTTGAACAGGAACGTGCCATGGGTCAGGAGATGTTAATGCTGCAAACTGTCAGACATTTCTCATGTGGAGCACAATTGTAAGGTATAAAAAGTATGCCAAGGTCAAGGCTGGAAATAAATTATGTCTGCAAGAAGCAGTATGACTGCTGAGACCAGCTTAGCCATTTAGTGATGGGGGGGGAAAGGGAGATGTCTGTGAACTGAAAAGCTCTTCAAGATGAAATACTGGTGTAAGAAAAAAAACCTCAACACCTTTATGTTCTGGCATAATGTGCAGAATTTGGACATTTATCTCAAGTGGTAAAACACTTATTTCTGTCAGGTTTGCACTTAAGTTTAATAAAATTAGGGCTGAGGCTAGTGATGATTTTCATTCTTCAGATCCTCACATTTGAGAAGCTGAAAAAATATTTTGCCATTTTTGCTTAACAGATGATTAAAAAGAGAAATCCATTATCAAAATGAATTAGTTTCAGCTCTAAATTAGCATGTTTTTGTTACTGATATTGGTCAACTTCTGCTCCAAAAACATAGGAAGTAGTCGTAATAATAGTACAATTAACATAACAGCAAAAGGGTTATTATACGTTTTATGTATTTTATGATTAAGTGTGTGTATGTTTCACCTGGCTGTGACAATAAAGTTAAGTCAAAGCTATTTAAACGCAGCAACTAAAAAACTGTTTACTTCCAAACAGTGGTGGACGAGCACGCAGGCCATGAGTGGAGCCCACACTGCTCCAATGAGATGAGCTGTCTGATGGAGTCACCGGAGCACATGCCTGTTCTGCAGCAGGTACTGGGCGTTCTGGATCTGGTCCTGTGTTCCTGTGATGGTGATGATGCGGTCCTCAGAGCCCTCTAGTGGTTCATCAATCTTGATGGATGCCCCTGACTCGTGGCGGATCTGCTTGATCCTCTGGCCGCCCTTACCGATGATGGAGCCAGCCAGCTGCAAAACAACCACACAGGACGATAGGAAATGGAGCGAAAATGTCTTTTCTGAGTCACGTTTTGTTTTTTTTGAGAGCGAATAAGATGTCTTACTTACATCTTTTGGGATGGTGACTTGTGTTGTGATGACTGGGCCTCCGATGTCACTGTATGAGCTTCTGCCACCTAAAGTCAGAGATGAGAAAAGAACATTTAAATTTGCCTTTAACTAAAGCATGCAACAAGAGGAAAGGAAGACAGTGAGAATAATCCATCCCCACTCACCAGACTGAAAGTGCTCCCAGGAAGAATTGTTGTCTTTGAAAACATTGGAAAGGAAACAAGAAAGTGAAAAATGAAAATACACCACAGGGACAAAGACAAGAGGCAGAGTGATAGCCAATAAGCAATACAGCAAAAGACATATAGGTCTCCCCACTGTGTGCTCTAACAAACAGGAAAATTATGTTTATTCTTTGATTTAAATCCCTAGGGTGTGGTGACGTGTCATAACCTGCTGCCACGGCTTAACAATAGAGGTTAAAAGGTGGCGAGCAACATGATCAGGCAACCGGACAGGTTTTAAACTGAGCATTACAGTTCATTCATTAATCAACTTTTTCTCTTTAAAATGTTTTAAACAAATGTCAGTTTAACCCAATACTACAAAACATGCATCTAGAAAATAACATTCAATGAAATGTCTGTTATAATCATCCATTATGTAGTCTAAATACTGTATGTACAGTAAGTCAAAACTGAAACAGGAAGTCAGTTTTGCAAAATAAAAAAGGAGGCAATCACAATTTTGGTATTAACTAAGATTTACTTTTGTGTTTTAAATGGTTTAGATTATACACTTAGGTACACCTCTATAGTCTTTTTGTCCTTACATACATGAGGTGGGCAGAATATTAGAAACAGAACAGCTGTATTGGATCAGTGATTCCCAAAGACCGGGTCGGGAGATTTTCTAACAGAATTCCTTCCAGTCTTCTATTTAACATTTATATCTGCAGTTCACCTTTGAGCCACATGAGTGAGCCTGAATGTTCGTATTGTTCTGATAATTATAGCCTACCGATAACACTGAATCGAATACGCAAGGGATAACGTACAGCGAGCCGGTCATTGTTGTGAAATAAACCTCCGACATCAGAACTGTTCCCATAGCAACGGTCTGCTATAGAGAAATAACAAACTGCAGCCGTGTAATAATAATAAAGGCTAGCATACATTCTGTTTGTTTTCATGGTGTGATAAAATTATTACAAAACAGGTGAAGACAAGTGCAGGGACATAAAAACCAAGAGATATTATATAGAGAAAGACAAATAACAAAGAACAAAAACAAAACAAGGGGACAAAAGCAGAGTGAAGAATGTGTGTGTGTGTGTGTGTGTGTGTGTGTGTGCGTGTGTGTGTGTGTGTGTATGTGAGTGGCATTGAATGAGGCTAGGTGGTAATACATATAGCTACTCTTAAATACACATATTCTGTACATAAACACATCTATATAAATAAATAACACCAATACTAACAACAATAAGTGAAAACCAAAAAAAAATAAAAAAAGTAAAAAGAAATAAAAAAAAAAAGTTTTAAGTTAATTCAAAGATCGTTTGTTTTACTAATGAGGGAAAAAACGAGAGCCTGTTAACGCCGACTAAATGCATTTATTTGGTCTCATATATAAAGCTGCATACCTTATGTATGTAAATAGGGTGGATATCATATAATGTAGTCCACTACAACAGCAGCTTAACTATGACCTCAGTAATAAACATGCGGTTGAATTTACACATTTACAACAATGTTACCAAAAGCAGAACATTATGAGCTTCGTGAGGATAGATGTTATGTCAAGGCTGTTGTATTGGACTGCAATTGACTGTACAGGTGTACCTAATAAAGAGGACACTGAGTGTATGATCCAACTGTTGACTTGATAATCAATGACACAGACTACTGTATGTGGTTGCCCCTACTGTACATAACATGTCTGAAAGGAATGGTGGTCGAAGCTATAGTAATAAGACCCAAGTTTATTTTCTTGAAATAACAAATATCAACACTCACCATATCCACCTCCACCCTGCATTTTCAGGATCGATTGGAGAAAAAAAAAAAAAAAAGGTAAACATAAAACTGTTTTAATGACGTAATAATGACAGTGTGCTACCAGAAGCTTTAATAATAAACCAGCACTACATGATATTAGGAGTATCCTGGTCAGTACTGGGAGGATCATTTAGTATCCTGAACAGGATTCAGCCAGGTTCTGAGTCTGTGCTGATTCCACAGCATTAAGTAGTCCCTGCACATTTTTCAGTGACATTCATGCTTCAAATATTCCATTCCACTTTATCTGAAAGGTACATTATTGGTTAGAAATCAGAGGCCTGCAGGCCACTGAAACAATCTGAAGCAACTCTGCGATCCACCCTGAGACAACGAGTGTTTCTGGGATCATTCATTTGAATAAGATAAAGCTGACAATGTAAGGGTGTTTCAGCAATAATGTAATGGTGATAATGTGACGATGGCTTGGCTGACCTGGCAAAGCACCTGAAAGCGTCAGCAGTTATACCTGTACTTCGAGTCCAACATGTCCAATCTGTTGGCATGAGCAAGACTTGCAACGGCTGATGTAAACATGTTGGTGTGCCATCTACAGGCAAGGACAGGAAAAGCTTCTTCAGATTTGCCACTTGCAGGCAATAAGTGTTAGGACTGCATTTTTATTTTTATTTTTTTCTAGCTGGTTTGTAAGTTTTATATTTTACAATTTATTGGGGCCCTTCTGTGTGGAGTGTGCATGTTCCCCCCATGACTCTAAATTGCCTGTAGGTGTGGACGTGAATGGTTGCCTGCCCTGTGATAGTCTGGCGACCTGGCCAGGGTGTACCCCGCCT
Source organism: Sebastes fasciatus (assembly GCF_043250625.1). Taxonomy (NCBI): domain Eukaryota; kingdom Metazoa; phylum Chordata; class Actinopteri; order Perciformes; family Sebastidae; genus Sebastes; species Sebastes fasciatus. The sequence goes on from NC_133813.1 coordinate 14,197,369, forward strand.
TCGCCCAATGTCAGCTGGGATCGACTCCAGCCCCCTCCCCCCCCCCCCGCTACCCTGAATAGGATAACCTGTTACGGATAATGAATAATGAATGAATTTAATCCTGCATGAGTTTCTATTCCTATTAGACATTTGTGTTAGCACATGAATTCCTGAGATATGGCCAAACACTTTGTTTTGTGAAGTCACAGTGACCTTTGACCACCAAAATGTAATCAGGTCATCCTTGAGTCCAAGTGGACGTTTGGGCCAGATTTGAAGGAATTCCATCCAGGTGTTCCTGAGATGTCACGTTCGCGAGGATGGGACGTACAGAAGTACGTACAGACGGACACGAAAACAAATAAAATAATGTACAATGTAAAGATGAAGGTTGTAAAAGGACGATTCGTCGTGGAACTATTTCACATTAAAGTAGTCACAGGTGGCAATTCAGACATCTGGACTTCATAATATTAAAACTTATGTAGTACTTTAGAATATAGTGAACCATGATAATTTAAACTAATAATTAATTGCTCATATTTAGGACATTTAAATGCACAGTGATAGTTTACCTTAACCCCATAAAGCCATTGACTATTAAAACTGTTAACAGAGCAGTGGAAATTAGAGCAAGGTCACACCATAACTAAATAAAAATGAAGTTATTTGAGCATGTAATCACTTTAACAGTAAACCAGATGTTGTCTTTATTAAGCTTTTAGATTAGTAAAACAATGATAAGAAGATAGCCTTAGATAATAAAAGAAGCTTATCGTGTGTATCCTCTCTTGAGGCTCTCACTGCTGAAATTCATTTGTATTTTGATAAGAAAAATGGTCTTTAAAAGTGAGGCTACATGTCTGATATTTATGCTGTTCTGAAAATCTCAAGAATTCATCGGCGTTTATTCAATCAAATGTATTCTTCACCTTCTTATTGAAACTATTTGCTTGAAGGAAGCCTGTTCAGGAATTGCTTTGGTTTGCAGCTCAAGTTCATTTGCTAGCCCGGTGGATCTCTGGACTACGTACTCGGCTGCTCTGTGGTAACCACGGAGACAACTGTTGCCAGGCAACAACAGGCCTAGATCAGTGTGCATACACAGTGAAAAAAAGCAGCACAGTGTCCATGCCTCCGTGCTTGTACTACACTCAGAAAAAGCAATTCCAATCACCTCGTCTGAAACATAATTCACAGCTACTACACACAACCGTACAGCCTAGCATGAAGCAGCACCTGTAAACACTGACGGCACTCACCATGCTGTCATAACGGTCTCCTCCTCGGCCTCTTCTGTCACTGCAGACACAAAGGTAGGCATTAATATAGTTTCTCTACCATAGAGGACACTTACAGCATACACCAAACTCCTTGTATGTGGAAAACCTACTTGGCAATAAACCAGATAGTGATTCTGTATGAAGCAGGTCAGCGCTGTTAGATTGGTATTTAGAAAGCTGTGAGTGTGAAAGCACATGCAGACTGTACAGATGACCTGTGATCAGACTCTGAATCAGGCCTGGTGGGTTGACATTCTGCTACCGAGCAACTTACACTCATCTCTGTCACTCTGCTTTTGACAAACATTTAATTATTGACAATCTGCTCCGTATTCACCTTTGTCTGTCGTCCATGCTGCCGTGATAGCTGCCATGTGAGAACCGGTCTCCCCTGCAAACAATGACAGACAAGGAAAGTGTGTTGGATAAATAAAATATAAAACTGTGTTTAAACAATGGAATAAAAAAAATAATAATTTTTGCCTTTTAGTTCTGGTCCGATTTAGGGCTGTTCTTGACTAAAGAAATTCTTAATCGACTAACACTCATACGATTCTGTAGTTTTTCTCCACAAAGAATCACACAAAAGCGGCACTTTAAATCTTGTGTTTACCGGAGATGTGCTCAGAAGTTTCTTCAGCATTCAGCATGAAAAAAGCATAAAGAATCCACAAGAAATCTTAGTCGACTTATGAACTAAGAGGGGGCAGTCCTAGTAGTACAGTTCATATTCACACAGAATTTTTACAAACTAACCAAGTGCTGTGAGCATGAAGTCATCTGGACTGACTGGTAACTCATCGATCGGACCGTTTTGGCAACTGGCATCCTGCATCGCTATTAGGGCTGCGAAACCAGACCGTAAAAAACTTTCAATGACGTACAAACCAAACTGTAGGCTTGTTGAACCGTTGCAACACTATTAAATACAGGCCCGCTAATTACTTGATGAGGTGCCAGAGACATAGAAGAGGCATTTATCTGAGCATAGACCTACTTCACTATTAAGTAGCCTGCCTTATTTCATTTAGTATAGAAATATCATTCATTACTATCAACCAATCAGTTTATCTATTTATATATTTTGGAGTCCAAACACATTAGAAATGGTTATGTTTTTATTCTCCCCAATGTGCAAAACAAACCGAACAGTACAAACGTGGGCTTGTTGAACCGTTGCACCACTAATCGCTACATGGATCCACGTGGGGAAATCAAATTCTGGTGACTGAAGGAAAAAATCATGCATGCGCCTTTTGAGAATATTTATCTTATCTGGTGTCACAGACAAAAAATAACTGATTATGAGCATTATTAGTCGAAACTGCAACTGAACCTTGTAGATCATCAATGACAAACCCACAATAATGGGAAGAAAAAGGCTCTGCTTTCAGGCTTTTCCGTGGCGGAAGATTTTGACAAATCACAGGCCACTTCAGAGAGGGAGCATTCCTATTGGCTGTGCTCCGGCTGGTGGGCGGTGCTTGGTATTTCCTCAATAGATCTCAACATGGCTTCCGGGTCACAAACTTTCTCATTTTACAGCTAAACAGTACACTACAAGATGTTTCTGAAAACATTTGAAGCGAGAAATAAGCATCACCGTAACAGAATATTGATTCATATTTGATCAGCGCTGCCTAGTTTGACCGTTTGGTCAGACTCCAGATCAGCTCTGAGTGATTGTTTTTCTCCGGTCTGTGAAATCTTGCAGATGCCATTAGGAGCACCGGAGGACACAGAGGAACATGATTTTTTTCAGATTACCTGTCTCATGCACTACCGTCAGGATATAGTGACCGTTTTATAAAAATAACTGTTTTTAATCGTACGTGCTCCATTTCTACACGCTGCAGCGTTAACAAACCAAACAGGTTAGAGTGTGAAAGCATCCACAGTTAGTAGGCCCCTCCTCACCCTCCTCTTGGCGGCGGTGGCGGGGGAAGAGGCAGATTACGTGCTCGGCTGCCCCCTCGTCCACCTCTGCTCAGCGGCGGCGGAGGACCCCGACGGGGGCTTATGTCGTCGTAGTCCCTTCTGGAGGGAGGCATGGGTCGGTTGCCGCGAACGGGGGGCATGCGCTCAAAGCCCCCACGCACACGAATGGGGAAGCCGCCGATCGGCCGTCTTCCTCTCTCCTCGAATAACATGGTGAAACCGCCGTAGTCGTAGGTCTCATCGTAGAAATTAGGGTCATAAGGCTGAGCACGACCTTTGATTGGCGCCTGCAAAATGAAAGAGAAAAGATTGTAAAAGGCTGCTCTGTTCTGAAATAACTGTTGAAATTAGCTGTAAAGCACATAAACTTTTCTATTCTGAACATTTAAAGTAAGATATATAATAGCTTTGTTTTCTACTATTATAAATTCTTCAAATCATGATTGCTACCGACATATTCAGATTATAAACATGTGTGTGTGTACTAGATATGTTTATTATTTATATACAATTGTTTTTACATGTTTTTTAATTTCTATTCATTTTCTTTATTATTTCAATTGTTACTCTGAATGTATCTTATATTTTTATTTACTCATTATAATAATACTAATTATTATAATTATGTAGTTAAAGTATATTTGATACAAGGGAAGGTTCATTATCAATAATATATAATTACCACATTTTTCTCTATAATTATTCATTTCTTTTGTTATTTTATTTTTCTGGTTTTAATATTTGTTTTAAAAACAAAAAAGAAATGTTGAAATTGAATTGTAAAATAAGCCTTTCACTAATAAAAAGAAATCTTAAAAAAAAAAAAAAAGAAGATATATCAAGTTAAAATTCTGGACTTCAGCGTCTAGTCTTATAACTACATGACTGTATAAAGTGTATTGAGGCTTTCAGCAGATCTCAGAGATGTAAACTCACTTCTGACACCAGCTCCAGGATCACTTTTATACATTCAACGACTCGTTCTGGCTTTCCTCCCACCAAGACCACTCTGTCAGTGGAGTGTGGACAGCACTCCTGGAACAGCTTGATGGTGGTCTGGGTGTTCTAGTGCACGGAGACACGAAAAGTTCTCTTTTCATACATGTATGTAATGTCATTATTGCCACAAAAAAAAAAAAATGATGATTATAAAAATTCATCTCCAGGCCAACTGTTGGTGCAGAGCATCACGGCGAGGCTGCCGCTAATCTGGACTCTGTCCTACCTCTCTCAGCTCCTTTATCTTGGCACCTTTTACCCCGATGATGCCCCCTGCCAAACTCTGATGGATCAGCAGGCGAAGCTCAGAGTCAAAATCAATCCCACTGTAATGCTGGTACTAGAGAAACACAAAGCTAGATCAGTGATGTCAGTAGGGCCTGAAACTCTTCCCAACGTCGATTCATTTACTCTATGTTGGAAATGTGGAAAAAACAACAACAACGATGACCATCCTAAATGAATGTCTGTTCAAGAGATAATAACTTGGAAATTCATTACAAGCTTATGATATGTGCTGTTAAAACACTTTGAATGGGAGAAGTATAGATTAGGGCTGTAAAAGTTAACGCGATAATAACGCATTAACGCAAACTCATTTCTTTTACGCAACTTGTGATTTTTAGGTTGTAGCGGGCTCAGACAACTAGAAAACTTAAGGAATCCATCGGTACCAACCATGTCATAATAGCTTGTCGCGAAGGAGGCTAAATAACGCTCCAAACTTACGCTAAATTTTAGCAAGGAAAAACTGTAAAGTATATTTGTTACGTAAAATAAGTACGATTGTTACGTAACTGGCGTCCGGAAGTTACGTAAGAAAAACTATAATTCAACTTTGACCTGGTTTCACACGGGACATTAACAGCAGCCTCCTGGGTGGAAGTCCTGTGTTTGACCCATTCATCACCCTGACCTCCTCCCTATACGGACTTCCATGGATTATCATTACAAACATATTTGTGATATGTCAAAAACAAACAAGAAAATATGTTTCCTTCGCAACATAACTCACAATGCAGTTTCATCGTATGGGAATGTAATTTTTAGGAGACAGGGCTGCCTTTCTCATCATGACGGACTGCAGAGCATGCAGCATCTGTTTTGTGGAGCAGTTAATACTCTAAAACATTTGCAAAGCCATTTTTTAATATATACATGCATTGTTTAGATCCATGCAGTAATCATTTTGGCAGCTATTTTAGATTTAGTCTTGGTCTTAAGATGAAAATGCTTATTGATTTTAGTCACATTTTAGTCATTTTTTTCCTTCATAGTTGTAGTCGACAACTCAAAATGTTTTAGACAAAATGTTCTGTTTTAGTCATCAGATTATATTGAACATTTCAGTCAATCTAGTCTTGCCAAAACCAATCATTTTGTCATTTTAGTAAAACTTCATCATCATTATTTGATGAAAAACACAGGTTGAATTATTATGAATGGAGCTTTACTACTCCGAGTCCTCCTGACTGTGCTGTGTGGTTAGTGAGTCGCACCCACCCGGCCCATTATGAGCCAATCCACACTGCCTAAATATGAAAAAATATGCATTAATCCACCACCCGAACCCGACACAACCCAAAAGTCACAAACTTTTGGTAAAGTTTTTATTTTTTAAACTACATTTTAATCTGCTCTTTTTCATCAACGATATTGCATGTTTGATATCATCACCATTAGTGTTTAATGACGTCGGTGTCTTCTCATCTTAGTCATGGAAAAAAAAAAAAAAAGGTTGTTTACGAACACTTCATCATAGGTGTCGTTAACGAAATTAACTCTGCATCCATGTTTTCAAACTAGCAGACTACTTCATCTTCTCTGCCTTTGATGGCGCATCGCTACGTCAGAGTGGAAGAGCACAAAACCAAAGAAGGATGCGAATTGTGCTTCTAACTTTGCTCTCAGGTCCTTGTGCGTGTGCTTCACACAGGGTACCTTTAAAGCAGCAGTGGGTAGAATTGGAGCAAATATGATTAATAAAAATATTTTTATAAAACGGTTACTAGTTTTATAAAAGCTACTTTTACAATTCTGTTTATTCCAACAGGCAATGTCATTAACCATCCTGAACTGCCCTCTGTTCACGTACACATAATTAACATAGTGGCTCACCTCCTCTAGAGTTGGTATGATTTTCAGCAGAATCTCTCCAATGGTGTCGATGCTGGCGTTCACACTCAAGATCCTGTCAGGAGGCATTTTAGTCAAAAGGAAGCAAGGCATTACAAAGGGGACAAAAAGTAGAACACAAATCAAAACCTCGACAAAAAAAACAAACACGTGAGAAACAGTCCAGTAAACAGCAACATACGAGAGGTTTCAAAATACAAAAAGGAAAAATGAAGACTGCTGCATACTACGCACAATTATAACTTTTCCCCAACACTACACTGATTAAATAAGAAGCTGACATGCACTCAATCTAAAATTATTTTCAAAATAAGAGAAGCCTTGGGAGGATGGGCAGCTTCAGAGCGGCTCAAATTAACGTGAGACTGGCCACACAGAGTTGGGGGGGAGGGGTGAGAGAGAGAGAGAGAGAGAGAGAAGGAGAGAGATCTTCTAATACCATCCCACCACCAGCAAGTTGGGGAAAAGGAACGTAACAAACTCAAACATAAGCTCGCCATGACAATTGCGCCACCAGCACACCTTCTCATTGTGACCAGGGGTTGTGGAGGAGGGGAGAGGTGGGGGAGGCTTGGGGCTGAGGTGAGGAGGAGACGAAGAGTTACAGAGCAGAGGGGTTGAGGTGGGGAAGGAAATGTGAGTGGTTACCATCTACTCTGTGGTACAGGACAGGAGCAGGGGTGGAGGGGTTGGGGGGGAAGAGGGGGTTATGAAAGGTTTGGCAGGCAGCTCTGATCCGGTGTAGCCTGAGAGAAATTTAACAGAAGGGATGCAGCACAATGAAATAAAGACACAACTAGGGCTGTCAAAGTTAACGCCACTAATTTCTTAAATGCATTCACTCAGTTTTAAAGCTAGAGTGAAGATACTGGCATCATATGAAACTAGAAAAACTAAAGAATCCATTGGTACAAACCATGTCATGCTTGGTTGTTGCGAAGAAGGCTAAGTAACACTCAAACCTTCGCTACATTTTGGCGAGGAAAAAATGGCTAGGCCACATTTTCAAAGGAGTCCGTTGACCTCTGACCTCAATATATGTGAATGAAAATGGGTTCTATGGGTACCCATGAGTCTCCCCTTTACAGACATGCCCACTTTATGATAATCACATGCCATTTTGGGCAAGTCATAGTCAAGTCAGCACATTTGCCAGTGTTTGCCATGTTATGATTTGAGCATATTTTTTATGCTAAATGGGGTTTCTGGACAATATTTGTCATTGTTTTGTGTTGTTAGTTAATTTACAATAATAAATGTATACATACATCTGCATAAAGCAGCATATTTACCCACTCCCATGTTGATAAGAGTATTAAATACTTGACAAATCGCCCTTTAAGGTACATTTTGAACAAACAAAAAATGTGAGATTAATTAGCGATTAATCCCGATTAAATGTTTTAATCGATTGACAGCCCTAGACACAACATTAATGAGTGACAAGAGTGGGGGACGGAGCCTCCAGGCAAGAGCCAGTGCTCTCTCAGAAATCATGGACAGTGATGCGGACAACAGTGGGGGGGGGGGGGGGAGGTGGAGGAAGGGGGGGGCCAGGTGGGCCACAGAGGACAGAGCGAGAAAAAGATGTCCACAAGTTTTCATGGTAAAATTAAACATCACAGCAAGGAAAAACAACATCCAACAGCTGCGGTGCTGCTAACCATTAACTACTTGGTAGTGGGTTGTCAGTGGTTTGCTGCATGGACAATAAACTGTAATGACAAAAAAGTCCAACTCAATGGAGATGCTTAAAATGGACATAAAAATCAAAAGGAACAATACACGTGTCTTACAAGTGGAGCAGGGGGGTGTTTGGGGGGAGGAGGGGGTGGGGGGGGGGGGGGGGAGTATACTGTCATGTATATAAAAAAATGAAACAGAAGGCAGGTTATCAAAGACATAGTGTTTCACTGTTCTAATCAGGCAGTGAGGCAATAACTGGTGGGACATACCGCTCTGGGCCACTGCTGTCTGGGACTGATACACTGGCATTGTACTGCATGGGCCGAGGTGGTGGTGGTGGTGGTGGTTGTGGTGGTGGTTGTGGTGGAGGAGGTTGGCATTGGGCAGGGGCAATCAATCACAAGTTAGGTGCCCATTTAAGGAGGGGCACGGTTTATGGGCGGGGCCAACCCGGGAGTGTCAGGTGGGCGGGCGGGCGGGCGGGCGTTCAGGGGCGGGCGGAGGTTGGGCCAACGTCAAGGTGGGCAACGCAGGAGGGGCATGTCGATCCAGTACATGGGCAACGGAGGAAGGTGGCCAAAAATAAAAACAACAAAGTAAAGGAGAAGGGAAGAGGGGGGAGAAGGAATACATTTTTAATTGAATACACGCTACACGTTGTCCCAAAAGTGAAATGAGAGACTTGAAACTGTGGTGAGTGAAGAAGAACAGGAAGTGACCTGGACAAAGATATAAAAAAAAAAACAGTCTGGAGATTTACGTCCCTGAATATCCACTCAGGCTTTCAGGCACCTGTTGTCACTTCCAAGGTCAAACATAGCTTCAACACTGTAAGGGAATCAGGTTGAAACTCACAAGAGGACTGGAAATCCAACTGATCTGTCTAACAAGGACCTTCCTTCCCTGTCCACATGAGCCTACTTGGTTTCATCGTTTTAGAAAAACTGATCTTTGACTAACAGTGCATGTCAATTCTTGAACCTGACGGGAAGATATTGGGATTGTTTCTGTGGGAATCCACTGAATACGGGGGGTTGACTTAATTGGAATTTAGGTCTGGATCCTTTTAATTTTATTACCCAACTAAATGTGCTCCACAGCTGCAGAAGGGTTAGCCGCATTTTATCCGTTTACTCACGTCTGTGCGTAAGGCTTTTATGTTCTTGCCACCCTTTCCGATAACAGCGCCGGCATTCTGTGAAGAAAAAGAAGGTTTTCCTTAGAAGTAATAATCGCTTTGATCAATGGGGGTGGGAGGAAACAGCAGTGTGGCCCGACAACTAACGCGGCCCACTGTGTGAATGAGTCTTTACTTTGCTCTGAAGCAGCACACGCAGCTCCACCATCTCGTCAGCGTTGCGAGAACGTTTGAAGGCCTGCTCTTCGTCCATGTCCTCAGCTGGGCGTTTACCTGAGAGGGAAGACAATTCAGGTTAAATCTGAGCCAGGAAGTCATTTTGGATGAAGAGACGTAATAACTTTAACGCCACTCTGTAGAATTTGACAATTTTCAACTCTGGCACACCAGTATGGCAGTAGAGGTGTAAGAACAATATCGATATGCGAGTATCGCGATATTATGTTTTGTGATACTGTATCGATTCTCCAAAACGCTTTATAGGTACTGACATCATATGAAACTAGAAAAACCTAAGGAATCCATTGGTACCAACCATGTCATACTTGCATGTCACAAAGGAGGCTAAAAAAAGCTCCAAACTTGCGCTAACTTTTGGCGAGGAAAAACAGGCATGTCCATTTTCAAAGGGGTCCCTTGACCTCTGACCTCAATATATGTGAATGTAAATGGGTTCTATGGGTACCCACGAGTCTCCCCTTTACAGACATGCACACTTTATGATAATCACATGCAGTTTTGGGCGAAATCCATGTCGATTTTTGCATGTAGTAGAAATGTGTTTCTAAAATGGTGTATTTGAATATTTCTGCATACTGGGGTCCTTAAACAGTCTTGGGATTGCATAAATTGGGTATCGCTGTAAAGCTGAGACTCTTGTAGATCCAATGAGTCCAACTGTATTCATGTGTGATGATGTTAGTCCCCAGAGTAGCATTTTCAAATAGTGACTTTTATTTACTACGATTTTATACATATGGTGTGTCTTTATGACCGTTTTCCTAAAATCAGATTTAAAAAAAAAAATCGCAATATATCGCCTTGCTTACAGTATCGTCATATACACTCACCGGCCACTTTATTAGGCACACCTGTTCAATTGCTTGTTAACACAAATAGCTAATCAGCCAATCACATGCATTTAGGCATCTAGACGTGGTGAAGACGACTTGCTGAAGTTCAAACCGAGCATCAGAATGGGGAAGAAAGGGGATTTAAGTGACTTTGATCGTGGCGTGGTTGTTGGTGCCAGACGGGCTGGTCTGAGTATTTCAAAAACTGCTGATCTACTGGGATTTTCACGCACAACCATCTCTAGGGTTTACAGAGAATGGTCCAAAAAAGAGAAAATATCCAGTGAGCGACAGTTGTGTGGACGAAAATGCCTTGTTGATGTCAGAGGTCAGAGGAGAATGGGCAGAGTGGTTGGAGATGATAGAAAGGCAACAGTAACTCAAACAACCACTCGTTACAACTAAGGTATGCAGAATACCATCTCTGAACGCACAACACGTCGAACCTTGAAGCAGATGGGCTACAGCAGCAGAAGAACACCCGGTACTAGCAAGGTGTACCTAATAAAGTGGCCGGAGAGTGTATATCGCACTATATGGAATCGTTATCCCTGTATCATGATACTTTACCTTACAATGCACAGCCCTATATGGCAGTATAAAAGACAGCAATCTTTGATTCTTCAAACCTTTCCATGATTCACCAGGATTTATCTAATTTTATAATAACAAAATATTGCTTCCATCTACTATAAAACACATGGTGGCTAAAATTTAGGACTGCGCCGCCATAATATTTAGAAAACAAATGAGCCAAATTATCATTACTAGTAGCCACATCAACTGAAGGGTTAATAGAAGTGACAAAAATATGAATACATGGCGGACCGTGCTACAGTATGTTCCACCCCAAGAATGGGTTTCATTCAGCAGCCAACTGTATCCTGGACTACATCCAGCACCACCATGTACCCTTCCTGGATTAAAACACGGGCAGATCTGCTCAGGGCCCACCGAACAGCAGTATCTTGGACAGGAGAGTCCCTCAACCATCTGACATGTCCACATGCTATGTAGTGCCAGCCAGAAATGTTCAGTTTTTTCTTTTGTCCTCCCTTGAGCGAACTAATTAGCCCCGTACATCTACACACCGTATTTCACACTGTATTTCAATTCATTCTCTACTAAATGCATGACTTAATTCATGCAGTTTACATTATGGTCACACATGGCTGATCAAAATGAAGATGTGTGTGATTTTACCATTAGTGTCAGTGCCGAATGAGATATCTTCGTCCTGCTGATCGAGTTTCACCTCCATCGTTTTGCACCTGCAGTGGAATGCAAACAGGCTCCTCTCCCTGGATCTGCTAAAAGAGAGGGGACGGCAATAATACAATCAGCCGGGCTACATATACGGAACAAGCAATGATACATCTAATCAAATATTTCTGATTAGAGATCAGTTAGTCTGCCAATCATTTTCTGAAGTAATTGATTAATGATTTGGCCAATAATACATAAGAAAATAGTGCAAAATGTCCCGTTCCCACATGTTTCCATGTTCATTTGGGGTTTAACGATATGGATCGATGTAGGGCTGACCAAAATGCTTCGAAGCTTCAACCGTTGCCATTGTATTCAACCTACAAGTCACTATTCGAATGCTTTTTTATTTTTTTATATATACAAGTATATAATATTGTAAAAATCCTAAAATAGCCCATGAAATAAGAAATAATCCCACATCATTGGTTATTATTCTCAGATGGATATCACTGTGTTCAGTAGTCATCATTTTTAAAATTATTTTTTAAATTCCCATGGCATGTCTGGGTCACCATTTCCATCGAAGCGCACCTCCTTCCTAAACATTCACTGCTTAAACATGTGAAATGTGTCACTTTATAGTGAACAAACAGGTCTGCTTTTATGCTTTTTATTAAAAAGAACAAATTGTTTTTTTCATTTAAATATCTGGAGGATCCCAGTAATAAAATAATCAAATCATATATTTGTGTTGATATAAATGTAACTGATTGTTTTAAAAGGGGACTGTTTGTAACTTCTTACACGTATAAATCAATCCGGGTCGGTGTCCCATGCGCGCGCGCGTGTGGCTACGCCGTTCAGGCTCAGACTCCAACACAAACCACACAGAAGCCAACACTAGGATCAGCATTGATTCATGGAGAGACCGTCGTCTTGTCAGCTAAGCAGGTGAAATATAGAGTGATATTGTGGTTTTAGCTGACGTGTGTCGCCTCACTGTGTTGAGCGATGCTCGTTCATGTCTATGTAGAGCGAGCACAAGCGCGAGCCCGACGCTGACTTTCGTTTACTTAACAGCCACAGGTGTCGCTGTTAACAAGCATTTCTGATTCTTACAAACAGTCCCTTTAAATCGGGAATATGATATTGTCTTGTATCGATCGCAGGCCCCTGATTTAGATTGAATAGAAATATATGCAAATATCGTATCATTGTCCAAATAAATCTATATAACATCGTATCGTGATGAAACGTGATTTACACTCTTAATGTCCATGTGATGTCTTCAAAAATGTCTTGTTTTGTCTAACAAACAGTCTAAAACCCAATACATATTCGGTCTACTACCACATAAAATGAGGAAAAGCAGAAAATTAGAAGTTGAAAAGAGAAACCATTATTATGTAAGTAATTCTGCTCTAATTCTGAAAATAGCTGAAAAGTGTGAAAAGACAAATCATATGAAATCACAAGTCAAGTATGAATGCAGCAGCATGAATGTTGTCTGGGTAGTTCAGCAGTCAAAATCTAGGACTGAACACTTTAAATATAGTCTCAGATGAACTCTTACTGTACCTATGCAGCCCACCTACGTGCAATGCCCACTGATGCTAGTTAAACACTGCAAAAGCAGGTTGGACTGCTGCAAGCATCACTCAATTCAACTCAATTCAATTCAATTCAATTTGCTTTATTGGCATGACTGTCAGGTGAACAATATTGCCAAAGCGTCAATTCAATAATAAATAAAAATTAAAAAAATAAAATAAAAACAAAAACATATATATATATACAATTTATTAAGCAAATTACAATATAGATATTTAGAAAGAACATGCATGTAAATGGAAGAAAACAATAAAGAAGTAATCAATGTCTGTTGTGTCAATAAAACAAACAAACAAATAGAAAACAATTAATAACAATATATTGCAATATCAAAGAATAAATGTAAAAAAAAAAACATTTTTATTTTTCCCCACTCACAATGTTGTTTGGTTAAGATTATCCAGAAGTCTTTATAGATATTTAAAACAATATCCTCCTCACAAACACTAACCATACACTTCCACGCAACACACACACACTTGTCTTTTTTTGATATATTGACTGTATTGTTATTGTTGTTATTTTATATTTATATTGTTCTAATTGTTTGTTATCACTATTATGTAGTCATATTATTTCTTTATATTAATCTTGTCTCTAGGTGGAGGCTTCAGATAAGCCCAGTGGTTTATTTTGCCTCTTCCTGCACTGTATATTATTCTTTTTTTTTTATGTTGTGTAGTCTTAAATTGTGCAAAAATAAATAAACAAATAAACAAATGCCCAATGTGCAAAAGCAGGTTGGACTTTTCTTGCATGCATCCCTCACTGTACTGAGGCCTTTGCTAAATTACATGGAGATGCTGATCAACGCCTACATAGCTAAAGAACTAGCAGCACTGCATTTCATTAATTCTCAAGAGCATTTGCAGCTACTACCATGCATAAAGGTTATTAAAACACATATAGGTGCGTTATTGTTAAACACAATAAGCAGTTTGTGCAGAAAGCATTTAGGTGGAGGTAAAAGGGAGACAAATGCAAAACAGCTACTGCACATAAAAGGAAACTGCACAACACTGAAGAGAAAAAGGTGTTAGTCAGCTGAGCTGTGTCAGAAGTTAGCTATCTTCTTCTGCTAAATTGACATGACTTTGCTGAGCTACCAGCTCTGCTAAGCTAGGTGTGTTTTGATCTAGGCGTGTCAACCAGACCAGCTATTACAGTGCAACATCCACTAACATGGGACAACACAGCTATCCTTGTAAATGTCAGCTATGTTTATACAAACCATAGCTAACAAACAGGCTAAATACAGAGCTGACAACAATATTTAACAGTTAGAAAAACACACAAACCTGCAGCAAAGCAGCCACGTTCACTGCGGTGCTCCACGGTTTCAGCATGGAGAGAAGACACACACAGCTCGGTGGTTTGTTTAGTTATACTTCCAAGACAGCACGGGCGGGCGGGGTTAACACAGATTACATTCACAGAGAGGAATTGATGTAATTTGAGCAACGCTGAGGAGTTTATCAAACTCACCCCTTAAGGATTTAGGGTATTTTTGTCCCAAATTTCGGCTCGCAGGCAGTACCTCCTCTTAACTCCGCCCCCCTCGGCTGACACCCTCATTACTATCTAAACAACCACTATAAGAATAAGGGTTTTTATTGCCCTGAGTATAGACTGTCAGGCTAGTATACATAGGGGCTCCTTTGAATTCCACAGGTGGGTCCCACTTCCTACACATCACTCTTTTAATTACTTAGCTATAGTTTCTCCTCTGTTTTATTTATTAGTATGATTTTGTGTGCCCTTCTTTGTAAAGCGTCCTTGGGTTTCTGAAAGGCGCAATATAAGTCAAATTTATTATTATTATTATTATTATTATTATTGTTAATGCTACAAATTACCATAAATCTAACCAGTTTTGAGTACAGCATGAAGTTCATTCAAAGTTACAAAATTAAGTCTGATTAAATCTGCAGTAGGCAAAAAATTCCATAATAACCTTTCAGCATATTGTAATTCAAGTGTTCTGAGAGAAAACTAGACTTCTGTACCTCCTCATGGCTCCGTTTTCAGACCCAGTTGCTTTAAAGGGACTGTTTGTAAGAATCAGAAATGCTTGTTAACAGCAACACCCGTGGCCGTTAAGTCAAAGAAAGACAGCGTCGGGTTCGCGCTTGTGCTCGCTCTACATAGACATGAACGAGCATCGCTCAAAAATCAAAACAGTGAGGCGACACACGTCAGCTAAACCCACAATATCACTCTATATTTCAGCTGCTTGGCAGTAATGTTAGCTGACCAGACGACGGTCTCTCCATGAATCACTGCTGATCCTAGTGTTGGCTTTTCCTGCTTCAGCCTCCCGACCGCGGTCGGAAGGAACAGGGGAGACACCGGAGTTTTGGTCAGAGGCGATAACATTTCTCGCTGCGGAGCCCCGTCACTTCACAAGACACGGGAAACCTCTGTTGGTCTGGAGGAGCTGCAGCAGTTATTTCTGCACAAACGTCCACTGTACATTTACTAGATATTCTCAGAGCTACGAAGTCTCCTACAGTGTGTAGCGTGCGCGCATAAACGTGAGAGTGGAGCGAAATAGCGAGAACGAGCGCAGTGTGTGAGTGAAAGCAGGCAGGCAGAGGAGCAGAGGAGCAGAGACTCCGGCCCTGGAGACCAAAGCTACGGTCTCCCCCGCGTCCTCAGACAGTGGCCAACACTGCAAGACTGGCTTATAGATATAACTTTGCGGTTTTGGTGCTTCCGTGTAGTTTGTGTTAAATAGGCGTTATCAGCCGCTATAAGCCCCATAGATGTGGGTCAATAAGGGCCTACTACACCCTCTAGTATGTTTTATCATCTATTCACATGGTAGATCACTGAAAGGAGGTAGAAAAGAACACAACAGCGACCTCTATCGACCGTAGTTATTATGACAGGAGCAGAAGCGAAAGTCAGGCGCTGTAGTATAGACAGCGTGAGGGTTTTCACCCAGGAAACCGGAGTTTGCATCCCGTATGAAAACCAAGAATGTGTAGTTGTCTTTGTGTTCGTGGTCATTTCAATCCAAAACACGATGTTTTTCCCTAAACTTAACCAAGTGTTGTTTTTTTTGCCTAAACCTAAAGAAGTTGTAGTTTTGTTGCCTTAATTTAAAGAAGCCTTTTTGTTTGTGTTCAAAACGGGACGTTTTATTCAGTTTTAAAACAAGCTAGAACGTGTTGCTTTTAAGTGCCACTTTCACTTTTTTACAATGTGGGCATAGTAGGCCCCTAATGACCCACATCTATGGTACATACAGCCACTGATAACGCCTATTTAATGGCCTGATAGTTGACTGTCGAATCGGGTGATAAATCACACATTTCTATTCCTATATACACATTCAATGATTATTATCACATTTATTTCTTATACTACTTTTAAGAATCGCTTTTTCTATCTAACTTCTAACTCCTTGCTGTTGTTTTCCTACTGTGGTTCCTCCCTTTCGCTGAGCCGTGGATCTCCCCTTGGTGATGACAGGTCAGGTATTGGAGGCATCCAGATTCCTCTGGGCTTTTCTCATCCTGTTTCTGGGACTTATCAGGGCTATTATCTGGCCTTCTCCTCTTATGGGGGCTGTAAGGCCTCCTGAATTGCATCAATGTCCGTTTTTCAGTTCTCTTTGACACTGTCCAATCACCAGGCTTATTTCATCCTCACAATAATTATGCTGGATCTCGATGGAGGCGAGTTTCATCTTGTTTTTTTTTCCTAGATGGATCAAAAATGTTGTGTTGATTACATCCGAAACAGAGCTATTGTTTGTATTCACTCAGATAAAACACAGCAGTGCAACAGTGTGCACACTGTTGATAATCTATGCATACACTGAGATACAGTGTGGATAGTACAGGATGTAGATCAGTGGGCTTCACTGGTTCAAGACAAGTCTGCCACCAGCTGGTTCAAGAAGAGGTAGGAGTAGAGATGGATGAAGTGGCACCGTACTAAATGCACAAGAGGAGGAAGATCTATTGGTTCTTGGAGCGTTAAACATGCAACTCTTCTTTCTGCATGTGCAAGGCAAAGTTCAAACTCATGTTGCACCTCAAAGTTAAGAACGTCATCTATAGGCTACAAGAAATAGAAAGTTTAAAAAGATGCTTTGAATTCACAAGACACAAACACACAGATGTACAAATCTGCTTTTCTAAGTGCAACTTGATTCACTTTCCTGCAGTGCTAACATGATAAGGCCATGAGATATAGACGCACTAGTCTGACATCAGCAGCTGAAGCCGCCACCTCACTGCCCATTTAATGCAAATCAGGAGCCTGACTTGTGTCCACACTATTTTAAACATCCCTTTTTTCTCGTAGTGTTGTCATGCTCCTTCAGATATAGGCAAGGATCTATTGCAAAATAAAGAGCTCTCTTCCCTCTCCTATACTCTGAGGTTACCATGGAGACAGATATAATTCAGTTCTTGATGTTTCTCATAAAAAAAAAAAGCCTGCGTACATATTTTCATCTGCAACCATAGCGACACTTGACATTGTCAGCGCTATTTGTAAAAAGCAAGTCACCATAGCGACACTAACCATACAGGCTGTGTCATAGATCATGTGTCCTAGCTGAGTATGCCTCCTCATTATGAGTGAAATTTAGGAATCCACTGGTAAACAGATTTCATTTGATCATTTTGAAACACGTTATTACCTTGATGTTGAGCACTAAGGACTGAAAAATAAAGGATTTATGTGATGTTTAATTGGGGCATTAAAGGTAAAAAAGAACAACAGTAGGCCAATGTTGCAATTAATGTCTAAATGATGTATATATTATTAATATTTACATTGGTGAGTGGACACCAACATACTTGCAGGTTAAATATTGTTGAGAAATTAAAATATATTTAAAAAGTCAGGATTTATTAAACTTGAATCAAATTATGCCAGTACTACAAAGAAAATAAATATAAAAAATGATATATATATATATATATATATATATATATATATATATATATATATATATATATAGTATATGCCAAACTTAATAGAAAAAATACATTATTTCTGACAAAATGCTTTTTTATCAGGAATATATAGATATTTTTTTAATATAGCATTTTTATTAATATTATTTGTATCGTGCTCCTGTATCGCACACTGACCAATTAATGTCTAAATTATGTATACATTATTAATATTTACATTAGTGAGTGGACACCAACATACTTGCAGGTTAGCCCCTAAATATTGTTGAGCAATTAAAATATATTTAAAAGGTCAGGGTTTATTAAACTTTAATCAAATTATGCCAGTACTACAAAGAAAATAAATATAAAAAAATAATAATAATAAATATATCTATATTATATTTTTATATATATATATATTATATTTTTATTTTATTATATTTTTATTATTATATTATATTATTATTATATAATTTTATTATTATTTATTATTATATTTTATTATATTATATATATATATATATATACTGTATATATATATTCTGTTGTGCCAAACTTAATAGAAAAAATACATTATTTCTGACAAAATGCTTTTTTTTATCAGGAATATATAGATTTTTTTTTTAATATAGCATTTTTTATTAATATCATCATTTATCTTGCACCTGTATCGCACACTGACCAGTGATTGGAGTGAGACCCATTTGAAGCTTGCAGACATAGTATAGGTAATTATTTTTCATAGATGCACCCCGTCTAGTGCGTCAACCGTACGTCACACTATAGGCCTAATGGCCAACCGTACAACAGTGTTGGTGTGTGTGTGGGGGGGGGTAGAAAAAAAAAGAAGCGCTGCTTTCATCCAATGCATGGCTTCAGAGCAACTACAACACAAGAGTTTACATCCATATTGTTGTTGTGCATTTGACCCACACAGCTGGATGCTCGTGCAGAGGCTGCAGCATGTGATGTTTTAGGTTTTATTGTATAGAGAAAAAAAAAAAAAATTCCTATAAATACAATTAGTCATGAATACATCTCCAGGATGTATGATCACAACCATCATCCCGTCTATGATAAACCAGATCCCCAGTGCTCGTCCTCGGTGATAATCGATAGACGCATGCAGGTAGAGCCTTCCTCCTCTACACACACACGCAGCAGCATCACCACGCATCCTTTACTCCACTGTGCAGTCGCTCTTATATTTCCCTCCCCATCACCACCACACACCACCACGCATATATGAGGAATCGCTCCTGCCTATTGATCTCTCTAAACATCTGGAACACCTTCATATTTGTTTTTACAAGGAAGGCAGAGGCGACCAGTCTGTGTGTGCCCAGATAGAGAGGAGGAGTGAGACAGCAGCAGCAGCAGCAGCATCAGGACCACTTGACACCTTTGCTTCACGACATCGATATGCAGTAGTGTGATAGCAGCTCTGCGGAGACAGAGAAGGCCAGTCCATGGCATCTTGATATTAAAAACCGTGCAGGGCTCTTCTGCGCATTCCTCATCGACGTCTCCTTTTTCCTGCAGAGTCGAAAAAAAAGGATTAACTCTGCCAGATAAAAGCAAGCGAAGGGAGGAAAAATCTTTACAATTTTGATTCTGTTTTTTTTTTTTGGTTGGTGGTGGTTGGGGGGATTTCTACTGGACCTGCGATGATGGACTCCAGCGCGGGGGAATATGGCATGGCTCGTCTTCTTGGATTGTTTTGGGTTTTTTTTCTCATGATGGGGCTGTGGAGATTCAGCGATGCTTGCCCAGCATCCTGCACTTGCAGCATCTCAAGGATTGTTTGTATTGATTCTGCACCGGGGATCGAGGATTTCCCTGTCCTCGCGTTAGAAGACATGGAAAACATCACCGAGATGTAAGTGGGAATGAAAAAAATGAGTCGTGCAAGAACAGAACTTATTATAGGATGCAATGCGTAAAAAGAACTACCTATAGGTCGCAATAATAATACCCAAGGGCTATAGGATTAGGATCATAATTAAGGTGATCATATTAATAATAATAACAGGCCTAATCTTATTTCTCCTAGATCAATAAAGATCTGCCTTCTGCATGTCAACACACAAAATATGTTTTTTTTTTCTCCCTTATAACCATTGGGTTTGTCAGATCATGTAGTATATGTGTGCGCGCGCGTGTGTGTGTGTGTGTGAGTGTGTGTGTGCGTAATGGTGGTGAGAGTGCGCGTCAGGCTTATTTGGATTAGTCGGTGTTTCCTTTTTACAAAACAGCTCCAGAGGTATAGTGATGGAGTAAAATGTTGAGGCCTGACTGCAGCCTCCTCTCTCTCTCTCTGAGCTGCTCATCTTTTTTGGGCGTCGGTGTGATATCATATATAACCTCCAACATTTCAACACCAAAAAAAAAAAGAGCACATTGTTGCCAGATTACACACGAGATCACATCGGTTGTATACTAGGCTGCCCACAGCTCTGTATCTGCGTCAGTGTGTAGGCTTGTGTCGAAGTGTACCTGCTACAACCCTGCACAAGTGTACAACTGCATGGCACCAGAATGGATGGAGAGGAGACTGGCTGAGTTTTACTGAGGCAGACAGACTGGAACTATAGGTGTCATATATATATGCAAAAAATAAATACACATTTACATATTTTTCTAGAAGTTTTTCACAGCTAAATCAATTAAAATTACAATTTTAACATTTTTTTAAGTTACATTTATAAGATTCATCAAAATCTAAATGCAATCTTTCTTTGTAAAATGCTGATCATATTGATTTCAGAGGGAAGGATTGATTAAATTGAACATACCTTTAACCAATCAGTATCATAACATTTTAGTTGATGACTCAATATATCTTATTTTTTACAAAATACCCACTGTTTCGGTAGTGACTGCACTGTTTCGGTAGTGACCAGAGTGTTTTGTTTGCAAGGTTATATCATATTCCCTCAACCTTATTGCTTAATATTAACTCATAACATGCCTTATGCCTTGGAAATATTACAAACACAAATGTTTTATGTTTTATAATAAAAAATATATATATACCCATCAGGAATATTATAGGCGTCTACAAAACATAATGATGTTTTCTTCATTTTACAAATGGAAGTCTTGTAGCAGCCTTAAAGCCCTTAAAGGGATATCTTGTGCAGCTTTGGCAAATAAATGACATGTGAAGCATCATATTTAAATAATAGAACATTTCAATGACAGCTGCACCTTCTCAAAATCTAACCATGAATTTAAAAAACAAATCCTAACAAAGCAAACCTTTTGTGACAAAACTCCTGAAGCAAGCAGCACAATCCCTTTAGATCGTATAGAAGATACTTTAACATGTAATATATTGCAGTTTTGTGTTGTTAAAATCACATGTAAACGTGTTAAAGTGTTTCCCCAACAACATTTAAAACAACCCTGCAGTCATTCTGAAATTGATTCACAGGTTTTTAAACACAACTAAATCTCAGTTGTTAATCTTTTCTGATTGACTGGAACTAGGTGTTACATATATGGGCCCGAATTGGTGCAAAGTCAGAGTTGTAAACATTTAGAAATTTGTATCTTTTCTTCCCAAAACTTTGTCCATATATATATTGTACCATATCTAGGCTATACATATCTACACTGTAAAGAATTGCTGTTAATTTACAGCAGGATTTCAACAGTATTAACCTGTTATTGCTAAAAAACAGTGCTCTGTTCTTCACTCACATGTTGTTATGGTTTGCATTCTGTGTTTGTAGCCAGATATAGACAGACATTTTAGGAAAAGTGTCAACAAGTCTATTATAGCCTTTTTCCTAACAAGTGCCAAAAAATACAACCTAAATAGTGCATTAAAACAAATCAGTAAGATAATGTAAAAGAAAGGTGAAAAACAGCTATATAATGTATCTTTAAACAGTAAATTAACTGTAAAATACTGTGAAATTAATTAAAAAAAAACAGTTCAAACTGTATTTTTCATTAACAGCACAAAGCTGTAAATTTCAGCGACAGTATAATAATGTTAATTTTACAGTAACATAAAGGCAAACCTTCTGTCAGTTCTTTACTGTTATTTTACTGGGGAATTCTTAACAGTGTAATGAAAGTACAGTCAATTTTGTTATTGTATTTTCAGACTGGATTGGAATGTTTTTCTTCTCCCAAAATGTGTCATTACCGAAACATAGTAATACACTATCATAAAAAAGTTTTATACTAACCTGTAAAGATTGTGTGTCCATCCCTCCTCTAAGGAATATTTTTACATATTTTTCTAGAAGTTTTTCATAGCTAAATCAATTAAAATTACAATTTTAACTTTTTTTTAAGTTACATTTATAAGATTCATCAAAATCTAAATGCAATCTTTCTTTGTAAAATGCATAAAGCTGATCATATTGATTTCAGAGGTTATATATTCATGATGGGTATATATATATATTTATATATAAATCCCCTTTTTGTGACAAAACTCCTGAAGCAAGCAGCACAATCCCTTTAGATCATAGAAGATACTTTAACATGTAATGTATTGCAGCTTTGTGTTGTTAAAATCACATGTAAACTAAAGTGTCTCCCCAACAACATTTAAAACAACCTGCAGTCATTCTGAAGTTGATTCGCAGGTTTTTAAACACAACTAAATCTCAGTTATTAATCTTTTCTGATGCTGTGAAAGGTTTGTTTACTTCAGCAATATGTTGATATTTAATTGTAATTAACTCTTTTTCATTTATTACTCAAACTCCTCAATGATATACCTTTAATTAATATAGTAGGAAAAAAAAAAGAGATTCCACCTCCTTAAAATATTTCATAAAACTTCTGCTCTTACAATAACATGAATAATATCAACAATATCAACAACAATGCAAACGTTTCAACATACTGCCAATGTGCAAACACATGCTGTTGTACTGTTTCACATTATATCGACAATCAAAAGTGCTACAGACCAAATTCCCTCGGCAAAGGAAAATGACAGTGTATATCACATTTAGCTGACTATGTCAGATTTAGTTTCCTAAAAACACACACACAACTGATTCTCTTGTTTCACACGGTCATTGTGACACACACGTACAAACATACTAGTCTCAGATCAAGTTATTTAGCTGACCACCAGTATCTACTTACATTAAATGAACACGTGTGTCCTAACAGGTTTTTCTTTCCTGTTCGTTCACAGATACATTATGAATCAAAACAGACTGTTTGACATCACTGATAACAGTCTGAGGCACTACATCAACCTCAGAAACCTGTAAGTATCATACAGTATGTCTTCACATGGAATCACAATGTATAACTCGTTGTAGATTACCTGATAACTCGACATTTTAACCTCACAACAGAACAGTGATGAAGACGAGATTGACGTCTATATCATCAGATGCATTTTTCAACAATACGAGACTCCAATATGTGTAAGAAGCCTCTTTAGTTGTGTCATCGATGTTCACGTGAGTAGCCTTGTTTGGATCGTGATTGTTATTTTTGTTTTCCCTTTTAGAAATCTCAGAGACAATAACCTATCGACGCTGTCATGGAGAACATTTCAGAACTTTAACGCAACGTTCCCGTAAGTGTACAGAAAAGTGTCAGTGCATCTCTTAGTTTTTTTTGAGTTCCTCACGTAGTATGTTTTTGTTTCCAGGCTCCTGCTGTCCGGTAACCCTCTGGACTGTGTTTGTGAGAACTTGTGGATCAAACTGAGGCTCCTCGAAGAAGCCGACAGTCCGGAGCTGACGTGCATAGACGAGAGAGGAGCGCCACAGTACTTTGCCACACTCACCCCAACAGACTGTGGTAATGTGAAACCATACGTTATAATAAGCAGCACTGGGTATCTGATATTGAACGGTTAGAGAGCTGATCGCTTCTTGGGAGACAGGAAAGACGGAAATAAATCTGTAAACAAAATCAATCGATGTAAAAGTTCTGGTCGGATGTTTAATTTGTCTGTTTGCTCATTTCTCATCGCAGTGATTCCCACAGTAGAGGTCACCCCGAGCACCGTGACGGAGATGCAGGGGAGTGATGTCAAAGCAGTGTGCAGCGCCTCAGGCTCCCCTCCTCCTGAGATCCTGTGGAACCTCGATTGGCTCTCTACCCACCACGAGGTGAGCCACACAGCTTCCTGTTTAAACCTTTGCTACAGGTCCACCACTCAGGTTGTACTCTTTGAGTGGAGTGGACAACATGAGGAGTCGTTTTTTTGAAAATACTACTTATGAGATGAGCTCCAATGAAGCTTCAAAGCAGTGAACGACATGAAGGTCACGGTAGAGCTGTAGGCTTGAGACTTGGACTCAAGTTAGTAGGGCCCCTCTTAGTCGATTATTTGACTAATAGGTCGTTGTGATCTTAGTCGACTAAGATTTCTTTAGTCGATTAGTCATTTTTTTAACGTTTTCTTCAAGCTGAAGGACTTATTTCCAAGAAACATATGAGCACATCTCTGGTAAACACAAGATTTAAAGCGGTGCTTTTGTGTGATTCTTTGTGGAGAAACTCAGTTTTACAGATATGTTGATTAAATCAACTAATGGAATAAAAAAAGAGAAAAGGTCTGGAGTGCTCGGAAGTTCAAACAAGTGTAATTAGGGGTGCACCGATACCGATAGCTACCGATCCCATACCGGATCGGATATCGAGTCGACACTGACTCAAATAGCTGGATCGGTGACAATGGGGCAGATCTATTCAATTCAGTTATATATTTATATACTATATACATTATATACTATATACATTATATACTGGAATTTAATTCCCGTGTACGTTTTGACGAAAGAACGTTTTTTTGGGGGGGGGGGCTTTTTGCCTGTATTTGATAGTGATAGTATAGACATGAAAGGGAGAGAGACGGGGGATGACATGCAGCAAAGGGCCACAGGTCGGATTTGAACCTTTGGCCGCTGCGGTGAGGACTCAGACTTAGTACATGGGCGTCCACTCTACCAGGTGAGCTACCGGGGGGCGCCTTATTTATTATTTTAATAATAAATAATTCAGTAAAGTTATATCTATGTATTTTTTTGTTACATTTTGTTTTACAAAGTTAGTAAAGCAATGTTTAAATCAAGCCTGATATTGCTTTACACATAAAAAAAAATGCAAGGCATACAGCTGATTGATTAAACACAGGTATCGGATCGGTACTTGGCATCGTGCCGATACCTAAAGCCCAGGTATCGGTATCGTATCGGGACTGAAAAAGTCAGATTGGGGCATCCCTAAGTGTAATGAAGGTGCTGTTTGGTAGGGAACACAAACGTTGACAAAAGAATGAAAGGTATAAGGCGATCTTCTAGTAAAAAGTTAAAAAGCCTTTAATCAGTTGGATATTTCATTGTGAAATACTAATCGATTAGTCGACAAAATCATAATCATAAGTCGACTAAGAATTTCTTTGGTCGAGGACAGCCCTAAAAGTTAGGCTTGATCCTATATTTTTCTAATCATCAACAAATCCCATGAAAAAAACGAATACCGAATTGCTTCTTCTTCTTCTCATAGAGCTCCATTGTTGTTGACAACTATTAAAAACACATCAGCGATGATTGTAATGAAATGAAACCATATGTTTGCGCTCAAATGGAACTATTGGTTCCTGTGAAGATTCACATGGTCACCAGGAACCAATGGACTCAGGGCTGAGAGCCACAGCATAGGAAAGCATTGAGAGACGGACTAACACATTGTTGGTCTTGTTGATAATAAGAAAAATAGAGGCTACGTTAAAAATCACATACTTTTTCTTTTTACTTTTAGTACATACTGCAGCTGCCAGTACAAAGTACGGACTGTTGCATGCAGTATGCATACAATTGGGACATATGGTGCCTTGAAATGAAACTCGTGAGCTTGTGTTTACGACAGGGGAAGTCGTGTACACAAATCCTTGGCGTTCAAGTGGTTAAGTTGTTAGAACACCGCTGCTAAGCAACGGCAATATTAACGTTACTGTCGGCGTCTAGAAGCCACAGAGGCTAACAATTAGGCAAGCTAGCAAGTGGGTAACATAATGTGGGAAATGCAAAGGCATAATGACGGAGGAAAAAGATGAGGCTGTTGGGAATATCAACATTTTCCTCAAAGATAATATATAATTACAAAGAAAAACAGTATACGACTAAAATTACAATATATTAACCTATTATGCACCGAAAAATGAACTTCCGTCAACGTCAACAAACACGTCACAACTCGTGAACTCAAAGCTTTCAGAAACTTTCCACTTACAAGGTCGTGAATACCACAAGAGGGGGGCGTTCATATGGACTCTTCTGGTGAACACGGTAAACACGACCCCATTTGAAGGCACCATTACTACTTCGTCATAACATTGCACCTTGAACTTTGACCCTCTTGCGCATATATCCGCTGCGGAGGAGGATTGTGGGTCAGAATAGCCAGAAAAGCATGCTGGCTTCAGGGCCGGCTCTAACCTTTTTGATGCCCTAGTCAAAATTCAGATTTGGAGCCCCCCCCCCCAACCCTAATCCTCCCAGTAAACCGCACATCAGACATCACAGTGGTTTTAAGACAAAAATTAAGATTTTATTTTCATAAATAACTGTATTTATTATAATATAAATAAACAATTGGTCCCTGATCTTGTTGGCTTAAAACTGTTTAGTCAGTTTCACTACAATTTACACTTTTATTAACAAATAAGTGCATTTGGCCAGATAACAAAGTGTGAGAAAGAGAGTTTCAGAGTTTCAAGTGTATTTCTTTCTTTCTTTATTTGTTCATTTGTTACCTCAATGTAGAAAATGATGAAGGGGACCCACCGGCATTGTTAAAGAAATTATTATTATTATTTATTTATTTTTTTAGAGGTTGACCAGCGCCCCCCAGAAGGTGGTGCCCTAGGCGACCGCCTATATGGCCTAAGCCTCAAGCCGGCCCCTGGCTGGTTTGCATACTGCAAAATGCGATCGGATTTAGTAGGACATTTTTGCCATACTGCATTTAACATACTATGTATTGGGACATACTACATTTTTTTCTGGCATACTAAATAGTATGGTATTATGGGTATTGGAACGCACAGTTAGTCTAACAAGAATAGAAAATATGACTAGCCTTATTGTCAGCTGCAATATGTGGTGTTACAACTGATGAGAATACACTGTACAGTCACAGCTGGTTATTGTACGTGTACTAGAGATCAGCATCGCACCAATGTTACATAAACATAGGGCATATAATGAAATAATGATGTTGTTTACAGATTGATCCTTCGGATACGGAGAGCAGCATCACCCTGTCAGACCTGTCTCCTGATGATAATGGCAAGGTGATCATATGCAGCGCTGAGAACATTGTCGGTCAGACCGAGGCCACCCTTGAGCTCAATATTCTCTGTAAGAACTCTTACGTTTCTCTTATTATAGACTGTAAATGTTAACAAACTGCATGCATCTTTAGAGATTGTATTTATTATCGGTAAGCTTGTCTAATTTCCTCTCATGAACTTTTAAACGCTTTCTTCTAAACCTTGTTTTTTTTCCAGTGGAAACACAAGGCTCCTCAGTTTGTTATCATTACTGTCTCTTGGCAAATCTTATTGACTCTCCGTGTTTCCTGTCCGTAACTCTTCCTCCTGTGAAGCTCCTCATGACCACACTCCTCTGCTTGTTCAGTGCCACATTTCTCCTCATTCTCCTCTTCCACGTTTTCCTGATGTCAGCGTTTAAATGTTGTCTCTCTTCTCTTCCCCCCCACACTTTTCATCCCCCGACTGCATCTCCCCTCTGAGCCCATAAATGTTGCTCTTCCTACTGGCGTTTACTCCTGGTGTTGATTTCCTATCATCCCGTTATTACTCTTCCTCTACTGTTGCCTCCGTGTCAGTTGCCCCCACCATCCAGCAGCTGCTGGAGCCAGTGCAGGACCACCACTGGTGCATCCCCTTCAGCATGACGGGGAACCCCAAGCCTGAGCTGCAGTGGTACCACGGGGACGTGGCTCTCCTGGAGCAGGACTTCATCCGCACCATGATCCACGAGTCCATCCTGAGCGTGTACCACGGCTGCCTGCAGTTGGTCAACCCCACGCACATCCACAACGGCATGTACAGGCTGGTGGCGAAGAACAAGTACGGCTGGGACGAGAAGACAGTCTCCGCCCAGTTCATGGATTTCAACCAAACAGGTGCCTTTTCACAGGAGTACATTCAGTACCAAGTCAACACGTTTCTGTTTATGAAGTTGACTGCGAACAATACTTTTTTTCCTTCTTTTCAGAAGATCCCACCTACGACTGTGAGTAATGATTCAGCTTTATAAAAAACAACAATTGTTATATTTATTAGCTTGATAATAACTAGTTCATATGAACTCTTTCATGATCTGTTTCTCCTCCTATGGACTGCATCATGCTTCTTCCCAGACACCACTGGTAGGTGTTTGAAGGGTTACACATTATATAACAGTCAGCATTGCTTGCACTTAAAGGGACTATTTGTAACTTTCAGAAATGCTTGTTAACAGCGACACCTGTGGCCGTTAAGTCAACGAAAGTCAGCGTCGGGCTCGCGCTTGCTCGCTCGCTCTAAATATACCTGAACGAGCATCGCTCAAAACAGTGAGGCGACACACATCAGTTAAAACCACAATATCACTCTATATTTCACCTGCTTGGCAGTAATGTTAGCTGATCAGACGAAGGTCTCTCCATGAATCACTGCTGATCCTAGTGTTGGCTTTTCCCGCTTCAGCGTCGGTGCCGGGGCTCTGAGGCAGCGGGGCTCCGCAACGAGTAACGTTATCGTCTCCGCCTGCAGTCGGAGTGAACAGGGAGACACCGGCACCCGGTCGGAGACGATAACGTTTCTCTCTGCGGAGCCCCGTCACTTCACAAGACACGGGAAACCTCTGTTAGTCTGGAGGAGCTGCAGCAGTTATTTCTGCACAAACGTCCACTGTACATTCACTAGATATTCTCAGAGCTAAACTAATTCCTCTGCAGTGTGGAGTGAGCATGCGTTCACGTCTAGAGGTGGAGCGAGTACGCGAGAACGCGCGCGCTATCTGAGTGAAGGCAGGCAGGCAGAGGAGCAGTGACTCCAGCCACACGCGAGCGCGCATGTGTCCAGACCTGGTACATTTATAAGCTTAAAAAGTTACAAACAGTCCCTTTAATAGTTAGGGCCCGAGCACCGACAACGTCGGACCAGCGAAGGCCCTATTGAAACTGTAGAAATTATTATTCTTTTTCTTTTTCTTTTTCTCTCGGATGAATTGCCTTTTTGACGACCGTAACATGCCCCAAAAGTTGTTAAACTTGGCACACTTATCAGACGCGGTGAAAAAATGTATATTTTAAGGGTCTCTGGCTCGGCTGCTGCAAAAGGGCTCGCTAGCAAAAAATTAGCCACGCGCTCCGGTTTCACCTACATGTATGAAATTTGGCAGACAGATGTAACATGTGGAGACGCACAAAAAAGCCTCTTGGAGGTATGCCCAAAACTCAACAGGAAGTCAGCCATCTTGAATTTATTGTGCGATTTTCGCCAATTTTTAGCGTTTTATAGGTCGTGTACTTTAACGAATTCCTCCTACAGATTTAATGAGATTGACTTGAAATTTGGTCAGGACCATCTTAAGACCTTGAGGGTGAAAAGTTGGTGAGTTTTCACTGAACGACCTGACGGTGGCGTGGCGGCCATTTTGAGCTATTCGCCATGAAACAGGAAGTTGTTGTAACTGAACTGTACATAGTCCGATCTGCCCCAGATTTCTCAGGCATGATGGTGGTCCAGGCCTGAGGACATTAACACGAAAAAATATACTCATAGCCACGCCCCCTTTCATAACTCATGAACCGTTTGTCATAGAGTCTTGTGGGAGGTGTCATATCACTCAGCAGAGAGTTCCTGTTTCATTGGTGAAGGTTATCCCCGCCCCCTACACATTAGCCACGCCACCTTTCATAACTCGTGAACCGTTTGTCGTAGAGTTTTGTGGCAGGCGTCATGGCGCTCATCAGAGTTTCGGTTTCACTGTGCCTGGCTGCGTCAGTCGGTGACCCGCCAGCACCCCCGACGCGCGGGGAGGTGCGAGGGCCCGTTCATCGCTGCTCGCAGCTTTAATTGTTATTATTTTCAAATGTTCTGACAAGCATTTTCATTTTTTTCAGACCCTCCACTCCCTCCGCTGGATGACAGTGTTGCAGTAAGTGATGCTCATCGGTCCTCACCCTTGAAAGCAGCCGCTCTCATTTTCCTTTTGGCTGGTGACCCCTTAAAACAAATTATGCTTCACTCATTAGCCTGCTTCACCGTTTTGTTTGAATTGTTGTTAAAAAGGTCAGAAAATCATCTTGAAATGAAAAAAACAAAGATTAAAGGAAAGTGTCAGAAAATAAATATATATATTTTATATTTCTGCTTTCCTATCATATACATAATCTCATGACTCCTCACATTTAGTTTGCTGCCCCGCATGTTGGGAACCGCTGGTCTAAAAGCATGCCATATGTTTTTTGTTGAAAATTATGTTTCAAACAATCTTGTTTTTTTTGTCTTCCCAGGTGTATGTAGTTGTGGGAATCGCGGGAGTTGCCTTGACTGGCTGCGTTCTGATGGTGATCATTTTGAAATATGGAAGAAACTCCAAGTTTGGCATTAAAGGTGAACTAATTTTCTTAAAGGAATAGTTCGACATTTTGGGAAATACACCTATTCAATATCTTGCCCAGAGTTAATACATGTTTTTTAACACACTGTAACTTAGCATGTTGTAGTTAAATACAAGGACATTTTAAAGCCTAGATTATTTTGATGCATAGTGTTTTTTATTTTACAATTATAAATCCTCTAATGAAGCATCGATAACTGATGTGTAAACAGTTGATAACGTTACATAAACGCAATCACGGCATTCTAAGGTCTGTTATTTCTTTATAGCAGACCGTTGCTATGTATAACAGACCGTTGCTATGGGCGCAGTTCTGATCTCGAACTCTGGCGGACCGTTTTTGTGTCAACTTATTGATTTCTTAAGTAAGTAGCCATGTAATAAGCAGGATAATGTACAGCTAGCAGGTCATTATTATGAAATAAATCCTTTCAGGGCGATGCAAGATCCCTCCGCCGCCTCGCCCTGTCAGGGTTTATTTCACAATACTGACCGGCTCGCTGTACATTATCCCTTACATAACGTAGCTGTATGATTGCACGTAAAAAAAGCATTCATTAACTGTATATACACACATGTACAAATCATTCACAGGCAGGTGTTTATAAATGTGGTCAAAACTCATGACAACATATCATTCATCAAGCAACTGTTTACACAGTTATGGATGCTTTTCATAAGAGGATTTATATTATTAATAAACACTTAAAATGTCCTTAGATCGGCTTACAACTACATTATAGTGTGTTGTTAAGTGATTATATACTACTTTTAAACAGAGGGGTTAAAATTAGCGTTTATTCAAAGCTCATTTCCGTTTCCACTATATCGGTATAAAAATGACTATAGGAATTTGTAAGTCCTGCTTTGGTCTCATGTTGATTTAGGATGACATCTGATCTTGTGATATATTTTTGTCATTATGTACAACTTGTATTTACAAGTCATTCTATCATTCTTTTCTCCCGCCAACGCTCCTCCTCCTCTATGACCACTATTTCCTTTCTTCTCTCCACATGTCATCCTTACTCTTCACTCTTCTCCTGCCTCTCTTTCCTTTCCACCTCCTCCTCCTCCTCCACCTCTGTGGCTCCCTAGGCTCCTCCTCAGTCATCAGTAATGACGATGACTCTGCCAGCCCTCTTCATCACGTCTCCAATGGCAACAACACCCCGTCGTCCTCGGAGATGGGTCCAGACGCAGTGATCATTGGGATGACAAAGATTCCTGTCATTGAGAACCCACAGTACTTCCGCAACTCCGGCAGCATGCTGAAATCTGACACGTGTGAGTTACCGCCTCGCTCGACAAATGGCCTGTAACCCGGACCTTTTCTGATAAATCCATGCAGGGGTCACAGTCGGATGCCATATTTATTATCAGCATCCTGCTGCATTGTGATAGTGACTCCTGCTCTGCGGGGCAACTGGACGGTTAGTTCAGAAACACAAGCTTGTTTCCAGAAGGCTCAACTCAGCAGAACCTGAATGTTTTTATTTCTCACACACACACATGCATGTGGTTTATTATACTTTAGGGAATCTTAATCAGTGCTTGGTTGAATCAACAATTTTGATAATTATTTGTCATTAGTCAAGCAAAAATGTCAAGCATTTGATAGATCTAGCCTTTCAAATGTGTAGATTTGCTGATTTTGTCAATTTTATTTGATTGTATATTGAATATCTTTCAGTTTTGTTCTCTGGGAGAAAATGAGCAGCATTATTTTGACTATTTTATGATATTTTATAGACTAATTTATTCATTGCCAAATCAAACAAATCAATAATGAAAATATTCTTTAGTTGCAGCCCAAATCTAATTTGACCTGCATAACTGTGACTGAATTATTCCTGACTAAAAATCACCTAAACTCCAACTGAATAATCAAGACGCACTCGTGACTTTGACAGTGATTTGTCGTGTTCTGTATTTAAGTTGTCCAGCACATCAAGAGACACAACATTGTACTGAAGCGGGAGCTGGGAGAGGGAGCCTTTGGGAAGGTGTTTCTCGCCGAGTGCTACAACCTGACACCAGACCAGGAGAAGCTCCATGTGGCAGTCAAGGTACAGATCAGAAAGCCGTTCGCTCAAATAATCAACTTGTCATTCAGTTAGTGAACTCTATTGACTAGATGTACGTTCTACATAGTGCTCCTCACCTCGTCTTTGTGTCTTTGCCTTTCGTCAGACGCTGAAAGAGGCCAACGAGAGCGGCCGAGCAGATTTCTACAGAGAGGCCGAGCTCCTCACCAACCTGCAACATGAACACATTGTCACTTTCTACGGCGTGTGTGTAGAGAGCGACCCGCTCATCATGGTGTTTGAATACATGAAACATGGTGACCTAAACAAGTTCTTAAGGTAGGATCATTTTGACTCGTAAAAATGTGTTAAAGTCATAGTTCAACATTTTCCATTTTTTTTAATATTTTAAGTTTTGGACTACGGAGCCTATGTTGTTGTTTCATAAATATAGGCGCAACTCAAACCCGTTCCGCACAATGCGATTGGTCGCAGTGCGAAAGCTCATCAAATCTGCCTTGTTCCGGAAATAAATCACGTCGTCTGTCGCCA
This sequence comes from Sebastes fasciatus, assembly GCF_043250625.1. Lineage (NCBI taxonomy): Eukaryota > Metazoa > Chordata > Actinopteri > Perciformes > Sebastidae > Sebastes > Sebastes fasciatus. The sequence goes on from NC_133813.1 coordinate 14,230,557, forward strand.
CGTAATATTCCCATATGTTGTGAAAGTATTCATGATAATAACAACAATTCAAAAAAATACAACCGCTTTCCAACCCCTGCCGGTGTGTAAAGGCCCTTAGACGTGAAGATCGATACTACTCTCATGTCTGAGCGTTCAATATGAGGCTACAGCTAGCAGCTAATTAGCTTAGCTTAGCATAAAGACTGGAAACAGCAAGCATGGCTTTCTACAAAGATTAAGAAAAAAAAATGTCTCACTAATTAATACTTTATATCTTTGTTTAACTCGTACAAAGAATGAAATGTAATGTAAAAACGACGAGTTGTGATTTTTACGGGGATTATGTGCCAGATTATTTCTTGGCTGGGAGCAGTGACTTCCAGGCAACCAGTAAAGACTACAGGAAGTCACTGCTCTCTGTGAAGAGATAGTCCAGCACATAATCTACCATAAAACCACAATTTGTCGGCTTTATACTTTGGTTTTTGTACGGATTAAACAAACAAGATTTAGTGTGTTAGTTTTTGTTACCCTAGGACAGAGCCAGGCTAGCTGTTTCCCTCTGCTTCCAGTCTTTATGCTAAGCTAAGCTAACTGCCTCCTGGCTGTAGCTTCATATTTAGCGTACAGACATGAGAATGGTATCAATCTCCTCCCCTTTCTCTCAGCAAGAGAGCAAATAAGTTTATTTATTACACGGCTTTGTTGAATACTCGACTCTGATTGGTCAATCACGGCGTTCTACGGTCTGTTATTTCTTTATAGTAGATCGTTGCTATGGGCGCAGTTCTGAAGTCGGACTCTGGCGGACCGTTTTTGTGTGAAATTATTGATTTCTTAAGTAAGTAGCTGTGTAATAAGTGAGATAATGTACAGCTAGCGGGTCATTGTTGTGAAATAAACCCCTTCAGGGCTTCACGTTCCGCATCGCCCTGTCAGGGTTTATTTCACAACAATGACCAGTTCGCTGTACATTATCCCTTACATATTCCAATGTGTCAGAAATATTCCTTTAATTGTCCAATGTGCATTGACGGTACAGCTGTGAGTTGATAAAAAAATGTGTCCACTGGTAAATAAGTAGGCCTGCTTTATGGCTTTTATTCAGATTGCATAATTCCGATATTCAGTAGGTATTTAATCAATTGGATTAGCCAACAACAGATAATCCCATCTGGTGAAGTAATCTAGAAATCTTTTGAGTACACAGCTGGAATGAACAATTCTGATAGTTAATTGATTGTATAAGTCTCTTTTTTTTTTGGTGCAAAATTGACAAAAATTCAGTTGTTCCAGTTTCTCAAATGTGAATATTTGGCATTGTATTTTCTAACCTGGTCATTCATTGATTGAAGCTCTGATGGAGTGTTTCTGTGTGCAGGTCCCACGGTCCTGATGCAGTGCTAATGGCAGACGGTCAACACAGTATCCTGGTGGAACTCACCCAGTCCCAGATGCTGCACATTGCCCAACAGATTGCTGCTGGCATGGTCTACCTGGCCTCCCAGCACTTTGTCCACAGAGACTTGGCAACCAGGAACTGCCTGGTAGGAGAAAACCTGCTGGTCAAGATAGGAGACTTTGGCATGTCCAGAGACGTTTACAGCACAGACTACTACAGAGTGAGTATTTTTGATTATTTCTCACCTCGTCTTGCCCTCAGTCTCTTACTCTCTCACACACACACACACACACACAACCCTCTGATATATACACAGAAATATGGAAATGTAGCCACATACGCACAGTCTCAAATATGTAATTAGAATTTTATTCCAGTTTTGGCCTGAAATAACTGTGTAGCTGCAGAAATGACAATTTTAACCAGAGGTATTTTATCTATTTTTAATACCATTTAAATGCAAATTCTATAATCTGCATAAAATTACTGTTTCCATGGTAATAAGGGCCAACAGTGCAAAAATGCATCGGCAGTTTTTCTTTTTAACTGGGCAAGGAGTTAATACGTCCTTTCACTCTACATGAACGGCATTATATTCAACCATAGAGGAGATCTGGTACAGTATACAGTCTGATAAGAAGATTGCACTTTGTTGTAAGACACTACAATACAGGCAAATAAGAAAAGACTACAATTTGTCATGTTGAGGAACAGATGGATGCATTTTATTCCCTCATCCTTTCTGTCTCAAATCACAGCTTGAATCCCACAGTGCCCTCTGCTGCCCGAGTCAGAAATCTAAACACAACAAAATATCTCCCAGATGCATTTCCCTGCATCAGATAAGATCACCATAAAGAGGGCCTGTCATCAACTCCTGATATCAAACGTTTTTTATCAAAATAACAAATAGTAAGCAAGACACAGCTAACAATATGAGGCTGTCTCATCTGTTATAATGCTGCTGTCAATTTGCAAATCAAAAGGAATCATGTGATACAATAAATTATATCAACCAGGAATATAAAACTGCATAAAAAAACTCACATTTAGTTTAGTGGTGAATAAAACTAGAATTACACCCGTGCACCTTTGTGGATCTGCCGGTCATAAAGAGTATCATGTATGACGGTGTGATGGTGCATGTGAGTTTACAGTAAGTAGGTGAGGTGATGAACGTGAAAGGATGGTGATTAGATAAAAGAGGAGACAGTGAGGGGAGGAAATGCATTTAGTAGACAGGAAATATCTGATGGAAGAAGACGGGAAGACGCTGGCTGGATAAAAGGTTTTGATGTAATAACAGCCGTGTTTCAGGAATGCCAGTGTGACTAAACTTAATTGCTCACATTAAAAAAAAAAAAAGAAATACACTCCAGTTGCCAGTTTATTAGGTACACCTAGCTAAAGCCAATGCAGTCTAACGCAACAGTTCATGAAGGTTATAATGTTGAAACTGTTTTAGAGACGTGTTCAACTGTATGATCATTTTAGAGGATGCAGTTTGCAGTGCTGTTGAACTGTTATACTGACACTCACCCAAATCAATATGTTGTATATGTTAAATAAAAGAAACACCTCTCTGTATAATGGGATGTACAGAGTCACATCCATGCTTTGAGCTAAAACCCTTATAATAATGTTGACATGCTGATGTTTAGCAGATATATGATTACCATGTTCACTAATCAGCTCTAAACACAAAGTAGGCTACAGCTGATGGTGATGGGGTTGTCATTAGTTTTGCAGGTATTTGGTAATAAACAAAAGGGCCTAATGAAAAGTGGAGGATCGCCAAACTTATTAGAATGCATCCTCTATATGGACCTTGAATATCTTTAATAACAAATTTCACAACAAGCCATCAAATAGTTGTCAAGATACGTCACTCACAACCACAAATGTCAACCTCACGGTGGCTGAAGAATAAAAGGCAGAGAATCACAATGTCATGACTTGGTGATCACAGGTTTGGACTGAAAAGCAAAGGGGCCAGTTGCATAAACTTAGTTTAAGACTAGTCTTGGCCTTAGACTGGTCTTAGATCATCAGGTTGGATTAGTGTTATTAAGCCTGTCTGACTTAATTTGAGGTAGGAAAGTTAGCCACATCTCCCCCTGGCTGGCTTTGCTAACTATTTCAACTGTTTAGCTATTACTTTTTATTTAAATATTTCAACTATTTATCCATTACTTTTAGCTAAATATTTCAACTATTTATCCGTTACTTTTAGCTAAATATTTCAACTATTTATTCATCACTTTTATCTAAATATTTCAACTGTTTATCCATTACTTTTAGCTAAATATTTCAACTGTTTATCCATTACTTTTAGTAAATTTGAGCTATTTCAACTGTTTACCCATTACTTTATTGGGATTCTTGTAACGTTACCATAGTCTTGAATGCTTATGAATACATTTAATGGTTTAACGACCATAGATTTATAACTACCTATTCTGTTATGTTCTCCAATACTTGGTGTGGTGTCGCTGTTGTATCCGCCATTTTTACTCTTCTGCGAAGAGTCTTATTTCACCCATAATGCATTATGTGACAGGCTATCTAAGTCAGTCTTCCATTAGTCGCTCATAGGGAAGCTCTATGTAACAGATTAATTGAAGTGTCTATAGCAAGTCTGACTTAAAGTTACATTAAAGACAAAGGCTAAGTCTATTTTTATGCAAACTGGCCCCTGGATTGTAGACCAAGCAGACAAACATAAAAGATTGTCTTTACTTTTAAACCAAGCAGGCACATAAAGAACAGCTGGAGCACTTACTTTAGAACAAGTGGAAATGTGCTGGTATATATCTGCAGGGCTGATGAGGAAAGTGGGAACATGTGTTGTAGGTGGGAGGGGACGTCAGGTGACCGGGACTGGCAAGAAAGTCTGAGGGCATCTAGTGGATGGGTTGAGGATGGCAAGTCTGGGGAGTACAGTACATGGCCTGGGGGAAGTGAGCAGGGGCCAGCTATAACAAAGAAAGAACAGTCCTCATGACACATCAAAGACATTAGAATTTATCCTCTGGGCACCATCAATGTCTTTACCAAATTTCATGGCAATACAGTCAATAGTTTTGGAAATATTTCCGATCAAAGTGGTGGAACGACCAACAGACTTTGCCATCCAGAGAGCCGGACCACAAGCTTGGCTAAAAATAACCCCAATAAAGCAATGAAGTCTAACCAGCAGCTTTTAACTCTTCAGCAGGCCTTATGGTGTTGGTTTTCAAATGGACACTGTTCTCTCTCTACTCACTGCAGGTGGGCGGTCATACGATGCTGCCGATCCGCTGGATGCCCCCAGAGAGCATCATGTACCGGCGGTTCACCACAGAGAGTGATGTGTGGAGCCTCGGCGTGGTGCTGTGGGAGATCTTCACCTACGGCAAGCAGCCCTGGTACCAGCTCTCCAACAATGAGGTCAGAGTCACACGAGGTCTGCAGATACTTTAGTCAACGCTAGCCCTCGGTCGGACAATGCTCTCAGAGCTCAGAGACACTTTAAATTACACCTATTCATGATCTATACTCTTAAACACAGAGGCTTTTCTACTGGTGGTCTTGTGATAGCAGAAGTCTAAAGTTGTTTTTCAGCTTTGCAACTATCACCAAACCACAGGCCCAGTAGATGATGGGAATGAAGTCCAGCACTCTGACCGATCAAAACATTTAACTATTTAAACTAAAGATTCAAAGTTTGACTGTAAATGTTACTGGAAAAACTGATATCTATATCTATAATAGTTGAAGTAACAGATGAAGTAATGTAAAGTTGTAATAAATTCATGACATTTTGATTTAATTATATTGAACGACGGTCTTTGGCTGATGCGAAGCGTTCATATTTGTTTTGTTTTATATCAGTAAGTGTCAACTTGCATCTATCAAAACTTTCCGAAAAATCTGACTTCCCGAGTCGTAATCATGACTTGGATATTGATGTCAACACTATGTACAAGTCAGAAACTCGTAATTACCATAATTCCGATGTGACATGAATGCGAAATGCACTGTTGGTTGCATTGTGGGAAATGTAGTATACAGTGTTTTTTGGGGATTTTGACCATTCTGTTTTTAATCTTCTGACTCTCCCAACTTCATGGAATAGCAATATTAAGTTGCTTAAATATCAAAACATATTAATAAAGTAATTTTATATACATCGTACTGTTTTCAGATCCCTTTTTCCAATTAAGATTTTTTAGAAAAATTATGTTTTTTTCTTAATTTGATCTCAGTGTTCTTCTGTAAATAAACAAAAAATAAATACATAAATATATATATATATTTTGGGGAAGGGCATTTATGAGATAGTGACAGTGGAGAGATGACCCCTGGCTGGACATGAATTGGGGAAGTTGTGGTTCATGGTCGGCGCCTTAACCCCAAGACCACCAGGGCACCCCTCAACCCACCGAATGTTTCACTTCATTAGCAACATCTGGAGAGCGCTGCTTTCATTTGAACGCCAAACAGCAGACAAACCGTGTATTGTCCCTCCTGTATCCTGCAGGTGATCGAGTGCATCACGCAGGGCCGCGTGCTGCAGCGGCCCCGTACCTGTCCTAAAGAGGTGTACGACCTGATGCTGGGCTGCTGGCAGAGGGAGCCCTACATGAGGCTCAACATCAAGGAGATCCACAGCATGCTCCAGAGCCTCGCCAAGGCCTCGCCTGTGTACCTGGACATACTGGGCTGATGCACCCGTCTTCTTGTATGTACTTTTGCGTGCATGTGTGTGAGCTGGGGCTTGGGATGAGTGCTTGTGGATACATGAGGAGACGGAGAGGAAAGGAGGAAGTGAAGGTTGTACGTGCGACTGTGTGAGCGTGTGTGTGTGTGTGTGTGTACAGTACCTGGCTGTAAATGTTCCTGTAAATGCTATCGTCCGTGTCCTCATTACATTGAGAAAAAGCCTTAAATTTTGAGTGATTTTTGTTTTTTGCTTTTCTTTTCTTTACTCATTTGCGGACGTTACTGAGGCATGTTTCACAAATGGAAACCAAAATGCATACAGGATTATGTAACTTTATCCAAAAACCATCAACACTCCTCCTATATGTGAAAGGCATAAAAATAAATGAAACCCGATAGTTGATTACCGGGTTACTCTGTCTACATTGATCGTATTAAATAATCTCCTGTATGTGCTGGGAATGAAAGGGAAAATAATGTGTCTCCATAATGGACAGTGTGTGGACACAACTTTGTAGATAGAGCTTTCTCTTCTTTCAACACATATTCTGCAGGAAGATAAAAAAAATAATCAAGTACAGCTGAAGCTTTTTCTTTTATATGTCACAGACTATTTTAATATTTGTTTAAATGTCGACTGTGTTTTCATACCAAGATGTTGATTTCAATCAGTGTTTTTACTGAAATACTGACTTTTTTTTATCATTTTTTTCGACATATTACACAATGACTTTTTTCAACATACAATACCATGATGTTTTTACCTTTTTTGACATACTATACTATGACTATTTTATTATTTTTTCGACATACAATACTATGACTTTTTTAATATTTTTTTTCGACATACGATACTATGACTATTTTCATTATTTTTTTCGACATACTATACTATGACTATTTTAATTATTTTTTTAGACATACAATACTATGACTTTTTAAATTATTTTTTTAGACATACTATACTATTTTATTATTTTTTTGACATACTATACTATGACTTTTTTTCCAACATACTATACTATATTATAATTTTTTCGCCATACTATACTATGACTTTTTTAATTATTTTTTCGATATACTATACTATGACTTATTTATTTTTTTGTTCAACATACTATGACTTTTTTCGACATACAAAACTATGACTTTCTTTACATCATACATGTGTATTATTATTATTATTATACATGTACGTTTAAGAAACAGCGTGAAACCCATATAGACTCTCATAGATGCCTGTGTCTGTTGTATATAACCTACTCAAGTCCACTGAAGGACTTCCTGATGTAAAATCAATGTCGAGGTTGTAAAACACAAGGGCATACCGCATTTTACACCGTTTATTTTCTCAATAATGCCATCATCATTTGTCATATTTTATGTAAATACCCACACACGAGGTCATCTATATTTACAAAGTGGTGTTTTAAACGTTGTTGGAGTGCTCTACTCATTTCATTTGATGTATCTAAAGCACAGAGAATGAGGACTCGGCGGTGTTGAGCTCAAAAAAAAAGAAAAGAAAAAAGATGAGCACAGTTTTGCTTTTATTTTTTTTCATTCACCAGCAGTCATTTAGCAAATCTTTGTTGTTCGGTGGCCCATATCTGTAAGTGATGTGCTTGTATGCATCTTCAGAGGCTGTTGATGAGAGTATGGTTTGATAAGAGAAGATTAATTTCTAAGAGGCATTGACGTTTTTGCATTTTGATGCAGTTTACTGTGCACTGATGAATATATTGAGGATTTATTTGTTTTCAGCACTTTGTTTTTTTGTACGTATAGAAGTTGCTACTTGTTTATTTGTCATTTATTTACATTTACAAGAGCGTACTTTGAAGATGTAATCTTTAATTCAACATAGTGGGCTAAGAGGCCACGGCAAAAAGGATTAATTAAGAGTCTGACTGCCCTCAAAGTGTCCCCGGGGTGCTTTCATGTCTCTGAGCGGCCCCAGTCAGCCGGGTGGTGACTGATACAGCTCCTCACTTTGGGCATCGCTAAAGCACATTTGTATAGTCTGCTTGATCTTGTCGTTCATTTTCCAAATTATCTTCAATTGTTCGGTTTGAGATTAAAAAAAATAAATATTAAAGCTGGTGGTCCAAGTGTTTAGTACATAATGTATTAATCTTTGCAAAAACAACTCCTTCATAATAACCGTTATGTATTTCCATATGGAGGCATAACGCAGTAAGGCTCTTTGCTGAGACAAGAAGTTATGTTAAGTGCACTTTGTAGCGTTACTTAACCCCCTAATGCACAACCCGAGCGGCTGACCGCTCTCTCCGCCTCGACCTCAACTGCACTTAATAACAAATATAACATTTCACCCTCAACCGAGGCAACTCGTCCTTAAATGAGTCAGTGTCCCTCTATGTTTTTATTTGTCAGTTCTGTATAATAGTCACGTGTCTGCTGTACATAAATCGCTGTCCATTCTGTACAGCTCTGATATTTGTCTATATCAATAGTAGGCTACGTTTAATAGTATAATCTGTTTTAAGCAGGTATCATGTCAAAAACTGTGTGACATCTATTGAAGTGTTATGGGCCACTGGCAATACATACTATATGTAAATACAATTTTATTTGTGCTACATTGTATGATTTCTTTGTGCTCGTTCATAATACCAGTGAGAATACAATCCTTTTTTGGCAACTTTTTTGATCTGCGGAGGACTTTATTTGAACAATGTGTTTTTTTTCTCTGAAGAAAAAAAAAGAAAAAGAAAAACGATCTTGTCTTTCCTCTCCACTGTGATGGGGAGCTCACACAGAGGCTGCTGGAGACGCCGTCTGTCTGCAGGAGGACCATAGACTCTGGATCTGATTCAACATCGGGATCTCTCCTAGCTGACAGGCGTCCCAGCAGACGTGTGGCCGATGGCGAGGAGGTCAAAGGTCGCCTCCTGGCCAACCCCACCACTCAACCTCTGACTGACTGTAGCCTATTTTGATCCTCTTTCAGATGAATAACTGTGACTTTGCATCATGAATAGTATATTATTTTGAATGTAATCTAGAAGGGTCGGGACCTTTTTTGAATGTAATCTATCTTGAGGGGTGGGGCGGGGGGGTGGTAATGATTTTTTTGTAAATATATGGTAAATGAAAAAAAAAAAAGATTACAGTTTTCATTCCTGTGCAGATAACAAATTTTACTTACTGTGTGAATACAAAGAGAGGGTGTATGTGTGTGTGTGTGACTAATGTCTCTGAGATGGTGTGTGTGCGTTGGCACATACATCTTGTATGCAAGAGTGTGTGTTTGTGAGTGTGTGCGTGTGTGTGTGCTCTCCTGGCAGATTTAATCCTGCTTTAATCAGCCAGTTCTATCAATCAATTCAATGCTTTGTGCATCATGTGAGTAGCTTATCCACAATTAATGGAAATGTTCCTTGTGATACTGTGCATTTAATAAAGGTGGTATGTCTTACAATACGCTTCGTGTCCTCGCGAGTCTTTGTGTCTCTTTTCAAAATTTGGTAGTAGAATTTGCAGCCGGCTAGTTTAGCTCAGCAATGGAACGTTTCGATTACACATATACATGTTCTTTTGGTTAGTATGACTTCCGGTTATTGGCACAGGGGTGTGGTTTCACTTTATTTTACCTGTACACTTGGACCGCGGGGTTTTAGACAAAGAGGGTTTGGCTAGGATATTTTCCATTTACTCTATTCTATCTACTTTAATTTATCCATAACAGTTGTTGCTTATTCTTTTCATTTAATAAACAGTCAAAAACATATGGATTTAAGTATGGATTTGTATTACGCATAACAGTAAAGAGCCCGGTACTTAGCCTCTTAGCTGCTTTTTTTGATTGATAGCAGTCGCTACACTAGTAGTATCTCTATTTTATCCTACATTATACTTCTACTCGACTACATATTGTACTTTTTACACAACATGCATCTGACAGTTATTTTACATATTAAGATTCACATTAATTAATTTGCATTGTTAAGAATAAAACCAGTGGTTTCCAACCTTTTTGGCTTGTGGCCTCTTAGTTGTCAACTATTAAATTAACTATTTTAATAATCGAGTAATCGGTTTGAGTATTTTTTAAAGAAAAAAGTAAAAAATTCTCTGATTCCAGCTTCTTATATGAGAATACTTTCTGGTTTCTTTACTCCTCTATGACAGTAAACTGAATATCTTTGAGTTGTGGACAAAACAAGACATTTGAGGACTTCGTCTTGAGTTTTGTGAAACACTGATCAACATTTTTTGATATTTTATAGACCAAACTAATCGATTAATGGAGAAAATAATCAACAGATTAATCAACAATGAAAATAATCGTTAGTTGCAGCCTTATTTTGATTACACATATACTTGCACTTTACTTTAGTACTTTACTGATGTTTTTTTAATTTAATGAAAATAATCGCGAGTTGCTGCCTTATTTTCTCCACTACATATTGAACTTTTTACACAACATATATATCAGTTATTTTACAGATTAAGATTTGACATTAAAAAACACATTAAGCTTATAAACTACACTGTACTGATAAAGATAATACAAATGAAACCCCTCTAATTTAACTTGTATTGTGACCCTTTGGGGGTCAATTTGTAGATTTAATCTGTCATCTTTCCAAATAACATTTTTTAATTTGACTTTTCACGTGTTACATTTTGCAGGATTTGGCTGAGCGTCCAATCAGAGGGCCGCATTTTATAAAACATTCCCATTCAACAACAATCAGCATTCAAAAAGACTAATAACTTTCCACCACACTGGCAGATTATCTGTTAAAATGATTGACAGTCAGTCTGTTTGGCGTTTGGTTGGGGGGTTGGGCTACTTTAAAAGGAACCAACATGTGTCATGAAAGGTATCTCATGGGCACCATTTGTTTCTAACAATAACTACTGAGGAGTGACGAGAACAGCTGACCTGTCTCTCTCTCTCTCACACACACAAGGACAAACATTGGCAGCAGCTATTTAACTGTATATTGTGCTGAGGTGTATTTCTGTGGTGTTATATCGTCAGTCGACACACAAACACAAGTTTACAGACTGAATAATGAAGCTATGTGACCTACCTCTGTGTGGTTTGATGTTACTGGTGAGGTAGCTCCACACTCAAGACTGGTGGGACAGTTGCTGCTGGGCCCGTCGCTCCATCAAGGGCGTCTTCCTTAACAGATTAATCTCCCGTCTTTCATGAAGGGGTCACCTACTGAGGCTCTGAGGGAGGCTTCAGTCAGTCAGTCAGTCTGTCTGTCTGTCTGTCTGCTGCAGGAAGAATAAATTATAATAAATAATATAACCCATTCATCAACACCACTACGAACCAGTTTGAACTGGCCTATTCACTGTAGTGTCCATCTTTTCTGTGTGCTTCCTTAACATGTTATGTTACATGTCACATTTCGCTGTTTTATCTGTTTGTCGTGTCCTGAAAGGCACCACCAAACAAAATGTATTATTAATAACCAAAAAGACTGAATAATTCTCAACTGAGTACATTTATGGCTTTTCTAATTTGATCATTCTGACTTAGCGTCTGCTTTCATACATATAAGCAGTAAATTAACATTTAATAAAAGGTTTATAACACATTATAATATAGTTGTAATCAGATATATGTCATAAAAGTGTTGATTAATGTGCAGCATTTGTCAACAAATGACATCTCCTTTTATATTTGTACACTTGTTTTACTATATTGTCATTCATTATGACACAGACAAACACATTAATAAACATTTATCTCTGCTTACACTCTCCTGGCTAACACTCGGCTAATCGATTAGTTGATTTAATCGTCGGAGATTCTCCACAAAAACATAAAATAAAATAAAAATCACACAAAAGCACCATTTTAAATCTTGTGTTTACCAGAGATGTTCTCAGAAGTTTCTTGAAAATAAGTCATTCAGCATGAAAAAAGCATAAAAAACCGACTAATCGACTAAAGAAATCTTAGTGGACTAATCGACCGTGAGGGGCAGCCCTACGTACAACTACATTATAGTGTGTTATAAACTATTTATACAAGTATGTTAAAGGCTGAATAGTTGCAAACGTTTTCCAAGTTTATGTACCAACAGACTGTCATGAAACTGTGCCGGACTGAACACAAACATCTGTGGAATCAAAACAACAAAACGTGCAAACGTGTGACGGGTCTCTTGGTTTCATCAAAAGCTGTGCGCAGTTTATATTTATTGTATTCTAAATTTTTTACATTTTAAAAAAAAAACGTCCGCCCATGTCTTAGAACCATTATGAAAGTTAACGCACAAATTCAATATACATCTCATTGTATTTTTACACAGAGGGGTAAAAGTATAGGCATGAAGGTGGCACGATTCATATCAAGGCTCAAATCAGAAGAATCAGAAAAAAACAAAACATGAATAAATAGAAAGTGCTAACCCTTAGCAGAAGAAATAAAGAATGCCTTCTTTTAAAAAGAAACAAAACTGCAGTGTGGGAAAGTCTCAAGCTCCTGTTATTTAGCAAAGAAACTCATACAAGCCATCTAAAGCATGTGGTCTGACTCTGGGCCTGTACATTAGCAGAGTGAACGCCAGAAACTAGTGTGGAGGAGCGATGGACATACTGAAGTTGGGCGTCTGTACTTATCTATAAATTATAAAGTATACTGTGCCTAAACAGCTTATCACTAAACATAAACATCTAGGAAACTCTTTTCTTCTGTTCCTAGTATTCATCTGATGCATGTAGTCGTCACAGAGAAAAAGGCGTTCTGGAGACACATCGCAGCATGTCTTCAAAAGCTATACTGCAGAATCCCAACTCTCTTCATTATATCGACTCATTCAAAAGAAAACCTAACAAAATAAGATTGTTAAGATTTAAATTTCTGCATGTCAGTTTTTGAAAACTACTCAAATTTTTAACCATGTTTGAAATAGCCATTTAAAAACAGTTGAAAGCTTTGGGATATTTTTTAAAAAGTTTTAATGACAGGGTCATTAAAAGTCATGCACGCTGCAAATAACTGCATGCAGTAGTTATGGTAACCCATCCAAGCACTTTTTATTTATTAATAGTCATAAACACACACAGCAGCTTCATCAGAGGAGCCTATGCCCTCTTGACTTTTTGAATGTGGAGTATTTATACGGAGAGCCGTTTGCATGTCACAGGAAGCAAAAGGTCTGCCACAGCTGCCTGCAACATTTACCTGATAAAGAAAAAGAAACGGTATGTGGATTGATTATCAACTTCATATATATTTTATATATATATATTTATATATTTCTCTTCTCTCGCTCGCTCACTCAGTTGCTATTGCGCACTCGCACATTTATCCCACTTGCTCTCATTTATTTTTGTTTACAATGTAACAAAAATGGTGACAGGCCTGAAATTACAATCACCAAAAACAAACTCAGAAAATGGAGGAGGGAGGGAAGGAGGGTGAGGCCAGGGAGGACTGCTGCTGTTTTGCTGTCCATCACTGACAGTTGCAGCAGAGAGGACACAGTCTGCTTGATGCTCGGACATCAAAGAGGAGGCGGCGGAGGCTCCTTCCCCGTAGAGCTGCGCTCTCTAAGCTGGAGGTTCTCCAGCGCCACATCTAAAGACATGATATCCACGCAGCCCATGGCTCCGAAGTCGGCGAAGTCTCGGCGCTCCTCCTCGTCGGAGGAAGAGCTCTCTTCGTGCATCAGCGTGGACAGGAGCAGCTCCTGGACAAACAGGCTGCGGTCGGCGCGCTCTCCTTCTAGAAACTGCCGCTCCGCTTCGGACATCTTAGGTTCATTCAACCTGGAGAAAAATAGATTTAGATACATTCAGATGATACACTTCTTCAGTTAAAATGTTTTCTATTATAAATAGAAAGGGAACATAAGCTGGTCTGGTTTGGTTTCACTTTGACTCGGCACTGATCAACTGTGGGCAGGAATCCCTTCTCCTCCAGTTTATCTCTAATGACTTTACAAATGTCACTTTTATTGTGGACTTTATTTAGCTTTAGGTTTGGTTCACTTCCTGCAATTGGGTCGGATTATGTCCTCAATGCTTGGAAACACCTCTCTAAGGCAGCCTTGGAACAGTTGTTTTGGTCCTCGCCAGAGTACGATTACTGCGTTCACAACTGCCCAAACCAACCGCATCGGAGTTCGATTAAAACAAACTGAATGTTGGCTTGTGAAAGCGCCCTAAGATGGTTGATATTCTATATTTTTCTTATTGTCAACAAATCCAATGAAAAGATTTTATTTTTTTTTATCTTATTTCTTTGAGACTTGGACCTCTATTCTTGTCCAAAAACTATTAAAACCACATCAGCGAGGTTGCTTCATTATGATGAACACACTGCAGTTTATTTTGAGTCATTCCCACAAACACTGTCCTGCTGTCGTAAACACTCGCTAGCACACTAAATCTGCAGCTGAAACAGTCCCCAATAAATGATCTATTTGTCCTGTTTGAACATTTGTCACTACAAAACTTCGTGAAGGCAAAATTAATGGTCAAAAGAACAGTAAAGCACATTAGCTGATATAAAACCATTCATTATCGAGTCAACATCAACAGCAACTGGCCACACTCACCGTGCTAATAGGAACTGGGAGCTGTGGGACGAGGATGAGGGATTGTTTTCACCCACAGTGGCGGTGTTGGCAGTTGCTGCGTTGGGTGGAGGGATGGCGGTGCCGGAGTTTCCCGGGTTGTTGCCGCGCCGTGTCGCGTGGCGGCCCGTCTCCACTTGCTGCCGCGCCGCCTGAGCCTGCTGCCGCTCCAGCTGCAGTTGCATCTGGAGCTGCTGGAGCTGCGAGGCTGAAGGCCCTGATGAGTTTATTTGGCCCCCCGCCGCACGCCGCACGCCTGACAGCTGAGACAACAACTCTGCAGGGGACAAAACAAAAACAGGCGTCACGGTTTGCGGTTTCTAAATTAGTCAGTGTAAGATACCTGTAAGAAGATATGAAGGACAGAGACAAAGCAAGCAAGTTACCAACACGAGGAGTCATTATGGGTTTGGTTTAGGGATGCAACGATACCGATATCAATATCGGGCCGATACTGACTCAAATAGCTGGATCGGATATCGGTGACAATGGGGCCGATCTATTCAATTCTATATTTATATACAATATACATACTGGAATTTTTAATTCCTGTGTAAGTTTTAAACAATTTGTTGCTGCATTAAAACAGTTTACACTTTTAATTTTGAAGATTTTTTTTTTTTACTAAATTGCTGGTGTACAATTTATTATTTTAATAATAAATAACAATTCAGTAAATTTATATCTATGTATTTGTCTGTTACATTTTGTTTTAAAAAGTTAAGAAAGTAATGTTTAAGTCAGGCCTGTTGTTGCCTTACACATAAAAGAATGATCCCAGTCACTTCCACACAGTGAGGCATACAGCTTATTGCTTAATCTAAACACTTATCGGCTTGGTGCTCGGTATCGGCCGATACCCTAAGCCCGGGTATCGCTATCTGGACCAGTCCATCCCTAGTTTGATTGATATATTTTCAGATTTTTCTAAATATGAGAGATCTTAAAATGTAGATTATTTTTATGGAAGTATACATTTTGCTTTGTACTGTTCTCAACTTATTTTGAGATGCCAACTCTACTTGTGAGTGAAGAGTATAATCTGCAGACTCTCACCTGCGATTGGGTCCATTGCTTCTCGGTTACTGGGGGTGTAAGTGGAGCTCTGTGATGAGGAGGATGAGAGTCCCCCCGTGGAGCCGCTAGTAAAGTGCATATTTGTCCGTCGTGCTCTGGGACCGCCCAGTCCTCTTCCAGGGTGGAACATCCTGCGTACATGTCGAACACTGCTGGACTCATCGTGAACAAGCACTGTTAAGGTTAAATGCAGTTATGTGACACAATGTATGGTATCTCAATTTTTTAAACAATATATGTAAACATATCTAAATGTGGACACAGAAAGGATATTAAATCTCTTGGCGCTCTGTGTTCAAGTGTCAGGTGAGCTGTAAAGTCATCTGTGACGTGGTTGGGGTCCCCTCCTGGCAAGGCAGCACATATTGGACAGATCTGAAACCAGAGAGTGAGAGGTTTCTGTTTAACAAGATTGTTCTTTTCCTGAACTAAATTGAATTGTGTCAAAAAACTCACAACGTTGTCACTTTATTTATTTTTTTAGAATCAAGTTTTACCCTGTTCAGATGAGCATTGTAACAAGTGTCACGACTGAGAGCAGATATTGTACATACTGTACTTACTAAAAGTTTAAACTGCCGGGAGTGGAGTTCCCCTTTAACATTGAATGGGTGGTCATGAGTAAATGCTTAATGTACCAGTGTGAGCAGATTGTCCCATGTTTAATGAGGACATGTTTATCGGTTGAGCAGTTTTGACTGAAGAATGTCCTAAAGATGTACAGTATATCCCCTTGTCTCTTTTGTGTAAGTAGTAGTATCATTTAACTGTGGTTGAAAATGATGATAATCTCTGAAATGGACCAACCAAACATTCCCTTGTTCCAGCTTCTTTGATACTTTTCATTGTCATATATGATAGTAAACTGAATACCTTTGGATTAATTTGGACTGTTGGACAATTAAAACAAGCCATCTGAATACATGATCGTGGCCTGTGGGAAGTTATGACAGGATTTTTAAAATTGTTTTCTGACCTTTTATAGACAAAACAATTGACTGAGAAAATAAACGGCAGATTAATCGATTATGAAAATAATCGTTTTACATCAAGCACACTGAAAAAAGGTGTAGAGGCAGCGCTACTGTGCAGTCTGCACACACTGCATGGCAGACCAGAAAATGTTATTTATACAGAAAATGTCACCACAAATGAGTCCATTAAGGGAATTACTACACATCACATTCTCTTGTCTGTATCAGAGCACGTACTGTACACACCAGTGTCTATTGTGCATCACATTATCAATGTCAAACCCCTGCAAACGACACCCTGTACATTAATTGCCGTATACAAACACAGCTACACTTCCCCTTTGACTGTTGTTTTTTTCTTTTCGTTCATCTATGAAAAATGATCTAAAAGACAAGGATGGCATTGTTCTACATTTTCCTTATCGTCAATGAGTGAATATATCTTACTCCACTGTGCCATAGAGCTCCATTGTTGTCTAAAAACTATTAAAAACATCAATGAACCACATTGTTGCACTGGGTGACGCGCTTCTTCATTATGATGGACACGGCCACTGTACTCCCACATACACCATCCTACTGCTGTAAATACTCATTAGTGCACCAAATTAATCCACGGCTAAAAATAGTCCCAAACAAAAGCACCATTTCTTAATGTTTGAGTGACATTTGCTAAAAAAAAAAAAAAAAACTACAGCGCTCAGCTGTTCTAGGAAATGACTTAGCTTTCCTAAAAAGTTAAAGTTTTAAAAGATTTACATCTTCATTAGGAACAAATGGCATTAGGGCTGCATGCATAGACAGGGTATTGGGAGATAGAATAATTGTCGATTTTGATCTTTTCATGGATTTTGTTGATAATAAGAGAAGTATAGAATAACGCCAGCCTTATCCATCAAAGCCCCTCTCCTTTACACAATGACACTCTCCGTAGCACTACTACTACTACTACTACTACTACTACTACTAGATGGCTCTACCTGTGGACTACAAGAGTCTCTTCCCCTATCCCATCACTGCCGATGTCCGACAGACTACCTGCTGGCCAGCCAGGACGATGTCAGCAGCTGTCTGACCCTCTGCCTTGCCTTTGCTCATTTTAACTCGGCAGTGGACAACACTCATAAAAATCCTTCTCTGACAACAAGTAATCCATAAATGTCCTCTGCTTGTACATTCTGGGAAGTCATTTTAGCTGACTGAAGTGCAGCGCTCAACAGCAGACTGAACTGTAGTCATGCCAACAGACGAGAGTAGAAAAAAACCCAAACAATCATCCCTGCATGTGATGACTTCAATATAAAAGTACGTCAGTGGCTGGAAGAGGTAAACTATGCTGCTGGAGCTGTCTACAGCAACAAAGACAACATTTTGAAAGTACTGACACATTATTGATGACCAATACATACAATAGACCCTTCGCTAAGTCCCGCCCCTCAAACGCAGACTGGTCAATCAATAGTGTAGCATCAGCCAGCTTCGACCAGGGTACAACTATACAGCTGTGCTCCATGGACTCTCATGCAATCGTTGCAGATGTTTTGTGGATTTCGAGTTAGTCATGTTTAAACGTTGTGTAATGGTGATACTCATTACCAAAAGAGGTTGGAAGGAGATATATGTTTCTAAAACATTAAGTTTCAACATAAAAAACTGTGGATCTAACATTAGCAGAGTGCGTTAGCACATCATTAACTAGTGGTAGCACTATGCTACGGTAGCTACTGAAGGTATACTGAATGTATACACATGCTGCTTCTGCTTTGTAATGATGTTAACAGTGAATAAAGACCTACCCAGCTTTACTGGAACAGTGTTGTTCCTTAATTTCACTGTCTGCCTCGATCGTGATGGTGGTGGTTCACTTTTACACTGTGATCTGTAGGATTTAGCTTCTATCTTTATCTTTTTAACCTGTTTTTGTTGCTGAATCAATTTGACATCCTGATATGTCCTCTAAACGCATATTGTAAACCCTTCTGTCTGCTTCTCTCTGAAATCGCTTTTCCCAAAAATTTGATAATATTTAAGCAGGGAGTGCAGTTAGTGACAGTGTGGCTCTATGGTAGCTCTAATTGCTTGACGGAGTAGCACTGTGGGGCGGGGCTTAGCGAAGGGTCAATGAGAGTTTAAAAGCAGTGCCACAATCCCTTAATGTGTGCAGTATACTCACCACCTCTGTGGAAGTCTCTGCATGTTCGGAGGTGACATGCTCCTGTAGGGACGTCTCTGTGTAGCCCATCTTGCCACAGTAAGGACATGTGAATGACTGGGGTTGCTCTACTGAAAAAGTGTCTCCTCCATAATACAAGTCTGCAAGAGGAAAGTAAACAGAGCAACCGTTATTGTCAATCAATATTTTAATCATTAATGCAAATAAAATAGCCTCAGTACAAAAGTACACTCAATATATTACATTAATCATGCATAATGAATAATTTGTAAGTCATAAAATCAGGCCTGTCTTCTAAAAGTTATGTTCCCATACAACTAAACTGCAAACAAGCACAGGACTTTCCCTCCGGAGGCCTCTGTTCCTGCACCGTGTGAAACTAAAAATCAACATTCACTTGCGTAGTCATTTTAAGCCAACCCATGATGTTTTGTTACTCAACCTAACAAAGTAGTTTTCTTGCCTTTTTGTTTTGTTTACAACGTTAACCACGTGTTCAAAACGGTTTAAAACTACGGCTGTAATCCGGGAGAAAATATGTTTCCCTTGAAACGTAATTGAGAATGGAGTTTAGTTGTATAGGAACGTAATTTTGAAGGCGTTGGATAAAACATGATTATCATGGCATGACACAGGTATGATGAGTTTGTGTATGATCAGTAAGCCGCACAAGTTTCTGTCTGGGCTTTCAGGCAGGCTCTTACCATAGTCTACCCTGGTTAATATACACTGCATGGGGTGCTCTGTGGTGTGTCTTGTTGTTGTGGCTCCGCTCTCGTAGCACGATGCGCACAGGTCGTAGTCGTAGCAAATTAAACACTTGAACCGTCTTCCTCTAAAGTTCCCTTTTAAACACGCATCACAGCTCACACCTGCAACAGAGAAAACAGGAATGTAAAGTCAAATATTGTGGACCTGACAATAAAGTTACAAATTCCTTATATAACTGCGTCTGCAGGTCTGACAGTGGGAAAGCAATCTCTCTATCTGCAGGCCAGTCTCACTTACATGAGCATGTGTTTTGGAGTGGCACCAACCCACAAGTGCCAGCAATGAACTCTGGCATTCCAGTGAAATTCACATGCAAGATCTCAAAGCAACAACTCAGAGGCATGCCACATCCATTAAGCATCTGGAGGCTGTTTTCATTAAGGCGGCCGCCTCTTAGTCGACTTATCGATCATTTTGCTCGTAGGCGACTAAGATTTCTTTAGTCGATTTGTATGCTTTTTTTCTAGGGCTGACTCGAATGCTTCGAATTTTTGACCATTGCCATGGTAATCGACCTCCAAATCAGTATTTGAACGCTTTTCTTTTTATATAAGTGTAATAATAAAGTATAAATCCCCAAATAGCTCACGAAATAAGGAATAATCCCTCAACATTATTCATTATTCATATTCAACAATAATTACTATTAGTTATTTTCAGACGATATCGCTGTTTGTTGTGTGTAGAGGTGCGTGTTTGTACAGTAGTGTGGCAGCGGCACTGAAATGGGGGAGATGGAGACAGACAGGAGAACATGTCAGCCTACTGCGCTGCGCCGCGAAGCTTCGAATATTTCTCACCAAAGTTTCGAAACCCAAATAAGAGTATTCGGGACAGCCCTACGTTTTTCATGCTGAATGACTTATTTCCAAGAAACTTATGAGCACATCTTCGGTAAAACTCAGTTTTACAGATCTACTGATTAAATCAACTCATCGAATAGTCGACAAAATCGTATGAGTGTTAGTCGACTAAGAATTTCTTTGGTCACAGGCCCAGTTTTCATTACAGCTTTTGTTACTCATTTGTAGCACTGTCCACATATTTCAGGTAGCATGTTGCTTTTTTTTTTTATTTATCTAGGTCTACATGAATCAAATTAGAGAGAGTCAAGACAAAGAAAAAGTAAAGTGGAGCCAGACAGCAGACAAAATGTCAGCCGTTTCTATATTCTCCAAATAGCTTATTACTATTCACAAGTCATTATATCAAATACTACTGCATCTACTTGTCCACTCTCTTTACAACGTGATTACAGTGAAGAACTATCCAAGCATTGGCTCACTACTCTGCAGACACAACCAGTTATTTTCTATGACACATCATAGTTATCATTACACACATTATTCCAACTCCTGCCTATCTGACATTTCCTCTGAAGGGGGAAAAAACTCCTTATTTGGCAAGCTTTTGATAGTAGGTATGCAAGTATTGTGGAAAAATTTCCTTTGTTGAGACTGATCTGGCGTCTTGCAACAAAAAGCTTAAAAATATAAAAGAGATATTTATTGACCAAACCCAGGCCTGAACAAACAAATCAACTGAGAAATGTGCAGATATCAGCTGTATGTGTTAAAGGTTGGCCACACCACAGCAAGATTTACAGAGGCTGACAAAAAAACAGAGGCATTATTACCACCTGGGGGAAAAAAAAACACCTTCTTCGACTTGCACAAGGTATTTTGACTGTGCCCACTATAGGACAATTTAACCAGTTACATTTGTTGTCCTACTTATAACAAGGTAAAACAAGTTGGTTAAGCATTACCCATGGTCCTATTGGGGCTATCTTACTGTATTGTGCTCATGTTTGCATTGTAGAATGTTGTCCATGTATCTGTTTTTATGTTTTTTATTTTTTCCCACTCACAATGTTGTTTGGTTACGATTACCCAGAAGTCTTTATCGATATTTAAACAATATCCTCCTCACAAACACTAACCATACACTTTCACGCAACACACACACTTGTCTTTTTTGATATATTTACTGTATTGTTATTGTTGTTATTATATATATATATATATATATATATATATATATATCTTGTCCTAATTGTTTGTTATCACTATTATGTAGTCATATTATTTCTTTATATTAATCTTGTCTCTAGGTGGAGGCTTCAGATAAGCACAGTTGTTTTTTTGCCTCTTCCTGCACTGTATATTATTCATTTAATTATTTTGTTATGTTGTGTAGTCTTAAATTGTGCAAAATAAATAAACAAATTAATAAAAATAGAACACCAACTTTTGATGTGATTAAAACAGGATAACATACTGGCTGGCCTGCTACACAACAAACATTATTATTGAGAATAAAGTGAGCCGAATTTACCCTTGCACAAGGTATTTTGACTGTGCCCACTAGGACAATTTAACCAGTTACCTTTGCTGTCCTACTTAACCTAACAAGGTAAAGCAAGTTAGTTAAGCATTACCCATGGTCCTATTGGGGATATCTTACTGTATATTGTGCTCATGTTTGCATTGTAGAACTTTTGATGTGATTAAAACAGGATAACTCACTACAATTAACATTATTATTGAGAATAAATGAGCCGAATTTACCCTTGCACAAGGTATTTTGACTGACACAGAGTGCCCACAATAGGACAATTTAACCTTTGTTGTCCTAAAGCAAGTTAGTTAAGCATTACCTATGGTCCTATTGGGGATATCTTACTGTATATTGTGCTCATGTTTGCATTGTAGAACTTTTGATGTGATTAAAACAAGGATAACACACTAAAACTAACATTATTATTGAGAATAAAGTGAGCCGAATTTACCCTCCACATCTTGTTTACACTTATACATAACAGTAACCTAACCCTAGCTGCCTAGTAGCCTTCCAGCCAGCTAAGCTACCTTAATGATTGCTTTATGGTCTGAGGCCTCACAGGACTTTCTTCTTGATGACAGTGCATTAGCTAACAACAGTAGGGTTATGTGACCAGACACTCACATTTAGAGCTTTAAAATAACACCTAACCTAACATGTAAGCACAATACATTCATACAGTCATAGAGTACAACTAATGTGGTTATGAGAGTCAGTATAAGCATCATTAAGTGGCAGCTACTCCTTATGTTAGCATGCTGGCTAGCTAGTGTTAGCGTGCTAACTAGCTAGCCCCCAAGCTAACGCAAGGTAACCTAGCAGCTAGCACCTAGCAACGGCTCCGCAATGTTGCCGTATCATTGCGAGCAGGTGAAGTTTAACCCCTTTATATCAACATTAGAGGATATGAGAGAGATATATTAGATAGAGATAAAGACAGTAAACATGTGTGTGTTAAGATAAGCCTGAAAACAAGCCGCGAAAATAAGCACTTAGCATAGTTAGCTTAGTTGTGCTCAGGTAATGTAAGCAAGGCGCTGTGTGCTGGATCTTGTTTATCAACTCACCCTCATGTCGGGACATCCTACAAACAGCGGCAAACAGCCCCTCCGAGGGCTCCCCAGCGTGGTTCACTTAATACAGTATGTTAGGTAGTAGACTGGAGAATTAAAAGCCTTCACCCCTCGCCTCTTTTTCGAGCAAAGATGGATCCTCCAGCAGCAGCTTACAGTTTGTTCTGCTTCCCCTCCCAGAGAGAGTCGCTATATCTCTCTGTGTTGACCACTAGGAGGCGACACTTAGACATGAAGTCACTCTGAGCGTGTGGGGTTTAGTGCCCTTATTGTTGCCTCGCAGGAATCTCACCAAATAAATACTACATACTTCATTAATATATATGTGTATACATATATATACTGTATTATATATATATATATATATATATATATATATTTTACTCATTTATTTTCTTTTTTTAATTTTTGTTCCCCCATTGCTCTACACATAAAAGGAAGGATATCTATATGTTTGTGTGTGGATATGTGTGCATGTGTACAGTAGGGCAAGGCAGCTTTATTTGTATAGCACATTTCAACAACAGGGCAATTCAAAGTGCTTTACAGAAACATTCAAGAAACTCCTATTATCTTTGGGGTCAATTTGACCCCATTCAATGTTTAACGTCTCTAAATAAATGTTTGACATAATTTTTTTTGCTTCATATTTAATGACTTTTCCTAATTTAATGGGGACAACTGGGTAAACATAAAATTAAAATGATGATATGTTTTCAATGTCCTGTACACATGCTGTACGCATCGGTGTTCTTTGTGGTCAATTTGACCCCAGGCTGTTTTAGCTGTATAAAACATATAAGAAATATCAAAATTTTACACACATTTGTTTTGGATGATATTGAGGTCACTATAACATGCAACTTTATAATCTTCAAAAAGCTTTAGGGCCCTAACCTAACATAACCATAACTGTAGTAGTGCGAGAACCACTGATAGTTCACAGGACATGGGGGAGGGGAAACATCATTCTCACGAGAACTTTGATATTTCCCCACACTTTGGGGGTGGCAAAAATATGGTTCCCGTGAAGATATTGATTTTATTTAAAGGGCTATTTAGGTAGTCAACAAACAAACATAAAGTACCTGACACATAAACTTGGGTAACAATTTTAATTATTATCATTTTCTGGAGGTTTAAATTGCTGGGGTCAAATTGACCCCAAGGATAAAAGATGTTAGTAAATTTGAAGGTAACAGGAGGGTTAAAACAGTTATAAAAACATTAAAACATTAAAGATTAGAAAATAAAAACAAGCTAAAAATAAAAGCTAGGATAGAAGCTAAAATTGCATAAAACTCAAAAGAGTAAAAGTTATAGTGCAGTGTCAGAATAAAAGGCACCCGCAAACAGGAAAGTTTTAAGCTTTGTTTTAAAAGAAGTGAGAGTTAGAGTTGGTCCTGCAGGTTTCTGGGAGCTTGTTCCAGATATTTGGTGCATAAAAACTGAATGCTGCTTCTGCATGTTTAGTTCTGACTCTGGGGACACTAAGCAGACCTGATCCAGATGACCTGAGAGGTCTGGATGGTTCATAACACAGCAGAAGATCAGAAATGTATTTTGGCCCTAAACCATTTAGTGCTTTGTAAACCAGCAGCAGTATTTTGAAATCAATTCTCTGAGAGACGGGGAGCCAGTGTAGAGACTTCAGAACTGGACTGATGTGATCCACTTTATCAGTATATGTGTTTCTTTTTTTTTTTTTAAACAGAGTTTATTTCTGAATTTTGTTTTTTACAACTTTGACAATCCATTGCACAAACATGTTTGGACTGATAGATATCCCACCCACCCATGGCAATACCCAGAGGGCACTAAAAAAAAAAAAAAAAGTGTACAAAAATAAATATAAATAAATAGATAAATAAATAAATTAAATAAACATAAATCATGATAAATTGTTAGAGGTCTAGGATAGTACACCCTATCATCTAGGGCACTGACATGCATAAAACAAGCACAGGAGTTAAGCCGAAGAGTTGAGCACAAACACAAATCAGGGGTCCTTCCAATGTTTCGTTTGAAATATTCCTGGTCAAATATATACACACATATCCTTTATCCATATATATATATGTATATATATATATATATATACATGCATACACACACATATATCAAACTTTAATTTCATTTAATTTATGTCATATATGACCATCTGGCCTCATTCAATGCCAAACACACACCCATTATCCACATCACACACACACACACCTATTCTTCAACCTGCTTTTATCCCCTTGTGTTGTTTTTGTTTTGTTTTTGTTTTTGTACTTTGTTATTTGTCTTTCTCTGTATAATATATTTTGGTATTTTTTATATATGTCCCTGCACATGTCTTCACTTGCTTTGTAATCGCTTTATAACACAATAAAAAAATAAATAAATAAATAAAACCTACATACTTCAAAAATAAGTATGTATTATGTAATGCACTATCAGTGTTATATTACTGTATTATTATTACGTCTGATTTTAATGTTGTAGCGGGTGGAGGTCCTATTTATAAAGTGGTAGTTTAATCTATAATGCATTATGTGTTCTCAGTTTATGTTTTGTATGTAATCTCTTAATCTTCAAAGTAACTATATGTAATAATAAATAAATGTAGTGGAGTGAAAAGTACAATATGTATCTCTGATCTCTAATCTTCCTGCAGCTGTCAGACTCCACAAGCAGCACTGCTCCCAGTAGACCACATACACACCAAAAACCGACAATAACTGCACTATACTGTATAATGACTGTGCAATATCATTATCATTATTACTACTTAGGTGTAATTCATACTCTGCAATATTTTCCACTTGTGCAATTTTGTTAATAGTCTGTTTATTGTCAATACTGTATATACTGCTCCTATTTGTATACTTCCTTCTATTTAAATGGTTCATATTTTGTTACACTTTTACACTCTTTTTTTTTACTGTGTTAGCTGATGCATCTTGTTTTTTGCACTATCCCCTTTGCTGCTGTACACTGCAAATTTCCCCTCTTACTCTTTTCATGTTAGGATGATTATTAGAAGTGAGACATATGTAGGCGGTAGTGATTTACATTTAATGGACAGGACTACAAGCAGCAACTTTTACATTTTGATAAAAAAAAAAGATTATATTTTGTCTAAACGAATGCAGAAGAATTGATGATCATCTTCGTAAAAAGTCTTTTATTTTTGTACACAAGATTCAGTTCATTTCTGTGCTGATGAGGACGACAAACCAGTGCATTACAATGAAGACTTCACAGCAGTGTAGAAGGCTGGGGTGGAGCTCATGACTCTCACTTTGTGCTTCACTCCTTCTCAGAAGTTAATAGAGGTGTAAGATCTGAGAACACAATCCCAGACCACCTCAAGAGAGCAAAGAGAGACTCATGACTTCACCCTCGTGCATAAGCCTGATGTAGCCATACAACAGTTACACATTCTGTACATACAACTTATTACATGTGCTTCATGTCAACAGTGGAGAGTGCGAGCTGAGGAGTATTTCAATATCAAAAAAAGCTGCCTCTTCTTCTTCTTCTTCTTCCCTCAGCTTTATTGTATGACAGTGAGGGAGAAAGTCGAGGAAGAGGCAGAAACCCAGCCTCCCCAATATACAATATAATCTCTTTAACACATCGTGTAGCTGTGCAACTTCTGGAAACAAAAACAAGACAGAAAACATGAAAGAAGAACTTTGTAAGGTACTGTGTACCACATATGGGGGGACGTTGAGCCTGCTTTGTGTTCATGTTGTAGTTTGTCTAACCACCTACCAGAATCCCATTTACTGTATGGCAACGGCTGGTGAATGGTGACACATATATTTCTACATTGGAAGAAATTTTACCGTCCATTTTTGCAAATTAAAAAAGGTTGAAATCAAAATATGCTACACTCGTATTTCACCTCAACATTCACCAGGCTTTCAATCAAATAAAACCAAAGTAGTGGATACAAACCCTCATCTTCAGTACAGAATAATTATACTTTCTCATCAAAATATAACAATATTTACATATTTGCATCAGCTCTGAAATTGCGAGATAGGCCAGATCATTTTCGTATATGTCAAATGTTAATGTCATCATTCATGATACTTGTAGCACCTGAGCAACATCATCATAAAAAAAAAAAAAAAAAAAAGATTTATGGATCTCTTAAATTACATGAATTATAGCAAACACAATTATGTACATTTTTTGGCTTTACATTTTTGAGCATCTACTTATATTTACAGTACAATCAAAGTTTGGGATTATGAAGGCTTTCTGTATCCCTCAGTAACCACGGTGACAGTAATTACAAACATTTAAAAAACGGAGTTTGGACGAGATTTTCTTTGGTGTTTTTGATTTGGTTAACTAACATTAAATGTATAAAAAATAAAAGCATAGACTGCAACTTTGGCGTAACATAAATCTTGTGTTCAGGTCAGTGTCTTTAGCCAACAGTTTGAAATTAAGGATGTGCCATTTTATATTGTTAAAATTCAGCAAAACAAAATGCTATAAAAATACTAAAAGGTACAGTGTTTCATAAAACTAATCAGACACACCAGCTGTAAAACAGGAGTCTAAGCTATCAGACAGGCCGCTCGTACAAATGAAAAGTTCACATATTGTATGTCTCTGGAGCGAACAGACCATTGAACGTCGTTGCTGTAATGACATAAAAAGGATGTGAGGTGGCGACATTGGATCTTCATACAGAAAAACCTGAGTACTTTTTTCCTCTAAAGCTGGAGTGCAGCTATTGTAGCTCTTATGTCTTTGGAAAACTGCTGTATGTAATACAGATCGATGCTACTTTGCCAACAGATGCCTGATGAGTGATGGATTCTTCCTCCTCCCTGGCTCCTCTTCTTGAACCGCTTGACCCGACTTGATGTACGTCTGCAAGAAAGAAGCTGATCTAATACTATTTGCAAATACCTCAAATACAGAGTGCCAACCACTTTATACAATTAAAAGAAAAGTGTCTGTTTAAGCACTCTCTCTGTGTGTATGAGACCGTCTGACTAGCCCCAGTGTTGTAACCGAGTGCTCAAAGCAACAAAGGAAAAAGGGTTGGGAAGTATTTGCAAACATTATTAGTCTGCACAGGAAACATTGCTGTTTTCCAGGTCGTCACGGTGTCGTAGCACCGAGTTGTCTGTGGGTCATATGGCGTCTCCTCCGTCTGTCTGTCTTGTTTAAAAGTCTGCCTGTCACTTTGTGCGACCTGATGGCTCTGGAGGCAGTCGGTCACAGAGCTGCTGGATGTCTGGATATCTCAGTCCATCATGTCCTCCTTTGAGTAGTCCCTGGATTTTCTCTTGAAGAAGCCCATCTGGAGGAGCACAAAACTCAGTTAGAAAACTCCCTACTAGAAGTCTAAAGGAAAGGAATAGTTTGACATTTTGTGAAATAGTAAGTAGATGAGAAGATCGACGCCACTCTCATGTTTGTCCGTGAAATATGAAGTGAGCTTAGCTTAGCATCAAGAAAGGAAACAGGGAGAAACAGCCGTCCAAAAGTAAACCCACCTTGTTGTTTTATGGGGCATTATTTATTTGTTGATAATATGTATATTTGGATCTGTATATTACCTTCCAGAGAGCGAAGATGACCAGTGCTAAGATCAGTAGTCCTATCAGGACGCTGATGATGATGATCCAAATAGGGATTCCTCCTAGCGACTCCTTCGAAACCTGGATCTTCACCTGATTGGCACACACATACATAGAGTAGAGTGAGTGTACACGTACATGCCAACACATACACACAAGCATTTAATGACAATACAAACATCCAATACAAAAACCTCCATGACTTACACTTCTGGTCCTGTCACTGCCGCTCAGTTGAAACAGGGCTGTGTTTCTGATCCCCACCGTGGCGTTCACCAGCATATATAGACTGGAGAACTCGGCCTGGAAGAAAAATCTCCTTTAAATGTTTGCTTTCCTGTCTATCCATCAGTCAGATAGCTGTCAGTCATTCCCAGTTCTTCACTTTGACAAACCAAACACAGGAAAGACAGAAAATGAGCACCCACGTGTCACCTTAAACCCACCTTGATGAACGTAGGTTTCCACACTCTGAATGTAACGTTGACCTGACTGATGGTAGCCTTGGGGATGGAGCAGGTAAACGATGCACAGCCGAGGTTTTCACAGCTCTGGAGAGCAAATCACATGGTGAGACAGTTGTTTGAAGGAGATGTTTTCACAGCAATATAAAATAGATTTAATAGATTAAATAGAATTATGACCTGTTTAACACTGTTGTTAGCTCTAAGCAGCTTATAATACATCATTCAAACTACTACTGCCAAGATCTTTAAACTAAAGCAAGTATTTAAATAAAAATACAATATTTAATTTCCTAATCATTTGAATTGTGTCTTTTTATGCAAATAACCACTAAAGATGACAATAACAATGTAAAAGGATAACATTTCGAATTTTGACGGTTTACATTTTGACAATTGAAAGTATTTTTCAGGACGGTTCTGGGATGGTGGTAAAAAGAAAAGTTAGTCTGGAGCCTTACTGTCTATCATAGTTCTTAAAAACAAAAATCGTAATTGGCATGTCAGACTTTTAAAAAATCTGAATCGGCCAAGATAATTGCAATCGGTGCATTTCTGACCTTCAGATAGGCTGCCTGCCCCTTTTATATTTTAATAGATGGACTCTGTGTGCCTGTCCCTTTTTATTTTATTTGAGTGACTTTTAAAGACAAAAAAAATTGTGAAAATGTTGCATATTATGAAACTACAGCTTTAGGCAACGGCCATTTATTAGCTTTAATTTAATCAAGGTACATTTAAAAAGTACTGTGCAGATGCTCAAGACTGAAAAAGATACAGTATGAGCTCAGATTTCAATTATACAATAAGTGCAGCTTATTTCTAAATGTGATAACTTTGACGTTGTGTACTATAAACTGACTCATATTCACTGTTCAACAGTTGAGAGGAACCTTCAGGGAGAAACACAGTGTTTCAGTCTGGCAGATTGATTATAATATGGGTTAATCCTGAGGTGAAGCTACGCCTGGTCCCTCCACACTAACCCGGTCCTGACTAGGACCGGGTTAGTGTGGAGGGACCAGTTTCCATGGTAACTTGGGTCAGGCTTATTTAAACCTCTTTTATGAAACAGAATTTCCTGAAAATTAAATAAGCAAATAAGCAAAACACCCCTCAGGTCAGCAGACTTAACAAAATAAACCCACAAAGAGGCTCATCACTCACCAGCAGGAAGACACTAAGTGTTTCTTTCTTTGGATCAGGTTTCACAACACCGGGGTTAATATTATGACGGTTGATCCATTGTGCTTCGTTACATTTCACCTGGAGAGAAAAAGAGAGGCAGATATGAAGGTTGGCCTGCGTGTTTAGATAAATGTCCACATGTGTATGTGTGTGTGTGTATGCATACCCCTGGGCTTTTGGCTACGTGTATCAGGTACAGCAGGTCGTTCTGCCGAGGCGACAGGCGAGGATACATCACTGTAAGGTCAAGAGGTGGAGTCACCATATCACCTGACTTCTCCATCTGAAGAGATGTGAGAGGTATTTTACTAATATAGCGTACCGTATCTGGATTACCAAACCATCCACACCTGCATGCAGCTATATAATCCATGTTTATATAAACACATCGCCAGATGTGATCTCTGTTACCGTGTAAGTGATGTTGACCTCCTCTCCGATCATCCTGGTCTCATTGATTACACTGGGATACTGTTCACCCTCTTTTACTATGACGTGTTCATCCACAGGACGCCTAAAAGATGTATTTTAAAATGAAAACATCATATTAGATTTTTCCGTTCTAAATCACAACTTCACTCAAAATCACTGTTTATACATCAAATATCAACATTTAGGTGCTATGAAACCAAAACTTCGTTTACAGGTCTTAAGTCATTTCTTATTACTATTAAACCTGCACTGATGTATTTTTGTCCACCTGGGGGCAACACAACAAGACGTCATGCGATCCACTGTTAATATAAAAATATTGATTATAGCTGCCTTACTGAACCATCCATGAGAGGAGTCCTTATTAGCTACAGTCCAGGATATGCCTCATTGTATAGGGGTACCAAAATATTTCTATTTTAAGGGCGCTTTCACAAGTCATAGTCCGTTTGGTTAGTCCAAATAAGAGTGGAATTCATACTTTTGATTTGTTTTCTAATTGGTTTGATTCGGTTTCACAGTGCACAAATTAAAGGGGCGTGTACGAAGGAGCAAATTTATGTTTTTTCGTCTTGAGAGCTGCCACTTCTATGCAGGGAATCGCAGACTTTGAAATATTGCTGTTGAAGTTTTTTCACTTTGCATTGATCTCCTGTGCGCAGAAATCCCCTCTCCTCCAGTTTATCCCCTTTATAAATGTCACTATTTTTGTGGACTTCATTTAGCGTACTCTGTATGTTCTCTTCGGCCCAGATGTTAAGCAAACATTGAGCTTCTGCAGAAGTCCAGGTTAGTCCTCTGCCACTCATGTTAACCTGTCATTTACCTGTGTCCATCTCAATAAATGCCCCCACAGTCAGCCTGTGATTTGGTTCGCTTGGAAACGGTCCAGAGTACAATTACTGCGTTCAAAACTGCCCAAACGAACCGCAACAGAGTTTGATTAAAATGGACTAAATGTTGGCTTGTGAAAGAGCCCTTAAGACATTTGGATTTGTCAAACAGAGGTATAACTAATAACATTAATAATGCATGTCATTTACATGAATAAAACAGTTCTGTCATTGATGTTATTAGAAACACCTGTGCTTTTCCTGCTTTTACAACGTGATCAGTAAGGAGTGCAGCTACTCACACTGAGAATATGAGTCCAGCTTCATATTTCACAGGGATGGAGATTTGCACCATGTTGTCATGCAGGGTGGAAGCCAGCTCTTCACTGTCACTGTGGGAAATTAAAAAAACTAAGTTGTACAACTCCACAAACAGAAACAGAATCATATTTAAGACAAACAGCTTCAACGTGGAAATAATAAATACTGTGCTGATTGTCTCACCTTGTAGCCGTCACATTGATCTGAATTACCTCCTTGATGTGTTCGGGATTTACCTCAAATATCACTTTGAAGTTTTCCTGTGGATCACATCACATCTATATTAAGCAGTAGTAAATTATACAGGTAGTATGCAGCCAGATGAAAGTAACGTATGCTGGAACTAACCTCTACATTGCTTCCCAAGAAGGGGTATCCAACAGCACACTCCACCTTTGTGTGATTCAGCGTGCACATCTTCTCCGGCTGACAATACAAAATAAAACAAACATCATCATACACACATCTCAGTCCATATTACACTAAAATGATACAGACGGAGGAGAACTAGAAATCTCACCTCTACTTTAACATAGTTGATGTTGGATGTGAAGCTGAGGATGACTTTAGTGTTGTATGCGTTGTCTTTGCTGTTTCTAACGTTGATGTTCACGTCAATCTTGTCTTTGTTTGTTTTGATCACCATCCTGGAGAGGGAAATGAAAACTGTCAGCGTGCTTGATTGTGATGCACCCGTCTCCCCACAAGGGCGCAGTCACGCACTGGAGGGGTTTAATGACTATGTTAGCAGACACTATAATTAAAGATACAGTACATGATATACAACTTTAGCAGTGTACTACAGTTACATAACAGCAGGAGGAACATTTACAGCGACCAATAACTCTTTCAATGTACGACAGACTTGAAACAGCGTGAACATGCTGTATGCTTTAATGCAAATTCCACTTACTCTTTGACACTAGGCTCTGCTTTGAGAGAGAGGTCAGCTATGCACTTCTCATCGCTTCCACAGTCCACCAGGGGAATCTACAAGATAGAGATGTACATTTTCAAGAAGTCATCCTTCAGTCAAAAATGCATTTTCTCAGTCCATCCTTCAAAGAGTGCATTCTTCCTCACTTTGTGCCAGACACGGGCTCCTACCCTTCAAAGTCTTAAGGATTTTTTTTAAATACTTGAACAACAATAAGTCTTCAGAAGCTCCTCAGCAGAAATCGGCTGCTGTTGCTGTGTATTTGTGTGTCTCACTGACTAAAAGGGTGAACTCAGATGACCTTCATTTCCTTTCCCTTTTCCCCCAGAGTGTGTGTGAGGGTCACAGTCAAAATTAGTTCCCATTCTCAATGCTCTCCCACTGGACTGTTAAGATCAACAGTGTCTACTCTCCCAAGAAAGGGCGAGAGAATATCATATGCAGCACAATGTCAAAAGAAAAACTTCCGTTTGATGACTTCCCCTTTCTGTGTGAGTGTCCCTTCTCTTCCTTTCGATAACAATAACAGGAGAGGTCCTAATAACGCTTCCTAGCTTGTGTGACGGTATCTGCCACTGAGGATGTGTCGAGGCTCATAAACACATCACATATGGTCCTGTGTTTAGACGTGAGAGGAGGTTGTGTTGTTGCTACTGTGAGTTTCACACACCCAGGCTGTCATTGCATTCTTTGTTACGTGTTGAAGCTGAATTCTCGTGTAATATTTCCCCTCTTTATCTGGACACATCACTCATTGCAACACTTATCTGGAGAGACTCTTGTTAGAACAAGTATGCATGAGGGAGTGTGGGAAGGCTGTCCTGACTGTTTGGTGTTGAAACACTAATGCAGTCTTCGGGAAACACTGAAAGAAGGCAGTCAGCTGTTGCAGATGCTAATGTAGTGTAACAGCAGCAGGTTTGGAGCCAGACAAGAACACAACCAGTCCTCACTCTTGGATTATAAAGACAGACAGATGGAGGATGTTCAAGACGAGGTTCAGATCCTTCCTGTCTGTGACTCTAATAAATCTTCTGCTTGTTCTTATGTTGGCGGTTCATACTTAAAAGTGCTGAGAGAGACTCTTACAAGTGATATGAAACACTGTCTTACTGTCTTATTGATGGATCTGGGAAGGCTCTCATCCAGGACGGGGCCTTGGTCTTCATCAGCCAGTTCAAACTCTAAAGACACCATGAGAGGGTCTCGGAAGTCAAGGCGGGCCTGGAAAAAGGGACAGGACAGCTCTGTAATGTCAATAACGCTTCAATTTAAGAGTAAATATAAGATTTCACTTTGATAGGAATAATAGTTCAGACTGAAGTTGGTACGGGTTACCATGGCTACGCGTCTCCAGCCAGCATGGAGCCTCTCAGAAAGTGATGAGCGTCCGAATTCATACTGTTTATTCACTCAAAAGTATGTTGAATGATAGTACACATATTGAGTATGAAGTGCAAAGTATGCTATTTGGGACGTAGCCCATGCCTGATCGACGGCTTCTTGATTCTCTTGTTAAGCTTTGTTGCAGCTTATTATGTCAGAGTCATATCATTCAGACTGTAAGTACGAGCAACCAAGTCAGAACATTTTTCCACGTCAGCCTCTGAGCTGTGATCCAGAGTTAGGAATTTCAGACATTGATGATATCTCCCACTTGGCGAACTACAAACGTGTCAACAAACCAGTGACAAAACGGCTGTGAAGCCTCCATTACTGGAAAAGTCATCAGATTGGCAGCACACTGACAGATGTGAATGAAACAGAGCACTGGGCACCAAAACACCACACGGAGGGGCGAAGCCAATTTCAAGGTCAGGCGCTCTTACGGCGCTAAATCTGCAACCATGCCAGCAGGTCAGTGAGGCTACACTTAGGCACAGTGGTGCTTAAAACTACTTTTCGAATGCTTCGTTTTTTGTATGTAATAATAAAGTATAAATCCCAAAATAGCCCATGAAATAAGGAATAATCCCACAACTTTATTCTTTATTCATAATTAAAACAAAACCACAAATGTTAACCTCATAGTGGTGCTAGAGGAAGAGCCAGAGGATCTCCAAAGTCAGTACTCTTCATCCTCTGGGCACCATGTATGTATGTACATACTTTCATGGCTGCTGACATCCCTTAAATTAACTCCAATCAACCAGAATAACTGGAAAAACCCGTCTGGAGGCACAAATATGAGTCTTTCTAGAGCCTGAGAGAGAGTATAACGTGAGGAACCCATGCTGCATTAGTCAGGCACATCACTGATATGGAGCTACATACTGTAACATAAAGGACGCTTCAGCAGACACTCAGTATTAAACTCTTTTTTAGGACATGGATTCATTCAAGATACATCTGCTTGTGGTTCGTACAGTTGTTCAGATCTGTTCAGATTTGGGTCTGGTCCATCTTGGACTCAGGTAAGATAGCTGTGGTACAAATCCTCTGACCTCTCGGCGCTGGACCATGTGGGAAGTTTCTGCACAAGCTGGCCCACTAGAACAGAGCAGGTATTCATCAGCAACAGCAGCTGTTTCCACTGATTAGTTCCTCTGTCTCTTGCCTAGAGGCAGCTAATCAGAGAAATCCATTGCTGCCGTGGAATGAGAAACTTTGCGCACATGGCTTTAACTGTCACATAAGTGGTGTAGCTGTAACGTATGAAGGTTTCAACTGTGATAAACAGCGTGTGACGCGCCTGTTAGGCCAGTTGTAGAGATCTTCCTCGACCTGGAATGCCACTTTGTCACATTTTTTTCATTCTCTCTTTCCCTTTGTCCCCTTCTCTCCAACTCTCCCGAGAGCCTACAGATAATTTATCACTCAGAGCAGCACGGCGCTGTACTCGGCATGCTTTGATCAGGACGGGTCTGTTTCATGTTACAACCAAGGTCTTCCTCCTCACAACTTTGTCCTGTCTCCTTTCTGGCTCAAAACACTATTTATATCTCAAATAAACCTAGAATATAACTTTCATGAATGAACTTGTAGTCATCCAGTTGATCTGATTACTGCATCTTGTGGATATAGGGTTAAAAACATAGTTTTGGGGTTGATTTCGTACAGGTCAGAAACTGTAAGTAACCCCATGTGGACATCATTAAGATCAGAGTACTTGCCGACATCATGAAGGTTTCTCGCACACATTTTCTCTCTCTGTCTTTGATGGTGAATGTCCTGGTAATCTTGCGATCACTTTTATCGTCCGTGTCAATAAATGAGGCCCTGGCTTTTGCACGCAGAGCATCCAGCGTCAGATGGTAGCGGATCTCTGCAGAGCACGACAGTAAAGAAAACACGTAGTAATGAAACACAACATCTTTGACAGTGAGGCGGCAGAGAAATGAATGAATTAGGATGCTGAATGACTCACCCGCAGCAGCGTTTACGTCCTGATTGTCAGATTTGACACTGTAGACGAAACACACCTCAGTTGTCACACACGCAGATTTGCGTCCGCCGTGTTCACACTGGTTCTGAGTCTGTTGCAGGTTGATTTTAACAGGGTCGAAAGTCATGTTGGCACGGAGCTCTGCAACATCTCTGGACCTGGGGAAATGAAGCAAACATGCCAATTTCTAGAAAACATAACTGTAGCTGTCGTTTGGTGCAATATGTGTGTGTGTTGAACTGTGTGCATGCATCTACTTGTATCATCATTCATTGACAAATACATGAATAAATATTTATATCTTCTTACAACTACATTATAGTGTGTTATAAATTATTTATTCAATGGGGCAAAGTATGTTAAAAGCTGAAGAGTTGGAAATGTTTCCACGTTTAAGTACCAACAGACTGTAATGATATCATGACGGCTAAACACAAACATCTGTGGAATCACAACAACAACACAAGGTGCGAAAGCTGTGCGTAGAGATGTGCTCATCCGTTTCTTGGAATAAGTCATTCAGCATGAAAAAAAGCGATAACGCGTTAACGCAAATTCATTTTAACGACACTAATTTCTTTAACGCATTAACGCAACTTGCGATTTTTAGGTTGTAGGGGGCTCAGTTTTAAAGCTAGAGTGAAGATACTGGCATCATATTAAAGGAACCCAGTGGTACCAACCATGTCATACTAGCTTGTCTGGAAGGAGGCTAAATAACGCTCCAAACTTATGCTTCATTTTGGCGAGGAAAATGGCCATTTTCAAAGGGGTCCCTTGACCTCTGACCTCAAGATATGTGAATGAAAATTGGTTCTATGGGTACCCACCAGTCTCCCCTTTACAGACATGCCCACTTTATGATAATCACATGCAGTTTTGGGGCAAGACATAGTCAAGTCAGCACACTGACACACTGACAGCTGTTGCTGCCTGTTGGGCTTGAGTTTGCCATGTTATGATTTGAGCATATTTTGTTATGCTAAATGCAGTACCTGTGAGGGTTTCTGGACAATATTTGTCATTGTTGTGTGTTGTTAATTGATTTCCAGTAATAAATATAAACATACATTTGCAAAAAGCAGCATATTTGTCCACTCCCATGTTGATAAGAGTATTAAATAGTTGACAAATCTCCCTTTAAGGTACATTTTGAACAGATGTGTGATTAATTTGTGATTAATCGCGATTATATATTTTAAATGATTGACAGCCCTAAAAGAAATCTCAGTCAACTGAGACCAAAACAACTGATTAGTCAACTAATGGAATAAGACGGGGCAGCCCTACTCCTTTCTCAAAGGAAGGAACAAGAAACGGATGTATCTTGAGCATAAAACTTGGACTCAACTCTCTCCATCAACTGTTGAGTTTTTCTAAAACACAGCCAACAGTCCAGGAAGAACAGCCGCCTGCTGCCAAATCCTATTTAAACTCTAAGCCACTTGGGAGATGAAGTTTTCACACAGCTTAGCTGAGCCTCTGCCAGTAGACAGTGTGGGAGAAGGTCTGCCTGGGAAGTTAAATCATGGTGTGGGCTGATGTTTCAAAACTTTGCGGGTTGTCCAACAGCCAGGGGTTGAAACAGAGAGATCATTAGGAAGTTGTTGGTCTCGAGTCCACAAGCCCAGTGGGACACGCACAGCTGTCTAAACCCGGGTAAGACAATGCAAACCGGACATGTAAGACGAAGTCTCCGGGATACGGGCGCCGCTGCTGGTAATGGTTCAGGTGGAATGTTTATATGTGAGGATGGGCCATGTCTCACCAGAATAGTGAAGCCCCTCCAAGACCTCCTATGGCAACATCAGTGATTCCATCTCCATTGAGATCCATGGCTCCATGTATGGACTGGCCAAAGAATTTCACCTTTACACCGTCCCCACCTGCAGGGATACGCTAACGAGAAACACAGAACCAATTAGAGCACGTTAAAGGAAAATTCAGGTTTATTTCAACCTGGCATATTTCTCATAAATGCAGCACTGACATTGTTCTTACCTGCACAAATTTCTCTTTCAGTGACGTCTTATCTCCATGATAGATGTAGACGGCCCCTCGGTGGTCGTTCTCAAAAGGGGCCCCGATCGCCACGTCATTAAACCCGTCAAGGTTGAGATCTAATACAGCTGCGATGGCCGTACCAAACCGGGCGCCACATGGTTCGTTTTTATTGGTGCAGCTGGCTGAGTGGGCGGTGCAACAGGACTGATTGACAGGCTTTAAAGTGAACTCGTGCTCAAACTTGTCGTCCTGAGCAAAGAGACAAACAATCAGTGGGTGCACCATCACAATCTGACACAAGCTCTTTTAGTGAAAGACACACACAAAAGCACCAGTTTTTCTTTTGAATGAATCTTCTGTACCTGGTTGAGTTTGTAGACGTAGACTTGTCCCTGCTCGTCTCTTTCTGTGCCCATGTACATCGGAGCTCCGACCAAGAGGATGTCCGTGTAGGAATCTCCATCCACGTCGACAGTCTGCAGGACGCTGCCGAAGTAGGAACCAATCTACAAAACACA
Source organism: Sebastes fasciatus (assembly GCF_043250625.1). Taxonomy (NCBI): domain Eukaryota; kingdom Metazoa; phylum Chordata; class Actinopteri; order Perciformes; family Sebastidae; genus Sebastes; species Sebastes fasciatus. The sequence goes on from NC_133813.1 coordinate 14,269,314, forward strand.
ACAACATTACAGAAAACTCAATGATAACTCAGAATACTCAGAACACAACAACAAAACCAAAAAAAAATAGAGCAACATTTTTATTTTCTTACTGTGTTTTGTCCAATGTTGTTGTGTTTTGCACATCAAGATGTTCTTACCTCTTTCCCTCAGGATGAATACAATATTATCGTATCATTTTTAAAGGGGACATATCATGCTCATTTCCAGGTTCATACTTGTATTTTGGGTTTCCTCTAGAACATGTTTACATGCTTTAATATTCAAGCTAGAATTACCACCTTGCCAAGTTGCAGTTTGCATCCATGTCCGTCCAAAATGTCATCACTTCATCATTTAAGACATTTGTTTTAAATTGTCATAATTAGCATATGAATTTTTGAGTTATGACCAAGTAGACGTTTGTGCCGAGAATGGGACGGACATACGGTCACAGTGATCTTTGACCACCAAAATCTAATCAGTGAGTCCAAGCCCCTTAAGGCGTTCCTGAGAAATCGCGTTCACGAGAATGGACCGGATGGACTTATGTACGTACAGACGTCCATACGGACGGACAACCCGAAAACATAATGAATCTGGCCACGGCTGTCACCGGCATGGAGGCATAAAAACACATAGTTTTTCTCATACTGTCTGTCTGAATATACCTGTATTCACCCTCTGTCTGAAACGCTCCGTTTTAGCGCCTGTCTCTTTAAGACGCCCCTCAAAAAAAGTCCACTCTGCTCTGATTGGCTTGTGAGAAAAATATGGTGCACCTTTGCAAAGGTAGTTCTCAAGCTGTGAGCAGTATATTCTAATGAGCCTGCATGTGACATAGGAAGGGTAGCCACATCTGAATGGCTTGTTGAATCACATGTTTTCTGATCTAGACAGCCCACAAAAAACTGTTTGTCTTATTTCACAGTTTGTGGGTTGGTAGATACTCCAGATACCCAGATGTATGAGCACTGATAAAGTGAGTCGTTCATGATATGTCCCCTTTAAAGTCTGATTGATAAAAGACGTCTTCTCTGTAAAAATACACAGAACTAGACAAAGGCTAGTAGCCCAAACACCAAACTGCAATGGGCTCACCTGTTCTCCTTTCAGTATCTGTGAGATGACAATGTTGTTCTTTTCATCCAGACGATAGATAACAACCCGGCCTGTGTGGTTGTACCGCGGTGCACCTGTGATGTACAGCACTCCATCAGGGGTGGATGCTGACTCGACATCATAGCCTGCAGAGACATGTACATACACATGTATACACTGTATTAAAGTCAATGCATACTATACATAAACATCAGTGTATGCACTTAATGACGTCATGAGAAAAACAACTCTCTTTGAAGGGTATTTTTAAATGCGACAGCCAGTTGTTTACGTCTCACTGTGTGGAGGAAACTATAAAACACTACTGGAAGCTGGCAGGAACACAAAAACACACACACAAACACACACACTCACAGACAAGCACACAAAGTCTGCAGTCAGACCATTAGGTATTCAATCAGGGAAGACTCTTATGAATTAAATGATGATTTATTACAAAGTGCACAAATTATGAATAGCACATTCTTTGGCGATTTAGCTCTGGTCTATTGCTCTGGTCACGATAGACCAGAGCAATAAGGAGGTCACGATAGACCAGAGCAATAGAGAGGTCATAAGACCAGCATATAATAATAATAATAATACATTTTATTTAGTGGCGCCTTTCTGGACACCCGAGGACCCTTAAAAAGATCAATTAAAACATTGACAGATAAAACAATATAACAACAACAGGACATGACAGAGACATGATTGTACAGACACATAGGATGGGAAATAATAAAGGGGAAGTGAAGCTGTAGTAGGATGTAGAAATATTCCCCCCGGGTCTAGACACTGGTGGTGGTGGTGGTGGTGAAGACTGATGCAGATCCGATGAATGAAGTGGAGCAGGATTACTCTGATGTGATGAATCTGGAGGTGATGGGGTGGTGGAGGGTCGCGTCCGTTAGTGCTGAATGCTGACTGAATGCCTATGATGAACGCTGGAGCCAGAGGGAGGCTGGCGCTGAGACCGTACCGTTATATTCTCCCCCAAAAGAAACCCCACGGATGACGTGTCCGTGGAAACTGAGACTGTGTAATTTGCTTGCTCGTGAAGAAGAATGTATGCCGTTATGCCACTGCACAGGTGTGTGTGATGTTGAGATGAGGTCAGCCATGACTAAACACTGTTTAAAGTGGATCGTGTGATCGAGCATATGTCAGAAGGCGACGCGTCCCCAGCCATATGTCCCAGTTGAACCGTAGCTGCACCGTGGTTATGAGTTGATGCCAGAGGTGACGTTGTTTCCACGTCGAATGCATTCGTCGAATGCATTCGCATTCCCGGCGTCGGAACGCCGAAGCTTGTCGCAACCATCGCATATATATATTAGCCATAAGGCTTCGTTGTTTCCGAGAGGCACTGCCCTTCCTTTACCACGATGTGACTTTTATTTATTTATTTCGAGCATGGTTTTGAATCTGCCTCCAGCTGCCGTCCATGAGAGCCACGAGACGTTCATTTTGCCAACACCTACCGACTTTCAGACCAGTTTATGATTATATGAATCATATTCTGTTACTGTAATGCCTACTTCTCTCTCAAATGTTTTCATAAACATTTTGTAGTGTACTGTTATCTGTAATTGTTCCCAACGCATCTGCAAGACCTCAACTCGGGAGGAAACAGGCAGTAAGAGCTGATCTGAGGTCTGCTGCCCTTCTGTCGTCTATGACCCGGCTGTCATGAATCAATATTCTGTTACGTTAATGTTTATTTCTTCCGCATATTTTCTCAGATCATCTTGTAGTGCACAGTTTAGCTGTGAGATGAGAAGGTTTGTGACGCCGCCGCCATTGTGAATTTGGCGAAGGAACAACGAGTTCTGTTCACATGACCGGAGCACACCCGATAGGAATGCTCTCTGATGGTCAAAGTCTCCCGTCCAGGGTTAGATCTTTTAAGCCTTAAAACGGAGCCATGAGGAGGAGCAGAAGTCTAGTTATCTCTCAGAACACTTGAATTACTATATGCTGAAAGGTTATGGAATTGTTCCCAATGCAGCCAATACTGACTCTGAATTTTAACTCATATGACGACTATAATGTATTAACTTGCATTTAAGTCCAATTACACAGGACTTGTGGGAACGTACAAGCGCCACTAGATGGAGACAGCATGAAAACAGCGTATGAGACTTGCAGTGCTTATTACCGTAATACGAGACTCGAGATTACCCAAGTAAACCGAAGTTTGATATATGTCACAGATTTTAGGAACAGAAGGCTGCTTCAGTCCAGAGTCTGTAACCATGTACGCTGTAGAATTAGAGCGCACCGCTATTACGGTATTAGTTCTCTTTGAGCCGTGATGCGCCGAGAGAATGAAAAGTGTTACAGTTTGAACAAACACCTCGAAAACTAGTTAAAAGACAGCTGGTTAAAGTACTGGATCCCGTGAGACCACCGGTTTGATGTACCCGCTGAACTTGTGGATTTATTGAGCAGATGACTTTGAATCACGTCGGTTCTTCTGTGAGGAACCCGAAAATGTTTGAACTCTGACTGAATACGGAGCGGAATGAATGATGCATGATATTGAAGCTATCCAAACCTCGAGTGCGATGTCTGTAGCCTGGAGTAGTGAACAAGAGGGAGAAACTCCTTTGCTGAGGATAAGACGTCGCTGGTTATACCACTGAGACTGGATTAAAGTACATGAACTATTTGCCGTTTGCATCGAGCTCTCTTTACTATCGATAACTTTGAATCACGTCGGTTCTTCTGTGAGGAACCCGGGATGTTTTAACTCTGACTGAATGCGGAGCGAGATGAATGACGCATAGATATTGAAGCTATTCAAACGTATGACGACGTTTCCTCGATGGTGATATGTGGCCTCTTGCCAGGTAATATGAGGCTGTGAATTTTGTGAAGCTTTTACCTTAGATGAATGGCTTGAGGTAGGATGAACGTAGTGACGAGGCGGCTGTGATGAAGAAGCCAGACGCTGTTGAAAAACGCTGATGAGGCACGAGCCTGAGCATATGAGCTGAATGCATAATGTTTGCTGGATTACCCGAGACTGCGAGTGCGATGTTTGTAGCCTGGAGTAGCAGATGATGCTGCCTGAGCAGTGAACCAGAGGGAGGAGAAACTCCTCTGCTGAGGATCAGACGTCGCTTGTTATGCCACGAGACTGGATTAAAGTACGTGAACTATTTGCCGTTTGCATCGAGCTGCTCGCGTCCGTTAGTGCTGAATGCTGACACTGAAAACTCATAGAGGAGAATGGTTTTTAAACTTTTGACAGCAGCATGTTATTGGTTGAGGGAGATATGGCAAGCTCTGATTGGTCACTGAAAAGAGAGACGCCCATAATCAGCTGACATATTAATAGCCCATGAGAGAGAGAGAACCAGAATGAATGAGAATGAATGAGCTTGCACCCCCAGTCTTCCTGTCTGAATTTACGCATGAGCTTCATTGAGCATGTGCCAGCAGCTGAGTTTACAGTACGCGAGCCTGGACCCACCAGTGCTCTTTCTAATGACATGTTGATTAAATAACTTGATATTAAGATGCTGCGGTTGCTCTACGGGCCATAAAAGGCAGCAGGACGGAGAGAAAAGCCTCTGTGTATTATTTATGTGACAAAGAGACCGAGGCATCTGAGTTCAACAAATTACACATCTTACTCCTCCATGCAACTCTATATTTATTCTGCAGCTGTAAAATTTCACCTAATCTCTTGAAAGATCTAGTTCCTCTCTCTCTGTGTAACACAAAAACACTATAGAGTTCTTCATGCACGAGCAAAAGCTGTATTCTCTGCATTTTATCCAGCTTATTAACAGGTGTATGTTTTTGTGTTTTTGCAGGAACGCATGGGCGGAAGAAACACTAAAGCACATGTGCAGTGGGCCGCACGACGCAGAAGCTCTGGAAGCTACAACGCTTTTTTGGCTTATGCACCCGACGAGCAATTTTCATTCATGTGACTTGGCACCATCTTTGAGTCCTGTATCCAGTTCCTATTATACATCCGTGGATCTCCACTCACAGTAAGAAGCTGAATGAGAAATTATGTTTTCAGGGCCTTTAAGACTTTACGAGTGAACTCACCGAGGTACCCAGCGAGTCCTTCGTACCCGGCCTCAGTCTCTGGGTCGTAGAACTGCGTCTTCCCTGGAATGATTGTTCCTGTAGCAGTATGCATTACCACCGTCCCGTTCCAGTCATACGCTCCCACTGCTCCCAGTAGCACGCCTTCCTACAGGAGACAACAGAGCCGATATCAGGAGCAGTCGGATATGAGATTAGAAGAATTAGGACGATTTCTGTTAGTGATTGGTGTACAAAATACTATTGTCATCTTTACAGTGGTCCAAAAACAGTGGTCGAAGAAGTACTCAAATCCTAAACATTAACACAATGTAAAAAAAAAAAGTTCTGCATACAAAATTTGTAGAAGTACAGAAGTATTATCATTAAATGTACTTAAAGTTAAAGCATTCATTATGCAGAAAGGCCCCTCTCAGAGTGTCATATTATTATATATAAATATATATTGTTGGGGTGTTATTACTGATGCATTACCATGTAAGCACTGGGTGGATTTTGGGTAGATCAATCTATAAACATATTGTATTTGTTAAACATATATTTGCATATATAATCTGAGTTACTAGTAACTAAAGCTGTCAAATAAAGAGTAAAAAGGACCTCTGAAATATAGTGGAGATGAGGTATTAAGTAACAAAAAATGGAAATACTAAGTATGAGTCCAAAAATTATACTTTAGCACAGTACTTGAGTAAATGTATTGAGTTACTTTCCACCACTATTAAAAAAGACAAAATAGTAGCGCTGAAACAATTATTCACAATCAACAGAATATAAATTAACAAGTTTGATAATCAATTAATTGTTAAAGTTTAAGTTAAAGTTTCTGATTTTCTCTGTTTTATATCATTGTAAATTAAAAAATAATAATAAAAAAAATAATAATTATCTTGGGGTCTTGGATACTGTGATAAGCATTTTCACTATTTTACAAATTAACTCATTATTATGGGAAATAAAAGATTGACAGGTCAATCAATAATGTATCCTCTTAGAAATTAGACACAAAATCAATAACATGGATAAAATACAGCGCCGCCACAAGGCACACACGCATCATGCGCTGTGCGTCGGGCACCAAGTGCTGGAGGAGGTACAACCAGCCGGTCATAACACTGACGTTTACCAGTGAGGTGTTTACCCCCTTTTCCCAGTAAGCTAGCATGACATGTTTGGTATCAACGGATTCATCGCAGTCTCAAGATTCATATGATACCACTCTATGTCCACTGTCTTAAAAACTGAAACCCGCAAAAAAAAGACAGTAATGTTAATGCCAATCAGATCATTTTCAGAGGGTTAAAAGTCGGCCAAGTAAACCAAGAACTGAGGAGGAGAACATTTCCAATTTTAAGATCATGTTGATCAATGAGACAGGCAGGAGTCTTGAACAAAATAGGGTGTCTCACAATCAAGGTCAATATGGTAGCTATATTATAAGCAGGTTAAGAGGCTGTCAATCCTGCATGCAGTACAGGGTGCGCTTTGCAAGCATACAAAAGGTAGGAGGCACAAGCCAAAATCTTGCCTAAGGCACCAAATTAGTCAGGGCCGGCTCTGTTAAAATAAAATATAGTCGAATAGAAAACAAAACAGAAACAAAACGTAAATCAATCTTTTTTTTTAATCTACAGGAAACAGAGTTATCTAATAGGAAGGGGAGGGGTCAAACAGGACATGACATGCATCATTAGTCACAATGAACTGCGTCAAGAGGCTCTTTCCCGCTACTGACCCTCAAAGTGAGGCCTCACGGGTTTAACACACAGCGGAACGACTCAGTTTGGTCGCGTCCGGTTGAATGAGCCGCTGCAGCCACGGAGACAGCGGACACGGTGATTGAAGAGGTGATAAACGTGAGTCAGGAGCAGGAAGAGATGCGTAAGAAGTCTTTGAATAGACATAGGAAATACCTAATGAATGAACTCCAGTTGTTTTTATAGTAGTGAACAAACATCTGATTGAACCTCCCTCGCTGTCTCTCGTGCTGAACACGCCTCGTGTTTGCCTTTCGAACTCTCTCTGACTGTCTAGCACACTCTCATGCAATCAGACCAAACACGATCAGTCTGAAGTCTGCAGCAGCGTGAGGACAGAGAGAGGCTGTGTCTGGAGACTTCTCCTGACCGAGGTGAATCACCAAAGGGTTGAAGATGCACCAGAGATAGCACTGTGGCTTTGTGTCTGGATGAGTTCATTAGTTGAGCAAACATCCAGCCATGCCAACACATACGCACGCAAGCACATCAAATAAACAGTTCCTTTTTCAAACTAAACGCCTACAGACGTGTAAACTGTGCCCTGATCTACAGATATGATGCACTCCTCTGTCATTCCGTGTGTTATTTAGTGAATTTACAGTAAGCCACTGACTTTTACTTATAAGGTATTTGTGTATTCATCACATAAATAATTGGATTTAGACTTACTTTGTAAGTATGCGCACTGAACCCAGCTTGGGACATCTCCATATCAAAGGAGGAGGTGAAATTACCAGTTGTGGCTGAGGATGGAAAAGTTCATTTTAACCTTTTTTATATAAAAATAAACAGCACATAATGAAATGTTATTATCTCATTTTAACATTACTGATTAATTGTTGAATCAAGAGAGTATTTTTCTCGAAAATTAGTGTCCTCTTAAAAGGAATAGTGTGACATCAAGTAAGCCTAAAATGAAAAGATTGATACTTGATTGACTACTAAGGAAGGTGAGCATGCATTTTTGTTTGTTTACAGGGACAACATTTACCTTCCAAAGCAAAAATCTTGCTTCCCAAAGCATCCACAATGGTCAACAACGCCACCTCATCAGACACGTTGAAGAAGTGGTCGTGTAACGGCTCACTGGAGATGGACGCAATCTCCCTGATAAACTTCTGCACTTCTTCTGAACTTTTGTTCTGACGATTGTAGTCTCCCAAAACCTGGAAAAAATGATGAACAATCTTAATAACATCAGGGTTTAAAAAGTATAACAGAGTGAATAACTAACTGATTTAAATGACGGCTAAACAATTGTTAAAGAAAATGTTCAGTAATCTTAATGATGTAGCTTTTTTGATCCGTACAGTAAACACAACATGTTCCCTCCTAAGATCATAAATCACAATACATACTGTAGTTGTTAACATAATCCGTGAAAACAGTTTGTACCCACAGCGATGCCAAACCTCTCGATGTCATCATCGTCACAGTCTTTCATGACCTTGCCCAGATTATATGAGTCATGTGACTCTCCGTCAGTCACAATCACCATGACTTTCTTCACCCCAGGTCGGGCGCCGCGCTCCGGCATGAAGGCCTCTTCCCTGATTGATAAAAATTTTTCAGAAATCAGTCAAAAAAACTAGAAACTGATGGAGCATGTGTTGGAAAAGGGCAGGCACTTTCAAAAAATACTTGGCAGATGATTAGATGAACCACCTGTCAATCAAACTCTTGCAGACGGCAGTCCGGAAAAGAGAGAAAACATCACCTTCAGTGCCGTTCTTTGTTCGTCTTTCAATGAAGAAATACTTTCCAGTTCTGATATAACTGATGCTATTGCAGCATCTACATTGTTTTTTTCGCCTCTCTGTGTCGTCACACACACACCTAAGCCACGCTCGTAGCTGCCAGTAGCTCCTCACAGGATGCTGATTAGTCTATGATCTGGCTTGCCGGACACAAAAGCATTAAGTGAAGCCTAACAAGATGGATTCTTGTATGATATGTGATCCTGCGTTTCTTGCGAGAATCCAGCTGCCTTGCAAGGTAAGCTAGTAGCGGCTAGTAGCTCGAGCCTCAAGGAGAGATGAGGAGCTGCAGAAGTCTGATAAGCTCACTTCTTTCTAAGGCCCTTTTCACACCTGGCATTAACATGCATCCTGAGTGATCTGATCACAAGAAGACAGCTTTAACTACGTCTGTTCACACCTGGCATTAGAATGCGTCTCCACATGAGTCTCCAGTGACCACTTGAGATCGGATCTCACTTCCCCGCTCTATATGCAAATAAACACTTAAACACATGGCTAATACAGCAGATGTTGTGATGTAATATTATAGGAATGTCAGTAGTAATATCCTACATATTCGTGAATTTGGCTAAATTTTATTAACATCAAGATAAAAGGTTATTGTACCGGCGGTCCCCAGCCTTTGCCAGGCAACAGCGCCGTACAGAGCTTCGGGCGGGCGGGTGTCAGCTCCGTGCAGAGCACCAGAACAAAAACCCAGACACATCTCTGACAGTATGATAATAATGCACTTCCTGTGCCTACTCTGATAGTCTGTACACATGTAGCCTATAGATAAGATATATTTTAATAAAATACAGTTGTAGCGACAGAATACAGTAGAGCAACAGAAGCCGTTTCCATGCTGTGAGGCAGACAAGTTCTCGCCTGTCTATTCACACAAGGAGCACAGAGACCCGCGCATCCCAGCGGGACGTCAGATGAGTAGGCGGTCCTTCAATGTGGTCCAGGACATATTTGCGTACACACTGCTAAAAGAATGTGTCCATATGTGGCCCAGAACACCTCTGAATGTGGTCTGAGCGATCGGATCTCAATGTGTCTTCAATGCCTCCTGACACCTGTAAACAGACTTTGATGTGTAAAATCAATGGAGCTCCCCTTTAAGCTCAGCTTTCGCTACAAGATTTAGAAAACATCCACTATTCTTGACCAGATACATGTTGGACCAATCAGGGAACTTCTGCTGGATAGTTTAGGAGAAATCGGACCAATGACAGCACAGTGAGCGATGTGTTTGACCAATAGGAAGGCTTCATGTTGATTTCTAAGTTAAGGAGCCTGCCCATTGCTCAGCCAACTTGAAATGACACGGTCCCATTCAAATGCCTATTAAACCTTGCCAGACCATGATGATGTAATCAAAAACTGTGGCCCGGAGTAGCCAGGCTAACCTAAATGAAGAAGGGAGGGGTTAATGATGAGTACCTGGCGGTATCGATGCCCAGGAAAGTCATGGTTTTGAAGCCGGTCTGCTGAGGAAGTTCTTCAACGAAATCCAGCAGATCACGAGTGTTGTCGAACTGGCTCAGGTTGACACGGTGAGTCACAGTCTCACCATAGGACACTATCCCCACCTGGAAAACACACACACATACACCCTCTTATAAACGTTATCCTACATTGAACTTCATTTTTCCTTTTCTCTCCTTCTATGTTCTCTCTTCTCTGCCTCCCCTCCCAGACAGTCTGCCGAGGATGTGGTCGGCACTGGTGGGGTTGATATGACACAATGTTCTTTATACAGAAGGCAGAGGACTTCAGCAGCCATGGAAGATGTGACTTACAACCACCGGGCTCCACAGCGAGGAGACTTTCCAGTGTTTCCCCTCTGGAAAACTCCACAAGCTCCAAGCCAGATCAATGTAACCATAATAAAAACTAACCACCCAATCGAGGAGCGATCCAAGGCAAGTGGACAGAAATACACTCAAGGTATAACTTACTAAGGCAAAAGCTAAAATTACTTTCAAGGCTTCAGTTCATAATAAAGTCTGCTTTATGAAGGACATGTTACACTTATTCTCACTGTTGGCACCATGTGGAAGATTCCATAACGGGAGCGCACTTAAGTCATCAAATATAATATAAAAAACTGAGTTGGCAGCAAATAGTATTTTCCTTCATTCATCCTCTTTCTATGTCTAATATTATATAACCCATTCATCCATGTTTGATTCCACAACCTGATGTCTAACACTGCCTACACCCATATGTTTTAAACAAAAAGAGAGAGTCCTCAAAAATCATTTATTCATGCAACTGACCTGTGAGAGTTTAGTACCGATCTCAATGTTCTCAATGAAACGTCGCAGAAAATCGATGATACTGGACCAGGGGTAGATGCTGTTAGATCCATCCAGAACGATCACAATGTCCAGCTCCTTCGCACACTCTGGGACAAACACAGAAATTATAGTTTATTAATAAAGTTTGGATTTCTCTGCATGCAGTTACAGGAGACTGGCGTTTTTTTTATACACATTATACATTTTATCTTGAAACTTTTCCAAAGCTGGACGGCTGGTCTCGATAAAAAATTGCTGCTTTCACTCCAAAGAATTAAATTAGATTATGCAGAACACATGGAGTCCTCTTCCTGTTTACTTGTACCCACAGCAGACACGCAAAAGTAGCTGAGAATCAAAAATGTAATAATGTAGAGCAGCAGTTCCCACAAGGGGTTGCAGGTTAAATCTGAAGGGGTCGCGAGATTATTAACAGAATGGGACATTTAATGTAAAAACAATATTATGTTTGTTGTGTTTTACTCTTATTTTATTTATTTTTTTATTGACTTACTGGATAATTTTAGGTATTTTAAAGGAATAGTTCAACCTCTACAGCTCACGATTTAAAATGTTATACCACTTATGTAGAACAGTAGTTCTCAAACTTTTTCTTGAACCCCCTCATAATCACAGATAAAGCATATGCTTACTACCATTTGTACTCTTAGATGTAATTGGAACTATTTATACTCTAAAACATTTCAACCTAAATACTTCAGACCAGTTTGACAGTGATAAACAGAAACACATTTCGATTTGAATCATGTTATGATAAGATGAGTTAACCTTTTATTAATCGGGAATTAGTAGGGGAATTTGCAATGTTATTGAATATTAATGCCACTTATATACTTTTAAACAGAGGGTGATTTTATATAAATGTAAATATAATATGTCAGTTTTTTTGCATCTATTTTAATGCAGCAAAAAATGTGGAACATGTTAATAACTTTTTTGCAGCACTATATGATCAGTCGCGTATGTGTTGGTTTCTGTTAAATGAATGCCAGAGAAAGTGATGGTGAAAGAAAAAGAGAAATGTGACTGTAGACTGTTTACTCTCGGGTTCTTTCTAGCCTGTTTCCTTCCTGGGAAATAGAGTGCAGGCCCAGTAAACTGTCTCCTAACTTGGTCATGCAGCGCGGCAGAAGGGCTGGGCTGGGTAGGGCCACAGAGGGATGGGGGTCGCAGACAAGTTTACATTAAGAAGAATGCTCTAATCTCGCTCTTCGCTGAGGGAGGGTGAGTTTGATGTCAGTGTCTTGGGTGGTACTACTATGAGGAGCAGATTATTATCTCTTATCCCCGACAGGCAATTTGTGCCGTCACGTGCTGTGTCTTATTCTGTCGGGGTGCGTACCTTGCACGGCCGGTGCCACGGAGTTGAGGATCTGGAAGGAATCGCTGACATTCGCACAAACTCCGGAGATGTACTGCTGCTGCCCGCACATGTAGCCATACTGAGGACCACAGGCCTGTGGAGACAGGACACACACACACGTACAAACAAACTGAGTTGCTTGAGAAAGTAAAACTTAGAAGCTGTGACTGGTTAGCTTTCCACCAGTATGAGGTCATGGGTGAGAGGAGGTTCAGGGCTACCGAGGACAGAAACCAAGAGGAAAGAACGACTCAAACTGAGGATTACACAGAGACTATTAAAAACCACCATAGATGCCTTCAGACTCTACTTCTCCAGAGAGAAAAAGAGAGAGCAGGGAAACTGAGAAATTGAGCCTGCAGGGAAGTAGGGCTTTAAAATTAGGAACAATAACTGGAAAACTGAATAACATCTATTCATCTTTCAGCCTCATTTCCTGAGATTTCCCTGCATGCTCCACAACCCTGGGGCTTTCCTCACACTGGGAGGGATACTGGAGTCGTACAAGAACAAGACTCAAGCTGTGTTCACACTACGAGCGACACCGCAAACATTTTACAAGTCCATTTCAGTGGAAGTCGGTGACATGAATCTACAAACCGACGCGCTACAAGTTGAGCTGGTTTCAACTTTTTTCAGAGCTCCAATACATTATGTGATGCATCCAGCCTTCAAAATAAAATATAAAACAAGTTCTGAATTTACATGTCAGCTTTTGATTTAGTCTGACTTTTGATGTGTTCAAATTGTCAAATGTTCTGGATGAACTCTGATGAGTGTTGAATTACAGCATATAAACACAGGCAGGAGTTACGTTAACACTAGGGCTGACCCCAACGCTTCAAAGCTTCGACCGTTGCCATGGTAATCGACCTCCAAATCAGTATTCGAATGCTTCGGGTTTTTTTTGTTTTGTTTTGTATGTAATAATGAGGTAGAAATCCCAAAATAGCCCATGAAATAAGTTTTATTTATATTCAACATGAATTATTATTAGTTATTCTCAGACGGATATCGCTGTTTGTTGTGTGTAGAGGTGTGTGTGTACAGTGGTGTGGCAGCAGCACTGAAACGGGGGGCGATGGAGACAGACAGAAGAGCATGTCAGCCTGCTGCACTGCACTGCACCGCGCTGCGCTGCGAAGGTTCGAATACCTGAATATTTCTCATCAAAGCTTCTAAGCCCAAAAAATGGTATTCAGGACAGCCCTAGTTAACACTCACTTTAAGTGTTATAAGAGGGTTAAAGGGTTAGACCTTCAGTTATACTTGCAGCTGTGCAGCCAGCCTGTTCTCATTCCCAGGGCGTCAAATACCGAGGCTTTGTCACGACCGTTGGCGCTCGGTACCGCCTCACAAGGCAACCTTTAGTGCCGGTATGAGACGCGCCAGGCGTTCATTTAACCATAATGTAAACCCATCCGCGGCAACAGTAAACGCCCTAAGAAAGGGCACTGGGAGTGTGGTGACGTAGTTTAAAGAGCGAAAAGACACACCGGGCGGGAGGGAGAGGAGGTGGATGGGACCAACAAACACAAGGCTTTCATCCAGGAGACCGCTGTTTGTGTCCCGTGAGTTAAGTTTCACTTTCACATTACAACCAGCTGGTCGTTCCTGTCATGTGTTCACAACATTCAGTGTCATTTTCACTGTACAAACGTAGTAGTTTTAAGCCCAACCATGTAGTTCTTTCTTAAACTTAAATATATTGGTTTTGATACCAAAAATAAAGAGATGCCAAGGGGCTTGACAAAGCGACGGTATGTGACGAGTTGGGATGAGAACGTGTTGGTGCAGCAGAATCTACCCTTACAGTCCAACATTATATTTGCTTGGACCAAATAAGTTGCATAAATATACATTTATTGACCACTAGTCCACTGTTTCTATCATTTTCACACCCTGCTATTCTCATAACCATAAAATGGATTGGGTGTCGCCACCTCCTACATACTCTCACATACATTTATACAGCTGATACACAGTGTTACATTCCCAGGACATGAAGCCTCACTGAGACACATGGGAGGGTCAAGCCCACTGTTTCCATAGAGACCAAAGGTCCAGTGAACATATTCTCGCCGCCCAGTTTCTTGCAGAAAATATGCAAAGTTCAGTCCTCCTTCTGTGTTCGGTATGGAAACTATAGAGCACTTTCATATACTATAAAGAGCATCATCCCCCTTACCAGAAATCCTCCGTTGGGATTGGTCACCAGCGTGGTTCCCATGGTCATGTTCTCCTTGACTTCATGTAAGTTGGGAACTGTTGTGTTTTCTGAGGAAAAAAATATGGATGAATAAACAGAGTGAGACAAACAGAGAGCAGAACAGAGGAAGAACAGCTGGACAAATTCCTCTTCTGTATTTTCCCACAGGAAGAGAGCCCCTCACCCTCCTTCCTTACTTCCGTCCACCCCAAGAAGATGTATTAACCACAGACATGAGGTTAAATATAGCATGTTTCATTACTTTACCTCGGTGTGTGTAGCTTTTGGCAATTAATACAGGATGCAGAGCACAAAACAAAATGTTTTGTTGACAAGTTACAGTGAAGAAGAAATAGAGGATTCAAACCATTAAGAAATCACAACATGTGGCTAAAATTAGCATGAGTAAATGCTTTGGATCTGCTTTGCTTTCCACATATTCCCACAAACTCACTCACATGCCATTTCAATTCTGAATCGAGCTCTGTACCAATCCCCATGAGGGTATTTTGGTATTTTACCATTTCTGATTCTCATTAGCAGCCAGACATGTGCTCTTTCTCTCTCATGCAACACAACTGTTAGTAGTAAGTAGTGTGGCGTAATGGGCTTTAATTACTTAATCCCTATTCTTCATCTCTGTGTGAAAACAGATTCCTACATTCTTCTTATATCCGTCCTCTATTTCCTGTCTTTGTGCTACAAAATACTGAAGAAGAGAACACGTAATTAAAAGCTCTTTTTATTACTCTAACAAATGTTTTATTTGACGTCATCAAATCATCTCTCATGCACACACAGTAAACCTTCATGTGCAAACAAGCTGGTTTTATAGAGTAGCCTTTCCTTATTTCTTTACTCTCTGATAAAAATGAGTGACATGGACTGAGATCTTGCACCTCATGATGCGTCCACGTGGGACTGAAAGCAGCTTTGTGGATGTGCAGAGGAGAATACACGCCTTGTCCTCAGTGAACTGTGAACCCCAGATAGCTATCAGAACAAATCAGACTTATCACACAATCCCACTTAGTCTGGAATCACCTCTTGAGAATCAATATATCACCAGTATAACCAGTGATTTACTAGGTGGTGGCTATGAATTGCCAGTGGTGGAAAGTGACTAAACACAATTACTCAAGTACTGTACTTAAGTACAATTTTGAGGGTACTTATACTTTACTTGAGTATTTCCTTACTTGAGTATTTGCTACTTTATACATCTATTCTAAGTCTTTTCATGCATCAATACGTTATAAATGTATTTCATTTCAGTTCCATGCACACTATACATGCATGAATTTTCACAATTATAACATCAGTATATTGAGACATCAACCACCGCTGAGTAGTTCTTCAAACTGAAAGATTGCCGCCTAAATTTTGCAATTGTGTGCAGCCAACAGTTTATGTTTATTGTTTATCATTTGGATTCAATTTTCCAAACAAAATGTAAACATACTGCTGTACTGTGAATGTTGGGAGCTTCTTGCCAGCATTTCATCACATATAATTGTCCTGTCATAACCACCTTTCAGTTTTTATAGGTCGGACAGAACCGTGATTAAGAATTACAACATAAAAGCCACGCAAATTTAAACTTTGCTCATTATGGTTTGGCATCTCTCTCTCCTGCGCTGCAATAATGCAAACCTACAGAGACAGACCGGGGTGTCGTCAGCGGGCATAGACTGAAATGACTCTGCAGGGATCAGATTTACATGTGACTGACAAGCCCTTTCCTTGTCCAAGGTAAAAACTAAGTCGGTTTCACTTTAAATCAAAAAACAGAACTGTTGCTGTTGTCGTCGTAATGTAAACCACTCCCAGTTGTTTGCTGAGTTGTCTGGCTCCGGCTGCCAGGCTCTATCGATTCCCAGTGGATGTTTTCCAGACTAAACTTGCGAGATTTAGGTTTTTGCCTCATCCAAGATAAAAACAAATACAGTACTCTCCTCTGATGAGTGGAGCAGTATCATTTCCAACCCTGACTGTAAATCATCAGCACTGAGAGGCGTATAATTTACCAACAGCAGGAGAACTGTAACTCCTATTACTTGATAACTCTAAGGTGTGAACAGCTGTGTGGAAAAGTCTTAATTTCTGAGCTGAGAGTTGGAGTGCAGATCTACTGTACACACTAGCTCTCAGTCCTCCAGTGTCGACACACAGCTAATAGAGACGGCTGACTGGGAGCTAAGTTGTGTTTGTCTGTTTAATTAAGATATAATTGGAAGGCTGAAACATTAAAACCTTGTTTATTTATTGTCTTCCTGACTGTTCTGATGGGCCTCACTTCCTCCCCAAGAGACCCAGTCAGATATGCAGTAGATGTAAACACACAGTAGAACATTACACACAATATAGCCACAAAATCTCCAGATTATTTTCTCGGTTAAGGCCTGAGGTAACGTCCTCAAATGTTTTGTTTTGTCCGACCAACAGTCCAAAACCCAAAGCAGCAAAACCTCACATTTGAGAAGCTGGAGCTAGAGTACGTTTAACCCATCAATTGACTAATTGTTTCAGCACACACACACAATATTCTTACTAGGTAGGTCCAGTTTGACACACGTGTTGTCCCCCTTGCCCACAGGACACTTGTAGACGTCTCCTGTCCGTTTGGATGGCTGGCCCGACAGCGGCGATCCAATCAGAATCCTGAATAAATAAAAAAAAAGTTGGGATTGGGTGGTTAGAAATCCTGCCAACAACCACAAACCAGTCATCACAGTTTAATAAGCACAATTCAAATGTTATTGCAGAAATTAAGCGCTGTCAGATTGGAGGAGGTGACATTAGATTTGCCTTAATTATACTGACATGGTTAAATAAAACATAAACAGCTGGTTCAGATTGGCTGATAAAGCTGTTATAGTTTATTATAATTGTCTTATGGATCTGTGGCTGTCATATTATTATATCATCACCCTCAAACTATGGTAGGAAACTGAAATAACACCGAAACTACCCAACAAAAAACACCCAATTACCACCTCATTACGTGCATGATATGTTGCAGATGTTTGCTGATCGGTACAGTGTTATCATACATTGTACAGTGTGTGTGTGTGTATCTGGCCTGTACCTGACATGTATGTTCAGTATACACAACTGCATGCCTGTCTATCACCCATGTTCATGTGTGAGTACTCATAACATATCGTGTCGCTCCGTCAGTAACTTAAAAAGAGACGGTCATCTGCCTTCCTCTAAACACTCAGGCTTATTAACATTCCTGAACTCTAATGGGCCCTGGTCTTTTAAAGTTGAACAACAACAACACCCTCTGCCCGGTCCACAGTCAGCTGTCTGTGAGAAACAGCACAACATCATTGACTTATTTATGATAAACACTCAACAGGATGAAACCGAGCTGCTTGTTCTTTTAATTCATCTGTAAATGATGTTTAAATCAATGACTAGAGATCGTTTCTCAGCTGTGTCAGTTTATTGTCTTTCCTGCTCAAGAAAGTCCTACTATCTTATTTAAATCTTCCTTCTCTTATCCACGCTAATAACCTTGTCAGGCACCATTTGCATCAGATTATTAAACTTCTTTCAAGGTAACTGCTCTTGATTTTTAGCCATACAAGCAGTGTGGCTCTAGGAATAGATATTTCGGTATCGGTATTCAGTATCTCAACAAATATGGGATGGATTGCCATGGAGTTTTGTGCAGACGTTCATGATCCACAGAGGATGAATCCTAAGGACTTTGGTGATTCTCCTGACTTTACATCTAGCACCACCATCAGGTCAAAATCTAATTTGTCCAATACTTTGGTTTGTGAACAAATACCTAGACTTGTTTCTTAAGTTCTTAATTTTCACTAGTTTCAAGATTTTGGGAACGGCCGACCGGATCGAGCGAACGACCATCTGGATCGAGCAAACGGCCGACCGACTGACAGAACAAGCGAGCGACTGGATCGAGCGAGCGACTGGACTGAGCGACTGGAGAGAGCAAGCTACCAACTGAATCGAGAGAGCAAGCAATTGACTAGACCGAGTGAGCACCCAACTGCACTGAGCGAGCGACCGACTGGACAGAGCGACTGTCCTACCGACTAGATCAAGCGAGCGAGCGACTGGCTTGAGCAAGCAACCGACTGGACAGAGCAACCGAATGGACAGAGTGACCGCCTGACCAGATCAATGGAGTGATGGACTGGACAGACTGACCGAGCGACCAACCGACCGGAGCGAGCGAGCGACTGGATCTTAATTTTCACTAGTTTCAAAATTTTGGGAACGACACCTCAATCAATACTATGCTCATATCTGTCCGTTAAATATGGAGGCTAGCTGTGGCCACCTGCTTCCAGTCTTTATGCTAAGCTAAGCTAACCATCTTCTGACTGTAGCTTTATATTTAACAGACAGATATGAGAGTGCTATCAATCTTCTCATCTAACTCTCCCCAAGAAAGCAAAATGAGCGTATTTCCAAAAAAGGTCAAACTATTTCTTTAAGGTCAGAAAGTGAAAGTAGTTTCAAGAAATCTTATCTTATCTTATGTTTTATACTAGAATATGTCTCTGTGTCTATTTTGGGCAGTGTAGTTAGTTGACTCAACAACTACATGGCAATTTTCTGATCTCTATGCCAGCAGTCTTGTGACAAAAGTTGTTGTACTAGAAACTACAGTGGAAGGACGTCTCTCTGAAGTGTCTCTGCCACATGTAACACATTTTCTCTGTGCAGTTGATCCACCTTTCAACGCCGCTGAGGTGCACTGAAGAGCTAAAGGGTGGGGGTCTGGAGGAGACATCTGTGACTAATCAGTTGTGGCAACTTGCGTTACATCATCTCATAACCGCCATCTCTTTCCTCCGTGATACTCTCCCACATGGACGTCCTGAGGGCTACATAACATCTCTAATTTTATTGCCCCTCCTCCTCATTTCCTTCAAACCTTCTCCGTCATTTCCTTACTTTCTTTCTTTCATCTGTTATTGTTCAATCCTCAGATCCTCAAACTGCTTTGCCCATGTTGTTTCTCAGGTTCAACTTCTTCAATCAGGCCCTTATCAGTCGGACCTCTAATACTTTGCTCTGAACTGAAACAAAATAGCGCTATCTGGAGATGCAACAGAGCTAATGTGTTTTCAGGGAACAGTGTGGACGTTCAGTCAACAGCTGGCTCCGCTGATTAGCGCTGAGTGAATTATTGTAACTGATCTCATATGAGCTTGATAAGATGGTTACTGCAGAACAGTACCAGGTACGGCCATGTGGGAGAGAATCAGCAGTGGTGTTGCAACAGGTTGGAGAGATAAAGACTGGAGTAACTGAAGGAGAGATGTAGAGACACAGAGCCATTAACCACACTCTAATAGCATTTAACAAGGGTTTTAAAAATGTGCTCCCAGACAGTTTTAGCAAGGAGCCACGGATGCTTGGTTTCAGTGTATTTACAGGCTCGGTGTGTGGATACTGTGGTGGGCAGTTTACGGTTAACAGCTAAACTAGTAAAGGCAAGGAGCCTCATTACAGCAGCAGCTGCTGCGCTCTCCTTCATTTAGTTTTACCGGTAAATAAAGTTTTTTTTTTTGCTTTTGTTAATGGTGAGGATTTGAATTAAACTGAACTTGGCATAATAAAATGTTGTTAAGTGGGAACCTTTTAGGCCAGGCGTTTCCAAAACAATACTGAGGGGATTTCCTGATAAATAATTATGAGGACCACCAGAGCAGAGATACCGGTTTATGAACAAACACAAAATACTGCTTGTTAGACACCTTCATCTGCACACTGCAGTCAAATTTACATCCAAATGTTGTGCAACTTTGAAACAGAATTTCAAGAAAATCATCAAAAGAAAATACAAATGAATGTGAATTTCCATAAACTATAATGCAAATAGGAGTTTGGTGTATCGAGATAAACAGTTGGTGGCGCTAATTCCTCAGTTAGGTGCCATTAAACTAAGAGGGAGCAAGTGAAGCCAACGCTGAAGTGCCTTAAACTTGTATTCTTTCTAACAGCCAGCAGGGGGTGACTCCTCTGGTTGCAGAAAGAAATCTGATTGTATAGAAGTCAATGAGAAAATGAGCCTACTTCTCACTTGATTTATTACCTCAGTTAACATTGTAAACATGATTTTATGGTCTCAATCGCTAGTTTCAAGTCTTCTTCAATACAGCATGATGTTCATTTAGTAAATTATGGTCCCATTTAGAGTCAAATAGACCATAAAGCAGGGGATGCTTTAGGGCGTGGCTACCTTGTGATTGACAGGTCACTACTACGGCGTCGTCCGGTCTGGAAGTTGTCTGCGTTTTTGTCTTAGAACTGTAACCCTTTCACAGTGTGTTTTCAGTTCATGAAAATTAATTGTAACATTTTTGGTCGCCTAAAAATGTCAGCGTTTGGCTTCACCCTCTGGTGTGGGTTGCAAAAAAACAAGATGGCAACGGCCAAAATGCCGAACTCGAGGGTTCAAAACCGTAGTCCACAAACCAATGGGATACGTCACTGTCTATGGTCAAATTGTGTAAAACGTGATGGCCACACATACATTCATGTCATGATTCAGTGGCTGAGTCTGTCTCCATTGCACTTTGCCGCAGCTGGCTTTTATTGATACAACTTTTCCACAACTTTTTTGAATTTCCAGCATTTTCACTCAGTTTTGCAAATTGAAAATACACATCATAAACTGGTGGGTGGAAATGCACTTTGTGACTCCAAACATCAGCCTTAAGTCTTTAATGTCAAAGCTAGAACACCCATAAAAGTTTGCATGATTGCGAATTGAAAATACAAATACATAAGAGATGATAACTGAGTGATAAAGTTATTATAGTGCTCTTAACAATGTGAATAAGATGAGCATTTATTTTGCCCTGTGCATATTTAAGATTGTGCTTATTCTGACCGCATTCAATTCAGACTTGTGCCATGTTGAAAGTTTAATAGAAATGTTACAAGACCATGTTAAATCGCCATCACATGGTGCACGTCTGAAATGGGATTGGGTTTCAACTAGCATCTGTGACACGAGGAGGAAATGCTGTAGTGGTGACAGATGATGAATGTAAATGACGCTCACCATTTCCCCTCGCTGTTCTCAAACTGCTGGATAGTGTAGCCGAACATGTCCTCCACTGGACCGCTGAATGACATGCCATTCTTCTGGTCCACGTTGAAGGACAGCACACACGGCAGCAGCACTGCAGGGACGAAGGGAAAGGAACGTTAATACAGAATGAATGTTGTTTACTGAATAGAATAAGGTTCGATCGAGAACTGCATTAGCTACTGTACTGCTCTCTGGAGAGATGAAATGATCCAACTGATAAATAAATAATCCAATTCAAACAAACATTCTCAATAAATATTTATAAAAAATTCAAGATGCAACCCGGAAATTGAAAATAAACAGATCTAGTTATAGAATAACTTCATAAATAATTGACATTTCTGTAATTTAGACACAATATTTATATCATTCTAATGAAAATTATAGCGATGGTATACCGATATGAGGGATGAACTGTGTGAACCATATCACACACACATACAGTCATTTTGGAGGACACTGGAGGAATTTCAGACATCAATGTGAAGTACTTTGGTCTGACCTGCAGGACAATGGCTTCTTCTCTGCACTCTGCCCAGTCTTCGTCCGTCTGTCACTGAGCTGAGTATATATCACAGAGGCTCTATATAAATCCATCCATATCTCATTGTGCCTGCTCTACAATGACACTCTTTATAGCTACTGTGCCAGGGAATTCCTCCAGTTTAATTTATTCAATTACCGGACTTGTGAGGGAGTGCAGAGGAGTAGAAGAACGGCGGGATTAAAAAAAGAACGAGCAGACACTGACCACATACATGGAGGCACGAATAAAAAGCAGCTATTTGTTTGATGATGATGATGCTTTGTAGCTTATGTGTCTGACCCAAAGGCAATAGAGAGAGCTACCATGGAGTCTGGATTGTTCCACCAAAGTAATTATAGATTTTTAAGCCAAAGTAGTGCTGCAGTTCAAGGATGCTGGTTGTTCAGTGAGTCAGTTGATCCAGTCTGAAATGTTTCAACACATATTGGATGGATTGCTATGATTTCTTTTTGCAGACATTCATGTTCCCCAGAGGATGAATCTGATGAAACGACTTTGGTGACCCCCTGACTGTTCCTCTGTCTAGCGCCACCAGGAGGCTGGCATTTGTGGATTTGAGTGAAACATCTCAACAACTTCATTGTTATGAAATTTGATGCACACATTCATGGCACCCAGAGGATGAATTGTAATAACTTTGGTGATCCTTTCGTTTTCATCTAGAGCAGCACTGACTCCTAACAAGACTCGGTCAAAACCGATTATATGTCGGGACCTTGTACGGTCAGTCTGTGAATTTGTGGCTAAATTGTTATACAAATAGCCAGTAGTCATGTCTATAATGTTGAATCCAGCGGTACATGTCAAATAGGTCCGGCGAGACCAACACACTGGCCGTCCAAGCGGTGACGTACCCTATTGGCGAATGCACCTGATTGGTCCCTGGTTTTCTGCTTGATGTTTCAAACAGGAAGCAACGTAAACTTCTGTTATTACCTCCGCCAAGGCCGAAGGCTTAGGAAGGAGTTTATGTTTTCATGGGCGTTGTTTTGTTGGTTGGATTGTTGGTTTGTCCGTTTGGAGTATTACTCCAAAAAATCCACCAAAAGCTACTTTTGAAAACATTTTAATGGAGAAATAGGCTATGTCACTGCTGAATCTCGTTTTATTTTAGAAATAGATCACTTATATTGACAGCTTGGTCCAAGTTTCATGAGACGGACACGTCGCGCTGGACGGGCTCATTTGTATAAAGGACTGTTCCCTGCCTTTTTCATTATGAAAGAGCAACGGCCAGTGAGGAAACTCCAACACTCGGCTGACCAATCGTGTAACTTCATGAAAATGATGTTCCATTACAACTAAACTGCATTCTCACTTACATTTGGAGGGAAACATATTTTGTCGCGGTTTGTCTTTGACGTATCACAAATCCATTTGTAATGACAGAGCAGGTGACATAGTATATTGAGTGACCGTTAATAAAAGTTATGTGGTATAATAACGAATATAACAAGTGAGAAAATCCACTAACGGGTGGGTGGGTCAAACAAACACAGGACTTTCCCCCAGGAGGCCGCTGTTCGTGTCCCGTCTAAAATTAAAAGTGTTTCAATGTCGTAGTCATTTTAAGCCAAACCATGATGTTTATTTTTTTTTTTTTTTTTTATACTAAATCTAACCCAGTAGTTTTGTTGCCTAAACCTAATTATGTATTATTGTTGCGTTTTTTAGATCTGTTTCAATTTATTACGTTAACCACATGTTTAAAACTGTTCAAAACAGTGACCTTTATCCGGGAGTTTCCCTCGAAACATAATTGAGAATGCAGTTTAGTTGTTTGGGAACTTAATTTTGTAGGAGACAGAGTTGTCTAGAGTCATCATCAAGTCGAAATATGAATTTGTCCAACACAAATACCTGCATAACAAACATCATTCTCATCAGCCTCACACCATGTGGTGTCGTCTCTTCTCTCATGTTAACAGGACATGTTTGGTCGAAGACAGGCAGGGAAAGCAACACAAATAAGGCTCAGTGCATGTATGTAAGCCATAACTCAAGGAGGCTTAGATGCATGAATTACTGTACGTGCAATCAGATGTGTTACCAGCCCCTCTCACTGCTTTATAAACAGAGGACTTATAAAAACACACTGCTGCCAGTCATCGTCCGTCCAGTCATGTTTAGATGATGATCCCATAGATTTCATACAAGATTTGGCTTTTTAAATTCCCCTCTGGTAAAGAGAGATAGACAGAGACATAAAGAGAGAGAGAGAGAACCAGAGCTGCAGAGTCATACACTGGAATCCAAGCCAAGAAATATTATCCCCCCGGTTCCTCCCTCGCTCATTTCTCTACTTCCTCTGTTGCCCCTCTCCATCTCTCAGAGAAGCTCCATTTCCTGTTCCTATTAACCTGATTATAGACATGCCCTCAAATCCTCAGGTGCACGCACGTACAAACACACACACACACACACACACACACACACACACACACACACACACACACACACACACACACACACACGCTCACACACACTACTAATTTAGCTGATTTAAGATGGCTTCAGGCCAACCAGGCCTTTATCATTTATCACAGACTGAGACTGAACTCAAGTACGATTCAGAGTCACGCTGGTCTGAGTTGTAAATCACACAGGAACGTCCTCTGTCAGCTGTCTTTTGTCTTTTGTGTGTATACCAATCTCATTTTGCTGTTTTTGGTGTCTCCCGGCTCTGCTCGGCTCAAAACAAAACCAGTGAGTTACATAACTGGCTATTTTCGTAAGCTGGGCTAACATCTGCCCTGGAAAACCAATAAGTGGGCTTCTCCCTTTGTGGATGGAAAAGCCTCTGAGGTATTGGCATATAAAGCTGTCCATCACTGTCTGGAGGGTTAATATTGTGCTCTATTACACATGGTGAGCAGAGCAGAAGGAGGAGGAGTTGTTTTAGCCATGCTAGCGGCACGGCACCACTTTGGTCCAAACTGAAATAACTCAACAACTATTTAATGGATTGGAAATCTTCTTACAGACATTCATGTTGCACTCAGGATGAATTGTGAGAACTTTGACTGACTTTTCTTCTGTCGCCATCATGAGTCAAAAATCTAAACTATAAATAAATGCTTGCAAACTAATGACATCCCCATCAGCCTCAGCTGTACTTTGTGTTTAGTGCTAATTTCCCGGTTAGTCCAGGATTGTCCCGGTTTCAAGCTAGGTGTCCCGAGTCCAGACAAATATCTGTAAAACACTCAAGTGTCCCGGTTTTCAACAGTCACTACCAAATTGTCCCGGTTTTCACAACAATTAAAATAATGATAACAATATTATAGACAACAATAAGTTTCCTCTGAGGAAAACTCTCTACGGGACTCCCAAACTGTCAGTGCGTCATGACTTTGTTCGAGACTTTTCTCTGTCTCAGCAACACACACTCTTGCAAGATTTGACAACTAACGTTAATGAACGCTCTAGCTAACTAATTTTAGTAATGCTAAATATGGCTGTAAATATATGGCTAAATATCTAATGTTAGCAAAACAAAATATAAATACATTATGCAAATATAGTCCAATCTGCTTTCATTGATCCACACGACATTCACAACACTTCCAATAGAGGTGGGGGGATGGCGGGGAGAGGTTAACACGCCTTGACCCGGCCCACTCAGGAGACAGGAAGTGTATACCATTTCAAACCATTGGTTGAGCCTGTAATGTGTCATCTTTTGTTACAGAGAATCTTTGGTACAGCCCCATAGAGCTGTTAGCATGGCTGTAGACTTGTTTCAACAGAAAAAAGGGACTGGCAGATAAAATACAGACCATGTATGTCATTGTTTATCATATGAAAAATCTAATTTTTACTCAACAGAAATTTCAAATCTAAATTGGCTCAGATGTCACAGCCTTGAGACCATAACCAGCGACCAATGAGTCTGTTTTCGGTCATGCTCCATGTGGTCCTGATTGATCTTGGCAGTCTGTCAGCCACACTAACCCACAATAAAACCCTGCAATAAAACCCCAGTTCTCAAAACCAAAATGACTCCATTTCAGCATTTAACAATTCTGCAAGACAGCAAACCAAGTAGTCTGATAGAGCCAGGGCAGAAAGCAGCACTGACAGCACCTGTTGGCCTGTGAGACGTCAAACCACCTATAAAAATGACCCCGATATCAGCACCTGAAGGCTTCAAAGTCTCGTTGAGCCACAGTAAAAACACACACCCGACTGGCACCTGCTCATCTGTAACATATCTAACCAACCATAATCAGCTTTAAAGCTTAACGCAAATCAGCACCTGTGAGCAACGGAGTCATTAAGTAGCCCTAAAATCCAACCATAATCAGCTGTAGGGAGAAACACGTGTCAGTTGTAAATTTGATCCAAGACAGACACTTGAAACAAATCCTCTACAATTAAAGTAAGCTAGCAGAAACTGGATAATGTTAATGATACTTCTGTCGGAGTGAAAGATTGAATGTTTTTTTATGATGGACTGGTGTCTGACCCTTAAAAAGAGCTTTGGGTGGGACCTGGACCTTCAGGCACCAGGCATTAACAACAGGCACTGCTGGCAAAGGAGAGAAGCTTCATATTCTGGCATGGCAGTGGGCAGGTTATAAAACTGAAATATTTCCAGATTTCCTCCTTTGTTCTTTATCAATGTTCTTTCTCCGCTGCCCTTCTTCTCAACTTCCCCTTCTTACTTTCCGATAACTCTCCTTTGACTGACTATTTTTCAGCCAATTTCTTCTTGTTTTTATGCTCCAACAGTATCCACAATTTCCTCTCTAATCTCACTCCACGAATGGTTATCACGAGCTGAACTTCTGACACCTTTTAAGTTCCGCTGACTTTGGCTTAATTTTCTCATTTGGCTGTCTTCTCAGTTGCTGCTTATTTCTTGGCAGATGTGCAGTATGTGGGTGTGCAGTGGACACAAGAGGTTATGCACGTAGGCGTGTTTGTGTCTTCATATGCACGGGGGAAAATAGAGAGGCCAAATTCCAAGTTTTAACGCTAATGTCTGTAGACAGAGGAAGACAAGCTTCACCATGATTAGAAACAAGCCTTTGGGTCTGCAGCCATACTAGAGGCTTTGTAAGGCTGGACAGTGGTGCTTGACCTAAACGCTAACTAAGCAAGCTAATATCCTCAAAATGACAACATTAACACGGTGGGGCTCGTTTCTCAAAACCGATTTGCGAGCACTGCTTACTGCTGCGGAAATGATGCCAGCATCCTGTTTCACAAATTTTTTGTCCCGCACAAATTGTAGATACATTCACCAGTCCTACGTTCCTCTCAAATGCTCAGTCATAGGTTGAAAGTGTGGTGTTTCTTTTGATCAGTTACTGTGTCAGAGTTAACGCTAGAGGAGCTTGCATGTTACAAATTTGGTGAAACTTGCCCCTGAAGTTTGGCAGGTATAATGTTGTTCAGCATCTTAGTTTAGCGTGCTAGCATGCTAACATTTGCGTATTAGCACCATAGACTGGATATAAGAAGTGGACGCAGTCATTGTGACCTCACCCATTGGTTTGTGGACTGCCGTTGTGAAGCCTCGAACTTGGCATTTTGGCCATCTTGGTTTTTTGCAACCAGAACTGACACGAGAGAAGTACAACTGAACGCTGAATAAGACATGTTCAGGCAACCAAAATGTTACAATTAACTTTCATGAACTGAAAACACACTGTGAAAGGGTTAAAGTTCTAAAAACAAAAACCGGGACAACTCCCAGAACGGACAACGCCGTGGTAGCGACCTGTCAATCACAAGGTAACCACGCCCTAAAGCATCCCCTGCTTTATGGTCTAAGTGACTCTAAATGGAACCATAATTTACTAAATGAACATCATGCTGTATTGAAGAAGACGTGAAACTAGCGATTGAGACCATAAACTCATGTTTACAATGTTTACTGAGGTAATACATCAAGTGAGAAGTAGGCTCATTTTCTCATAGACTTCTATACAATCAGACTTCTTTTTGCAACCAGAGGAGTCGCCCCCTGCTGGCTGTTAGAAAG
Source organism: Sebastes fasciatus (assembly GCF_043250625.1). Taxonomy (NCBI): domain Eukaryota; kingdom Metazoa; phylum Chordata; class Actinopteri; order Perciformes; family Sebastidae; genus Sebastes; species Sebastes fasciatus. Next base: position 14,297,492 of record NC_133813.1, read on the forward strand.
AATGCAGGTTTAAGGCACTTCAGCATTGGCTTCACTTTTCAGACCCAGAGGATGCCCACTGATTAGCACTAAACACAAATTACAGCTGAGGCTGAAGGATAATGTCACTAGTTTTGCAAGTAGTCATAAAGGGGATCACTATATTTATTACAATTCATTCTCTGGGGAATATTAATATCTGTATCAAATTTCATGGCAACCCATCCAATAGTTGTCGAGACATTTCACTCAAAACCACAAATGCCAGGAGATCACTTAGGTCAGTAGGATTCATCCTCTAGCTATCATGAATGTCTGTACAAAATTCTGTGACAATGGAAGTAGATGTTGAGATATTTCACTCTAGTAAAAAACGTTGACCTACTAGTGGTGCAAAATGAAAAGTCAAGGTATCAGTAGGTTTCATCCTGGGGGAACATGAACGTAATGTCATGGCAGTCTATCCAGTGGTTGCTGAGATATTTAAGAGACCGTGAACATGGGGCAAAAATCATCTCTTCAACTCTGCTCTCAATCCAATCTGCTTCCTCTCCTCCACCCCATTCATTAAATCAGTCTCTCATCCCTCTCTCCCTCAAGAGCGTCATCCATCTCTCTACTATTTCCTCCCACCATTCATCTTCGTCCCAGCATCTCTCTGCTCCTCTCCTCATGCATTCTTTCATTCATTGACTGAACACCTCGGCTCGAGGGTGTCGGTTTCCACTCTCTGAAACTTCCAGATGTGTCCTCTGGAGCTCGGCTTCTTTCACTGGTGCAGAAAACATGCAGGCTTACAAGCGGAGACCCACGCATGACATCATCCCCCCAGACGGCTGTCAAAGCTTTCATCCCCCCTTAATAAATTCACTCTGTATACTGCAGGGGCGGTTGACACTGTCCTAACCATATCCCTCCAGCAGACACATACACATACTATGTCTGTTAAATCTGCTGATCATACAGGGAGCAGCTGGGATGGGGGGGACGTCTGGGATAGATCAAACACCTCTGGAGGAACTAAAAATACACACACCCAAGGGTCAACAAATGACCTTCCTCCTGAATCAATAAGCAACATGCAAAAATAATCATGCTATGCCTCAAATCCTCTAAGCTTGTGGGTAAACTCTGTATTCCTATAACTCTTAAAACATCACTGCAGGTTTATTTTGCAAAGTCAGTGAAGACAAATAGAAACTTTTAAAAGAAAACAGAAACACAAATGAGAATCCAATGAACAGGAAAGAAGGAGTGTAGTTTGTCGTCCCTTATCCTGCGCAAACAGAGAACAATTTCCTGAGTGTACGCAACAACTTTGACATAATAATAACCCTGTCTCATTTTTAAATAACATGCTCTGTATAATAAACAACATACACTACAACTGTAATACTCTAATTATAGTTTTACAAAGTGGCAGCACAATTTATTTGTGCTATGTTTAGTGTGCTTTTAATAAGTGATACTCAGGCGCTCAGCCAGACTCCCACTTACCAGACCAACACACATTGATCTACACTATCCACTTGTACTGCTAAAATTTTAATTAGTGTTAAAAGAACACACAAATTGTAGAGTGCTTCTAGCTCAGGTGGATCGATGCAATTAATTTATAGGAAAAACAAGTGAGAATTAGAATTTCTTAAGCCTTTTAGAAAGATGTTTGTTTAGTTTGGATCATAACGGCAGATTAATCTAATTGTTAGTTATGGGATGTTTTTTATATACTCCACTTGCTAAACAAAGATTGAGAGGGAAAAGCAGCATACAATTATATGCTTAGAATCGCAACACAGTGTTATTTAAAGAGCCGACACTATGATTACACTCTAAAACTAATACAATATATACAATATGTGTTCGGCAGTTTAATGCCACTGTCAGGTGACTGAGTTTTACTGTTGATGAACGTAATTATCCACTAAAAAAAAGAGGAAAAATACAGGTTTAGAAGAAGTGATATATGCTTTGAACAAGAGAGCTGTTATTCCCTCGAGCAGGTCTGAGCACAATTCATGACTATAGCTTGGCAACATTTATCTTGAAATGCTTAAAGTCTCTCTCTTATCTCTTTTATAAGCTCTCAGTCCAGCTGCACCCAAACATTCTTAACCCCCTGAGACCCGCGGCATCGCGGGCGATCCAGACCGACTTTACTAGCTTTCAGAGGCTCGTAGAAGTAGATAGAGTGAAGACACAGATATCATATGAAACTAAAAACCTGAGGAATCCATTGGTACAAACATTGTTGGGAAGCAGGCTGAATAACGCACCAAAGTTAGGCTACATTTTGGCGAGGAAAAACTGGCTTGGCCATTTTCAAAGGGGTCCCTTGACCTCTGACCTCAGGATATGTGTATGAAACGAATGAAATACTCAGTTCTGATATATAAGTGAGGCTAATGCAGCTACGCTAACCTCTTCAGGAGTCAACATTGTTGTTTAGAACAAACAGTTCCCTCTCCGTGTCATCTCACACACACCTGAGCCACACCCGTAGCTGCCAGTAGCTTCTCACAGGACGCTGATTGGTCCGTGATCTGGCATGCCGGACACAAACGCATTACTTGAAGCCTGACGAGATGGATTTGTGCGTGCAAGGTAAGAAAAAAATGCAGTCTACTGTGGATTGAAGCTCAAAGAAAAGAAAAAGAAACATTTTTTAAACACATCCACATTAGTAAATACACTGCCTCTGTCAGACACACAGATGTGTTCAAGGAGTGTCAGAACTCCCCTTGATGTTTTGTTTCTCCACTGTTTTTTCAAGGCTACTCAAGAGCCGTAATGAAAAACATCCCACAGGACTTCCTCAACCATTAATGTCAACTCTTTATCACATCCAAAGACCAAAAATCACCCAAGGCCACTTATAAGAATTGTCACATGAATGAGTTCTCCGTCACTATCAACTGTATTTCCTCTCTGCTGATGACTTTATTCTGCTCTTTCTCTTTCTTCATGCACAATACTGAGCAAGTAGATATTTTCTCACAGAGAGATGCAGCTTTTTCATCCTGGAAATATGTTTCAAGATCAGGCCTAGAAGTTGCTACAGCATTAGGAAGAATTAAAGGTTTCTTAAGCTTGAATATTCTGCATCTAAAATATCCCATACAATTAACATGATATGAATAATCCTGAGGAAAATGTCTGCATAAGAGTTTTGTGAAATTTTACTATCGGTATGAACCTCGCATGTCCTCCTGTTGCTTGAGAAATTTCTCTTCCTCTTGCAGCCAAAAATAGATGATTTTAAGCCACATCGAAATACTTTCAGCTACTGACTACATCTTAAGAGGGAAAAACAATTCAGAAGTCTTAAAACATCAACAGTAAATGTCAGGTCTGATGTCAAGTCATGGCTCTTTGACTCTGCGAGGTCGTCAACAAACCAACTCCAGTCGAGGTCTCTGGAGGATGTTAAAAGGCATCCACTAAAATGGAAGAATGTGTTTTTGATTCCCTCTTTTCGGCAAGAGACGGTAAAAGAATATGTATGTACTGATCTTCACAGGATCTAATTTATTTATTCTTTATGTATTATATGTTATTCATGGTTGACAAAAGGGTTCTGGTCAATTCATGTTCAGAGATGGAAGATATTTGTTTTGCTCTCTTCCTTTCTATTGAATCACTGTTTTTCTCTGGCAGCTCATCAAATAATAAGCAGGCCTGTATTTAATAGTGGTGCAACTGTTTGTACAGTCATTGAACGGTTTGTTTTTTTATGGTTCAGTTTTCCATCCCTAGTATATACATATATTCATGTCTGTTTTCTCTTATTCTATTAAATGTTCCCGTGTCTGTCCTTCCCCCAGAAATAAACTATTCAATAAAAACTGGAATTTTTTTTTACTAATGGGGATATTTTCACAAATGTACAACTAAGGATGTCAGGATCAATTGTTTTTGCCGCAATTTCCAATACGAGTCATCTAATATTGATTATCTCATGACACATACTTCAGATCAATATCGTATTTTTCTTTTTCTTGACATTGAAGTCTACAGTATAGATCTAAAATATTAGTCTGATGTCATTATATGAGTCAGAGTGGTAGAAGAATAATCAGCCTCATTTTGACCTACAGCAGACTGTAACAGTGAAACATTACAAGCAGACACTGTTTTTCCCAGGAAACTTTAGTCTGGAAGAAGAGCATCATGACTAGCGTGGCCGTTCGAGTTGGCCTCTTGTCGGAGAGGTTAATGTGAAGATGTTGCCCCAGGCAGACGCCACAGCTCCACTGCTCCCTGTATGATGCCAGTTTGATGGATAGCTCTGGCCTGGGAGAGTAACAGGGGGATGGGGGTGGAGGGCTGGACGGGCCTGGTGCACAGATGCAGCGTTGCTCTGGTTGCAAACACACACAGAAACACTGCAACACATACTCCCAGGATCTGAGGCTATCAGCACTTAGCAGGTAGAGAGAGTCCCAGAGGACTACAAGTATGTGTGTGCAAGTATTCCTTATGTGTTTCTTCTGGCAAGATGTTATGGGGTCTTGGTTGGCACACACTGGCAAAAACAAGGAAATTACTGGAGCCAGACCTAAATCCTGTTTTACAAAAAAAAACACTTTATCACAAACTACACCCAAAATAAAAGTTAACGCCAAGAAAAGAGAATTTTAACACGGGCTGTGCTGCAGTACAACGACAGTGACACTGTCCTCTTCAGACGTTCTCAGCAGTCAATAATGTCTTTTGTCTTTTAATACTGTTATTGTTCAATACTGCACAAAAAGGCTAAAGGAGGACTTGATGGTCGAGGTATAAACGGTGTGACTTGGGACTCGCAGTTTGTGTTTGCGTCTTATACGGTCAGTTTTGTTACCATCCGTGGCAGCGACGCTGGTATTGTTTTCACCTTGTGAGTCTGTGTGTGTCTCATCATGGCAAAATGTGACGAGGCGACACCTACTGTAGCGGGAACTACGACAGAGGCGATTTTCAGGTACTTTGCCAAGTGTTTATATTTCTCTCTGTCTGTTTTGTGGACAGATTTTGTCACAACGAATGTGTCACAACCGTGCAAGATGCAGTCACAAAACTTACAAGGTGTGTAGTTGAGATCAAAGTAAAGGCCGAGTTCAAAGATGGGTGTTGTCCAAGCAAGAGCGCCAGAAGTAGGGGGGTAGGAAGTAGGGAAGGGGCCATTGGCGCCCCCACTTTACACCACTGTCCCGATTTGGCGTCGTGGCCGGTGTGATCCCATCGAAAGATCATCATGATCTCATCCCTGCTCGTCATATTTTGCCGCTTGGTTAGAAGTCCCCGGCATCAGGGGGCAGCCTTTTGTATAGTATCTTGATGCTGAAGGTTTGCGCGTGGTAATACATTGTAAAACAGTCACGGTTAATGTTGTAACACGTGGTTAACGTTGTGAAACCGGGCTAACGTTGTGAAACAGTGGCGGTTAGGTTTAGGTAACAAAACCACTTAGTTAGGGTGAGGAAAAAAAATCATGGGTTGGCTTAAACTAAGAAGACTTGTAACGTAACGTAAGCCACGGACGTAACGTCACGTGACTCAGTGGCGTAGTATCACGTGGCATAATATTGTCAGTAAAAATCACTGAACTTTTGGTTTCAGTTTTGGCGATTTAATGTCTCTTCTCACAGAGAAATAATTTATTATGAGCATTGTTAATCAAGACCAATCAACAAGACAAAACAGTTAGTTTGAACCGCAGCAACAAGTTAGGTGTGAAACCACCAGTAGTTGTCAACACCACACGACCACTTAACTATAGAGGTGGCAGATCAGAAGATGCTCATGAGTCACAACAGTCATGAAATGTTTTGGAGGCCCTGACAAACAACTAATTACGGCATGAAAACTTTTTGACCACTGTATATAAAATGAAGAAGCTGTGGAGATGACTAACCCTTTTCTCTGTTTGAAAAACAGAAGCAGTGATTGTCCGCTCTCTCTTTAACCTCTGCACTTCTCACTCTTCTCCTTGTTTTTGCTCAAACTGGAGATAATGCAATCTCCTCCCACCACAAATTCTCTGAAATGGACCTCCCCTCCAACTCCCTAACGTCTCTCCCGACAACCTCCGTTACACTCTCCCCCCTTTGCCTCCCTGTCTGCCCCGCTGCCTCCTCCTCCGTCCTCCTCTTTGCCCCTGATGCCTCACAACAACTGTGTGGTGCCAGAGGTCACATGACCGAAACATACACAAACTATCTGTGGATAAGCCAGCGCGGCAGACCGAAGAGATAGATATATAAACTCCTATAAACAACTGATAATCTGTATTTACAGAAAGATTATGCTTCTGAGATAATATTTGATAAAAGTGGTGCAGTCTATATATGCTTAATATTTTAGGACAATACATATTTACTATGACAGATATCAAGCAAATGTAGATCTGTTTCAGACAAATCTTTAAAAAGAGAGTTCGGGTTTTGAAGTGGGTACTTATCCATAGTCAGTGTATTACCTACAGTAGATGACGGTCGGCACACCACCAGTTTGTAGAAGCAGACAGAAGAGAATATTCTAAATATAGCCTACACTTAAACTGATTTTTATTAAGTGAGCCTTTCTTTTAGGCGGCTAAACTAAGTTTTTCTGCTGCCCCGTCCACAGCAGTACATTGCTTTGGTTCATTGCGGTAACTCTTGTCTGCTTCTCCAAACCGGGGTCGTGCCAGCCCTCATCTACTGTAGGTAACACACTGACAACCCCGCTTCAAAACACCCAAACCATCCCTTTAATATTTCTTCAACATGGAAACAATTATGCCGTGTCTTAACGGGGTTAAGAGGATGCTCCTGAAAATGCTTAAACTGAAACACTCTGATGAAAAGTGGTGACAAGTGATGAAGTGTGAAACACATGCCGAATGCTTTTATGTGTTCAGTGTGTGTTTATACATGTGTGTGTCTGTGTGTGGCTTGACCTTCCTCAGAGGTTAAGACCTACGTAAGTTAAAACGACATGCAGCATCGCACCTTCACGGCCGTTTTGTTTATTTGAAGCTCTTTCATGATGGATATCAGTTTCTTTCCAGAGTGTGTGTATGTTGTTGGGTGAAGTTTGGGGATTATTCTGCACTTATCTCACTATAATGTTTATTTTTTAATTTAGGGGCCACTTATAGGAAGATTAGGTTTTCAAACACTTCATGGAGATAGTCCCTGCTATTCAAATACAAATGGAACAGTTAACATCTGACGGAACATGTTAACGTGTTACACTCTCAACACGTTCAATACATCTCCTATAATTACCCCAGTTTTTCAAGAAAGAAAGAGAGAGGGAAAGCTAAACTGCCATTACCATAAGATTTGTTGAGATGGCTTCGCATTCGTCATAGAGCAGAAAAAAAGTTTGGCCCAAGCATCACCTTGGCAACCGCCGAGTTTCCTTTTATTTCTCTCTCACTTCCCCGTCTGCAGCGATTGCAGCAGACAGAACATAATGACTCAATGATGACTCAGTTCTGTGGCAGAACCCAACCCTGGTGTGTGTTACTGACAGTCATCATTAATACAAGACGAAGGGGCTACATCCACGCTAGCACCTCTGTAAGACTGTAATGCTCAATGTAAAGAAAACTGCTAAATAAATAAAAATATAATATAGATAAAATAGATAAAGTATTGGACAAAAAATATTATCATGGGATTACTGGTAGCACCAAACTGCAAGATAATCCATCCAACATTTTTTTTTTTACTCTGAACCCCAAATAATCTGCTAGTGGCGCTAGAGGAAAAGTCAGGGGATCAACAAAATCAGGAGGACCCGTCCTCTGGGAACTATGAATGTGTCCATAAAATGTCATGGCAATCCACCGAGTGGAGATATTTCAGTTTGGACCAAATCGGTGGACTAACCGACCAACTGAGTAGAGCAATGTTGTTTGTTCAATGCCAATGTTTCAAGTCTGCCACTGAGTCCTTGGCAGGTTTTTTCCAAGAAATGTTAGCCTTCACTTGGTTGAGTTATCCCAGCTTTAACTGTTTTTGTAGGTAGAATTATGTAAACCTGCAAAGCTTCACATAAGACGAGGCTAACTTCTACTATGTCCATCTTTGTTTATCTGTCAGCACCTGCAAGATGACTGCAAGAAGGCCAGACAGGGTTGGCTTTGGAGAATGCACTGCTTCTGGTTTTGCTTTTAGGCAGAGGCAATGGATGTTTTTTTTATAGCACATTCAACCTGCAAGCAAGATCTTTAAAGGTTCTATATACTGTGATGGAATATTTGATACACAAGAGGCCCCGGAGCTGATGATGTCTTACACAGAAGGTTTATTGAAGCTTGATCAAGGAACAATTGTCAGGTCTCCACATTGAGGTGCTCTCTGCGTGAAGGCCTCACAACTCTGCCCTTCCTCCCTGGTGCTCAGTGTCTTACCCTTATCATGTTTTGATTTACTCCGTTCCTCTGGCATCTCTGACCCTGGTTGCCCTAGCGACTGGCTCTACGGTCCCCCACTACAGAAACAGCTGTACAGATAACGGCGGCTCCCCTAGACAGGACTCCAACCCAATAATGTCAACAGAGGGACACTCTGACAAACACTCTGACCTCCCGACCAAGAAGAGAGGAATTAATAGAAAATTCCATCACGTATATAACATTCAGAATCACTAGATGTCGCACTAGAGTACGAGCTTCTCAGACAACACAAATGGGCGTTCGCTTAGTCTCTTTATAAACGTGGGGAGGGCCAACAGTTTCAAAGGGAGGGACTCACATGTAGAGCTGCAACGATCAATCGATTAATCAATTCGTTGTCAACTATTAAATGAATCGCCAACTATTGACTACTATGAGTCTTGTTTTAAGAAAAAAAAGTCAAAATTCTCTGATTCCAGCTTCCTAAATGTGAATATTTTCTGGTTTCTTTACTCCTCTATGACAGTAAACTGAATATCTTTGAGTTCTGCACAAAACAAGACATTTGAGAACATCATCTTGGACGTCATCTTTTGGCTTTGGGAAACACTGATTGACATTTTTCACCATTTTCTGACATTTTATAGACAACAACTAATCGATTAATCAATAAAATAATCCACAGATTCGTCGACAATGAAAATAATTGTTAGTTGCAGCCCCACACACATGCACTAGGGGCATTTGGCGTTTTTATGTTTAAGTGGCAGCTTGAATGCATAAAATGCATATAAAAAAAAAAGACAACGCCTCCGGTTCAATTCCAACTGGGGCCCTTTGTTGCATGTCATACCACTGTTTCTCTGTCTATCTCTCTGTCTCTCTCTCCCCATATCGTCATATCACTACGGTAGGCCGTCCAATAAAACCACAGAAGGCCAAAAAATGATCTTTAAGAAAGCACTGCCAGTGATGCAAGGACTGCCATTATAGAATACATCAGCTTTACCTTGAACATCTTCCACTTTGCAAATGCTAGTTTCATGGTTGCCACATGCTGCAGAGACAGCAGTTAAACATCTGTCGCGTGTTGAGGCAGCGGAGTATGAAAGCGAGTCATGTGGGTGGCCTTTGTGGTTTCACAGGCTCGAGGGCGAATCTGTGAACTCTGTGACTATCACAACTCTTCAAGGAGATATATGCTCTTCCGTTATTGTTTATCCTCAGAAGGCAACTTCCTGTCAGATGGGCTTCACTTTGACATCAGTCACCTCTGCATGCACCCAAGATGCACGAGCGTGCCCTCCACTGAATGAGCTTCATGTGATGCTAAATGCATCAGTTGTACTATGTCAACCATGTCAAAATCACTCTAATAATTACAAATAAGGTTAGCTAAGAGAGTCTTTCTTGACTTTGAATGGAAGCTGAAATATGTGACAAGACCACCGAGAGTTCTTGTACAAGGCTGCAAATAATGATTCATTTCATTATCTCATTTCTTCTATAAAATGCCAGATAATAGTGAATATTTTTAATGGTTTCAACCAATTTCCTACTTGCCTAAATGTAGCCATGATGTCCTTAATGCATCATTGTCATTTGTGTTTTCCACTAGCAAGTGCCAGTTGATGTTAACACAGTCTTTCTGTCATCACATGCCCTATCTTAATGTGTTTTGTGTTTGAAATTCCTCCTTTCTTTGAAGCCCCGGCTCTTACAAGTCAGGATAAAGAACCGTCTTCCTGTTTTCTTCCTATCTCGTCTTTGCCAAGACGGACAGGAAATGTTACAGGTGACTGTATCTCTGGTCTGTTTTGCTGTTTGACACCATACAGCCAGAGATCTGTGTCCTCTCCGTCTTTCAGCACTGTTTCCTCGTATTCAGGACGTCTGACTTCTGAAAACAAAAAGAAGTCTCCTGACCTGAACTAACCTCTTTTCTGTTTTGATGGTATCCAAAGAAAGAATGTAGGTATAAACAATGCTGACATAATCTCACTTTTTCCAGCAACAAAACATCAAACTTGGATGTTAAAATTCTACATGTAGCACCGATGTTACTGGATAATCCAGCAATGGCAATGAAATCATCTTTATTTATGTATTAATTGCAGTTGTTGGGTATTTAATATGCACTTACTGAACTGTCAAACAAAGTAGGGTCTGAAGAGCGCAGTTTTGGTTTGATGAATAAAGACAGATGGCTGAGATATCCCAAGTTTGTGAGCATGGAAAACTGCATTTTTCCAGTATCCAAGTAACAAACTGTTATCTCTGGTTGTTATTGGACTGTTTCAACTTGTTGGCTGCCATCAAAATATGGTTTTAAAAGTCTATTACAGTCCTAAACAGGAATGTAATTCCAAGACTGTTTAGGGACCCCAGTATGCAGAAATATTCAAATACACCATTTTAGAATAGGTGAAAACACGTTGTACTGCATGCAAAAAACGACATGGCTTTTGCCCCAAACTACATGTGATTATCATAAAGTGGGCATATCTGTAAAGGGGAGACTCGTGGGTACCCATAGAACCCATTTTCAGCCACATATATTGAGGTGAGAGGTCAAGGGACCCCTTTGAAAATGTCTGTGCCAGTTTTTCCTCACCAAAATTTAGCCTAAATTTGCAGCGTTAGTCAGCAGTCTCGCACAACATAATATCGCAATACTCATGTGCACCAATATTTTCTTACACCCCTACTGTATGGTATCTTTATTAACACTTTATATATCTGACAGAGATTAAAGTGCTTAGAGAACACTGTGAACTAGAGTCTGTTTATCACAGTCTCAGATTGTCACACAGTCAGACTCGAACTGTAAACCATGAGGTAAGTGTTAGTTATGCACACATCCTCATTCCGAGGGGATGTGAAAACCTGCACCTTTACCACATCAGATATAGCACTAACCATAAACTGCCGGGGCAAGCATTTATGAGAAAAACATGATGACAAATCTTGATCATATCTCAGCAAAGATGGAGTTTTGTGACAATGTTTTCTAGTTTTATTAAGCTCCAAAAGCATTTCTTCTTCTTCATTGATTATGAAATATAAATGTGTATTTATATTTATTTATTATTTTGTTTAAGAATTTATATCATAGCCATATTTATTTATTTCATAGGCATTTTAATTTACTTCTGTCTATACATTTTATGTAATTATTATGTAATATTTATATAATTTTTGTCTATGTTTATAAAGTCACAATCAGATCTTAATTACATACCATTCCAGTGAATCTGTCTGCCGCTGCCAGCAGACAGTTTATGTCAAATTAGTGCTGATTGCTGCGACCGAGGGAGTGACCTGATCCAAATGATAGTAGAGATAGTAGAGGAGACATATTGCTAATGACGGAGATGGCCGGGTTCACTACTCAGGCTCATAAATTCAATTCAGAGCTTAATGTCTGAAGACGTATATCCCTTGACCTTACAGCTTTCAATGAATGGACCATCTACTGCAGCATCCCACACGCTCATGAAAATGTACAGAAGAGATAAATGTGAGAAATTGCAGGAGCCCTCGAATGAATGTTGAGGAATCTAAATCCGTTTGTGTTGGACTAATCCTCCACCCCTGCTCTCCATCTTTGTAGCAGACATAGATACAAAGACGTTAATACATTCCTACGTAAGAGGAACATGTAGTCTATATTCTGGCTATGTGACAAGCAGGCTGAACAGGCAGCCTTTAGTGTGTTAAAGAAACCAGATGAACTCCAAAATGTCCTAAACATCTCATCATGTTAGAGCTCGTATCACTCACAAACACAACAAAGAGAAAGCAAGAAGAGGCGCACAAAGTCTTACGTAAATGATCAGTTAATTAATAAGACATAATTAATTAATTCATAATTAATTATTCGTTAAATTCACTTTTCAAGCAGAAATAGCAAATCTCAGTAATCTGAATATCTTTGGGTTTTGGGCTTTATGTCGGATAAAACGAGTAATTTAATGACATCATCTTTGTCTTTATAGGAAATTGTGATTGTTACTATATTCTTAGACCAAATGATTCATTGATTAATCGAGAAAATAATCTGCAGATTAATATATAATGAAAATAATCATACTTTAGTCAATCTGTCACGCTAGCTTGTCGGTAAGATGTTACCTCTGACCTCAGGATATGTGAATGAAAATAGGTTTTCTGGGTACCGACGAGTCTCCCCTTTACAGACATGCTCACTTTATGATAATCACATGCAGTTTTATGAATGCAGTAAAAATTTGTTATTTTCACCTATTCTAAAATGATGCATTTGAATATTTCTGCATACTGGAGGTCTTTAAAGTCTTGAATTACATAAATTGGGTATCACTGTAAAGCTGAGACTCTTGTGGATCCAATGAGCCCACCTGTATTCATGTGTGATGATGTTAGTCTCCATAGTAGACATTTTTTTAAAATGTATAAAATGACCTGTGGTGACCTCTAAGATAATCACAGCCTCATGAAACTTTACAGCTACAAACTAAAGACCTAGAGCATTCAGAGGATGGATGGCTTTCCTAGCTAGATTGACAATAATGGGGTTTCTGAGCAGTTTACAATACAGAAGTGCTCGCCATCCAATCACCGAAAAATGCAATTCTTGCAGAAATTTCCAAATGTCAAAAGTTTTTGATACCAAATCACAGCATGGCTTTTTCTATAGTGTTCCTCAAGGTCTTGGTGTCTTAATGTGGTATTTTGGATTAAATGACAAATGGTATAAGCCTAAAAATTGCTGCAACAACCTATGAGACATAATATAGCATGGGGATGGAAATCATATAATTCTATCATAATGTCCTTAGCCCTTATACACATTCATCATTTATTTTAATTATTAATTTAATCATGTTTATCACTAGAACAACTTGACACACAGTACTGAGCTGCATCTCAAATTAATCTTCAGGTTCAGATGATGTACACCCCTTCTATGTGACCGATACTGTTGACTTTTTGACTACCCCTGAACATCCTCCATTCCCCACCCTTACATCTCTAAAAATAAAGTGGCAGGAATGGTAAATGGTTAATAAACAATTCATTGTTTCAGTCCTTTATCAAGCAAAATCTAATGTTCGCTAGTTCCAGCTTCTCAAATGTGAGGATTTTCTACCTTTTTCCTGTTTTATATTACCGTAAACTAAACATTTTATAATGTTCGGCATTTCTTTTACAATTTTTGCTTGAAAAAAAAACAAGTTTACTTCTGATTAAGTCTTTAAAATGTAGGCAAAAACGTAGAGAGAATGCCCATCACAGCTCCCCAGAACCCAAGATGACGTCTTTGAATTGCGTGTTTTATCTGACATCATCTCTGATGACGCTTTTTCCTAACATTTTATAGACTAAATGATTAATCAATGAATCAAACCAAAACAACAGATTCATCAATAATGAAAATAATCATTAGTTGCAGCCCTAGTCTGGTGTTCATGCTAGTCACGTCCTTAGTAAGTTCGGTCACTCCGCTCTGACACATACTGATTGAAGCCAGATGCCCCTCTCCTCCTCTGCACTACCAAACTCAAACCACCTGTAGCTCCATCTCCGTTAGGAATTTATAGAGATTAAATGCTGCCACTACAATAACCACATGTGGGCCTCTGAAGCAGGCAAAGGCCGCTCCGATAGCACAACACGGGATCTCCCAGTATGGACTCAAACCAGATAGCTTCCACCCCTGTGTAACCCAGGTCACTCCAACAGCTCTACTCAGAGTGTGCAGGATGGGACATGAGAGACAACAAGTAAACCTGACTTTCTTGATGTAATGGTAATGATTTACGATGTGAGCATCCCTCTCCACACACACACACATCAATCTCCATCTCCCATCTCTAACTCAATTCTCTAATGAACATCACAAGCCAGCATCACATGTAAGCGCAGGAATCTGAGAATCAAAGAGAGACATGCACTGTTTACTTTTTTTGCTCTCTCTGTTTTTCTCTCCTCCAAACTCAGAGGGGTGGTTCGCTCAACTTTTTACCGGGACTTTCCATCATGTTTGAACTACTTGGTACATGACCCAGAAGTTAACTCACCACTGCTGCTGCTCTGGAGCTGAACCTGAGAGCTTCAGCATCACCGGAGGGACTCCATAACACCAACACAGATATCCACATTAGAGCCTCGCAGCCTCTCAAAGCTGGTGTTCATTTCACCTTTTCACCTTCTAAGAATTCAAATCTAATTATCAGTGATGATTTGTGAAAATACCCACTCCATATCCATCCAAAGATTCATTTAAGGGTTTGCTTGTTTTGCAAATTTCACATGACTCATGTCTTGCGAAAAATTTCTGCAGAAACATGACGAAAAATACATGACACTGCAGAGATGTTTTCCCTGAAGTAACACACCTTACTTTTCTAAGGAAGTCTTCAAACTGGTGGTGAGTAAACACTGGCATGCATGCGTAACATTCAATTACAGCGCCATATACAGTAATTTGACTGACTGTAATGTCTTCACTATATGAGTGAAAGCCATGCTTGTGCTGCACGTAGAAACAATGAAGTGCTCTGCAGTTTCCCCCCTCAGTCAGAATACATAACCATCATCATCATCTTTATCATTATTCATATTATTAATATATATCTGTAGGCTATGTGTATATACTGTATTATATATATATTTGACTCATTTATTTTCTTTTTGTTTTGTTTTTGTTCCCCCTATGCTCTACACATACAAGGAAGGATGTCTGTATGTGTTTAAGAGTAGATATATGTCATATATGACCATCTAGCCTCATTCAATGCCAAACACACACCCATTATCCACATCAAACACACACACACACACATTGTTCAACCTGATTGTATCCCCTTGTGTTGTTTTAGTTTTGTTTTGTTTTTGTACTTTGTTATTTATCTTTCTCTGTATAATATATTTTGGTCTTTTTTTATATATGTCCCTGCACATGTCTTCACTTGTTTTGTAATCACTTTATAACACAATGAAAAAATAAAAAAATAAAAAAATCTACATACTTCAAAAAGAAGTATGTATTATGTAATGCACTGTCAGTGCTTTATTATTGTATTATTGTTACGTCTGATTTTAATATTGTAGCTGGTGGAGGTGCTATTTATAAAATGGTAGTTTAATCCATAATGCATTATGTATTCTCAGTTTATGTTTTGTATGTAATCTCTTAATCTTCAAAGTAACTATATGTAATAATAAATAATAAATGTAGTGGAGTGAAAAGTACAATATTTATCTCTGACCTCTAATCTTCCTGCAGCTGTCAGACTCCTGCACATGTCTTCACTTGTTTTGTAATCACTTTATAACACAATAATAAAAAAATAAAAAAAGAATAAATAACATCTGCATGGGCGATCCGGACGGAAAGTATTTATGGACACTTTTACGAGGACACTGTGGTGGTGCCACCACCTTTTTAACGGGCGCGCACGCACAATGTGAGTGACACACCTAACCTAATGGATGCTTTTAGTGGTCAATTATGCAGACTGCATGATCTAAACGCTGCTGTCTCCAGCGTGTGCGTAAAAGACGCGCTTGGAGACCTTGGAGACGCGCAGGAAAAACGCGCTCATTATTTCATCTCACGATCAGAAACAAATTCCTTTTTTACTCACCAACAACTGCTGCTGTTGTCAAAGTGAAACGACTTATCCCGAGCATCCCGATAGATACACACACTATAGATGTCCTGTTAGCTTCAGTTATTCCACGGACTTTTCTCCCTCGTGTTCAGATAGACTAAATCACTAAATGGTTAACATTTCCTGCGTTGCAGCATCCACAGTTTGACTGTCTGAGGTCTCGTTTCAAACTGAATGAGCTCTGGATGATGGTGAGCTCTGTTCCATTGCGTGTCGCCTCTGCTGAGCAGGGAGGAGGAGGAGGAGGAGGAGGAAGAAGGGTGGGAGCGTTGTAAGGATTTCACTCATGCACAGTCAGGACCTTATAAGCTTGGTCTGCCAGTTCATGGGAAAATCTTACCAGTCAAGTAACAGCAGTGCAGAGATGTCTAACTTTGTCAGGCATTAAACAGAATCCAGTCTGTGAAGCTGATCCTTCACTTGAAATTGCTCTTTATAGATCTATTATAATAGCATGTTATAATCAGAGAATGTTATTGGGTAAAAGTTCATCACACATCTGGTGTGAAAATTAGTTAATCATAATCATAAACACATATTTACAATTTAAACTGAATAACAGTGAAACTCAAAGTGAAAACCTGTGAATGCCAGTGGACAAACTTTCCAACATTGTTGGTTTTGCTTTAAGATAACATTAATAACATTGCTCTTATGCCCTTTTGGCTCTCCACCCTCCGTATAATTTCCCAGGGGTCCACTCTGGTTTACCAGCTGTGGGTTTGTGTTGAAAGTCGGGGCCACTACACTGTATTATAAAGAACGTCTGAAGCCTTACCATCTGTTAGCAGCACGTGAAAGATGTTTTTCATCTGTCAGTTGAATAATCTAATCCAAATGGTTCCCAATACTGTATACGGTACAGTATGCACAATAAATACAGTACATTATGTCATGCACAACTAGATATACATTCCAAAAATCTATAAAAAACGAATAAACATTGTTAAATTCGTTTTTATTCTTTTTTCCTGATGCGTGTGATTGTTGTGGCATCTCGCAACTGTTGTTGCAGGAAGTCAGAACAACATACCGTAGATTTCAGAGCTGATGATTGGCTACTGTTAACATGCACACAATTAACTACAACAAACTCGTATTTTCTGAAATGTTGTTGGCACCTTTACGTGGCACAAAAACAAATATCAAAATCAGGTTTTTGGGATGAAAGAAACAAACGTGAGTGATACATTTATTCAGCTGCTTGTCTTCAGCCAGTAGCTCAGTTCTTGTAC
This sequence comes from Sebastes fasciatus, assembly GCF_043250625.1. Classification (NCBI taxonomy): domain Eukaryota; kingdom Metazoa; phylum Chordata; class Actinopteri; order Perciformes; family Sebastidae; genus Sebastes; species Sebastes fasciatus. The sequence continues at coordinate 14,314,735 of NC_133813.1, forward strand.
TGGTGTGAACGAGACATTAAGGCCTCCCAATTCAGCCCCTGATGATTTATATCGTTACAAAAAGTGCCGGGTTACAAATAGTCTGAAAAGTGGTGCCAATTCCAGGGACCCACAGCTGGAGAGATTATCACAGGATTATTATAGGAAGGGTGGTGGACAAAACTCGTTCAGAGGGGGTCAGATCTCCCTGATTACAACCAATGACGCAATGTTATCCTGTACAGTAACAGTTTCAGAGGCGGAGGTTCACTTAAAAATGATACCCTGAGCAGTATTTCCACAGTCCTTTCCATCATCCTGTAACAGAGCTGTACAATTATCTGAAGCTTGGCAATTTTGCACTAGTTTGGTGTTATTAGAATCATCTGGAAATAGTCCGCAAGTAGAGCATAAAAATCCTCTGATGACAGGTTTACAGCACATCAAATTACTGGGCAGAAAAACACTGGTACTGTATCAAACTCCTATGTGGTACTTACAAGTAGGAAACCACATCGTCACACCCTAAAATCCACCAGTATTTACCTCGCAAATGCCTACTGACACCTTAGCAATCACTGGTTATAAATAGCCGACCATTTCAGAAAAACTTTGCCAAATCTACCCAGAGAATTTCTACAACAGCTACCATTACAACCCTCCATCAGTCAATGTACGTACATCAGAAAAACTCTTCAAAAGGTGCTGGATGTAGATATTCTAGATTATTTTGTTGTTATTGTTATTTTCGTCTGACTGCTGATCATCACTGTTTTACATTACAGTTGTTGTCACCTGTGAGTAATGATTACTTCCTTGTTTTCTGAATATGCACACATGGTTGCCTCGTGCTTTTCTGTTGATAATCGCCATCATTTTGAGATACATATAGATATAATGTGATGTTTAGTGAGTGCATGCTATGCGTGCAGTGAATAGAAAACAAAAAGTCTTCCACATTACACAACACACATCATCTGTCCACGCCCTCTTGAACGATACATAGAAATGTTTTCTGATCAGACAAACCGGTCATCAGGACAACATGCCTTCAAAAAACGTTACAATCCACTATTGAAAAATAAATCTGTTTTATAATATGCCAAGCTTAAGGTTTGGTTGGGTTTAGGCACAAAAATGTCTTGGTTACATTTAAGGAAAGATCATGGTTGAAAATAACTACTTTGTTAAGGTTAGGGGATTTTCTGTCTCATGGTTACAATAATAAACATGTGGTTATGGAAAAATCAGAGTCATTCTAGTTTCAAGTCTTCTTCAATACAGCATGATGTTCATTTAGTAAATTATGGTCCTGTTTAGAGTCAAATAGACCATAAAGCAGGGTATGCTTTAGGGCGTGGCTACCTTGTGATTGACAGGTCGCTACCACGGCGTTGTCCGGTCTGAGAGTTGTCTGTGTTTTCGCCTTGAAACTTTAACCCTTTAACAGTGTGTTTTCAGTTCATCAAAGTTAATTGTAACATTTTGGTCGCCTAAAAATGTCTTATTAAGCGTTTGGTTGTACTTAGCTCCAACCTCTTGTGTCACTTCTGGTTGGAAAAAAACAAGAGGGTGGAACTAAGTACAAAACGTCAGTCCACAAACCAATGGGTGATATCACGGTGACTACGTCCACCTCTAATATACAGTCTATGGTTGGAAACAAAAAACGAAAAGCAGTCTCCCGTGTTAAAGTTCCATGTTTTGTTGACCCATCTATCCTTCCAGGCCACCTCCTACACAGACTTTGTTGATCTATATACTATACATTATATATATATATATATCACATATTATTTACACCATTAAAGGGCTTTGTCACTTGAACGTAATCATATGTTGCTGGAACAACGATTTCTTTCATTCTCATTGAGGACAGTTTCATAAAACATGAATAAAACATCATTGTGGAAGGAAAGAACATAATGCAGATTTTACTTTTTTTGCCATAAATAATCCATCCACTGGTGTGAACATCTGCTGCAACACCCTAGCGATCACTTAGCAACCACCATCCAGACACTACAATTTCAGAGACTGCCTTGAGCACACTTACTCCTAATGTCTCGTACTATTGTCTGCTTTTGGTTTTCCTTTTTTGAATTTCCTTTTGATATTCTGTTGCTCCATGAACATTTCTTTTGTATTAGTTCCTTGCAACATTAGACAACACACACATACCTGCATGAGTGCATCCACTTCTTCTTCAATCACTGAGTAGCAGCACCACCGATATCCTTCTCCATTTCTGTGTGTAAATGTTATGAATGTCACACACACAAAGAATTACAAACATGAAGATCATTTCATCAGCTAGCATGCAGAATGAGTTATTGACTTAGTATATCCTGTTATAACCTTCCTCATTCTATAACTATGCACGCTTTAATTGTAAACAAAGACACACATGTGTATCAGACAGGATCTCAGGAACTCCCTGTGAATGAGACAGTTTACAGGAGACCTTCCTGTCTTCAGCCCTGCAGATAACTGACTGAGACGCAGGAAGACTCTGATTAGTGTTCCCACCCATCTCCCCCTTTCCTCATCCTCTCACACACCTCGGCTCACTCACATACTTGTTTTTTCCTCGTAACCACGTATAGAGAGTGTAGTAACGGTACTCCATGTTTTCAGTTTTTTTGACCTCTACACCGTTTCCTCTGTCCCATGTCTTTCATCCTGACATACTATATTCCTCTACTAGCCATGGAAGTCTATTCTAATGTGTTTTTCTTCTCTCTACCTCTTTAACTGTCTGTATACATGCAAACAGGAAGACAGCATTAGGAGCGTACAAGATACAAGGCAGTCAAAGTCCCCAATGAATCATCTTCATTCAATTTCACAAATACTTTCTTTAACCAGAAAACATTCATATTCTCCTAGTCATTGTAGCTTCACCGAGCTGCTTTTTGTGGTGTAAGGCACTTTGGTAACGAAGACAAATGTATCCCAGGCTCAGTAAATCCCTTTAAGTGAAGGAAATTGGCTTGGTTCATACAGTCTGACAGACAATATATATTTACAGACTGAGTCAATCATTGGGTCGTGCTAAAGCCGAGCGGTAGACCCTCCCTACCCAATAACAACCATCCATCCCCCCCCTCCAGTGAAAGCTATTTACAGTGAGCATCTCAGGAATCTGTAATGTACACAAGAGGATGGTGCTTGTGTGTAAAGGTAATGACAGCTCACAGTAAACATATACTATGTATGGTATTCTCTCTTATTGCATTGAATTCTCGTTCGATACCTGGACATTTGAGACTATATTTAACTAATATCTGTCAGCACAAATGAACCTTTAGAGGGATAGTTTGGGTGATTTGAAGTGGGGTTGTATGAGGTACTTATCCATAGTCAGTGTATTACCTACTGTAGATGACGGTCAGCAGGACCCCAGTTTGGAGAAACAGACAGGAGTTACTGCACGGAACGAAAGCAATATACTGCTGTGCACGGGGCCGGCAGCAAATTGTATTTTAGTCACCTAAAGGAAAGGCCCACCTGAAAAAAATCAATATCAGTTTAGGTGTACGCTATATTTAGAATATTTTCACCGCTTTACCTTGCCGTCAGAGAGCCCTTTCCGACGGGAAACTGAAGCCATTGTATGCATCTATGCTCTCGCCAAAGCCACCAGACTCCATTGAAAAAACTATAATTTTACAACGCAGAACACAGGGGTTGCTGGTCTTTTCAATGGAGTCTGGTTGCTTTGGCGAAGGAATAGATAATGGCTTCAGTTCCCCGTCTCAAACAGACTGTATAGCTGTGTCACCGAAAGGTAAACCGGCGAAAATATTCTAAATATAGCGTACACTTAAACTGATTATGGATAAGTACCTCATACGACCCCATTTCAAAACACCCAAACTATCCTTTTAAAGGAGCACTCGAGGGATTTACTTCTATGAAGTCGGGGGAGGCAAGAGACAGATTAAAGCTGCACTTATAAATATTATTATATTAACAATAAATCTAATGATAATGTGGTTTGAGTAATGTGTATGCTGCTGGATGTGTGAATAGGCAGCTGTTTGCTAACGTTTACCACAACAGCTTAAGAAGGTGATGTCTATGCAGTGTTGACAGCTTGCTCTGCTGCCTCTAAGTGGCCAAAAAAATCTATTAATACAGCTTTAAAAAAGGTAAAAATCTAAGCAGCAGAAAGTGAAATGTCCTGATTATAGTCCATAATATAAATCTTCAGAAACCCTGCATCCCATATTTCCTATAACTCAACCAATAATCTTTTCGTTAGACCCTTCCTGTGTGGTAAATGCTCATGTCTGTTATACTTCAAAAGGCCAGTTTGTAGCACGGGTTTTCTGTTATGAATTTCAAGCTCAAGCTGAGATAACCCTGATAACTCCCTCAGGCGCTGTTTTCACAGACTTGACAAAGCTGCTACAGAGCCACCGAACACATACCTCTGTTTCCACAGGCTTCACATGACAAGTAAACTGACTTTTGTGTGGAGAATCGGCGGAGTTCCCCTTTAAAGAACCTTCTTACACCTCCAAGAGCTTAATTGATGTTGTTTGGTCGCAGTTCATTCATCTTCCTGGACAGACACATTTTTACTAATCCGACCCGATTTTGATTTACTGAGTAGACGGTATTCGATGAAATAATTTAAATATGTGGGCAATCACAGTATCCATACAACAAATACAGCAGCTCATTGCTTTATAAGGACACATTGGCTCTATCTTGTTGTAAAGTATGACTCAATCTGACTTTTGCTTCTGTTTTTTAATCTCCAACTAACAGCGAATGAATGTGTAAGATAAGGCTACTTTGTCATGGTCGCGCTGCATTGGCTGTGGAGCCCGGTTGGCGTTAGCAGTACGGGTGGTTGCTTGCAAGCGTGACTTAGCAATACCACTGGGGATGAACTTCAGGGAAAAAAGAACTGTCAGCTCAGTGTGAAAGAAAGCAGATCCATCCTCACTGATTCCTCTTTGATGAGAACAGCATTTGACTTGTGTTTTGTATTCTAACATTAACCAGACCAAGGAGAGCGAGTTTAAACCCCCACCCTATGGTCCTAACTCTTTCTTGGTCACGATTCTTTCTTTTATTTATTCTTTTATACGAATGATGTGACTGTAAGAAATGTTTGGGCTGCTGTCAACAAACAGGAAATGCCTCAGATCAAATTTAAATTTAGCCACAATGTTTATCTAAAGCTATCAAGATTTGGAATAGATTGATTATCTTTTTTAATCTTTCTTCTTTCTTCTTTTTTTATCAGACTACTCCATGAAGTGTAAAGTCAAGAAAGTTAGTGCAAGGCATGTGTTACTGGTCAAGAAATGCTCAAAAAGAAAGTTAAAGCTGGTCAATCTCTTTCTTCTTAGTTCCCAATTGATGCCTGCATGGGAGCATGTGAGAAGAAATTAGCACACTATCTTCAAAGACAACCTCCAGTCCTCCCCTGGGAGGGAGAAAATAAAAATCTGACACATGTGGACATCAATTAGAGATCTCTTCAGTCTCCTCTTCTCCGTGTTGATGACAGGACCTGGAGCTTCACTTCACTCTGCAGAGGGCCGGCACAGGGTCGCGACCCTTTGACTCTGTCAACAGTGAGTCAGAGTGTCGGTTACAGCCTGGCCACTGGCTCACTGCCTCCCACAGACACACTGGACACCTCTGCCCTCCATAACAACAGTGGTGAATCTTTCTTCTCTGCTCAGTATAGTCATGCAGAACCTTGAACCTATGCATTTTCATATTTCAGCCCTCTATAATGCCATATAATAAACTAACACGCACCCCTGCATCAAGGATGGTGAACATGGTAAACAATTTACCTGTTGGCTGCAAGTAACGATTATTTTCATTGTCAATTAATCTGTTGACTATTTTCTTGATTAACCAATTAGTTGTTAGGTCTATAAAATGTCAGAAAATTATGAAAATGTGTGTTTCCCAAAGCCCAAGATGATGTCCTCTAAAGATATTCAGTTTACTGTCAAAGGGGAGTAAAGAAAACAGAAAATATTCACATTTAAGCAACTGGATCAGAGAATGTTTTTCTTAAAAAATTACTCAAACTGATTAATCAATTATCAAAATAGTTGCTGATTAATTTAATAGTTGACAACTAATCGATAAATTGTTGCAGCGCTACATCTTAGTATGCTGTCGTTAGCATTTAGCTCAAAGCAAGACTATGTCTATGCCTTACAGAGCCGCTAACAGGACTGTAGACTCTGGTTTCTTCCTGCGTCCTCTGACAACACTAAGCAGCATTGTTGTGGAGGTCAAAAGCGGGGAGCCATTATGTTTCTGGGTATTGCAACCCAGAAACAATGAAAGGAATGTGATTTCTGTAAAAGTTTGTCCCCAAACCTTGGTGTCAGTATACAGGAAGTTTGGTGGGCCTTTGCTCGGTAATGACGACAGGACTGCAGCCGTTCCCTGAAAGCAGTTTCACACCAATTTTCCTTTCAAAAAGTTACAGCTTGTAACCTTTGAACTGCTATAATGGCTTTTCTCTTTTTGTCCCTGCGCACAACATGCACACATGTATAACAACAGGCATGTACACATGCACAGTTGTTCCCAACATGTGGCATCGCATTCTTGGCGTGTCACACATGGCTATTGTGATTGGAGGATATCGTATTCTGCTCGCATTGCAGTAATTTCTTGGCGTGACATCTGACATGACAGCGTGGCAGACGCGGGAGGAGACGTGAGTGGGGGTGGTCGTGCAAACTTGATTCCTAAAGTTATGTTCACAATTTAGCACAAGAAAGAGTTCTGCATGCTCCAGTTTTTTTTTATTTGAACCTCCCGCAGTCAATGACCTTTCAAGAAGTACACAGTAGTCCACTGTGGTCCACCCACCACCTTTCCGAACTTGTTACGATTTATGAAATGGAGACAAAGCTCAATCTATGTTTCAGAGACCACACAAAGAATTCAGTATGATGGCAAAACATCACATGTCCAGGACGTTGCACAAACGCCACAGCAGAAGCAAAATCTTTTTCATGGAAGACATTTCGACATGTCACAGTAGGAAAAGCAGCAGGTGGAACTAATACAAATATCGCTTCAGTTTCAGGGTCCTGGTATTGTGCATGCCGGCTCACTGTCGCACCATCACTTGAATAAAACAGAGCCATCATTAATGTTATAAGTAACACTTGTGCTTTTCCTAGTCCATGCCTGTTTTATGACTTATTTACTGTAATTTAAGAACAGCTCAGTTGGTACCCTGTGGCAGCTCACCAACTTACAGTGAGACACAAATGGCGATTAAAAGATAGAAAGAAAGTTTCATAGTGATGAAACTAGAGGCCAGAGTGAGCGAGTTGAATTTTATGCAGCATAAATAGTGATATATCAACAGGAGCTGGCAGTAACAGAGTGAGAAGTTGTAGATGGTTTATACCAACCATATAAACCCCTGATATTACAAGCCTTCACCAGATGTTAACTTTATTTCCGCAGTACTTACATGCTCATAATACACTGAAATAGTTACTGTCGCTGTCATTGTTCCTCCTCTTTATTGTGGTAATTAAGAAATCCAGCTGAGCGATTCCAATATAAGAGATGGGGGACAAAGACTGAACTGATGTCCTGTGTACAAATAGAAAACTAATAGTGTGAGTTAGATAACTCAAATGGGTATTTCCCGAAGTCACAGCCTTTTGAGTACAAAATTCCCCACTTGTGTTCCCGCCAGTCTTCCTTGCTGAGCTGCGGTGCAGGGATAGTAACACAAGAAGGGAATTTCACAATAAAAAGAACATAACTTTGCAACTTGATTTGACTATAACCCAGACTACTGACGGCTTGTATTAGCTTTAGTTGAACTTTAAAATATATTTCTACACAGCACCAGGACTGTGGAGTTAGTCTTATATTGGAGTCATGTCTAGAGGGGACAATATGGACAAGATGAAAGATTACAGCGACCAATAACTCTTGGAATCTACATGGGCATGTACAGTAGGTACTGTTTTAAAACAGACAAGTTTCTGTTCAACATTCAGAGCCAGCAACTTCATCATCTGAAAAATAAAGAAATGCATTATCTGTTTTGTGGATAGCAGAATTACACAGTACGTATAAAATGCACTTTTACTCACAATATCATAGAGTAACATGCAGCAGCCTACTTTCTTGTCACCCAACAGTAAGTTTATGGTATTTTCCCTCATATGGTTTCAGTGTAATATTATAGTGACTGTTTAAATTGTATAAGGCATGCTCCTGACTTTTATTACATCTCCGTTTGCCAGCTCAGTCTGTCCATCTGATCCAAATAACAAGGGACGAGATTTGTTTACCAGTTGGCTGTCACAGGTGGTAGAGCTGAGCACTGTCAGCGAAATATTCATAACATCAGGAACACTACACCATATGTAGCGGTAAAGAAGTGTGGACAGGAGATTCTGTTACTGTCTGAGTGAAACAATCTGCAGTTTACAATGATCAAACTAGAGCCCAAGGGGTTTTAACTGTATTTACCTTTTGTTTATGAATACCTGCGTCATAACTTTGAGGAAGTTAACATTTGACAGATTTAGTTTTGGTCGTGTTGACAGGTCTCCTGTGGTGAATATGAATTCAGGGACTGAGAAGGGCACAAGTGCTCCAGTTCAAGCCTTCGGAGGGGGTCGAATCTCCTCAGGTATACGCTGTGGTACTCAGTGGGAGTATCATGCATGTGTGTGCTCATGTGCGTTTGACCCCTCTGTGCTCTATCTCCCCTTGAGTAACCAGATGATGATTAGGATCATAAGGTCTCCATGCCTCCTCATCATGTTCACTTTGACTTTTTCAACCACAAATCCAATTTTTTTTGGGGGGTGAACATCGGTTGGCCTCTGACCACAACTGGTGAACACCACAAGAAGTCATCTGGTCAGGATTATTAGCTTGTACTGGCTAAACCTGCAGTGAACCAGGGTATTTTTTAACACTTGAGGCACTTTTACGTCGTTTTCAGTGGTGGAAGAAGTATTCGGATCTTTTACTTCATTAAAAGTAGCAATACAACTGTGTAAAAGTACAAGTAAAAGTTCTGCTTTTCAGATCTTACAGAGAAGTATTATCAGGAAACTGAACTTGAAGTATCACAAGTAAAAGTATTTCTTATGCAGACAAACAGGTCTCATGTTCTATCTTGTTATACATAATAGTATTAAATGATTGTTGCTAACGCATTAATGTGAGCATTTTATTCTTGTAGTTGTTCAAGCTGGAGATAATGGCTTCGTCCGAAGTCGCAGACTATGCACTACACACTCAATATGTGTACTATCGTTCAACATACTTTTGTGTGAATAAACAGTAGTATGTATCTCTTCGGACGCACTGAGCAGTAATTTACGTCGTCACTTCCTGAGAGCCTCTTTGCCGGCTGGAGACGTGTAACCATGGTAACTTGTGCCGACCTCATGTGACCAAAACGTTTGTGAGAATCAAAGTCTGAATTAATTTTAAAAATATATTACGCCTAACAAAATGAAATATTATACTCACAGTTAAATTGAAGCGTTATTGATGTTACAGAGCTGTCTGGGATATTTATGCCGCCGTTGTGTCCAGCATTGCATATTGTAATATGTCACTGGAAATAGTACGCGTATAATTCGTGTACTATTGGTTCCATACTACGGTTTCGGCCATACTAAAATATCTCACATACTGTTTTAGCGTACTAAATAGCATGTTCGTATGGAATTTTGGACGCAACCAATATAACTACATTATATGATGTTGTGTCACATTTTATAAAGAGATAAAATGTCATCTTAATCTGAAAAGGAACTAGTAACTAGGGCTGGGCAATATGGCAATATATATCGTTAAACGATATAAAAATGTCTATCGGATGTAATTTTCTATATCGTTTCTAACGCGATGTAGGCTAGGTCTATATTTATTTATTTTGTCTCTATAATTTCACTTAAAACTGTTCTGTTCATTTTGCACTCAAGTTCTTAAAATGAGAAAATACTCAGTACTTTTCATTTGTCGAGTATTTAATTATTTATTGAATTACCAGAAAACAATATGTCGTGATATATATCATCACATCGAGATATTAAATGACCTATAATGTGATAGAAGATTTTGGCCATATCGCTCAGCCCTACTAGTAACTATACAGTAGCTGTCGTATAAATGCAGTGCAGTATATTTCCCTCTGAAATGTAGAGGTGTCGAAGTATATGGAAGCAAAAAATTAAGAAGAAGTACCTCAAAATACAGTTCTTGAGTAAATGTATTTAGTTACTTTCAACCACTGGTTGTTTTACCTTAAACTGAGCAGAGGTGTCTCGACTACTCCATCACTTCTGCTGAGTAAATAAACCACTATGAGGTCAGCAGTGCTGCTGGTTCATCAGCTGGTCCAGGACTCTACGTCTCCTCACTGAATAATGTTGGTCATCTGTTAAGTCAGTGTTGGTTTTATCACAATGGAAGGTTCTACTTAATGTTCACGTTAATGGATGGCTGCATACTGTAGATGTGTGTATACGTGCAAGTATAAACGAGGTCACACGTGTGTGTCTGTGCTGTATGTGTGTGTAGAGTTTCTTACAGCTGGGTTTCAGATCCTCAGGAGGGGTCCCATTGTTAAAGACTTCCTGCAGAAATCTACCAGGGAGAGCAGAGGAAAGGGAGGATCACACAAATCTGGAGGCAAAAGAGAAAAAGGAACATTTGAATTTTTTGGTCGCAAAACTAATGATGACTACTATGAAAGTTTTGAAAGAGGAAACAACTCATCCTTCGAAAGAAATTCATAAGCAACAGAAACAAGGCAGTGGAAATAAGTTGTTGACATATCATCATCACATTTTAAGTTGATGTAGTGAACTTTGTAGACAACAGTTTCTTATTTACACATCTAGCAGTTACAGAGCAACAAAAGGCCTAAAGGCTCCACTATGTTCACCAGCTAACTGTGTTTGTCTGTGATTTGGTGCTGAGCAGGTAGTGCACAGTTGGTTTTTAGAGTTTTTAGAGCCTGTTGCAGCCGAACATGACGCCAAGAGTGCGGTGAGAGCAAACTAAAACAGAAAAGTCGCCGGACAGCTAAATAATGAGCCGAAAGTCACTATAAAAGCTCCATAAAGCCGGCGGAGCTGCAGATTCAAGAGATAATTCTCTGTATCAGTGCTCAAAGTGGGCCGGCCCTCTTCATATCAGATTCTCTGGGAGATTCATAATGGCGATTCATAACCAGTATGGCCGTATGAACATAGAAACTATGTGGGGAGCGTCTGGACGAGGCGACGCACGGCACGAGGGAGGGTGGTGAGAACGAGGGTGCTATAATTTATCAATTAAATTATTAAATTAACTGTTAGTCATAACTTTTTTTTATTTGTGAACAAACATAATTATTTAAACATTATTTAATTGTTTTCTGAATCTGCTCTCATAGGGCAAACATTTCCAGAAGAATTAAATGTTCAGATGAAGGCTTTGGTATGTGTAAATAATAAAATAATGATTTAACTAGTAATAATAATGGTCCAAAATGATGTAAAATTGCATAGTTTTAAGTAAAAAAAACTTCAAATTTTCCTAGTATCTTTTATTCACTGTAGAAATTCAGAATGTATCTCTGTATAATAATTTATGTAGGAGCATCCTGACTGAAACATTGAATGATCCTCTACTATAGAATACAAATATCACAGGAAAGCACTTCAACACTATGAGTAAATATACAAACACACCACCTAAACCCTATGATGTTTCAGTTGGAATATTATTGGAGTACTACTTTATTATAGACCTACAGTAGAAGATGCATAGCTCACGTATAATAATAGCAATAAAAGCACCACTGATTATGACTGAACATGCTTAAAGAAAAAATAAATAGGAATTAGTTGCAAGAGATTGTTGATACCGGCCGTTACACACGCCAACATGTGAATAAGAGGAGTACTGGCACTTATCTTTTTCTTCTTCAAGCACTGCTCTGTATCAAGCCAACTCTTGCTTTAAACTTTGCTTTAATCGTTGCATAAAAAAAGATTAGTTCAACAAGTTAAAATTCTGTATCTGGCTGATCCTGAGACAACAACTTCATTCAACCACTTCCTTAGTCCGTCGACTGATCTGTGTCGTAGATACAAGGCTTTCTCTCTGTGAAGTAAAATCACTCTTTGGTCAATTGCATTATAAGCTGTGGATGTATTGCCTCATTGTTCTGTTTATTATTCATGTCACTTTGAATGGGGCGAAGGCAAAGCACTTCCTGTAATTGTGCCGAGTTGGAGCAGATGTTGAACCAGGAATTATTCTGCTGCTTTCTTTCTTTCTTACACCTCATTATTCCTTGTCTTTCTGTCTCTGTCTTGTTTAGTATATTCTTACTGTGTATGGTATCCAGCCTTATTTAGCCCACCTGGCCTCTAAGCCAGCTTGTCCTTGGAGGACGTGCTGCTATCATAATCATACTATAAATTGCGTCAAGCTTCTGTTTCACACCAGTTCAAAAAAGAGAAATTTGCAGATGTGACCTTTTATTCTCCAATTATTTCCACATAGTTTGGCCTCTTCTCCTATCTTGTTTCTTAGAAATTGTAACAAGCTGCGAGAAAACTGATAGGATCTTCCTTTTCGAGCCCTCTACATACGATCCCAAAATTGTGATTCTGCTTTTTCTCAGCCTTCTTGTATTCACTGGAGCTTTTGAATATCAAAAGCTATTAAATATAATTGTATTTTCTCAGCCGTTATTCTCCAGTGAGATGCGACGGAGTGTCCAATTGAGAGATTCTGTAATTCAATTACTGCAGTGCAATGGTAAGTGACTCTCCTGGTTCTCTCTGTGGGGGTGTTGTCTCAAAAGAGTGTGTACATGTGTGTATGCGAGTGTGCATTTATATAGAGGGGGCACTAAGGGTCAACCCTTTGCCCACTCCAGAGACAGGAAATGGCTCCAATATGGGCCCGAGTGTGGCCTCCTTTCAGGCTCTGGGGAGTGATTTAGGCCTCTTGTCAGGACCAGAACTGCAGGATCAGTGAGAAAAAATGTACAAAGTGAAAAATACAGATGTTTTGTTGGGAACCATTTGAAACCATAGATCTCTGGTAGGCTTCACAGAGACCCAAAGCTTTATTAATAGTGTCAGTAGGGTAGCAGATGATGAGCTGATATGTCAAGAAAGATTTGTGTCCAGTCTGGTATTTGCATTTTAAAGAGATGGTGTTTTTTCAACAGACAGATTTGTAATTTGCATGCTTTTTATAAACATTGAATTGGAATCTACCAAATGTATTTTAGTCTGTTTAGGCTGGTATTGCAATATTAAACATTTCCATTACATCTGTACACAGACTTTAGCATGAGGTGATTTATCAGATTTATTCCAGGCCTAATGCTGTAACGCTTTCACATCTTGGACTGTGTGCAAATATTCGACCTAGATGGTCAGAGCGTTGGGTGTCTGTCTTGGCTGTGATGGTAGTAGAGATGGTTGTTTACACAGAGCATATTTCCAACCGTCTGGAGAATTATCTCTCCAAGGAATTTTTAGGGGCCACACTTACAAGCTCCTAAAAGCTCATTACAGTCCTGCGACAGCCACACACACCGGATGTGTTTTATGATTGTTGTTGGGATGTTAATTTCAACAAGTATAATAGAAAATGTTTTTGAAGAACACTCCCATAGCTTTAATGAAACAAGACAGGGTTTGTTACTAGTAGCCTGTTTGTGATGTTTTATGACTTTCTTGGCAGAGTTCATCAAGGATGAACCAAGTAAAGATTATTTAACCAATTTGTTTATACAGTATATTCATAATACGACACATCCAGGGAATGGTTGAATATAACTATTCACTCAAGTACCATACTTAAAGGGACTGTTTGTAAGAATCAGAAATGCTTGTTAACAGCGACACCTGTGGCCGTTAAGTCAATGAAAGTCAGCGTCGGGCTCGCGCTTGTGCTCGCTCTAAATAGACATGAACGAGTTTCGCTCAAAACAGTGAGGCGACACACGTCAGCTAAAACAATATCACTCTATATTTCACCTGCTTGGCAGTAATGTTAGCTGACCAGACGAAGGTCTCTCCATGAATCAATGCTGATCCTAGTGTTGGCTTTTCCTGCTACAGCCTCCCGACCGCGACTGCAGAGTTTTGGTCTGAGACGATAATGTTACGTAGCCCCGTCACTTCCCAAGACACGGGAAACCTCTGTTGGTTCTGGAGGAGCTGCAGCATTTATTTCTGCACAAACGTCCACTGTATATTCACTAGATATTCTCAGTGCTACTAACTCTTCTGCAGTGTGTAGTGTGCGCGCATGCACGTGAGAGTGCAGCGAAAGAGTGAGAACGAGCGTGGTGTGTGAGTGAAGGCAGGCAGGCAGCCAGAGGAGCAGAGGAGCAGTGTACAGCAGAGACTCCGGCCCTGGAGACCAAAGCTACGATCTCCCCCGCGTACTCCGACCGCGGTCAACACTGTTTTGCAAGACGGGCTTCACTAGATAGAACTTCTTGTCTGAACAGCGTAGCTACACGCGAGCGCGCATGAGACACCGACCCGGGTGATTTATACGTGTAAGAAGTTACAAACAGTCCATTTAATTATTCCACATTTATTTAAAGTCGAATGCTTAATATTAAACCTCACTGAATCATGGTTTGCTTCTGCAATGAACTGATTTCCCCCTCAGGGATTAACAGTTTCATTTTATCTCTTGATTAAATCATATTGTTCTTGATCTGATCACATCATTGCTTCATGTGAGCTATTTACAAACCACTTTGCCTTCAAGCGAATGCATTCTTAACTTGATTGAATACTAATTGACCAGACTGACTGAACTCCCCGGAGCAGAGGTGTGTCCACAGATTGTTTGTTTTTACTCATCATTACCAATCAGAAACTCTGATGATAGTGATTATAGATTTTTGTTTTCAGGAACTTGAATCCAGTTTAGTCATTTCTTGATTTCTCCCAGGTTTAAACCCCAGCTTTGAGGTGCTGTAAAAAACATTCAGAGTAGTCACAAGTCTGCAGTGCACATTATAGTCTTCTTGTCTGTAAATGTTTCCCATCTGGTGGGGATTGAGCCCCCCCCCCAAGACATGATACAACTGACCGTACAAGGACAGCTACGCCTCCCAAGGCGTGTGTGGGACTCCTCCTCACTGTCAGATTGAATGCAGGCTCAATGCTCGCAGCAGCAACACTAAAAAACATCAAGTGCAAGATCATATGCAACATTGAGACTCATTGTTCAGACGCACAAATATCAAGGAACAAATGACCTCAGCGGCTATGTACTATACAGTTGTAATTCTTCCTAGAAGATGAATTTTGTGCAATTTTGCAGTTTTGTAATGTCGTAGAGGAATTTTGTGCAGAACGACACAAGATCAGAATCTCTCTTAAGATAGAAGCGCAGGAGATAAACATAAGCCATGAGTTGATCTAAAACTTAATTAGATTTTTAATAAGTTAATTAAATCACACATGAATTAGTTATTCTGGGCATTAAGGATCGTACAACATACGATAAGTAGCTGTTACTGTGTCTGAGGATTGAAACGTTTCTGTAGAAAAGGAGCACCTGCAATATATTGACTTGTGTAATGTTTAAGGCCATACAAAACAATACTGCACTGATCACCGTTATGCCAAGCATGAAACTTCATTATAGCAATTTGCACGAGCAGTTAGCAGGGCCACTAGAGGTTACTGCACTCCTTTCACATCTGTTATTGTTGTTCTTCCTGATATGTACTGCATTGTCACCGTGCCAGGCACAAAAAAGACCAGTAACTGTTGTGTTTTGGAGCTAAACCTCAAGTAGCCTACACAAAACAAAAATTGCATGCTATATGCTTGCTAAAATGATATTACTAATAACGTGCCACCAAGCACATAGCTGAGAGGTCTTCCTTTTTTGACATCATAACAGAAAAACACAGGTGTAACTAATGACATTAAGAACAACTGAATGCCAATTAGTTGGTCCAGTTCCAGGGCACAGGTTTTGTGCATGCTGGCTTCTTAATATTCCAAGTTACACCTGTGCTTTTCCTGCTATAACAAAGCAAAAAGACCTCTCAGATCTGCTGACACTTCCTTTTTTCCTCCCTGCTGTCGTGACTCATGACCAGTCCTGCTTGATACCGCAATGTGACTTGAACAACATAAAGAGAGGACTGGAGTGGAGGAGATGGAAGGAGAGGGAGTGAGGTTAAGTGGAGGACGTTTGGTAGTTTGCTACGTCATCATCAACAATGGACCTCTGCCAATGATAAAGTGGTGCTATAATAAGTGGCAGCTCAAGCCAACAGTATGCAGCGTCACAGATAGAGATGCTTAACTAACATTGCAAGGTAGGAAATAACACTGGTGTGATGTAACGTGATATATGAACATTAAAGGGCTCTGTCTATTGAGTTTATCTAAAGTCTGTCTTCAGAAAAATATATAATCTGATTTATTCTCTAATGACATCTCAACAAAAAAAATGTATTACATGGAGAGGATGTTCCTGCATGTCCTTGTTTGAAAGAACATCCAGCAGCATCAGTCTCTTGGAGAGGAAGAATACCAGCAGACTAGTCATCTATTTCCTATGCGCAGCCTGGCACCTTGTGGTGACAGCCTGTATTGCATCGTGGCTTGTTTGATTAATGTAAACAGTTGTATATCTTTTATATTTTTCTCAGTATAAAGCTGATATATAAATGAAAATATATTCTATATTGTAAAAATTGGTGGTACTGTTAACATTGAGGGTGGCTGCTATCAACATTGTTTTATCAGCTAAATCATGTACATTAAGTCAGTGTAAATATATGTTTTAGATCAAATTTCTAAAATAAAACAAATTGGAGCTATAGGGGGCTACACTCACACATTTGCACACATTTACACCTAGAAGATGCTCACACATGTGGTTTACACAGTCTGATCTATAGATCAAGGGCCTTGCTTCATGAGGGAGACTACTGTTAATTTGTAAAAGGTTTATTAACAAGTTCATTGTAGCCTTATCAGTAACATTGTAGGTACATTCAAATATAATTTTTTGAAACATCATACCACATAAATAAGATAAGATAAGATAAGATATTCCTTTATTAGTCACGCAGTGGGGAAATTTGCAGTGTACAGCAGCAAAGGGGATAATGTAAAAAACAAGATGCATCAGCTAACACAGTAAAAAAAAGAGCTAATCAAAGTGTAACAAAATAATATAAAAACAGGAGCAGTATATACAGTATTGACAATAAACAGACTACTAACAAAATTGCACAAGTGAAAAATGATTTTGCACAGTGAGAATGAAATGAAATTCCACCTGAAAATATCAGATTATTGTTTATTTGGTTATTTGTTTATTTATTTTGCACAATTTAAGACTATACAACATAACAAAACAAAACAAAACGAATAATATACAGTATAGGAAGAGGCTAAAAACCCACTGGGCTTATCTGAAGCCTCCACCCAGAGACAAGATTAATATAAAGAAATAATATGACTACATTATTACTACTACTATTGTCAGTTTTTGGTGTGTAAGTGGTCTACTGGGAGCAGAGCTATCTTTATTTTATTAACTGTATGTAGTTAAGTGTTAATGACATTATATAAGCTTTGTGACAAGACATTTTAGTTTACTTATTGTAAAGGTTAATGTGGTTAATGTAAATGTGTGAAACTGTCATATTTACAGTTTCACACTTTAAATGGAAGGAAGTATAAAAATAGGAGCAGTATATACAGTATTGACAATAAACAGACTATTTACAAAATTGCACAAGTGGAAAATGATATTGCACAGTGAGAATGAAATGAAATTCCACCTGAAAATATCAGGTTGTTGTTTATTTGTTTATTTATTTTGCACAATTTAAGACTTTACAACATAACAACAAAAAAAAAGAATAATGTACAGTGCCGGAAGAGGCAAAAAACCCACTGGGCTTATCTGAAGCCTCCACCTAGAGACAAGATTAATATAAAGAAATAATATGACTACATTATTACTACTACTATTGTCCGTTTTTGGTGTGTAAGTGGTCTACTGGGAGCAGTGCTATCTTTATATTATTAACTGTATGTAGTTAAGTGTTAATGACATTATATAAGCTTTGTGACAAGACATTTTAGTTTACTTATTGTGAAACACAGTGGTTTAATGTGTGTTAATGTAAATGTGTGAAACTGTCATATTTACAGTTTCACACTTTAAATGGAAGGAAGTATAAAAATAGGAGCAGTATATACAGTATTGACAGTAAACAGACTATTAACAAAATTGCACAAGTGGAAAATGATATTGCACAGTGAGAATGAAATGAAATTCCACCTGAAAATATCAGGTTATTGTCAGTTTTTGGTGGTCTACTGGGAGCAGTGCTATCTTTATATTATTAACTGTATGTAGTTAAGTGTTAATGACATTATATAAGCTTTGTGACAAGACATTTTAGTTTACTTATTGTAAAGGTTAATGTGGTTAATGTGTGTTAATGTAAATGTGTGAAACTGTCATATTTACAGTTTCACACTTTAAATGGAAGGAAGCATAAAAACAGGAGCAGTATATACAGTATTGACAATAAATAGACTATTAACAAAATTGCACAAGTGGAAAATGATATTGCACAGTGAGAATGAAATAAAATACCACCTGAAAATATCAGGTTATTGTCAGTTTTTGGTGGTCTACTGGGAGCAGTGCTATCTTTATATTATTAACTGTATGTAGTTCAGAATCAGAATCAGAATCGTGTTTATTGCCAGGTGTAAGAGGTATACACTAGGAATTTGCTTTGGTTTTGTTGGTGCAAGTAAGCAGTATAATAACAAAATAATAGATATTCTACCAATATACAAAATAAGCTATAAACAAAAATAAACATGATATAAACAGATAGTGCAAATTAAGTGTTAATAACATTATATAAGCTTTGTGACAAGACATTTTAGTTTACTTATTGTGAAACACAGTGGTGTTTACTGTAAATGTGTGAAAGTGTCATATTTACAGTATTTCTGACGGCACGTGAAGGCGTCAGGCTCAAGATGCGTCCACTGTTCAGTTGGAGTTGAGCTTCAGACCACAATCGACGTCACAGCCACTGCCACCACTGGCCGCCATGTTGGATCAGGAAGTGGGCAGAGCCGAAGCAGGAATCCCGAGCCGAGCTTAACGTCAACCACCGTGTTTACTCGATCGCTCGCACCGTTTCCTCACCCGTTCTCACCTCTATAACATCCAGGTGAACTGGATGCTTCGTGGCTTTCTGTCTGGTCGAGGTAGGCGCTGCTTTTCTTCTGGATTTGATCGTTTTGTGCAGCAGCACCAGCAGCAGCAGCAGCTATGGCCTCTCTCAAGCAGAGGACGTCGGGCCTTGTCCAGCGGAGGACCGAGGCCATCCGAGCCGCCGACAAGGAGAGGGAGTCCGGCGGGGAGGAGGACGAGGCGGCGCGGCGCGGAGAGGAGGAGGAGGACGACGACACCAACAAGGGGGACTCGAAGGAAACCAGGCTCACACTGATGGAGGAGGTGCTGCTGCTGGGCCTCAAGGACCGAGAGGTGTGTGGGAGCTGTTTTTAATCCATCAATAAAGCTAGCTGTTGTTTACACAGTGTTTACTTTGCTGTTTGCAAAAGTTAACTTCAGTTTATTCAAGCTGATTCATGTCTGTTTGACCACTAACCTGGTTAGTACATGTATGTGAAGTTAACCAAGTTTAACCTGGTGTTTATCTGTGTAGTTATGTTGTTGCTCGTAAAGCAGATGGTGAGTGAAAGCTCTTATCCCACGTTAAGTTCATTAACAAATGTACTTTTCCACGTAGCTCTAGTAGCTGGAGTTACCTGGGAAGTTTAACTTGACAACTTGCCAGCAGCGACTCTCTTTTCTTAACCTGGACGTGTTCATATGGTGTTACTCCACCGACCAACACGTCAGCTAAGTTAACAAACGCTGCTGCACCTTGGGCTGAATTTGTCTCCTCTTCTTCCTCCTCCTCCTCTTTCTCCTCCTCCTCCACCTCCTCTTCCTCCTCCACCTCCTCCTCTTCTTCCTCCTCCTCTTTCTCCTCCTCCTCCCCTTCCTCCTCTTTCTCCTCCTACTCCTCTTCCTCCACCTCCTCCTCCTTTTCCCCTTCCTCCTCCTCCTCTTCCTCCGCCTGTTCCTCCTCCTTCTCCCCTTCCTCCACCTCCTCTTCCTCCTCCACCTCCTCCTCTTCTTCCTCCTCCTCCTTCTCCTCCTCTTCCCCTTCCTCCTCTTTCTCCTCCTACTCCTCTTCCTCCACCTCCTCCTCCTTTTCCCCTTCCTCCTCCTCCTCTTCCTCCGCCTCCCCTTCCTCCTCCTCCTCTTCCACTTCCTCCTCCTTCTCCTCCTCTTTCTCCTCCTCCTCCTCCTCCTCCTCCTGTTCCTCCTCCTCCTCCTCCTTCACCCCTTCCTCCGCCTCCTCTTCCTCCTCTTCTTCCTCCACCTCCTCCTCTTCTTCGTCCTCCTCCTTCTCCTCCTCCCCTTCCTCCTCTTTCTCCTCCTACTCCTCTTCCTCCACCTCCTCCTCCTTTTCCCCTTCCTCCTCCTCCTCTTCCTCCGCCTCCCCTTCCTCCTCCTCCTCTTTCTCCTCCTACTCCTCTTCATCCACCTCCTCTTCCTCTTCCTCTTCCTCCTCCTCCTCCACCTCATCCTCCTCCTCCTCCTCCTCCACTTCCTCCTTCTCCTCCTCTTCCTCCTCCTCCCAGGGCTACACGTCTTTCTGGAACGACTGTATTTCCTCCGGTCTCCGCGGGTGTATGCTGGTGGAGCTGGCCCTCCGGGGGAGGTTACAGTTGGAGGCGTGTGGTGTGAGGAGGAAAAGCCTGCTCTCTAGAAAGGTGGGTACTACAATGATGTGTTCAGGTGTTCAGAGGAAAAGTGACTACCATGTCTAAATGTTCTTATAAATGTATATGCCACAAGACACTTGTTACCCTTCAATTTTGTTTCCGTGATAATTTCTTCTGTAGGGATTAGAAATAGTCTCCTTATCAAGATATCACAAAACGTTTGCGTGTACTACAGTGTGTAGTGGTTAGGCTGGTTCCTGTTCACACAGGACGTGAACGTGTAAGCTGTAAGTGTGGCACACATTAACAGCCATACCTAGTTCAAATATGTCTCCTTTTGTTTGCAAAAGGTGATCTGCAAGTCAGATGCCCCGACAGGAGACGTACTGCTGGACGAGGCCTTGAAGCACGTTAAAGAAACCCAGCCTCCAGAGACTGTGCAGAGCTGGATAGAGCTGCTGAGTGGTGAGATAAAACATACCAATAAGCTACTCATTATTTCACCTGTTGGACATCATTACACTAGTTGACAAAGAAGCACTCATTCTAATATCACAGTTTTATGGCGATTATCAATAACACAGTGCTTGAAAAAGATAAGTGCCAGCACTCCTCTTATTCACATGTTGGCGCGTGAATCGGCCGGTATCGGCAATCTATTGCTACGTATTCCTATTTATTTATCATTTCTTTAAGCATGTTACTAGGGCTGACCCGAATGCTTCGAAGCGTCGAAGGTTGCCGTGGCAATCGACCTCCAAATCAACATTCGAATGCTTTGTTTTTTTGTATTTTTTATATATAAGTGTGTAATAATAATAATGGAAAAATCCCAAAAATAGCCCATGAAATAAGGAAGGATTATTCGTATTCCACATTAATTACTGTTAGTTATTGTCAGACGGATATCGCTATTTGTTACGTGTAGAAGTGCGTGTGTGAACAGTAGTGCGGCACCGGCCCGAAGCTTTGAGTACCTTCAAATATTCCTCACAGAAGCTTCGAAGCCCAAAAACTGGTATTTGGGACAGCCCTACATGTTACACTGTCAGTCTCCCAGTCAAGATGCTCGTACATATTATGCAGCAGGATAAAGAGACACTTCTCTGAATTTCTACAGTGAATAAAATATACAAGGAGATATTGGGTTTGGGGGTCCACCCCAAGAAAATTTGAAGGTTTTTGATGATTATGCAATTTTACATAATTTTGGACCCTTATTAAGCTTTTACTATAGATACTTTTATTATTCACACATATCACAGCCTTTGTCTGAACATTTAATTTCTTCTGGAAATGTTCATCACATTTTTTTTTTAAATCAAAATAGCAGATTCCGAAAATAATAAATAATGATTTATATTTGTTCACAAATAAAAAAAAAAGTTCACTAATTATTTTACAAAAAGGACGTGAACATTGTATCGATGAATTACAGCACCCTCGTTCTCACCTCCCTCTGAGGAGGCGCCGTGCCGTGCAGATGCTCTCCACATAGTTTTTGTGTTTTATACGGCTTATGAGACGCTCCGCAAAAACACTGGAGCTGCGCCGTTATGAATCACCGTTATAAATCTCCCAGAGAACCTGTTATGGAGAGAGCGGAAAAGAGTACCGGCAGCTTTTGAGAAGAGCCGGTGCACAAGAAAAAGTCACAGTACGCCAAAGAGAATGTAGAAGTGCCGGTACCGCGCAGCGGTGAGTACCGGCCCACATCGAGGACTGCATTAACAACATTAATACAAATGTAATAATAAGCTGGAAGCAGCAACACTAACAGTTTTAAAATTAGCCAACGTGAGCCACTTGTTAACAGTGTTAAAAACTGTCAGTGTATCAGTGGCTGTGTATCAGTGTGTCTAAAGTCCTAAAATGGATCTGATGTTGTCCTTTTATAGGAGAGACCTGGAATCCCCTGAAGCTGCACTACCAGCTGAGAAATGTTAGAGAACGTCTGGCAAAAAACCTGGTAGAGAAAGGTGTCCTCACCACGGAGAAACAGAACTTCCTGCTCTTTGACATGACCACACATCCGCTCACCAACAACACCATTAAACAGGTATGGTGTGGGGGACGTTCACTGACTGTTTGTTGTGTCATCAAGTCGATTTAAGCTTCACAAGAAACGGGATTAAAAACGGATCAAATTAGTGTTGTCGGAGACTCTTGACCGAGAGGTAAAAACTTTACGATACAAGCACTATTTTTATGCTCGGTCTGCAAACACCCAGCTTTTATGAGAGCGAGGGTTACAGTCACAGCTCATTGTCTGCAAGTTTGACCTGCACTTGCGCAGTAACGGCTACATTGGATCAAAGTTCAGCAGAAATTAAAGTGCATGTTTTGTCTGCAACAGCATAAATACTGTACCTGCTATAATAATGCATTATATCACGTTTGTTCAAAAACTCAGAAATGACAAGCGAGATATAACGTGTTAAGGCTAGCTGTTTCTAAGGCCTATTGAAGGAGGCTGGGACACGGGCGGACACGGGTCTTGGGGTATGGGGTATAAAGCATTGTGTCGGTCGTGCATTGCGATTGGCTCAATTTCGGTGCCAAACCCCCAGAGATATGACGCGTTGATGACACGTGACCCAGCCTCCGTCAATAGGCCTTGGCTGTTTCCCCCTGCTTGTAGTCTTTATGCTAAGATAAGCTAAGCTAAGCTAAGCTTATGGTCTGCTGGCTGTGGCTTCACATTTAACCAACAGACATGAGAAGGCGAATAAGTGTATTTCACAACATGGTGAAGTGCTCCTATTAATGATGTTTTTTCTAGTTCCTTCACCTAGTTGAATGTACAGTGTGTTATTACTGCTCGATCATAACAAAATTCATAATCACAATTATTTTGGTCGATATTGACATCCCGATTGTTTAACAAGATTTCTAATTGAAAACATCACGCATTTTAAAAACAACATTTTGTAGCCTACATTTTCAAGTTAAATGCATCATTCTGGTGCACTTTGAGAGCTAAACTAAGAGGCTAGATCTATGAAGAACTTTGTGCTCTTGTAAACAATTTTGAGCCCTTGTGAACAACTTAATCCTAGACATTGCGGCACAATAATCGCTTTATCTTGTTTTCATAATCGTTCCCAAATCATAATTGAAATTTGATTAATGGCACAGCCCTACAGTACGTCATGCATATGATGGCTATAAAACACGTGTTAATATTATTGCCTACAGCGCCTCGTCAAGAAGGTCCAGGAGTCCGTTTTGGAGAAGTGGGTCAACGACCCTCACCGCATGGACAAGCGGGTCCTGTCCCTGATCCTCCTGGCCCACTCATCCGACGTTCTCGAGAATGCCTTCGCCCCACTCCAAGACGACCAGTACGACCTGGGCATGAAGAGAGTCCACACCCTGCTGGAGCTGGAGCCGGAGAAAGAGAGCACAAAGCCCAACGTCAACGAACTCATGTGGGCCGTGGTGGCCGCGTTCACTAAATGAAAAAAACACCTGATTGGTTGGACTGGAAGATCTGGCTATGGTCTGTGTTATTTAATTGGTTGAAGGACTTCACTTAATGAGACGGACTTCACTCTAATGAGACAATCTATTTCGGTTGGGGAGCCTGTTTGTACATCTGTTCCGGATGACATTTCGGTGGCAGTCCATGTTAACCCAGTGCAATCCGATTGGTGGTGGGCTTCACCAAGTAACATTTTGGTTGGTTGGATTGGTCTCTAAATGAAAAAAAACGACTGGCTGCTTTCACACAGTGAGGTATATTATCTGCTGCTGCGAGGCTGGATATACTTAGAAAACGTCAACACTACGAACAGATGGGTTTCTGTTAAATGTTAGATGACATCAAAGAACAAAAGCAGTTGGCAGCAGTAGTCATGGTGAATATGAAGATTTTTGACTGGGGCCAAGTTTCCCTTTCTTCACTAAAGGAAACATCATCTCCACATTACTACAAGATGTGGCCAGAATCAAATCCTGGTCTCGTCTCCATTCTCTCCCACATGCTTTTATGCAAGGATAACGGATAGCACATCTCACTGCTATTGATGCTCTTTGCACTCGTGCAGGTCTCCTGCTTCCACCTGTTCATTCCCACTTGTGTTGGGAGTACATGCTTTAGGGTTACTGTTAGAATAGACTACCTGAATGTTTACTCATTAAATCCTCTTTTCCTCCTTTCTTCCTCATTGCATTTTGAGGAGGAGATGCCTGCATCATTACTGGGTAATTTGACCCCTCATAGACTCTAACCCTAAATGAAGAATTAAACCCGGAGTCTAACAAACCTCTTTATCTTATTAGTTGCAATGGGTCCATTCTGTGTTTATATAGAATGAGACTAGTCTTCCACTTCTATTTATGTTGCTAATCGATGCCTGGAGTAGTCTGCCATTTATCAACTGTTTTGCACAGCCAATAGCCCCCGTAGGTAGGACCGTATTTATAGGGATTTCTTTCTTGGGTTGAGTATACTTGAGAAGATGAGATTGAAAATTATGAACCATAGCAATCATTGCTAAAAAAAGAAAGATCTCACTTATTTTGTCTACAGATATTGATCTTTATGAATCTTTTAAAATCATTCCTCTGGGCATATAATAAAAAAAAATGTGCTCATATTTTTAAGTGTGAGATGTAAAAACAAACTGATTTGTGAACAGCCTACACAAGAATTTACAGTGTGATCATCAGTGGCTGCTTATACAAAGGGGGTGGGGAAATGTTAGCCAAAGTGGCTAGTTTAAATTCAGAAAATGTTAAACGGTTAGTTCAGCCAAATCATTTTAAAATCACATTTTCTCACTTAACACTAGTGGTATCTAGCCATGGAGGTTTTAGTTAGGTTTTGAAATATGTCTCAAAGACATTCGCCTCTATCTTAACACAATGACGGTAAATTGAATTTACTTTTAAGATGCTCGTCAGCAGTAAAAAATTCAGTATCTCTTTGTGGAGTTTCCCATTAATCCACAATCTTTACTGTGAACTGTTTTCTTTACTGTGCGCTAAAGAGGTCCCTATAGAAATGTGTTACCAGCAAGTTCTAGGGATTCACTAGATACCAACAGATGTAAGTGAGACAATGTGTATTTTGTAATTTTGGCTGAACCAACCCTTTTTTAAGTTTCCCTTTTGCAATATATTGTATCTCTCAGTTTGTATGTCATGTCATAATTCGCTGTTCTTTCTATCTGGTAGGCCCACGCGGGCATGTTCTTTTGTTTCTTACATGCTGGTGACGGGAGGGTTGCTTGGGCCCCAGATGAATCCTTGTTTAAGACTGAAACTGTTCCAACAACATGCAATCTATTGGAACAAAACCCATCTCCAGTTCAGTGCAGATGTGGGAACGCTTCTGTTTCAATATGAAATGATGACATCATTCTGGTCTAATGAGTGTGATCTGTGTATGAAGATACATCACCTATTGTTTCATGGCATACTTAGTTCTGTCTTGATTTTTTTTTTTTTTTTTAATCTACCAACAAAATACCAATAGGTATGAAGAAGTGTTGAGATCCGTTTACAGCGAAGAGACCATGCATGCTATCGGTGGAGGGCTGGGGTACTTGTGGATGTAGCTACAGAGGAAAGGCTTGTATGTAATTATTAGTCATTTTATGTGTACGATCTAATGGAATTCAATGAAAGGGATCTTCTCTCCTATCCTCTATAATTCTGTATGCTTTTGTATTACCACACAAAATAAAGTAAGGATCCTTTAAGTGCCTGAATTTAGCACTGTTTTGCTGTTGTTGTTTTTATTCCATATATATATGTATAGTGTATATACTGAACTGTATACACTTATGGATTTAATTAATCCGTGTTTGATTTAGTTTTCTCCCATTTGATCTGTTAAATAGTCCCATAAATCATCAAACATACAGGTAGTTATTAATGTCAGGTTCTTAGTGTGATGTTTTATCAGATTCATTTAGTGCTGAAATTATGGATCAGTCAATTGGCAGAAAAATAACGATTTTGATAATTGATTTATTGTAAAGTTATTTTTTTTTAATGTGAGGATTTGCTTCTTTTTAAATCACTGTAAACTGAATATGTTTGGGGCTTTAGACAGTTAGATAGAACAAGCAGTTTGAGGGTGTTACTCTAAGATTTGGGAAATTATGATGGCTATTTATGATTTAAAGATTAATTAGAGAAATAATCTACATTAAATGCTTTGGGAAATACGGATTATTCCTTATTTCATGGGCTATTTGGGGATTTATACATTATTATTACACACATATACAGTATACAGTATCTATAAATATAATGAACCATTGGAATATTGATTTGGAGGTTGATTACCATGGCAACGGTCGAAGAGTGTGATATCTGCATTTTCTTATCGGTTTGATTAGGACGCATCCTGGAGATTTCAGAGTGGTGCTGGGTGTGAATTTAACATTCTGGCTCATATCGCAACATATTCCAGAAGTCTGCAATGCAAAACATTTCCCACATTCATCCCATATGTCCTAAAATGTCAAACTATTCCTTTCAGAAAGCCTCACATTCATCAGCATTCACCACTATAGTACAGATGACCAGATACAAGACTTATTGAATATGCACCTTTAATCAGCAACTCATGAAATAATTCCCATTAAAAAAGAGTCTATAAAGTAACTGAGTCTCATACTTCAGTTAACGTAAATGTGACAGGCTGATAGAGCCTAACATGTTCATATATACAGAAGTATGTATAGTACAGAGTACATGTGATAATCAGCATCATACAGCAGATATCTTCCATCCAGATGTTCCACTTTGGTTCCAGTCACCCGTGGGTCTGAATCGTTTTGGATCAACAGAATCCCACACATGTGGCTTTCTTTCTCTGCAGAGCTCCAGTCCACTGACAGTCCACATCCAGCGTCTTCATCAGGTGGTTTCCACAAGCTTACACTTCCCACTTGAGAGTTGTGATGAGTCCGTATCCAAGACTCTGCTGCTTTGGCTCTGTATTACATCCAGTTTAGAAAAAATCCAATTCCTCTTCCGTGTGCTTTGACGTCACGTCTCACTTGATTTTGGTAACAGTCTTGTAGTTCTTGATCAGTATTTCCAGCAGTTTGTATCTCCAGTTAAGCCCGTCTCCAACCTGACGCAACTCATGTGCGCAGTGATCAATTGTGGCAGTGAGATCTGAGGGGCAAAAGATACGTAGGTTGAGTATCCATGATCTAATACACATGTGAATGTTAATTAAAACCAGGTTAAGTTCAAAGAAAATCGTCTTACCGTGGCGAGCCATTCTCATAATTCTTCTGCCTGTTCGTAAAAGAGAAGAGCAGCTTTAAAGGTTCAGTTTTTCTTCTCCCTCGGTGCCTATAAAAGCGGAGCAGTTGTGGCTTGACAAGAAGGAACAGGTTTTGAACTATTGATAGCAGGTCACAGCTTAAATACTGCCGGGTGACGTAAGAGGAATCCCCGTCAGCTGCAGCCAAGTTCCTCCCACTTTGAGATCTGTTTACAATATAGCTATGAGGCTCCTTTATCATACCAAACATGTACCTGTTGTACACCTTGTAGTACAATAACACATACCTGTGGTGTTTGTACCAACATGCTGACATGAGTCCATATGCACATACTGAATAAATTCAATCATGATGAAGTGATTTAGCCACATTAGGAGATTAATTAAACACACATAGACTTATAATGTGTTGAATGAGGTCACGAGTATAGGAGGTAAAAACAACTCTCCGGCTGTAGTGCGTCACAAGAAGTAAGATTTCAACATGACAGTCCACGCTGTTCAACAGATAGAGGCTGGATTTCTAACAACAAACTCACACTTATATAATCCCACCATAAAGATTTATTGTGTGAACGCACAACACCAGTTGAGGATCAGTGGCTGTTTTTGTGTCCTAATGGGCTGATAGTGATAAGATACTTAGACACAGCGGTTGTTATTCAGTATGTGGAGCGAGGTCACAATATTAGGGTCATTTCAGGGATTATATAAACAGAAACAACATGTCATGTGATCAATAAATTAGTTTTATTCTACATCAAAACATGCTATATTAACACACCTCTTTAACATCTTTGTGCAACTGTAGAAACTTGAAGAACAACTTTCATTGATTGCATTCAGTCAACGTCAGAGAGGCATTTCATTCAACCACGCACAGTCTGTAATTAGGTCACGCACACCAGGGTGGTGACCTAAATACACCATGAGCTCACTGAAAGGTTTGTAATGTCAATTTGTAATGTCAAATATATATAAAATGCATTGCATTTCATTCAAACTCCTATGATTCTCCCCCAGAATATAAAACATATGGCGTGAAGTCTCAATACTCTGCTGCTGTACATTCATCATGAACATGTCAAGGCTTGCCTCGGAGAGATCTCCTTCCTCTTTGTAGAAATGGGGAAGTCCCAGCAAAACTACAGTCAGGTGATGTGACCGCTGCTAACACATAAGTTCCATTTAAGGAGAAGAAGTGAGGAGTGACAGAAATGACAGAAAGATGAGGAGGATTAGTTGTGAAAGGAACTTTTTGATGTACATATAAGGAGAAAAGAGACAAGAACATAAGTAGAAGTTAATCATTAAACCTGGAGGACATGAAGTGAATTTCGGATCCTTTACATAAGTAAACAAAATACAGAAATAATCAGCAACATGTACTTAACTGAAGTATCGAAAGTAGAAGTACATGTTCCGCAGAAAAAAAGTCCCCCTGTGACTGATATATTCCTAGGTGTTGCAATATTGATTTTGTTAATACTGATGCATAAATGCTTAAGCAGCATTTTACTGTTGTAGCTGGTTGCGATGGAGCTTAGTTTGGTGTTCTAGTGGTTCCCAACATGGGGGACAATTTGACCTCTTTGTGGCTCAATCTGTTATTTAATTGAAACCACCTGAGAAGTTTATGGAGGAAATGTCTCTTTGGTGGAACTGCTAACAACCCATAGACATCTGAAATGTAGCAAGGGGCCCCAACCAGTCACTGTACCCAAAAAGATTAGGAACCACTGGTTTAAAGCTTCAGTAGGCAGAATGTTTTTGGCATCATTGGGTAAAAAATTACATAATAACCTTTCAGCATATTTTAATTTGACTCAACCAAAAGTATTTTTTTATTTTTTTAGACTTTACATATTAATGTTACGATGGAGTATTAGAGCCACGTTGAGGGGAAAAAAAATCAGAGATTTTGAAAATAAAGTCATAACTTTACGAGAAAAAAGTTGTAATATTACGAGAATAAAGTCATAACTTTACAAGAAAAAAAGTAATTTCCTCTTTCACAGAAGAGGCAGTTTCCCCATCAGGTCTGTGTGGTTCTTTCTTCAGAATAAACGCAGTTTTGTGCACAATCTTTTCAAGGTGCTGATACTGATGATAATGTGGTACTGATGTGCCAAAAGATGAAGATGAATTTCATTATTTGTGAAACCTAAACTAACTATAACTTCACAAGAGGCTCCACGTTCCTCATTTTCACTCTATTTCCACTCTAAAATAACACAAAAAAATTACTAATTTACAATATTATGACTTTATTCTCACAATATTACGACTTGTTTTCTCGTAATATTATGACTTTATTCTCGAAATCTCAGATTTATTTATTTTTCCCCAATGTGGCCCTAATACTTCGACATACAATGTAATTCTTGGTATAATGTGAATATTGTCTGTTACTCTATTATGGCATTTGTTTTGCAGTTTAATTCTGGAAGTGCCAATTGCACCTTATTCTTAGGATGGGTTAAATGCAAAGGTCAAATTTCATGTGTGTATATGATGATAAAAAAAATTAAGTTAAAAGATTACAGTCATTGAAAACTTTAGTTGTACACACTCTTTTTCATTCAATGTTTATACACTTAAAGGAGCCTTATGACTGTCACGTTTTTATGATCAGGAATATGCCAGTTCAAACTAATCTGTCAAACCCGTCAAACCTGCAGTAGTAGGAATGTTTTTGGCATCATTGGACAAAAATTAATAATAACCTTTCAGCATATTGTAATTCAAGTGTTCTGAGAGAAAACTAAACTCCTGCACCTCCTCATGAGTCTGTTTGCAGGCTTTAAAAAAACTAGCCCGTGACGGGAGACTTTAGCCAATCACAAGTCATTTCAGAGAGAGAGAGCGCTCCTA
Organism: Sebastes fasciatus; assembly: GCF_043250625.1. NCBI lineage: Eukaryota > Metazoa > Chordata > Actinopteri > Perciformes > Sebastidae > Sebastes > Sebastes fasciatus. Next base: position 14,345,680 of record NC_133813.1, read on the forward strand.
TTGGCTGTGCTCCGGCTGGTGGGCGGTGCTTGGTATTTCCTCAACTGATCTCAACATGGCTGCTGGGTCACAAACTTTCTCATTTTACAGCTAAACAGTACACTACAAGATGTTTCTGAAAACATTTTAAGGAGAGAAATAGGCATTAAAGTAACAGAATATTGATTCATATTTGAGCAGTGCTGCCTAGTTTGACCGTTTGATCGGAGTTCACGAGTGATTGACAGCCGGCTCATAGATGGCAGCTGGACGGCAGACTCCAGATCAGCTCTGATTGGTTGTTTTCCTCCGGTCTGTGAAATCTTGCATATGCCATTAGGAGCGCCGGAGGACACCGAAGGACACAGAGACACATGATACCTGTCTCATGCACTACTGTCAGGATATAATGACCGTTTTATAAATGTAATCATATTTGCTCCATTCCTACCCACTGCAGCTTTAATCTTTAACAATGCAGGTGTGTAATAAGTTTATAGTATATATAATTTGGGTAAAGATAACTATTAGCTGTAGTAGAGTAAAAAGTGCAATATTTCCAATACAATGATGCAGTTGAGTAGAAGTATGAAGCAACATAAAATGGAAATACTCAAGTTCACAATCTAGTTCAGTGCATAATGATCACATGGTTGCAAAAGGCGTGGGCCTCTCCAGCCGCTGATAACAGTGTTATAAAACGTCTTGTCCGTCTTTTATTGCCACATCCTGAAGGTAGTATACAGAAAGAGAGAGACAGAGGGTGTTTTCTATATAACTGTACTATGAACATGCTTATCAGAGTTACTGTACCTACACAACGTTTAGTCATGTAATTCTGGATGTCAACAAACTTTGTGTTGTTGCTGTAATGAAAATATCTTGTACAAGATGTCTCTGGAAATAAATGACCTCATGCTTATAAAACATTAAAACTATAATAATATTTGTCATTTAACAGGCTTGACAGGTTAATTTACACTGGCATATTCCTGATCATAAAAACATGACAGCTCCTTTAAACACTGAATGAAAAAGAGTGTGTACAACTAAAGTTTTCAATGACTGTAATCTTTTAACTTTATTTTTTTTATCATCATATACACAAATGAAATTTGAGCTCTTCATTTAACCCATCCTAAGGATAGGGTGCAATTGGCACTTGCATAATTAAACTGCAAAACAAATGCCATAATAGAGTCACAGACAATATTTATATGTTTTTAGAATTACATTGACATATAAAGTCTAATTTTTTTTTTAATGGTAATTTCAAGTAATTTTAGTTAATAATTGTATAGGTTTTAAGAATTTTGGGTCTTGGGTCAGCTTAAATAAACGGCTTTTTATGTATATGTACATGGTTTATTAGAAATACAGTAGTGACTACTGTATTTCTAATAAACCATGTACATACCTCCATCAATCAACAGATGGCAGCACACTCAAAATCAATGTCTATCTGTCTATCTATCTATCTATCTATCTATCTATCTATCTATCTATCTATCTATCTATCTATCTATCTCTGCAATAACAGATAAACATAAGCTATATAAGAAGAAAAAGAGGAAACAAAGTGCCAGGGAATGCAACTACAACGTTACACACATAATTGAGTATGTCGGAGGAGGGAAATATAAATACCATTAGATAAAAATGGTAATTTCAATTGATTTCAGCCTATAATTTTATAGGTTTTAAGAATTGTTTGGGTCTTGGGTCAGTTTAAATAAAAGAGTTGGAGTATAACTGAGTAAAGTTTTCTACATTTTAGGTAATGGAATATGCAGAAAATTATAAATATTTGAATTAAAATAAACATTCTTGTTAAATGAATTGTTTAAAAAAAAAAAATTAAATATCACTGCCATATAGCATGACCATTTGACCAGTTTTCTAGATAAAATAATAATAATAATAAAAATACAAAAATAAAGTAATTACTGTGTAAATATTTAGCTTTAATGAAAAATAATAAAAACATTTTCTTTGTTTATTTCTCAGAAAACATTGGAATAATTACAATTTAGTTTAAATCTTTCAAGAGCAGGCTTTAGAGTGTGTAGCTTATTCTAGAAACATATTTTGAATTAAACCTCTTTAAAGTTATTATTGATACATTATAATATATATTATATTTTATAGATATTTAAATCAATATCCTCGTCACAAACACTAACCATACAGGTCCACGCAACACACACACACACACGCACATTGTCTTTTTTAAAATATATTTACTGTATTGTTATTGTTGTTATTATATATATCTTGTCCTAATTGTTTGTTATCACTATTATGTAGTCATATTATTTCTTTATAGTAATCTTGTCTCTAGGTGGAGGCTTCAGATAAGCCCATTGGGTTTTATTATTATTAGTTATTATTCATTTATTTCTTTTTGTTATGTTGTATAGTCTTAAATTGTGCAAAATAAATAAATAAACAAATAAACAAATAAACATTACTTGTCTGATATTATACATTTTTTCCCAATTCAAGTCACTGAAAACTATGGCCCTCAGACCTGTGGTATTAACATGTGTCCTGAGTGGACAGCTCCAGGTACAGGTGGGAGCCATGCACTCTGACGCATGCGCAGTAATGATCAGAATGAGCTTTTATTTATCCTTACTGCGCATGCGTCATCTGACAGGTTGCCCAGCCCACTCTGTTGCTTTAACAACCAAACAGCCTCAGAGACTCTCAGTCAGTCTGCTAACAGACCTGGAGGTCCTCTCCTGTTGCTCCTGCTCATCTAACAGCTATGAAAAACCTCCATTTCAAGGATTCCTTCTGGGTGAGTTTCTAGAGCTGAGGTTTGACTTTATTTATACATTATTATTTTTTAATAATATATAAAATCTTGTAAATTCAATCATGAAGAGGATGTGTTTTGCTAAGTTATCTGTGTATTTTTGACCTAATCAAATATGTTCCTCTTCCCAGCTCTTGGTAGGTGATTTATGCAGTTGTGGAAGAAGAATTCACATACTTTACTCAAGTAAAAGTATTAATACTACATTGTAGAAATACTCAGTTAAGCAAAAATACATGCAAGCAAAATATACTTAGAGTATCAAAAGTAGGCTTTAAAGCAGGAAAATGCCCCCTATAGTGTTATTATATATTACATTATTGGATTATTTTATTGCTGAATTAATGTGTAAGTTGCATTTTATTGTTGTAGTTTGCTGAGGTGGAGCTAGTTTGAATCTATACTGTTGAGGAGTTTAATCTATAGCAATGCATCATATTTTATATAAATGTGTTGTGGATGTAAAATCTTAATCTGCAAAGTATCTAGTGACTATAGATGTTGAATTTTAATGATTTATCTCATGATCCTGCTTAGAAAATTTCATACACACAAATCTAAATTTGCCAAATAATCCACTTGTTTAAAAGTTTTTTAATAGATTTTTATCATTTTAATGCAGTCTCTTATCTACAAACATGTAAATAAGAAAAGTTTGTCTACTCTACATCAATATAACCAATTATTTGGTGACCTGTCTACTATATCATTTTAAAATGCTGTCTATTTCTCTCTCTCTCTCTCTCTCTCTTTGTTTCTTTTTCTTCATCTCTCTAATGTTTATGACTCTAAAGTCCAGGATGTCTGACTTTGGACCATATATTTTCATAATAATGTTAAAAAAAGCAACTATATCTGTCAGATAAATGTAGTGAATTATATGCACAATATTCCCCCTGAAATGTAGTGGAGTAGAAGTATTAAGTAACATAGAATGGAAAGTAGTAGTAAAAGTAAACCTCAAATAAGGTACATTCCACCACTGGCTTTATGAAACATACATTTCCCTATAGGCTCTTTTATAATTGAATTACAGTTACATGGCTTCATATGTTTTATCGAGAAAGACAGTCAATAAGCTGCTGATTTTGACATCGACATTGCGAAGAGGATGATTATAGGCTGTTACCCTCAGCTTATCTAAATCATGGAGAAGTACAATTCAAAAACATCAATTTACTGTGTCAAAGACCTTAATGTTAACCTGTTTATTTATGTCTGCGTTGTCTTGGGAACTTCATTGTGAGAGTTTAGACAGAGATTAGACGGAGTCTGTCTGTCTCACAGAGTGGTAGTAGAGGTGGTGGTATGGTAGAAAACTAGATCCCTAAGGTCTGTTAGGTATCTGCTTTGAAGTAATAATATTCATACAAGGGCTGTCAATCAATTAAAATGTTTAATCAAGATTAATCGCACATTCTTTATCTGTTCAAAATGTACCTTAAAGGGAGATTTGTTAAGAGACTTATGTGTTAAAACGAATTTGCGTTAAAGCGTTAACTTTGGCAGCCCTAATTCATACAATGTAATATCTATGTATAAACTGGACATATAATCTAAACTAATACCCTCAACTGTACTACAATTTCTAAAACCGAAGAGGATGACCTGAATGAAATATTGTCCATTGTTGTTATTGACAGAACCTTGACCTGACCAGCACTGCTGGCTACGATGCTATCATCCAGTATCTCAATGATGGCAGGAGGACATGCAAGGAGGTGGAGGACTTCCTAAAGGCCAGGTAATGATCTACGTCAGAATCACAACAAGAACCAGCCATATTGGCCAAGTATGTGAACACATGCAAAAAAGAATCTGACTCTGGTTTTAAGTTGCTCTCAAAGTACACACACAGAGAACAATGTACAGGAAGATAGAAACAGACATATGGCTAAAAACAGGCAATAGGGCTGACAAAAGATAGGTAAAAATAAACTATTATGTACGTTACAAGTAGGTGAAAAATAGATGTATATATAAATATATATAAATGACCAACAGTACAAGTCAAGTGTTGTGTAGGTTAGGGCTGTCACAATATCAGATTTTCACTACATGATTATCATGGCCAAAAGAATTCATGATATTATTGTGACATCTATAGAAAATAATTTTTAAAAATCGGTCAAATTAATCTTTAACTTTGTTTATTGTTTTGTCTCTTGTTTTTTGGCAAATTAATTAAAATCATAAATAGGGAGATGTACATATAAAATGACTTAAGAGGAGCTGGATTATTTACACAATATTATCATGTGTGTGTTTTTAACATGATATCAATATTTCATTTTTATGTTGTCGGTTATCGTCAATACCGGTATATCGTGACACTCCTAGTGCAAAGGAATAAAAATAGACTGGCTAAGTATTAGATTACGTTATATACATGATGCGGGTGGTTATAATATATAATATTTATTTGTTAGTTCTGCTCCAGCCCAGTTCAGCAAGGTTGTACGCTAGCTCTAAATTACTGTCAGCTGTACTAGTTGTTATCATGTAATTACAGTATTAGGGCCAATATAGGTTAAGGCTGCAGAGACAAGAACAGTGTAACAAAACCATCTTGGTTCCACCATGGTTCTCTTGGTGGTTCAATAAACTGTATTTGTGTAGCAGTGAATACAAAATTTTATAGCAAATACAGTTAATTGTTAAAGTGAAAGGTTTGAGTCAGATGAGGAGAGTGAGTTGGAAATGAAAGCTGAGACAGAGAGGAGGAACACAAACTGTAGAGTCATTATTGTAGGAAATTCTCAGGTTTATTAGTGAGAGGAGGAGCGGAGTAAGTTATCAAGTTATAAAGCATGTAGTTGAACTCGGAGCAAAGACCGAAGTGAAATAGGATTAAATGTCTGTTTGCGAGGCTGACGTTGCTCAGGAGTTCACAATCAGACGCACCGTAAAGCATAAACTTTAGTGACAATAAAGTAAAACCTGAGAGAAGGAGCAACATGAGTTCCACTGACAGTATGAAGAAAGGCATGCACAAGCTCTTGATTTTCTCATTACAGAACAGTTATGAAATGTATTACAGAAATGGATTCAGTGGTGCAGCCTTCTGCCAATTCAAGGAAACAATTACTAGTATTAGTGACACATAATTTGCTTGCAATAGCTTACAATGTTGTGGTATAAAAAGCTGCTGTATATAAACCTGCAATTATGCCACAACTTTTGTTCTGATTGGTCAAAAGTTTTGAAATTTGGTATAGACATACTTTGGGCAAGTATCTAACGGTACAACTTTGACATTTTTAGATCACATGAAAATTCACACTTTTACTAATAGTCAATGTCAGGATTTTTTTCGTTACACTGTATATGTGTACATATCTTTGATATTCAACTTGTTATGAGTTCATAGATACCCAATACTTGATTGTGCTCCTTGTAGTTTCTGAGAGACATTTTCATCATCATAGTCTATTGCAAAACCATTAGTCCCATCGTGTGCCCAAAGACGAGATATATTATGATAATAAAAACTCACTTTTCAGCCAAACGGTTTGACCGATTTTGAAAATTTCTTAACATTTGTGTTTAGGCCAGCCCAAAGAACTATCCATTTAAAATCTGGTTAAATGCACAACTTTTTACACAACAAAATGATTATTGCTTACAGTTGATTGCATTTGACATGAACAGCCACACTTGAATATGAATGGTACAGTAATATTCTGATGTGGAAACGTTTTCCTACTGTTAAAGTACCAGCATTTATTCCTGCACACTGTTGCGTTGTGGTAGACCAGTGGGAATTCATTCTTTTTAGAGGATGAACAGAAAAGGTGTTTCTAACTTACAGTACTGTACTGTAGCTTGATGCCTTTATAACAACTAATGTGTTGTGTAACATCATCTGCATATATAGATATATATAATGGAGTCATACAAAGTTTGACATTTGAATTTAGATTTCCTCCTTCCTCATGTGATAAGTAATCGCACACACACACACACACACACACTGATATCCACCCACGCACACACACACACACACACACACCAGTTGGCAGCTAGTGCCATTAACTTAATTTGCTTATTGATTGCAGTACAGGTATAATAAAACACACAGCTCAGGACACAGCAAATGAGGATATTACATAATAACGTAACTGAAAGTTTCCTCATGTAAGAATGAAAATTTCTTTTAAAACCACAACAGTTTCCAAAATAGTGCAACACACTTCTCTCAAAGCCACATTCACACACTCACACACAAAACAGTATGAACAAATGCTAGAAATAGTATGTGGTGTGATATAAAGTAAGTAGGGCTTTCTGTTCAAAATGTACCTTAAAGGGAGATTTGTCAAGTATTTTACACTCTTATCAACATGGGAGTGGGCAAAGCTGATCACTTTATGCAAATGTATGTATATATTTATTATTGGAAATCAATTAACAACACAAAACAATGACAAATATTGTCAAGAAACCCTCACAGGTACTGCATTTAGCATAAAAATATGCTCAAATCATAACATGGCAAACTGCAGCCCAACAGGCAACAACAGCTGTCAGTGTGTCAGTGTGCTGACTTGACTATGACTTGCCCAAAACTGCATGTGATTATCATAAAGTGGGCATGTCTGTAAAGGGGAGACTCGTAGGTACCTGTAGAACCCATTTTCAGTCACATATCTGGAGGTCAGAGGTCAAGGGACACCTTTGAAAATGGCCATGCTAGTTTTTCCTATTATGTTTCCTATTATGTTTTCTAGTTTCTTATGATGCCAGTATCTTCACTCTAGCTTTAAAGCTGAGACCGCTACAGCCTAAAAATTGCAAGTTGCATTATTGCATTAAAGAAATGAGTGGCGATAAAACAAATTTGACCTAAAAAATGATCAAATTTACAGAAGCTTTGGATCAGTGGCTGCTGCTACATGTGTGCTGTGTGTCCTATCACAATACGAGTATATTCATAAATGGAGTCACTTGTGCAGAAATGCATGTGTACATTTGCTCCAAATAGTATGCAAACACAGGTGCAGTTACACAGAAAGCCCTTGTTGTGTACTCTGTAAATTGTTATGAGTTTCTGTGGAGTTCCTGATGATCCAATCTCAATAAAATGATAGGGAATTCACATCCTGGTTTCCTTGTTGCCCTGTCTTTTTCCATACATGTATGAATGCTTTTGATTGTAACTCACATTTTACCAGGCAGTAAGGTTAATCTGTACTGTAATTCCATGTAATTCATCTATGTCAATATAAATTTAGGCCTGTCATAAACTCATATTTGTCGTGAATTTATGGCGTCTGTTTCTAAAAATGTCCACCGGTTGATAGTGATGACCAAGCTGTGTATGTAAACTAGTCATAAAGCATCACTGATGTGAATTAAGTTGCAGTTTTTTTCTTTCAGGGCGTCGGTTGAAGAGAAGTACGCCAAAGATCTCCTTGGTTTGTCCAAGAAGGTGTGTGGACACAATGAGATGAAGTAAGTAACCTCCGTGTTGAGATGCTGTTATTATGTGTTTGACCACATCTATTTACAGCGAGCCTCAGAGAGTGAAATGAATGCGTCTGTCTCTGCGGAGCTGACGTTATTAGTTTGGATGCAGAAAGAGAGCGTGGGATCATTTTAACTCTGTGGTTCATAGTTTAAAGTGGAAATGAGGGTTGCATTATGTTGCTGCAATTTTCTTAATAATGTTTTAGTTGGTCAAATGTGCGTCTGTGTTTCTGCATCAGCAGGTCTAGTTCCCATTCTTTCAGCGGTCGGTCACACGATCAGTGTGACTTTGTTTCTGTTTCTGAAGAGGAAGGAGGACTAATGGGGGAGGGGGAAAAAGGGAACATTAGTTATGTAATAAAACCATAGTGGTTTATTAATAATCCTTTCTATTAAAGGTGTGTTTTTTTGTAAACAAACAAAAGTTATGTTAACATTCAGTGTTTCTAACCAAAAGGCACTGTGGGGATTCTTGATTAAAGTTTCTGGAGGTCTTGAAAAGTCAATGGTATTTGAAGGTATTTTAAAGTCTTGGTTAATCTATAAATCGCACTGCAAAAAAGTGATACAATAATGGCTAATTGTAGGCCTCATCAACCCTGCTGGGTTTTCTCCATACTTTGGTCAGTATGACAATCAGACAGGTATTTAATTTAACTGGGTGAACCCTGCAGAAACCCTGCTTACAAAGGTGGTGAAACAACTCCTCCAGTTGGGCGAGACACTGAACCCCAAACTGCTCCTGAAGGTTGAGCCATCGGTGTGGGAATGAATATTTAGAGAACATCCTAATGGGCAGGTTGGCACCTTGCATGGCAGCCTCTGCCATCAGTGTATGAATGTGTGTGTGAATGAGTGAATGCTGACATGTAGTGTAAAGCGCTTTGATTGGTCGGAAGACTAGAAAGGCGTTATATAAATGCAAGTCCATTTACCATTAATCTTCTTTTCTTTTGCTTTTTAAGCACATTAAAAAGATCCCTGGACATGTTCAAGTTACGTAAGTGCTTAACACTTTTGAGTCTCAACAACAACACCTCCTTTCAGCCGCCATTATTTACTGTTTGTTTCGGTTTTCTTTTTTTGTGTAGCTCAGAATGTAAACCATGTTTTTTTACGCTTGCAGAGACCGAACATGTGAGTTTATCACACTTACAACTGGCACAGAGCATGAGGGAGGAGGCCAAGAAACTGGAAGAATTCAGAGAAAAGCAAAAAGAAGCGAGGAAAAAGGTCAGCGGTTTCTTCAGCACTGTGATGCACCGAGGTGACCGCGGCATTTTCGCAAGTTGTTGACCAGATACGACCTTGTCGTTTCAGATGGAGCAACAGATGGATGCTCTCCATAAACAGAAGTCGTCGCAGTTCAAGAAGACAATGGATGTAAGTAAAAATTAGTTAATTATTTACAGGCTCATAATGGAATAAATTACTTCAAGGGCACTGTCAGACTTTCCCTCAGGAACTTTTGTTTCTTTTCCTTATAATGTGTTACTGATAAGCTGAGTTTGGCTGTGTTGATAATACACAGCCAAAACACTCTAACTTAAAAAGTGTAAAAGTGATAGTTCCAAGCTTATTTTAGTCACTTCATGATTCATATCAGGAGTTTCAGTTTTGTTGTGAAAACTGAAAATGTCGGTCTTATCCCGTCTCTGTTCCTTCCTCTTTGGTGGGGGAAGCTGTGTTGACCAGTCTGGGAAGTGAACCACCGTTGGTCATTTGATACCATCAAAATCTTCGCCGAAAGAAGAAGTACTTGTCATGCATTTGAAATGAAAAGAAACATTAGCCCAGAGCTGCAGAACACAATGAATCCACTGACAAACTTCCAGTCCAGCTCTGTCAGTGCTGCTGCATTTCTGTACAACATGTTTCTACCTTTTACATCATCTGTGGTGATAAACAGTTTACATTGCGTTACTATAATACTAACTGTGGTGCTGCCACCCCCCCCAGTCAAAGAAGACATACGAGCAGAAGTGCCGAGAAAAAGAAGAAGCAGATCAGAACGTGAATCGAAACACCAACACCAACAACACCAAGCACATAGAGAAGGTAAGAAAGATTCATGTATTAAGACAAAGGATCAAATATAACCTTTGAATTTACATGAAGGTTGTGTCTTGAGACTATTTCCGTCCATATTCATGTAAAAGAATTACAAACATTAACTGGCTCCAGCTTCTCAGGTGTGTGGATTTGCTACTTTTCTTTGTTGTATATCATTGTTAGTTGAAAACAAGCACTTTAAAGACATCACGTTGGGCTCTATGCACTACATACCCAATATGTGTACTATTATCATTCATCATACTGTTTTGCAAAATCTGATCTGAGATCTGCAAAAACTCTCACAGGACTCGCAGGCCGACGACCTATCCTAACCTTAACTACTGGAGATCAATGCCTGACCGTAACCATCTCGCGAGAGTTTCCCCAAATCGCGGGTTCCCTTCTAGATACTGCATCGTCACTTGAGAGCCTCCTTGCAGGTTGGAGACGTTTACCATACCACCCGTACCGTTATTGACGTTGCAGAGCCGCCAGTCAACGTCTGTTATGAACGTTGTCATTACTACGACATTGCATTGTGGGATATTCATGCCGGCGTAGTTTCCAGCATTGCATACTGTAATAATTGAAATACAATTGTAGCACTATTGCTTTCATACTAAGGTTTTGGACATACTAAAAAAATCTCACTATTTTATCGTTGGCTACTAAATAGCATGTTAATATGGACTTTCAGATACAACCTAAATAATGTAAAGATTATCAAAAATAATTAAAGTTGTATTCCTAAAGAGGATATAAAACCCATATAAAAGAACATAGCAGCAATGGAAAGCTTATATACACATCAGTAGTGCTGTTCACACACTGCCAGAAGAAATTAATAAGATCTTAGGTTGCAGATACTTTTATAAAAACAGTGATTGAACAATTCATGCGTTTGTCTCTGTGCCTCAGACTTCCTCTATCTGCTGTGTGGTAGATCTTGTGTCTGAGTGGCACAACATTGACAAGGCTCATGTGACCTTATGTGCAGTCATTTCTGGATTTGTTATTTGTTATGTGTCAGCCTTTGGCCCCGTTAAGACCTGGCATGCATGGTGAGGTCTGAACAGGACCTTACACCAACTGTTGAAGACTTAGTACTTGTGTTCTTTCTTCATCATCTTTCAGCTCTACTCAAAAGCACAGCAAGCAAAACAGAATGCAGAAGAAGCAGGTAAGTTTACAAAAAATACCCTGCTCCAGTGTGTTTGGGTCTTTATCCTGTTTATACTGATGTATTTGTTCGATTGGCAGACAGGTTATACCATCAGAGTGTGACCACGGTGGGCAAGGTTAGAGATGAATGGCAGAAGGAACATGTCAACGCCTGTGAGGTGAGACTGTTTGGTTAGATTCCAAACGTTTGAATTTAACACACACATCATATAAATGAGCTAAATGCTTCTGTTATGTTTTCCTTCACAGATGTTTGAGAAACAGGCAATGGAGCGCATTAACTTTCTGAGAAACACAATCTGGACTCACCTCAACCAGCTATCCCAGCAGTGTGTGACCACTGATGAGGTAAGGCCCACAGTTACTGTTTAGGTGACCCAATTGGACATGAGGTAACCAGAATTAGGGACCGCGAGCCACATATATCCACCAAAAAAGGACTTTATTCTAATTGAACTTCCCCTTTAATCATCAAGTGGTGTATCTGCATGAAATACACAAAACTACTACTTATGTCAGTGTTGTATTTACAGCTTGTTCTGCTGCCCCTAGTGGCCAAATTCATGCAGATTTAAAATCATCTGTCTTAAATGCACTCTAACCTTGTTTTACTGTCACTCTGTATTTCTGTGTGTGTGTGTGTGTATGTGTGTACATAGCTGTATGAGGAAGTTAGGAAGTCACTGGAGCAGTGTGATGTCCAGGAGGATATTGAACACCTTATAAACCTCAGACAGACCGGCGACAAACCACCAGGTATGATATCAGGAATACTGTGTTGTTAACAATTAACCCGTGCTGGAGTGCTGAATACACATACAGAGAGAGTTAGTTAGTTATCAGACAACACACTAACATGCACTGTTTGATCAGTTGCCAGTGTGTGAACAATACTGACTTTATTAACAGCTCCAGTTGTGTATGAGAACTTCTACAGTGGTCAGAGGCCTCCAGCTGGAGCTCCACCCTCTCGACTGCCTCCACCAGTCAGCAGGTAAACAATCCACCCATCCTACCATTTAGTATTTCAACCACTTCTTCAACCATATTTTAATCACACTTACTGACTCACTGTTTACCGTGTTTTGTGAATTTGCAGGAGGGGGCCATTACCTGATCCAACAACCAACAGCAGAGGTGTGTTTTTCTTTTAATGGGAGACATCACAGGCAAAAACATTGGGTTTTTTTGTGCACTGGTCAATTTTGAGAGTTTGGGCTATTTTGCTTCCATAACATGTCTTCTTTTAGACTAGTGGAGAGAAAACTATGGAGGACGGAACCTGCTAAAAATAAAAAATAAATGAATAAATAAATGACTTGATAAATAAATGTCATTAGATGTAGCAAAATGAATATATAAATAATAAATAAATAAATGTATAATATGAAAAAATCAATAATAAATGCAAAAATCAATAAATCAATAAATAAAAAATGGATAAAAATTAATGAATGAATAAATAAATAAAAAAATGACTCGATAAATAAATATGTCATTAAATGTAGCAAAAGTAATATATAAATAATAAATAAATAAATGTATAATATGAATAAATAAATAATAAATGCAAAAATAAATAAATAAATAAATTAAAAAATGGATAAAAATTAATGAATGAATAAATAAATAAAAAAATTACTCAATAAATAAATGTCATTAAATGTAGCAAAAGTAATGTATAAAGAATCAATAGATGAATGTATAGTATGAATAAATAAAGAATAAATGCAAAAAATATATAAATAAATACATTTAAAAATGAATAAAAATGAATGAATGAATGAATGACTAAAAGGGAAATTTAAACAGAAGAGTAAATAAATAAGGGAATTAATACAAATTTAAATAAATAAAGATGCAAATTAAAACAGAAATATCAATTCATCACATTTTATCAATTAATTAATGGCTACATTTATTATTAATATTATTTTTACTATATTTACTGACACATTTATTTATTTATTTATCAAGTCATTTATTTATTTATTTTGGCAGGTTTCGTCCTGCATAGTAAACATCCAAAATACACATTTAGGTGTTTGTTTTACTAAATTTTTTCTTTTTGCATCTGTACATTTCTCCTAAATTCACCAAAAGTTCACATTAGATGATGCCTCATTTGCATAATTATAACATTTTAACAATGCTGATTCACTTCTGCTTTTCATACTTAACCACCTCATTGTTTCAATCTTTGCTTTGATTGCAGATGATACACTCTACTCAACAGTGCACGACCCCGGCTACAGTGTTATCCAATACTAACAAGCTGGAGAAGTTATTGTAGATCCTGTGCAGTGCTGGAGCTTTGTAACTGGACATGACGGCTACATCACTTCCTCCTTTGCGCAGAAATGTTCAGATGCTTCAAGATGGAATTATGAAATCCATCACTCCGTTTTTCTCAAAAACTGTAAAACTTATTAAACCTATCTCCTCCCACATTCTTTTGCTCAAACTTGCTCCGCTGCATCTTCAGACTGTCTTCCACAAACCATCCAGACAGATTGTGCATCAAGTGCATCAAAACGTTTTAGTGTTCAATGTTATTAGGGGCCGGGAAGCTATGCTTGTTTTTGTCAATATTATTATTGTTATTCATCTTCCTAGGAAATCTGCTTTCCCATGCATGAAAATAAACCAAACTTTGCACATAGGTCCAGTCTTATGCTAAACTAAACTAAGCACGATCTCTGTCTCTTTTTTTATCTCTGTCTTTTTTTTAAATGAGTCGGGAGGCCGACAGCAATGCCTAACTGTACTTTCAATGTTATCAAACGAAGAGAAATGTTCTCCCCTCGTCCTCAAATGGTTCTAAATCAATATTATGAAGCGAATGAATGAATGGAGCGGTACACAAGTTGAAGCAGCAGAAACAGCGGCGCTGTGTGTGTGTGTGTGTGTTTCACCTATCAGTGACGGTCATCCCTTCAAACCTGCACCATTCAATCTGAAGCTTCCGGTACTTTCAGAAAGTACTACCAGGCCCCTTATGGGGGGTAAAAAGCCCAGAGAGTTCCTCAAAAGGTTCTTAGTTCCGGGGGATAGTTCCTGGTGGAAACGGGACTTTAGTCTAGTTTGGTGCCTGCATTCAACCTGCTATTTTTTATTCATATAATATCTAAAGCAGTACTTTATTTTGACTTTCAACCATCACACAATGAAAGGTTCAAATAAAAACATGTGCAGCTTTATTTCCATCACATTTGGCAACATAATTTTCATTTTTTTTTCTCTCAAATTTCAGCATGTAGTTTTTGCTTTTCATATGACACAGTCCTCCTCAATGTGAGTAAGAGTTCCCGGTAACCATCAGTTCATCTTAAGGACTCCTACCACATCTGTCTGCAGGCGTTCGTCCTGAATACTTGTTCTGTCGATGGTGTAAGAAAAAGTTCTGGTATGCCGGTTCTTCAGGGGCAATCAGATCCTTTGGTGGTCCGATATCACTCTGATTTGATCAGATCCAGAATCAACTGGATGGTCCTCTCACCTAAAGCACACAGACAGGATCAGATCGGATCTATCAGCATCTTTCTCTCTTATTTCTATCTGCAGAGAGATTTGCTTTAAAACAGTATAGCCCCATAATATTAATATGCATGTGTATAGAAATGCAAATACATTATAATACTTAAGTATTATAGTGTATTTCATCATCATTTGATCTGACAGAGTACAGCCATGGACACATTGAACAAACGTGTTCATTCGTCATACTGTGATGTTTTTCGTTTACCTTCAAGATTCATTCTCGGGTTCTCCAGCTTCTTTTCAAGCAGAGAGTCCATCAGCTTCCTCAGGTGTTTGAAGATCACACCGATCCGTACGGGAGCCTTTAAGGACGAACAACATGGACTGAATTAAGTAAACCTGGAAGATCCATTTCGTTGCAAGGACACAAGTGCTGCTGCTACAGGAGGGGATAGAAGAGGAAAGGGAAGGGGCACGGTGAGCAACCCCGGTGACCTCTGACCTGGAAGTGGATCCAGCCGTCGAGTGTGATGAGCCTTTCTCTGTGCTGGATATCGATGTCACCTCCAAACAGCAGCATGGGGAAAGGAGGTATCAGGGTGGTGTCTCGTAGGTAGATCTTAGTGTATTTCACCTGTGGATAAACATTTATTAGCACCAGTGTGATTTAGAGATAAGCAGACACTCTTCACCCATACATACCTTCTCCTGGTACAGCAGCCAGCCGTGTGTCTGCAGGTTGCGGTTAACAGACGAGGGGTGGACCTGAGACTTGCCCTGGGGCGTCTCCACCGTGCAGACCACTCGCTCGAGCACATCCACAGAGGGGGTGCACAAGACCCGGGCCACGCTGTCGTAGAGCCCCGCCGTCAGCACGGCGTTCAGGACGGAGATCTGCTGCTTGGACAGCGCCGCGGCCGCCGCCGCCTGCAGCTTGGAGCGAGAGGACCAGAAACCCGCCTGCTCCATCATCCTCATCAGCTCGTGTTTCACACCCTGGATAGAAGATGGAGTCAAACACATGGGATCAGACAGGAGGTGGAAGAGAGAGATAATCTCAATGTAATGCATGTGCGTGTGTGCGTGTGTTACCTCTATTGTAATGAGAGCGGTGCGATTAAGGAAGTATTTTCTACAGTAGGACATTTCTGCTCTTTGTCCTTCAGTCTGTGAGTTCTTCCACCTAACAGTGTGACAGGTAACAGAGAGAAGAGAGCAGAGGGAGATATTGAGATGTCAAGATTTATAACTTCTAATATCAAAACATTTGTTTTGGCTCAGTTTGCATGGCTTTGATTCTCATTAAAAACATCTCAGTGACGTGAAATCAATATTTGTGTGTGATCAATCTGAGAGGCTCCTTAATGAGAAAACACAGTTTGTGTTTGACGTCAAGCCTTTAAAAGTCCATACCCCAGATATGCATTGTATATCGTCAGGTGATCAGAGTTGGCCAATGCCAGCGCGGCTTTGGCCAGGTTGGCTTCCTCCTTCCTGTTCATCGGCGTGGAGAAGGGAGACTTCTCTGAGATTGCTGCCGCGATGGTTGCCTGAAACAAATCTCTTATTAATATATAATAATGACATAATACAGTTAGTAAAATAAGATTCTGAGGTATAATCCTCACACAGCTACAAAGAATCATAGTTGTAATCGTACTATGGGATCCAGGCAGCCGAGGATGGCTCCATAGATGAGCATCTTGCCGATCTTGACGTTGACGGGCAGACTCGCCAGGTGGTGTCCCAGAGGGGTGAGGACATGATTGTCGGGGTGACACGCACCGATCTTCCTCAGCAGGTTGACGGCGTTGCTGACCGACTGGGGCTGAGGAGCGTCCAGGGCCCGGCTCAGAAAGTCCTCCGGGGAGCCGTATTGACATTTCTACCAGAGGGGGAGTGGAAGAAGCTTCAATAATATTTCCACATTTGGCTTTGTGTGAATTTTTTATTTCTGTACGACTGAGTATGGATTATATACCATAATATGAAGGCAGAGCTCTTCCAGCGGGACCCGTAGTATCTCTGGAATGGAGTAATCCATGAAGGAGTCAAACCTGAGGTCAGGGGGTCAAACAAAGGCAGAACTGATCAGCACCATAGTATATATGAATTTTCAGTTAGCTTTTATTTCATTTTAGTTTTAGTTAGAGTTCAGAGTTCGTTTGCTAGTTTTAGTTTAGTTTAAATTTTTCTGAATGTTTTAGTTTTTATACATTTAGTTTGACAGTAGTTTTTGTTAGAGCCAGGTATAATGTCTCATGTAGCTACATATAAATACAAATTTGCAGCATAGCGCCATCTCCTGGAATGTCAAGTTTGTTCAATTTCTGTGATTCAATTGATAGAAATTCATACCGTCTCCTTTTTTCGGTAGTGATATACTCTAGTTAATACACTAAAACTGAAATTAATTTACAGTCATTTAAATTGTATTAGTTTTTTACCCAGGTAATAATGTTTCAGTTAAGTTTTTCTTCTTCTTTATTTAGTTTCAGTTTACTAAAAATATTTTTCACTGCTTATTTTCATTTTAGTTTACTATAATAACCCTGATCAGCACCCGGCCTAAAACAGGAATATGACATATTGTCTTTTTTAATTAACATATTCTTTATATCTAATGGCAAATCATTTGTTTTCCTGCTTTGTGTTCCCATTCTCATCTCTGCATAATAAGGAATTATTGACCTCCATACCTGAATTTCGGGTAGAGCCTGAAGCAGAAGCCGCTTCGGACACGTCCCGCTCTCCCCTGCCTCTGGAGGGCGCTGGCTTTGGAAACAAATGTTTCCACCAGGGAACTCATCTGGCTGCTCTCATGGTACCTGAATAACACAGCAGAATGGAGTTAAAGTTCACTCATGTCATTACTCTGACGATTAGCCGTGCTAGTAGTATGGTGCTAGGGATGGAAATGTCGGTCTGTCCACCACGTTGGTCCAGACTGAAATATCTCAACAACTACTGGATGAATTGCCACGAAATCTGGCTCAGATATTAATTGTTCTCAGATAATGTGTCCTAAGGTCTTCCTCTGAGTTTTCCATATAGAAAATAATATAATAACAATACAATAATATGCAACTTTCTTTGCTGGTATTGTTCATGAGCCCTTACTTATTTTCCTTGGTCTTTCCAGTGTCGATGACAAACACAACGTCAGGAATAGTCACACCTGTCTCAGCGATGTTAGTCGACAAGACAATCTAAAAGAAAACAAGCAACAGAATTACTGCAAGATGGTTTTAACAGAAATACAGCTCTATAACAAAAGGACTTTCTTGAATCATATTACATCACCTCTATTGTTCTATTTTCTTATTTCTCAATGCTTCATTAGACCACATTCAGAAGTACCTTTCTAACTCCACAGGGTGGCACTGTGAAGGCAGCAGCCTGGTCCTTTGACGAGAGAGTCGAGTGGAGAGCGACAATCTTGTACCTGAAAGAGACAGTCATAACAGGTCAACAGTGAGGCCAATGAGTTTGTGTTTGGTGCAGGACTAAGTGTATACTGGATTAGTATTAGTATGTCACCTGTTTTTGCCCCTGAACCTCTTGTCTGAGGAGAGCACGTCGAAGAGCTGCTGGATGTGAGCCAGACCCGGGAGGAACACGAGAACGGCTCCATCCAGCTCCGCAAACTGTGGGGATTTGTCTGGCAGAGCACAAATAATACAGAGATTTATGTACTGTAAGCAAGGCGATGTATTGCCATTTTTTCAAATCTAATTTTAGGAACATATGTGATATATCGTACAACATAATATCACGATACTCATGTGTATCGATGTTTTCTTCCACCCCTAGTGCTGCCTGAAACAAGCAGGATGATGTGTTGTACCTAAGTAGTCGATGAGGTCGACCAGTAAGTCCATGTTGATCTTATTAGGGTTCATGTACTGCAGCACCTGCCGAGTCCTGCTGCTGAAGTGGTCAAGATCTGGACCCAGGTCCCAGCCGGAAGACGGGTCCCTCAGTATCACCTCCTGGAACAGACAGAAGCAGGTTAGATATCACACACCACTACCATTTCTACTGTGTTACTGCTGCAGAGAGCACAACGTTACCTGGTGCTGTGATGTCTTGCCACCTTTCAGTGTGACAGAGATGCTAACTTCCTCCTCGTCTTCAAGAATTTTCTGGCTGTACTCCGAGTCCTTTTCCAGGACGTATCCCGTCTCTTCCACGATGTCTTCCAAGTGGGACACCTAGAGACAAAACCACAGGAAGCTTGAAAATATCCCGCTTCCCCTGCCATGTCCTTGAAATGTCACGGAAAAACATCTGTGATGAGAATTAATGCAAAAACAGCTTATCCTTCAATGTATACAAAGGGAAAATAGCCACAATCCTATGGTTCTGACAGGTGGTATATGCTTGGGTTAAAGGGCTGGGAGTAAATCGCAAATATTGTCTCCTGAACAGTTTTGTTGTAAAATGTATTTATTTAATTTTATTTTCATATTTAATTTAATTATATTCATATTTAATTATTTTTATATTCGGTTTTATTTACTCTTTTGTAAATGTGCCTTAAACACACAGTATGTACGTAGGTGCTGGGAATCTTGTGTGTTTGAATTTATTTTAATCATCTATTTATTTTTATTTATTTATTATTATTAGCATTACAATTATTGTATTTATTTATTTTTATTCATACATTTAAAAGTGTAAATTATTATAATTTTTTATTTTATATTTATTTATATTTTTCTTATTTTATTCTTCTTATTATTACCTTTTTTTCTCTCCTTTGTTTTTCAATTTACAATTTACATTGTATATATATACATATTATTTTATTTGTTGTGGTTTGGGTTGTAGTAATCTTTTTTTCTTAAGGAAACAATAAAAAAGCATGATTAAAATAAAATAGACAAAGGGATAGTTAAATTAGATTCTACAAGTAAACAAAAAAACTAAAGCTCCTCTTACCTCCACTGGGAACGTCCTGCCGGGAATGCTGATCACTGGGCAGCGGTTGAAATAGTTGGAGAACTTGTTGCAGTCCACTGTGGCGCTCATAAGTATCAGCTTCAGGTCTGATCTCCTCATAACTACATCTTTCAGGATGGTTAACAGGAAGTCTGACTGGACACTGCGCTCATGGACCTGAGAGGATGGAGGTGAGGAGAACAGACTTACCAACTCAGCTGTCTTGTATGTTCACATGCAGGTTTTTGGTTTGTTCGGGATTATATGACAGTACAAGTCTTATGGTAGTATGTGTGTGTGTGTGTGTGTGTGTGTGTTTAAGAGGTAAAAAGAGGTCAAAAAAAAAAAAAAAAGCATTCAAAAATTGAAAAAAATGACCTGCAATTACTGGAAAAATGTTGTTTAACAAAAAATTATGCACCTGAGGGTGAAAAGGACACTTATAATATGGCATCACACAGGTGTTTGATCAGGAAATGTCAGTACCTCGTCTACGATGATGTGCGTCAGGGAGCTGAGGTGTCTGTCATGCTGTAGTTTCCTGAGCAGGACTCCAGTGGTGCAGTAAAGCAAGCGGGTCCACTCCCCGGACTCATTCTCCATCCGGATCTGGTACCCACACAGCGACGACTGAAAAACGATTTCACATATTCATTAAAGCAGGTGACAATGCATCCTATCAGCCTACATTATCATTTATACAAGAGCTAGGCAACAGGTTTCATATCTAAGGTCCATCAAGCATTCAAATGTCTCACCTTCGATCCCGGTCCGTCCTCGCAGCCCTGCTCCTGGCTGACTCTGCAGGCCAGGCTCATGGCGGAGATCCTGCGGGGCTGGGTCACCACGATGTTGCAGGGCTTCGCCACTTTGCCTCCTGTTAACAGCTCCTCCAGGAGGAACTGAGGAATCTGAGTACTCTTTCCGCTGCCAGTCTCACCGGCCACCACCACCACAGGGTGGCGCTGCAGAGCCTCCAGGACACGATGCCGGTGTTGGAAGACAGGAAGCTGCTCTCGCTCTGCCTTGAAGGTTGAATTACTTGTGTTTTTATCGCTTTAAGATTAAAACGTCTTTTATATGTTAAAGTACAATGCTTAAGTGTGTTTACCTTCAGTTTGTGGGCCATTGAGGACTTCTTCAGCTTCATTAAGAGCTCTCTAGCAGCCTCAAGTGCTGCTCCTTCCCTCCTCCCTCTTTTCTCACTCTTGTCCTCCACTTCTTCTCCTCCCTCCCCAATATCAAGACCAGCCAGGTTCTCCCAGGACTCTTCAGGCTCTTCATCATTAGCATCACCCAGCCCCGGCTGGCGTTGGGATCCAGACTCTTGTTCTTGGTTCTGGTTCTGCTGCTGTTTGAGTTTGGTCAGAAGCCGGGAGATGAACTGGTCTCGAGGTTTGTTGGCAGCAGTTCGGGTCTCTTCCTGTTGCTGCTGCTCGCTGTCTCTCCACTCCAGCCACACATCTCTGTAGGTTGGAGGAAGGAGCTGGTGCACTGACTGAGAGTGAGAGATTGAGAGGGATGGTAGTTATTAGAGGAGGATTAGGATTAGAATGAGTTACAGAGTTTACACCATGTATTACCTGTCCTTTAATCAGAGTGTAGAGTGCCAGTGTGGCTGCCAGATGTTGAGCCTGCATGCTGTCTTCCGTCAGGATCGTTGGACAAACTTCAAGAACATCGTCTATCCTTTGAACACGAACCCTGATGGATGCAAAGTAATCGAGATAAGATAAAATAAAATAAGATAATCCTTTATCAATCCCACAGGGGAGAACATTTGCAGGATTACAGCAGCAAAGGGGGATAGTGCAAATGACAAGACACATCAGTAAAAAACAAAACAAGATATACTAAATAAGCAAGTAAACAATAAAGATATAATAAGTAACTAAACAATAAAAAAAATAGATTAAAAAAATAGACTGAATGAGTGGTTGGGTTCACATTATTGCACATAGGAATATGAAATGTTGATATTGCACAGTGGTATACATTGCTATTGCACATGAATGAGTGAATGAATGAATTGTTTTTGGTGTGTGAAATGGTCATTGTACAGTCTGTTAGTTGTTTTTCATGCTTTTTCACGCTGAATGACTTATTTCCAAGAAACTAATGAGCACATCTCTGGTGAACACAAGATTTAAAGTGGTGCTTTTGTGTGATTCTTTGTTTGTGGACTTAGAATTTCTTTGGTGTAGAACAGCCTTAAAGCTGACTATAAACAAAAGGGTTATAGACTCTCAAACAGCTCTAAAGTCTACTACTGCAGGTTCATTATATTAACAGTTGTGTGAGCAGTCAACTGAACTCAACACATCAGAATCAGAAATATTTTATTGATCCCTGTTGGCGTTACAGTTGCTCTTGTATAAACATAAAGAAATGTAAATAGAAATAAAGGAGTAAAATGTAAATTGCTAAAAGTGCAAATAAGTAAATAAAAAATGCTGAGAAGTGGGCTCTATTAAGTTTGTTAACATAAATGCCAGAATGGTATAAATAAGAAATGAATAAGAATATTATTAAGAATATATGAAGATTATATTATGGAGGTACAGTACATTCAACAGAATGTATCTCTTTGTATAAGAGTCTTTATAATATGGAAATAAGGACACAGAAACATGCACACACACACACACTTACTTGGATCTCCAGTATCTACCAGCAGCAACCTTGTGAAAAGCCGGTGCTGGACTCTTGGGCAGGTTCTTTCGGACCCAGTCGATGAGGAACTGTTTGGGAGACTTTCCTGTCCAGCTGCGAGCCGTGTAGTCAAAATTGCGAATGTCCTTTGGCTCATTCTTTTTCACAACTGGATCCGCAAACAAAAGGAAAATGTGACAAAATGATCAGCAAAAAAGTCTTTAAGTTTGTCATCATGAATTTGTGACACTGATGAATTTGATCATGACTTTTATCTTCCCCAAAGCCTTATCTATTTTTGACCTTTTGCAACCAAACTTAGCACAGACAAAATTGTGCAGACGTATCTTTAATATATTATATATTTAGTTTGATATATTAAAATCCAGCTCATATGGCTGAGGTGTCAATCTCCCAGGTTGGGCTATAGTTAGTGATATGGATGTGATCTATGTGTATACAGCATCTATAAGTGGTACTATACAGTATATTGGGCTTTAATCATAGCATTACAATGTGAATCTACAGTATGTTATGTTTTATATTTACTATATCCTGTAAAAACACTTTGGATGTGTTCTGTTAAAGTGATGGCGTTTAGTTGCGAGATTCAAACCTTTCTCTGCAGGAGGGGCCTTTTCAGCTTGCTCAAACAACTTTAAGCTGAGATCCTCTTTGTCTTCACTGACAGCAAGTACCTTCTTCTCCTTTTGAGGCCCGTCTACCACCTTTATAGCTGGATTGAACATGGGGTGAGACTCCAGTGGCTTCATTTCTAGAAACAGAAAAATACATTTGTTCTATACAAGTTGGAAGAAACTGTTTAATCTCTGCATGTTTGAGTTAGAGCACACTCACCTTGCTGTATGATGCGTATCCTGTCCTGTGCCATCCTCTGGCCCGCCTTGTCTCCTTTTGTCTTGGTAGTAGCTGCCATGTCTTTTGCATCGTACAGTTGAGCAGTGAGGGCCAAATACCTGTCATTCTACACAGCAAGAAATAACACACACAGTTACTAATAGGGCTGTCCCGAGCACCATTTTGTCGCCCTTGTCACGTCCATGTCTGTTAAACATCAAGCTACCGCAAATTTTAAAGCTCACTTACTTAACAAGTTAATGTATATCTTGCATGTTTGATTTGTACTAAAGGCTGTCAATCCATTAAACTATTTAATCGCAATTAAAAGCATGACAGCTTTAATTTCACTTACCGGATCAAACTTTTCCTCCAGTTCAGGATTGTGTATCTTCTTCCCTCGTTCCTCCTCCTCCTCCTCCTCCTCCTCATCACTGCTCTGCTCTGCATACCTTAAGATCCAATCTTTCATGCTTGCAGCTTCATCCTTCACCGGGGCCTGGCAAACATCAAGTTTCCATTTAGTGTCACATCTTTCTAGCCGACACACACACACACACTTGTAAACAGGCACACAAACCTTGGTGGGCTCTTTGGGGGTGTTGCTGGGTACTGTGGGGCTCGGGGCTGCAGGTTTCTGCTGAGTATGAGGCTTGAACTTGGGCCTGCTCTTCTGATTCTCCTCCTGCATCTGCTGGGTGAAACCTTCTGGCAGCTCATCTGGCATACAGACAATACATTAAGAGCGTCAGAGTTTTAACAGGCTCGTGTGCTCAAAGAGCTATACGGTGATAACGCTCTATTACCATCTTTAAGGTTGAGGCAGAGCCAGTCGAGAGCAGAGTGGAGATCCCCTCCGTACAGCATACTACTCTTCATCGCCTCCTCAATGTGTTCCCGCTTAAAGTTGAACCTCTCCAGAGCTGTGTACAGGTCCTGCAAGCACAAACAAGACGACATGAAAACAACATTCGGTCATGGAGAGAGATCTGTATATGTGTATTAACCATAAAGAGAGATGATTTTGTCTTTACCAGCAACTTCTTGTTGGTCAGCCTGCCTGATATGGGCCCTTTGTCCCCATTCTCCTCTCTGAAGTCATTGATCAGCTTGATGATCTTCTTCTCCAGGTCAGCTTGGATAGCAACCTGTTTTAAATCCCATTCATTATCAACATTTGGAATGTTTTTCAGCATGAAACACACACATGACAAAATGGGTGAGGTTTGCAGTTGAATAAATAATGGACTATTTCAGTATGTATAGTATATTACAAGCTCGTAAGAACATGCTACAGCTGCAACTAGGGCTGACCGGAATGCTTCGAAGCTTTGACCGTTGCCATAGTAATCGACCTCCAAATTACTATTCGAATGCTTCGTTTTTAATTTATATAAATATATATGTAATAACAATGTATAAATCCCAAGATAGCCCAATAAATAAGGAATAATCCCACAACATTAATCATATTCAACATTAATTATTATTAGTTATTCTCAGATGAATATCGCTGTTTGTCGTGTGTAGAAGTGCGTGTGCGTACAGTAGTGTGGTAGCTGCACTGAAACGAGGGAAACAGAGACAGACAGACAGAATAACATGTCAGCCTGCTGCGCCGCGAAGCTTCGAACACCTTCGAATACTTCTCACCGACGCTTCGAAGCCCAAAAAATGGTATTCGGGACAGCCCTAGCTGCAACATGTACTTGGCACAGAGAGAGAGACAGAAAACAATAACGATAAAATACACAGTTAAGTTACTGAACCGACAACTTACTTTAAGAATCGACTTGTCCGCTACTCCACCTGTGTCAACCTGGGCAGTGTTGGCAAGACTGTAGGTCTTTGGAGCTGGAAGAAATAAAAAAAAAAAATAATGCGTCACTGAAAAGCAGTGTATGTTTTTAATGCTGAGCCAGATATTATGTTCTTCTAATCATCATGTTCACTGACTCAATTGTTTCACAGGATGATTTTTCACATACAGTAAGCTTTATTTTCAGATTTGATCAGAGATGTGTTGACGCACACCGTCATGCAGATTAGTCTGCACCTATTAACTGTTTATTATAAATCAATAAATATGCATTCTGTTGATTCCCAGCCAACATCTGTATGTGGGGCCCATGTGGGTAGTAAATGGGCTGAAAAATGGGCCCTAGATGGGATTGTCCGCAGGTTCCATAATGGCCCAATGTCAATTGCCCACATAGATTCCATGCAGGATTACAATAGGTGTTATGTGACACCAACTGGGCAACGTAACCAAGACCCATTTTAGTCCCAGCTTTAAGTTTTATGTAGGTACTACATGGGGACTACATGGGCTGAAATATGGGTTGTAAGTGGGTTTGTCCACAGTTTCCATGTTGGCCACATGCCAGTTACCCTTGTGGGTTTCATGCAGGAGTACTCTGGGTGTTATATGGGCCCAATCTGGGCAACATAAATAAACAAAACCCATCTCTGATTTCCCATTAGTGACCCACCTAGGACCCACATGGGTAGCCCACTTGGGGGAGCCCATGTGGGACCTATTTAGTTGACTCAGCTGGGCCACATTTGCGTTTCCCATTCTGAGCCCATACACTAATTTCCCATTAGTGACCCACCCAGAACCCACATCCACATTAGTTGACCCAAGTGGGCCCCAGATAAGATGCCCATTTTGGGCCCCTACCCACTTGGTACCCAGGTACCCCCAGTATAACCCATAGGGGGCCCACATAAACCATGTTGGCTGAGATTAACTGTTTAGTCTGAAAAAGATCTAATGTTCAGGCAACTGTCCATCACATGTTATCAGAGTGTGTTTACCCATCTGACAAGCTGTCACAGCAGCAAGGTTTCAATATGACATGAACCTGACAGGTATTTTGGTATTTTTACATGACAAATTACTTAAATGAAGAACATAATGAGGAAACTATAAGAGGTCCCTTGTGTAAAAGGGTTTGCAGTGAATTATGCACACTAATACATATCATAAATACAGTGTAAGCATGATGAAGCACCACTGTGGACACCTATCCAACACCACAGCTACAACTACAGCCTGCAAAATCACCATATCAAACACCTTTTTCAGTTTCTAACAGTGATGTTTCTGGTTCTGTGTCACCAGACAGGTAATAACTACCTTTTGACTTGTTCTCTTTGGCTTGTTTAGCCGGCTTGGTTGTCTGTTTCTCCGCCACACCGTTCGCCGCAGCAGCAGCAGCAGCAGCAGCCGGGGCCACCAGAGCAACGTTAGCCGCCTGCGCCGCCAATTTCTTCTTCTTTCCACCCATTTTATCACCAAAACACTGCCTGTCTGCGGCTCCTCTATGCGGCTATGCGACGACAAGTCATTTGGTTAAGTCCTGGAATGATGTGGTTATGAATAAAGAGAACAAAAAGACGCTACTGTGTGTTTCTCTTCGTATTCATGTCGGGTTGGGTAACCTTTAGTGATGTGTCGGTAACGAACGAGTCGGTTCTTTGAGCCGACTCTTTTAAGTGAACGATAAGAGCCGGTTCCCGTCCGAGAGCTGTTTTTTCGGCAGAATGATAGGACAATCGTCTCCGGGCCACGGGCACTCCATGCACTGACTGTGACTGAATGTTGTGTTTTTGACGTCTGTGCGACCAATCAGGTGATGACAGATAGTGATGTTACGTGCTGTGCGGAGGCTTCGGAGCGTGTGTCGAGTAATCCAGGAAGTTTTCCACGATGCGCGTATCGAGGCTTGTATCGTTTTAGACCAATTACATCATCGATGACGTCCGAAGCCTCGCTGCCCGGCCATACCGCGTGACTGGTTCAGGAAGTGGTTCAGATCTTCACTGGTTAAACCAATGCCACTTTCCAGAAGTGACACAGAACACTAATATTACCCCTCCTGCCATTATTATATAATATTACACTACACTACAATACAATTATTGACCAAAGGATTGGTTTACACACTGTAATGGCAATTTTCATATCTGCAGTTTAACACTGTACCTTTAGATAATCTCAGGGCCTCACATGTTCAACTTTGTCACCATAGGACAATGACCTGACATTTTAGATCTCTGTAACTGCAAACAACAGATTGCTGAAATACTTGTTATGTCTTGTGATGCTCTGTTGTCTGCTGTGTGCTGACGCATTGATACACTTTCTATCCTTCTCTTCTTTTCTTCTTTGCACTTATCTTCATGTTATGCTTTAAATGTATAAATACTGACTACTCTTTGTATTCGGGGCTCACTTGCCACAGTCCACAACAGGTGGCTGTGCTCGTGAGTCCATCTGCAGATGCTTTAGTTATTAACGTATGCCTTTTTATTAAATTCACTGAAAGACAAGTTGTTACGTTGGTTTGTGTCTTGTTTTAACAGAAACTGCAACCACAACACACAAGATGCATTCCTCACAAAACAATTACAGTTTATTATACATGTATGTTATATACTCATAATATACTTACTAGAAAATATACATTATATTATATAGATATAAATGGATTACATGCTAATATATATTTTTTCATTGTTTATAGTGATTCCCAACGGCCTTTACTGGCAAAAAATACAGTATATCACAGATCACATGGTTAATCATATCTGCCTGTTTTACACTCTTTGACCACCATGTGGTTTCGTGTATACATGAAGTCTCGAGAAATTAACCCTTTTCTGAACCAATTTGCTGGAAAGCTTCAATGCTTCATGAAGCTTCAGCTCGCCATCACTAGTAAAACCATCTACCAATCCATGCAGACATCTTCAACCCACCCACTGCCCGTCTTCCATCTAGACGACCGATATGGAAGAATACCCCACCAGCCGACTTCACCACCCAATCAGCTTGGGAAAAGGAATGGGAGTCCAAGGATGTCCCAAACAAACATCTGGTGTCAGACCCCACCCAACAGGTCCCTGGCACCAACCTGCCAAGGATACAGTGGTCAACTCTTAATAGATTCAGGTCCGGACATGGCCCCTGCTTGGCCAGCCTTCACAAATGGGGCAGCAGCCCAAGCCCATTGTGTGCCTGTGGAGAGGTGCAAACAATGGAACACATCATTGAAGCTTGCCCGCTCCGCAGTCTAAAAGGAGGGTTAGACACTGTGATGGAATTTTCCATCAATTCCTCTCTTATTGGTAGAAAGGTCAGAGTGTTTGTCAGAGTGTCCCTCTGTTGACATTCTTGGGTTGGAGTCCTGTCTAGAGGAGCCACCGTTATCTGTACAGCTGTGCCTGTAGTGGAGACCGTAGAGCCAGTCGCTAGGGCAACCAGGGTCAGAGATGCCAGAGGAACGGAGTAAGTCAAAACATGATAAGGGTAAGACACTGAGCACCAGGGAGGAAGGGCAGAGTTGTGAGGCCTTCACGCAGAGAGCACCTATTGTGGAGAACTGACAATTCTCCTTGATCAAGCTTCAATAAACCTTCTTTTGTAAGACATCATCAGCTCCGGACCTCTTCCTTCCAAAGATAACTTGTGTATCAATTATTCCATCACAGACACCCTCCATACAGCAGACCAGGAGGCAACTGCATGGCTCAAGGACTTTGCATTCGCTAAATAAATAAACTAGTAGAGCCGTTTGGGAGCCGAAAGAGCCAACTCTTCTTGGTGAGCTGAGCCAAATGATCTGGCTCACTAAAAACAGCCGGAATTCCCATCACTATTAGCTTTTCTGGACCAACCCAGCCACCGTACCCGGAAGTGTTACCGGGGGAGCAGAAACCTCGTGGTGGATTGTGGGAACTCTAAACAATCATGGCGGACGCCTTCGGAGACGGATTGTTCAGCGTGTTTGACGATGAACAACAAACTACAGCGAGCAAGAAGACCCCTGCTGCTCTGACACCAGACACAGGGTGAATACTAGTTTGATTTGTGCATATTCGTTTGACAATCGGGAGGTTAGATTGAGCAGAGAGAGCCTGAACGCAGCAGCATGTCTGCATGTGTCAAACAGGACGGTGTGCTAACAGCTAGTCAGCTAGCAGCTAATGAAACATCAGATCACTCATAAAGCAGAAAGGTTGTGCTGATAAACGTTATCTAAAATGCCTTTTTGTTGTTTTATATGTAACATTTAAACCATTTTTTTGTGTGTGAGCTAGCTTCACTTTTAATGACCTGTTTGTTTTTATTTTAGAAACTATAAGTACAATAACTATAAACACAAACACATCTCTTCTTGTGAATGTGTAATCACCCAAAAAATAGAATTAAGTATACAAAAGAACATATCTTTCCCCTTCTCATCACCCTCAAAACACAGAACAAAGTGCTTTTCCTGTCATTGAATTGTCCCTTCCCCCTTTTTCCTTCTTAAATAATGAAAGAAAGACTTTATTTCGAACATATAATAAATAAAAACAGATACAAAATAATAACAAACATAACAAGAGTTATATTACCCTACCCCTTTCTCACTTCTCCTCTATTAACTCATATATCATAGAATGATAATATAATATAATATAAAAACTATCCCAGATTTATTTACATCCCAAGTTGAATATATGAACAGCATCCCAAGTTTATTTACAACCCACAAATACATCCGGAGTTAACATCCACCCAGAATATTCAGGTATACATACACTGATTAAACAAATGACATATTGTTTTCTAATTCACAGAAAGTACAAGAATATTCACTATCAATTGTCTTTTTTGCTGGATATATGCAATGCAAAATTTTAAAGGAAACTTCTTTTAACTTTATTACTAAGACAGAATTTGTCCCCAACTATTAAAATGTTCTGCCAACTAATTTATTCATAAAGTGAATTCCAAAATAATCTTCCTGGAGGCAGAGTTACAGCTTGTATGCAATTCCTTATGCATTTATTCTTGGTAATGTCGACTTCTCCTAAGGAATATACCCCTATTAAATGGATCGATCATTGAAATCTCCCTTACTGGACTTAAAGGGACTATTTGTAACTTTCAGAAATGCTTCTTAACAGCGACACCTGTGGCCGTGAAATCAACGAAAGTCAGCGTCGAGCTCGCGCTTGCTCGCTCTAAATATACCTGAACGAGCATCGCTCAAAACAGTGAGGCGACACACGTCAGCTAAAAGCACAGTATCACTCTATATTTCAGCTGCTTGGCAGTAATGTTAGCTGACCAGACGAAGGTCTCTCCATGAACATGATTTAGATCTGATCCTAGTGTTGGCTTTTCCTGCCTAAGTGCAGGCTGAAGCAGCGGGGCTCTGCAGCATGTCTCCTCTGCTCTCTCCGCCCGCAGCCGGAGAGAGCAGAGGAGACACCGGCACCCGGTCGGTAACGAGAGGGTAACGTAACTCTCTGAAGAGCTCCGTCACTTCACAAGACACGGGAAACCTCTGTTGGTCTGGAGGAACTGCAGCAGTTATTTCTGCACAAACGTCCCCTGTGCATTCACTAGATATTCTCAGAGCTAAACTAACTCTTCTGCAGTGTGTAGTGAGCGCGCGTTCACGTCTAGAGGTGGAGCGAGACAGCGAGGACGCGCGCGCATTCTGAGTGAAGGCGAGCAGGCGGCGGAGACGAGGCTCCAGCCACACGCGAGCGCGCATATGCTAACGCGCATGTGTGGCGACCCGCTACATTTATACGCTTAAAAAGTTACAAATAGTCCATTTAAGTTAACCTGTTCATGTGTAACGTTACATCAGTATTTTACGCAGGACAGGCTTAGCTAACAACAGTTCTTTCTGTGTACTGTGTGTTTGTTTTTCCCTTTTCCAGCAAAGTTATAAGTAAAAATGGCACCGACAAGGATGCTGGTCCGACTGCCCGACTCAAGAGGGAGGCATGTGAAGGTGACGCTGGAGAGGACGTGGTGTTTGGGAAGAAACCTCGAACCGACATTATCGCCGACCTAAAGTGAGATGATGATGATGATATCTTAACACCACTGTGTTTCTGTACAGGGTGCTTAGGAGCTGTCATAACTATAACTGATAACCACAATGCAAATGAGCAAATACAAAATGCAGAGTAGTGGGATCTATTACGTGTGTTAAATATAAATGCAAGAATGGTATAAATAAGAATATTTCTTGAAATGTACAGTATTAATGACTTATTAGATACTGGCTTGAGACGCTACAGCATTTGTTTTAAAGTTGCTGTGTAGGTAACAGATGTGTTGTTTACTTCAGTCTTGCAGATTTTATGCCCCAAGTGAAAGTGGAGCCAGTTGAGACTGTGGAAGGATGCTCACATGAGGTAAAGCAAATCAAAGCAAATTGATAAATGCATGACAAATAAAAGGCGTCTTCACATAGACGTGTGCACATTTCTGGAACTCTACTGGAGGGATGAATATCATTTTTCCAATAGACATTCCCTCATTTGTTTTGATGATTGTCGTGGAAAGCGCTGACTAAGATGTCACACCAAATTGGCTTCAGATCTGCCAACTGCAAAGACCACGGCATATTATTCACATCATTTACTATACCAAAGATGTATCAGTTTTTTTCTTTTGTTTGTCACGTGTCTGATTTGTCTGACTTTAAATTTCAAAGCTTTGATTGTTTAAGATTCTCTCTTCCCCTAACAGGTCGCTCTACCTGCCAGTGATGATTATAAATCACTGAAACCACGAGTGGGAAAAGCAGCCAAGGTACAATACGCCTTTAAATCAAGTATAGTACTTGTCCAATTACACTGAAATAGAGTTTTCAAACATTTATTACCTTTTAAAATGTATGGATGCTAAAAAGGCAAACTTATCTTTGGATATATTTTCTTAATTCCTAAATGGAAAATACTCCCATGTTATCATACCTTTAACACAGAGTACTGTATTACTTTACGGCAAATTCATTTACATTATATTGTGCATTGAGTACTTGTTGGATAAGGAGAGGTGTTTGTTTTGTCTTGCAGGAGTACCCTTTTGTTCTTGACCCGTTCCAGCGCGAGGCCATCTTATGTATCGACAACAACGAGTCTGTGCTCGTGTCTGCACACACCTCTGCCGGCAAGACTGTCTGTGCTGAGTGAGTAGCTTCGATAGTTGTGTTCAAAATGAATTGTTTACTGTTGAACTTGGAGCGCTACGGTCCTGTACACATATCAGACACCAGAGCATGCAGGTAAACCCAAACTACAGCAAATATAGCCTGTAGTTGATTGTCAAGTCAATAGGACTGCGTAATTGTAATTTTTAATGCCATGGACTATTGGCTTTGATGGATCTGCTGCCATATTATCTGTGTTGTGGTATGTTATTTGTGTAGCATGTGACACATTGACACATGTCATGGCACTTGTATTATTGCTGCTTTTACTCAAAGCTGCAAGTAAAAATGGAGTTTTCACAATAACAGTCAAAAGTAGTTCCGTCAAAATGTACTCTGAGTAAACATTACTACGTTACAAAGACGGTGGGTGTATATGATGATGTTGATAATGTTATATGATAGAACTATTAAATTAAAGAGCACCTTCAGGCTACAAAATAAAAGTGCATTATGTCAAAGTATACAGCAGTGAAACAATATTATGCCATAATCAAAAGTACACAAAAATATGACTTTGTTACATTAAAGAGAGTAAAAGTGATGTGTCATTTCCACCCTTGATCTCATGCTAGTAAAACAACTACTGTGACTTTATTAAAAGTGCTTGTGTTAGTCAACAGCTGTGTTCAGCTGTTAGTGATAGTTTGTTCTCAGAGAACTGGAGGTACTTAAACCTCTGTAGTGTAAGTGAGGAGGTAGTAAAATGCCCAGGTTGCCAGCAAACTAATAATCTTTTAAGCGAAACATTGGTTCAACTATTCATGTGACTTACTTTCAGTTGCATTTTGTTAACTGTGGTCGTGTCAGTCAATCTCTGTGATCCTCCTCTTGTAGATACGCCATTGCACTGGCCCTCAGAGAGAAGCAGAGAGTGATCTTCACCAGCCCCATCAAAGCCCTCTCCAACCAGAAGTACAGAGAGATGTACGAAGAGTTCCAGGATGTGGGACTGATGACTGGTGACGTCACCATCAACCCCACCGCCTCCTGCCTTGTCATGACAACTGAGGTACGGCGTCTAAAAAAAGAAGTGGAGTCATTATTAGATTTGTCAAATATCACCCCTATCTGAGGGTGTGCTGCAGGTTTTCCGTGTGCAGCTGGGGGGGGGAGTTGAAGCAGCGCTGAGAGGTTGTTGCTGACATGATAAACTGCTTTTCTCCCCAGATCCTGAGGAGCATGCTCTACCGAGGCTCTGAGATCATGAGGGAGGTGGGGTGGGTCATCTTTGACGAGATCCATTACATGAGAGATGCAGGTGAGTACAGAATACAAACGGCACGCAGACTGACCTTCAGCGTGGTGGTTTAGGAACATCGGGGCCTCCTGCAACGAAATTCACGATTGGTCCAAAACTGTTGTACAAGTCATGTACATTTAGTGTGCCTTTCTCCACATGGCAAAAACCTGAAGTCATTGCTAGTATAATGGCATTGCTGGTATCATTTGAATTGGCATATATGAGCACAGAAACTCCAACAGCTGCCACTGTCCAGTATCATGCTCTGTTGCATCCAACAGTTTAACATCACCTACTGTAAGCTATAATATTCTTCTGTCTAATATCTCTGTTACTTCTACGCCCCCCCGACCGCCTCTCATATTAGTCATGGACTGCTTCGCTTTAGAAAGACGTTTTTCAGCTTGTTTGTGTCACAATGCTCTGATGTCACATCGTTGGAATTCTTTATTATTAATATTTTCTAATTGTTTCGGGTCCTCGAATACGACTAATGCTGCTAAACTTGTTATGTTTTTGTCAACTGGTTTAGGAATAGAAGCTCCATGGTGTGACACTTTTCTTTTTCCTCTTTGGTAACATTTTTGCGAATGAAGTTTGCCCACAAACCGAGCGGTACAGGTAGCCTTTTATGTCAATTTTAGGGGCGTTTATTATGCTAATGATCAAATCTCATGAACATGCACCTGCTCCATGAACAAGCGGCATTCATCAGGTTGAAACGAGCAATTCACGAGAGTTGAAAAGGGGAGAGGGTGTTGTCCTTTGTATGCCGTACAGATTGTAAAGTTTGGTGAATCTGATTTGGACCAATTGTACGAGTAAACCTCACAGAAAAAATTAAGAATCATTTTAGATAACAACCATGTTCTTGCTTTTAACAAATGCCCTCTGTTTTCTGTGTATTTCAGAGCGTGGTGTGGTGTGGGAGGAGACCATCATTCTTCTTCCTGACAATGTGCATTACGTCTTCCTCTCAGCCACCATCCCCAACGCCAGGCAGTTTGCTGAGTGGATTTGCCACCTACATAAGCAGGTGGGATGTTGTTCTGGCATTTATGATAATCATAAGGGTTTAAGGTACCTCCTCCTGTATGTAATATGAGGAGTTGACAATTGTCCGTCTAGATGAAAGGATCAGGGCAACGTCTCTTTGTGTTTTATTACATCATTAATGAAGTGTTTCTGTCTCTCCATGTCTCTTGTAGCCGTGTCACGTAGTCTACACAGACTACCGTCCCACTCCGCTGCAACACTACGTCTTCCCTGCAGGGGGCGATGGACTCCACCTGGTTGTTGATGAGAATGTAAGGACACCTGAAACAAACTGAATTATGAAAGATATCTTTCACACCAATGACCAGGGGTCGGACCAGGGTTATCTGACCCATGTTCAACCCCTTCTTTTGTCAATTCAAACCAAGAGAGGGGGATGATAGTGACATCATCAATGTGTGCTGTAACGTAAAAAATGTCACAGAATGATGCATGTTTTTGGGATAATATGGTGTAAATTAGTATATACATCATTTTAACCTTTTGTAAAATGTTAAACTAGGAGCTTTAATGTATACAAAAACATACAGACATCATACAGTTTACAGTATCGATCAATCAACACACCTTTTTTCCTCTGCCTATCTACAATAGGCTACCCATTTATCATATATTAGACTACATGGTGCAATCTAATATAATATACATTTACAAAAGGATTATAAACTTATGTATATATTCGTATATACCTATACACTACATTGTCCCTCACTGTCCCGTCATCTACTGCTTCATTTCTTCCTCACTGCGGACGGCCAGGAGCTCCCGCACCCTGAAGTCTTGCCACATATCCGTGTTGTTCTCGTCCGCCGTTCACCTCCAATGCACCTAAACACATTCCTGCTGCCGTCACACCGTTTGTTTAACCTACCTGGGACAATTTGTGCCACGACTAGGTTTGTCCCGCCCCGGTTGTTAGTGGGTTAACCCTTCCAAACACACAATCAACGCCGGTTCGACCCTGGTTGACCCCTTGGGGTGAAAGCGAGTTGACTAATGAATCCTAAACAAGTCAGACTAGAAACAGATTACATCTGTCTTTTCTCATATTAGCCCCAAGTCAATTTTGGATGCATTCATTGGGACTAGTCTTCACATGATTAACATAACACCTGCACGTGTTTTGCTTTTCTTCAGGGAGATTTCAGAGAGGACAATTTCAACACAGCTATGCAGGTGCTGAGAGACGCAGGGGATTCTGGGGGCAGCGGAGGGGGCAAGTGGGACCCGAGAGGACGGAGAGGAGGCACCAAAGGTGTGTGTCAGTTTTTTCAAGATGAAAATGCGTTAAATGTCTTCAATTGTGTTCAAGTGTACTCACATGTACGAACTCCTCAGGTCCGTCCAGTGTGTTCAAGATAGTGAAGATGATCATGGAGAGGAACTTCCAGCCCGTCATCATCTTCAGCTTCAGCAAGAAAGAATGTGAGGCCTACGCTCTGCAGGTGGCCAAGCTGGACTTTAACACAGGTATGTTGTGTGTTTGTGCTGGCTTTCTGCATACAGGTGTGCTTTAATCACACCTCGTGTGTGTGTGTGTAATTAATTTCTCTACAAACCCATACTTGGCCTGTCACTGTGGAGATTTACAACACGGGTGGTAATTCAGCAAGTCGAGCATGACTTGGCACTATGTAATACTCCTGCAAGCCCTTGTTTAGTTTGAGTATATAATAGTCCTAGAGGTTTTGTGACATGTGTGTACAGTTAAAAGGTTTACGTCACAGCCTCGAGCCAGGAGATCGATGGCAGGTGATGTGTTTTTTGGCATGAGATCACTGCCTTTTTCTTTTTTTTTTTTGCTGAACCGAGTGAGGTCATATTTTGTGCGTCATGCTCATTGATGTAGATGAATGATTTTTGTGTTTACAAAGCAATATTTTCCAGTTTTGACAATGTAGAGTTTTGCTGACAACCTTGATTCGGAGCCCACTTACTGTACGTATCATAATCTAATGATATTTTTCTGGAGCTACAACAATAAGTCGATCAATAGAGTGCTGCAGAGATGACGTATTTTTGTAGGCCAACCAGGGAAGTTAGCATCGCCCTGGTTCCCCTCGACAAAAAGCCAATGGGGATATTTCCATTTGGTTTTGGATTATTGCAGAAAATGATCTCTGTGGCAAACAACCGTTTATTGATACTTACACGTTTTGTTCAGCAAGATAATCTCCACGAACTACACCACTGTCGCGTGAGCACGAGTATACACAACGGGGCTGTAAAAGGCGGCGTGATGACGTTTAGTAGCCTCATTTAGCAACCGCCTTTTTTAAAAACACATAAAGGCTTCAAAATTCACGGATATTTATTGATGTATTTTATATCGTAGAACAAAACGTCAAAATCTCTTAAGCTTGTGATAACCACAGACCTTGATTCAGGCATCTAACTAAAAACCCATTGACTTCCAGACGAGGGAATCGGAAGCCTTAAAATGCTAACTCATATCTGATTTTTCGGCAACTATTTCAATAACTGAATAATCATTTCAGACATTTTCTTAAGCTGTGTCTTCTCAAATATGAGAATTTGATGCTTTTCTTTGACATACATGACAGTAAACTCAATATCTTTGGGTTTTGGACTGTTGGTCAAACAAAACAACACATTTGACACCACAGGATGTGGGAAATTATAATGGGAATTTTTCACTAGATTAATTTATAATCAAAATAATTATTAGTTGCAGCCCTAAAATGTTCCGTTCTGAGACATCTGGTATGCCGGCAATTAAAAAATCCCAGCTGTTTATTCGGCCAGTAGTAAGCTCTCAAATGTCAGCTTGATATAAGCTCGCTAATACGATAAATTAAACCACATTGTTTTATTGTTGGCTGTGTTTTCACTGCATTTGTCAGCCATCAGATATAAAGTTACGCAGTCAGCGCATTTAACAATAATCATATTTGTGGTTAGAGTCAGAGTTGGTGAGCGGGATCGTCTTTGCACGCTGTAATGCCAACACAAATACATTTTTGTGACAAATTGCAGTGAGCATTAGGGAGGGGGAGTTGAAATTGGGCAAGCGAAAACCGCTCACCAAAATGCTAAAATTGTTGGCAAGCCGAGCTGAGTGAATCCTCCCCGCTGAGTGGGTGCCATGAATGTGTGGCGTATTGTGGCTGCACAGCTGGTGCTGCTGTTTGGTCCAGTGGATAAGTGAAGCTGCTTCATGAGGACACATCTCTGCACGACGGGAGATAATCCAGCAGTCGATTGCGCTTGGCTCACATCCACCTGCTTCAGGCGTTTTCAGTGAAATGAAACA
The DNA here is from genome assembly GCF_043250625.1 of Sebastes fasciatus. Classification (NCBI taxonomy): domain Eukaryota; kingdom Metazoa; phylum Chordata; class Actinopteri; order Perciformes; family Sebastidae; genus Sebastes; species Sebastes fasciatus. The sequence continues at coordinate 14,383,707 of NC_133813.1, forward strand.
TGCTTATGAAATCGTACTTTGGAAACATTTTTTCTCCCTCATCTTGGTTTGTTTTCCCTGCATTTTGACATTCTTATAAATGAGGAGGTTTGTTTTAATGCTGAGCTCTTCCAGCACTGAAAGCCTTTTTTTTTTTTTTCTTCTTCTGTCGACGCTGCCAATTTTTTCATTAATATTGCAAAAAAAAGCAAAACAAATGGAAAAACTCTGCCAAAGATAATTTTTCTCATTTCCAACAGTTTCGTGTGTTTGGAGTATTTTCATGAATAGGCTGATTTTTCTTGGAAAATGTGGCAGCTGGTATCCAGTAATAGCAGGCAGATCATTTCATTAGACTGAAGAAAAAATGTTACTTGATTGAGGAAAAATCTTGGAATGGCTACAGAAATCATTACTTTTAAGTAGGGATGTCAATCGATTAATTGTCCGTAGATAATCGTGATTAATTGCAAATTAATCACACATTTTTTTATCGGTTCAAAATGGACCTTAAAGGGAGATTTGTCAAGTATTTAACGCTCTTATCAACATGGAAGTGGGCAAATATGCTGCTTTATGCAAATGTATGTATATATTTATTATTGGAAATCAATTAACAACAAAAAACAATGACAAATATTGTCCAGAAACCCTCACAGGTACTGCATTTAGCATAAAGAATACGTTCAAATCATAACAAGACAAACTGCAGCCCAACAGGCAACAACAGCTGTCAGTGTGTCAGTGTGCTGACTTGACTATGACTTACCCCAAACTGCATGTGATTATCATAAAGTGGGCATGTCTGTAAAGGGGAGACTCGTGGGTACCCATAGAACCCATTTACATTCACATATCTGGAGGTCAGAGGTCAAGGGACCCCTTTGAAAATGGCCATGCCAGTTTTTCCTCGCCAAAATGTAGTGCAAGTTTTGGAGCAAGTTTAACCTCCTTCGCGACAAGCAATGGATTCCTTAGATTTTCTAGTTTCATATGATACCAGTATATACCTTAAAATCACAAATTGCATGTTAAAGAAATTAGTGGCGTTAAAACAACTTTGTGTTAACTCGTTATTATCGCGTTAACTTTGACAGCCCTACTTTTTAGGTTTTTAAAAGTTTGCAGTTTAAAAAGATGCATGTTCTTTTCTTACTTTCTGTCTGTCATTTAGAAACTCAAAGGGACCAATTATCTCTAGCAAATAGTTGAGAAGCCAGATTGTTTAACCAGTGTGTTTGTAGGCAGGTTGTTGGTGTTATAGAGTTTCTCTGTTTGTGTGTGTAGATGGGTTATAATGAGGAGAGGGAGCCATGTGGCTCTCCTGGTTTCTCTCATTGTCAACCAGCTACTCACAATCCCCCCATCTCCTCTCTTCTACCTTTTGTACTTTGTGTTTTCTTTCTTCCTTAAAAATGTCTTCTGTTTTTATGAACACTAAAGACAGAGCCCCCCTCTCTCTCTCTCTCTCCTTTCCTGCTTTGTGCTGTGACACATCGTTTCTGGGCAGTGTTTGTGGAATGGCAGATCAGTGTTGGGAGTCAGGGGACCGGCTGGTGCCGAAACACAAACCAACTGACCCGAGTGCAGAGCTGCAGCGTCAAACACACACGTTTTGGGTCGTTTCATACAGAGACAGGTGGACATAGAGCCATATTGTGTCGTTGGGATGCTGACCTGCAGCAGTAGTAGTTCTGTGGTTGTATAGCAGCACTATTTTCGCCGCTAATGGGCAGAGCCTGAGGTTGATGAAAACCAGCAGTTTGGTCCAGAGCCAAATATTTCAGCAATTACTTAGTCACATAGTTGTGAATTTGGTTTGGATATTCATGCTCCACAGAGGATCATTTGTTGACTTAAATGAGAGCTCCGTGAAGTCAGGGGACTTGCAAGAGACGGATTTAAAAGGAATGGTGAAAATGATGCAGCAGACGTTGAGATATCTTGACCTTTTAGTCCATAAACACTCAGTCCTACATTTCATTAGACCCTCCCTAACATGTCTTTCAAACTTGACATTCCCAGTTTGCAAAGGAGGGTCTGTGCCCAAGCTTGAAGACTTCAAATGTGTCACTTTAGAAGACGTTATACAGCTGTTTTCACAGGCTGAGTAATACGCCTCATGACTAGTAAACTGATCTTCATGTGTAAAATCGGTGGAGTAACCCTTTAGTCCCTGACAAGGTACCAGATTGCCATGAAGTTTGCTGTGCTGGATTGAAGCATCTTAATGTTTTTGGCTTTTCTTTTACCATCATTGTACATACGAACCCTCCAAAGCTAAAGTGCCGATTGCCATGGAATTTACCGAGCACAATCACGCTCTTCAACAATTTCCTTTTCGGATATTCTCCGAGCTTCCCTTTTGTCCCACCCTCAGGACAAACTTGAGACTTCTGGCTCGCTGCTAGAATGGCTCCAAAGTGCATGTTAGTGTGTTTGCGGCCTCAAGGGGCCGCAAGTGGAGCTTTACACTAGACTCTTGTCTCTTGACACGTCTATATGGTAACTCCTGCTCTGTGTGATATAAAGTGGATGTTTTGGCTGTTCTAATGCAGCCATGGATTTAGCTTTTTTTACAATCGCCCCAGTGTGTGTTTGTCTGTGGTATTGCTTTGTTATTAAACCATAAACCATTAAAAATAAGTCCCGTTGGCACTGAAGTCATTTGACGTTAAAAATAAATACTGGACCATCAGACTTTGTGGAAGTCCAAGTTTCTGACTAACGCAGGCACATGAGAAGGAAGGTTTGCCAGAATGGTTTCATGAATAAAGAAAGACCTGCTGTGACTAAGTTTCCACACGGACAGCGACAGCCAAGCAGCCACAGCAAACAACCTAATGTGATTAGCACGATAATAAGACACTGGTGGTGGTGGTGGCACAGTCGGGACATTCATATACAACATAATACAATAATATAGTGTCGGTTAAATATGTGGCAACATTCAGCCTCTTGAAAGACATTGCTTGTTTTTGTAATAAAACCTCAGCTTCAATATTTTGAATCAGTCTTTAATTGAACAATATGAATATTTGTAAATATTATGGCTGCGAAATCTGATAAAATCTTGAGTTCGCACAGACTTCAATCAAATGCAGAAGCATCATTTGCTTGCTCAATCCCTGAACAGCTCTGAGAAGACGTCGTTAAGAAATGCTCCGTTTGTTTTGTTCCAGATGACGAGAAGCGTCTGGTGGAGGAAGTTTTCAGCAACGCGGTGGACTGTCTTTCAGATGAAGACAAGAAACTCCCTCAGGTGAGGAAGGACTGAAATCTGACACTCTTTGTTTCCTCACAACGTCGTGTGCTGTTTTTTTTATAACCATCCACGTTGCTCTCACTCCCGTTTTTGAACCCAGCGCTGCCACCTTGTAAAAGCCCAGAAAGAAAAAAAAAGGCCTCATCATTTAGAGTCATTTTCTGCTAAGAGATAAATGTCAACACGGGGCTGAAACACTGTGCTTCTGTTATTCTAACATGCTGAGTCACATTATGAAAACCAGCCGTGTTGAGGTAACAGTTGTTAATGGGAAGACCGCTACGGCAAGAGCAAAGGCAAAGCCAACCGTATGTCACACTTTTCCACTACGAGGGTTAGATGCTTTTTCCACTCTCTGTTTTTTCTCTGCTGCTGATTGCTGTGATCGTACGAGTGACCCGGTCACCTAAACGTTACATAACAAAATATACTACAAACGCTAATCTGCCTTTCAACGCTCTCGGTATTCCTCAGGTGGAGCATGTGCTGCCGCTGTTGAAGAGGGGGATAGGCATCCACCACGGAGGCCTTCTGCCCATCCTGAAAGAGACCATAGAGATCCTTTTCTCTGAAGGCCTGATCAAGGTACGACCGTCTCTGCATCCAGATGCTCATCGAAACACATTTATTCCTTGGACATTTAGAAGATATCCAAGGAATGTTCACCCTACGTTGTCACCAAACTAGGTTTAATATGCTTTAATTTTAACATTGTGTACATACAATATAAAAGAAACTGTATAAAAGTTAAGTAAGTTGTCATGTTGAGATGTTGTAAGGCAGCTTTTGCTTGTATTTACAAGAAAAATTTAAGATACCCTGTGCAGTTTTTGTCCACTGGTAGAGCTGTGGAGCAGTGTTTTTGTGACCTGTGTCCTGCTGCCACTTTTAGGCCATTCCACTGATCAACAGTCAGTAGCAGTAACACGCCAACAAAAGAAGGCTGCTAATGAACAAACATGGATGTAAACAATGCAACATTTAAAATGCTTCAACATAGGAATCTTCAAGCACTCACACATAGAGAGGCATGTAGAGTTTTGATCAAATTTAAATAATCACATTTTTTATCTGTTCAAAATGTACCTTTTAAAGGGAGATTTGTCAAATACTTAATACTCTTATCAACATGGGAGTGGGCAAATATGCTGCTTTATGCAAATATATGTATATATTTATTATTGGAAATCAATTAACAACACAAAACAATGACAGATATTGTCCAGAAACCCTCACAGGTACTGCATTTAACATAAAAAATATGCTCAAATCATAACATGGCACAATTAAGCCCAACAGGCAACAACAGCTGTCAGTGTGTCAGTGTGCTGACTTGACTATGACTTGCCCCAAACTGCATGTGATTATCATAAAGTGGGCATGTCTGTAAAGGGGAGACTCGTGGGTTACCCAGAGAACCCATTTTCATTCACATATCTTGAGGTCAGAGGTCAAACATGCCAGTTTTTTCTTGCTAAAATTTAGCTTAAGTTTGGAGCGTTGGTTCGGACATGGTTGGTACCAATGGAATCATCAGGTTTTTATAGTTTCATATGATACCAATATCTTCACTCTAGCTTTAAAACGGAGCCCGCTACAATCGCAAGTTGTGTTAATGTGTCAAAGAAATGACTGGTGTAAAAACAAATTTGCGTCAACACGTTATTATCCCGTTAACTTTGACAGCACTATCAAAACAATAAAAAGCCTGAAGTTTTTTTTTTTACACGTTTGGAGATTTCCTTTTTCCTTAAGAGCACCAGCGTTTGTTTAAGTGCATCCAAAGATTTGCCCTTTGAGTGGATTGACTATCTTTTTGGACTTTCTTGAGGTTTTAAGAGGAACAAAACACATTCAACATGTTTATTAGATGCACTATTCCTTCTGGTAAGAACCACTGAATGCAAACAAGACAAACAAGAAAAACTCCACAGGGACCACCTGGATCGAAAAATGACATCGTCAGAATTTTAGCGATGAGATCGTCTTAACGCTGGCTCTTTATTCTCATTTCAGGCCCTGTTTGCTACAGAGACATTCGCCATGGGCATCAACATGCCAGCTCGCACTGTGCTTTTCACCAGCGCACGCAAGTTTGATGGCAAGAATCACCGCTTTGTAAGAGCACACACACACACACACACGCACACACACACACACACACACACACACACGCACGCACACAGCTATTGTCATATAATAAGTCAATGAAGACATCTTGTCAAGAGGAAATTCTCAAAGGGAAATTTATTGGATTTTTTTTCACCCCCCCCCTTCATCCAATGTTACATGCAAAAATCTTAACAAGTACATTATGTTGTGGAACTGCAATTTCCATAGCTGTGGTTGTGGGCACACTTGAGCAGGACGATGAGCCCAAAAAGTGTAAACTAGGAATCCGTCTTTGGCAAAAGTTCCTCTGCCTTTTGAGGGGAGCTGCGAGGCGAATCTTTCTGTTACCGTGCCTTCAACCGGTAGCCAATAAAACCGTAAAACTCTCCATTAAGTGTGCTACCTCTTTAAAGCAACAGCTCTGGTCTGTGTGCAGTGTGGAGTTGTCACACAGTGTGTTCCTGTGAGGCCTTTATAAGGTCTCTGCAGCTTGCACCGCCACATAAACAGCCACGTATTGTTTATAAGAGCTGTGTGTGCGTGTGCGCCGAGCTGCCGTCACTTAGAAGCACCCTTCATCTTCACTTCATACACATGGGGTTTCCAGCTCACATACACAAAGGCTTGAGGAGAGAATGTGAGAGAGAGAGACGGAAACTGCCCTCCAAGAGGTTCATCAGGAACATCTGGTGCGTCTGATGGTGCCAAAGCTCCACGCAGGCACACTCACACATTTAAAACACACACACGATTCTCATTCCTGAAACCACTCTGTGTTTCAAATCAAGAGCTCGTCCCATGGCATCAGATCATTTCAACACAAAAATAATCTTATCTGTCTTTTTTTTTTTTTATTTCTACTGCACAAAAACCAGTAGATATGTGGATCTTAATCAGAACCACGTGTGATTTCAGAGAATAGTCCCCAGAGGCTTGTGGAAATCTGGTTCAGTGTCTTTCTCACAAGACAGTTGCATCATCCAGATTTCTATGTTAATAATGCAGATACTTGGCTACAAATACCTTGTCTATTTTTGGTTATATTCTCACTGATATGCTTTAGTTTCTCAGTAGTATCAATCTTTGTCATATCAACCAATATCACAGGCATTATTTCTTCTTAATGTCTTGTGTGTTTTCATGTGGTCTAGATTACATCAGGTGAGTACATCCAGATGTCTGGACGAGCCGGTAGGAGAGGAATGGACGACAGGGGAATTGTTATTTTCATGGTGGACGAGAAGATGAGTCCAGCTGTGGGCAAACAGCTGCTCAAGGTACCGTGAATATGGCTGCTGTTTCTTTTTTAGTTAAGGTTATATTTTTTTTCTGAATGCAACTGCTAGTCATCAATCACATCTTTTGCAAACCTCTTCAGTGCTGTCTACACATTCTTCCGTTAGAAGAATAGTCCCAACTAATCGCATCAATGAAACACATTTCCTTCGCTGTCCAGCTGAGAATTTGTGTGAACAATTACATGGAAATTGTCTGAAGTGACTCTTAAGTTGTTCCTCTTTATGGAATCGTCGGGGCCATTTGGTGCTCCGTCAAAAAAAGCTCAACAACACACACAGTCACTTTGGAAGCCAGAAGTCTCTCAGTCTTTTGTCTTTGATTTGACACATTTATAGCTGCTATAAATATGTAGCTGCATAGCTTTTTGAAAGATGTTGTGTTAATGTAAAACTGTTTGTTGGCTCTGTCGCGGTGCTTAACTCCCACGGCTTCATATCCGTATTTCTAGAGGTCGTGATTGCAAAATTCCTCTGTGTTCAATTTGGGTAAAGTGACTTCATTTATTCTGTTATGTTTCTATTTATTCTGTCTGGTTTTGATTGTGTCGTGCAGGGCTCAGCAGACCCGTTGAACAGTGCCTTCCACCTGACCTACAACATGGTGCTCAACCTGCTGCGTGTGGAGGAGATCAACCCAGAGTACATGCTGGAGAAGTCTTTCTACCAGTTCCAACACTACAGGGCTTTGCCTGGTGTTGTGGAGAGTAAGCACGTTTCCATATTTACTACAGCACACTCCAGGCTGATATCTGTATACGCGATTAGCAGAATGTATTTCAGATTGTTGCCGAGGCGAAAAAGCTGTCAGAGATGAATCTTACTTGACAGCTTCCCAGAGGCTGTATTTCATGTTATGTTTTATATTTCATCATATAGAAATGATAAAACAAACACAGTTTTGACTGTTGTGACTTCAAGTTGAAGTCACATCTTTCATTATTAGATGCCTGCTATGAATTATTTTCCAATGTCAAGAGGTTGATGTGCAGAAACATTCACTGGAAGATGCCCTGTCCTGTAGTGGCCTAGTTGTAGTTTGAACTTTAATCCTATTGCTGTTTTTTTCTGTGCAGAAATTAAGAAGTACGAGGAGCAGTACCACAACATCGAGATTCCCAATGAAGAAGCTGTGCTCACTTACTATAAAATCAGACAGCAGATGGCCAAACTGGGTAAAGACATACAAGAGTTCATCCACAAACCCAAATACTGCTTGCCCTTCTTGCAGCCTGGACGACTCGTCAAGGTAGAGCTCCACAAACACACACACACACACACACACTCACAGTTTGTCGACAGGACGATGATTATTGATTTCAACATGTCATTTAATGGCTCTTTGTTTCGGTTCTCACAGGTAAAAAATGAAGACGCTGACTTTGGCTGGGGAGTTGTTGTCAACTTTTGCAAGAAGTCGAACGTGAAGGTAAGTCGGTGTCACACGTATGTGAGTGTATTTACATGTGGCTGTGACTAATTTCCATTTCCCCATTTTAGACCAGTACAGACTCGGAGCCGCTGTATGTGGTGGAGGTTTTGGTCCACTGTAGTAAGGACAGCGTTAAAGATGCTGCGACTGAGGCTGCTAAACCTGCTGCTCCGGGGGAGACTGGAGAGATGCAGGTGGGTGCAACAAACACACACATAAGTGCACATTACATACTGTCTCTGTAGTTAGGGTGGTTATATCTAATTGTTTTCATCCAGGTGGTCCCAGTGGTGCTCCATCTCTTGACGTCCATCAGCTCGGTTCGCCTTTACATCCCCAAAGACCTGAGGCCATTTGACAACAGACAGCTCATGCTGAAGTCTATACAGGTAACAAAAATGCCGCCCATGTTGAAATAAAGATATTGAAACTGGTAGAATTCTCAAATCATTGTGTAAATTGTTGCTCTTTCTTTTCCCTCCAAACATTTTTTTGTCTGCAGGAGGTGCAGAAACGTTTCCCAGATGGCGTCCCTCTGCTCGACCCCGTAGATGACATGGGCATCAAAGACCCCGCGCTGAAGAAAGTCATTCAGAAAGTGGAGGCCTTTGAGCACCGCATGTACTCCCACCCCCTGCACAGCGACCCCAACTTGGAGTCTGTGTATTCCCTCTGTGAGAAGAAAGCTCTGGTGAGAAAACTGTTTGTCTTTCAGTTTGTGGGAGAGTTTAAAAGTCAGCCATAGAAAACGCCGCTAAATGTCAAACCTTTACTGAAACCATTGAACGACAGAGTTACCACAGGTGTGTTTTGTTACTATTGAAATATGAAAACTTTTATCTTCCCTTTTTATCTACATTGGTACCTTTTTGTTAGATTGCAAACCGTGACCTTCCATTGTCTTTTCCTGCCAGACAGGTCGGCTTTGGCCGCATATACTCATGCCGACAAACACAGGAAGAAAGCAAGAACATTAGTCCTACAGGGCCTCACCCTCAGTTATAGGTCAGATAACAGAAAACGTTGTCGTCACATCACATCGAGCGAGGGGAAAAACATTGTTCCAGAAAAGTATTAAAACAAAAACAAAAAAACATACCTGCAATTGTAGAGAAAAGAAACATTCACAAGGTCTCCAGCTTAAATGTTCTCTGTGCCTGTGTAACACCATGAGCAAAGTCACTAAATGCTGTACGCTATTCAACATGGACTCAACGGTGAACTCTAGCAGAGCAAGCTTAACAGCAGCCCTGCTATACACGTGTCTCGAAACTCTTTTACTTATCAGATTCATGCATAAAATTAAGTCAAATATTAGCTTTAAAACATAAAAATATCAACACATTCAGTTTTCACTTTTTAAAGGTCACCTGTATAGCAACAAGGCTGAATTTCTGTTTCACATTTCATGACCGTCCATCCAATAGTTGAGACATTTCACTCAAAATCACAAATGTCAACCTCATGGTGGCACTCAGAGGAAAAGTCAGAGGATCACCAAAGTCCAGAACCAGGGATGTCTGTACAACATTTCAAACATTTCCTCAAATAGTTGTTGAGATATTTCAGTTGGGACCAAAGTGGTGGACTGAGCGTCATCTATTGACACCACATCGTGCTGCTAACACGGCTTAAAAAAACACCAAAAGTAAAACGGAGCAAAGAAAATCTGTACCTCCCAAGGACAAAAAGAAGTAGAGCTAGTGGATAAGAGCTAGTGCTAATGCACATTAGGGAGTGTCAGACAAAAATAGGGAATATAGTGACTATTATACGTGTACCTTTTCAAAATAAAATAATACATCTGATCCACATACGAAGATGTTATAATGTCCTGTTCCATAATTTAGCACAACAACATGCACATTAATGCACCTGTGTGCTCTGCTTTATAGAAGGATCAAGTCCGACTGTTCAGTTCAATTCAGTACAGCTTCACTTAGTTCATATTGGGGGAGAGTGATAGATGCAAAACATCCAGATTGGCTTTAGCAGCGAGGGGGGAAAAAAATCAAACCAGATCATGTTTGACAATTTGCATAAACAATTACATCCCTCTGTTTTGTGTGTGTGTGTGTGGGGTAAAATGATGGGCAGTTTACACTGGATTCCTTTGTTTGATTGGCAGTGTAAGAGAATAACCTGCTCCTCTATTGGCATTTTTCATCAGCTAATCCTCAATCTCATTTCTGCAGCTGACCTCCGCTTATTTTGTTCAAGTCTCAACTCATCACACTTAACACACACCACATCATGGCTGTCAAAGTCATGATGCCATGACTAAAAGCTACAACAGTATTCATTTCGATACTTGTTTTTTTGTGGCGCACAAGCATCAGAGAGTCTAAACGACACAGCTTTCGCGTGCACTTGTGGAAGGTTCCTTTATTATCTCACACGCAGCCACCGGTTCGGAGAAATCAGGCTACGATTCCTCCGAATTCTTTGAGGAACAAGCCATTCTGGTGAAACCTCTTTGTGCGTGTGTTTGCTTCTTTGGCTCTGCGGCGTGTTGTAATCATGAGGGGTAAAGGTTAAAGTGGATAATGGACATCGCTGAGGACAGATAAGCAGGCAGATGAACATCTGTTGGCAGATAACTCAGATATTTTCACTCCTCTATGAATGTTTTCAAATGATCTCATGCACAAAACAGCTGGTGGTATCAGTGATTTTTGTGTTTTCTAGAAACCCTGGGAGAGCTCCTCCGAGTTTACATCAGGTAAAGGTTTAACAGTACATATGTGTGTTGTTTTAGATCCTAGCAGACGTTCGAACGGCCAAGCGAGAGCTGAAGAAAGCTCGGACCGTCCTGCAGATGGACAAGCTGAAGTGCAGGAAGAGAGTTCTGCGACGCCTCGGCTTCGCCAGCCCGTCTGATGTCATCGAGATGAAAGGGCGAGTCGCCTGTGAAATTAGCAGGTAGGGTAGCAAAAGTGTTTTTGTTTACTGATAAAGTGTGGCTTCTGAAATGATGAGTGAGCCCCTTTTTAAAGCCAGTTGACTCGGCTGTCATTTTAGCCTATAGACTAATTCGGCAGCTGACATACACTGTTATTAGGGCTGGGCGATATGACCAAAATCTGCTATATCGATATATTATTTTATATATCGATAACGATATATATCATGATATATAGCATGCTTTCTGGTAAGTCAATAAATAAAGAATTAAAGAATAGTCTATAACCACATGGTAAAGCCTATTCTTGTATACTCCTGTCCTGTGTGATTTTAAATACTTGACGAATGAAAAAGTATTTTCATATTTAATTGAGACCTTTAGTGCAAAATGAACAGAACAGTTTCAAGTGTAGATAAAAATAAATATGTTCCATATACACACCATTTGTTAATCGCATTGAACCGAGTGGTAATGTAAAGTGTGATGTAAAAACAAAACCGCAATCTACAAATTATATTCCCTCAAAATATTTCACATCAGATTTTCCTGCGAACATTTGAGTTAGTATGTGCTTCTTATCAATTTAGACGACGTAATTGTGTATCACGATATCTCAATGTATGATTTCATCACGATACGATTCCATTGAAAGACGACAGATAATCATATTGAATTATCGCCCATCCCTAACCGTTATTACTGCGTAGGCTGAGTGGAAATGAACGCGTTGACACTGACAAGGAAAGCAGAGATATTTGGGTTAATTATGACGGGCAGATGCCTCGTCCAACAGATGATGGTCGTCTGTGTGAATCTGGAGGTTATTCAGTCTTAAAGCACTAGTCTGAATTTGTTTATGACAGGCTTTGGGGGGGGGGGAAACAAGAGCTTCTGTCCAACCGGCAGTCTGAATGTGAAACTGCTACGTGAATAAGCTGATTAATGAAACATGAGGATTTGATAATTTAGGAGAGATTTAGGAAAGTCAAATTGATTTCATGGAGCAGAGCTTTGTGGCTTCTACTTTACTCTCAGTTTGTTACTTGAGCAGCTGATGACAGAACAGAAAAGACATCCAGCCGGATGGTAAAACCAGTCTTAGTTGAGAAGAATAATAGATTATTACCTTTATTTTAAAGCCGTTTGCAACATATAACCAGTTCTACAGGATCTGCTGGACAGATGTCTTGGCAAAATCACTTTAAAAAGTGAAATCCTTTACATATATTGCGATGTTATACGCAGGTTTAATGTACGCAAAGTGCCGCCGCAGTGATTTTGGCTTGTCTACTTCTACCTTCAGCCTGAATTTGTCTGATTATTGACGCGAGGGACGGTGACTCTGGATCTTATGTGGTGAAATGTTACATGTATTGTTGTTGTAGGGAAAGCGTGAGTCCTGTCAGGGTTGAAATATGAGTACATCTGCTCTCACCTGTCCTTACTTGCTCTAACACCCACGCCACATATCTGCATTGTTTTGAGAGAACAAGGAAGAGATATAGTTTCATTTTGATGAAGTAATAAAATATCATTTAATAATTCTTCTTCCAGTGCCGACGAGCTCCTGCTGACGGAGATGGTGTTCAACGGTCTCTTCAACAATCTGACGGTGGAACAAGCCACCGCCCTGCTGTCCTGCTTTGTCTTCCAGGAGAATGTACGTACAAACACATCTAATTCCTCTTATTTCTCCATACAAACAGATATTGAGCCTTTTTGCCAAGCACTGAGATAAACAGCTGATTCCCCCATTTCCCACCACATTCGAGCTCCGGTCGCATTCTTGGCCTCTTCCCCCCCTGCTCTGCAACCAAAACAGAAACCTGAGGTTGATGTGTGTTTGTCTTTGCCCAATGGAGCCTGTTTTCTCTCAATGAGGCGCTTTAACAAACCTTTTCTTTGGCTCTACATCGGCTCAGTCCTCGGAGCGACAGAAACAGATTTCTGTCTAAAGAGGGGTCTGTCAGAGAGCGGACGACGACAAGCAGCTGTCATGTTAATACACCGCTACAGGACCGCTGTGTGTGTGTACAGCTGCCGTCTGTCATTAAAGAGCACCTGCTGCTAGTTTAACTTTAACCATCCAACCTGTGTGTGTTTTCTACAGCACTGATGACATTAAAGTGCTAAAGTGACCCTGCTTCAATCGATGATTAAACAATATTAACCAGTCCAGGAAGGAGTCATTCACTCACCTCACAATGTGGACTTGAATATCCTCCTACATGCCCTTTTCACAGCCGTCATCATGACATGTAATTGCAGAGTAAACGCAGGTGTAATTAATAACGTTAATTATGGCCCTGATCCATTGAGGTGTGCCAGGGCTCTGCTATTGTGCTTGCTGGCTCTGACGGGAATGGCTGTGACACACTAAATAGAAAGGGGGCCATAATTAATTTGATCAATTACAGCTGTGTTTACCGATTAGCGATGCCACGTCATGATTTTGTAGCAATAAAATTGATAGTTTTGTTACCAAAGATGAGCAGGATCAAGCGTTTGACTGTCAGCAGCCTCATTCTTCTCATTTTAGTGTTGCTTACTGTTTGAAAACCCAAAGAGAAGGTAGAGGGAATCCGTTTTGCTCGGGGGGAGAGTAGATTCTTCTCAAACATGCCTTTTATATTTGAAGTTTGAAACACAGCCTACAAAACAAACGTTCTAATGTTTGCTATCACGACATTAATGATGTTGTTTTTGCCCTCCAGGCCAGCGAGATGCCAAAACTGACTGAACAACTAGCAGCTCCCTTGAGACAAATGCAGGTGAGACGACGTTAAAACAGTCTGAATCGAACAATTAGTTTCTTAATCGATAAAAAGTTTGAATTTGGTGGAAATGTGAATGCTCTTGTTTTTTGTCCAGGAGTGTGCAAAGCGCATAGCCAAAGTTTCTGCAGACGCCAAGCTGGATATTGACGAGGAGACGTATCTAGGCCAGTTTAAGCCTCACCTCATGGATGTGGTGTACGCCTGGGCCAACGGCGCCACGTTTGCCCAAATCTGCAAGATGACGGACGTCTTTGAAGGTGCGTCATTCATATTAATATCCAACAGACACGACAGGAGGTTAAAATACAGGTGTTGAACTTTTCCTTAAGTCCTTAACTTGATCATTTGAAATTTTGTTGTACGTTGTACTACATTAATTTGACAGCTACAGTTACTTTTCAGATTTAGATTTAACTTAAAAATGCATAATTAAGTATTATAACACAATGCATTATTAGAGATTAAACCAGTAGTTCCAGGAAAGCAGTGTCTAGTTGGGGCTCCTTGGTCACGTTTCAGATGTTTGAGTTGTTATCAGTTAAAACAAAGAGTGAATTCCCCTCAAAACTTCTCCGATGATTTCATTTCAAGAATTGCTCAAGGCCCAAAAGGGCAAAATTATGCAATATTTCACAATAAAGCTGAGCTCACAGTTCGAGGATCAAAGAGGGGAAATGAGTCATTATTTCCCCAAAAAATCCAAGATTACAGAAAAGTCTGAAAAAATGATTACAAATTTGAGTATCAGGACTATTTTTTATTCTTTCAAAATACCAAAAAGTATAAAAAGAAGTTCAACCCAGCTCCACCTCAACCAGCTAAAACACATTAATGCATCATTAATAACAATCTAATGATGTAAGTTATAATATATCAGTCACAGGGGGGCATTTTTCTGCAGATCGAGTGCTTTTACGTTTAATACTTTTAAGTATATTTTGCTGAAAACGTTCTGTACTTTTAATCAAAGGATCGGACTACCTCTTCCACCACCCCGCCGAGGAACAACATGGCCTTTATAAATCCATTTCACCTTTTGATTTCTTCACCATCACATTGCTGTATGCAGTTGGCTGCTAGAGGCTCATTTATTGATTTATTAGGTGTGGATTTTAACTGAACCAAGTCCAGCAGTCTCCTCACAGTTTCTGTCTCTGACTCCCAACAATGAGCTCAGCTGTAAAACATCACATATCTTCATAATGACGAAAGTAACGTCGAATTGAGAAACTCTGGAGGGAGTATCGGGTGTGCTTGTGTGTGTCGGCGAAGGAGGGAGACGGAGAATTGATGATACTTGTAAACTAACACTTCATTTAACAGGCCTGTCATTTAACTAATCATTGTCTGGGAGTCTTTTCACAATTTAAACCAAAGTAGATATTAATAGAATAATCATTGATTCATTTATTATTGGAAACGTAACTCTGTGTGTTTGCCTGTTTACAAATTGCACATACTAATGGACTCTCTAGGCACCGATCACAGTTAATAGGACTTAATTAATTGGAAGTGTACAAAATGAACACGTCTCCTCATCATTAGTACCTTACAGACCAGTAAGGAGTGAAACTACATGCCTCCAAGATGTCCTTATTCTGCCATCGACGGTTCAGTATGAATTAATGCTGGGTTGGATTTTAAAACAATAGATTAAAACACACTAAACACTGTGTGTGTATTTGCGTCTGTCTCGTGTAGGGAGCATCATCCGCTGCATGCGTCGTCTGGAGGAGGTCCTGAGACAGATGTGTTCTGCAGCCAAGGCCATCGGCAACACCGAACTGGAGAACAAGTTTGCTGAAGGTAAGAAACATCATGGTGTTATTAAAGCTGAAATGATTCAACTTTTTTTTTATCATTAGCTGGTTTTCTTAGCCTTCTATGATACTTAGCTGTCTATCTTTCATTTCATTCGTAATTAAAATAATCATTAGTTGCAGTCCTAATTGCTCCACAACCTTTAAAGGTACAGTGTGTAGGATTTGGTGGCATCTATAGTGGTGTGGTTGCAGATTGCAACCATCTGAGTACCCCTCCTCTCACTCCTCCCTTTCCAGGACTGTGGTAACGTGAGCCGCCGAGTGCAAAACCGTGGTAACGCCGTCCGCCTCGCTCAGAGGCCATCCTTAACATAATAACACTACTTTAGGAGCAACAGAAGTCAGACGGCGGCTGGCGTTACCACGGTTTTGCACTCTGCCTCTCACGTTACTGCAGTTTCAGAAGCGTGTCAGAGAACTACGGTGGCCTTCAGGTAACGTAAAAACACGAAAGGCTCTCGCTAGTCAGTGTTTGGTTTGTCCGTTCTGTAGAAACATGGCGGAGCAACATGGTGGACTCTACGTAGATGTAAACGGCTCACTCTAAGCTAACGATTCCTAGTTTCAGGTGATTATACACTAATGAAAACATAGTTATGAATATTATATTCTGCTAATAGATCCCCCTAAATCCTACACACTGTTTCTTTAAGTAAGTTTTAGACGTGATTTAAAAATACCGTCATCATCCTACAGTCTGTAAAAAGGACTGCATTCATACCAGTTCTTCTTGACTTAAAGGTGAAGCACTACTGAAACAAGCATCTGTGAATACTGAAATTAAACAGTTTTAAATGCTTATTTCCTCTTAATTTCTGTCTCTGCAGGAATAACGAAGATCAAGAGAGACATTGTATTTGCTGCCAGTCTCTACCTATAATGACCTTCCAGCTTTCCAACACATGACGGGGCAGCACTGGAGGAGAAATGCTGTTTTTGACCCTTTAGTTATGATCAACCCCCCGATGGAGCTCTTGGCCTTCCATTTTCTGTTTTGTTTTCTAGTCTCACATTTGTCAAACTGGGCTCAAATATTGTGCCAGTTATTCCCAAAAATGTTAAATTGGCTTTGATTTATTCGTCCTTCAGATCACTTTTCTGATCATTTTTATTCATCACGAAAAATGTACCTGAACTTTGTAATGTCCTGTTGAGTCGGTGAGAATTGCATTACATAAACGACTGAGTATCATTATAGATCATTTTAGGTGAATGCGTCTGCGTGGACAGAATACATTGAACAATTCATGCTTTTATTGTTTTTTGCTTACATGAGTAGTGGTTCATAATGAGGAAAGTAAACAAGTCATGCTTTCATTTTATATGACGGCTCATGACATAATACATCAAAACACTTGCGTTTCCTTTCTGTTCATGTTAATAAGTAAAATGGCTTTATTTCTCCTTTTCTTATTTTAGACATTTGTACATATTTGCAACATTTTTTTTCAATAAAAGTCTGTATGTTGATTTTGTTTTTTTACATACAGATTATACAAAAATTACATTGTTGTTTTTATTAGTTCTTAGATACACAGGGAGCCCTGATAGCAGCAGTAGCAGTCCAGCAAAGGCAACACAGGACTTAAACTGACCGTCGGGCTCTTCAACTCTCTAACCAAACATGATATAAGTCGAGCTTCCTCCTCGACGATATTGGGTTAGACGGTTGGAGAGGAAGACGGCAGTGGCCTGGAGTCAGCAGCTCTACATGTTGAAGCAGCGTTGCCCCTCTGGGCTGGGATCAGCTTTAGTCTCCAGCACTTGAGAAGCAAACATTCCTCTTTTGATTAGCCCTTTAATTAACACTGGACCTAAGGCAACATAGACTCTATAGCCGTCTCTCTGGGTGCTGGAGGCGACGTAAAAGCTGATCCTAAACCAGATCCTTGAGCAGACTGACTCCAAGTCAGGAAAAGCACAAAGCAAGGTTACATTCACAGGTTTCCAACCCTCCTCTCTCTCCCCAGCAGTGGTCATACCCTTTAGTGGGCGCGTGCAGTGAAGTCTTCCCACCAGCTCAGTAGATAGATACATGCCTACTGGTTCATGTCTTTACAGAATCTCTAGCCCCTAACCTACATCGGTCTCAGTCACTTAAAGCTTATCTACAAGGCTTGGACAGGTCGTCACCGCTGCTTTCCTTCCAGATGGAGAACAACTATAAAAGTCTTAAAATCTGAACAAGCCCGATGCACAGTCATCCACTGGCTTACTCGAAGTAAGAATCAACTATAAGTCCATGCAGGGTATTGGTTGAGTATTTGCATGAGATGGAAAGGCTAGAGAGCTGGGATCCTGGGTGTGCGTTTGGACAGAACACAGAGGTGTCGTCCTCCACCTCTCGGCTTAGCTTAGTTGGGACTCTCAAAGTGGTTTCCGTTGGTCGGGGTCTCCTGCAGGGTCGTGTGTGGGATGTCGGCCTCTTTATGGGCGTCTACGCGTGGCTTGAAAAAGTCAGACACGCAGAAGACCTACAGGAAGAGAAGAGAGTAAGCATGTGAGGCTGAATTTACATCTGTGCGTTGTTTAAAAGAAACATCATTCAAGGAAGGGTGATCGGTAACTTTAGAATAGTTCCACATTTTGAGAAATACGCTTCTGCTTTCTTGCAAAGTCAGATGAAGAGATCGATATAATTCATGTCTGTATGATAAATATGAAGCTACATCCAGGATGGTTAGCTTAGAATAAAGCTAGCCTGGCTCTCCGTGTCATGGGTATGTCATAAATCATAATATAGTATGCCTTAAAAAAAGCAACAAAAAAAAAAAAGTCATAGTATAGTGTGCCATAAAAATATTTTTAAAAATCCATAATATATTATGCTATAAAAATGTCCTAATATAGTATGCCATAATATGCCATTAAAAATGTTTAAAAAGTCATAGTACTGTACAGTATGTCATAAAAAATGTCATTAGTATGCCATAAAAAAATCATAAAAAAGTCATAGTATAGTATATTCCAAAAAAATGTCATAAAAAAATAATAAATGTAATATAAGTCATTAAAATATAGTATTGTATGTCACAAAAAAAAGGCAAAGAAGTCATAATATAGAATAAAGCTTTACAGCCTCAGCCGGGCATAGCAGGCACAAGTTATGACAGCTGTTCTGGAGCAGTTGGAGATCCTCACCGATGCAACACAGTCGGTAAAATTATAATTCTTCTTCATCACTGTTCTTCTCATTGACAAGTCTAGGGAGTGGTGAAGCGGTCACAGCTATCGATATGCAAAACGGATGTTTAAGGGTGTTTCTTCATCCGTTCATGCTGTTTCCCCCTGCTTCCAGTCTTCATACTATGCTAAGCTAAACATCTCCTGGTTGTAGTTTCATATCTAACTGATAGATATGAGAGTGTGTATCTAATAATAATAATAATTAAAAAAAGAAAAAAAAAGTCAAACTACTCCTTTAAAGTGGCATCACTTACCACCAGGATGGCCATGAGGGCCCCCTGCAGGAGTCCAGTCAGCACATCGCTCCAGTGATGCTTATAGTCAGACACCCTCGACAATCCCGTGAACACGGAGGCGGCGATCAGGAAAAACTGGATTGTGGGTCTCAGCAGCCTCGCCCATTCAGCCTGGAGTCGAGCTTGCAGGTAGAGCTGAGAGAGACACACGGTACATGGATTATTATATGATCACTGTAGTAGGCAGGGTATAAATATATCGTGTAGGAAACTGTTAGACAAATGTTCATGATTCATCCTCTTTTTATGTTATCAGCTCTACTACTACTATTATGAATCTCCTACAGTTGACTGACCTTGAAATAATCAGCTGATGGAAGCATTAGTACAAGATAGACTGTCGTTTATTCTCTCAATCTAATCTGATAATTATGTATCGCACCACCTCTGGAGCACGATGAGCCATCATGTAGGAATCTCTGTTGAGCTGAACCTTCCATTATGGCATTATCCACAAGAATGTTGTTTGTATTAAAAACAGGGCATGTCTGTTCTTTTTTTGTTTCCATCAAGGACAAAACAAACTCAGCCTCTTTATCCACAACATCCACGTCTCTCTTCCTGTAACACTTAATTTATGACGCAAACGCCTGTCGTTTAACTGTGGGAGAAAAGAAAAGCACTCCCACGGTTTGTAGATGAATGTTTAAATGTCAGCTGCTGTTCCTCCTACTTGGAACATCCACTCAATGAAGAGGAAGAAGAAGAGCTTTATGCTGGTGCCAGGACTTTGTCCCTGCGTCTATTTATATCTGCTGGTATTGAATGAATCAGCAGCAGCATACGTACTTTATCAGGGCTGGGCAGTAAAGTCAGCTCTGAACAAACAACTGGAGCTTGATAAGACAATTAATATAACGGCAAAATAGATTTACACTTTACAATAATTTGTTCAAGAACTTATGAATGTCTAGAATGTCCTGGGTAACACTTTATAATAAACATCATTTATAAATGGTAAATTGATAGTTCATTTTTTTTTTAAACAATATTTTTATTTAAGAAAAAAATATATTATTCAGATATTTATTATTAATAATAATAATAATAATAATGTAAATAACCAAAAGCAATAAATAAATATATAAAACAAAAATAAAAATATAGATAAATAAAACAAAAATAAAAATAAAGAATAAAAAAAGCCAGTAAACACATTAATTATCATTTTGCCGTTTTTTTTAACAGTAAAATAATTATTAACTAAGTTTAATTAACTATCAATTTACCATTTATAAATGATGGTTATTATAAAGTGTTACCGTAACTGGTTAATGTACTTACGGCCAGGAACAGCATGCAGTACATGGAAAAAGAGGAGTGGCCCGAGTAGAAGGATAGCCTGCAACGGAGAGACAAAAGCATGGCTCAACACTTTTGGTAAGACTAATGATAAGAGACATATTATTATTAATCATTAGTCAGACAGACACACAATCCCACACATCACCCTTGCACAGCTTTATTTGAGGTTTAAGGCGGAGTTGATGTTCACTGACTGGTACGTTTGTTTTCTAGTAGTTTAGAGAGGTGACTCCTGATAGTGATGTTGAGGGATGTGGTGACAGCAGCAGATAAAAAGAAGCCCCCCTCCACCACCACCTCTGCCTTAGTTACTTCTTGTGAATAACAACAGCACAGTGTTTTGATACTGTTGTCTGGACCACTGTCTACAGCTATGAACACACACACATACACACATAGTGTAATACTATTATGTCTCAACAACTATTGGATGGATTGCCATGAAACTTGGTTTATGATAAAATACTTGCAAAACTAATAGCATTCCCATCAGCCTCAGCTGTTTGTCTTAACTTTGCGCCTTGAACTTTGACCCTTCTGTTCATATATCCGCTGCACAGAGGATTGTGGTTTAGATTAGCCAGAAAAGCATGCTGGCTTGCATACTGCAAAATGCGACCGGTTGTAGTAGGACATCCTGGTATTTTTGGCATACTGCATTTGATATACTGTACTATGTATTGGGACTAAATAGTGTGGTGGTATGGGTATTGGAACGCACGGATTATACCTGCTAAACATCCGTACGTAAGCATTGTCCCTGTGAGCATGTAAGCACGCTGACGTTAGCGTATAACTTAAACCACCTTCTGTGCCTAAATACATCCTCACAGAGCTGTAGCATGGCTGTAGAGCTTCTTACACTTATGTTTTCAATTTAATCTTAAAATTAGTCTGTGAAATTTCAGATAACGGTGAACAGTGTCCATCCCAAAGCAATGTTTTCAGCTGGCTTGCTTTGTTAAAGTAAGATATAAAAAACAATAAGGTAAAGCAGAAAATCCTCAAATCTTTAAGAAGCTGAAATCAGTGTTTGTCTGGAATTTGTGGAAAATGTTTAAGTCATTAATCAATTCATTAACTAATCGTTTCAGCACCAACGGTGTCAGTGTTAGTGGACGATCCAGGCTGATCAAATAGACCAAATTAAATAATAATGCCGACCTCTTGCACCAGGTTGGTCACACCCCTGCGAGGGCTTAGGGTTTATTTCACAACAATGACCCTATCACTATCCCTTACTTAATAGTACTGGGATGAAAAATGTGTGTCCCTTACAAGAAAAGTCATATCTTTCATCACACTCTCAACCTTTGAGTACCTCCTGTACGGTACGGCGATTTTACCTCTTAAATACAAACAAACACACAAACAGTGCAGCTCTGACAGTCGGCCTCTTCTCTCCTAGGGAGGTTAAACTAAGCCAAGGCAGAATCATATTACAGTAAGGTGATCCTGAGCACGCTACCCCGACCTGCTCTGTCCACTCCTGCTGCTGCTGCTACTTATTATTATTATCTCTATTAGCGACTAGCAGGCCACCACACACACACGCACACATAAGAGCTGGAAACATAATATGTCCCGACATTAATCTTAAAAGCCCCGGATGTCTGCCTCGATTCACTGGATGCTTCTTTTGGCCCGCTGATAAACGTTTGCCTCATTATGCTTCATTAAAATAAAAAAAAAGACTGCAGAGTAGGGATGGGGCTCCAGGAAATATGGTGCACCACACCCTGGTAAATGCTCAGTAGAAAACCCGGAGGACGGAGGGGTGGGTGGGCACATTTCCGCTCGGCTCAGGGAGTTTGTTCAAGAAAGAGGCAGAAAACATACACTAACCTATAAGCAGAATAACCTACGTTACCCTTTAAGTAAAGTAGATCTGAATAGAACAGAAAGTTCCTCGCAGCCGATAAAATCTGCACAGCTGATGTCACTATTTAGGCCTCTGCTTCTATAATTACAGCTGGTCTCGGCGCTCGTGCCTCCACCAGAATGAGAAGTGGATATCCTCTCCTCCCACTACACTTCCCTCTGCTCTGAGCTGATAAGGGACACGGACCGTAAATCAAAACAAGCTTTTACATTCCTGTGATATTACTCTATTCTTTTGGACTCGTGTGCTGCAAATGAATCTCGCATAAAAAGCTCTTACATCATCCGTGTTGCAGATAATGCCCAGAAACTGTGAAAACGTTGCACAACTTCACCAGCGGCATGCCACAATAGCTCTGCTATCGCCCTTTTATTAATCACATTAAGTATTTATAGGTTGTTCAGTGGCACATTTAACCTTTGCTCTTTGTACTCGCACCACGAGCAGTTTGCAACACAATGGAGAGCACAGAAGTTTTTTGTTAATCTGTTGAGCAACAAAACAAAAACCCCCCAGAGTGCTACACATTTAAATGAGGGGCAAGCGTTAGTTAATCTAGGGCCGCAACTAATGATTATTATATCATCAATTAATCTGATTTTCTTCATTAATGAGTCCATCGTTTTGTCTATAAAATGTCAGAAAAAAGTGAAAAATGCTGTTAAAATGCTGTTTTATATTAAATTTACTATCATATATGACAAAAAAAAGCATTGAATCCTCACATTTGAAAAGCTGAAACCAGAGAGTGTTGTTGAAAATGACTAAAACAATCAGTGCGTTATCAAAATAGTTGTGATTAAGTGATTAATTGCTGCAACTCCACATTCATTCATTCATCCATTTCCGAAAATGCTATAAAAGACCAGGCAAAACAAGACATACCTGCCCTCATTGGACAGCCTGGCGTCTCCATTGCAGGTGAAGTCTTCGATGTAAGCCCCCGATGAGCAGTTGATAAGTTTCCAATCGGGTTTGCACGCATCCAGGAAGTGCGGCCTGAGCCGACCGATGGAGTACTTGGCTATGTCGGTCAGAGACTGGCTCATCGCGGCGCCAAACAGGAAGGTACCGATGGCTTTGTAAATACAGGCGACGTAGCTGCCGAAAGAGGACTTGGATTTGATGCGCTTTAGATAAACTGAAAGGCACTCGCCAAAGATCATCTGTGAGGTGGGGAGGGGAAGGTGAAGGAGGGCGAGGGAGGAAGGGATACAAAGTTAGAGGTTTTATAAGGCAACAAAAAAAATACAAAATGAAAATTAAACATGCAACTGAATGCAAACAACATCAGAGCATGTTCCCTAATCTCATCATCACTAAGTGAGTCTAAAATAACGAGTTTCAGGTTAAACAAATTCAGCCTATGACACCAATTTGGTGTAACAGTGTTTAAAGGAATGGTTTGACCTTTTGGGACGCCAAGTACACAATCGGCATTTTGCCGAAAGTTAGATGAGAAGATCGATACCGCTCGCCTTATTTCCCAAAATGCCAAACTATTCCTTTAAGTAGGAATGCTCATCTGACAAACAGATGATACATAATGTTAGATATATCATTGGCCACAGGATGATGTCCACTCAAAATAATAAATGTTTCGTTTGATCTGAGAGTTCGATCCATTAAAAACATTTTTGGAGCTTGTACGTAGGTGTTCAGAATAATGACTCATGAATTCTTGTCGTGGCTCAAGTGCACGTGAATGTGCTTCGCAACGTTGCCAACAGAATTCAGGTCCAGAGGGCTTATATTCGTCCAACCAAAAAAGCTGTTGACGGGCCCTTGTTGCTACCGCTCTGCTGTCTGTATCTTTAAAATCTGTCAATAAGAGCACTAACAACTCCTGTTGATGGGTCACTAAAGATTAAAAGGTGTCTGTTTTATATGTATATGAATACATAAATGAGATAAATGAAACTTTCCAAGTCTTTTAAAAGGATATTTTCACTGTTTATATACTGAACTGACTGAGTCTCTCTTGTAGCCTCTTTAAGCGCTGTCACATTTTTTCAATTCCTTTCAGCATCGACTGACCGAGGTCACCACTTGCGCTCCTCGTGAGGAGTTTCACATCTGTCAAAATGACTTTCTCTGTTGCAGCGGGCTGCAGAATTATTTAAGGGCTTCGTGGTCACCTTTCGGTTTCATCTTCAAATGTTGGAAAAGTTTGGAAAAACATTTTCAACAACATGCAGTTAGGGAATGAACTTACGCTTAAATGGTAGTGGCTCATGCAAGCAATTAAACACACACACACATACATTATTACAGAATAATGTATTTAGCAGGGATCGTGGGTTAAGAGAAAAAGGATAAGTTAAGAGTGTAAAAGTGGATAAAGGGTAAGCGTTACATAAAAGAGAAGACACCGTTAACATGTAAACAAAACAGATGCACTTACAGTGAGTATTGTGACGGGAATCATGACACCTCCTAACAACTGATAGGTAATGGTGTCTTCTTTAAGAGGGTACTTGATTGAATCGTCATTACAGAAAAAGCCCCGGCGGAAAGGACTGTGCTGCGCAGTGAGTATTATAAATGGGAGTCCAGCTAGCAGAGAAGCAATGAGAGAAAAAACAAAAGGAACAAAATACAGGTTACAAGAACATGTCACCGGGCCTTGGAGCCCTACCCCATGATGCAACACTGTGTGCCTGTGAAAAAAGCAGCCATGTGAGAGGGTCACACGAAACGTTCCATCCCCCGAAGGCGTTGGCGGCGGCGTCCTCGCCAACTTTCAGAAGCATCAGTGTGCAGATTAGTTGTTATAGTGTTGGCACGGCAACAAGACAGTTAAACGCTGATAAGGAATGAATGTTAATAAGAGACAACAAGAGCACAAATGTTACATTTCTCAGAGGGTTATTGAGCCGTACAGCAAGTGAGAGGAACCAGCGGTCTAACGGACCGCGACCGTATGCGTGACCGAAACAATCGTACGCTACACACTTCCTCAGTCACTTCCTCTCTGACAAAGTGACGCTTTCTTCTTTATCTCTAACCAACTCTTAACCTCTTCCTAAAACTCTCCAGCTCTAAATTCCCACATATTCTCCCACATCTTCTTTTGGCAGATAGTGATGAACGATAAAGTGAGCTGTTAAAAACAACAATAAGACTAAAAGAGTTACAGATTGGGGTTGATGTCATGATACATAAAACACCACAGACAAGAGATGGAAGAGATAAATCACAAATAGCACAAAGCATAATAACAGAAGCACACCACACACCCGCAGCAACTTTCTGCGACTGTCTTTCTCCAAAAACAACTTCCAGAAGAGCATTCCAGCTATTTTAAGCAACAGAGGGACGCAGCACGCCGCCCGCACGTCTGTCGCACTAATTCACACCAGCGATAGAAAGCTGACCGTTAAAAAACAAAATGATTCAATTAAAAGCAAAAACCCAAATGCCTGGCCTCACTTCATGTTATTCATATTTTATTATATGTTTTGAAGTACACTGCTAACTCACTATAGCCACAGCTAAATTAATCAATAGAAGTTTGGCAGATCCAGATGTTTAGGGGTTGGATTGTTCATTGAGACATAATAATTATAGACCTATAGGATCATTCAAATAAACATTTATAACTCCTGCAGGAGCAGCTGAGATTTAAAAGATATAAACTAGACAGTTTATTTTGTGTGTGTGGACGCAACATGATTTAACATTTACTGATTTTATTTTGTATTAATTGTTATTTTAAGTGGACATCCTCCTTTGCCTTTCGCTTGATACACAACTGTAATGCTGAATTCACACCAGAGCAGCGGCCAAGTGCTAAACTAACTGCGAACTACGGCCGTTTGATTCTAAAAGCCAAACAAAAAAGTTGGAAAACGTTGAACTTTTAGCGGCAAAGGGCGGCCAGAGATTTCTTGCAGCCAGTCAGTAAACAGATCCTGTGATTCCTGTGACATGTTGACCTGTGTTACAAATAATTTCTTCTCGCCTTAAACACACAAACATGCCGAAAATTGTAATTATTGCAGCGAGCTGCACTTCGCCGCTGCCTGGTGTGAATTCGGCGTAAGAGCCGATGACCTTCATTAATGTCAAAAAGCCTCACACTGACATCAGAATCAGTAGCAGAACTAAATAAAACATACTGTGCATATCTGGTTTCAATATCCGGTAGCTGTGCTATGGTTAACAGCTACTAAATCACCTAGCTATTCTCAATACATCCTACATTATGTACTAGTCTATCAGTCCCAGCAGACCTTTCTCACAGCAGACATGTTGACTTGCTTTCACAGCACAAGTATAGTTGATAATAATAATAATAATAATGGCTGCTTTCCATGCCAGTAAACCAGAGTCGAGGCCCTGGTGCACCTTGGAGAGCATTAAAGTTATTTGGTTACACCTGCTGTGGTTGATAAGTCACCCTATTTGCCATGAGACAGGTCACTTGAGAGTGTCACCTACTTACGCAGCTAATGGGCAGGGTGAACCCCACAGTGTAGAGCACTGTGGAGCTGATTGTGCTGTGGTGGAAAGGGTACTTGATGCTTTCGTCGTTACAGAAAAAGCCCCTCTGGTAAGGGCGGATCTTACCCAGGTTAAAGGCTGCCAGAGGCAGACCTCCTGTGGACGGAGAGATCAGGAGACGTTACCACTGGAAGAGGGGGAAGAAAAATGCAAGAGAAGTTGCCAAAACAAATTGTTGAGGTTTTGGAATTTCTGATGTTGGCGGACGCTCTTTAACATCACAATAAAACTGTCAGATTAAATCTCTGTGGCAGAGATGAAAGACCCCAATCTTTCTGAGCAGCCCAGTTAAGGATAAGTCTTTATTCCATGTTTTCTTATTGTCATCAAATCCAATGAAAGGACCAAACGCAGCACAATAAAGTTACAGCCTTAAGCCCGTTTGTTCCTACTGAAGAGATATAACTTTAAAAACGGATCACAAATATATTCTTTCATTTTAAATACTTTCTTTAAACTGCGGCGCATTTTAGTTTTTAGCAAACGTCATTCAAATATTAGTCGATGGTGCATTTATTTGGCACTATTTTCTGCCGTCAATTTGGCGCCGTAGTGCGTATTTACAGAGCAATGACATCATGTGCATGTGGGATCGACTCCTCCATGTCTATTGTAATGAAGGAACATGTCATCCAGAGCTCACTGATGTGGTTTTTATTGTTTTTGGACAACAAGGGCACATAAAAAAAATCAGCTACATCCGGCTACAGAGACAGGACGTGCTAGTAGGATCAATTCATTGTTAGTTTGGGTCTTTTTCATGTGATTTGTCACAATAAGAAAAACATTTTTTGATGCTGAGCCACAGAAAATGTGCATTACTGCGCTCAGACAGATTATATATGTCTTTTTTATGATAATAAACTTTAAAAAATGAGGTTATCTTAGGACAGTTTTTCAGCAGGGAGCACTGAGAAGCTTCTTTTGTTGGAGCACCGACTCACATTGGTGTGTGGACTTAAGCTAAGCACTCCCTATAGATAAAATACCATAAAGATAACGGGTTATGTTAAATGGTTTTGACAGTTCAAAGTCTGAATGTAATGCTGCTGTCATCTCTCTGGGTGCTTGGCCCATTTAGCCCATTGTATAGTAGAGAAGAGACACAGTCGTTTGGTCTATTCAAGCAGAAAATGAGCTGTAATGCACATTAACAAGCCACATCCAGAGAATACGCATGAAGACACACAAACTACCTATAAACTACTTTTTAATTCAGTCTGGTATTTGTGTTCTGTCTGCCATTTCTGCAGCTGTTGACACCGTCAGCTGTGCCATCCTAAGTTGATCAGTTACAACAGCTGGAAATGCCAGAAAGCCGGACCCTCCCCGAGTCACTTTATAACTATAGCCGTGTTACACTTTAACTTGTTCTCATAGCAGCTAACTTCCCAAGACAAACACTCTGACAGAAAGAAAAATGTGGATATTATAACATAAATAAATGAAGACTTATTGGCAGTAATAGTGTTAAAAACCAAATTCAATCAGCTGTGTAAGCAAACCAATAAAAAAAAAAAACCCTCTCACAGCACTTCAGAGAATCAAAACAAAAAAAGATATCTCACATTTATCAAGCCTACTACATGTATGTGCATGTTTAGTCACATGCACCGGTGCATGCCTGTAGGAATCATCCTCTCAGTCTGGAAACAGATTACCACAGATGCTTGGTTCTAATCTAATAGTCGGTGTCATTAGCAGAATAATCCAGTTTGCTTCTGCATCAGTCATCCAAACAGCCCAGTGGGTTTTTATAATCATACTGCTTCTCACTGCACAAGGCACTTATAAAGTTGTTCAACATAAAATAAGGCTGTAGACTTTGTAGTTGAGCAACATGTTAAAGTCTCTCTCCACTGACGAAAAACACAATATTTGCGTATTCGTAGATTTAGCAGAAAACACATTTGTATGCCAAGCAGAGTATTTTCATAAAATGTCTGGAGGGGATCTTTAAAACATCCTACAAGCAAATAATTCTAACATATACTGTGACTGTGCAATGGATGCTATACTGTAAATGTATGAGTCATGTATCATCAATCAGTTTTTAAAAGCATTTAAGCCCCAGAGACACATGTCTGTGCCTCGACTGCAAACCTGAAACCGTACAGCCCCGAGCACTTACAGTAAATAATGATTCATATATTCAGATATAAAGACTTTAAGACTGAGAAAAAATTAAGAAAATTCTTGTTTGTTTTGTTGTTTAAAATGACCAACATAGGTCTTCATCAGGGTCACAGTGACCCAATTATTGCCATGTCAAATAAAGGCATTTTAATTGTGTTCAAACACTACGGTGTGCCTTGGATTAGTTTTGAGGGAGACTTGCATTTTGTACTTTTTTCCACCCATGCAATGAGCCCTTCACAAGACTGAGTGAGTACCTTTAATTGATTTCCAATAATAAATATATACAGACATTTGCATAAAGCAAGCATGTTTGTCCACTCCCCATGTTGATAAGAGTATTAAATACTTGACAAATCTTTAAACTGAACAGTGCCATTAATTTGCTATTAACTATGGACAATCATGCAATTAATGACAGCCCTGATTAATACATATTGTCACACTCAAGGAAAAACAGCATCATTATTAACCATGTGAGCATCTGAAACCACTAAAGAGACGTTGCACTAATTTGCATACAATGGAAACGTGGAACTCTTCATTGTACTGGGGGAGGGAAAGCAACTTTAAATACCCTTATAAATACATATATTACACATATTATTTCATTAGTGGTACATTTTTTTTGATATTTTCAGGTGGAATTTCATTCATTCATTCATTCATTCTCACTGTGCAATATAATTTTCCACTTGTGCAATTTTGTTAATAGTCTGTTTATTGTCAATACTGTATATACTGCTCCTATTTTTATACTTCCTTCTATTTAAATCTAATTGTTTAGCTCTTTTTTACTGTGTTGGCTGATGCATCTTGTTTTTTGCACTATCCCCTTTGCTGCTGTACACTGCAAATTTCCCCACTGCAGGACTAATAAAGGAATATCTTATCTTGTCTTATCTATAATTGATTTCCAATAATAAATATATACAGACATTTGCATAAAGCAAGCATGTTTGTCCACTTCCATGTTGATAAGAGTATTAAATACTTGACAAATCTTTAAAGTGAACAAATAAACCAACTGGGTTTTTTACAATCATACTGCTTCTCATTGCACGAGGCACTTATAAAGTTGTAATAAATAATATACAGACATTAACGCCCTTCTTTTGTTTAATTTTTTATTTTTTTCTAAATGTAATTTTTTTGTATTATTATGATTTATTTGATCTTATTTCACATGAAAAGCACCCCATGTTCTATAATTTCATTGTAAAAAGTGGGAAAAGTTGAAGTTCACTTCATATTTGTATCTTATTAAGTATGTTTATGTAAATGTCTGAGTAAAATAATACTAATACTAATAATAAATAAATTTTTATATCTATTTAATGGTATTTATTTAATTACTAATTATTTTCTATGTGCTGCTTTTTTTTTTTTTACATTTAATTAATTCACTAATTTAATTATTTATTATACTAAAATAAACCAAATAAAGGAAGAAAAAAAATGAAGAATAATTTGCTATTATTATGGACAATAATGCGATTAATGACAGCCCCTGATCAATACATATTATTGTCACAGCATCATTATTATATTAAACCATGTGAGCATCTGAAACCACTAAAGAGACGTTGCACTAATTAGCATACAATGGAAACGTGGAACTCTTCATTGTACTGCAACTTTAAATAAAGATATTGTACACATATTATTTGATTAATGGTGCATTTAGAGGTTAAATAACACATTCACCACTCCCTTTCACGTGATGACAGATTATATACGAGCACAAATCGGCTTTATAACAGCAGAAACAAACAGAAATACATACCTAGGATGAGACAGGCTACGTCGAGCAGGACAAAGGGGATTCCTCTGGTCTCGAACATGTTTCCTCTTGTGTCTCTGACTCGACTCCCTGCTTTAGTGTCTCTCTCGCTGTAATATAAACAGCAGCAGGGGGATGGATGATGATGCCCCTCCTTGGGACGTCGCTGCTGCTGCTGTTTCCGATCAGAAAATGGAAGCAGACGGTGTAAAATCACGGTAAAACGTCGACGCCCTCCTCGTAAGGAACCACCGGACCGTCGCAGGACAGCAGCACATAATCAGCTATCTCTTGTTGTTGTTGTTGTTGTTTTTGGGGGGCGGTGAACTCCTCCTCCTCCCGTTTGTCATGGTGTTGTTAAAGCCGTTAAGTAATACTCTCCCGGTGGTGGGTCCCGGTCATTAGTGGAGATCTGGAGGGACACCTGTCCTCCGGTCTAGTGTCGGTAGTGAAACCTGTCGCACTGAAACGGAGCCGTTGAGGTCACAACAATGCTGCTGCATTCAGGTGCTACCAGAAAAAAATCGGATGATTGTAAACTTCATGCTGTAGTGTAGCCTATATGTCTTCATACAGTGGTGTGTAATGTACATTTACTCAAAGTGCAATTTTGATGTGAGTGTACTTTACTTGAGTATTTCCATTTATCTGCTACGTTATAGGCTACTCCATTAGGCCTAGAAAAAGAAGTCCTGAATTCAGATTGTTAGTCAGAGGGATTAATGAGGTAAATTAAAAAATAACCTATGCTATAATAGTCCATGAGCCAGGGGGTTGGTCGTGCCACTTTGGAGGGACAATGTCTCATAGTGATTTTTTTAAAGGTTTATATCCCTAATGTTGGGAAACGCATGATAGCATTACAGCAATGTGCTATCACTCCTTTTTTCATCCCTCCATCATTCAAATTTGTCCATCTTTTTTCGCCATTTTACACATAGATCCAGTATAAAAGAGGGAAACCAACACACAACATCATGAAGTCATATACCGTTGTAAAGCTTAGACTATAATCTATCCTTCAGTCACATTGTCATGACACTGAGGTCAAGAGAATTTGACCTTTGACCTCTAATGCTGCAGAGGGGCAAATTCTGAATGCAACTCCAAATGCCCTTATAACTAACTCCATATTGATCGGATGTGCCCATGGATAGTTCCAGCATAAAGAGCACAAAAAGAGCTTTAAATTGATATATTATATGACTAACAACAATAACAACATTTCTTATCAGAATAAATGTAACTTTGTGCAGTTTGTATCTGATAGAATGTTCACAACCTTGCATTGGATTCTGTTATTGGGGCCGTTTGTAAACGGCTTTCTTAGCAGCAGAAACACAAAATAATACAAAAACTCAAAAAACTGTACTAAGAAATTAATTCTCTATCCATTATTTTATGTTTTCTCACTCTTACCTCATTGTCAATATAAACATGTTCCAACTGATGAGGCCCTGACTCAGTGGCAATGGGTTATATTCCAGGTGATATGTGAAAATGATGTTCTCTTTTTTATAAAGGCATGAAACTTGGTACACTGGAAAAGTTTGGAGCCCTAAACATTTCGAGACATGGCGCCATCGCAACAAAAATTCCCATAACCAAATTATGTATTTTGCATCATATCTCCTGTTCCAAACATGATAACACAGAAAAGGTGATGTCTATCCCTTTGTTTGGATGGCCAATGTTTACAATGATACCATTCACAATATCATAAACTGTTCAGGTGAATAGTTAATGGTGAATTCAGTGATATTGTATGGAGCAAATCACACTATCTGAGAACCTAGGCTAGACTTAACTACTACTACTTAACTAGACTATAATATCATGTCTGTTATGTGCATGTATGTTGTATAGAGTTTTAAAAAGCTTAATCCTTTTGTTCATTAACCCTGACAATACAGTGACTGTAAAGAGGAGAGCAATATTCAATATGACCATAACAACTTAAAGCTTAAAAAGAATGTCAAACACAAAAGATGAAAGATACATCCTGCAGATGTGCCGGGATGCATCATCAGTGATGGAACCTGGGGTCATTGGGTATTTCGGGTCTTTCAACATCAGACACTCTCGCCCAGGCAACCCAGCCA
This sequence comes from Sebastes fasciatus, assembly GCF_043250625.1. Lineage (NCBI taxonomy): Eukaryota > Metazoa > Chordata > Actinopteri > Perciformes > Sebastidae > Sebastes > Sebastes fasciatus. Next base: position 14,416,491 of record NC_133813.1, read on the forward strand.
GGGTTGATCAGACCCCAGCTTGAGTCCCAGCAGCAGTCGCCCATGGATCTAGCCTCTTGATCCAAAGCCAGTCTGGTGGCTTTCTCTGCAGCTTCAGTAATGGATCTGATGGCCTTCCTCTATGGCCTCCCCGGTGATGCCCATTGCCCAATGCCCAAATGCTTTGCAGCCCACCTCCACAGGCTCACAACGAGTTCACCAGCCTTGCCTTCTACATTCTTACACTAGCTCCTGGTACTTGGTCTCGCTTCCTCTCATTGGCCTCATCCATACGCTCTTTCCAGGACACTGTTAGTTCCAGCATGATCAGTTGTTTGGTAGAAAAACTACCATAACCAAATTATGTATTTTGCATCATATCTCCTGTGCCAAACATGTTACGGTAAAAGTAAAAATATTATTAAACTCTTCACAGTCACTGTATTGTTAGGATTAATGAACAAAAGGATTAAGACTTTATACGCAACAGACAGGATATTATAAAGTCTAGCCTAGGTTCTCAGATAGTGTGATTTGCTCCATACAATATCACTGAATTCACCATTAACTATTCACCTGAACAGTTTATGATATTGTGAATGGTATCATTGTAAACATTGGCCATCCAAACAAAGGGATAGACATCACCTTTTCTGTGTTATCATGTTTGGAACAGGAGATATGATGCAAAATACATAATTTGGTTATGGGAATTTTTGTTGCGATGGCGCCATGTCTCAAAATGTTTAGGGCTCCAAACTTTTCCAGTGTACCAAGTTTCATGCCTTTATAAAAAAGAGAACATCATTTTCACATATCACCTGGAATATAACCCATTGCCACTGATTCAGGGCCTCATCAGCTGGAACATGTTTATATTGACAATGAGGTAAGAGTGAGAAAACATAAAATAATGGATACATTTCTTAGTACAGTTTTTTGAGTTTTTGTATTATTTTGTGTTTCTGCTGCTAAGAAAGCCGTTTACAAACGGCCCCAATAACAGAATCCAATGCAAGGTTCTGAACATTCTATCAGATACAAACTGCACAAAGTTGCGTTTATTCTGATAAGAAATGTTGTTAGTCATATAATATATCAATTTAAAGCTCTTTTTGTGCTCTTTATGCTGGAACTATCCATGGGCACAATCGATCAATATGGAGTTAGTTATAAGGGCATTTGGAGTTGCATTCAGAATTTGCCCCATTGCAGCATTAGAGGTCAAAGGTCAAATTCTCTTGACCTCAGTGTCATGACAATGTGACTGAAGGATAGATTGTAGTCTAAGCTTTACAACGATATATGACTTCATGGTATTGTGTGTTGGTTTCCCTCTTTTATACTGGATCTATGTGTAAAATGGCGAAAAAAGATGGAAAAGTTTTAATGATGGAGGGATGAAAAAAGGAGTGATAGCACATAGAAAGCTACCATTGCTGTAATGCTATCATGCGTTTTCCAACACTAGGGACATAGACCTTTAAAAAAATCACTATGAGACATGGTCCCTCCAAAGTGGCACGACAGCCAAATTTTGGGGGTCTGGCTCATGGACTATAAGAGGTAGCCCACAGTTTTTCTATAGGATATGGTGGGATCCATTGATTATTTACATAGAATCTACTTAACCTAACCAGAAGGAAAAAATAAATAAATAAAATGAAAATAATTAAAAAAAATAATGTAATTAATTAGTTAAAATTAAAGGTTTAAGTACTACAATAATATAATTCATGGTAGTAAGATAGAAACCTTAATAAATAAATAAATTAATTAATTAAATATAATATATTAAATAATATTAAATATTTTCTATATTTATTTAATGGTAGTTATTTAATTACTAATTGTTATTTTCTATGTGCTGTTTTGTTTTTGTTTTTTTACATTTAATTAATTCAATAATTTAATTATTTATTAAGGTTTCTATCTTACTCCCATGAATTATATTATTGTAGTACTTATTACCTGTCCACTCCACTACTTTAGTTACTTATTTTATTTACTACTTCTACTCCGCTACATCTCAGAGGGAAATATTGTAGACTACTTTTAGCTACTAGTTACTTTTTACATAAAAAAAACACATGATATGCTTTTGTTATATGATGCAGTAATGTACTACTAATTTTCTAAATCTAAATTGACTTCAAGTTCAAGAACAACAATATTAAAATGTATGTGTTAGTGATAAATACAGAATAATATAATATTCTACAAGAATATATCACTTTAAAAGGCTGCATATTGAATACTTTTATTTTTGATACTTTAAGTAACATTCTGAATTCAGGACTTTTACTTGTAATGGAGTATTTTAGGGGATTTGTGCTTTTACTTAAGTTTTTTAAACCAGAGCTCTTTTCAAATATGTCATGGTGACTCCGTACTTGAGCCCACGAAACTCCAACAATCAAATATTTATTACCCAGGGAATTACAAAAAGCCATTTGTTAACTAACCCATATAGAGGTCATTTATCCAAAAATCAAACTCTACACTTAACTGTCTGTAATTAATTGCCTTAGTCAGTGTACACTAATCTCAGTATGTATATATAGGACTACATTTAATTATCTGTGTTGTTTAAACTTACCATCATGGCATGCACACTTCAGGAACAAAGAGGTCAGACATTTCTATCAACTCACTGACCCCATCTAGTGCTTTGGAGGTTAAGCTACACTAATAAAACTCTCAAATGTTTCTGGAAATTGTGATGAATACTAATAAATAATAGCTCCAAACCTTCAGTAGTTTATTATTATTATTATTTATTTCCATCACATATACATTTCTTATGTAAGTACATGAGAGAGATGCATAAAACCAGAGTCAAATTCCTCATATGCATGTACAAATCAATCTGATTCTGAAATATTATCCCTCATGAAGGTTATAATGTTAAGGTTTTGATTCAGCTGTACGGCCAACTTCATGGTGGAGGCTGCAGTTTGTGGTGCTGTTGAACTGTACTGTTCAGACGCCTCATATTAACTTGACATTTTTGCACAGAAAGAGGACTGACTGTGGATTTTTGTGCATCAGAAAGAATATTTTGATGTATGAACAGGAGGAAAAATTTACAGCAAGCAAAAGCTGCTTCAGAGTTGATATGGTTGCCTCACTTTTAACTGTCCTTGAACAGGTGCAGCCAAACTAACAGGAGAGCGAGCAATCAAGCCGAGTCAGCAGCACATGGCCACGTTGTGCTGAGAGAAGGTTTAATTAGGCAAAGTGATTGAAAGCACCTGTGTGAACGGACCACTAGTAAGAGATAAAGATAAAGAACCTGATAACAGTTTTTTCTTTCTTTTGTTCTCTCATAACTGTCTTTGCCCGGTTTGTCTTGATTGACAGGTGAAGACTTTGCAATTAAAAATGTCATTATGGAATAAAACGGCCATCAGGAAAAAGATGTGTGATAAAAAACAGACTTTAAAAAAAACTTCACGTTTGAAATAAAAAACCTGCTGAAATTAAATGAGCTCCTCAATACTCTGTTATAGTGTGAATAAGATGATAACATTTAACATTGTAAGAGCTGAGCTTTAACACATGTGTTGGATTATTTATTTCATAATGTTTTATCCATTTATTCAATACTGAACACATGTCCCTGAAAGGTTAAATTAATTATATTTATGTATTATAACATGTATCATAATGGGCTTGCCAAGAAGTAAAAGTAATCATTTTAATATTCTCTAATATATAATTGTCTTATTTTCCACCTTATTGCTGGATAAGACTTGATAATTACAGCGGATGGCATAATAATAAAACATACTCAATGCACAAATATGTTTTATTCAACTAATGTACATGAAGTGAAAAAATAACTTGAAATCTACATTTCAAAGCCGTTAAATGTTTTTCGATTAAATGTTTTTTTTTCAAGGAATGTTTCAATGGAAAACGATAAAAACATGATTCAGAAAGTACCTCTTTTCACATCTTTGGTCATCCACCAAAAGTAGCTTCAGCTCGTTTTGACTGAAGCACTGGAGCAAGATTTATATTAAAACTAATATAAAGTAACCATCGAGGCAGTTACATCTCTAAATCAACAGCATCTCCAGTTTCCGTGACTGCTCAGTAATACATGTTTGGTTGACAGAAACAAAAATATTAATCAATAAGTCTCATTCTGACTTGTTAAGTCATCGTCAATGTCAGGACAGTTAACAGTATTACAGTCAGTCAGTCAATAATACTTTCCTTTATCTATCCACAAATTATTTATGTGACAAAAACACAAATAAGTGTACATTATGTTTTATTTTTTAAAATAAAAATAAACTTATATTTAATTATATTTTGGGCTTATTCCGACAGTGATAGCGTCATTTTACTGACAAAAACCTAAAGATACTGTCTTTCATAGCATTCATTATAGAGGTGAATGGCCCACTCATAATACTGTCCAGGCAACAACTGCATCAGAAATAATAATCCTTATACATGGTGGCATTTACAAAATAATAACAAACATAAATAAAGGAATGAATAATTTATAAAAAATAATATGTTTTACAAGGCCATATCCAGGCTTTAAAAAGAGTCCTTCATTGTTTACGCACCGACATGTCGCTCACTTTCAGTCCACTAGGTGGCTCTGTTTCCATACACATAAAAACCTGTGTTCATTTTTCATTGGCCATCCAGAAGAGACAAGTGTTCAGGTGTAATTCACAGAAGGCACACAGTTCCCCTTTCACACAGAGACACTTTGCTGTGTATTCTTTCTGAAAGGCCCTCCTGCAGTTACTGAGGAAAATACAAACGGATGGATGAATTCAGACAGGAAGGTCTGTTGATTAATGTCCAACTCCAGTTGTGTCGATGAATTCCTCAAGGCAATTTTTAATTAAACTTAATTTCGTATTGTCCTTTCCAGAGCAACAAAGTGCTCAGAGTCCTTGAAAAGTAAAAAAGTTTTCACACGTTTCATTAAAGGAGTAGTTCGACATTTTCCAAAATATGCCTATTCGCTTTCTTGCTGAGTTACATGAGAAGATCGATACCACTGATACCACATTGATACAATTTGTACGTTAAATATGAAGCTACAGTCAGGAGACAGTTTGCTTAGCTTAGCATAAAGACAAGAAACAGGGGGAACAGATAGCCTGGCTCAGAAATAGTCAAAAAATAGAAAGAATTACACTTTTGCACGTTTTCTACGGATTCGAGATTCAGTGATCAACCGCTTACATGGATCAAACAGCTTGGGACAGAATCATTGCTATACAAATGCTGTTAAAATAATTCACTTATAGTAATCAAGTAGTCCGCTTATAGTGTTCATTTTGAGTCTTTTCATACATGACAACTTATGGAAAAGCATTTCAAAACTACGTTAGACTAACATTGATTGAATTTTGTTTTGTTTATTACTTTACTCCCTTACTTTGCCTCGTGGACATCTGCTCTCACATTGATATCAGAACGAAGCGAGCAGGTAAATAGCGAATTGGTCCGTTTCATTACTTTTTGTATAAATGTAATAAATATACAAATGTCAATTAGATGGTAATCTGCATGAGAATTGATGCACAACAACACAAATTTGGTTATAATAATCATCTGTTTATAGTGATCAATTTGACCCGGACTATCTAGATCACTATAAGCAGTTTCCGCTTTATAACGTGAACTGTAGGCAGCTTTTTCCCCCTTCTGTCAGGCTAGCTGTTTCCCCCTGTATCCAGTCTTTATACTAAGCTAAGCTAATCACCTTCTGGTTCTAGCTTCCACATGAGAGTAGTATTGATTTTATCTAGCTCTTGGTAAGAAAACAAATAAGCGTATTTTCCAAAAATGTTGAACTATTCCTTTAAACTCTGTTGTCGCTCAGATCAGTTGAATTCATCGGAGTTATTTCAACTGATCGCAGTCTTTGCGGTGATTCAAATTCAACCAACTTTAAAGTCTTCATGTCTTCTTGGGGTTTGAGTTTTGCTGTTGTTTCTGTTTGCGGAGGTGAGCTTCGATCTCGTGCCTGAAGAACAGCATCCCCAGCTGGCCGTGCGACGCCTCGTTCATGGCCTTAGACTGCATGCACATGCGGTACTGGTCTGGAGGGAGCTCATCAGCGCAGTGCTTCTCGTGCCACAGGTGGAACAAGCCTCGCGATGGCGCTCGGACCACTAGGAGGTTGCTGTGGAGGTACTTCCTGTACAGGTGGACGTCTTCGCCTCCCCAGCCTTTGATGTCGATGTCAAAACCTCCTGGAGATAACAGAACAGAAGGGGAATTCAGCAGAACATAAAACTTTATTACACCATCATAGGATGAGTTGTTATATAAAGACGTTAAACCTTCTGATATGCAAACATTTCTAAGTAATTTATGCCTTCACTGCGCTGTGTTCACTTCCTCATAAAGGGACGGTGATTATGAATCCTGATTACAGTTTACAGTATGTGATCATAATCAGTTTTCTCTCCACTCGGCCTGGTTTGTTGTTTAACGAGGAGGCGGTAAGGACACGGACCGAGGCAGCAAAACAGTTGGCGACCAGGCGTGTTCCGACATGCACCTTTAGAGACTTTAGAGTGTCTGCTTTCGCTCCCAAGTTGTGTCTCTGTAGTTTTATTTTCAATATTCTGTCTGTCCCTGTCTCCATTGTTACTCTCATGCTCCGGGGCTAAACAGAGATAAGGAAGGAATTTGAACCCAACAGATGAATTCTTCATTTGTTTATGTGCATGATGCACTCCTGGCCTAAATAACACATTGCATCACAATTTCTGAAGAACATTAAACTGCGCAACTTAATTATGCTTTCAAAGGAAGAGTTTGGCTTTCTGGGGAAACACACTTATTCCCTTTCTTGTCAAGAGTTAGATGAGAATACTGATATGTCTGTAGTTTAGCATTAAGATTGGGAATGCAGGGAAACAGCTAAGCCAGTCTAAAGGCCCAGACACACCAAGCCGACATCTAAGAACTAGCGGCGATGAAGGCCGACTGTTGCGCTCGAACACACCGCAAAGACTACAGCCGACGGTCAACTAACACGTACGTTCTGCGCCTGCAAGAGAGGAAATAACTCTCCACACCAGCAGGCGGCGGTAGTCTGTATTCGTCATTCAAAAAGGTAAACCAGAAGACTGAGGACGGCGGATATACAAGCTGTCGTTATGATACGTACATTAAATAAAGCGCCGTTTGCCGATCATTTTCACACCACTCTCACTCACCACTTAGCTTCATTCCCGATGGTCATGTGGCTGTGAAAGTAACCGTGTATTTGAATGATCAGATGAGATGAAGATGAAAAATGAGAAGAGCCTTCTGTGTTTTTCCTCTTGACTTTACTCGTTGGCTTGCTTTCCTCACTTCCGTTTCTCTTCGCTTGCACTGATTCGCTTAAGCTGAACAGCCAATCAGAGGGATTTCTCTCACCGACTGGCTCCGCCACCGATTCAATATGCTGAATCAGCCAAAAGGCCTCCGACACGGGCAGACTAGAGCCGACGGTGCGGGACACACCACAAAAACTAGGCCGACAGACGCTGACCGACAGCCCCAAACTGTCCCAAAGGGACTTAAAGATAAAATATGTGCCAACCTCTAAAACTCACTAGTCAAACACAATTTATATCTTGTTTGTTTAATCTGTATACCAAAGTGCAAACCAGATAAAGTGTAAACTAAGCTAAGCTAACTTGCTGCTGGCTGTAGCTACATATTTACTGTATCAATTTCATGTGATTAGGTAAATTGAAAGTTAAAGTTTATTACATACATATGCTTTTACATATTTACATACATGAATAAATCACACACATAATTCTTGGCAAGACATTGAATATAAAATGTCAAATTTTTCCGTTAAATCAGATTGCTGTCCTTCTTGGAGCCTGTTTAACATTTCTGGCACAGTTAAGCGAGAGCATTTGCATGCGTGTGTGTGTGTGTTTTGGCCCTAAACAATAAACCACTTTGAATTTCACTGTAGCCTTTAATTGATGTCACTTTGGGGGGAAACTAAAAAGATGCAAATCTGTCTTGAGAGCCAATATTCCTCAACTAACATACAGATGGAGAGGACATGGAGCTGTGAGATATGCTAATGTATGCTGCTGCTGCTCAGAGCTGTTTCATGCAGAGTAATATAATAAAATCTCCTCCCAGTTTAGAAAAATAATGTAATTTTTAACCATTTGTGTTCTGACATTTTTCACATCCATTAAGCTATGGCACCATTAACATAGGTATATAGCCTAGGAAGCCCATTTTTTACCCTGCAACACCTCCGCACAGATAATAAACCCCCAAGAGCCGCTGTTTATGAATTCCTAAGTTGTTGTGATGGGCATGACTGCGGTGCAAATATTTACCTATGTTGATGAAGTCGGACCTGTATTGGCAGGTCATGCCGAAACCGAAATCCCTCCAGAACCCTGTGTCTTTCTTGATCGCCTGCAGAGAGAAAAGAACTGCAAGTCTCAGAGAGCAGAAGAGAAATATATCATCAAAAGGAGCTTCTGTGGATTTGTAGCAGCTGGAGAGGGGAAATATTTCTGAACCTCGCAGACATGTAGCACCGCAATGAAGGTGATATTTTCCACAAGAGGCTTACAGAGTGTATAAAAAAAGAAAAGGTAGGCGATAGATTTGATTGGTGTGTTTTACCAGCTGTTGCTCCACAGGCGGGACGTGTTCAGGACTTCCGTAGATCAGAGTGGGATTGTACTGGCTGAACAACACCGGGTAGAACACCTTTTTACCTGAGAGGGAGCGAGACAGCGGGGTCAGACAGCGGGGTCAGACAGCGGGGTCAGACAGCGAGGCAGTGATTTGATGGGAACGGCAAGCCCTTTTAACATTTAATAGGTTTCACTTGACCATCTCTTATTACATTTGAGACATCTACAAACGCATCTTGACTAGTCATAATAACAATTTGAGCATTTGGAATTATAATTCAAGATATTATCTGCCATTGTATCTGGCTAGTAAGAACAACAATTAAAGATATCTCTAAATATATTTAGACTATTCAGAAATCCTTTTAAGATATCTATAATGACGTCACATAAATCATCACACTGTTTTATCATTCATTAGATGGACAGGATTCCCTTTACAGATATCCACAATGCATTTATGACTACTCAAAACTTTAATTTAAGATATCTGTAAATACATTTTGACTAGTCAAATTAAAATCTGAGATATTTCTGATTTGATATGGCTCGTAAGAATTATTTATTTTTTATTAATTTGATTTGATAGGGACAGAGCATGTTAATGAACATCAGTATAAAATACAAGATGTACACATGCCAGAAATAACAAGAATGCTAGTGACAATATACAGATACAAATACACAACTAGAAAAGACAAAATACATTGTGCAACGTGTCAAAGTGATCACAGCTTCGGTGCCTAATTAGAGATATTTACAATTCATTTTTCCTAAAATGAAATGGGAATTCAAGATATCTACATTTAAACTACGAGTAGTCATAACTCAAACTGAAGATATCTTAAATGTAGTTTTGAATAGTCATAATCTAAAATAAAGATATCTTTAATTCAGCGCTTTTAAAGATATCTTAATTATCTTTTTGTAAATCTCAAACTGAAGTTATGACCAGTCAAAACTACAATGAAGATATTTCAATTTGAGCTCAATTCCCTTTAAGATCTGCAAAATAAGTATGGATATCTTGAAAAGGGTATTCGTGGAAGCCAATAAAGAAAAAGGTTTATTTGACTATCCCTATAATTACATTTTACATATCTACAAATGCATATAGACTAGTCACAATTACAATGTGACTAGTCAGATTCACAATTCAAGATATCTGCAAACACACTGCAGTGTAAATGGAGATATCCTAAATGCATTGTGGATATCTTTAATCAATATTTTATATGTTAAAAGGGTAAAAGTATGTCTCACCGGGCTGCGTGTTGAGTCGACAGGTGTTGAGGAAGTCAGCGGTGAAGTAGATGTCGACGTCGCAGAAGAAAAGCAGCACGTTGCCTCCTTTCCAGGCTCGAGCCCCGACGTCTAAACCCCGTCCCCGAGAAAACTCCTCGTCCAACTGCAGCAGAGTGTAGTTCTTAAAATTAACTTCCCTGCAGAGAGAAAGAGAGAAGAGAGAGGTTAGACAGAGAACCAGGAGTCAATTTTCTTATTGAACGCCCACAGAATGAAAATATCAATACCAGAAAACACATTTTTGCCAAGTTTATTCAAACTAAAAAGAGCTCATTCAAACTGTCCTTGGTGAAGCTGTTAATGTGTACAGAGAAAACATAACTGGAGGATTTCTTTTTGCATACTATAAGACACATTTTTCCCATTTCTTTTCTCAATATTTCTCACTTTATGTGTTATCAGTAAGTTAATTCCTTGTCCTTTTTCATCACTACTTTTTTATGTATTCGTGGCATTTATTAATTACTTTATGTTTTTATATCTAATTTTAATGAACAACTCTGTTCTCCTGTGCCTTTGATTGATTGCACTCTTATCTCCTGCACTGAATTTGGGTCATTTGGGTTGATTTCATTATTTAAATCTATTATAATTGATTTTATTTTAATTTTTATTGTACTGTACTGTGTTTTCCTTTTTTATTGTTTTATTAAGAGAGAGAGAGAGAGAGAGAGAGAGAGAGAGAGAGAGAGAGAGAGAGAAAGTGAAATAAAATCAATGAAAACAGGAAATGATTAAGAGAAAGACACAGAAGAAAGCAGAAGTAAGACGGTCGGTTGATGGTTGATGGTTGATGGTTGATGGTTGATGATTTATGCGCTGGTTGAAATACTTCAGAAACTGAAATTCTAACGCAAATATTCAACAGGTAATCTTGCAGGTCTGATGTGAACAAGGAGTCTCCAAACAACTCAGCTGTGAAATCATGCAACTCAGCTGTGAAATCGGGTTGTGTCCAATTTGCAGCTAGTAATTTCATTCATTTGTCAGTTAGTCTTGTGCCAAAATCCCATTTAAATACCATTATTATTTCAGTTGATACTGCGCTCAGATGGTGTTTATTCCTAAATAAATTTGTGTTTCACCAAATTATCACAAACTAGCACAGCACAGCACACAAGGGGCCTGATAGTTATTCAGAATAAGCCAAAATATAATGAAGCTGCCATATGCACTGGATCAACAATGAAGTGGGAGGAACCTGAGGGTCAACAGGAGCCAACAGTACAATTTTGCCCCTGGCGTCTCTGGTGGGTTAATTTGGCCCTGGTAATCCTCTGTTTTCTGGCTTTTCTGCCTTTAGTCTTTCCCACCCAAATATTATACAACATGATGACCTCATAAAGTTCACATCAGTACAACTTTTTGTGGACTGACTTCATTGCACACCTCAAACATGCTCCAAACTCCCGCTCTTTTCTCTTCTGATCATGACACAACTGTTACTGGAACTGAAAATGAATCGACAACAAAGCTTCCTCCATCACCGGCCTGAAGATTTCTAAGGATGTGGTGAGAGTAAAGGGAAACAGCTGGATCCAGATGTACACAGCTGTGGCTTTTTTCCCCCTTAACCATAACAATTCACACTGCTAGTGACTAATCCGTTACTCATGCATGCACATACACAGACTCAGATAGAAGATACTGAGGAAAAACTGGTTCACACGTCTCGTGTTCGAGGCAGAACAAACAGGATTGAAGCTCGTCCTTCATTCCCGTGATGACACATTAAAAAGAGAGAGAGCAGGTAGACGTACACAGCTTTGTTACAGGAAACCAGGATGACCAGAGGAAACATGGTCTGTTTGTTTTTACCGGAGGCAGCTTGAATCACGCTTCCCACATTTCCATTTGACTGCTGTGTGGATGTGAATAGTGTGTATCAGCATATTTATTCATGTGTATTACTGTGTAAAAGCCTTTGTCTCAAGGCTATCCTTTCAGCCACTCCCATAAATAAGACATAATGAAACCTTTTTATCCTGGCCAGACCACAGAAAGTAAACATGACGCCACTTATGAGCGTTTTATTTGTCTGTCTGAATAACAACTTTAAGTAATATATATATACAGTATATATAGGGACAATTACAAGATGTATGTACATGTCCTTATGTGTTTATGTGCTGTCAGTCAATACGTCTGCAGTCTATTCTCCACGTCTGTCTACAGTTTATGAATCCAAACAGAGTCAATGTGTTTCACACAGAGTCCCGGGAGAGGCTGACCCACTCGCTGGCACTAAACTGTCCACAGATGGCTAGAGCACAATAGCTCTGTTTGTCTCAGACAATGCTGATGCAATAGCAGCTCCATTCACGTGTTGATTCAGTCTCAACCTTTAACAGGGCGGGAAACTCAACCATCAGAGATGAAGACGAAACTTTCAAGAGGAGTGAAAGTGTTTTGACATTTGGGGAATACCGTTATTGGCTTTCTTTACGAGATGCTAGATGAGAAGATCGGTGCCACTCTGTATACGCTAAATACAAACAGAAGGTTAGTAGGGGTGCAAATCACAAGTTTCCACACAATACAATACTATATTGATTCTTTGGACAACGATTCGATATTTGCTGATATCACAAAGCCAATTCAGGGGCCTGCATTCGATATGAGATGATATCATATGTCACAATCAGTTATCATTTATATCATTTTACAATTTTATTACTGGGCTCTGTAGGAAGGAGGAGCACTTGGATGGAAATGGTGATACAGGCATGCCACTGGAATTTCAAAATAAAGGCGCATCATCAGCTTAGCATAAAGACCAATAGGCTTGGCTCTGTCCAGAGGTAAAAAAAAAAATCCATCTACCAGCACCTCAAAAGTGATTTTTTACATTCTGGTTAATGTACAGATTGGTTATTTTTTTGTACGAACACAGCCGGCATGGGTAAATATTTGCCTATCAGCACCTCTGAAGCTCACAAATTAACACGTTATATCTTGTTTGTTCAATCCGAAGAAAAAGCTAAATGTAAATACGACTATTTGTGGATTTACTGGGGATTATGTGCTGGGCTATGCATGAAAAACAAGATATAATGTATTAATTATGCTAAACTAAGCTGCTGAACTGTAGCTTCCTATTTACAGACATGAGAGTGGTATCGATCTAGCAAGAAAGAGAATTGAAGTTTTTCCCAAGGTGTCAAACTATTCCTATAAAACAGATTTCTGGTCTTCTTGGAGCCTTGTTTTACATTTTTGGCACAGTTGAGTGAGAGCATTTGCATGCTTGAATCACTTTGAATTTCACTGTAGCCTTTAATTGATTTCACTAAATTCGATGTAAATCTGTCCTGAGAGCCAATATTCCTCAACTAATACACAGATAAAGAGGACACGGGGCTGTGAGATCTGCTGATACATGCTGCTGCTGCATAAAGACAGGAAGCACTTTGTCCTTTAGATTAAAAAAATCAGCCTGCCAGCTAAAGCAGTTTTTACATTTAGTTTTTTGAATTAACTAAACAAACAAGATACTGACTAATGTAAATTGTAGGTGGATTTTGTAACCTTTGGACAGACTCAGGTTAGGGTTTCCCCTGCCTGTTTCCAGTTTTTTTGTTTTTCTTGTGCACCATAAAGAGACTACAACTGCATTTCCGTTGTGCAACCCTGTGTTGTACAATGACATTAAAATTAATCTTGTCTTCAAGCTAAACTAACAGTCTCCTGGTGGTATCTTCACATTAAGCGTGCAGGCGTGAATCTCTGGCAAAGGTTTACAAATTCAGCTGTTATGTTTTAAGAGGTTATGAATAATTCATTTGAAGTTTTATGGTGAGGATATTTTCCTGATTACTGAAAATACAGTTGTCTCTTTTCCCAGAGAGCCAAAGTTAATCTATTATTCATAACTATATGGTGTGTTGGCCTGAGCGTATTAGCTGTTTAAATAACTCTCAGACGTTTGTGTGTCCACTTACCCATTTTCTGAGCCTCTAAAATGCAAGCCCCAGAATATAAACACTAAGTGAAAAGTCAACTTAAGTCCTGCTTCATCCTTGTTTTTTTAAATTACTTTTTTATATTCTGCTCTTTTTCTTCCTTCTTCCTCCACAGACATCAGCCCCCTTATTACGGCCTAAAATAGTCAATTTGTTTACTGTGGGCGTGATGGCTGGTACCTAGAAGGGGCTAAACTGCTGAAATTGTGTCAGAGAGAGAAGCCTGTTAAGAGCTGTCATGTTGTGTCTCAGCGGCAGTCCTGATCCTGTTAGTTCTGCTCAGGACAGCAAGGGGAGACCAGATTTTCTTTCTCTGTGAATCTGTGCCTCTGTGTAACCATTTGCATGTATTTGCTTGTGTGTGGTTATAGCTTGAGAACTGACTGAATGTGAAAAGTCTCAGCAAGCCTCAATGTGGCCATATAAAGGCTTCTTTTCAGTCTCCACACCTCTCTGAGATCGCTACCACTGAAGCATTCTTGCTTTTTAGCCGTGCTAGTGACATTAATCTAGGGGTGGCAATGTTGGTGTCGGTCGGCCCACCGGTTTGGTCCAGGGATTTGATGGATTAGCACAAAAGTTTGTAAAGAACATTCTTGTTCCCCAGAGGATGAATCCTAATTACTTTGTTGATCCCCTGACTTTTCCTCAAGCCTCACCAGCAGGTCGATGTTTTCACTTATCCAGTAAAATATCTCAACATCTACTGGATGGATTGGCACAAACGTTTTGTAGACACACTCATGGTCTCCAGAGGATAACTCCTAATGACTTTGGTGATCCTCTGACTTTTCCTCCAGCGCCACCATGAGGTTGGCCTGCGGTTTTGAGTGAAATGTCTGTTGGATGGATTTGGTGCTGAGTAGACATTCATGAGCTAATATACTAAACTATTAGGTGAACATGGCAAACATTGCAACTGGGGTATTTAGCGGCATCTATAGCGGTGTGGTTGCAAATTGCAACCAACCGAGTACCCCTCCGCTCACTCCTCAAGAATGCGGTAACGTGAGCCACCGAGTGCAAAACCGCAGTAACGCCGTTCGCCTCGCTCAGAGGCCATCCTTACCATTATAACACTACTTTAGGGGCAACAGAAGTCAGATGGCGGCTGGCGGTACCACGGTTTTGCACTATGCGGCTCCCGTTACCGCAGTTTCACAAGCGTGTCGGAGAACTACGGTGGCCTTCAGGTAACGTAAAAACGTGAAAGGCTCTCTCTAGAGCCAGTGTTTGGTTTGTCCGTTCAGGGCTACTGTAGAAACATCGCGGAGCAACATGGAGGACCCGCTCTCTGTTTAGATATGAAGGGCTCATTCTAAGCTAACGAACACACAATGATTCTTAGTTTCATGTGATTATACACTCATGAAAACATACTCAAGAATAGCTCAAGACTAAACTTCCTGACTAACCACTTCATATTGTTTTTGTTTGTTTGATGGGCTAAATACTGCATAGTAGTTGAAACTTTATGCAATTATGGTTGCATTGTGCCGCTTTCAGTCAAGTCAAGTCTTGTTGCCTCATAATTACATCTCAACTAAAGAAGCTAAACTGTTTTTACTCCCTCCCTTTGTTTTCTGATGCAACAATGCCAGCTGCTTGCTCTCTTCTACCTGGGATTCTTCTAATGCCTGCAATACATTTTAAACAACCAAAATGTGTTTGTCTGTCACCTGTCAGGGAGGCTGGTGTATCCTCTCTGGGTTACTGTGCAGAAGTAGAAAAAGAAAAGCTTGTCCTTTACAGTGAGCTAGGGAATCAGCAGTCTGTGCATGTAATGGCGAGGTAAGTGCACGCTATAAAATATGTAGACTTGTTGTGATCACTCTCAGGCTCTGCCCTCAGGCAGCTTCACGAGGTATCAACAGCAAGTCATTTGCAGAATGGGTGCCGGCGATGTGTAAAGACTCTCTTTAAAATTAATATTGGACAGCTTTCAAAACTGCGCTATGATTTGTTCATCATTTCATCCACTCCTAATCTCTCTATCACCTTCTGCTGGACATTATCCTCTCGCTTCCTCAGAGCTGTCAGGTGCTCTCCAGAGAGTTGTCGACCCGTCTTTGAAGTGAATGAAATGCTACAATAATAACATGAAAGGCTTGTTGGAGAGGCTGTCACAAGTTGAGGTAAAGGTTGAATGAGTGACGGAATGATCTCATCCTTCGCTTCTTTGTCTGTCCAAATGTCTGATTCTCCTCTTTCATCTTAACGCACTACTTCCTTTGATATCCTTTTGATGCTCTTTTTCCATACTCGGAAAATCTGACTTTTTCTTTTTCCCAACTTGCTCATCTTATCTTGACACCTCTCCTCTAACTTTCCTTTCTCACCATTTCCCCCCTCAGCCATCGTCTCTCCTCTGCGTCTGCAACACAGTACTTATTCATATGTATCGACCGGTATCTCTTTCATGCTTCTCCCTCCCTTACACACAGTTTTCCTCCCTCTTTTTCTATCTGTATCTCTTCCTCTTTATCTCACATTGTTCTCAATCATTATTCTTGTGCATGTAAGGCTCAGAAACGTACATTCCCCCCGACGGTTTGAGCCTGAGTTCACGCTTTGAAGTATGGATGTGTAAGCGATATATTTGAAAGTTCAGCAGCTGATCCTATCTATTTTAAACGATATCCCCGGTGTCTGGTAGAACGCGAGAAGACTGAGGCTCGGATTTTCTTGTGCTTTTCTATCTTCTACATTCTGCTTTGTTTTTTTGTTACAGAAGAACTGGTTTGGCCTTTGATCTACCCAAATAATTCGCACCTGCAATACAAAAACCAAATTTTTTGTCCTCATTTAACCCCTAAAGAGGGGTTGAACGAGGTTAGAGAGCTGGCTGAGATCCGGGACATCGTAGATCTTGTTAGACTGGTTAGAAACTTGCCTCAAGTAGTTTACATTGGCTGATGTCGTATAAATGTTCCTTTGAAAAGATTTCAGCTGGGACACTAAAAATCAGGGAGTGTGACTGCATGTGATTTAGAAAAAAAAAGTACAAATAGCTAGAGGTTGTTTGGGAGCAGACACAAATCAAACCAGGTTGTAGAGGTGAATTTAATTTGTAGGAAGGTCGGCGCAGCACAATCAGATCACCCGCTAATGATGCCATCACTGCTGGGAACAGATATTGACTTGTGTGTGTGTGTGTGTGTGTGTGTGTGTGTGTGTGTGTGTGTGTGTGTGTGTGTGAGTGTGTGTGTGTGTTCTTGCATTTGAACTGCATTGTGTGAACCAATTTGAGGTTTAGACCTTCAGAGTGAGAACATTTTGTCCGATCCTTAACTCTTCTTTTAGGGTTCAGACTTGTTTTTTTAGGGTTTAAATTGGAATTCTGATTATTTTAGGTTAAGAGATGATTAAAAAAAAGCCTTTGTTAGTATTTGCATGCATGTGTGTGCCATCGATGATCAGTCAATTAGTGTAACAGATGAGTTGCTCGATAAAAGACAACTGTGATTGTAGATTAATTTATCCAACTTGGTTCAATACAACTTCACAAATGCAAATATTGGTTTGTGCTTGGTTTTTGGATCCTAATGACATTGGTGATCCCCTGACTGTCCCTCTAGCGCCACCATGAAGTTCACATTTTTGTATTTTAGTGAAATTTCTTGACAACTATTGGATGTATTGGCTTAGATATTCATGTCCCTCAGAGGATGAATGGTATATGGACTTTTATATACGACTTTCTAGTCTTCCAGCATGTCTGCATTCACCCATTCACACACACATTAAGCGTCTTGCTCAAGGACACTTGGACATGTGGACCGGAGGAGCCGGGGATCAAACCAAAACCTTCCGATTGGTGGACGACCAGCTCTACCTCTGAGCCACAGCCTGATGATGGTATATGATGGTCATCATAACTTTTGGTGACCTTTCCTCAGCGCCATCATCAGGACAAAATTTCACTATGTCCAATACTTTGATTTATGACAACATACAACTAACGAGATTCCCATCAGTCTCAGCTGCACTTTGTGTTTAGTGCTAATTAGTGTTGGCACGCTAACACGCTAAACTCCACCATTGTGAGCATGTTAGCATGCTGTTATTAGCATTAGCTCAAAGCACTGTTGAGCCTAAAAGCCGTGTTATGCTTGAAAACAACTAGTTTGTGCGTTGTGTTGTCCGACCACGTCTGACACTATATAGACTAAACAATTAATTCATTCATTAAAAAAAAGTTAGATAACTCAGTAAAGAAAATAATCATCAGTTGCAGTATAATTGCACATATGCACACATCAGTGGGCAACATCTGGGGTCTGAAAAGTGAAGCCAACGCTGAAGTGCCTTAAACCTGCGTTCTTTCTAACAGCCAGCAGGGGGCGACTCCTCTGGTTGCAGAAAGAAGTCTGATTGTATAGAAGTCTATGAGAAAATGAGCCTACTTCTCACTAGATTTATTACCTCAGTAAACATTGTAAACATGAGTTTATGGTCTCAATCGCTAGTTTCAAGTCTTCTTCAATACAGCATGATGTTCATTTAGTAAATTACGGTCCCATTTAGAGTCAAATAGACCATAAAGCAGGGGATTCTTTAGGGCGTGGCTACCTTGTGATTGACAGGTCGTTACCACGGTGTTATCCTTGTTTTCGTCTTACAACTTTAACCCTTTCACAGTGTGATTTTAGGTCGTGAAAGTTAATTGCAACATTTTGGTCGCTTAAAAATGTCTTATTCAGTGTTCGGTTGTACTTAGCTCCACCCTCTCGTGCCACTTCTGGTTGCAAAAAATCAAGATGGCGACGGCCAAAATACCGAACACAAGGCTTCAAAATGTCAGTTCACAACCCAATGGGTGACGTCACAGTGACTATGTCCACTTCTTATATTACAGTCTGTGGCACACATGCATGCATCTTCCTGTGTGCCTTTGTGATTGTATCTGTGCGTATACTGTAGCTGTATGTGTGTGTGTCGGCCTCGGTCCAAGATAATGGAACCACAGTTATCTTCCAGCGATGATTCACATTCATTTCAACCACAGTCTGAAAGCCGCAATAAAAGAAAAGTAGGAGCACAGAGTTGATTACAGGCACTGATTCACACCCAGATATGCTGCTGCATAAACGGTGAATGGATTGTTCGGCTGTGAGAAGAATACAAAAAGCCTGAAAGAGTTCAAGGCAGAAGCGCTGCCAGGACAGTGCACTGACTGTACCTCCACTTACTTCTACTCCAACTGCTTTTCATTCAATGTGCGTTTCTCTCAAACCTTCTCAATCACTCCTGTAAGAGTTCTTCCGCACTAAAATCAATAATACTTCTGGGTTGCTATATGTTCTTCTTTCCTTCTCTTTCTGTTTTTGCCATCTTCTTCACTTCAAGTGTATTTAACGCTGGCTTTTTCATCTTTACAGTTCCCCCCCAAAGAGACGCTGTGTGATATTAGAGACAGTCCGACTGTATCAAGGCCGCACGAAAACCTTCGGGGCTGTGAAATCTACAAGCGTCCCCCTTGGGGAATCTGAGGCTCAGTCCAGGGTGGATTTGACGTCTGATCAGCCGGCAGCGGTCGTCTCCAGAGGTGTGGGTGTCGAGAGGTCCATGTGAGAGGATTACCATGAGTCAGGGATGATCACAGGCATGTTGTAATTTATCTGTGTTGGCTGGTGGCTCTCAGCTCCTCAGTGTGGGTGGCACGCTGCTCCATTATTCATCAGACAGATGACGGGCTGTGGCAGGACGCCGAGCTGGGAGGTGTGTGTTTGTGTGTGTGTGTGTGTGTGTGTGTGTGTGTGTGTGTGTCATGAGAGCGAGAGAACGTGAAGATTTTTGGTGTATGTGTGGAAACATTTTTACAGCGTCTGCTTCTGAGAGCGGGTGCGTGACTGCGGTAGCGTTCATTTCATTACATAAATTGCCTTCCATATTGTGCTTTTGGCCTCTAATTTAAAGCTTGGCTGTGCTTCCAACCCACCTGGATGTGTTCTCCAGAGTGCTGCGGACTTCGCTCATCTGCTCTTTCCCAAAATACACCACCGTCAGATGGACCCGGCCGTCCTGACGTACACAGACTTCCCTGTACGTACAAACAGACACACACAGGAAGGAACATTATGGATGAAAGCGTTCTCAAACTGAGCAGGAAGGAAGAGCACTGCGATTAATTAAGGGTTTGTAAAAAAAAAAAAAGAAGGCCTTGGTTTAGAGGTTTTAGTCTGTCAGGTGCTGAAATGATTAGTCCAACAACAACTCAGATAACTGATTGACAAATCCTTTAAATCATTCATCAAGAAAAAGTGTCAGGCATTTGCTAGTTTCAGCCTCTCAGATGTGATGATTTACTGCTTTTCTCAGTTTTTATATCTGTAAATCTTTGCTGGAGAAAACATGCATTAAAAAGACATCACCTTAGGATCTGGGTGACTGTAACATTTTTATTTCACTGTTTCCTGACATTTATAGACTAAAGGATTAATTCATTAACTGAAAAAATAACAGCCAATTTAATTGTCAATGGAAATAATCTTCATTCTCAGCTTTTAATCCTCAGCTCTACTCACTCTGACACAGCACAGGGTAGAGATTGTACGCGAGTAAACGGGAGACCAGGTGGGAGATGCCCGCAGGCACTTTGTGCCAAATGTCAAATGTCAAATATATCACGCACGTGCTGGAGATAATTCACCTCCTCTCCCAGAGCACATTTTCCCCAAAGGCACACTGGGAAATATGTCTCATAAAACACAACTATAAACACAAAATGCCTAAAAATGACTCAATACGTGCAGAGGATACTGAGTTGTCATGAATAATACGATTTCTACTGTCATTATGGATGCTGTTGTGTTAAAGCCTCGCTCTAAATGCTTAATTGATTTTTTTTTTCTGGGATCTGATGAGGCATTCTTCATTTTGTCACCGGCACCACAAAGTAGAAAAAAACAAAACATTTATAATTATTTCATGCAGTACTGTAAGAGCAATATTTTCTTATTTTTTAAACTCCAGAGTGCCCGTCTGCAAATGTTTGTAGTTTGTCTGTGTTTGTGTGAATTCACATTTTATCTCTGCACTAGGGGAAATATATCACAGTGCATAAGAAATGCTGCTATTTTCCAGTCTCAGGGTGAATAAAGAATATTTGATAAATGTGCAGTTACTCTCCGTTATCACCTCCTAAACACATACACACACACGCAGTTTCTCCTGGTACATCTTTAATATGGATGAGGGTAAAGTGTTTGCTCAGCGACTCGCCGAGTCTTTCAAGTAAGTACACTTCTTGCCACGCTGTATATCAACTGCTGCTGGTCTGCCCAGGGGGGTATTTTAATGGGCTGAACACGGCTACTAAGCAGGATTTACCATGTAAAAAGAACTGTGATAAGCAGCAGCGGCCGCCCAATAAATCCCAGACATTAAGAAGGATGTTTCCTCAGCTGATGGAGACGGACTGCGGAGCTGAGGCGAGCATGCTTTGCTGTTAGCTGATGAGATTTGACTGCTTAAATATAAATATGAATGTGAATTATTTCTTTAAATGATTGCAGTTATTCATTCATGCAGAGAATCAGCCTCTCTATCAAAAATCCGCCATGGTTTAATCACATACTAGCCTGGATCTATTTGTGATATAATGTGGTATATTTGAGATGCTTATTAGCTCCATGCATTAAAATTGTATAAGTGTGAAATTACATTTCCTGTGGTCATGTGCTAACTGATGAAAACTGGGCTGGGATCTGGGAGCTTAGTCTGAATCATTTAAATCTCTTAGATTTGTTTACATTCTGATTATGCTAACCAGCGGCAAAATAAATTAACTGATAACACTACATGTGCAGTTTCAAAATATTAATTAAATGTTCCTTCAAAAAAAGAAGAAGGAAAAAATAGCCTCTCAGATGTTAATTTTCTTTCCTCTAATCTCGTCCACGTCTCCCTGATCCCCAATTAACATGCAAAACTGGAATTGAAACTGGGTTTGTCAGTGTCACATTTTCCTGAATTAGTTACGTGTGACACAACAAACCGCGTTGAATAATTCATTGTGGTGCTTCTGTTTATGTCACATTGTTTTGTGTGAGTTTGCAACTAACAGCTGGAAACAGAATAACAAAATCTGAATTCTCACCTGAAGTTGTGCATGAAGTGTTTGAACTTGTCTGTGCGTCTGGACAGCGGGACGATGATGTTGATCGGGACGTTGGCCGTGTCCACCCTCTCGTTTTTCACCTTCATCAGTGGCCCAAAGGGACGGAAGAGGACCAGGCGCCTGAATTCATTACTGGACTCCCCTCTGAAGGTCAGCTCGTACAGCGTCCCTTTGTCCTTCTCTGTACGGGTGATACCTGATGGGTGAGAGACAGAGACATGAACTCATGACCAAACAAACTTAGATATTAGTGCCAATCACCGTGCATGTTTCTTTTTGTGATAATCAGTAGCTGTATTTATATACAACAGTAATATTTACTATTTAAGCCTGTTTAAAATATTTGATATAACTCCAGATTTAAAGTGGTGCTTTTGTGTGATTCTTGGTGGCAGACTTAAGCCATCGCTCTGCTTCCTAGCTGAGATCACATCAATCAACCTCAGACAAGAACTTGTGCTATCGTCAGCCCCACTCCGTCTCGTTTACATCATCGAGCTTACAGTGTCCTGGGAGGAGGCAGCGGAGGAGGCCTACGAGCGCAAGAAGCTGAGCTTGCAGCTGACGCTAAGCAACGTGGCTGAAAAGCAAAGGTCCCACCAGTCGAGATAGGCTGCAGAGGGTTCATAGCCACATCAGCATCAAGGCTACTCCGGGAGATAGGAGTCCGAGGCAAGGCCCACTTGCAAGCAGTTAAAGAGCTCTCCACAGCTGCTGAAAAAGGCAGTCAGTGGCTCTGGATGACGAGCAAAGACTCCACCTGGGCACCCAGGTGAGCGGTGGCATCTAGGGGGGAATCACTGCTGAACCCTCTGGAGGTGTATGGGCCTATTAGCGAAAGACTGAGGAAAGAGGGCACCCACTTGATAACCCAGAAGAAGCCATCCCTAACTTGATCACCCTACTTGTAAGGGGTAACAACAACTAGTCCTGTAGAACACATTTACAGATCTGTCAATTAAATCAACTAATGGATTAGTCGACTAAGAGTGTTAGTCGACTAAGAATTTATTTGGTCAAGGACAGTCCTATATGTTAACATTGACTTGCATACCAACATATGAATTTACAGCGAAATGTAAATGTAACCCAGTGCAATAACAATGTGACTATTTTTGTTGTACACAGTGAGTTTTTTTTAGTCAGATTTGACTTTCTGTGCCTGTAGTTCCTCTGCGTCTTTCTCCGTCGCAGTGATTTGGCTTTTCTTGTTTTCTCTCGGGTGCGGCTTTTTGTTTAAATCCCTTGAGGATTTCTGTGTTTGTGCCAAGGATCATGTTTTTCCCTGCTAGTTTTTAGCATCTAATCTTTAAAAATATCTAAAAAAAAGAAACATCGTTTTTTTTTTTTAAAGGGAACATCACATTTTTAGCATCAGCTTGAGACGGACTGATACTTTGTTTATATGAGGGGAAAGACAAGAGGGCATTTGAGGCCAGAAGAGACATTGTCCATGCACTCAGCTGCTGCTGGGCAAAGAGCCAGAACTGTACATACACATATAACACACACACACACACATGCACTGAAAGAGAAGCTCTTCTGGTCACCCACACCAATTTTCTTGTTACAGGCCTTACGTCAGCTTGTTACTCCAGAGACAAGTTGTTTTTCAATTACTCTGCCATTACAAGGATTATTGCAAATGGACCTACAGCACAGCTGAGGTCTGTGGGGGTAGAGAGAAAAGGGAAATGCAGTACAGGAAGTGAGAAGTGAGACCAGAGAGAAGAGAAACAGACGGAGAGAAAGAGGAAGAAAACTGGAAAGAGACAACAGAGCTTGGATGACAGAAAAAGAGCAGATAAAAAATAAATAAAAAAAGTGAAGGGCAAGTCAGAAAAAGAAGAAGAACAGAGGCAACGATTTACAGTCTGATAGCAGCTTGAATTAAGGCCTTCCTGTTAAGTTGGCCAGCTTCCTCTGATGAGACAAGATAAGCTTTCATTTAGTAAAGAGGCTGAGCAATTTAGACTAAATGCCTTCACATCCTGTCTCTTCCTTCTGCACTTTTCTGTCCCTATCTAAGGACAGAATTCAGTGGCTGGCAAGTTCATTTTTGCATACCTCCTCTGTTTGTGTGCAGTTTCAGCTCACTAGCTTGCCAATGCAGGCCTGAAAGCTCCCTGAAGATGCTTTTGTCAGTCCGGCCATCTAGACTTCCACTTGTCTGGCTGGCGGGTTGGATAAATCGCTGCTTGTTCAAGATTCGCTTAAAATCGATGTCTGAGTCCATTAAAGAGCATTAAGTGCAAAAAAATATTCGCAGGAGTGAGTTGCTATTTCATTCAAAGCTATAGCTGCACTCTCTTGCTTTTCTGTGCAGGAATTGTGAAGGCTATTTACACAAACAGATACGCACAAATGTATGCACATCTATTCAAATCACTGTCATATAAACACACTTAAAAGGGACCAGCTCCATATAGTGACTACAAGCCTATATTGCTCACTTTAAAACCTCCACCCACTCGCACACTGAAGATGGTGTCCTTCAGAAGAGCAGATACACACTAAAATACCATGTTTGAAGAGATGCTCCTCTGTGTATGAGGAGCTCATTTCCTGAGGTTGTGATCAGAGATGAGCAGAACAAATTAGGAGGATATCCTGGCTGTACTTGTACACAAACACACTCACATATTTCATGTTCAAAAAAGAAAGAGATCAAAGTAACCCGAGGCTGAAGAAGAAAGCGGAGTGGAGTGTTTGGATGTAGAAAAAATGCGTCCAGGAAATTGCATTTATATAGTACTAATGTGTTTTCCCGGTTACGTTGTCGTGACAAATTGTTATTATCTACAAGGCAGACAGAGTGAGGTTGCCGATAACACACTTTACTCTGAGCTGGTTCAACATAAACATCTGTATTTCTCAAACATGTACTCTGATTGGGTAAGGCATCTTGTGATGGTTAAACCTTGGTTAGATTTATGCAACAAAAGCACTTTGGTTAAGGTTGGTGAAAGATCTCGTGCTTCAAGTTACTGTGAGGATAATTACCTAACCTTAAAGGGCCAGTGTGTAGCATTTATGCTTTCATTAGTGTATAATCGCCTGAAACTACGAATCATTGTGTTTTTGCTTTAGAAAAGCGTTTTAGAATGAACCCATCATATCTACACAGGGAGCGGGTCCTCTTCTATGGAGGACGGAACCTGCCGAAATAAAAAATAAATCAATAAAAAAATAAATGACTCGATAAATAAATAAATAAATGTCATTAAATGTAGCAGAAATAATATTAAAAATAAATGTAGCCATTAATTAATTGATCAAATGTGACATAAATTGGTATTTCTGTTTTAATTTGTTTCTTTATTTATTTATCTTTGTATTAATTCCCTTATTTACTCTTGTTTAATTTTCCCTTTTATTTATTTTTATATACATTTATATTAATTTTTCAATTTATTTATATTTTTGCATTTATTTTTTAATTATTTCTATATGATGCAAATTAGTTGTTCATAAACATGATTTCCTGGAGACATTTGATGTGTTCTCACCTTCTATGAAGTCAGATGGTGTGTACACTTTGCTTGTTTGAGTTTTTTCTGCTGCACTCCTGCTGTTTTGCTGGGACGATGGCGTGTTGAGGCTGTGCAAGGCCGCCTCCAGCACCTCCCCCAGCGCCTCCCTCTTGTCCTTCCTCACGGGCTTCTCCTCGGGGTGACGCGTCAGCCCCATCTCCAGCTGGTACACCCTCTGCAGGGTGAAACTCTCAAAGGGCACCACCGCGTACTCGCTGGGCAACCTAGTGCCGGCGGTCACCTCGGCCTTCGACAGCTGGCTCCGCAGGAAATCCTGGAGGTCAGCCTGCTGGCTCTTGGCTCCCTGAGTGTCTGCGAGACCACCTCCCTGTGCCCCAGCCCCAGCTTCCTGTCCCTCTGCTGGGCCCCCGTTGGCTCTCTTCAGGCTCTCCTGCACTCCTTTCAGCTGCTGGCTACGCTCCTGCAACGCCTCCTTCAGCTGAGCTATCTGCTTCTTCAAGGAGGAGATGTGGAGGCGGTGCTGCTCCTCGCGCTCTTGGAGGAGCACCTGATAAGATTGAGCACCTGGAGGTCCACCGCTTTGAGCAGGCCCAGGTCGGGCTCCTCCTGGCCCACCTGCTCCTGCTCCCATCCCCGGCCCCGTGCCCCCCAGGCTGGGGTGGTTGAGTCCAGCACGGGGGAGAGCGTGGCTCAGCGGAGGGTCATCAGAGTGCGGCGGACTGCAGGTCATCACGTAGAGGAGCGACAGGGAGCAGCAGAGGAGCACCAGCACGCCTCCAACACGGGAGACCCAAGCAAGCAGTCCACGCCGCAACATGGCTGCATGTAGCATCAAATCACACACACAGAAATATCATGTAACCTCACACACTGCAGCCACAATGATAAGAGTCCATTTGTGATTATGTTCCATCACCCAGCGAGGAGGCCGGCTACTTATCAGTATGAGGTCATTTCATCTGAATTAGGTCATTGCCTCTCCGCCGCCTGAGATTGTAACTAGTTTTGTCATTGGCAAAATGAACGTATGAGAAGAAACACTTTCTCCCTTTCTGACGGTCCAATTAGCTCCATGGTCAGCTAGACGACGCAGGCCCAAACATTGTTACATCATCTACCACTCATATGTGACTCATCTGTTTCGCTGACTCCCTCAGTCAGTCCATAACGTCCTCTTCACATCAGCCCAGATGAAGCAGGAGCAAAAATGCTATGCTTAATGAGAAAGCAAATCCTCTGTGGTGAGCGGCGGTTTCCTCATGTTGGTTTCCTGACAAAGAAAACAGAAAAGAAAAAAAAGGTTTGTGAGACAAACTCCATCCCATCAACATTACTTGTATCATTTAAAAGTCAGAAACATGCCAGACCACTTTGACAAACGGTTTAACTGCCTTTGCCAAGCTAAGCATTCCTTCAGGACCGCAATGTTGTCACTGATGTGTGAGAATATGAGGCAGAGTGCAAGGGTGTGTGCTGTACAGATGACAGCGTGTTATTGTGAGTGTGTTCACTGGATACAGAGGAAAGCAACTGGGACACATCCATATATCTATATATATATGCCTGCAGTGTATACACAGCGGGTGACTTAATGTGCCATACTGCTCTCTATTTGTTTATTTAACTTTTATTTAAACACAGTGTCTCTGGAGAAACATTGTCTCTTCCGAAATGATACCCTTGCTTATTTAAAACCAATTCACTCATCATGAGGCTTTTTTTAATGTGGTGTTTAAATGACTGATACAAAGGCTCAATTAGTGGCTCCCATCCTGAGTGGATTTTTTTTTTTTTTAGCTTAGGACGGAGCTGTAGCCTTATATTTAATGGACAGATATACGAGAGTGGTTTACCTTTTCGGCAAATAAGCATATATCACAAAATGTCAGACTATTGCTTTAAATATTAGACTACATTCAGTTGCATGTTAGTATAGCTTGGCATAAAGACTGGAAACAAAGGTAAACAGCTAGCCTGGCTCTGTCCGAAGGTTACAACCTTCAAACACCTCTAAAGCTCACAAAATTCTTGTTAGTGTACAAAAAGTCATAGATTTTGTTACATTTGATCAGATCCATGCTGGCTGCTTAGGCTACCCGTTTCCAGTCTTTCAAGGCCTATGGAAAGGAAGCTCGGTCACGCGTCATCCACGCGTCTTTTATTTGGGGGTACAACACATGCGCAGTAAAATCTCGCCTGCACTCGCCGAAATTGGGCCAATCGCAACGCACGACCGCAGCTTCCAGTTACACTGAGCATGCGTTATACCCGACACCTCAAGACCCGTGTCCGCCTGTGACCCAGCCTCCTTTCCATAGGCTTTGTAGTCTTTATGCTAAGCTAAGCTAAACTAAGCACCCCCCGGCTCTAGCTCCATATTTAGTGTAGAGACGTGAGAGTGGAATCGACCTTCTCATCTAACTCTCAGTTAGAAACCAAATAAACATATTTCCCAAATGTTTTACATATTCTTGTAAAGGAATAAGAAAGAAAAATAATATTTCTGATTCATAACAAGTCTCAGGGTGTACCCCGCCTTTGCCCAATGTCAGCTGGGATCAGCTCCAGCCCCCCCCGCAACCCTGAATAGGATACGCGGTGACAGATAATGGATGGATGGATGATTCATAACATTGTTTTTCTTTCTTTTGTTTATATCTTGCGAAATACTTAAATCTCTTAAGGCCTCTAAAAATCCTTCAAATGAATAAATCCAAGATGGAAAAAGAGTCACTTAATTTTAAGGGGTCCCAAGCCAAAAAAAATGTGATCATAATGTGATCATTAACAAATACAGCCACAAGAGGGTAGATGCTGTCTTCTATCCTCCACCAGTACAGAAAAGGTGAATACATTAAGGTGTATTTGGCAGCGTGAATGTGAGTCTTGAGTATGCCTATACTATATATATGTTTTTGTGGGAAGGCGTTTCAGTGTTTGACTTACAGTACATATCTGTAAATGTATCTCTGTGTATCAGCCTCTGTCTCTCTTGACTCCGCACACAGTCAGCTCTTTGACAGGGCAGCCTGAAGCCCAGCCCTAATGAAAGGATTAGTATGTGGCAGGAGTGAATACTGGACTGTGCTCTAACAGACGGCTGAATCAGGAGAGACAGGGCGTCTCTCCAGCAGGACCTCCGCTGCCCGACTTCGGAAATGTTTGAGGAGAGGGTGCTCGGGGGGAAAAGTGGATGAGTGAGAGAGCTGGAGAGCAAAATATGGCTGCTGTGATGGAGTATCATCCTTTCACTTACAGGAAAATCTTCATGATGTCATTATATGAGTCCATAATGGCATCGCGTTAATGGTGTGGTGGCGGTAGTTTAATCACTTTCTTTGGTCGGTTCACAAGCGGCTCGTTAGCCTCGTATCCACGTGATCATAAGCTGGGAACATTTAAATAATTACATCACTTCTCCCAGATGACTTTGACTTTCCTAGTTTCATGGCTTCCTGTAACAAACTACACGTCGATGCCAGTGAACCAGAAGCCATTCAAACAAATTAAAGCATCCACTTAGTTCTGACATTGTGAAGGTCAATATGCCCTTTTTACTTAGGCAACAAATGCACTACTTTGCATTTTTATCTACAGTAAGCCTCAGTTAGGAGCAGACTATAGCAACATGCTCATCTTCACACAATCAAAAGACACATATCACTTATAGTTATTAATTCTAAACGAATGATAAAAGTCATTTAACACATCTAACATATCTTTTATGCCAATCTGTCTCTAAATATACACATATAACATTATCAAATATCAATAATTATACAGTATGTTATTTCTTTTATCATTAATAAGTTGATTTTTTTATTTCGATTCATAATTTTGTCTGTAAAATATCAGAAAAATGCACGTCACAAATTGCCTCAAGGTGATGGCTTCAAATTGCTCTTATTCACCCAAGGATATTCAATTATAATTAACTATTCCTTTAAAAAAATATTCATTATTGCTGTCAATTCATTATTCTCTTGATCAACTAATTAACAAATTATAATGTAAAACATGATACTGAAACAACAATGATGAATATCTGCATTTGACAGCGCTGTATATCTTCACCTGTGACGCTGCTGAGATGTGTTACTTTTAGAAACAATCGCCAAAATGCATCACAAACACAATAGAAGTACAGACCCTCTGTTGTTAAGTTACGAGAAAAAGTGTCATCGCTGAAAAGCAGCCGGTTTTGCCTGAGGTTTATGAGCAGCAGAGTCACAGTCAAACCACTGAGCCTCACTAGGAATGAATGAGTTGATTCAGTCCTGGTTATTTGACTCCCCGTGGGGATACAGGCATGGCTGCAACACACAGGAGCACCGGCTGCTAAATAATCATGTTTGATTTTATTGGTGCTGCGATGTTGAAACAGGCGTCTGTAATTTCCTGCTTTGTGTTACCGTACTTGTGCTCATGCTTATCTTTAAAGGACTTACTGAAAGAACATGTGTTCGTGTAAAACGAAATATTATGTATTTCCATTAAACCAAATTGTTTCCTTAGTTCAATAGATTGCCATGAAATTTTCTACAGATATTCATGGTTCCCAGGGGATGAAACTTGATTACTATGGTGATCCCCTGACATTTCCTGTAGCACCACCAGCAGGTCAAAGTTTTCACCTACCCAGTGAAATATCTCAACATATAATTGCTGGATTGGCATTTTTTGAACAGACATTTGTGTTTCCCCAGAAGATTTATCCTTATGAATTTTGGCAATCCCCCAACTTTTTGTCTAGCGCCAACATGAGGTTCACATTTGTGGTTTTAAATGTGAAATTCCATTGCAATTTTGTACAGAAACCCATGTCACCCTCAGGATGAACTATCATAACTTCTAACTTTTATCACCATCATCGGGAAACATTTTTAATTTGTCCACTTTAAGACCAAATGGCTGCAAAACTGCATTTGCAAATGTTAGCATGCATGCAACATGGTAAACATTATACTTGCTAAACATCAGCATGATTGCATGATCATTAAGCAGGCTGATGTTATCACTTAGCTATAGCCTCACAAACCATGACTATTACCGACTGTGCAGCAGTTTCCCCGTGACAGTTTTCCACTTGAGTTACAATTTATTTCTGTGTTATTTGAACATTATGCAGAAAACTTTGTTGATGAGATACTTAAGCCTCACGTGAGTCAAGCTTTCCAGTAAACCCAGACTGAGAGGAAATGACATAATTCGAATGTGAGACTTTGCATTTGACACCTTACCAACATCCTGCCCACAATATTATTTTATCACTGTTTTACAGTATCAGTAGCAGCAAATAGCAACAGAAACCGAGAGTGAACATGACATGACATCTAACAGTTGCCGTTTTGACTTCCCTCGCTTACTGTGAACCATGGTGTTTGGTTAACAGTTCCGGCACATCCTCTATCAAAGATCTCTTTGAACTGCATTTTCCGAAATCCACTTTGCATAACAGACCTAATAAATCTAAATGCAACATAAACGCTGTCGGGCTTGTTTACCAACACAGAAACAAGGCAGAGGATACATTTCCTCCACTTCCGGAGATGACATAACTGATAAATGTGTTTTCCCCCTTATCACATATTTCATTCTCTCTGCTAGAAATAGAGATGCAGGGACGAGAGCGGGAGAGGGTCAGAGACAGAGAGATGAAATAAATGATTGGGCTGTCATGAAGGGAAAAAGAAAAAGAGAGGAGAAAGAGAATGATTAAGTATTTTGGTGGCAAGAGATGTTTCCAAAACAGAGCTCTGCAGCATCTGGTTCAGCCTCCGAAATCACTTCCTCCCCTCCTGCTGCAGAGCTTCCTGCCCATGGGGCATTAGTGTGTGTGTGTGCTTCAATTAGTGTGTATCTATGTGGGAATATGTGTGTGTCTGTGCTATTTGCAGAAATAATATTAACGTTACGCTCTTAACACCTGTTAGAGGTGCTGTTTATCTTTGTGAAAATAAGGAAAAAATAGGGTGTGAGAAAAAAAGGAGCTGCGGGAGTTTGCCGTCGGAAAACAGAAAGAATGAATTTCTTCTCTGCCTCATCTCATCTCTGGTTGTCGGTCACACTAGTACAGCAGAAACCACACACAGGTGACAGGTTCAGTCTCCTCTCTGTACTACAGCCTTCACGGGTCAACCTTTAAATGTCTGAGGCATTTGAGAAGCAACCTTGTGACCCTCTCTCATCATGACAAATGGAGCATCTCAGCCCTGCTGTCGGGTTTAAAGCGCCTGCTGGAATTTAATATATTCAAGATATGAAGAATAATGTATGCACTGAGACCACTGTACAGTATATGTTCTCTTCAAAGGAAGACACACTTTGCAGATGCATTAATTGAGTGAGTGAGTGAGTGAGTGGGTGTGTGAAAACCAACCACAGGACCAAAAACCACAGAGAAGATATATCCGCTTTAAAGGATCTTATCAGTGTGATTGCATGTTTTCGCTCTTTAACCGCAAATTCTACATAATTCTTAAAAGCATGTTTCCTTCTGTTCCTGAGAGCCATTGTTTTCCATTCATTTCTGCAAAGAAAATCTATTAGCAAACGTGTTTGAGTTGTATAATCCATCACAGTGAACATCCAATCTGCATTAATGTTTGCCAAAGTTACATAATCATTGCAAGGTTAATCAGTTTAAAGGGGCACTCTATTGATTTAGAGTTTCGCACTTGAGAGAGAAAAATTAAAATAGGAATACAAGATTTAAAGTTGTGCATACCTCTAGCAAAGTCATTTCCACTGAAAACCTTCTGCACACTGCGATCTCTGCAACAGTTAGCACAGCGGACAAAACGACGTAAATACGGCGGCTGTGTGGAATAGTCTCATATTCAGTAATGAGCCGGGCCGGACTTCATATCACAATGTGAATTAAAGAAATAATTAAAGCATGACACGGCCTGATCATACACTATAAATCCGCCTAGTGTTGTGGTGGTGCTAGAGAAATACGATGCTGAACTATAAATCATGAAATGACTCTCTTATCAACTATATTTAACCAACGTATCCTCATAACAGTATACAGGATATCTTACGAAAAGTTATTCCTAATTTTTTGTTTTCCTATGAATGTCCAGCAACACGTAACGCACGTGTCTTTTCCGCCCGTTACATGCATAGTCTTTTTAAAAATAAACTTCCGTCTTCACAGGAAACAACTTGGTCAGGTTTACGCAACGAAACGACTTGGTTAGGTTTAGGAAAAGATCGTGCTTTGGGTTAAAATATCTCTGGAAGTGGCACAACTTAAGTACGGAAGTTATGTGACAAACAAATCCATGTTGACTTCTGGTTTCACACGGGGAACACCGGTCTCCAGGGCAAAAGTCTGGTGTTTTTTTGACCCACACATCCACCCCGACCTCCTCTTTATGCGGCGTTTGTCGCTTTTTATATTTCCTGGTTCACGATTATGTGGATTACACACAAGGACTGATTTTGTGGGATATATATATACGACTCACAGTACATTACTTTTCATAGGTATTGCTATGAATGGTGTATGAGAACAGCCAATATATCCTTACTATGAGTCACCATAAGCGGTCAAGCTCCAAAAACAATCCTAAAGCGACCAAAAGCGTTTCTTTGTGAGCCCATCCCTGACTGATAAACAGTCTTTCAAACTCCATGCCCACCCAGATTGTAACACTGACTTTTTGTTTTAAACGCGTAGACTGTAAACCCAAGCTGAGATAACCCCGGATGACATCATTATAGATAGCACAACCAGAGACATGACACAACTGTTTCCACAGGCTGAGAAGTACTCAACAACGATGAGTAAACTCATTTCGAGGTGTAAAATTAAAGGAGTTCCCCTTTAAGAGTTGACTGATTTGTCTGCACGTTACCTCACAATAATTTAACTTTGACAAAAATGAATGCAGACTTGATATTAAAACTAAAACATGAGAGAAACTGCTAAGAGATTTTCATATTGTACAGTAATGAATGGAAACCAATGGATGCCTAAAGCAAAGTATGCTCAGTTTTCTTAATTGCAGCGGTTTGCACAATGATTATCTGTAAAGGACTAAAACATGCAGAACCACTGTTATGGTCATTAAAAAATTCTCACAGTTCTCATCCAAACATGCACACATGTTTATATGAGAGTGCGTGGATGCATTAATCTTTTAAACAGCACCCTCTCCTCCCACACACATCCACTCTCTCTAAGTAAGTGGCCTCTGCGATCATCACAAACAACCTTATAAACCGCAGGACCATGCATGTTTAAACTCTGCTCCATACTGTCTGTCTTATGTCTCTCTATCCCGTCTCCCTATAGCCTCTGGCGGGTTGTGTATTTGTTACAGGTCAAGGATGTTAACGCGTTTATGTGCATGCTGGCCTCAGTGAATGTCAGGGCTTCTTCTCCCTCAGACAGCTCTGTCTGAACCTGCCCTGCAGCTATCTCACTGTAAAAATGAGGAATGTCCTCTAGGGAGGGAAACGAGGAGAGGAGGAAAAGAGGAGAAGTGAGGAGAGATTAATTAAGATAAATTTTAAAATGAGTGGGGGGAAAAAAGAAAAGCTATGCCCACAGATTACTTGGGGTAACTATTAAGTGGATCAGATACATGGTGTGGGAGGAGAAAATGAAGAAGTCAGTATAAAGTGAGCATGTGGGAGGAGAAGGAGGGAGAGAGAGGAGCAGAGAAAGGTTTCTTTGATGTCTCTTGTCCCCTCAGGTGATTCACCCTCCCAGTCATTAGGGGCCGGTTTCCCCGGAACCTTCCTGTCGACGTGCCATCTGGAGGGCCCTTAAAAAAACCCACATTACACTCCTTTACTTCACTACAAGCGACCCGTGTTAACATTCACCACCCTCCTCCTCCTCATCCTCCTCCCTCCTCCCTTCTCCCTTTCTCTGCGTTGGTCCTCAAAGTGTTCCCATTTCTTCTCAGTTGGGTTAGATGGTATCAGATGAAACTTTAATGGGCCCCATGGGGAAAATGGGTCATTGCAACAGCAGCGAATGTACAATAGAAAAGATAGATAGATAGATAGATGTATAGATGTATAGATAGATGTATAGATGTATAGATGTATAGATAGATAGATAGATAGATAGATAGATAGATAGATAGATAGATAGATAGATAGATAGATAGATAGATAGATAGATAGATAGACAATTTATCGATAATGAATATCATTTTCAATGTAGAGCTGAAAGATTAATCCATTAGTTGTCAACTATTAATTTAATGCCAACTATTTTGGTTATCAACTAATCGGTTTGAGTATTTTTTTTAAGAAAAAGTAAAAAAAAAAATCAGATTTCAGCTTCTTAAATGTGAATATTTTCTGGTGTCTTTACTCCTCTATGACAGTAAACTGAATATATTTGAGTTGTGGACAACTGATCGACATTTTTCACCATTTTCTGACATTTTATAGACAAAACAACTAATCGATTAATCGAGTAAATAATCAACAGATTAATCGACAATGGAAATAATCGTTAGTTGCAGCCCCACTTTAGTGCTACTGTACATTTTGATGTGTATGACAAAGTTTTGAAAAAGTTAAAAGACAAAACTGGAAATGGAACAAACAAACAAAAAACAGGCAGCCTGTATAAGATAAACATGATGGCCGTATTTTGCTAGTCACCACCCAAAATCACATTTTATTTTTCCTTTACAGGAAGAAAAAAAGGGAGGGATTTTGAAGTAACATTTTCCAAAATAAATTAATTTCTTAACGCAGGGACACAGGATTAGAACTTTGAAAACGTATTTTTCATTTCACTGTACCTTTAAGGGATTCTTATAAAAAAATGTATTCATGGCACATCTTGAAGTGTATTAAAGTGATAGTTTGGGTGTTTTGAAGTGGGGTTGTATGAGGTACTTATCCATAGTCAGTGTATTATCTACAGTAGATGACGGTCGGCGTGCCCCAAGCATCGAGAAACAGGCAGGAGTACCGACACTGGAGCAAAGCAATACAGTGCTGTGGACGGAGACGGCAGAAAAAATGTATTTTAGTCACCTAAAAGAAAGGCCCACCTAAAAAAATCAACATCTGTTTAAGTGTACGCTACATTTAGAATATTTTCACTGCTTTATCTTGCCGTCAGACAGCCCTTTCCTTCTCCTTTCTGACGGGGAACTGAAAGTGACACTTATCTATTCTCTCTCTAAAGCCAGCAGGCTCAGATGACAAAAACAGTATAGATACGTTTGACTTTCAGTTCAGTTAGCCGTCGGAAAATATTCTAAATACAACGTACACTTGAACGGATATCGATTTTTTTATGTGGGCCTTTCTTTTAGGTGGCTAAAATAAGTTTTTCTGGTGTCCCCGTCCACAGCAGTACATTGCTTTGCTCCGGTGTCGGTGCTCCTGCCTGTTTCTCGAT
Organism: Sebastes fasciatus; assembly: GCF_043250625.1. Classification (NCBI taxonomy): domain Eukaryota; kingdom Metazoa; phylum Chordata; class Actinopteri; order Perciformes; family Sebastidae; genus Sebastes; species Sebastes fasciatus. Next base: position 14,452,403 of record NC_133813.1, read on the forward strand.
GCTAGGGGCATCCCGACCGTCATCTACTGTAGATAATACACCTACTATGGAAAAGTACCTCATACAACCCTGCTTCAAAACACCCGAACTAAACACCCGAACTAAATATTGTTGGTTGGGCTATACATTCAATACACCCGAATTTAAGCTTGTCACATATATATATCGATGTATATGTTTACCGATGAATAACAAGAGGAAGTGGCTTTAAAACTCCAGTCTGTCTGTCTTATATCAGGAATATGACAATGGGCTTTGTTAGCGTTTAAAGACAGAACATGTAAGCCATCATAAACAGTCACTCTGTTCTCCATCCAAAATGAACAGCAGGGAACACAAACATTGATTTCAGTGCCTGTAGGAGTCCAAAAAAACAGATTGATCTACTCCATGAACCAATAACATGACAGCCACCACCCAATCCTACCATGTGCTATATATATCTGTGCACAGAAGGGGAAATTGGTGGGCACTCCCTATGTTCAGTAAAACACAATGAAAAACCACATTAGAAGTCTGACAGGGCACAGCTCATCTCTGCGTAATTATGGTGCAACATAATAAATCGTAGTTTGTACAGTAAGACCCTCCCTGCAGTGCCACATGCTTCATAGTAGCTGACACTCGTTTTACAAGTGGAAATCTAGCTGATAATAAGTTGACAACATAAATGAATCCAGTGTGTCCACAAATCTGCTCAATACAGCCATTCACCTGCAACACACCATCATAATTGCACATCATCATCACCTTTGCAACATTCTCGCCACTATAGTGCAACATTATCCGACGGAAATGTTTGGCAAATGAGTTGTGAAAGACGTTGGCAAGTGAAGTTCAGTGAGAACCAGAGCTCATTACTTCCCTTTTCTCTCTGGACAGTTAACTGCCACACAGATATTACGACCAGGCTTGAACTGTGGCATATCTCAACTGTGGTGTCTTTGCATGCAAAACAACAGGTATTGTTTACGGCAATATACTCCAGCTCCACCTCTGCTACTGTTGATAATGTATTCTGGTTTACGTGAGTGAAACTGACAGCCGGAGCCTAGAGGCAATAAACCCTTCGGTGCCATCCATAAGCTCTCCATTCAATTTAATCGATTTTTTATAAACCGGCATTATCTAACTGAGCAAGGGCAACTGTAATATCATCAGAGGTAATTTGTCAATACGCTGCTGTGTGGGGACGTTACATCAGCAGCATTGAAATGTCCTGCAAGATTCCTGTTATCTGATCTGTGAAACATGAGAGTACATGCAGTCTGCACAACACACACACACACACACACACACAGACGTGCACTGAACACACATGTAGGACACACGCATCAAATAAAAGGGGGCAACTTTATCTTCCATGTCATCAAGTATCACATCAATGTTTCCAGTTAATCACTCATATATAGGGTAAAGGCACATTCACCCTGAGCATATACAGCATGTGCACGCTCTCTCCAGTCTTTCTCTTCTCTGCCTGCTAAACAAGCACAAATCCCACATAATCTCCACTTTCATTCTTCCAATATGAGAAAAACAACTCTGCCAGCATGCAAACCAAATATTTCAGGGTGCTAGGTGCCTGTTGGTGAGTGCACTAAGCAGGATTAGAACCATTTTCCCTGATAAAAACCTCCAGCTCGCTCTCTCGCTCAGCATGCTGTGTATTGCCTACTGTGTTGCATGTGTATGTGTGTGAGTGTGTGTGATGCAGAAAAGAAGCCTGCACTTTCATTGAGTGCATGTAATTTTATTATCTGGGTCTACCCACTCCAAATTATTGTGGGCGGCTTTTTTTTTTTTTGAATTCCTCCATGTGATTTTGCTTTCAGATCTGAAAACAAGACTCACAGATTCATAAACCTGGCTGGTTTTTAATAATCATATCTGCCAATTTCATTCATATTAAACATATATCAGAAAAGTGTGTATCCACTCAAAGGATGAATAAAAGCTCTCTCAGTGAAAACAAGCAACTTAAACACACAGAAAAGCACCTTATGTTCACATTTTAGAATTTTTTTAACCAGTGTTTGCTTTCATGGACAAAATCTGTCCATTATAGAAAAATAATGACTTGATTGAATCACAGTTTATAGCTGTTTTTTTTCACAATTGCTCATGAAAAGTTGCTGGATATGTCCTATACATACAGCAAACTTAACATTGAGCAGGGTGAGCATGATGACACAAACTCATCATCACTATTAATATTTTGTGATTATTGTTTTTTACATTATGGCTATATAGGCATTGCTATATACATCTGTAATTTACAGTGTTAACTCTCACCTGGCCAACTTACCTCTTGTTCCAGCAGTCCATCTTGTTGCTTCAGTCCATCTTGGTGTGAAGGTTTGTGTTTGTGTCCCGTCCTCTCTGCAGCCCTCCACCGGTCTACAGCAGACACATGCGGAGTGCAGGAGCGGCTGTGTGTGAGCGCTTCTACCGCCGAGGACTGTGAAGCCTGCAGGAGAGAAGAGGAACACCGGAACATGAGGAGCGCTACCTTCAAAATAAAAGGAATATACTGGATTCCGATATATTCGAAATTTAACACATTTTATCCTGGTTAAAGGGACTATTTGTAACTTTCAGAATTGCTTGTTCACAGCGACACCTGTGGCCGTTAAGTCAATGACAGTCAGCGTCGGGCTCGTGCTTGCTCGCTCTAAATAGATATGATCGAGCATCGTTCAAAACAGTGAGGCGACACACGTCAGCTAAAACCACAATATCACTCTATAGTTCAGCTGCTTGGCAGTAATGTTAGCTGACCAGACGAAGGTCTCTCCATGAATCAATGATGATCCTAGTGTTGGCTTTTCCTGCTTCAGCCTCCCGACCGCGGCCGGAGGGAACAAGGGAGACACCGGCACCCGGTCGGAGACGATAACGTTTCTCGCTGCTGAGCCCCGTCACTTCACAAGACACGGGAAACCTCTATTGGTCTGGAGGAGCTGCAGCAGTTATTTCTGCACAAACGTCCACTGTACATTCACTAGATATTCTCAGAGCTACTAACTCTTCTGCAGTGTGTAGTGAGCGCACACGTGGAGCAAAAGAGTAAGAACAAGCGCGGTGTGATGGCGAAGGCAAGCAGGCAGAGGAGCAGAGGAGCAGAGACTCCGGCCCTGGAGACCAAAGCTACGGTCTCCCCCGCGTCCTCCGACAGCGGCCAACACTGTTTACAAGACGGGCTTCACTAGATATAACTTTGCGGTTATGGTGCCTCCGTGTAGTTTGTGTTGGAGTCTCGTCTGAACAGCGTAGCCACACGCGATCACGCATGGGACACCGAGCCAAATTGATTTATACATGTAAGAAGTTACAAACAGTCCCTTTAAGTATTCTTTTTGAACTGTGATCTGACCTTATTCTCCAGTTAGTCTTGTGATGAATTTGGAAAGTTTAGATATATAACAAGTCTTTTATCAACAAATAGGCGTCTTATTTTGAAAGATTTGAGCGGAAGTTCTGTGTATTAACATGGTGGACTTGACAGTAGCTCTCTCTCTGTGAAGGGTCCGCCGGTCCAGCTCTCCTCCTCCCTCCCTGCTCTGCTCTCACATATAAAGACAGCCTTGTTAGTTGATTCAAGACACCGTTACAGCGGCAGGAAACACTACAGCCTTTCATTCTTAAAGCCAACAAGAAGTCCTACTGACTCCAATTAATGTGAAGTCCACATAAAGATCCACCTTAATCTAAACTGAGAGGTCCTCTGGCTGGCTGGGCTCTCAATCAAGCAGCAGACAGTTAATTACCCTTATTAGCATTACACAGAGGTGGGAGTAGTTCTTACATACTTATTATAGGTAAAAGTAGCAATAGCCTACCACAGTGCAATACTATATAAAAAGTAAAAGTAAGTAAAAGTACAACAGTTTCACCATTTCAGAATAATGTATAGGCCTATATTGGATTATAATCATCACTTTAATGGTGCAGTCGGTAAAGGTGGGGTTATTATTGTAGGCTATCTATGTTGTGAATTCCCCCCCAGAGATCATTAATGTCTTATCTTAATACATTATAATGTATTTCTTGATTGCATTTGGTATTATCAATCTGAATCTGCACTAACTAAAGTTATTCAATAATTCAGTGGAGTAAAAGGTAAAATATTTAGGAGTTGAAATGGAAATACTCAAGTACAAGTACCTCAAAATTGTACTTAACTGCAGTACTTGAGTAAATGTACTCAACGCTGCCATTACAGGACACACAATTCGCCTATATGTGCTCTCTTACGTCACATTATATGTGTGGTATAATTTGGTGCCACTTTTTAATAAGCCCCCCTGAATGAAGCGTTGGGATGAAATTGTATTCAAGTGTAAGACACCTTTACAGGACATCATTGTTTACTGTATAACAGCGAACAGCTTCCTATGCTGGTCACAAATCTGTCTAGAGCAACAATGATTAGTCAATCAATTGATTAAACGATCAGCAGAATATTAACTAGCCTAAATTATTAGTTACAACTTAGAACAACTTGTAATTGATGGGTCACATCCATGGTTTTGGTCTATAGAGCCAGAATAACAAGTGTAATTTTGACCTTTGACCTCACATCATGCCACACTAATATGATAACACAATAACACACACCCTTACACACACACATCAGGATAATGTAACTTCTATTTGGACCTATAATAAGATAGACAGACCAATGTGATATGAGGAAAAACTGTACATGGATATGTGAAGCTGCACTCAGTCCTATATGACCAGATTATGACAGACCACAACAGCATTAAAGATCCCATCCAATCACATTTAAAACATATAATAATAACACTCTCCTTTGAATAATGACTGTCCTAAATGTAGGTAAAATTGAGAAAATTCAAACACCGCCATATTCTCATATATGACAAGATAGTGACCCCACGTGGTAGACTGTGAAAGTGCAACTTCCACAAAAGTGCACCAGAGGAATAATGATTCAAAGTAGATCAATAAAGATCAGTTCAGTGGTTATAGGTTGCCAATTGGAGGCATCATTTTCAATCTCTCTCCTGTACTTTGAGAGGTTGCATCATTCTATTCAGTGATATAGACTGTGAGATGTCAGAAGTCCTCTGAGACTTGTGATGAAGAGGCGGCATAAATACACTTGAACCGACCCGAGGAGAAGCACCATCTCCAGCTGAATTTATTCCTGAATGAAGCCCACGAGCGTTACCTGGTGCGACACAGTGTTCTTTGAAGAGTTACAGCATTGGATATTACAAAGCAGACAGGTACTGGAGGGACTGGCCTGTGCAGACTCATCGTAATGTCATCATGCCTGTTGGATGTTTTATGTACAAAGTGATGACAGCAGTGTCAAGGGGAGGGGGGGGGGGGGGAAGGCAATTAGGAGAAGGATGTGAATGTGCCAGCCAGCATGTTGGAAAAAAAGTCCTGTGGGCTTTCTGCATCCTAACGAGGCCACGGGGAATCATTTTGTTTGTTCATAAAACATGGGACACATGCAGAGGCTCCTTGACATTATAGCAGGAATGTGAAATAAAACACAATAAATCTCAGAATATATATCTTTTTTTTAATAATAACCAACTTAACAACTCATATAAAATAAAAATACAAAAATATACAGAGCAGCTCAAAGTAGAACTACAAGTCCAACTTTAAATATACAAAAGCATAAAGATATCTACTTAATAAAAGCAATTAATTAGTCAACAAGCTTATAAAAACATCAATGAATGCATTTTAAATACTACAGTAGCTGGCTTGTATCTTACTAAATGCACAGAGCATATTTCACATATGATTCATAATGGACACGCCTGAGGTTTGTCTTAAATGCATAGGATGTTTAAAGCAGCGTTTGCCAACCTTTTTAGCTTGTGAACCCTTAAAACACAAATCCATATCTACTCGTGAGCAATTGAAGCTAGATTTTTTCCTTCTCAGATTTGTTTCATTCAAAGGAATTTTGAATGCTTAAGAGGTCAAATATATCCAGTAGTTGATGACAAAAAAAGCAAAACTTAGAGAAAAATCGGAATAAATAAACATATTTTTGTAGAATTTGTTCTTTTGATTTCCTTTTAATTATTCTGACCCTTCATCCCCAGGTAAGGAACCACTGAACTAAAGTGAACGTAGAAATATTTGACTTTGGTTTTTCAGTAGCCCTTCGTGAAAAGATGGGTTGACGTGTTCCTTGTTGTTGTTTCCTAACCCTTAAAGTTCTGGAAGATCTCTGCGGCGTCCAGCCAGGACCTGAAGCACGCCAGGCCTCGGTCTCTGATCTGTTTCCTGCCCTTGTCTGTGATCACGTCGCCATCCTCCTTCACGATCACCAGTTTGGGCACCGCTGTGATCTTGTAGCGCTGCTTCAACTCACTGAGAGAGAAAAGAGACATAGAAAGGTATTTATTACAAACAAACAAACAAACAGCTGCAACACCTTCACTTCTTCTACTTTGTGAATAAAACATTATACGCTTGATAGTGGTGGAACGTAATAAAGTATATTTACTCAGGTATGGTACATAAGTACAAATCTGAGATACTTTTACTTTAATATTTCCATTACATGCAATTTTTTTTTAAATTTTACACCTCAGATAGAAATACTGTACATTTTACTCCACTGCATTTATTTGACATTTCTAGTCTCAAATGTTCATTTTTGATGGGTTTCTTACTGTTAAATGATTGTAAACTGAATATTTTAGGGGGTTTTAACTGTTGGTTGGACAAAATGAGACATCCGAGGACATCACCTTGGACTCCTGGAATTTTTTCACCTTTTTCTGACATTTTCAAAATCAAATAATTGATTTGTCGAGAAGGTAAACAGCAGATTAATCGATAATGAATATAATAGTCAGTTGCAGCCCAAGCATTGTTATTGGTTTAACTAGTACAAAGCAGTATATATTTTTTTATAAATTACATGTATCTGTTTTTATGTTTTTTTTATTTTTTTCCACTCACAATGTTGTTTGGTTACGATTGCCCAGAAGCCTTTATAGATATTTAAATCAATATCCTCCTCACAAACACTAACCATACACTTCCACGCAACACACACACACACAAACACGTTTGTATTTTTTAAATATATTTACAGTATTGTTATTGTTGTTATTAGATATATCTTGTCCTAATTGTTTGTTATCACTATTATGTATTAATATTATTTATTCATATTAATCTTGTCTCCTGCACTGTATATTATTCATTTATTTATTTCTTTGTTATGTTGTATAGTCTTAAATTGTTCAAAACAAATAAACAAAATACTTACACATTCATGCATCAGTAATTATAATCCCAGGGTATATAATATACAATAACACATCACTGACATGACAATGTTATGCCTTCATAATAAGTACTTTTGATGTAATGTGTTAACAATGTTTGACACTGATTCAATGCAACATGACATTCAGAGACAAACAATATTAAAGTAAACCATAAAAAATCAATCTTAAGAGTCACTCAGGTGTGGGAGACAGTTTGTCTGTCCTGGCACTTAACCCTAATCCCTGAGAGGGTGACCCTTATAAACATTGTACATAAGCTGGAGCACAGACTCCTGAGCTGCCTGTGGAAAGAGTGTTAAACCTTAGAAGATATAAGACAAATAAAGCACAATCAAGTGCAGCCAAGTATGTCTAGCCAAGGGAAACATGCATGCACTTTATAAAATAACCAGAGTTGCATTGACTTCTCATTAGCTCTTGACACTCACTGCTTGTACTCATCCGTCCAAGGCAGAGCCAGCCAGTCTCCGTGCATATCATGATAATATTCAACCATGTCATCGGTCGACTTGTCAGAGGAGACAAAAACTATCTCAAACTGAGCTGCAGGTTCGCTCTCTTCCACCAGCTCCGTGTAGAAATCACACAGGATGGGAGTGAAGTCTCGACAAGGAGGACACCATCCTGCAGAGAAGTAGATCCCCACCACTTTGTTCCTCAACGCCTCGTCGGGATCCACTAAATCCCCGTCTTTATTCACCAGAGTCCGACCGGTAAACACCTCCACCATGTCTGCTAAAGTCTCAGGCACAACTTCAGAGACTTAAAGTGTTGCTTTTTAGCTCATTATTTCCTCGTTTCAACACATAGAAGAAGTGGAGGAGGTTCTCCTGTGATGTTTACAAGCTACTTACAGCCAATCCTGTTTGTTAATCACCTGCAGACCAATGAGGACAAGAGGCAGACGGTGTTGTAGTTCATTAGAGCCATGCATGTGGCTGTCATGGGTTGAAAGTCTGCATGCAAAAGCTGATCACATGCTAGTAGTTTACAGTTCAGCTGCAGCACGACGTTTCACAGCACTTTCAGGCAGCCTGGACGAGCACATGCGCAGAGCCAAACAACAGTATTACATTTCAGCAACAGGGCAATACAAAGTGCTTTACATAAACATTCAAGAACATTGCGACAAAGTGCAAAAGAACATTGAGACATAATTAAAACAGTTATAAAAACTTTAAAGATTAGAAAATAAAAACAAGCTAAAAAGAAAAGCTTTAGGATAGGAGCTAAAATAGAGTATAACACACAATAGTATAAGCAGGCAGCAGCAAACAGGAAAGTTTTAAGTTTTGTTTTAAGTGAAGTCAGAGTTGGAGTTGGTCCTGCAGGTTTCTGGGAGCTTGTTCCAGATATTTGGTGCATAAAATCTGAACCCTGCTTCTTCTGCATGTTTAGTTCTGACTCTGGGGACACTAAGCAGACCTGATCCAGATGAACCTGAGAGGTCTGGATGGTTCATAACATAGCAGAAGATCAGAAATGTATTTTGGCCCTAAACCATTTAGTGCTTTGTAAACCAGCAGCAGTATTTTGAAATCAATTCTCTAAGAGACAGGGAGCCAGTGTAGAGACCTCAGAACTGGACTGATATGATCCACTTTCTTTCACAAGATTAATTCATTTACAAACAGTATAAGGTAAAAATCATTACAGTAACAAAGTTATCATCCTCAAAACTGAGCAGATATTACAATAGACAATAAACATTTACACAGACAATAAAATAAAGAAAAGCATGTACGGAGCCTCAAGTTAGTCACTTGTTCCCTCAAGTTAGTAAGTCGTTCCCTTAAGTTAGTAAGTTGTTCCCTCAAGTTAGTAACTCGTTCCCTTCCTTTCCTTCCTTTTCCTCCTCTGCAATGCTCTTGTCCTCCCCCTCTTTCTCCTCCCATGACGTTTCCTCGTCCTCCTTCATTTTCTCCTCATCCTCATCCTGTCGTCAATCATCTGTTTTCATTCTTCTTCCTCTTGCACTCTTACTCCTTCTCCCTCTCTTCCTCTTTTTCCACCTCCTTTGTCGTTCCTTTCACTTAACTTCCTCTTCCTCCCATCCTTGTCCTGTTCTTCTTTCTTGTCCTCTCTCTCCTTCCTTCCCCTTTTCCATTTTGTCTCCTCACCTCTTCAAGGACCGTATTCCATATCTCTCTCTCTTGTTCTTGTTCTTGTTTATGTTCTTCTTCTTCACTGGGATTTTTTTTTTTTTTGTATCATAAACATAAAAGAAACAAACAAAAAACAGTATTTCTGTGCAAGTACTCTAATAAAATAAATACAATACAAAAAGAATATGATTAACTACTTAAATAAGTGTATCAAGTACACGTCAGTGTGCTTCCAGCTCTCCTTGTTTCTTTAGTGAAGTGGACTGAGGTCATTTGGAAAGAAACCCGGCCAGTCCTTCCTCCTCGAGCATTTTGCTGCCCATTAGTGCAGTCAGCTCCTGTGTTGAAAGACTGAAGGGGACTTTTTTTTTTACAAGGATACAAGGATTCTTTCTCTAACCCAAAACAATTCCCACCAACATGACCTCTAATTCCAATTTATCCAACATGCGACGGTTGGTAGAACAACTGAAGCTCGAGGCCAGCGTGGAGAGAATCAAGGTAAAGACAGAAAAATATTATACATTTAAAGAACGTGAGAGTTTTTAGGGTTGACTGATGAGCTTTTCTTGATTTGTTTAAGTTTGTTATTTTCACACACTGGTATTAGATTTAACAGTTTAATTTTGGGCTTTATTTTACGATAACATTTTTATCAGTTTAGTGTTTTTTTCTAGGTTTATTAAGTAATTGTAAGTAATCTTGATGACTTTGCTTATGTCTTCTGTATTGTAATGTGATTTTAGGTTGCGTTGATTGTTGCTATTATTTCTTAGTTTGTACATTGTACTGCACTTTTCTTTATTCCTTTTAGCTTTTTATCCTCTGTTCAGCTGCCTTTAACATGTTGTTTGTTTTCTTGTTGTTTTAAATCCTAATTTAACAACTTACTTATTAGTAAGTCGTTAATAAAGGGTGTTGTGTTTCTCACTTTCTAATAACCCATCAAGTCTGCAGTTACAAATGTCAACAAATCATTAATAAAGGATCTTTTCAATTTCTAACAGGCCTACAGCAAAACGTTGTCAGTCACCTGCAATTATAAATGTTAATAAATCATTAATAGAAGGTCAGTTAATGCTGAAGGAGCATGAAAACATCAGGCAACCCTATTCTATTCGTATTAATGGCTTAACTGATCTATAAAGTATTAGTAAATGATTCATTAATCATTAATAAAGCCATTAATTAATGCTTATAAAGCTTTTATATTGGTTAATTGATCAGAAAGTGGTACCATATAGATAAATATGTCTGTGTTTATGTTCCCAGGTGTCCCAGGCGGCTGCAGAGCTCCAGCAGTACTGTCTGCAGAACGCAGGTAAAGATGCGCTGCTGGTCGGAGTCCCCACAGGCAGCAACCCCTTCAGAGAGCCACGCTCCTGTGCTGTAGTGTGAAGGTCAGAGTTCAACTAAGTTTACAGCTTCTTATTAATATAGCAGAATTTCAAATGAGGAATAAAAACATTTGCACTTTTTTTACAGAGGAGGAAGGAGTGGACACAACTGTGGCATCTCACTCACAGAAGACAATCATTCCATTTTGTCTGTATCCATTTTTTAAAAAGAAAAGCACATAAAAAATTAGCTTTCACAATTCATTTTTCAAATAAACGTCTTGTTTTTCTACATGGCCCTACAATTTGCTTTTTTTTTAACACATTATTAAAAGGCTTTACAGAAACGTACTGCATCTTAGTCTTTATTTAAATAACTACAGTGGACAGTGGTAGAGTCTAACAGTGATTAGCGGATGTTTATAGCCGGGCTCTAAATTACGCCTTGGAATCTCTCGGCGTCCGAGCTTCCTGATGTTCAGTCTAAGTTAGGAGCACAGCCAGAGAGAGGAAACTGTGTCTTCCTGTTCAAAACTGCAAAGACACTCAACAGAGAGTCACACCTCACTCGGCGTTTGAGCTTTTAAAGATTTTGGACCTTATTTACAAGCTCAAGGCTATGCAAGTGTAGAAGTAAAACATGAATCACCAGAGTGAATCATGTTTTACTTCTACAATCATGTTTTATTCATGGATGTTTAGTCATCTGTCAGTTTATTTTATTTATTTTCTGTATAAAATCTAACTTTTATATTTGAAGACGTAGACAATCGCCCCAGAAACATCAGCCTAAAAGAGGTCTAGCCTGTCATGAGACGACTCTCTACTTTGTCACTTCCTTTTCCTCTCACTCCTCTCGGACGTGTCTCAATAGTTTTCCTTCCTTTTAGTGCCTCCTTTCCTTACAGCCTTTGTTCAGATGTACACTGAGGGCATCAGATGTTCCTCCTTTTTGACACTTCTTGCATGAGAATGAGCAGAAACAGAATGGGATGCAGAGAATTAACATTTTCTTCAGTCTCTCTAAGACAGAAATATACATTTTATATATTTTTAATCCTATATAACATGCAAAATACCAACAGGTTTGACAGAAGAAAGCTTTTCATACTTACTGTATGCTGCAGTGTATTCTGTTCTGGAGCTTTTAATAAATTACCAGAGTGTAAAACCTAATTTTCACACATAAACTGATTCATTTGAGTGATGGAAAACTGTTTTTTCCACTGACTATCCTGTCCTTTCTCATGATTTTTTTCCCTTTAAATGAGTAACCTCTTTCTCATATGCATATTAAATCATAGGAAAGGCATGAGACAGGCTGGTTTATACATAAACTTATAAACCAAAACTTAACCACGAGTACAATTTTAGGTGTTGAAAATATAGTTATTTAATTATTAAAGGAAAGTGTCAACTTATGCCATCTGCTGGTCATGTCTCGGGAACAAAAATATCACACTTCATTTCAGCCAGTGGTGGAAGTAGTATTCAGATATGTTACTGCAGTAAAAGTAGCAATACAACAATGTAGAAATACATAATTAAAAGTTAAAAAGCCCTGAATTTGAAAATGTTAGGCACTTAGGTAAAAGTATACACTGTCAGAAAAAAGGGTGCACATTCTGGTGATGTACCCTCAAGGGGTCATTGTTGATCTATAAGGTACTAATATGTACTTTTTCTTGGTTGATATGGTACATTTATGTTCCAAACTGAGAAAGGGTCCATGTCTGTACCATTTTTCCAACATATAGAGGTACAATAATAAAGATTTCAGCATGTGTATAAGTATTATCGGTAAATTGTATGTTTTAAAAGTTAAAATACTAGTATTCAATTTTGAAAAAAGGCCCATGTGAGTGTTATATAATATATTATACGATCTTGATAAGATGTATCACTGATGCATTAATGCATAAGCAGCTACTTTACTGTAGTCGTGGTGGAGCTAATTTTAAGTATTTTCATACTGTTGGTCAAATCTGTGACAATGCTTCATATTTTTTAAGCTAATTATATGTTTTGTTTATAAAATCTGAATTTAAAATTTAAAATTTAAAGTCAACTACGGAGTAAAAAGTACAATACTTCCTTCTGAAATGTAGCGAAACATGAAATGGAAATATTCAAGCCATTGCAGCCATTTGAACTTTCACATTAAACTTTATTCCAGTTGATTCAGAATTTGCAGGAATCAGTCTAGAGCAAACCAGAAGTCCAGATGTTGCAGCAGGTTGCATCAATGTCTGATTTTGGACCAGCAAACCTGCAAAACTCAGGTCATGTATGCATGTGCATGTTCCTCCAAAAGACAGCACAATAGAACATATAAATGGATCCTGAAATGCTTTGATGTTCAACAGACTGTTGTTTTCTTTGTCAGTGAGTTTCTCCGCCTGTCGCTTCATTCAAAAGGTAAGCCAGGTATAAAGGCGCAGTTATTCTGTGACGAGGAAATAACCTGACGAGCTTGAATGGAGTCGTATTCTCCTTTAAAGGTGTGGGCGGGGAGCAGAGAGCAGAGTCGGGTTTCAGTGCCACCCCTCTCTTTTTATTCCCACACACACTGTAGTGCAGTCTCAGTCCAGAGAGACACTTTGGACTGTGTGTGTGTGTGTGGGGGTATATTTTGGTTACAGCCTCAAGCTTTCCTGGATGACTATGAACCTAACTGCCATCAATGAAGGACCACAATACGACACACCACTGGGGATCTTCCACCGCTTATCCACACCTTTTTCAAAGGTCATTGACCTCTGAGAAAGGATCGACCCGGTTTCATCTCTTTATGCAAATGACACTGAACTTTCATGTACCGGATGAGCGCTTTTATCAAGTGAGGAGATGGCCAAGGTGTACAGACTTTATGTAGGGATAGTAACAGGTGAGTTGTTTTATCCTTCCATACTTATTAAACAGAAGAGGGGTTTTAATAATATGTCAGACAGACACGTTGAAGTGATGTTTACATATGATTATTATTTTTAACATGTGTTCCTGGTGATAAATATCTTCTCAAGCGGCAAACATAGTGTTAAAATGGCACTATAAATAGCTACTTCTATTTTGTTTTGATTGTTGACGCACCTTTTCATCATCCATGTGCCTTCAGAGTAATGCAGGTTTGAAGATAGTGCTCTTCCTGCTGAGCTATATTTGTACAGGTGGGTAATGCTTGGATGAATACACCAGCAATATACGTATGTATTAGTAGTCATTGTCAAAACAGGCTTCCCTAACGTAGAATTAAATACGATATTGCTATATTCTCATAGGTTTACACAGTCTTTGGTAAACTGTATGTCTGCTCTAAGAGTGACCAGGGCTGTTAATATGGTTTCTTTTTAGAGCAGTAAAAGTGTGAGAGAGAGAGACTGAAGTGGGCGTGAACCAGGGAAATCTACCCTACAAGGCTGGCTGGCATGACTCAGCAGCTATTCTCCAATAACTACGATTGTGATCATGTGTTTTTTTTCCTGTCATCTCTTTTGTAGATCCTACACTTTATGTGGAATGTGGTCACAAATTGGTTCAAATGTTTGCACAATTGTGCACATGCATATATTTGTTTGTTGTGAGTGTGTGTACGTGTGTGTGTGTGTGTGTGTGTGTGTGTGTGTGTGATCAGCTTTTTGTTTGTGTTTCTGGCTGCAGCTCTGGCCCTATGCAAATACTCCCTGGCAGAATGGAATGCCACCGACGAGTCTGCCAATCGAACTGTGTCCCTCTGTCATCGCCATGGCAACAGAGACAATTGCACAGGTAGATATGGACAGGTGGCGAGCGGGAGAGTGAAGGGGGGATTGGGGGGGGCCGGAGGTAATAAATGGTTGCTTTGAAGTTTTAAGGTGGAGGTTTTAATTGAAGATTGGGCAAAGCACAGATGTGGATATAAATGTGCAAACACGCCGACGCATTGAAACACTTAACAGGGGGGAAAAAAGAGCAGTTAATTGTGAAGTAAATATATTCCAGACTGTCCAGAGAGCAGAGGAGGAGTTAAAGTGATTGTTGGCAACTTCTCTGTGTCTTTGAAAAATACAATAAACTCTTGGGTCAACTAACTCTGCTGTAGGGCTGCAACTAATGATTCTTTTCTTGATTAATCGATTAGTTGTTTGGTCTATAAAATGTGAGAAAATTGTAAAACAAAAAGTCGATCAGTGTTTCCCAAAGCCCAAGATGACGTCCTCAAATGTCTTGTTTTGTCCACAACTCAAAGATGTTCAGTTTGCTGTCATAGAGGAGTAAAGAAACAAGAACATATTCTCATTTAAGAAGCTGGAATCAGAGAATTTAGACTTTTTTCTTAAAAACATTACTCAAACCGATTATCAAAGTAGTTGCCGGTTAATTTAATAGTTGAAAACTAGTTGTCGTAGCTCTACTCTGCTGAGTTCCTATTACAACAAATTGTACTTGTAAAATTCAATTCCTTCAAATTATTTTAGTCTTTTTTTTTATTTCAAAGGAGAAAACAACAATATTTTTTCATTTTAACAAGTGCTTTAGGAGCTGCTTTATCAAAAATAAACTTTAAAATAATGGATAGTTCAACATTTTGAGACGCTCTTCTTTGCTTCTTTGAAGATTGATGTCGGTGTGCTAAATATGAAGCTACAACCAACAGTAGTTTAACTTAGTAATAAGAGGGGTAACTCATCACTCAACTCCCCCTAAAGCCACAACTTCTTATTTTTACAGGAGTGTGTTTTTTGTACAGATTAAACAAATGAGATATAACATGTTAATTAGTTATCTTAGGTGCTGGTGGACGTTTTGATTCCTTCCCAGGCTAGCTGTTAAGATAAGCTAATCTAACCAAGTTCTGCAGACATCAATCTTCTCATCTCTCGCCAAGAATGCAAACACACATATTTTCAAAACTATTCCTTCGAACTTTGTAACTGGATATTTTCCTTTTCAACAACGAGACTATGGCATCAAGCTGGATCTCATGTTTCAGCCAACAACTGAAGCGCTCTCATTGATGCCACCTGAACGGCAGTATTCTTTTACGAGCTCATTTTCAAAGATAATGGGCGGTAAAGATAGCGGCAGCCTGTAATATACTGCAAGAAGCAATATGTGTAACGTCGGGGGTCAGAAGTTCAGCGTCATGGCCCACTAGCAGCTGTGTTAGGGTGTGTTTTCTGGAGGGAAAAGTGGGAAGAGATACACAGGGAGAATGGGAACTGTAGTGTAACTTTATCCACATGTGTTTCATTTACTTAGGAATTGTAATAATTGAGACACGTGGTTAATGAGACTTTGACGACACTAGGCTTTTCCTGGCAGTGATTCATCAGGACTTTTCTCTGGATCGTATTGCAAACAGTCTATTTATAACTGGCCATGCCAGAAGTGAGGGTGTAAGTCGAAGAAGCAAGCTGACAGAACGTGACACAGTTACAGAAATAGTTTGACATTTTAAATGAGTGAATAATCCCAAAATATCAAACTATTCCTTTGAACACAATAGCATATGAGAGTCATACTTTCACTGTCCATTAGTGTATATGCTGATGATCAAATGTTGTTATGCTTGAATTGTTTTTAATTTCATTTCTTCAGCAGACCCGAGAGACACAGGAGAGTGGACTGGCCACTTCTCAAAATGTCCTGAGGAACTAAGACACTACTGCATCCACGGGGAGTGTCGTTACATTAAAGAACAGAAGGCGCCGTCTTGCAGGTGAGAGACGTCTACTGCGAAAAGATGGAGATAACGGGGATTGAGAACGGTGTGGCTGTAAGAAGGACGGGAAGGAGAAATTCAAAGTGACTGATAACAGAACAGATGAAAGAGGCGGTAGTGTTGTTTCATTGTCTGCTCTTTCTTTGTCTCAGGTGTCAGCGTGGTTACCATGGCTCCAGGTGTGCATATCTGGACCTAGACTGGCGGATAGCGGAGAAACGACAAATCATAATCGTCTGCGTCATCGCAGGGCTCGTTCTCCTCATTATTGTCATTGTATTCATCTGCATTTGTTCACGGTAAGCTTTTATGCTTCGACATTTTGGGAAATATGCTTATTCACTGTCTTGCCAAGAGTTAAATGAGAAGATTGATACTACTCATCGGTATGTCTGTATGGTAAAGATGTAGCTGGAGCCAGGAGACAGTTAGCTTAGCTTAGCATAAAGACTAGAAACAGGGTAAACAGCTCTGTCCAAAGTTAATCAAATCTACCCACCAGCACCTCAAAAGCTCACCGTTAACACTTTATATCTCGTTCTCGTTAATCCGTGAAAAGACTGAAGCATAAAGATGTTTGACTTCTGGATAATTTTCATATTCTCCTTTCAGAATTTTCCTTAAATGATATCGTCAATGTTACTAAACATAAAAATACGAGACTCTCCTTTATTTTTGAGGAATGTGTTCGTTTTTTCTCTCATTTCGGCATGGCGAATGGGTCTAAATACTACAATACCCTTGAGCCTCGGCCGTTGTTGCCATGGAGAGGAGCCCAGTCAGAGGCACGAATCAGCATGGAATGCAAGACATGGTGACATAGTTGCACAAATTCATCAACATTGTCCCAGAATCCAAAAGTAAACTGCAGATAAAATAGTTTTTCTCAATCTTTGCCTTTCACCTTTTGTTAGAAGTGCACATCACAGGATTTTAAGCTATTGACTGGATGTTTGTTGCCAAAATGAACCTTGGAATTTGTAGTTAACTTCTCCCCCAAAGCTATCGGGCTTTGACTTTTTTATGTATTAAACAAACAAGCTATAATGTGCTAATTATTGAGCTTTAGAGGTGCTGGTTTGAACAGAGCCAGGCTGTTTCCCCCTATTTTCAGTCTTTATATTAAGCTAAGCTGACCAGCTGCTGACTTCATATTTAGTGCAAAGATATCTGAGAGAGTGTTATCAATCTTCTCATCTAATTCTCTGCAAGAAAGTGAATAAACACATTTCCAAGTGTTGTTGACCTGTTCATTTAAAATGGAAGCAGGATTATAACTGGTTTTGCCAATACTGCTGCAAATAAATGAAATGATAATACATTTACATCTCTGTCAGTCGTAGCTGCAGATTGTGTTGGCGGAGGAGAAGACGGAGGGAAGAACCAAGGAATGGCACAGAGAAGCTCAGCATGATGGACACCAGCGCGACACACACAACCTTAATGGCAGACTCCACAGAGCCACCACACACCAACACTGTATGAGAAGTGTGTGTGAGACTGACCACAAGTCTGGGAATTGTTTAGACATGAGGGAAATTTGTCCTTTGTGTGACCAGCTGCTGCATTTTGTCTCACAGTGACAACGGTGAGCTGTAGGAGGTCCCTCTGTGCCAGACAGGACTGAGGCCTGCTCAGAGGATGAGGGACATTTCTGGATAAAAGCTGTGTTAGATCAAGCAGGAGCACAGGAGTTTGCACCCTCGTCTTATAAGGCAGCCGTGTCTGAAACATTGATGAAGCTTCAGAGCAAAGAAGATGATAAACACAAGTTGGAGACGAATGTTGAGCTGCTTGTGTGTTGGCAATGGTGCTGTTGCTATGTTGGAGAAAGCGGTGACAGACGGTGATAATGGTCGATCAGGTTATCGGTCTTCGTGAGAGACACACAGACACTGAAAAATGAGAGGAAAAGGACTGTGTGAATATACTTCACTCCAATAGTCTTGTAAATAAATTAAATGTATAGAAATGTGCAATATTGCAAGTACCAGCAGCTACACTATGCTGTATCTTCGTGTCATGTCGTTTCTGCGTTGTTTGATCTACATCACAATATCAATCATTATTTATTCCTCTATCCACAATGTCTTCATGTAAACTCACACAGAATATTGTTACTCATCAACATTAGCAATGCAAGAAGAGCCGTCTATATACTGCAAGGCTGCAGTTCTGGACTCCCGGGTTTGGAGGAGGACAAGGAGAACTTGTGCTGGAGGCCTTTTTGAACTGTATATTTGGAGCCGAGCAGCCTCCGAGCTACAGAAGCAGAACAGCCGAGCCTGTGTGTGGAGGCTCGGCTGAGGTGAAAGTGCTCCACTGTATGTGACGGCTTCTAAACTGCCTTTCACTGGGTTGTTTTTTTAAAATGTGTATCTGTATGTGTATTAACTCTGCATCTAAATGTAGAATGAAGAGAGTTAGGGCAGAGTCAGTGAAGTCACCTATCAATAAATATGTCTACTGTATAGTATGTGCTGTCCGTTGAAATTATTTTTTAAAAAATACAATCAATTTTGTTTATATAGCACATTTAAAAACAACCGTGCTTTACAATGGCACAGCAATAATAAAGAGACATTATTCAAAGTTAACAATAAAATACAAATCACAATAATAACAATAAATAGTAATGATAAAATAAATGGTAATAATAAAGGCACTTTTATGACTAAAAAACACTGGAAAACTTAAATGGGGTAAAATGAATAAAAACACAAAAATCACTTCGAGCCACCAAAAGGTCATTTGAGATTTGTCTTAAAGGTGTCTTTATTAGTGGGGGAACATTTGATTGATAGTGGAAGGCTGTTCCACAGCTTTGTTGCTGCCACTGCAAAGACACAATCTCCCCTTCCCACCATCCTTGATTGTGGAACAGTTAAAAACTATTGTCTTGCAGAGAAAGACAGAGAAAATAAGAAAAAGTTACTCAACGTTGCGTGGTGTTGCGTGATGTTATTTACACTGTTTTGATCTCATCACAGACCTCAAGTTCACAAGACCACTGCTGACTTCCGTCACAGATAAAAAAAAAGCAATATTTGCAGTATTATTACATAAACAGATGTGCAAGACATGCTCAGATTATAACGATTATGCCGTCTTTTATGAGATTATACTTTGGCATACAGTTTTATTGTGTTGTTGTGTTGCTATGGTGCTGTATCACCAGCTGGAGTCAGCAGTGTAGTGTCGCTGGAGCCAACAAATTCCAGTGTGAGGGTGTGAACATAAAGCAGTATCGTCCTGTGACACAATGTGACTTAATCCTGTTGGCACTAATTACCTTGTATGTGACTTTGTCCTCTGTTTCAAATGACCCTTATCCGATATGTGACGATTTAAATGTATGAGATTGATAGCATCACAATGGGAAGTGGGTGAACAGGAAGCTATGTCCGTAAATATGAAAGGAAAATACAGTCATTTAAAGGAATAATTTGACATTTTGGGAAATGTGCTTCTTCTCTTTCTTGCTGAATGTCACATGAGAAGATCAATATCAATCATGCTGCTGGCTATTTCTTCATATTCACCTATACAGACATGACAGTGGTATTAATCTTCTTTCCGGCTTTCAGCAAGAAAGAGAATACATTTATTTTCCAAAAAGGTCAAACTTCCCTGTCATGTTATTCATCCTGGTAATGTATACCTGCTGGCTGTTGCTTTATTTTTCAGGGTGTCAGTGCTGGGTTCAGTTAAATATTTTTTTGAATCCCTTTCCAAAGTATCTTTAAGAATTGTTTAGGTCACAGTCTGCTGGAATTTAATCCTATATGAAAAAAGGCATTTTGGCTGCATGTGTTTTGCAATGCGTCAACGTTTATTAATTTTACAGAGCCGACTGATGTGCGCTTGGCTTCTGTCAACGTGAATTGCTTTGCCTCAAAATGCCTGAAAAAGTAAGCTCATTTCAAACTGTACACCAACAATGAAATGAATGGATTAAAACGCACTGCCAAGAAGTGATAACAACATTGTTCTCACAACGCCAGCCTACAGTTTTGTACTCAAGGACATCTATTCTCTGCTCTGTTTACAATGAAGGTGTCAGGATCTTTGACCTAATTTCAGTCTGCTAAAGAGTGACAGCTGAGGAATACCAGAGTTTCTATATGAGGGGTGTGTCTGCAGGCTGATAAGTAAGACAGATACCGACCATGTTTGATTTGGAGCGGAGACGCAGTAAAAAATCTCTTTCATAAACTCGTAGTGTAATTTTGAAACTCCTTAAACAACTTCAGGAGACGTGTGGATGAAGGGTAGATGTGACTGCGGGGTTCGTTCAATAGTTTTCACACTGAATACTGACGGCTCCATCTGTTCTCCTCTGGTATGTGAGCAAGCTGGTGGTTCCAACAGCTGTGCACCACATAACGTTTGTTCAGGCGCTGTTTTATGTGTATCAAATCAATTTGTGGGCAGTTTTTGTAGTTTGCATAAGTAACACTGGAGGTCAGCAGAACACCTATTACAACCTCTAAAATACTGAACTCAGACATGTGGACTTAATCAATGATGGAAAATTAAGTACAATTTGAAGGTACTTTACTTCAGTTATTTCCAATGTATACTTAAAGGTCCCGTATTATGCACATTTTCAGTTTCATTCTTGTATTTTCCGTTTTGACAAGAACATGTTTTACATATCACACAAACCAAACACTGGCTCTAGATCGCGTCGGCCACCGTAGTTCTCCTACACGCTTCGCACACGGGAAAAGTTTCCGCTGTTTGCAATCTGCAACCTGAACACTAGATGCTGCCAAATTATACACTCTGCACCTTTAAATAATTATTATTCAACTGCTTGTATAATGAGTACTTTTACTTTTAATACTTTAAGTAAATGTTACTGTACTTTTATTGAAGTCAAATTTTGAATGCAGGACTTTTACTTGAGTATTTTCACTCTGTGGTATGTTTTACTTTTACTGAAGTAAAGGATCTGAATACTTCTTCTGGGTTTAATATTTCACAAACATTAATGTGATGCTCCTTTTTTATAAAAGCTAGAATTGCATAGTCAGAACTAACTTCTATCAGTTTATTGTTAGAGCCAGAATTAGCACAGAGAAATGACCCTGATCAAATTCATGTGAACCAAACTCATTGTTTAGCAAAGGGACATTTTTAACGTAGATATTTGAGGTGGGTAAATACAGTGTGGATGCTGCAAGCATCATCCTCCCTCTCAAAATGCATCCACTTCGTGACATTAGCTGTCAAGATATCCTCCAAAAGAAGGTTGATCAGGAATCCATTAGTAGATGTGTCACGTAGATGTGATTGGAACAGATACCAGTTATAGCAGAGATTTATTTTCCCGTCCCAGACATTTATTTTTCTATCTCGGTGCTGCAGAGCTTCACGGGTGAGCTGACATGTTGATTTCTGCAGAAGATTTGTGGTATATAAGCTCAAAATATAAGGTAAATATTAAGAGAAGGAATATATACAGATTTTCTTTTCCTTTTGTTTTGATTCCCACGAGTAGAAAATACACTTTAGTAAAAAATATTGATGGAGTTCATACTCCACTGACTTAATCGTGCCTGTCTTATCAAATAAAACTATATAACAGGATGAATATGTGTCTTATCTTATGTATCTCTTTGTGCTCAGATATTCTTTCATCTATGGTATCGATTTTTTTCTAATGAAATAGGCTAAATGTCAAATGATGTACATACTGTATCTGTAACACAATAGGAAATGCAAATATAACTTTCGTCATGTTGCAACAGATGTATCAAGCAATATGTTTTATATTCAAACTGAATCAAATGATTTTTTGAGAAAAATTGAAGGGAAAGTTAGCTCAAATTACATCATAACATTCAGAATTTCCTCATATTTGAACTGTCATTAAAACAAATTGAAATTGAAATTGACAATTCACGAGTATGTTCATGTCAAATTTGAAGTTATTTTACTGTGACTGTTTTTAATAAAAGAAAAAAAATGTTTTAAAATAAAAATTAAAGGGAAAATCACCTAAAAATACATTGTAACACATAGAAAATGCCCTCATGTTCAAACTCGTATAAAATATTTTCCTTGAGAGGTTTGCTGAAATTTTCAATGTAATCCTGTTCAGGATGACCGTGACAATGATCATGTAAAATCTGAAGTCATTTTACTATCTCACTCCAGTTAGTAAAGACCAAAACAGAACTAGAAGGAGAGATTATTGAACTTAACATTCATCAGATGGCAGGAAACACAACTCTAAATCAATGCGAATGTGGATCCATATTTTGGATCTCGACTTTATGAGATGATATGCGATATGCTCTCGTTCTCAGTTGAGAATAAAGTGTAGGTGCGGGAGTTTAACTTTATTTCATTATTCCACAATATGGGCGAATCGTTTGAAACTTCAAGAGCAATCAATTGCATTACATACAGTGTTTGTTCAAGTGATTAGTTCAAGTGTATTTAAGAGCTTTAGCTTAATGAGAGTTTGAATTAATCTTTGATTAGCTCCTCTCAAGGTTAGTTTCTGGTCGTGACTTTGGATGAAGAATAAACCTTTGTACTGTAAGTGGAAACTTTTCTCTCTATTTGTACTTGTGTGTGCGCTGCTTACAGCTGAATGATACAATTATCTATCATACAGAAGTAAGGGAGTTGACTGGTGCGACACAAATCCCCTAATTTTAAACAAAATTGAGGAGATTATTTTGGATTCTAAAGAAGTTGGTGATCACACAGACCAGTGGTTATAAATAACAGCCAACTCACAGGACAACTGACTTTGTGTAATTGGCTGATCTGGTGTCCACATTGAGACCACTTTAGGACCTATACTGCAGCTATGAGAGGACGCCGAAGACATATGAGAGGTTATCAATATATTCAGAAATGAGCAGCTATTGAAATGACAATATTGCAATGTGCATTTCCAAGACGACAGGCCACTGGTAATGATGTTAAGGAATTTGCTGAGGGCTTTTTTTTTTTTTACAAGCTAACAGCTGTGAAAGTTGTGAGATGGGGTCAATATGTTGAGCTCTTGAAATTACATCCTTGAAATGTGCATGATTAAGGAAATAGTTAGTGATGTTACGTGCTGTGCCGAGGCTTCAGAGCGTGTGTCGAGTAATCCAGGAAGTTTTCCGCGATGCGCGTATCGAGGCTTGTATCGTTTTAGACCAATGACGTCATTGATGACTTCCGAAGCCTCGCTGCCCGGCCATACCGCGTGACTGGTTCAGGAAGCGATTCAGATCTTCACTGGTTAAACCAATGCCACTTTCCAGAAGTGACACAGAAAATTAATATTACCCCTCCTGCCATAATTATATTATATTACACTACATTACAATACAATTATTGACCAAAGGATTGGTTTACACACATAAGATGCATTCCTCACAAAACAATTACACTTTATTATACATGAACGTTATATACTCATAATATACTTACTAGAAAATAGACATTATATAATATATTATATAGATATAAATGGATTACATGGTAATATATATTTTTTCATTGTTAATAGTCATTCCCAACAGCCTTTACTGGCACAAAATACAATATATCACAGATCACATGGTTAATCATATCTGCCTGTTTTACACTCTTTGACCACCAGGTGGTTTCGTGTGCAGAAATGAACCCTTTTCAGAACCAATTTGCTGGAAAGCTTCAATGCGTCATGAAGCTTCAGTACTAGAAATAGGTCATAGATAACCATTATTTGCTGACTTTTTTATTTTTTACAAACTCAGGTATGAAATGTTAAAGGGCTTTCACTCTCTACCATGGCAGTGGTTTGACATTTCTATGTTGAAAAACAAAAAAAACGTATTGAAGATTAAAATCGGTCCTATACTGCACTTTTACGACGGTCCCTAACTCTGACTGTGAGAAGCGCTTTGAGACAGACATTCATTCATTTCTTTGTCCTCTCAACTGCATCTAACTTTGCTTTTTCAAGGATGGAGAGCTGAGAGACGCACAGAGAGAAACCTCAGAGCAACACTGATGCAAAGCTTTGTCACCTTCCAGGGACACACAGACATTTATTCTGTGTTTATTTCGATTCACAGAAAACCTGCACCGCTTTGCAACGCATGTTTAGTTGAAGTGGAGGCTTTGCGCAAGAACCTGCAACCCAAGGATTTGGATCTATAGGCATGGCTTCAAGAACCATTATTTGCTGACTTTTTTATTTTTATTTTTTTTACAAACTGCAGGTATGAAATGTTAAAGGGCTTTCACTCTCTACCATGGCAGTGGTTTGACATTTCTATGTTGAAAAACAAAAAAAAACGTATTGAAGATTGAAATCGTTCCTATACTGCACTTTTACGACGGTCCCTAACTCCGACTGTGAGAAGCGCGTTGAGACAGACATTCATTCATTTCTTTGCGCTCTCAACTGCATCTTCATCTTTTGGTGATTTTGAGTTGAACTTAACTGTAAAACGTCTGCCTAAATTAGCTATTCAACATATACCAATACTGGGAGAAATGAAGTCTTTGATACGGAGCTATTGAAGGTGACAGCAACAGAAAACCGACGAATGTCAAAGAATTAAACTAACTGCGCTTTTTCCAAGGATGGAGAGCTGAGAGGCGCACAGAGAGAAACCTCGGAGCAACACTGATGAAAAGCTCTGTCACCTTCCAGGGACACACAGACTTTTATTCTGTGTTTATTTCGATTCACAGAAAACCTGCACTGCTTTGCAACGCATGTTTTATTGAAGTGGAGGCTTTGCGCAAGAACCTGCAAGGATTTGGATCTATGACCATGGCTTTAAGAAGCATCCTCTTGGATTAAAGTTAAAATGTCTGGAGACACTAACTACGAGGGCTCAGCAGGAATAGTCTATATCAACCTCAGCTGTATTTTCAACACCACCGACCTCCTGTCAGACTTCAGCAACAAGACAGATGTTGTAGGAGATGGTGCAGCTGTTGTGAGGATTATCATCTCTGTCATTTACGCGCTGGTTTGCGTGCTGGGTCTGGTTGGGAATGTCCTGGTGCTTTACCTGATGAAGTCTAAACAGGTGTGGAAAAAATCCTCCATCAACCTTTTTGTAACTTGTCTGGCTGTGACTGACTTCCAGTTCGTCTTGACTCTGCCCTTCTGGGCGGTGGAAAACGCGCTGGACTTCACGTGGCTTTTCGGCAAAGCCATGTGCAAGATAGTCTCCTATGTCACGGCTATGAACATGTACGCCAGCGTGTTTTTCCTCACCGCTATGAGCGTGGCGCGGTACTGTTCGCTCGCCTCTGCGCTCAAAGGCGGCAGGAGGCGGCGGCCGCGCTGCCGCTGCTGCTGCTCTGCCGCGCGGTGCGTGAGTGTTTTCATCTGGTTCGCCGCGGTGTCCGCCGCTCTGCCGCACGCGGTGTTCTCCACCACTGCGACTGTCTCCAGCGAGGACTTGTGTCTGGTGAAATTTCCTGAAACAATGGGAACCGCTGCACAGTTCTGGCTTGGACTCTATCACTCTCAGAAAGTGCTGCTTGGTTTTGTTCTACCTTTAGGCATCATATCAGCTTGTTATCTGCTCCTTTTGCGCTCAATCACATCCAAAAACATCAACACGTCGAGCGCAAAACGACGCGCAAAAGTCACCAAGTCTGTCACCATTGTGGTGTTGTCGTTTTTCCTCTGCTGGCTGCCCAACCAGGCGCTCACAGCCTGGGGCATCCTCATCAAACTCAACGTGGTTCACTTCAGCTATGAGTACTACACCACCCAGGTGTACGTGTTTCCAGTGTCAGTGTGTCTGGCGCACTCCAACAGCTGTCTGAACCCGATCCTGTACTGCCTGATGAGGAGGGAGTTCAGGAAAGCGCTGAAGAAACTCTTCTGGAGGATGACTTCGCCGACTATAAGGCCGATCACAGCCACCACGAAGCCGGCGATGGAGGAGGACAAAGAGCACCATGAACTGCTGCCGGGCAACGCGCTCCAGGAGCCCGCTGTGGTGTTCTATCCTCCGGGTGCTGTCATGTACAACGACCGGAGAGATCTGCAGCACAACAGCGCGTAAAGAAGTAAAGAAGAGATAGTTGTTTTTTGTGTGTGTGTTTTTTTTGTTTGATTTGGTGTTGTTTTTTTTAACTCTACTTTTTCTTTTTGTTATTATTAATATTGTTCTTTCTTTCTTTTTTTTTATTTTAGGTTAAAGGGACTGTTTGTAACTTCTGATGGTAAGTGTCCACAGCCTCCGTGCTTTCCACGCCCCCCATTCATTGTCTATGTAAGCAGCCACGCAATGCATTCTGGTAGCATGGCGTTGCAATTCGAGAGACTAGGCGTCACGACGCCCGCTCCTCATTTGCATAAAGTTGAGGGCTCGTCTACTTTATGCAAATCACGGGCGTCCGACGCGACTCGCCGCCTCTCGAAACTCCCGAGAATCTTTTAAAATAAATGTTGTTGATCCAAATTAAAGACAGATTGCATGGATTATTTCTACGAGAAATAAGCCATGCAGTTGCTGAATCTCTCTTTATTTTGGATCTACAAAGTTTATTTGAAAAGATTCTTGGGAGTTTCGAGAGGCGGCGAGTTGTGTCGGACGCCAATGATTTACATAAAGGAGACAAGCCCTCAACTCTATGCAAATGAGGAGCGGGCGTCGTGACGCTCCGTTCTCGAATCGCAACGCCTCGCTACCAGAATGCATTGCGCGGCTGCTTACATAGGCAATTAATGGGGAGCGTGTAAAGGACGGAGGCTGTGGACACGTACCGTTACACATATAAATCTACTGGGTCGGTGTCCCATGCCTTGAAAAAAGGGGGAAAAATAAAGTATAAAAAAAAAGATTTGTTTTTAAAAAAAAAATCTATTATTAGTGTTATTTATATGCATTTATGTTAAGTGCTCCTTCATGAAAGATTAAATAATCTAAGTTCAAGTTGGATCTGCATTATTAAAAAGGCGAGGAAAGAACTGAAATTGACTACCACTTCACATGCATCTGGGATTTTCTACTTTGCTGCTCTTTATAATAAGAGGCAGTAGAGACATTTCTATTGTGCTATAAAAGAAAGACTGTGCTAAATCTGTCCTAAAATATCAAAAAATGTTTTTAATAATGTGCAAGTAAAGTGCATCTACAATATGTGAGACACTTTCTATTCCTTCTCTTTGTTCATGGTGTAGGAAGCACTCTAGTGATGCTCTAGTGGTGTATTTTTTTACACTGTATTTTTGCTACTTTTACTTTTAAGTAAAAAAGTCTTAATACTTCTTCCACCACTGATTACAACATTGTTGCAGAAAGTACATGATATCCTGGATATAGAGATAGAAGTTTGTTTTAATCTGCACTGATAACACATTTTAAACTCCCAGATTTAATAGAAAGTACAGGATTCAATTAAGCTCTGGATTCAGTCTTATTTCACAAAAGAATATAATGAAACTCAATTGATCAATTTTCCTTCGATCTTTTCTCCTCCTGCTGCCTCCAAGTATGTGATGCTGTGTGTGTGTGCATATATCTGACAGAGATGGGACTGCAGGAGTCTGGCACACCAACTATAAAAATCAATATCCTGAGATAAATACCAAATTAATTTTTTCAATTATCCAACTAAAAGCAAAAGGAATCAATGCATGCACACACGGACATGCAAATCTAATGTAATTATACATAAATGTCTAATTGAATTAGTACATCAGAGTACTCATGTCAGGTGGATGTTGAATCCGTCACCCACGGTGCACACACACTCATCAATTTAACACACACAGGAAGCAATTCATCTGTCGGTAAAATCCCCTTTGAGGGGAAGAAAAATGACTTGGATCAAAATCATGATTAGAAATTCTAATGTAACAGCGTGTGTTCCTCGAGGGACGAGCCAATACGTCCCTCGAGCTCCCAGGGAGCCTTTGATGTGTTTTGAATGACTAGGAAACACATTTTCAAAGATATTTAGATGGAAAGTTTGTGTTGTGCGCCACAATTTTTTTTTTTTTTTAATCAATGTACATAGGGAGGCAGCTGTGGCTCAGGAGGTCGAGCCAGTCGTCGGTTTGATACCCGACTCCTCCTGTCAAAGTGTCCTTGATCAAAGCCTTGCATAAGAAACGTGCTCTATAAATACAGTCCATATACCATATGAAAACAGATGAAAGTGTGTCATTCACAGTGAAAAACATGTGAAACGTTGGCAGAACTATTTATAGTGGCTTCAGACGCAGCTCCTGTCTTCTGTAGTATATTATTATTACAAGTGAATAACAAGAGTGAAAAGCTTTGAAAACTGAGCCTCTAGACTTTACAAAGCGTTGAGGTAGAAACAGAGAAATAATGAGGAGATTGGGACGGCGTTATCAGCTGTAACCCCCATATGAGCGCAGTGCAGATTGCCAGCCGTGAACTTGGCAGTGGGGCACGCTCACATGCATGAACATGCACTAAAAGGCACGCGGGGCCGGCCCGGCAATGTCAGCAAAGCACAAGTACAAGCAGCAATGCCACAGTATATATATAATCTGAAGTAAAGGTTCTGCTTCCAAAATATTACTTAATATACTTTACTCAAGTGAAGGATCTAAATACTTCTTCCGCGACTAGACTAGAATGGTATCAATCTTCTCATCTAACTGTCAGCAAGACAGCAAATAAGCGTGTTTCCTTTAATATTAACTATTTGGCTTCCTGTGCCACACCACACAGAAAAAGATGACAAAAAGACACCCATGTCTGTGCCACCTCAAGGTGAAAACTGGTCAACAATCAAAGACATTTTAAGGATATAATAAAGAATCTGTATTTATTAAAACAATACCATTAAAATAATTTTATATGAGCAGTATTAGTCCACATATCTGATAAAGAGGGCGATGAAGATGCAGCCGAACAGGGACACGGTCGAGGCCGAGATGACCACCACGATTACACTTCCTGCCATGTTGACCAGAGCGCCGAGACCCGCGCCCACAAGGATCTGAGCCAGCTGGACCATGCAGGTGAGGGCGGCACAGTCCACCCCGCTGCCTCGCACACTTCCAATGCTTCCTCGCAACTTCAGTTGTTCCTGGAGAAGGAGGAGGAGACAAAAAAGAGAGCAATATTTGAGGTCATCAAATTCTGTAGTAGCAGAAATGTCAATCAACAGTTGGGTAGAAAGATTCAGCTCTGGGAAATTAAGAGACCACCTCATATGTTTTTTTAAATGATGACTGAAGCTCTCCTCAGGCACCTCAGTCATCTGATGTTGACTTTCATCACCAGCTCATCTGATTCAACTTAATGAGGTATTGACTGAGCATGCCAAGACACATCAACAACCAACAAAAAAGTGTTTTTCTTCCAACAATTGATTTTTGAGCCACCGCCTAAGAGAAGATATTGTATTTTATCATTTCTTTATGAATATACTCCCTCTGGATTATTCAGTTTTCAGCAATATTATGACCAGGTGTTTGTTGTCAGATATAATGTTCTCAATGGGAATAATGTTGTTTAAAACGTGGTCATTCGTCCATTCAGCAAAATCAAAAGTTATATTTTATGCAGAGTCTATAAGCGGAAATTGAAAATCTTATTTTCTTCCAGATCTTTACAATTCCCTGATATTACAGTGAGGGACTTAAATAGAGCAACAAAAATGATCAAACAGGTAAGATCCACATCTGCTCGAAATATGCTGCGTTCAAGAGCAGCCTCAGCTCAAGTATTATATCATCTAACCATCTAGTCTACATGCTTTCAAATGTAAACTGAAATCCAAATGCCTACTTGACTGACTTCCTTATTTAATATATTTTAATTGCGTTATATATATATTGCTTTATTGTTTATTCTTAGCACCCAGGAGTTCCTGGAAAACGGTATTGACACTAAGTGGATTATCCTGGTGTTATAAAGTAAATTAAATTAAAAGGGCACTAAACCAATTTTGGTTTTCTTCACAACGAGTACTACTCAGATGAATCATGTCTTTTGTGGGAGCTGGGTTATCTCAGCTTTGGCTTGAGACTTCAAATGTATAACAGAAAGCACAAGATACATACTGGAAGTATGGATGTTACAAGGCAGGGTAACTAAAAGTATCTTTCTCTTTCACCTTTCTCCCCTCTCTCAATGTCAGCACATCCAAGGAGCTGATTGTGGACTAGAGGAAGCTGACCTGGTATTGCAGTTGCAGCGCCCTCAACTGTAGGCTCTAAAGAGGGTGGTGAAAAGTATTCAGCACATCACCAGGATGGAGCTGCCATCCATGGAGGACCTCTACACCCAGCGGTGTAGGAAGAAAGGCCAGCAGGATTATTACAGAACCCATCCACAAACTCCTCTGCCTGCTGCTGTCTGGGAGACGGTACCGCAGCATCTGGTCCTACACCACCAGGCTCACGGACATTTTTAATGCCAGGATCGACATATTTGCTTAATCTGAGTCTATGTGAAGGTAGAAGGAAGTTGATGCTTTTATTGTTGTAGTCTGAGGAGCTGACGGGGAGAGTATACATGTGAGAGTATGTACAGTTTTCTAAATAAGGTGTTAACAAAGGGAACTGTATATGCAAAATACATATAGCTATGATTGTTCCTTATAAATAAATAAAAAATAATTTGTGAGGGATATGTCTATATTCTTTGATTTTTGGGTAGCTGGAAAAAATGTAATAAATAATGCCTGATATATTTGACTTCAGGACATCTTAAATACATGCTGAAAATCAAACATGTTGACTGTATTCATATAGGTATTTTCCAAACTAAGGGTCCCTAGAAGTGTATGATTCATCTTTTCCCCATGGTCTAGTGTTAAAAAAGTTAACAAAAATCGCAGTAAATCGTAAATATCAAATCGCAATTCTTGTAGAATCGCAATACTTAACAATCGCAATACATATCGTATCGTGAAAGTATCGTCCCAGCCCTATTAACATGTCTATAATATATATTTATTCTTATTATTATGCATATGCATCTACTACATTCCTTTTTAGATTCAGTTTAATCAGTTGCAATTACTGTCTAATTTATATTCCTTTATTTTATATTTTATTTGTGTTATACTTTATTCTTTATTTTAACTTATTTTGTTTTTACTTACATGATCTTCTCTTTCTTTTTTATACATATTTAATCAGCTGACTGCTTCTACATAATTGTTGTGTATGTGATGGATACAAAACTTGAACTTGAACTTGATCCTAACCTCTGCCACACACCCCAGCTCTCTTTTTTTGTCATAGGTTGAGCACAATGTGTTCTGAAAAAAAATGTCTCTTGTCAGCCCAGTACCTCCTCTTCCCGCTGATACTCCGCTACCAGGTTGAATGGGATGGTGTAGAGCGTGCTGGACATGACGCCGAACGCGGTGCAGAGAATGAGCGTGGCGATGATATTGGGGAAGAGGCCAATCAGGCTGGTGCCCAAGCCGAACACAAAGTAGCCCACAAAGTATAATCCCTTCAGGCCGATATATGGGAGGAGGAAACGCTGCACATCTGAAAACACAAACCCACACATCACAACAGAGGAAATTAGTTTTACTTGAGAATCACAGCAGAAAATTTTCTCAGCATACCACACTGTAAATAGAGCCAATTTCACACTCAGAGGCGCAGTGATGCCAGATGTTTGGCTAATCTTTGCTTTGCATGTAGCACAGTATTTCTCTCCCTTTGTTATTTCACATGACTATTGCGCTGAAACACACCTACTTATATGATTTGAATGAAACATCAGCAATCAGGACTGCTAGAAAAAGGACTGCAGTGCACCACAGCATGCAAAATAGAATAAGAGGCGGTAATTGCTCACTACTATCCGCTTCCCTGCACAACCTTGTTGTCATTCACAGAGGAGCTAATGATGTCAGTGCAGGACATGGTGATACTAATAGATGCTGGCTGGGGTGAAATACTCTTTCAGTTACTTACAGGAGTAGAGAGCAGAGGACACTGCATTGATACACAGTCCCCAGCAGCCCACTTCTACTCCTCTCTCATATGTGGTGTAGGCTGTGGAGTTATGGTCTGCATAAGGATTTCCCTTGTACACAATCTGCAAAACAAAAACAGACATAATTTGAGAGTGTTAATATACAGCCAAAGCACACAGCTCCACTGATTTAGATATTAAATGTTGGCTGCCCTTGTTAATACACGCTTTTATCTTTTCACTCAACAGGGAGCCACTGACTCATACATTTCTCATCCCGACTGACAAAGCCTGCGGTTTTAGATCACACGCTGGTGCAGCAGGTCATGATGAACCGTGGCGGTGAGTATGTGCGTCCCGGTGTGAGGTGCATCCTTTGATCAGCATACACGCAGTGAAATTATAAAGCAGTCATCATTATCACACATGTCAGCAGGAGATATAAACAACAAGAGGCTACTCCCCCCTCCGTCTGCCCCCCACACAAACAGGGATAACAGCTTGAAAGTAAAAACATATTGCATCTTGTTCATCTTCATCTCTCTCTCTATGTTATTCCTCTCACTTTGTCACCTTGCATCATTTGACACTAACTAATATAGTTTATAAAATGTCAGAAAATAGTAAAAAAAAAAAAGAAATCTGCAATTAAGGTCTCCAAAATAATTGGCATTTTTGCTTTAAATGATTAATGAACACATTATCAAAATAGTTGAGAACATTTCTGTCAATTAATCACCTAATGGGTTCAGCACTAAACATATTAATAACAACCTTATCTTACATTTTTTGCGAGAAAAACATGTATGTTATAAAGTGTACACATTCTATACATTTTGAGTATGTCATTTTTTTTGCTTTCTTACTGAGAGTCTCATAAGAAGATTGATACCACTCTCCACGTTATATTAATATGAAGCTGTAGCCAGGAGATGGAAGCAATATGAAAACAGCCTATCACAATGTCCCAAAGCCCAAGGTGACATTGTGAAATGTCTTATTTTGTGTGAACAACAGTTCAAACCCTAACAATAGTCAATTTACAATGATATAAAGTAGAGAAAAAGCCACAAATCCTCACATTTGAGATGCTGTAACAAGCAAATATTTGGCATTTCTGTCCGAAAAGAAATTATTCAAACAGTGAATTGATTATCAAAAATAGAAATCTGTATGAAAGTGGAGGGTTAGAAATTACATAAATAACTGCAATTCAGTTCAAATCTGCCATAATGATTGGAAAATAAGCCTGCACACCTGTATGGTAATCGCATTGCACGGTATTCAAAATCAATACCTGTCCCATAAAATCTGTGAAGAAGAGCATGATGCAGAGGAAGGCCGTCCATCCCAGCAGGTGACTGACACACAGGTAGCGGTAGTGGCTTGGCATGTTGATGATCGCTCTCATCATCGACCTGAACGTCATCCTCTTCTGGGCCTGCAGATACACACAATGCATAATGTAGGAAATTGTTTCATATATACATTTTATGTTACACAGGACATATTCACACTACTGTATATCATCTCCACGAGGTTGTTTGGAGAGTTTCCTCTGCAGAGCATGGCCTAATTAACCATTTGAACACCCTCAAGAATATTCAATATTCAATATTCCTTTAAAGGATTGGCTGAGTGGTGGAAGGTCAACACACAGGGGCCGGAGTAATCTTCACCCGGTGTACAATTTATTTTCTTAGTTTACACCAGACAAACAAGCAGGTCAGGCTGGTTTTTGGTGAGAATGTGGAAAAAAACTATATACAAAAATGAAAAATCCAAACAAAAATAACGTTAAAAAAAATAAACGTCTCAAAAAAGCGTATGGCTTCTACCCATAGACTGAACGTATAGTCACCATAATATGACACATTGGTTTGTGGACTGCTGTTTTGACACCCCGAGTTTGGCATTTTGTCCGTCGCCCTCTTGTTTTTTGCAACCAGAAGTGACACGAGAGGGTGGAGCTAAGTACAACCAAATTTTCAGGCGACCAAAAAGGTTATAATTAACTTTCATGAACTGAAAACACACTGTGAAAAGCTCTACGACGAAAACAGAGACAACTGACAGACCGGACAACGCCGTGGTAACGACCTGTCAATCACAAGGTGCCACACCCTAAAGCATCCCTTGCTTTATGGTCTATTTGACTCTAAATCTCTTCTACTAATTTTCTCCCTCTTGTTAGTAAAAAGGAAGCTTCTCCTACAGACAAACCAAAGCTAATTAAATAAGACATTAAAATAACATTTGTATTAACTAACCATATTCTAATTGTCCTAACATAGAAATATTAACAATATAGATTACTTTAAAAATACTACCCCCTAGCATGTAATATGGATAGCGGCTCATGCAACAAACATTTGGTTCATTGAAGTTGAATATAACCAATTAATGAGTTTGAATTGAATGTATTAATCCCTCTCTTGTTGCAAAGCTTTAAGCCCCAGTTATACTTCAGTTATCTTCATTTTGTGAAATAAATTTGAACGGGTGTTCTTTTGGTCTCTGATGTTTAAGGGAACATTTTGGACCCTGAGACTAGAATTACTGACATACAGTATCTGCTCGTCTGAAGCTACTGTTTGTCACCACTTTTATGGCAGCACCATGAGATGAAATGAAAATATTCCCAGTCTTGTGCACACATTTTCTTGTAATTCAGCACAAGTATATCAAAGGCTTTATCTTCATCTCTCTGAAGGTTAACTCTCAGAATCTGCATTAAGCCTTCCAAGAATATTGTCAACGCGCTCAAGTCTTTCAATAAAGACAAATTTACTTTCTATTAACTACCCATTTCACCACCACTTAGCTTTCACTAGAGGTTGCATTAAGGCTTCATTATAAGTCCATTTTCTCTGAACTGCTCCATTAATTTTCTCCCTGTGACCATGAGCATGGATGAAAATAAATTGTGTTCATTATTTTACCAAATGTATATCTATGCTCAGAGACTGTTTATCACATACCTCCTTGTTTGGCTGCTTGGCACTGGAGGTCACTGAGTTGGCCTCCCCCAGAGCAGAGAACGACCGAGGCCTGAGGTCTGGGACGGATGCAGGTCCTACAGGTGAGACGGGCTCTTTAGCCAGCGCTCCGTAACCATTGCTGTGGGAGCCCAGTAGGCGGAGGGCGCTGAGAGGTGAGGTATCGGAGGAAGACGGGTCTTTGCCCAGAGGTTGCTCTGGAATACTGAATAGGTGCACGGTGAGGAAGATGCCCCAGGTCAATGCTGAGAAGAAGTAGATGACTTGGTACTCGGAGCCCAGCAGCTGACCCAAAATAGAGTGACCCCAGTCCATAGCTCCCACCAGGTAGCCAAACGCTCCCCCCAGACCTGGAATACACAGCAGCAAAGGTTAAAACATTGTGGGCAGAAAAGTGCAGTTATTAATAATAATAAATACTGTACAGAAGAACCCTTCCCTTCCTTTGAGAGAGCTGTTGCGTGGGCAACATTATCATTCATATGGATTGTGTTGTTCACTCTGTTTTCGGTCTCCAACAGCTCTTGACTGTCTCTTTAGCTGCTAAATGTTCCACTATGTTCACCAGCTAGTCGCTAATGGTGTCTGTCTGCTGTTTGGTGGTGAGCCTGTAGTGTGCAGTGGGTGTCTATAGAGCTTTTTTTGGTGAAAGCAGCAGTCTGCTGAGGCTGAAAAGGATCCCATGAGAGCAGTTAGGTATTAAATATGTAGAAATTTGTTAGAAAAATCACTAGAATATGTGTGATTATGTGTACGGCAAAAATCAAAATCACTTAGTGTGGAGTTCCTCTTTAAAAATGACATGCATGCTTAACCTGTATGATGTATTTCAGTGTGTCTATAGGTTTGGTAATAGTTTAGGTTGTGCATGCATAAAAAATAAATAATAACATGGTGCTGTTAGCACTTTCGCCTGACAGCAAGAGGGTCACAGGTTCAAACCCTTTACGTTCGGGGCCCTTCTGTGTGGCGTTTGCATGTTCTCCCCGTGTTAGCGTGGGTTTTCTCTGAGGTCTTTTCAGCTATTATCTGGAAAAGTGTGATTTTCAGCTTTTTATCTTGTAGCAGCTGAACAGCCATATTAAACTGTTACTGAAATGGCACTATGCATGCATTGAGAAAGATAACACGTGTATATATACTCAGATATTATATGTACAGTATATATACTGGACATACTGTACAACTAAAAGAATAAATACATCTTGTAATTTTCACTGGCACTACTAGAAAAAGAAGTATTACAAAAAGAAAAAGTGTTGTATATCAACATACAGCTGCACAGTTTGAATTTAATTGCTGCACAATTAGGAAATTATAACAGTTGACATGGAGCACACATCCACATTAAATAGTGAGCACCACATTCGTATAAAAGAGGAGATAGTTATATATTATTAGATTACAGTAAAGCACTGCAGTAAGACACAGCTACACACTTTCAAACTCAATATGCAGACAGTGGCTCCAATGAAGTTGAATTTTGCCACTAACATGAAGGCTCACCAGCTGCAGACAGCCAGCGTGTGCTCTGGTGTGGCGCTAAATGTCATATCTCTCCCAACACAGCCTCCTCTCCTTTCTATAAAAGGAAATCTAAATGCTGACAGCTTCAGGAAAGGTGAGAGACTGTGACTGAATGCACAGAAAACCCTCGTTGAATCCGCTCCACTTTATATGTTGGATGCTGGTATAGTATATGAGTGCACAGCCTGTTTATGCAACAGAAGATCTAAAAGCTTTTGATGGGATGAAGTTCCTTTAATCTTGCCCTTAAAGGAGACATTCATGCGCTGGAGTATAAAACTGATGTGGTTGTATGAGAAGCAGTTTTGTTGACTGATGCTTCTCGCTAAATGGGATCACATGCCTACATGATGATACACACACATACACGAGTCAATGGATTTAAAAAGCAAAATTAAATAACACAAAATGTGCTTGATTGACTGCGGCTCCCAGAGCAGATATATAAAATCTTTTACTATCGGTCACAAGAAATAGAGGCTATTTTTCAACATCAGCGACTGGCAGGTAAAGTAATAACCACTTCAGGAGAAGCCACGCTTCACTTGCGTCTGCATGACTGGAACATTGTTGGTGGTGTGCTGCATCAATCACTCTCCTCTGATCCAAGACCCTTCTCCCTTTTCTTTCTGTGTCATTAATGTCACCAGTGTGTGTACCTTTCTGCCCCCGCAATAACTGTGAACTTCTTATTGCAGCACAGTGCAACAGAGCAAAACAGAGATGTCATGACTGTGGCTCAACTGTGGATGGTCTCAAAAATATACACACAGAGAGATTGAAAACGAGAAGGGACGAGATTTAATATCAGCAAGGTGCAATTTGATGTAAATAGGTCATCGGGTATCAATCAAACTGGAACGGTTTCACATTATTTAAGATTTCTGTAAGGATGAACGAGCTCACAGAGAGAGGACCGAGTAGTTTGTATACATCAATTAATGACAAAATTTCAAAAAGTATTGCAAACAAGAGTCTAAAGCAACGCTAGCAGCACTGTGAGGTTGTTATCACTGACTAACGGTGAAGACCCACTGGAGTTCAACCCATTCATTTTTTATGGGACACGAGCAAATCGCTTTGCAAGGCATTGTGGGATTCCAGGCCAAGTGGGACTGACAAACGATGGGATGGGATGGAATTTGAACAATTTCAACTTTATTTAAATAAGAGCAAAAGATCTCTCTTTTCTATGTCCTTGGCCTCCAGGCACTGTACTCGACATCGGTCTTGATCTCGAGACCGGTCTCAAGACCAGTTCTTGAGGGTCTCGTCTCGGGATCGACCGCATTTTCATTGGGCTGCCTTGTCTCGGTCTCAGACGACTCTGGATTTAATTTCAAGACCGGTCAAGACCACTAAACTGCCTGTGCATTGTCTGATTTATTTGTTAGCATCATTACTGTGGTTGCTCATAGAAAACAAAGGAACATTCCCACACATAAAAGTCACCTCTGCAATGCCTATACAGTATATATGGCATACATATATGGCAATAACAGCGAGGTGAATGAAAAGGAATCTTGCAATGTCATGCAGTGTGGGACTCGCACTGGTCTGGTCTTGGTCTTGACTTGGTCTCGATACATTCTGGTTTTGGTCATGACTTGGTCTCGGTTTAGGCGGTCTTGACTACGACACTGCCTCCAGGATTAGAGATACTAACAAAAACAAAGTGCTACTTGGCACAACGTCATGTAAATTGTTGGAGAAAGAGCAGGTTGCTTTTTTAGACTATGTTTGCAAATGTGTAAGCTACTACTCGCTAGATAAAAAGTCATTGGGCTTCATCCTCTTGGCACCATGAGTGTCTGCACCAAATGTCACGGAGATCCAATAATTAAGATATTTCGGTCTGAACCAATGTGGTGGAGCCAACATAGTCATTCATGGAGCCACACAGCCAGCAAGGCTAAAAAAGACTTAAAAAATGTTCCACCTGCTTATGTGTCCCGCTTTCTCATACCTGTTGCTGTAGAAAAGTACTCATCCATAGTGGCTTATGTGGTTTGGTAAGTATTGATCATTGCATTTCACATGTTCACAGGTTCATTATGTGATTAGAAAAGCTCACACAAAAGGTACAGGAATCACAACAATTCTCGCTCCCTCCTCCTCCTCAAACCTTGCATACCAGCGGTGGCAGCGGCGTCTAAGGAGTCATGTGCCTGGCTTCTGTCTCTCTCAGCCCAGACCCATGACTGCAGCACATGACTAGCTCAGGGCTGGATTACTGCGTGCTCACACCACCCGGTGCCTGCTGACAGCTGAGTGCACCACTGACGCTCACGCCGATAACATCCTCTTGTCCTAGCAGGGCATGAAACAATATTTGCTATTTTTTTTTAAGACTTGTAAGGTTATGGTGGTTTACAGAAAGGGTTTAAAAAAGAATAATGATACCTAAATATGATGTTTCTCTCATGTATATTGTATAAAGTAATAAAGCATGCAATCTTCTAACCTACTCATTATTAACTCATCCAAAGTAAAGAGATGTCCATTCGGCCAAACTCTCTCAGAACAGGGTGTGTAAATATCCAGGATGTAACAAGTGCAACTGCACCTTGTTCACCTCCGCTACATTTAGCACTCTTCAGAGAAAAAGTTTAGTAAATGAAAATCTCCAGATGAGGAATCAAACAAAGTGATGCTTCGGCTGGCATCAGTTTACATCCATTATGTCGGCTGAGAACCTCACTTTTCTTGTATGACCCTGAACGTTGGACACATTTGACAGTACAAATGGTGAATTGAGCAAAATGTCGATGGCTTCCAAAACATGACAGCTTGTCTGTATCAAAGTGGCTTAGGAAAACACAATTTAAAGTTTTGGAAAGGCAGCCAAAACCCCTCCGAGATGTCACGATTGGATCTGAAACTCATGTTCAAAAACTCACAAATTCCTCGGAGGAAAGGGATGAAAGAGTGAGCCAAACATAATTCCCTGAGAGGCTTGTTAGAAAAGGAGACATTTGGTAGCATTTGGTAATCAAAAGAGGAATATTTTTCACATGGGGACATTACACTGGCAAGATTTCAATGACAAATTCATGAAATAATTAACAAAATGTGTGTCTCATTCAGAGGTCTGTTTTTCTATATTTTCAATCTGGTTATACTTTATTGAATAATATTTAGCGTCAAATCTATGTCAAAACTTATTGAAATCTTCCACAGAGGTAAATATGTTTTCACAGTAATGTGAGGCAACAATGAGATCACATTTTGTGAAAAACAACACTGGTGAGAGTGAACTAAAACAGTTAAGTTGTGGATTGTAAAACCAAAACAATGAGCAAAAACACGCTAAAAGGTATCCAGTAAAAACTTAAAGTGAGACTTCCTGAAGTGTTCTCATCACCGTGAGGTTGCCAGGCAACCAGCAGAAGAACGTCACCTGGGCCAATTACCTATCTGGCACATAACCACCATGTGGAACTATAGATCAAACAACCAAGCCATAATTAGTGAACTTTAGAGATGTTGGTAGGCAGATGTATTTACCTATTGACAGAGTCAGGCTAGCTGTTTCCCCCTGTTTCCAGTCTTTATGCTAAGCTAAGCTAACCGTCTTCATAATGAGAACGGTATCAACCTTCTCATCTCCTGGCGACAGTCTTATCACACCTATCAGAAGACAGACATCCAACTGCTTACTGAACATGCAGGCCACTCACAGACAGCAACGCACTTCATTAAATGTTCACACCTCCTTCAGTATGTGCTGGTCCACCCACCAGTATCTCCATACACCTTTGGTAACGTGTTATGTGAGCTATTAACACTGAAAAACTCTCACCAAGCAAATAATGAATGCTGATTAGTTCAAAGCAAACCCATCAAGATGCACGTTGGAAACAGCCAGCGAGGACAGAATCTGTATTACACACCTGTGAGTAGAGCATGGTAGTGTAGACCTCTCTCCTTGTCTTGATATGAACACACATCAAACAGGTAGGCCTTGATGGGCCCGTCGATGAAGTCTGCAGCGAAGTCAAACAGCACGACTCCAAGCATTACCACCACTATGGCCCATGTGCTCCTCAGTGACCTGTCGCTGACTAGTGCTGCAAAACAGAACAGAAACATCATCAAGCACTGTAACTAACAATGCAATGATACCTCAGGGGCAACTGTGGCTCAGAGGGTAGAGCAGGTTGTTGGAAGGTCGGTGGTTCGATCCCTGGCTGCTCCTGGCTGTCCTTGAGCAAGACACTTAACCCCAATTTGCTCCCGAAGGCATAGCCATCAGTGTTTGAATGTGTGTGTGAATGGGTGAATGCTGACATGTAGTGTAAAGTGCTTTGAGTGGTCGGAAGACTAGAAAAGCGCTATATAAGTCCAAGTCCATTTACCATTTACCATTACCTCCTGATCAATAGATTATTTTTACTGAACTTGAAGTGGCAAGTACAGATACACGTCACAGGAAATTGAATCCCAGAGGAAAAGGACTCTGAGAGGCAAAAACAATTATGTCTGAAAGGTAACAATTTAAAACCTGGCTGTTTATAATAATGCATTCTTATTTGTTCTCTACAAAAGGAATGAAAGGCGTTACAAATATATTCCTGAACAAAACAACATGTAATTTGAACATAATGGAATGGATTTTTTGTGATTCAAGTAGGAGATAATTAATATGTTTAGAAAGGCAGGAATAATATAAAAGCCTGTTAAACTTTAATGTACTGTAGCAGAGAGAGATTTCACAGACCGAACTGACCTTTCTGTAGCTATTTATTACATACATTTATGTACATATTTATTTCGACCTCAGATTTGAAATAACACTTCAAACTAGTATACACATGTTGCTATTTCTTTTGTTTGATTGTACAGTCTCATTATAAAAGATATTTCTCAACCTAGTGTACTAAATACTCCCCCAAGCTTTACACATTCACTGGGTTCACAGAGTGTTTTGTTAATATGCTAAAATGTGCAGCAGATTGTTCATTTGCTTGTGCTGTTCAATGTCAATGATTTACTGAGGTATTTCAAGCTCTATCATTAAAAGTTTCCAGGGCTGACCTTGCACATTCAAGTGGGTGAAATTATAAATGAATATGCACTTAACTCCACACTGATCCTGTTCAATACAGCAGCACTATAGCTCTCAGCAGTGAATCACTTCATGTGTCTAAGAAAAGCTCACAGATTCTTTTGTGAGGAGAACTTCTCGTGATGCTGGATTCTCAGGAAACAAGTCCGGGGTTATTTAAATGTTAGCAATTGTTTTCCCATTTCCCAAGTAAAGGTGCGGTGATGTTTTCTCAGTCATGCCTCACCATCTGTCTGTGTCAGCGGGCATCGCCTCAGGACCAGCCCAACAAGTCACACATTCAACTTCAGTCACAAGTTAAAAGTGTGAGCATCAGAGCCTCTCGGGACCTTATGTCCACACATTTAACAAGTTCAGTGTTGATGTTTTTTTTCTTGATGGATGTGTCACTTTTAAGCGAGACTGGCAGTTCGTAAAAGTCTAAGAGATAAGAAAAAGCTTTCACGGCAAAAAAATAAAAGTTGTAGTCATGGTATCAGTGGGACAATGATCTAATTAGATCATAAAATCTTATATGGTGTGGTTGCGTTTGTTGAGTTTTACAAGATAAGTCACAATTATTCTGCATATTTCCAAGCAAGAGCATACATTAGAATGAGATCAAGGTGATGTCAGATTTTAAAATTTCTGTTTCTTTGATAGAAAGAACTGATTATTGATTCTCTTTTATTCCCTCTGAATCAAAGGCACAGTCGGCCCCCATAACGAGAACTCACTTTCTGATATGACAAGACTAAAAATATACCTTCCCCTCTCACCATCCCTTTCTCAAAATCTTCCCACCCATCTCTCACCTGAGATGACTGCATCTCCGTTCAGGAACAGGGTGATTCCCAGCAGCATGAGGATGCCCAGGGCCAAGATGTAAGGCCTCCGCCGGCCCCACGACGAGCGGCAGTAGTCGCTGGCCGAGCCGATGATGGGCTGGAGCAGGAAGCCCAGGATGGGGCTGATCAGCCACACCAAGCTGTACAGGCTGCGTGGCAGGCCCACGCTCAGAAGTACCGGTGTAACGAATGCTGCCTCCACGGCCAAGCAGAATTCCCTTCCAAACATGACCATGCCGTGGAGGATAAGGCGGCCCCGTGAGCGCCTGGGGTGCTCCACGGCTCCAAACACAGCGTTCTCCCCGCTGTCCATGTAGTCCTCTTTGGAGCCAGTGAAGTCTGTTGGGTACAAAGAAGTGCTGATGTGTTTGCCAGGCTCCTGGAGCCGGCAGGGTTGAGGCCTCGCAGACCGGTCCTCTGATAGAAGGGTCATGGTGGAGAGAGAGGGGGAAGAGGGGTAGAAGGAGAAAGGGAGAAGGAGAACGACAAGAGGAGATTTGAGTGGAAAGAGACAAAGAGTATGGTAGTGTCTCTCTCAGTCCGCCAGGTGATGGATAAATGGCCAAATGCCCAATCCCTGCACTGGCGCTCAGCTTGAGCTAATCCTCCACTCTACTGCATAGCTGAGCAATGAGTCCACACAGCTTTAGTTTACATGTGAAGTCTGCCTCCTGGTCTGAACCGAGCAGAGTGGCGCTCATTGAGGAACAGGGGGAGAGGGGAGGAGAGAAAGAAATGGGTGTTTTTAAGAGATTACTGAAGGTTTCTTCCCCTTCTTCAGTATTTAAAGTACTGTAGTAGTACTGTAGTGAAAGGCCCGGGGCAATTCATGTGAGTGTGTGTAAGGACATGCATTTGTGTGTGTGGTAAAGCCTAAAGAGGGTCATTTATTCCTCTGTTTCCACAGTCACTGAGGCAGGTGCCACCAGACTTAATTATGTATTTATTGATTTAAATGTGTGATTTAATAATTTCATGACAGCAAGAAAATAATTACTTACTGCAGAGTTAAAATTGTAAATGCTTTTTGTTGTTTAATTAAATGACTTCCTTTAATGAATAACACAGTTATCTTCTGCTTTGCATTCGCAGTTTCTGTTTCATGTATTTAATTAATCTTTTCTTTTTAAAGCCACGCTAGTGGAGTTTAAATGTGTCTGCCCTCCACTATGGATTGAATCCTAATGACTCTGGTGATCCCCTGACTTTTTCTCTATAGCGCCTCTATGATGTTGACATTTGGGAGAAATTATAAAATGATATTTCACAGTGTGTGTCTGTGTGTGATTGAATACCTTTTTTTCTTTCTTCTCATGTGGTTTAGAAAATCACACTTTTGACCTACTCTTGCTGGAATAGTATTCAATATTCCTCTCAAAGTTGGTGTTCTCATGTGACTAACTGAGAGCTGAGGGGAAGCCGGAGGGATAACATGATGCTGTGACCTTAAAACAGCATTCAGGAAGACTTTTCTTTCACTGTGAACTTCCATTCTGGTCAAAACTGGTTGTTATCAAAGACTTGAGAGGTCAGTTGTTCGTCGTTCTCAGAATCAGCAGGCCGGCC
This sequence comes from Sebastes fasciatus, assembly GCF_043250625.1. Lineage (NCBI taxonomy): Eukaryota > Metazoa > Chordata > Actinopteri > Perciformes > Sebastidae > Sebastes > Sebastes fasciatus. The sequence goes on from NC_133813.1 coordinate 14,496,736, forward strand.
CCATAAATCACAAGAATATCATTAAGATTCAAACAGATACGCAGTGTGTGAGTAATAAGAGCCATAAAACACTCTTTTGTCTTTAATTCTCTTGAATTTCAACTCTTTGTTATAGGTCACAATCATTCATCACTTTTCTTCCCAGTGTGGTGACCTATTTTTCTTGCAGTTGTCTGGTCCCACTGTGCTGAATGATCATTTTTGCTGCACTTATATCCTTATTAAAAACCACCGGATTAATCTTGGAGTACAAATTAGTGCTAAGCGGCGTGACAGGACAGCCTGGAGGGTTGTGCGTCTCTACACTGGTCCAACTTGCAACATCTAATTTGGTTTTAAACCATCATATAACAGGAGAATAATAACCACAATGCACCTGTACGGCAAAAACCAACACAGTAAACGCTCAAATAGGTCGCGGCTAGTCCACGATGAAACACCAATCCTGACATGTCTCCAGTGGTGGACAGTATGTAAGTACATTTACTCTAGTGCCGTAATTCTACAATTTTGAGGTACGGAGGACATCCTGTAAATCAACAGAAATTTCCATTTTAGGGTTGAAGAAAATGTCCGTAAACTTGGTAATTTTCTGCCAGGACATTATCCGTTTTTCTACAGATTTCTTTCTTAGAGTGCATAGGAAAAGAAAGAAGCAGCATCCTGACATTCAGGTGATCAATTAACCGTTTCAACCCTACAGACAACACACAGCAGGCTATAAGTACTGTAGAACCACAACACTGCTGCACAAATCTCCTGCACACATGTTCACGTCAAACACGTCTGTCTCTTTGCCACAAACACAAACAGCTGAGGGAGGCTTCCTGCCTGCCAGGAGAGACGTGTGATATGCAATCACAGGCAATGGATGAGCCTCTGATTAGAGAAGATTTTAGCCTGAAAAGCGAAAGCACTCAGAACTGTATGTCTAAAGGTCTTCAATATTAGAAAGCAATTCCATTTTCCACTAACATGTCAGCTCATGAAGGTTACTCCCACATCATCAGTGCTGATGGAAATCAAAGCCTGACCGACATCTTGACATTCATCCTTGTTAAATGAGGTCATTCATTCATGTAGTCCATCCATTTATTCTTCTCTGTTAACAGCTTCGGTATTGTGCAAGGTCACTTCAAAAACCTCCAAATTACACCCTTAAAATTGACAACATTTATTAATTTTACACTCAGGTTTTAGCGTTTGAACGCAGCACTAGATTGCATTCATGAATAATAATGTATAACATTTTGAGATCTGGCTTTAGAGATGACCTCGATACCAAAACTACTCAAGATCTAAATTTATTTTAATGGAGTCTAAGGAACTGCTGTTTAATACACGCACACACAAACATACACACACCAGCCCGTTCTCATTCCCAGGCCTACCGATGCTTTGTCAAGGCCGTCGGTGTTCGGTTCCTCCATTAGCGTTGTATGAGATGCACCAGGCTTTCCATGCACTACAATGTAAACCCACCCGTGTCAATATTAGACATTCATGGAAAGTGCGCCGGGAGTGTTGTTGACGTAGTTTAAAGCGTGAAAGCGACACACACACAGTGGATGGGTTCAACAAACACCAGGCTGTCATCCAGGAGACCGCTGTTAGTGTGCCATGCGTCAACATTCAGTGTCATTTTCGCTGTACAAACGGAGCAGTTTTAAACCCAACCATGTTGTTTTTTCCTAAACCTGACTATAGTGGTTTTATTGCCTGAACCTAAGCACGTGTTTTTGTTTGAAGTCACAACATTAAGCGTTTACTGCGGCTGAAAAGTGACGCCGAGGGGTCTGACAAAGCGTCAGCATGTGACGAGTTGGGATGAGAACATGCTGCGCATACACACACACACCGTAGCTTACAGTACATGTGATATGAAATAATACAATGCAACATATACTGTACACAAAACAATATGACAGATTATTAAAAAACAGAGAGTGTCAAATTTAATATATCAACTGAAGACTGTATTAATAAGATAATTAATCCTCACTATCTTGTCCATCAATTTGATTGACAGTGGCTCTAGAGGAAAGTTATACCTAATTAAAGTAAATTACCTGAGGGGTTAAAGCTCATTCTTCGTGAAGGACCTTACAGAGGCAGAATTCCAATAATAAGGAACTTTCTTGCATCTCATTTAAATCTTAAGTGAGGTTGAAGACGAGACAACCTTTTAAATGAGCTGCAAAGGTCTAAAAGTAGAAGTAAAGAGGCTTAGATTGCACTCTAGGGTTTATGACATATAACTTAAAACAGGCTACTGTGATCAAATATTGTCTTAGCGAGACAGGCAATAGGCCTAATACCACTGGCATTTCCATTCCTAACATTTACATCCATGTCAATTCTCCTTTTATAGCCACACCACTTTGGTGTAAACTGAAATATCTCAACAACCATTGGATGGATTGCTATGAAATGTTGAACAGACGTTCATGGTGAATCCTATCGACTTTAGTGATCACATGATGGTTCCTCTAGCGCCACCAAAGAACGTGTATTGCCAAGAAATAAAAGTCAATGGTTCGTTCCATGAAAAAAAACACCAGAGTTTTGTTTCTTTGCTTCTATACTCTTTGGCGCCACCATTAATATTTGTGTTTTTAAGTGAAATGTCTCAACAACTATTGGATTTATCGCTGTGAAACTTGGTACCCACATTCATGTTCCCCTCAGGATGAATTGTAATAGGTTTGGTGATCTCTAAACTTCTCGTTTGGTGCCACCATTAGGTCAAAAACTGGAAAAACCAATGACATACAGCTTCAGCTGTACTTTGCCCTCAGTGATAATTAGCAAATGAACTAAGATGAATGGGGTAAACATTATACATAACTTAACGTGTGGCGTTAGCATTTCGCTCAAAGCCAAAGTACAGCCTCACAGAGCTTCTAGCATGGCTGCTGACTCTTTTTAGTTTTGTTGACTTCAGTCAATTTGAAGAGACCATATTTGACTTGCACTGTGATTAGTTCACAGGCCTGCTCAGATAATCATAATGTTGGGGAATAATGCAAGAATCTATCCCCACCCCCCAACCTCCCCAAAACCATTTGTACTGATGGATGAGTCCGTCACCAAAGCATGAAATCACAAGGGCTCTTCTGTGCTTCAGCACAAAGCTATAATCAAGTGATGATCCATGTGATCCCGGGGAGGATACTGAAGAAGATGGGAGCGGAAAGAAAAGGTCATTTTCTGTGTGTTTTCTGTGTGTTTTCTTAACACTAGCCAGAAACTGTTCATGGCATGTTTCAGAGTATGCACATGGACATACACGTGCACAGGCATGTGAGCGCATATTAATGAACAGTACATATGCATTTATCTTCCATATCTTCAAACCGTGCACTAATCTCATGCTATATATGCTTGAAGTCAGTTATCCCGTGTTTGCCCTGAGTCAGATGTCTGGAGTCACACCACAGACATTCCTCACATACATGCATGCCTTAAGGTTTTATACTACAACCGTGTATGTGATAGTACATTCATGAGGTGAATGGCGGCTGGGGGACAAAGCTGTCAACTGTGGTAATGTGAGATGGAGGGAAAAGCCTTGTTGTAATGGGGTAAGATTATGTAAGCAGTGATATGATGCACATCTGCACATTGTAAGGAAGATAATAAGTCTGTAAAAGGTCATTATAGACCACTGTGGCATGCACAGGTTGCTTAGTGAAAAGCTGGGAGTCGGGAACATAAACAATACTGTTCACACGTCAGAGTTGCCACTTTGAAAACTCTAATAACGTCTGATGACATAAAATTATCAAGTGTATATTAGTAGCCATTTGAACCCCCAAATTCTTCTAAAGCAAAATTTATAGAACAAAATCTATGTAATACATGCACGTACGTAAAATCAGTGGTGGAATGTAATATAGTACATTTGTACTTAAGTACTATTTTGACATACTTGTACTTTACTTAAGTATTTCTGTCTTATTCTACTTTATACTACATTTCATAGGGAAATAGTATCCTTTTTACTCCACTACATTTAATGACACTTATAGTTACTTTTTACATATAAAACATGATATACTTATATATGATGCAGTACTATACTTCTAATCTACCCAGTAGTATACAAAGTATACAAAATTGGCTCAACATTGAGGAACTACAACATGAAAATACTGTATTCGTTTGTGATATTAACAGATTATTATACTTTGGATAGTACATTTTGCTGAAAATACTTCTGTACTTCTACTTAACTAACATTTTTAATTCAGGAATTTAATGTTATTGGTATGGAGTATTTTTAGACTGTGATATTTCTATTTCTTTTATTTCAGTAAAGGATCTGAGTAACTGCGTTAAATAACACAAGAGCAGCATGTTGGAGACATATGACAAGCCGAGCTCACATACATGGGCTAACAATAAAAGGAATACTTTCACATATTTGCATCTTCTCATCTAACTTTCAGTAAGAAAGCGTATAAGCACATTCCCCAAAAGTTAAACTGTTACTTTAAAGGGTTGCTTCACCTAAATCACAAAAAAAAATATATTTTCTCAGTCAGCTCTGGTGGCATTAATCCATGCAGATACCCACTGGTGGACAGTTGGTAGTGATGTGAGATATGCAGCGTTGCACCAACAACGGCAGTGAAGAAGAACACAAGCAAGCAAATGTAGGTGTAAACAATGCAGAAAAAAGCTGAGACTAACAATTACTTTCATTATAGATTAATCTGCCAATTATTTCCTCAATTATTGGACTCTCTGTTTAGTCTGTGAATAATGAATGTTATTTGGAGTAACCAATTTGTCCTCGCTGCTGCAGCGTTTTTCAAATACCATGTTTTGACCAATCTGCGCAACACAAGTTTCATTCATCCCATCTGAGAGACAGATATTTCAAAACCTCGACAAGGAAAACCAAAACTATCTGCGTGGCTAGATACCACCACAGGTAAATGGGAATAAAAACTTTTGATTGGCCTTTAAAACTTTTGCACATTTCAGCTCTCTTGAAACCCAAGTAACATGTGCATTATTTAATTAATATCTGCTAATTTTGTCATTTTGTGCTCATTTCAGAGCCACGTTTGAGTTTCCTGAGGAAGCAGTTCGTTGCAAGTCATGAGATTCTTGACGCTGCCCTTATACATCTTAAAACAAATTGGCTCATGGCCACAATGGAATAAACCTATAATCTGCAATATACCGCATTACCTAAGATCCATAAGCTTACTGTTCAGCTGCTTGTACTATATCTATGATTCCTTATGCTGTTACAGTGTCCTGCTGCTGCTGGTTTCTGGGACAACACACACAGTACTTACCTCACATTTCATGCATTTGCATTTTTATTGTAATTATTTTACAAAATTGTTATACAGCCAGGTCTAAATTTACATGTACCTCCTGTGGGGATGGCTAATTAAGTACTTTAATCATCTTAATTTAAGCAAAAAATGTTCTGGAGATGTTGATTGACTTTGCAAACACCAAAACGTATTTGAAACATAGACAAATTGCATTTGATTTACATAAATGAAGTTCATTAATTATCATTAGGTGTCTCTACACAGAGCGCCTGGGCATTAATCATTTAAAACCAATCATTTAAACCTTCGGCAGCACCACCGGGCTGCAGCGAGGTCACGGAATGACTATTGCAACGCCAGCTGAATAAATTACAATGCACAAAATGTTACTGATGAGTACAACAAATTAAAAATCCCAAACAATCTTGTTTGTCCCCTGAGGGGAAAAATTATTAATCATGTATTTCAATTATTTTCTTCTTATTTGATGATGTTCATCACCCCAGGAACTCATTGTTTATCACATCACCCAGTGCATGCAATCACATATTAGTTTGGGAAAAATAACAGTAATGAGCAGATTTATATCTTAAATTCCCTTAAACTCATTGTGTAGCACTTTCAACATGTACCACAAAACCAAAGTAAACGACCAACGTCCACCGGATCCGGCTGCGCTGTGTTTCCACTTTGTTTTGCTCACGTCTCAGAAGCGTGAAATTAATTTAATTTAAATATTTAATGATGCATTTCATTTGTTACTGACTTTACAACAGCAAAACTATTTCTTAGTGTTTGTACTGTAATTAGTGAGTGAAGGGAGAAAGGATGGATCTCCTGTTGTCTCTGTTCATCTGTAATGTGTTTTAATACAGTTAAAGTCACAATTTAGTTGTTTTCATTTACATCATTTCCTGTCTCTGTTATCAGACAATGGAATGGGTATGAAATCTGAATGAAACACATAAATACTACCCGTTAACTAGGCAGTCATTCCCAACCAATTATTTTATAATCACGGCATCACCGGATAAAATTTTAAAAAGCCGCACTCTGAGATGGTCTGTATTAACATTTCAAATGAGTGACCATAAAGAAAGTCAGAGGCAATAAAACATCTCTTAACTACAGTATATTACGGACGGAGTCGCCACAGAACCACAGGAGCAACTGGAATGCAACACAGTCACATCCACTGTACATTAGGCATTAAACGTACAACAATTAAGGCTGTATTTAACTAATATTTTTGGTGCTGCTGATTTAACAATCTGTGTACACAAATTCTTTTGGCACATAAACTGGGAAATTTAGCACAACTCTTCTAAAGACCAGTGTTTCCCCTATAATTATACAATAGGAACCCCTGCCTGGCATATATATATTTTATTTTTTATGCCAAAGATCATGCCAAATATCAGCTATAGTGTTCCCTATATTCAGTCTGCAGCAGAGCACCAATATTAGTCCATGAACAAGGCAAGTGTCTGTGGTTAGTTCGCATCTGTAGAAAAAGCAGGACAGTAGAGTGTCTGTTATATAAACTGCTAAAGTCAGTTGAATCTGTGAAATGAACATAACATTGTTGGTACGAAATATTTGGAAAGTGTTACATTTGAGAATGGAATCTGGTCTGGTGTAGTTGTGTTTTTGTTTTTTTGTCCAAATCAATCACTGATATCAGTTATATCTCTACAACTTTGCTTTGACAGCATTACACTCTACTATCCCTGCTGATAGCATCTGGTCTATGTCTGCTGACGTGAACCCGTACTCATTCAGGACCTCAACTGTGTGTTCTCCGATAACCGGGTCGGAGGCAAGGCAAGGCTCTGCAGGAGTCCGAGAGAGAACCGGGGCCGGCCGTGGGCTTTCCTCCCCGCTGGAGTCCTTCATGAAAGAAGCTCTTTCCTGGTTGTGTGGGTGTGAGCTCACCTGGTCGAAAGACAACACAGGTGTAACACAGGCATCCGTCCCATCAAAAACCCTTGACCAGTCCGCCTGGGTTTTTGAAGCAAATCTCTCTGTGAAGATCCGTCTCAGCTCTGGCCAATCAGTGGAGCTCATCTGAGGAGGTAATGCTTCGGCGTCCAACTCTAAGCCTAGAAAAAAAAAAAAAAGACTTATGTGCTCCAATAGAGAAACGTGCGTCAACCGCAGAATGATGTAAAACAGAGAAATGTTAAGCAGCTTAGAGCAGCGTGTTAATTGCAGTCAACCTGTCAAGTTCCAAGTACTTCACTTTAATTTGTTCATTTTCACCAATCATGATTGTTCTCCTAGAGCCACACCGGGACTGCATCTGCTCTGTTTAATTATTGCAAATTCACATCAGTTTTTATGCATTTCTCTCTACCGAGTTCCCTTTCAAAAGTCTTCACACAGTCAGCACAAAATGTGTTCAATGACCACATCTTTTAAATTTCATGAATTGTTTTGTAACTCAGATACGGTGAATCTGCAGCTATCCTATACATGTATGTGCAGTGAATATATAAATGTTCGTTTTATCTTAAAGACCCTTCTAGGGACAGGCATTGGAAATTAGCAGTAGCTATAAATGCTGTGATATATTGCATTGGAAGATTGTTGTGCAATTCTCGATGTAAATGTATCCGTCCCTATCAAATAAACATGAAATTAATTACTTCATTTAAGGAAAATAAAACCTACTGAAGCAAGCTGCAGCATTTCTGATTAATTTCTGTAACATAATGTAAGGTAAGAGGTTCCATTATTTCATTGTATTGGAATTTTTTTTGTTATGCAAAAAACAAATAATTAAATGAAAGCTACTTCAAAAACAATAGTGCTAAGATTTTTATAATGCTACCGGTTGATGGTGTTTTTCTGGCGCAATTGAGTTGTATTGTGTTGTCAGTGTTATGGTGCAGAGATGTGTGTTGTCAGTGTTTTGGTTGCATTAGTAAATTTTGGATGTGTGATACCAGTTGTGCTTAACTGTATGTTGGTAAAGAGAACAATTTGTTTTGAAAGAGAAATCCATAAATAACCTTTGCATTGAGATTTTACAGGATATGCACTGTATTTGTCACAGCAATGTCATGGTGCGTCATTGCTATTTCTCTGTATAACTGTAAACAACAAGCATCTTTTGCTGTGTTTTTCCCCCCTTCCAGAGAATCAGTTTTAAAATCTGGCTTATGGTGTGACATGTGTGGGTGTCCAAACCGTATATCTGACCTGTTGTCTGATATCTGCTGCTTTTTTCTTATGTCGGTCATTCACATTATTTATAGACGTAGGTGTTGGGAGGAGAAGAGGGTATTTCATTTCACGCTGTGAGGTTTTTGCTGTTGTTAATGAAATGCCACGTGTGACCACTGCCTTAGAGTATTATTTTGTCTACAAAAATGCCTCCAATCTGTGTTTGCATACTACGAACCCTGAAGTAGCTGTGTGTAGAACTGCGGTTCTATGGCTCCCACAGCCATATGCTTTCCATCGGCAGTCTCGTAGGTATCGTAGAAGGGTGCTCCGCTGTCCAGCATGTTCTCTCCTCTAGGACGGTCCCACATACCGATGTTACGAGATTTCCACACAAATGAACCAACATATGCGGCTCCTTCTACCTGAGGATGGTGAGAGAGACGAAGAGAAAAGGAGAAACATGAGATCTATAATTTTAATCTCTATTTCATGCATAATTACTTCAGTCATATGTGAACTATAAATGAATATAAAGTACCAAGGTCTTTGCTGAAAATATGGGCATACATGTTTCTGTTAACGTTATTCATGTATCATTTCTGAGAAGATCAAACTCACTGCACACCACCACCTCTGTACGCTTCCATATATGTTAGGATATTATAGCTTTTTCATGGCGTAGCAGAAGTCGACTTAAACATCAGCTGCATATATCTACAGTAAGAAAGTCTCCTTTACCGAGAAGAAAATGCACACAGCAGGTGAAATGCCGTGCTATTGCAATAACATTAAAAAGTGGCAATTCCATGTTGTATACTGAGCTTTTCGGCAAAGCTTGTGAACAGGCTGTACAAAGGGTATTCTAGTGACATTTACTGAATGATCCACCAGCTCCCTATACTCGTGATGCATTTAAATCGCCATGTGGGCACGAGCTGTTACTGCTGCTGAATGATTAAAACTAGAATTACCTCCTCCTTGTTGTATGCCTCCAACAACTAGTGAAGTTGCAATTTACATTCATGTCTGTCCAAAATGTCATCACTCCATCATTTTATACTATCAGATATGCGTGTGAAGTTGTCATAATTAGTATATGAATTCTTGAGTTATCACCAAAAACATGTTTTCTGAGGTCACAGTGACCTTTGACCACCGAAATCTAATCAAAATATCCTTGAGTTCAAGTGGATGTTTGTGCCAAATTTGAAGAAATTCCCTTCAGCCATCCCTTCGGGCATCCCTGAGGCGTTCACGAGAATGGTACTGAGGGACAGCTCGAAATCATACGCCAACGCAGAGGCGAAAAAAACTATCAAGCTCTAACTAAAATTGGTGGAATGAAATCAGTCACCTTCAAAAATATAAGGCCAATGTCATGCTACAGCACATGAAAGAGGCTGCAGAAAAGATGGCAATTGTCACTATTACTGCTGATTTCAATCCATTCAGTCATTTAAGCCTCTAATCAACTGTGTGCTACTTCTCAAAAATCATTCATAAGAGCAAACGTTAACGACCAAATCAATAAAAGGGGGTTTAAACACTTGGAAGTAGTAACACAATGTACTGCACGCACACACTTTTCCGAAACAGCTCAACTGTCTTCTGCCAATTTGCTGCTCACATCACAGTTGAGACGGAGAGCTCTGTCACTGGTCAGGGCTTCAGTGCTTTCTCAGTTATTCTGTGCCAAATCCCAAGAGTCCTGCATTAAATATAGAGAGTGTGGGAACGCTCGGGCGATTCCTTTAATGTGTGTTCTACCTTTGATGGTCTTTGAGTCATAAAAAATATGCATTTGTGATTTACAAAGAAATAAGAGGCCATGAATAGAGTGTGAACATTGAAAAAAAAACTCTGCTTTATAACTCTGTGACAAGCGAGCATGCCTCATACTAAGATAGAAAAATACAGTGTTCAAGCAGCTAACCGCCTATTTAAATGCAGAGGTCCCTCTTTATTAATAGAAACCGAATCTGGCTCAGATCAATCAATGTGGTCACTCAACAGCAGGCGAGAGAGTAAAATGGAAAAATAATCAACAGAGGTGGGAAGCAGGTTTTCTTGCCTTTGTCTGTGTGAAGGTTGGGCTTCAGGTATTAATTAACATGCCATACTGGCTGCTGATACAAAAACAAAAAACACTTTAATTCACTGTCACCAATTTGAAATCTTTGTGAGCAAAAGCTTACAGAATATAGGATAATGCACACGTGGACTCCATTGACAGCGTCTAGTGCCGTTGGTCCTCTATTGGTAATCTATAGCTCTGTAAAGCCGAGGGGAGCTATAGATTCAGGTGATAATTCTCTGTAGGTTCAAAATTGCTTCTTAATAGTCCACAGCAGTGAATTTAAATTAAAATGTGTCAGCCTTGTGCTAAACAACCTGGGCAGTCAATGTTATCTATCTCTCGCCCAATGCAGTGCATGCTGGGATTGGCTCCATTCCACGCAATTATTGGAACAGGATGGATGGCTGAACGGATAGTAATAATATGGAATTGTTAGCAGGCTTTTGACTAAATGGGCTAAATTGGTGCCGTTCGATCTTTCGAGCGGTTGAGGGAAATTAGATGTCAAACACATTTGCTCAACTCGTCACGGTTTATAGTACTGAAGCAGATGGTGCACTGCCTGTGATTGTGCTGGTCCTTGCATTTGGCACTGAGAATCATCATGTTTACATGGTGTGTGCACATGGTACAGTAGAATAAACACGGGACAAAACTGAAAGGAATACTCGCTTACGTAAGCGGTTATGATTCAAAATAGTTATAAAATCACAATAACTCATATGGATCTAAGGGAAATGATTGAAGAGCAAAGCGTTACTATCGCGTTAACTTTGACAGCCCTAAATAAAATACATTTTAGTGTGTTATATGCATCCAGTTGTATGTTTTATACTTTTTTTATGAGGATTTATGGAGTGACCATTTTCAAAAGGTTTAACAGCTCCACCTCCCGAAGGAGTTCATTAGAGCAGCTGGAGCTCTCTAACCCTCTAGTTTCATTACAGACAGTGGCTGTCAGGCACTGCAGGAGTCAGAGACTTTGATGTGCTTTTCAAAAAACGTCGCTAAGGGCTGTCCAACTGATCACTTATCCCCAATAAAAGTTGATGCTGGCTCAAAATGTTGCCACAATGAGGTGCATCAACATCTGGAAACGTACTGCAGTGCAATACAGAACACCTTGGATAACTGGTTTGTATTTCATCTTCTCTGCAGTACCAGTGGCAATACGCCCACACTAAGTTGCATGTGTTTGTTGGAGGGCTGTCGTCAGTCTGAATGTGCCCTAACTCCGGCCTACGATAGTGTCAGATAGCAGTTTGTCTCCAGCGTCATTTGCTTGAGCTCATTTTTGTTCACACTAGAGAAAAAATATCAAAACATGTACTATATTTACTTCTATTTCTGCAAATGAATGTCTGTGCTTCTCTCACGACAACATGTTGTGCAGGGCAGGTGACATAGATGCAACAGTTACTCAATGCCACAGTTCTGACAACCTGCTTACCATGCTGGCATCAATGATCTGTCCTTTCCCTGACTTCGTCCTCTCCAGCAGGGCTAAGACTATCCCCAGAGCACAGGTAAGACCACCTCCTGCAAAGTCTGCTATGAGATTCAACGGAGCGTAGGGCTTCTCTCCACTACGACCCAGCCGGGATAAAAGACCTGCGACAGAAATGAGGAGACAAAAGCTTCACACAAAACACACTAGCGGAGGACAATAGAGTAACTGGCCAGTCATCAGCACTGAAAGTGAAAGAACGTTAATTAGTTTGGCTCTGATCGCACACAAGGCCACATAACACCACAGAAGATTTTCTTTTTTTTAATTTAATCTAACAAAACAATTGCTTACTTTGTTAAACCATTATAACTTTTGCACAGGGCTTCATTGTCTTTTTGCTACTCTGTTATCGTACAGATATTACAAAGGGCCTTGAACAAGAAACGTACTAGCTAGTTACAGCAACTTGGGCAAACCCACGATGACTTGTGTCTCCAAAAATGTTCTCATTTGGCCCCTCTACTTTAGTCTGTATGTGCTCTATAAACCATATAAAACATCCCTAAATAACATGTTTATCATTAGTTATTTAGTTTGCTATCAGTGTATTAGTAGGCTTAAGATTAAAACCTTACCAAGGTGACTTTTAACAGCAAGTCTTTATATTTTGGTTGGGTTTCTGGGGATGGTATTATTGTTTGGGGTTTATTTATTTTAAATAATTTTTGCCTTGATTTGCATATAAGCTATAATAAAGCACCAATCTTTGAATTTGTGATTTTATAGTTTATGACGGCTGCATTATAATAGGAAGAAGTTCATACTTGCACTACAAATTACATTACTGAACCAAAGTGAGAGTTGGGAATGCGTAGATTTTGGAGGTGAAATAGTTTTCAATGTATTTTCATTAAGTGTATTCACCTCATATGCCAAATTACCACATGGTTATGTTAACTGTATCACCCACCAGTGCCATTTATAGGGTGGTACATATATATATATATCGAATTTTGTTGTCGTCAGAGTTACATTGTCACTGTTTTGTCATCCATCCCTCCTGGAGGTGTCTTTATATTTTGGATCTTACAGCAAAGTTGAATCCCACCCCAACATGTGGCACTTGGCCTCATGTCTTCATTCAGCTGCCTCTTGGCTACGTTATCTTTGTGTGCTGCAGAACACAGATTGTGCAGACTTATGTGCTGAAAAGGTCTGCTTTTAAGACTATTACCGTGATAATATTGCAGACTATTTCCTTCCCCTGCTGTGTAACTCATTAAATCTAAAAGTGAAATTAATTGAAAACCGCTACTGGTTGGATTTATTATGGACCTATCGTAACGAGAAGGCAAAAAAGACAAAAAAAGAGAATAAACTTAAAACAGAGCGCCGCAGAAAACTGTCTGACTCTCCAAACAATATCACTCTATGTCATTTGGTTGTATTGCAAGTTACATTAGTGAGGTACACCTACCTCGTATGCTAAATGTTATCTATATGTTGTTACATGTACTGTATGTATCAGACCTTGTTTTGTGAGTTTGCAGTCGTGTCTTTTATTGTATTGGAGTAGCTTCAATGTTCTTTTTCTTGTAGGTCTCCAAGGTCATACCAAGTTTTATCTAACGCACAACTGGTGATTATAGACTGAAACTCAGTGTGCAAACTTGTCTTTCACGTTTCAAAGGTCACGAATAGATAGATGAACTACGTACACAGAGAAAAACCAACCGCCAGCCTCACAAAAAGAGTGCTGAACAATCTTCCTCTGCCGTCTTTATGAACACGCCATTCCATCAGCCTGCATTGTACGGTGTGTAAACATAGAATACATAAAAACATCAACAGTTGTGTGTTATTTACCTGACATGGCGAGGTAGTTGATGTCATGCCCTGCTGCGGTGGCATAAGATCCACTTTGTCCGTACCCCGTCAACCGAGCGTAGATCAGACGAGGGTTTTCCTTTAACAGTTCCTGTGGACCGAGGCCCAGCTTCTCCATCACACCTGGGTGGTCAGAAACAAAAAATATTTCTTCATCAATCAGTGTCTGCTTATGCGGTTTCTCATTCAGTGTGAACATTGTGGCGACGGCCTGGTCGTGGAGGCCATTACATTACAGAGCTCAGCTCTTGTAGTGCTGATGGTCTGACCTTTACGGTAGGGCTCAAGGACCACATCAGACTGGACACAGAGCTTCCTGAGCAAGGCTACACCCTCTGACGTCTTCAGGTTGATGGCCACAGATCGTTTCCCCCGTACTTGTGTATCCAAAGACATGGCAACCTTGGTCCGGTCCACGCGGATCACCTTGGCTCCGAAGTCTGCCAGGATCATGCCACAGAACGGTGCTGGAGCCAGGCCCGCCAGCTCAAGAACTCTCACTCCAGCCAGCGCCATGATGAAAGGTCTATGAGGTAATAGCAGAGGGAGTGAGGGGGGCTCGCAGCAGATTCTGTGATGTTATTAAGAATTTCACAACTAACTGGTATTAGAAAAACCTTTTACAAATCACATTGTGGCTGCAATTAACAGTTATTTTCATTATTGACTAATCTTAATATCTAATCACACTTTAATTTATCTATCTACTTATCTCATCCCATTCTCATTACCCACATCTCAATCCTCTTTATCATTACATTCATGCAATACAGTCAGAGATACTGTCACACACAATCCTCATTTTCATATGTATATAGTACTATATTTCATTTGATTTATGTCATCACTTTTTTTATCTTACACTTATTGTCATTTTATCTTATCCTATATATTGCTTCTAGTGCTGAGCTGACCCGTTCGCTCATCCTATACATTTCATTGTACCGTTGACCCTGTGTTAACCTGCACATGACTAATAAAACTGAAACTTGAACTTTCCCAGAGCCCTAGGTGACACCTTTAAATTACTTGTTTTGTCCAAAACCTAAAAGGTATTCAGTTTACCATCATCAAAGACTAAAAAAAAACAGCCAATATTCACATTTCAGAGGCTTGAACCAGTGAATTTTCGCATTAAAAATGCATTTGTTAAATGTTTATGCTTTTAATAGGGGGAAAGTAAAGTTTGATAGATGTTAAAAGCAGAAATTGGCGGCCTGTACAGAGCTGCAACACTTCACCTCTCTATGTTTATCAGCTCTTTTTTTTTTCCATGGATGACCCAAAAATAACTCCCACTTTTCTATATGTGACAGCAAATTAGAGCTGAAACAATTAATCGATCGACAGATAAATAATCTGCAACTATATTCTGATAACCGATTAATCGTTTCAGTCATTTTACAAGCAAAAATAGTGAAGTCTTTATGGAGTGGTCTGCTGGGGCAGCAGCATCTCGGCTACGGACAGGAAGAGACTACACAGAGTGATTAGGAAGGCCAGCTCTGTCTTTGGGATGCCCCCTCGACACAGTGGAGGTGGTGGGAGAGAGGAGGATGATGGCTAAGCGGTCATCCATGATGGAGAATGACTCATGCAGGGCACCATCTCAGCTCTATCGCAGGTCCTTCCTTCCTGCAGTTGTCATACTCCACAACTAGCACTGCTCCCACTAGACCACTTACACACCAAAAACTGACAATAACCTGATATTTTCAGGTGTAATTTCATTTCATTCTCACTGGGCAATATCATTTTCCACTTGTGCAATTTTGTTAATAGTCAGGTTTATTGTCAATACTGTATATACAGCTCCTATTTTTATACTTCCTTCTATTTAAATGTATGTTACACTTTGTTTAGCTCTTTTTTTACTGTGTTAGCTGATGCATCTTGTTTTTTGCACTACTTTGCTGCTGTACACTGCCAATTTCCCCACTGCGGGACTAATAAAGGAATATCTTATCTTATCTTATCTTATCTTAAGTCAAACTCTGATTACAGCCTTTAAAATGGAAGGATTTACTGCTCTTCTTTGTCGCTTATGATTGTTAACTGACTGTGGAACAAGAAATTTGGAGATGTCACCTTTGGCAAAGTTGTGATGGGCACTTTTTGCCTATTTCTAGACAATGATTAATCGATAATGAAAATAATGGATAACTGCAGCCCTACAGCAAACTGGTTTATTATAACTGGTAATCAATTGGGCTTTTATTTTGAAGGGCAGACAGTAAATGACACTTAGACTTTAGACTGTGAAAGTGAATCAAAGTACACATTGTCTATTTGTAATTCCAAAGTGACACAGCCAAGTTAACCCTGTGTTTACAGAGTCTAAAGTCAAATATGTTAACAAGTACTAGTTAAGTTTGCACCAGATACTGACTGTAAAGTACGTTGTACGTTGGATTAATATGCCAATCACTGAATCACAGTCCTCCAACAACAATCTAACTTCACTCAGCTGTTTTATGTTCAAGTATTGTTATGAAGGTCAAAACAACACAACTGAAGTAGCTACAACATTAGTTAGTCTACATCTGTATTCAAATGTATATAAAAATCACAATATAATGTGTCTTATTCTACAGTTCAGCCTACCTTTGCTTACCTTTGCTGGTTGACAGGTGCAGGTTGAGCTGGTCAACCGGCTCTACGGTGTAACGCTGCTTTATATACACAAGCAATCCTGTTTACAAGCTGCTTCCCCTTCCTGGTGACGTCAGGAAGAGGAAGCAAGAATTCTGGGTAATGAAGTTTTTTTAAATTTTTTTGTCATTTCACTTAAAAGAAACACTTTTAGCAAGAAGTCAAACTGTTAAATATATAAATAAGTAAGTAAATAAAAAAATAAAAAACAACAACAAGTAAATTAATTAAATATATATATTTTTTTCTCTTTCTCCTCCCTATTGATGATGTGTCATTTCCTTGTTTTTCCACCAATAGGCTTAATAATAATAATAATAATAATCTTTATTTGTATATCACCTTTCTAAACATAGTTTCAAAGTGCTTGCACATATACAATGAAATACAGACAAAATAAAAACAGCAATAAAAGAACAAGACATAAAGACCAAATAATGAGAAAACTAAAACCCGTAACCAGTGGTATCAAAACAATAATAACAATATAAGGTGTGCTGAAAGGTGCAACAAGCTGTTGCCTTACGGAGTTAAAAAGAGAAAGGGTTTTTAAAAGAGATTTAAAATTGGTAGTAGAGCTAGCTAACCATTGATGGAGAACCACCCTTCCACTCTAGTATAACACAATATAGGTGTGCAAGCTACTGCTGAATGCTCACAGTGACCCTGATGAAGACCTATGTTGGTCGCAACGCGTTGGTCATTTTAAACAATTATTGCATGTAAAATAAAGGCATTTTAATTTTGTTCAAAAACTACAGTGTGCCTTGAATTATTTTTGAGGGAGACTTGCATTTTGTACTTTTTTCCACACATGCAATGAGTCCTTCACAAGACTGAATGAGCCTAATACACCTGGAAGATCTAAAGAGCACCTGTATGTGATTACCAGAGAGACCCAGCAGCGCTTCTACTCCATTGTCTTCAAATAAATAGTAAATTGTATGAGTAGGCCTATTATATACTGTGATTATACGCGTAGTCTTGACTTATTCATATAAATATAGCTACATTTCAGTGCATGAAATGAAAAAAATATATATATATGATAAAACCCTGAAATTACGCGTCACTTTTAGAGCAGTTATGTCAGGTTGACCAATGAGTACAATATGTTACAATACATGCCAATATATTGTCATTTGTCCTCATTAATGTTCAGTATTTTGAGCAAATATTGACAGTGTATGTACATTTTTCTTACATTATTACATACATATTGTGGTTTGCAATTTACTGTATATAAGATACTGATAAATGGAAAATTCTGCATATGGATAATATATTGTTTTATATGTGTGCCAATTCATTGCAAATATGTCATTATATAACATCATCAAAAGAGCTGGAAGGGAACCCAAATATGAGATGAACATTAATGTAATGACTCCATCACTCTTATCCTTATGTGTGTTCTGCTGTTTCTTATTATTTTATTGTGTGTTTCACATCAACTATTGTATATTTTGTTGTTTACATCTTAAACAGCACAGGGCAACTTATATACTGTAGATGCATAGAGATCAAAAATCAACTCATCAGTGTGTTTCTTGTTTTATTGACTAATTGCTCGATAACACAATTTAATTAATAAACACTGAAATGAGGAAAAAAATATGTTAGACATTGATGATGATGATAATGTTTTGCATAATTATTGCATTTTCTACATAGAGACCTATAGTGTAATGAAACTGAGAGTCTATAGTCACGCTAGCAGCTCTGTGATGAAGTAAGTGTAATAATTTTCTCATACAAAGATACAAACATACAAGATCGTGCACCATCATAACCCCTACAGCGACTTCCATATTAAGACTGCAAATCTAGATCAGAGAGGGAAACAAATCCATTATGCATATATAAGCTAAAGAGCTGGTGGGGTGCAGTGGCATTCCTCCATTAGACGCTTCTTCCAGCTGTGACTATAGCCCACGCACACAATGAAACCATTTTAATGTGATCAGAAATAGTCTGCGCTCTATATCCAAATGGCCTGAGACCAAAAACCTGTCACCACTTTCTTTCTAAATCAGTATTTTCAAACTGAATAAGAACTTAAGAGGATTTAAATTGCATCCCATGTATACAAAACGTCAACTGCAACATTATGAACAAGAAAATCACAATAGAAAGTTGATAAAAGCATCAAATATTAGATGAAAGTAACTTCACTGTTGTCATAGCTTTTCTGTTACTGTGTTTTGAAAATGTATGTAACTTAGTAGGTAGTAGCGAAGAAAATAATTATAAAAGAATGGAAGGCCACCAGCGGTCTTTGTTTTGCTAGATGGCTGAGAGAACTAGTCTCAGGGATACACCTCGAGAGGCTTTGAAGCAACACACATGGTTTTAAAGAAAAATTTGAGTGTATTTGGGGGGCAATTATTAGACACCTTGAGTCCCCTGACTGTTAGCTGAATCCCTACTGCGTGACATCCAGTTTGGCTTTTCATTTCTGTTTTTCCCTGATATGATATAGGCGGAAATGTGATTTTATCTTTGTCTGTCTTGTCTGGCTTTCTTGTGGTGGTTGTCTTTTTTTTAATTATTCTTATTTTGTATTTATTTGTATTTATTTGTATTTATTTGTATTTATTTGTATTTATTTATTTATTTATTTATTTATTTTTATTTTTTTTTATTTTTTTATTTATTTATTTTTTTATTTATTTGTTTATTTATTTATTTATTTATTTATTTATTTATTTATTTTTCTCATTATTTTCATTATTTATTTATTTTATTATTATTATTTTTTATTCTATTTAGTTATATGCTTGTTTTTTGTATGTGGGGTTGGTATGTTTGAGTCTGTCTGTAGATGTTACCTTTTTGTTTGTGATGAAAATAAAAAAAAATAAAATGAATGTAACTTAATTTCACTGACCAGTTATTATTATTATTTTTTACAGGTAAATTTACATTTCTGAATGTGAACATTATCAGCCAGTATCATCAAATGGATCAAGAAGAAATGTTTCTTTTTATATACATGTATATGCGATCATTCAAAATAAACATATTTCTCCAGTGTCTGTATGAGCAGAGAACATTTTTTTTTTAAATTTGTGATAAACAGCTGCAGTACACTGTTAATAAAATATGCAATTAATACAAAATATTTTTTCTAAGAAATGACACTGCTTTGAGCTTACATTATTTCCCATTTTATGTGGGAAAAGTAAAACTTTCCTAAATATTTTGGCATAGCTGTTCCATCAGGAGGCGATATAAGATACTGTTAGAGAATCCTGCTGTTAATGCGGAACATTTAATTGTTTCATTTCCCTCTGGTGCATCAGCAGATCCAAGTGAAATGAGCTTGACACACTGAGGGCAATGGCCTCTTAAAATGTTGTTAATGCTGAAGAAATAACAGATCATTACCCCCCAGAATCCTGTGGGTGTTACGGAAAATTCAATTTCGTTTTTTCAAGAGAGTCCTTGTAGTGCAGTTAAGCCCTATTATCAATAAAATGCTTACATGTTGTTTCAAAGCATTTCTTCAAGCATAAATATTTATTTGTATGCAGTATGATTTATTCATTGTTCCGTGAGAAAAGGATGTGTTTACATAATATATATATATATATATATGGAGGGATGTTCTTCCAAATAAGTCGTATGAAATTTCTCTTTTGCATTGATCTAGCAACTATTGTCTCTCATTTATTATGTGAGTATTATCATTTCCTCTATTAGAATTGATCTTTTCATGGTGGAGTCAGTCGCCAGCTCCTGGACTTTCACTCTCATGGTGTCAGTGTTGTGTGTCGTAGAAATTGCATATGTTTTTGCTCATCAAATGCATGGCATGTTGATGTGTCTTTTTCATGCACTGGTGAACTGATGATGAGAATAACTGATACGTTTCACATTGAAGCACAAATATATATCAGATCACACATACTGTTTGTCATTTTAATTTATTTTTTTTCCCATTATCGAAAAAAAGTGGGCAGAAGAAAAATCTTATATTTATTGCCCTCTTCTCACAGTGAATACATAACGGTCTGCAAATCAAAATATACAGAAACACTATGACAGAAGAGTAAACATAAATTTTACTCATTAAGAGGACTTTTCAAGTGGATGACCCACAACAGTAGCTGCATCTGTGCCGCTCACTTATGAAGCAACCTGTACAGATGGGCAGCAGGTTTATGCAAGATTTATGTGGATCATTTCATGAATGCCAATTTATATTGAATGTAGGGTGTACAAAGAAATGTGCCTGCTGGCATTTTTCCCCAGAGAAAAGAGGTGGCTTCTATACATACCAGATGAATAAAGCTTGCAGCCACATGATCTCACCATAATTATAACGTACAATACCTCTCACTCAAGTAATGCCACCTGTAACATGATTGTAAATCTCTCCTTGTGTGATTATTAAACCTTGTTACAAAACAACTCCTCCAATACACTCACAATTGAACCACTTGTATAGAAACTATTAGAAACATATGAGGCTTGTGCACTTTTTACAATCGAAGACATTAGTATATACTTCTGTACAAGGCCATATTAAACTGCCTCCTTATCTATAGGCTATCTATCTGCAACCTCCGTTCATGCGGACAGATTATATCATTCCTAGAACCTTCACCATTTTTGGTGAAAGCCTTTTATGAGCCTCATCTTGGTGTGATTTATTGAAAAAGAGAAGATACAAAAGCTTATTGGCATGGGTAGCAAGTCTGAACATAATATACTGAGGATCCACAGCAAATCTGGAGAGTTCATAGGAAATGCATGGGCCTGGGGGAAGTGAGAAGTGGCTGGGAACAGAGGCCAAGGTTGCCTGGGAACCAGACCAATCTGCCACAGCGAGCTCATGCTTTATTTGCTCTGGCAGATAGTTTGCATTTGCGATTTGGTCTGGCGATGTCAGACTCGGGCCGAGAGGAAAAATAAGACAAACATTGTGACAGTGAGCGGGGGGGGGGGGAGCAGGGGGTCAACAGGAGCCCAGCAGCTCCATTTTGCCCAAGGGCTCTCTAGGAGTTTAATCCAGCCATTATAAGGAAGTTATAATTCTGGGAAATAGGGAGGGCCCTATTGTTATGTCCAACAATTTCTGTAAATTTCCAAAAACAGCAGTCTGCCGTTCGCACCCATTTCAGTGATTGAACAGGTGTGCAGAGGTTAGAAAGTAAACAGGGTTGGACCTTCCCTCTCTAGCTCTCTTTTTTCATTTGTTGCACAACTACTTCTGCCAATTTTGACATGTACAACGAAGTGCAACACTATAAATACCTTCCTGGACTGACTGTCTGAAAATGTGCACCATCATCCCAGTATTTAAACAATTATCACATCTCACCGCTACTATGACGGCTTACTTCTCATCCCTTCTTCGAGTGTGACTGTTCGCGACAGCTATAAACACTTTTGCTTTTCGACTTGGTCGGACAACACTTGATACTAACTGGTTATTTTTATAACATAACAAAGCCCTTACAATCAACTGACATGCCAACCCTAAATAGCATTTTGCCAGTGATGGCGACATGCTTGTTGATTACAGTAAAACATCAATTACACAAAAAAATATATAATCCTATTGGAGTTGGCTCCTCGCCGTGGTGGATTAGCTTGTGAGTCTGTTTTTATAAAAAAAAAAATTATTAATTATACAGAAATGTGGATGATACATATGTGATATAAGAGGATTCATAGTCAACTAAGGCAGAAAGCAAAACAATAATAGTAAAGAAAGAACGCACAACAACACAACTTGTGTGCCTCTTTGACCCTGTGAGCTATTCCGACAGGAGACTGACCTTAGTTTCCTTAAAGGTTCAACCAAGTCGGCTTGGTCACAGGTTAGAGACCAGACAAATATCAGCTCCCTTGCTCAGATTTGAAGGCCATTACAAAAGTGAAACATTGTCCTATGAACCTGAAGTGCCTACCCAAACTAAACAGTTCTCATGCGACGTGTGACTAGAGGTTTGCCGGCAATCCCGAACTTTATCCAGCGATATCTCTGTCAATTTTACTGCGAATGAAAAGAGAAATATAGCGATGGAAAGCTGATCGTTCTATCGGTGTGTTGGTTATCATTCTACCATGAAGGTAAGGGGGTGAACTTTGACCCTGAAGTGACCACGCTCCTTTTATTTGGTTTTTACTTTTTTCTCAGGTTAAAAGCTTTTTAAAAGGGGAGGGGAAAAAACATGTCTGTGATCTTCTGACATCTGATTTAATCAGTTTGAACACACCTTGGAAATAATCAAGAGTCATAAAATCAGTTTTCTGCGACATTTTTTAATATTCAGCGCCTATTTGGCGGCTGTTTTTGAAAAATAGGCTGCTCTCCTCAGGGGCCAAATTTGCAGCACCTTGATATCTATATCTTTTCATAACATATAAACCTATGTCTGTGCCAAATGTGTTTTGCTTTTATCGCAATACTGCACAATTGTTATGAATATTTCAGCTTAGCTGGCCAACTAAAAAGGGCAGAGCCCTTGCGATAGTGACACTTGTATAGAGGCTTGTAAAAATTACAACAAAATCAGAGTGAATGTACCTAAAGATTATCACATTGTCAAGTTAGAGGCTGGAGGTTCAGGTCAGCTGATTGGATAAGCGGAGGAAGAGATGCTGCAGGCAGAGCGCTGCTGCCCTCTGTTGGCTATGCACACATAACAGAGTGTTTTACAATGAGTTGGAACAACTTTGTGATTTTAAAGAACTGCATAGATCATTGTTTCTGGGAAAGACATTGGACCAGCCACTATTGCTGTACTGTGTTGTAGTGATGTCTGTGTGTGTTCCTGAAGAAAATTATCTCTATAGCTTTGAAGTTCACCTGCACAGTTGGGGGTACCAAGTGTGCAGGCGAACTTCAAAGCTCACTGTGAAATGTGTCTGTGATTGTGACATTGAGAAGATTTTTAACGCTTGGATTGAACTTTGAAGAAATGTTCCCTCCAGTAGAAGAGGAACGTGGGGTGGCTTTGGTAGTATTTATCAGGTAACTTACCTTGAACATAAGGAGGAATTTAACCGGCACAGTGTATACCTTGGCATTATTTAATTTCTTCTTTATCCAGTCTGAAGAGAAATGATTCACACTGACTCAAACAGTGGTATCACTCTTCTCATCTAACTCTAAATAAGAGTATTTCCCCAAAATGTTGAACTATTCTTTGACATTTCTTTATGTGCAGAGCATTAATGTGATTGTTGGCATACGTTTTTGTTTGAGGAATAAACTGACAATTCCTGTGAAAACTGTCTGGAGGATGGCAGTAACCGTATGCATTGCTGTCTGCTGTCAACAAGCACTTCTGTTAGAGCATACTCAGGCCTTATGTGGGCACCTCGACAGTAGTATAAGCAAATTATATACTTACAGTCATCATCATTAGTTCTTGTGTAAACAATAATTAAAGAAACAGCGTGTAACATTTAGGGGGATCTATTAGCAGAAATCAAATGTAATATTAATAACTATGTTTTTATTAGTGTATAATCACCTGAAACTAAGAATCGGCTTGTTTTCGTTAGAATGAGCCCTTCATATCTACATAGGGAGCGGGTCCTCTGCCATGTTTCTACAGTGGCCAAGAACGGACAAACCAAACACTGGCTCTAGAGAGAGCCTTTCGCGTTATTACGTTACCTGAAGGCCACCGTAGTTCTCCGACACACTTGTGAAACTGCAGTAACGTGAGCCGCAGAGTGCAAAAACCGTCTGACTTCCGTTGCTCCTACAGTAGTGTTATTATGGTCACGATGGCCTCTGAGCGAGGTTGACGGCGTTACCACGGTTCATGTTACTGCAGTCTTGGAAAGGGAGGAGTGAGCGGAGTTGGTTTGCTACCACACCACTAGATGCCGCCGAATACACACTGTACCTTTAATATAACCCTTTCCTGTAAGATTTTAGAGGTGCATTTTATAGTTCACTTTAATGGCAATATTGCAATGTATTAGCATACTGTTTAAGTTACTTTGGATTTACATTCTAAATTCTTTTTTTATATTTTTATTCTTCAATACATTGGCCAATCGATAAATTCCGGGCAGACGTGCCTGTCCACATTTTTTCTTTATTATGTTCAGATTTAGCTCTTGCTTTATGTCATATTGTATAACTTTTTTTGCAGCATCAAATTTGATTTTAATCACAGGGAAAAGTGTGTTAGCTTTCACCAGCTAGCCTCAACTAGCTGCTGTCACTTCAGTTAGTTTTTTCTGCAAATTTTACATGCTGTTTTTTGTTTCTATGACATGAATTTTATATGGTAAAACAGAAGTCGAAAGGTCAGATGGTCTTAACTCAATTTTGATCAAATGTGTGTTTTGGCTTTAAGATCAACTTACAACTGTGTGTAGTCTAGAAATCACAATGGAATGATGACTGGACATTAGATATGATCTTCAGGCTGCTAATAATCTCTCTTGACAGAAATCATTTTCCACATTGGCCTCTGTGTCTGTTTAGAGGAAACATACTGACCACTTTCAAAGAATAATTTTAGTTTTGAGATAAATTTCCCATCTACAAATCAGTGTTTTCCATTCAATTCAGTACAGTAACAACAATCACCCTGCAGAGACTTGAAACAGTAATTCACCACAGTGAACATCTGTCTAAGAAAGTATCCCTGACCGTACCAAGAAAAACGTTCTCAAAATCATTCCTGCTTGTTCAGTTTGACAAAGTAATAAAATGTTTACTGTAATGGATTTCTTATTTGAAACCAAAATGTACACATGTAAGTAAGAAACACCAATCTGATTCGTATTTTTGCCAGTAAGATTTTAGGGCACATTCGTGGTCCGCAGAGGATGAACCTTTTCTATGTTTAACTGAGACAAAATAAAGGTTAACTGCTTCAGCCACAGTGATTCACTTCGGCCCAATAAACTACGATGAAACACCTCTGGCTATGTCCTACAATAAAAGCCATCATAAATGTTAATTCAGTATCTAAGGTTTTTAGTTATTAAAGGGACTGTTTGTAACTTCTTAAGCGTATAAATCAATCAGGATCGGTGTCCCATGCGCGCTCGCTTGTGGCTACGCTGTTCAGACAAGACTCCAACACAAACTACACGGAAGCACCAAAACCGCAAAGTTATATCTAGTGAAGCCCGTCTTGCACAACAGTGTTGGCCGCGGTCGGAGGACGCAGGGGAGACCGTAGTTTTGGTATCCAGGGCCGGAGTCTCTGCTGTACTCTGCTCCTCTGCCTGCCTGCTTGCCTTCACTATCACACCGCGCTCGTTCTCGCTATTTTGCTCAACTTTCACGTGCATGCGCGCACACTACACACTGCAAAAGAGTTAGTTTAGCTCTGAGAATATCTAGTGAATGTACAGTGGACGTTTGTGCAGAAATAAATGCTGCAGCTCCTCCAGACCAACAGAGGTTTTCCGTGTTTTGTGAAGTGACGGGGCTCCGCAGCGAGAAACGTTATCGTCTCCGATCAAAACTCCGGTGTCTCCCCTGTTCCCTCCGACCGCGGTCGGGAGGCTGAGGCAGGAAAAGCCAACACTAGGATCAGCATTGATTCATGGAGAGACCTTCGTCTGATCAGCTAACATTACTGCCAAGCAGCTGAAATATAGAGTGATATTGTGGTTTTAGCTGACGTGTGTCGCCTCACTGTTTTGAGCGATGCTCATTCATGTCTATTTAGAGCAAGCACAAGCGCGAGCCCGACGCTGACCTTCGTTGACTTAACGGCTACAGGTGTCGCTGTTAACAAGCATTTCTGATTCTTACAAACAGTCCCTTTAAGTTTGTAAAAAAAAAAAAAAACTTCAGTTAATGCCCACATCACAACCTAAGAAAACTCACCTGTAGCCACTGACAACTGTGTAATATTTACTGTATTTGCCTCATGTTATTTACTATATTAACATTTTAGCAACTAATAGTGACACATACATGTGTTAATGAGTGACAGTCACGTCATGGAAATAATGGCTAATATTTGTTTGGGGTAGGAGGTTGTTAATGTTTACAGTGCTACAGCAGGTCTATTTTTACACTCTTACTTCACTAACCTGGCATCTCTGTCACTGTCCCTGCAGGGCATCCATGGCTACTACGGCAACACCTTTCTCTGCTTATGTCAACTGTGAGTCACTTCCTTATCAAATACTGCATTTCACTATTCAAATAGTTTCTTTAATCTTATCAGTTGTTGCAGAACCCAAGAACACCTCAGCCCTGTAGCGGGTGATTAAAATGATCTAAACTGGGCAAGTGATACAGAAGTATCTGCTGTGGCATACCACCAGACTACAGAGCAGCTTCTTTCCTCAGGCTGTAAGAGTCCTCAACTCATCCTCTGTACTCCACCATGAAATGTTTTTTCTTCTTGTGTAGCATAAAGGCTTAACAACTTGCATTTCGTTGTGAATATGAATGACAATAAATTAACCTTGAATTTTTATATCACAATAATTCAATAACTTCATTTGAAATTAAAGATAAACATTTAAAATACAAAATAGAGCTATAATAGCAATATAATTAAATCACATACTTCTTGGGACACTATATTTTGACATACTGTGGACAGGAAACCAATGCATGACTTTTTCTTTTACTTTTAAAACATTTTACATGCAGGGGTACTCTGAAATCCTGAATACTGTGACTAGGGCTGGTGAGAAGCGTGCTATCTACGGCTTTCATGTGTTTTGTTGTTTTTAAAGAAAATCCACCTTGATGGCCGTGGCAAGGAGCTCAGGACATGCTCCAAAAAGTCTACCGTCATATGGTGAACCACATAAAGCTGTATCTATACCTGTGAGAAAAGTAGTAGTAGTTGTCCAGATTTCCAACACGGTATTTTCATTGTCATTTTATGTTGATATTCATTTGAATCCCAACATTAAATAAGAAATATTTGTAGATTTAGTCAGAGGATTTGAATGGAATTGTTTGTACAGAATCACATTTCTAAAAAAACGGTCAAAAGAATATTTATTTTTCGGCAGATTTTTCTAAGTTACTTTTTTTCCTGCCTGAAAACAAGTAACATTTTTTTTACCTTTCTCACAGACAAAAAAAAAGGAACTTAGAAAGATTGTCATGGCAAAAAAAAAAAATTCCACCTGTTTTTCAGAGAAAATAATTTAGATCAGACACCAGCAAAAAAAAAATGTTCTCGCTTGCCTTTCAGGGCTTCCGTAGAATACAATACTACTTCGTTTTTGTTTGTTTATACCTAATTATGTTTTAAACTGTACTAAAACACTTTTATTGCATTACAATACAGGTAGATTAGCAGCAGTGAGACCTCAAGAAAAATTGGTATTAAAGCTGTATTTTATGTATATTTAACCAATATCTGTCCATTACAAATAATATCAGCATGGTTAAGTAACATTATCATCAAGCCACAGCACAACACAATCACCAAAAATGTGATATCCCCCACCATTTGGAAATTAGTGTTAATTGAGCTGTTTGTTTTTGTGAAAGTCAAACTGACCGGCGGTACACCATTATTCATTTTCTTATCGCTGTGATTGTTATTTTTAGTAATATTACATCAGCAGATAACAACTTCGATAAGATATTGTTCGGAACAAAACAAACAACAATTGGTCATGCATAAATAAAGAACAGGCCCTGGAACATATTTAATTAGAAATACAGACAGCGTGTAACAATGCTGCCAGCTGTTTCCAATATCATCTCGGGCCAAATGGAGACAAAGGTCGTCTAGAGAGCAAATACCTTTCAATCAATGAATATGGTGTAATAAAAAAACAAACATTCACCCAATTACAATTTAATTCTCAGTAAAAACACAAGAGTAACATATCAATAAATAACTTTACTTATATGTTTCCCCAATTTTATTAAAAAAAAAGTATCCATTAAAGGGTCACATAGTAGACACCGGTGTCAGTATCGACCTGTTAAACAGCCGTCTCCTTTGTTTGTGGTGGGTGTAGTGTTCTGTCGAGCCCTCCAATGTTTCCTATCCTGCATCCTCATACTGTGTGGAAAAACATTAGGAAGTGAGATAAACATGCACGCGATGGCCAAGGACGTGATACATCCTGTACAAAGGATGATCAGTGGTGACAAAGGTGAACTTAGGTGACGTAAGGAGCATTAACCAAATATCATTTTGAATCTCAAGGTATAACTGCATGTGTTGTGATGAGACTTAGATTTACTCCATGATGGCAAACAGTCCCGTGATGTTCATTGTGATTATTTTGCCCATTGAAATCAATGCTGCTCTTCTGCTTGTCAGATTCTTGGACAGTACCTTGGGAAATACACTCAAGCAGTTTGTGTAACAAAGATAAACAATATTGACATAAACTTTGAAAAGTCACCGCCCACGGACACAACCTCACGATTCCTTCACAGTTCACGTCTTCCTTGGGAAGTGTGTTTCCCTGTACTGTTCTGGGCTGATAATGACAGGAGTTTGGATGGATTAGTCCCTAAATCACTGGAAGAGGAGAGAGACCACCTAGTCCTTTTTGAAGGTCGATAGACACTGATTTAAGATGTTTTGACTGTCATGCTGCAGATGTTCTCCCACAGTCCAAACACAGGAAGAGGTGCTCACGATGATGTGTGAAAGGGAGCAAATGCCTTCAATAGAGCAGAGAAGAACAGGTAAAAGCGACAGAATCAGAACTCAATTTTTCCTTTTAATATTCCTTTATCATCGGTTCGTGAACCACTTGCATGCTGAAAATCTGTGTCGATAAGGGACAAAGTAACGAGTTACAATGAGAGAGAATTAGCTGCATGATCATTAACATGAAACTCATCATAAAGTTCAGCTGTAATGACTGGAGGCATGCTAAAGAGTGTACTCCTAAAGTCTGGGAATATCTTATCTGTGGGGTGTTGTAACCAGCAGCAAGCAAAGCCTATGTTATAAACATCTTTCCTACCCTCCCCCATGACCTGATCCTCGACTGTCCTATGGGCTTAAATTAACAGGTTCAGCCCCCGTGAGAACCATGCCAAATGTCTGTGTGTACACAGCTCAACCTGAAGTTAGATATAAAAAGCGATAATGAGTCACAAAAAACACAAGTGCACAAAATTGTGTGCTTTGCATGATGTAAAACAGAAGCAAAATCCTTCTGTTTTTACATTATTCAGATTGATTTACTGATAATATGAAATGTCAAGGTGTGGTCGTTCAGCTCTCCTGAGGTAGTGCTCTCTATAGGACGGATGACGCCATCAGGGCTTTGTTTTCCAAGCATGTTAATGGAAAAAACAGACCTACCCTGTCAGAGGTTCACTCGAAGTCACATAGTTCATGGTTATTATGGGGGGAATATTATCTTCTTGTGTGTTTTGATATTTTCATCGTAAGGTATATGGTGTTAAAAGGCTATGATCAAATTAATATAAAGTGGTGAACCAGTTGATCAATTTCTCAAGTTTTAACATACATGCCTTTAATCCAAATATTCTATAAAAACATATTCCAAATTTACCAACAGGGGATACAACAGCACATGGTTTGGGAATATTATTTAAGCAACAAGATAATCATTTATAAATGACAGTACAAAGGCAAATACAACTGTTTGTGTGTATACAGAATAACGTTGCTGTCCGACCTACGTGTTTTGGCTTGACCTTTCATCAGGGTCACAAAAGCCTCAAGCCGAAACACATCAGTCACACTTTTTCACTTCTCCATGCACATTGGAAATGGGCGTGGTTGTGCTGGAAATCTCTTCTTTGCTTGTACATTAATCAGGGATTTTAAAAAGAGGGCAAAAGCTACTGTGCAGGGGTCAATTATTCCACACATGCAGCAACAGCAAGGCCGTGATATTTCTTCTTGCTTTGCTACTGAACACGTTCAACAACCAAATACCATCTGGTCGGAAGACCTGAGTGACCCAGGAAGGAAAATAGGTGCAGAGGAGTTCAGACACATTAGAAGATGTCAGCACATTCGGTGCCCTCAAACATAAATCATTAAGATAAACTCCTAATATGAGAGCCAATGAAGTGAGATAAGTGAAGTCAGTAGCAGCATAAATAGTGGATATAAATCCACAGTTGAGCAGAACAGGTTATCAGCTAATGGCATTGAGTAACTTCCAGTTATTGTTGAATAATACTTTTTTTTTTTTACATTTCCACATGCTGCAGCACAAACATACGGCAAACAGATGAAGAACCATGCCTAATCTGAGTAATCTTTTGCAGATTGTTTGGTTTGACAGTCTCTTTTCACACATCCTGTTGAACTTTAGTTATTGGGATGCACGCATTTTTTTAAAAACCTTCCTTTGCATCATTTAAAAGTAAAATTTCATGATGTTTTAGCGTCTATGACCTATGAACATATATTGTCTCACTGTAATCAGACATCTTAAATCAAACAAACCAATTTAAATGTCCAATAACTTGAGACTGTCATTCTTCTATGGTTAAACTATATGTGTATTGTATCACCTCTGTCATTGTTTCCTCAAACAATGGCAATTCAAAGGAGCAACATCCTATTGAAACTGAGTGCGCTACTGATTGCATTTTCCTGTTATGTTTAACATGATCTTGATGTTTATAGATAGCTGTTTCTAGGACTTTCGGGCTACTGTAGCATATGCAACGCAAACTACGGGGGGACAGCGTGAGACAATGGACATATTTCCTACAGCCTATTTATAAATATTAGGACAGTAGATGAAAAAGCCTCTTGATTCTGTTCTTCAGTAGCGCTGTTCTTTGAAGTTACAGTATATTTTGTCTATGTTTTTGTTTACAAGCTGCTTTATTTGCATTTTCAGAGCTACTGTGGTTGTAAGATAAACACCCTCTGGTCTAACACAGGGAAGTAGTAGGCTAATAATAGTTACTCCCAAAGGCATGTGACTTTCAAGGGCTGTATA
This sequence comes from Sebastes fasciatus, assembly GCF_043250625.1. NCBI lineage: Eukaryota > Metazoa > Chordata > Actinopteri > Perciformes > Sebastidae > Sebastes > Sebastes fasciatus. The sequence goes on from NC_133813.1 coordinate 14,528,150, forward strand.
AAGTGAATGTGTAAACGCTTCAAGGTGCCCCTAATTGGTCCTTTCATACTGCTCAGTGGTAAAACAAACTAGTGTTGGCAACTCTCAGGTGTGTTACTGTATGAATGTGGGACAGGGCAGTGAAAGTGTGCTCAGCAAATGTTTCTCCCAGATCAATAGAGGCCACATCAAACATTGTCTCTGTGTAGAGTTCACCTTCACTGCAACAGCAGTCTGTTGTATTTTTTCAGTTCAGTTCTTGCACTGCATGCAAAGAAAGGCCATGTTTTTGTTTTCATGTGATCACTAATAATAACGTCAAGTACATCATCTGACAGTAAGGGGTGATATTAAAGGATAAGTTCACATTTTTTCCAAGTCTGTCTTAATACAATACTCACCTTTGAAACAGCTCTGTAATCATTCTGAATCTGCAGCTCCTCTCAGATTTATGAAGTCTTATATAGCGACTGTTTAGCCCTCAACTTTACTGTTTTGGTTCACTCTCACCACTCTCTTGGCGTCATTTTCGTCCATAACAGGCAGCTGTTTTCACCAAAAAGGCTCTAAAAAACTGCAAACAGACACAGCTAGTGACTAACTGGTGAACACAGTGGAGCATTTAGCAGCTAAAGAGTCAAGTATTTCCCTCAGGAGTTGTTCAAAAATAGAGCTAAAAGAGGGTGAATATTGTCATTGTTGTAACTGCTGGGTGTGCAAATAAGCAACTGTTTGCAAGGTCGCCATATCAACTTAAAAAGTGATGATATGTTTTTAAGGTGAAGCTAATATGAGGCTTCAACAGTCTCCAAATCAAAAGGATATTTGCATAACTTTCAGTTCTCGTAGTATAAATCTCCACCTTTGTGTTTTCTAGTATTTTATTTCTGAACTGTGGCAGAGGGATATGAACACAAAGAGGGAGATTTTATAAAAATACTATTACTTTGGACGATACCAGCTTCATTTGTCTAACTGAATGTGAAGCTTCACATTAGCTTTTTTTTTACACAGAATGAGGAAAAAATGTGAACTTATTCGTTAATAACGCCCATTAGTGAATTGCTTTAGGGAGGGATCTCTTTAAAGCCAGTATGGACATGATAAATGATTACAGTAGCCATTGTTTTAAGACAGACTTGAAAAAAACAGGAACCTTTCCTTTAATGGTTATCGACTGTGGACAGATCCCAGTGTGTCAGGGTTGATGGCACCATGTCGGATATGTTGTTTCCTTTCACCTTTATGCATTCTCCAACAAATGCAGAAGTTCAAAAGTGTCCGGATGATTCAGTAATTCCGAGCCTGTTATAAGGATGTGACTGTGGTCACAGTCTCGTGGTTGACAATTTTGGTCCAGTGATGCGATAACTGCCTCTTCAAACTGAAAGCAACCAACCAAAACTAAGACCATGTGTTGATATGAGATAAAGTCACACCCTTATTCAAGCTGTCATTTAAGGACATGATGACAGCACTTCCTATTTTTAGATGGGTTGTCTTCACAATCTATAATTTTATATTATTAGACTGATTTAGTCTTAGCTAAGTGTACCTAATAAACTGAGTGTATAGTATTGTATGTGAGTTTATAGGTTTTTATGTCAATAGGTTCTTTGTTTTACATGTTTTATGTATTTTTTATGTATCCTATTCATGTCTGTGTGTGTTTTTTATGTTTTGCCTGGCTGCAAGAAAAAAATATCATTGAGGACAGTAAAGTTAAAGTAAAACATGAACAATGTCTAAGACACGAATAACCAACCCAGTCACTAGAAAAAATGTTGGCATTGCCATTTCAGAACACAAACAGAAAATTTGCATGAGTGCATGAATGTTTAATTTCCCCATTGCTTTGCATTAGATTCTACTTGCGTACAAGTAATACAACAATGTAAAAATACTCCATTCAAAATCCTGCATTCAAAATCTTGCTTACGTAAAAGTACAAGGGTATCAGCAAAGTGTACTTAAAGTATCAAAAGTAAAAGTACTCATTCTGCAGAAAAAAACGATTACGAGTGTCATTGTCTGAATGATACACTAAGTACATTTACTCAAGGTCTGTACCTAAGAACAATGTTGCGGTACTTGTTACTTGTTAATATTTCCATTTTTTTATGTTACCTTGTACTTCTACTTCACTACATTTCAGAGAGGTATAGATCATTATTAAATCAATATTTTATATACAGAAGATATGATGAGTTTATAAGATATGGTCCATTCTTACAGATTAACCAAAACCAAAAGTATATGAAGTAATTCAAATTAGTGCTTACATATTAATACATCAATAATAAGGACCCAATAATATCATAGTATAACACTGACTGTAGCCACTCTGCGTTTTGAGTACTTTTACTTCTGATACTTTAAGTATGTAGCCTACTTTTACTTAATTGAAATGTTTAATGCATGACTTTTACTTGTAATGAAGTATTTTTATACTGTGGCATTGCTACTTTTACTTCTTCCACCACTAATTCTGATGGTCTGACCCACCGGCTGTAATATGGTTCTATGGTGAAAACATTTTGATATAAAGCAGCACCAGGAAGTGTTGGGTTTGTATCAGTAGGGTCTTTACAGCAACGGATATCTGTATGTCTAAACCATACGACTGAGTACCACAGTGCATGACGCGTTGCTGTGTGGGCGTTGTGGTTATATAGGGGAAACAGGTGAAATTACGTCACAGCTATCTCTTATCTCTTAGACTTTTACGAACTGCCAGTATCTTCTCGCTTAAAAGTGATACATCCATCAAGAAAAAACAACAACACTGACATACAATGTATTATTTTTTAAAGTTTATTTTTGTTTTGATTTTAATTTTTGTATATAGTTTTTTTTTCACATTCTCACCAAAACCAGTCAGCATCCTGTTGCTTGCGGTCGTGCTCGCATTTCCTTGGCATCGGCCAAAACAGTGACGTGATATTACATTACAATCACATATCACCGTTACTATCTGTAATGTCCAATCTCCATGATACCAACTAGCTTGCCATTTGCAAATTATTTCATTAGCTAAAGTTATGAAGGAAAAACCGTCCCGCCTCCTTTATATAGAAATTAGTCCACAGGCTGTTAAAGGCACCTGAGAAAGTTGGGGAAGGTCTCCGTTTTTAAGTTACATTACAATCTGTTCACGCATAGGCAATGCAGAGCAATTAATACATGTAAATTGTTATATATAGTACCTTTAAAAGTCACCAGAACGCAGGAAAAAAATTTTTTTTATGGGGGAGGACCCCAAACCCCACGCTTTGGTTTTGAAATCCTCTCTATTTTTGAAGTCTCAAGGTTGGCAAGTATGCACCAGACCAGGGGTCGGCAACCTTTACCATTGAAAGAGACACTTTGGGCAACAAAAAAAAAAAAAATCTTTCTGGAGCCGCAAAACATTTGAGCATTGTGATGAAGGTAACACAGCTTATAGTCTAAGTATATAGTATATAAGTCTAATGCAGTGAGGGCCAAAGAGCAAATGTACTACGGAGTATTAGGGCCACATTGCGGAAAAAAAATCGGAGAAATCCAGAGTAAAGTCATAGGTTTACGAGAAAAAAAGTCGTAACATTATGAGAATAAAGTCATAACTTTACAAGAAAAAAAGTCGTAATATTACGAGAATAAAGTCATAACTTTACGAGAAAAAAAGTCGTAACATTACGAGAATAAAGTCATAACTTTACGAGAAAAAAACAAAATAACACGTAAAATTACTACTTTATAATATTATGACTTTATTCTCATAATATTATGACTTTTTTCTCGTAATATTAAGACTTTATTCTCGAAATCTCAGATTTATTTTATTTTCCTCAATGTGGCCCTAATACTCCGTTGGATCGTCGTACCATAGACCTACAACAATGATAAATGAAAATGAAAATGTAAACAAAAAACAGTTATTTATTTCCATTTTTAAAAATCCACAGGGAGCCACTGGTGAGGGGCTAAAGGGCCTGCATGTGGCTCCGGAGCCGCAGGTTGCTGACCCTTGGACCAGACCCAACTGTGCCACCCGTCCCCCAGTCTCCCCAATACTTCTTCATACTGTCAACTAACTGTTGATAGAATTTTTTAATTTTTAATTTTTTTTAAATAATTACACCACAATTACATCTTTATGACTTCATGTAAGTCCTGTCAGTTACAATATAGGGCTTCTGCAGTAGTATTTTAGTAATATAACAGTGTTTGAGCTTTTGCATGAATCAACTGGTTGTCCTTGAAGCTGTGAGGCGTTCAGGGCGCATACGCACGCTCAGCTCCTCCAATGACCAATCAGCGCTCTCCTCTTGCAGAGGGAGTGGGATACTTTACAGCCCGCTACAAATACTCCTTGGCTACATTTTTATGTCATTGAATGCGCCTTTAGGACGCCACTTCAAGGCTGTTTTCGGGGTGACCTCGTGGTTGTCAAAGTGAACCGCTTCATTATTAACCACCAAAGTAAACAAGACTTCTTCTCTGCAGTCAGGAGAACTTTCTCTGAGTTGTGTAGGAAACTTAGTGGTCTAACGTATAACGGGATATTAAGGTCTCCTCCTTCTGCAGCACCTGCAAACATGACACGGAGATCCTGTGCAATCTATGCGGTCGGGATCCTCTGCGCCTCCCTGCTGGTCGTCGGCATTGGTTTATTTGTGGGTCAAGTTTTCCGCAATTTCATGCACAACCGCCTCAAAAAGGTAAAAACACACTTTCATCCTCACAACTTTATAAAAACACACGTGATTGTTTCATGATGTCATGCATTTTTTTTGCATTGAATGCACTGCTGCTGTGTGCACAAGAAGAGTGTTGATGAGAATGATGGGATTAAATACAGTAGAGGAGACTGGGGACGGTTGCAACACATTTCTCTGCAGTTACTCAGAGACTATTTGGACTAGACCAGGGTCTCTGCAACCTGCGGCTCTTCAGCCCCTCTCCAGTGGCTCCCTGTTGATTTAAATCAACAGGGAATGAATGAAAAATGATTAACTGTTTTTTTGTTTACATTTTCATTATTATTCATCATTGTTGTAGGTCTATGGTACGACGGTACAACGTAGTATTAGGGCCACATTGAGGAACTAAAATAAATCTGAGATTTCGAGAATAAAGTCATAATATAACGAGAATAAAGTCAAAGGTTTACGAGAAAAAAGTCGTAATATTATGAGAATAAAGATATAATATTATAAAGTAGTAATTTTACGTGTTTTTTTCTCGTAAAGTTATGACTTTATTCTCGTAATACTACGACTTTTTTTCTCGTAAAGTTATGACTTTATTCTCGTTAATTTACGTCTTTTATCTTGTAAAGTTATGACTTTATTCTCGTAAAGTTATGACTTTATTCTCGTAATATTACAACTTTTTTTCTCGTAAAGTTAGGATTATATTCTCGTAATATTCTGACTTTTTTTCTCATAAAAAATTCACTTTATTCTCATAATATTACATTACAGCTTTTTTTCTTGTTAAGTTATGACTTTATTCTCATAACATTATGAATTTTTTCTCGTAAAGTTATGACTTTATTCGCGTTATATTACGCCTTTTTTTCTCGTTAAGTTATGACTTTATTCTCTTAATATTACAACTTTATTTCTCGTAAAGTTATGACTATTCTCGTAATATTACGACTTTTTTCTCGTTAAGTTATGACTTTATTCTCTTAATATTACAACTTTTTTTCTCGTTAAGTTATGACTTTATTCTCTTAATATTACAACTTTTTTTCTCGTAAAGTTATGACTTTATTCCCGTAATATTCCGACATTTTTCTCGTAAAGTTATGACTTTATTCGCGTTATATTACGACTTTTTTTCTCGTAAAGTTATGACTTTATTCTTGTAATATTACGACTTTTTTCTCTCGTGAAGTTAAATATATAAAAATCAAATAAATATAAAGTTTAATATCATATATCATGAGATGTTATGGTTGCTCTTATTATTGGAGTTATGTGTCTGTTGTTGTGACTTGCATTGTGAAATTGGACAGTGATGGGCTGTGTGTTGCCTCCCAGAAGGAGTGGCTCTAATGAGAAGCTCAAACTCCTTGAGGTGAAGGAGGATCTGTTATTATAGGTTCAGTGGCCTGCACTGTGCAATCAGCATTTTCTCTTCCCCACAGTTAGATTAGCTTTAGTCAAAGTTCCTTCTCCATTAGCAAACACACCATGTTGAAAGACTTTTCCCAGCAGATGTCCCATATATAATGTGTGTTTCTGCCTTCAATATTATGACAGGAGTTGGTTCAAAAGGAAATTCCACAGCTAAGAATAAGTAAGGGCTGGGTCGGTATTGCTTGTTCTTGGTATTGGTTGGTATTTTCAACACGTCACTAGAAAGCTGAGTGCTGAGCTGAAAGCAAATCAGCACAGTTAGAATTCAATCAAGCTGGTCACGCATTACACACTGGAGTGGCGTGATTCACAAAGCCTCTCTCAGAGAGGTTAACATCAATGTAGCCTATTAATACGGTAATTAGAAATGAGAAGGACAGCATGAGCTGAACTCTGAAGAGTGTACTGCAAAAATAAATGTGAGATGTTAAGAACTTGTTGCTGTTAATAACTTTAAAGTATCTGCTAGGAGTAAAAAGCTTAGTCTATAACATGTCAGAAAGCAGTGGAAAAGGCCTACTAGAGCTTCTTTGAGCCCAAGGTGACGTCTGTAAATGTCTTGTTTTGTCTGACCGACAGTTCAAAACCCCGAGATATTCAGTTAACAGAACACATTGAAGAAGCTGGTACCAGCACATTCTTGTCATTTTGCTTGAAAAGTGACTCAAACAATGAATCAATAATTAAAATAATTTTCTGTTGATCATTTGATTAATCAATCGTTTTAGCTCCAATTGAAAAAGTAATTTGTTTAAGGTGTTTGTTTTAAGACTTTGCCACTACACTCTCACTCTCTGAATAAGGTAAATAGATTTTTCTTTTTCTTTTTTACCATCAATTAATCTGCAGATGTATTTTCTCTATGAATAATTTGGTATGAAAAATAGTCAGAAATTCCCATCACAATTTCCCTAATTCCATTTTAACCTCTACGAAATGCTTGTTTTACACAACCAACAGTCCATAACCCAACTTTGCTATACATTTACTATCATGGAAGATGGAAGATCAGAAAATATTAACATTTAAGAAGCTGAAGCCAGTGAATTGTAGGCATCTTTTGCTTAAAAAAGTACTTAATCAAATATAATCGATTATCAAAATTGTTTGGTTTTGGTGTCCCTCGGGGTACTTACGCTTTTTGTCGTCAAAGTTATGAATAGGTTTTCTTCATCTGCTTGTTTTTACATATGTCCGTTGAGTTCAAGCCTGGGGAACAGCAGTGACTGATGATGAGAGGTGTTTCGTACTTATATAGATTGTTTACAGATGCTGAGGATAACGGAAAAGAAGAGTGTGAAAACATTGAAGTGAAGTTTTCTCTAGCTGTGGTTACACTTGCCCTTTCAATGCGACTTTTTGTCATCCAATCATGCGAGGATGCAATGACTGTGAAAATCTAGTCGCAGTGAAAAGACAAGTGTAACCACAGCCTCAGTTGTGCTCTTCAACTTTGCAGATGCATCACGTTGTTTGATCTGCAGGAGGAAGGGTGGTGGTCCATCACTGACATACTTTAAAGCTGATTGGAAATGGATATTTAAACTAAAGTAAACATCAATATTTTGATCTTCAATCCCAAAGCTGCAGAAGTCAATGAACCACAATTACACTCTTATTATCCGACATGCAATACAAACATCTGTTTTAGTTCTGTTTGATTGAATCAGTGAAAACATTTGCTCAGCACCAGTAAACACGCTTCAGACCTTTCAGCTCATTTTCGTTGTTGTACATTTACAGCAATGTGCTCCATACCTTTAATTATTGTATGGTTAAGTTCAAATTTCCTGGATTTCCAAAATGTCAGACTGTTAGTGATGTTCAAAGCATTCCCAGAAGGTTCACTTTACTTTGATAACAGTGTAGACATGAAAATACTGTTGGCCCACATTCAGTATTATCATATGGCACACCTTCATCCTTATTTTCATATCAAACCTGTTTATCCATAACAGGTATCAGATGGCTTTGATCAGAGAGGCTTAGTATTGACTTTAGAGGTCATTGGACATATTCACGAGGCTGTCTATTGCTGGTTCTAATGCTGATAATTGTAACATTTAAAGAAAAGTACATTTTCTTTTACTTATAGCAGACTATAGAGGTTTCGAAGGCAAATGACTGCAGGAAGTGGAGATAAAAGAAAAGATCCCAAATACTCAACAACAGGGAGTTAATCATCGGCTACAGTACATATAAGATTGTGCAGGGAGGATGTTTATTTTTAACATTGTTTTATGTTTATTTTGATCACAGATGTGTTCACATTTTGAAGTCAATGGATGAATTAATGCACAATTTCAACACGTTTACGCGTCAAATAATTGCTGGAGTACTGTTGAAGCCAACGTAGGGCTGTCGCAATAACCGCGTTATTGACAAGCCAACCGCAGGGAATGGCAAGCAATCGGCACAACCGCTATGTTCATGCTTTTTTCTTTTTTGAATCCTTTGCAATGGGAGCGCCGCGCTTTTACATTTTGCTACAGACGGCAGAAGCGGGGCGAGATGCTGAGCGTTTATTCTGCACTGAGTGCCGCGCGTCTGGCGTTATGTCTGGTCGCCGAGTTAATTGAAAAATTTTCAACTTTGGGTAAAACTCCGCAATGACCAATCGTCACATCCTACATGTAGGCTACATTGCTGAACAACAACAACAATGGAGGAGAAATGAATACACATAGACCAGCGGGTCCGTCTTCTCTACGTGCTTCAGCCTTCCCTTCATCCAGTGCAAGTACTCTACCTTGTGTATTTAGTTTTAAAACTGTCATCTGCCATTTAATAAACAACAATATACCTAATAATAACCTAACATTAAAGCTTATAGCCATAGCCAACCTGTTACCTGTTGCTTATCTCCTTTGTGCCTTATGGCACTTAAGGCCTGTTTTGTTGAAGCCAATAAAACAGAATAAACAGACAAACTGGACTGACCACTTGTTGGAGTAATTGACTGTTTAGTCATGTTTACTAACCATATATACATGTTCAATATTTACTCTTAAAATACAGGCTAGGCTACTGTCTTTAGCCTTAAGACTCTACAAGCGTTTAGGCTGAGCTAATAGCTCTTTATGTAGTGGGTTTATGAAGATACTTTTATGGACCCATCAGGAAAGCCTGAGTGCAATCTGCTGTCTCCCCACAAAACATAAGTGTTCGGGGGAGTAACCATAAAATTACTGAGGTCAAGAGACTTGTGGGAGGGTGGAGTAATGCCGGGTTGTGGAGTCAGTCTGTTTTTGTTTTTTTCCCTGAACTTGAATTGAGAAAGCGTTACAAGTGTAAATTCTGTACACATGCCTCAAAATTAGGAGTAAATTTGAGAAAATATGACTGAGGGCACGACTGTGTCCTGATTTACGTTGTTCAAAATTAGTGTTACAGTTTGTCCAGAGTAAGTTTTGAGTTTGTGTAGAAGGGTCTATTTACCAAGTAATTATACATGTTGGCTTTAGGTCCAGACTGACAACAGTTGACATTAAAAAGCCGCAGTAAACCAAACACAAAGTGAGCTGTGCAGTTACTGATCATTGCTGCAGTGGCCACATTGATGACCCTGGAATGATTTTCACAGACAAGCAAAATGAAACCAGGCATTGAAAGTTTTGAATTATTTGCAAACTAGACAGTGTTTAACCTTTAAAGACGAATGCTGCTCCTTATGTTTGCAAAATGTTTTGATTTTAAACATGCAGAAACAGGATACATTACCCAAGCATTGCCTTCCTCTAAAGAGTATTAATTAGATGAACGGGCAGACCTGTATGTAGGTAAAAAAAATCATACTCAGTAAAATAAATGTGTGGGTGTGACCAGCGTCAGCGTTAGGGACGGGCCTTGGGGGTCCAGGCCCCTGGGGGTCCAGGCCCCTGGGCACCTGTCTGTGTGCGCATTTTGACCCTGGCACTAGCAAGACGCAGGGGGCGTGCCTGAGGAGTTATCTGTAGCCTCCAGTACCTCCTCATTTCAAAATAGAAACCAAAATAAGGTGGCAGCTGGCTGGAGAAGATCACTAGATAACAACCTACTTGCTCTTGGCTATATCGTATGTTATTTCCAGTAAATGTCAAAAATAAAACGTGTGTTTTCTGATAAAAAAAAAAAAAAGTACGAACGTAGGAAGATAACAAGTACTACTAAGTACTACCAGTCTTATCTGGAGCTCACAGCTGATATGTACGTGGTTTGTTTACATGACGGAACAGAAGTGCAGAATTAACGGATTCACTGTGGACAGAGAGCGTCCGATGCTACGCGATGAGGCGCAATCGTCGGACGCTCGCATCCAGTTAGGACACGGTGTTAGTTTATTACCTGTTTTTGTGGACATAACAGCATGTGTATGCGTCCGTGCGAGCCTGTGCGCATAAGTGAAAGTATGTTTACACCTCTCTGTCAGTTAATTTCTTTCATGAAACATGATAATGTTAAATATACACTTAATAAAGGCTATATGAGGTGAAAAAATGCCACCCCTCTCCCCCTCTGTCAAAGCTGGTTGCCCGTCCGCCCCTAATACTCTGCCGCCGACCCTGGGTGTGACACACATGCATATTGCTCACGTGCAGACACACATAGTTGGGGCAGCTGTGGCTCAGAGGGTAGAGCAGGTTGTCCACCAATCGGAAGGTCGGTGGTTCGATCCCCAGCTGCTCCGGGTCACATGTCGATGTGTCCTTGAGCAAGACACTTAACCCCAAATTGCTCCCGGAGGCATAGCCATCGGTGTGTGAATGAGTATTTAGATTAAATCCTGATGGGCAAAGTTGGCACCTTAGTATCCTCTGCCCTCAGTGTATGAATGTGTGTGTGAATGGGTGAATACTGACATGTAGTGTAAAGTGCTTTGAGTGGTCGGAAGACTAGAAAAGCGCTATATAAGTCCATTTACCATAGTTATCTTCTAGCCTGGCAGTATGATTTATTTCAGCTGTATCAAGGTAGCCCTTGCCCCAGTTGCACCATCCTTCCATGGATACCCTCCCAGCAGTAGACTCTCTTTTGTGTGCTAAGCCTCCCTCACACTGCTAGGTTTATTGGGAAACTGGCTGGGTTGACAGCTTCTCAGCTTCCTTGTGAGTCAAGCGAGGTCAGCATGCAACGCCCTGCTGATGAGGTGATGGTGAAAAATTGGAATTTGGTAATATTTACATAGACTAGACATGGGGGCCTCTTGCAAACAGTCTGGTGGGTTTCTTTCAGAATTTTAGCTTTGTTTTTTATTCCTAATTTACAAATATTAAGCCAGGAAAGCCACCTCTAGAAAGGGAACTGCTCCACACAACATACATACATACAGGTGATTTGGAGCTTTACCTGTAATAGAAATACAAATGTAGTTTATCTTGACAGTGCCACTAGAGGAAATGCCATAGGGTCATTATATCAAAAGGTTTTTATCCCCCCTGGAAGCATGAATATTCACACCAAATGTCTGTGACATGTGGCATTCTTGTGACTTGTGGTCACACTAAGCATTGGTCAAGGGGACATTTTGACATGACTGCAAAACAAAGGTCATCAAAATAATTTGTAATCATGGTCTGTAGACAGTCTTACCAAAGTGTGTGAAGGTCATGGCCAGCAGTTGTTAAGATATCTGGCTCTGGACCATGGCCCCAGTAAATAACAAGACTAAGAGTCTACAGCCATGCTAGCTGCTAGTGTTGTCAGAAATATCGAAGTATCGATACTGAATATTTGAAACTGTTTCAATACTCATTTTCCCCAGTATCGATACACGGGTACAAGTGGCGGTTTCTGTAGTAAAAATAAAAAATTTGATGTCCTCAATGTTGTCAAGTTTTCTCCGTGGTATTGAAAATGGTATTGAATATCGATATTTTTCAAGGTACTGTAACAAAGTCAGATATTCCAGTATTGTGACAACACTACTAGCTGCTCTGTGAGGCTATACTTAGACACAGCAGTGCTTTGAGCCTCCTTTTGATTGTGTAAGGCTACATCCCACATTAATACTATTAATTTTAAAACGGCATTTTGAAATTAAAACGATCTCCGTCCAGACGAGCGTTTTAGTGCCGTTTCAGAAATAATCGCCGTCGACACTACCAAGCCTGAAAATGTATACACATGACCATTCATGTACACTGGGCATGCGCATGCTGGTGTAAACAGGAAGTAGCGCTGGCCACAGGAATTGATGTAAAGAACTTGAATAATAGCTCGCCTCCTGCGCATGTAGGCAGTAGCAGCTTTGTAAAATGCTGAATTTAACTGCACAACAGCTGCTAGCATAGACATCAGGGTCAGCAACGCTTGTAACCCATTATCCATGTTAACATTATCCACTGGTGGTCGAGGATGATGTTGTTCGTTTTCTTCTGGAAAAGGTTCACATGATGGGGTGTGACGAATCGGCGAAGGAAACGTCATGACTGATCAGATCCAATCAAGAAGCGAATGTGGTTGTCTGCGTCATTGTTTTCAAAGGTCTCCGTTTCTGTCCGTCCAGACCATGGATGCATTAAGAGAACAGGATACAGCGTTGGAGGCGGGGCCCCGTTCATTCCTATGAAAGTTGCTCAGTGGCGCATGATGGCTCGACTTCCGACTGGAAAAGTACCCGGATCTTCCGACGATCTTCTGCATCCATTGGGCCCATGGAGCAGGCGCAGTAGCGTCCGCGCAGTCACATGGCTCGGCCACGGGGTCACAACGTCACGTTGTCGTCACGGCTTGCTAACTCCGCCTCCCAGCCCTCGCTCCAGTCCTCGGTCTGGGTCTCATTCACGTGAACGGAGGAAGGGAAATAACTCTGGATTCAGCTATAAGTGCATTTTACAACTTTTAGGACCTAATAATATAAATAAGGGCTATTCAGGTGTTCGTACTGGGAAGTTGATTCACCTAAAAAAAACAATGATCCGCTGAGTTACAGACGTCTCTTTCCCAATGTAAGTCTATGGGGAAAAGTCTTTTTGGGCCCAATGGCATCACGTGACGGACAAGGAAGTTGCAGTACAACCGTTGGGCCACTACGAAAATTGGGATCAGCTACCGGCGCTCTTCCTGGGGGCTTGGTCCAGACTAAAACTAAAACGGGGTCAGCGTCATCTCCATTTTAGGGGCTTGAAAACGCCAGAGTACTGTGGGCGCTAGACATAAACGTAGCAAAAGTGTTTTAAAACAAAAACATATGTATTGTGGATGTAGCCTTAGTGTTAGATCAGCCACTTGCTTTTCCCAGTTGGTGGCCACTGGGAGATCTGGTCACTGTAAAACTGAATCGACCTTCCCTGTAATGTGACTTTGCTGGGTGCAGTAAACAGCAGGGCTGGACTACAGCTCAGCTGATACAGCTTTGTTAGGTGTACTGAGACAAACCCATTTAGAGTATGCAAACCGTGTCCACCACGGCTGGAGGATTTAAAGAATAGCTTCTCGCTGTGCCCAGTGTTATTCACGTCTATGTATTTGCCTGTCTCATCATCAAAGCACTAGCAGTGTGTGTATTTGTGTATTCACCTGCCACATGTGTTTTCCAAAAGGGAGTGGTGTTAGAGTAGCGGTGTAAGTACTGAGATAAGAAGGTTTCTCTGTTCCTGTTTTCCACGCGGTATTTCATGTAGCATGCTGGGAGGGTTTTCATATTGATTGTTCGAAGCATGAAAGGATGACATAGAAAGACCACGCTCTCCCGTCCTCAATCTAAGGTGACAGCTTTATTGTCCTTGGCTACTCAGTTAAACTTTTGTTTCTGAACAAGTAGAAGGGACCCCAAAGGAGGAGGGGGGTTGTGCTCCCCTGAAATAATGGGACTCGTTGGTGTTATTTCATACTGAAGTATTGCTTTTAACTTTAACACAAAGCTGACACAATTAGGCCAAAGTGAGATTTCCTCTTGATGTGTTGTCAAAAGAAATACTAATCCTCTCGCTCCCTTCTTTCTTCCCTCATTCCCTGTGTTTTCCATTCCCTCAAAAGATTCCTACAGTGAAATAGGTTATCCTTGTCCAGAGGCAATGGTATCTGCTGTGAGAAAGTTGCTATCATACTGTGTAATGAAACAGGATAGTAAAGGTTTTTCATGTCCTGCACTTCCAAGGCCACATAAGGCTCAGTTCGAGGAATGCAGCTCAGATCATTAAGGTCGCAGTCCTGCACAACAAGCGGGCATCCAGCTCTCTGCATCACATGATATGTCAGCGGCTCTCCCCGAGTGCCCGTCGTCATTGGCAACCGCTTACAATGGAGCTGCGGAAGGGGTCTCCCCTAATACCATTCATGTGTGTTGTCTGACGCTCAGACAGCAGCTCCCCTCCTCCACGACCACCCGAGGATGTTTTTGTTCTCTGGGTTGTTTTTACTACGGAGAGATTGAACAGAAATTCAAAACATGTGGTCTCTATTCCAAAACCTTTTGCACTTTTTGCAACAAGTGCATCATCAGTTGGAAAGCCACACGAAAAGATCAAACACTTCTGCTTACAAAAAAACTTTATATCAAGCAGGAGCATGTTTTATTTTAGTCTATTATATGTGTAGTCAGTGTTTTGTATCATTTGAAACAGAAAATTTGTTTTTTCACAACCGTATTTATGTGTCTGAATGAATTATGTTTATATCTAAACTGAGATATATGTACTTTATGTCTCAACAGGAGATTGTTTTGGTCGAGGGCAGCCGTGTGTTTGGGTCATGGAAAAGCCCTCCCCCTCCCGTCTACATGGAGTATTTTTTCTTCAATGTGACCAATCTGGACGCATTCCTTCAAGGGGCCAAGCCAGAGGTCATGCAGGTTGGACCCTACACATACAGGTGAGATGCAAAAGCACATCAATGCAGGCTGCCACAAAGAAAGTCACATGTGTCGCACATAAATCTTCTTCATATTCTGATATATTGTCAAATATGTTATGTTGTTGTATGTGTAGGAGGTGATCTCTGCTTGCACACTTGCACATTTCCACCACCAGATACTACTGCACTTCATTTGTATTTACTCTGTGTTTACTCTGTCCAAATATGTGTTCTGATATAGTGCCCTCCTACTTCAGTGGCCAAATTTCAAGTGTGATACAGAGACCGCAACCAGACTGTGTTGCTGTTTATATTTATCAAGTTTATTGGCTTTTTGGGTTCATGTTTTCTCCTGTCTACAAATTGGGACGGCATCAGCCAAACCACACACCACAAAATGAGGTTTTGGAGAGTAGAAAATAGTTTTGAAACCATTTTTTACTAGGCTTCTTCTTGCAATGCTGTTGAAATGTGACCGTTATTTGCTCGGCACCTATGTAAACTGAAAAAGGGACATCAGCTTCTGCTTTTCTGCTTCCTCTCTTGTGGTTTATTACTGTAGGTGACTTTTAGGGGGCGTTCACACCAGCCTTGTTTAGTCCGGTTGAACCGAACCCTGGAGCGTTTACCCCCTCGGTGCGGTTCGTTTGGGTCGGTGTGAACGCAACCACTCCCTTGTCCGCCTCGAAGGGGTGGTCTCGGTCCGCTGTTAAGTGAACTGGAGCGGTTCATTTCTGGTGTGAACACAATTCGAAACCAAACACAGGAAGTGTACCATTTTATCTGTCATTTCATTAGTTAAAAGAACTTTTTTTTTCCTTTTTCTATTTTTGGTTACTCGTGGTTATTAGCGCATTTGCTAGCAAAATGTCAAGTGGCAGGGGACAAACCTGGACTCGCGACGAAGTGGGACGCCTCCTTAACATATGGGCTGAAGATGATGACAGCGTCTTCCTCGAAATGCCTGCATTAATAAATGATTTGTCTCTTTACCTGCCAACTGGCTGACCAATAATCGAATGACATTTCCACCACGTGAGTTTTGTTTACAATTTCTGGACCGTTTGAGTTATTGTCTTTGTGAACGCAAACCAAACCAGTTGGAAAATTAAATTTATCAACTGTTTGTAAAATGACCCTGAAGATCAGACAGCGATATATATGCAGCATGTTGTTACATTTCCGGTCCAGTCCGTCATGCGAGTCCTGATAAGAAACTTTGTGTAGATTTTGAAACACTTCTAATGCACCCTCTGAAACCCTTAAATAAATATCAAGGTTCACTGCTGAATCATCAAAAAAACGGCCACAGTGCACATCGAGAAAATCTCTCCCTACTTCCTAAATTATATTTAACTGTTCATTTGACCTAATCTCAAACAGATGTTGTGTTGAAAGGAAGAAGTTCTGTGATGAAATTGATATGCAGTGTTAACCCTAAATGTATGCGCAATGCTTTTTTGACTTCTTAACTGGTCTGAGATGCTCATTTGTGATAGGAACAATACTAGAAAGCTTAATGAAAATATTTAAAAAAACAAAAACTATAATCTTATTTTTTTTTTTGTTGTGTACCAGGGAGTACAGGAATAAGGACAATGTGACCATGGGGGAAAATGACACGACGGTGTCCGCATACAACACCAAAAGCTTTGTGTTCATGAGAGAGAAGTCTGTGGGTGACCCAGCTATGGATAGCATCACCACTGTCAACATCCCTGCTTGGGTGAGTCATGAACTAAAGGTCTTAGACAAGTAGAGTAAAGTGGAAATCCAAGTAGGGGAAAGTTGAGTGTGTGTAAGTTTCTTCTGCACTTTATTGTTCTCTGAATCCAACCTCAATGCCCACCACCACCCTCTACCTCATCCTGCTTTCAATCCATCTCTTCTCCACTCTGCCCCACTCCCACTTCCCGTCTCTAGGCCGTAATGGAAAAGGTGAAGGGGACTTTCTTTAAGGCCCCCATGGTGGCACTTTGGATGAGTAATCTCGGGAGCGGTCTCTTCACTACTCGAACTGTGGATGAATTGCTGTGGGGCTACGAAGATCCCTTGCTGGTCCGCGTCAAGCAAGGGAGTCCTGAAGTGGAGACGGTCTTTGGCCTCATGCACAAGGCACGCACAGCTCTAAGGAAGATCTATTGATATGTTTTTGATTCATTTAGAAATCCAGCCACTCTGTAAATCAGTGCAGCAGGTTTTCTCTATAATAAGAAATATGAGGGTTTTTTTGAAAACATTTTAATGACTTAAATCTTTGGATCTATTTAGAAAAATGGAAGTAACAACGGGGAATTTGTCTACCACACTGGGAAGCAGAACTACATGGATTATGGCCGTGTCGCAACATGGAAAGGCGAAAGGTAGCGCTGCTGCAGTCTCACACAAACACACACTCCCTCCCTGTCTTCAGCCACTGTAATGAAACTTCACTGGGTAACCTTTGGATTTAAAAAGTTTCGGAAATCTACTGCTTTTTGCCAGTAATAAGGGAGCACTGGCTGGTTTTGTCTGTCTGTCTGTTTGCCTGGGCTGTTGCCCACATTACAAATCACAGCACAGGACATCCTGATACTCTGAACGCCTTAAGGGCTTTTTAGTGACCGTTTCTTATCCCATTTTATTGCCCCACTATGCAGTCTCTAATTATGCTTCTTACTCCTGGGAAACCACTCTTTTCAACTGTGATTTTCAGATAAAAACATGTTTGTTTATCAAAACATTTTTTTATAATTAAAGGCTTTCAAGATGGAAGTGATAATGGTGTTGATATTGAAAGAAGGGGTTGTTGAAAACAACATATCCAGCCAAAAATTTAAAAAAAAAATGGTCTTTTCTCTTTTTTTGTTCAGAGCTATTGTAAAGGCATGCTGCCAAAGTCCGTAAAACACTTTTTGGTCACTTTGCAGGCAGCATCAATTTCTACATTGAATCAGTGCCTAAAGAGATACATTCTGTATGAATATTATACTTTTTTTAATTGCATAAATGTTAAAAATATATGAAATGCTCATGTTTGTGACAAAATGTTGTTTTGCAGCAAGCTGACATTCTGGAAGACTGACCAAAGCAACAGCATCAATGGATCTGATGGAAGTGCTTTCCATCCCCTGCTGAACAAGGACGAACGCATTTACATCTTCACTCCAGACCTCTGCAGGTACAGTTCAGCATCAACCTGCCTTCCTGCATCCCTCTGCTCCCATGTGGCATCATTTTAAAATATGTAAATCACCACGCTGAGTCATTGTTATTATTTATTATTCTTACAAGTGAGTGTAGTGTTACAGAAATATCTTAGTAGTAATATTAATCTGTTTTGGCTTGGCTCTATGGATGCCAGTCTGACGATAGATCGCTTAGTCCACCACTTTGGTCCAGACTGAAATAACAACTATAGGATGAATTCCCATGGAATTTACTACAGATACCCATTGTGCACAGAGGATGAATCCTAATGATGTTGGTGAAGCTGAGACTTTTCCTCTAGCGTTACCAGCAGGTCAAAATTTGAATTTTTGCAGTACTTTGCATTATGACTAAATACCTGTAAAACTAGTGACATTCCTATCAGCCTTGGTTGTTCACATAAAAACGTAACAGAAGTAGCTTTGTTAAGAATGAAAAAAGAGCTAGAGAGAGAAGTTCAAACCTCCTTTCTCGCCTTCGCACAAATGGCCAATCATGGCGTGAAGTGGTTGTAAAGGTTACACAAATGATCGGACACAGGCCCCCCCCCACTAATCTGATGTTGTAAAAGTGTGGAGGAAGGTTGTTTCCGAAGCTATTTGACCAGCAATAAAGCAGCTGTCGATAAGCATAGTGGCAGCTTAAGTACAGCCTCTGCTAGCATGGACTCTTATCTTGTTGTCAGTTAGATATGAGGGAGCCATTCATCTGACTCAAGAACAAAGATAAACTTATATTAGTTCTTTCATATCAGGTTTTGCATCCTCCCATTTGCTCCCAGTGGACCATTGTGTCCCATATATGATACTTTACCTGCGGACGTAGTGGTTATAATGAAGCAATGTCTAATTCTGGGACATGACATGGCCTGAAAATGTTGGACTCAACTCGCCACACAGCAGGACACAGGCTTTCATATCTGGTGTGGAAATAAAGTTCACAGGCCTTGGATCCCATGGATCGTTATAATAACATCCTGATCACTTACAAACAGCGTCACAGGTGCCGTCTGTTTTCCCACCAAGGCTTTAGTGCCTATACTGTGTGTGTTTTTTTGGAAAGACTAACATGGAAGTTTCCAGGAAGCGTTTTATGGAAAGGCTTGCATGAAGACAAATGTTGGTCTGGAGCGTAATGGTTGATGGAAGCTGGGTGAGCGAGGAACGGGAAGGACAATCGTGGGAGTGAGAATGAAAAATCCTAAAAGGATTTTATGGTTGTTGACGAGTATTGAATTAGTGCTATTCTCAGCATTGGGAAAGAACATTTGTTTCTGTTCTTGACCAGCTGGAACAACATGCTTTTCCATGTGAAATGGGCTGCATCTGGCCAATTTTTCATCTTACACTCAGATTTCTGGAGAATCAGGATGCTATTGAAAGCTTGAAGAATGTCAAAGAGAACAGCCTGCCTCTCACACAGTGACTACCCGATGAGTAGTTCCTTGGGGTTTTTAATTTCGCAAATGCTACTCCTTAATGCTGACTTCACCCTTCTTCTGCCCTTTCTGATGACGAGAGCTTCTAATTTAGAAAATAACCTTGACCTAAAAGAAACACACATTGCTTTAGACATTCTCCCCTTTATGTTGAGCGTGGAAAGAATCTGTTGAGTGGCATGGTTGGACCTTTGACTGTAATTGGATGTGTGTCAAAAACCCCTCTCCCAAATGTTTACACTTTCACCTACTTAGTCGTTGCCTGGTGGCTTCATCACGGCTGTCTGTGCTATTGTGACTAAAGGGAAGGCTCCCTCCCTGTTTCCTGTACCTTGTTACCATAATTTGAAGAGGAAATGTTCCATTAAGTTATATGTGTTAACCTTTCACATAGTTTGGCTCAAGTGTTTTCAGCCTTAAGCCCCAGTAAGAGTAGCTCAACACCACTTTGTCTTAAAACATGTGTTGAGCTAATCGACATCTGGGACTGATCTTAAGGATAAAAAAAGCGCTAGAATTCCCATCTGTGACCTGACAGGGTAGTAGTGACCCTTTGGTCCAGCAACTGACAGCGTAGCTAAAAAAAACTCCGTATTTTGACAAATTGCAAGCAGGTGTTATTGTTCAAATACCAACTTGCCTTTTGGCATACGTTAATCTTTCCTCTAAGCTATGATCCTTCATTTAAAATACTTGATTTGACTTAAAAAGGAGCTATTATGCTCATTTTCAGGTCCATACTTGTATTTTGGGTTTCTACTAGAACATGTTTACATGCGTTAATGTTCAATGTTCTCATACCAGCTGTGCTGCAGCACCTCTTTTCACCCTCTGTCTGAAACGCTCTGTTTGCGCTTCTGCCCCAGTCTGCTCTGATTGGTCAGCTGGCCCACTCTTTTATGATTGGTCAACCTAAACGAACTCTTCAGGCTCCGCTCCAGCTCTGCTCTAACTAGCTTTGTTTGAGGGCGTGCCAAACCAGACGCTAGGCAGCAGTTATGCAAATGTATTACTTGGTGACATCACCACGTTACGGAGGTAAAAAAGGCACTTCAAGAAAGGTTTTCCGGCAGTTCAGGAGCAGTGTTTCTGTGGAGAGTAACTCCCCTTGGTGTGGACTTTGGGCTTTGTAACTTTGCAGACTTTTTACATGCACAAAAAACTACATAACACACACTAAAGGAAAGGGAAAAAAGCACAAAAACATAATAGGTCCTCTTTAAATAAATTCTGTCATAAACAAACCAACACTTTTCTCGATATTCATAAAAACAAAAAAGACGTAAACTAAAACAAAAGACACAGATTCAACCCAACATAGGATACTGGATATGCAAAAAAATATGAAATGAAATGAATTGAAGCATGACACAGGTTAGAAACACTTTAAGTTAGCTTATTTCCATCGTGGTCCTGGCCGCCCCAAACCATGACACCAACAAAGACTGCTGTGCTTCTGCTATATTACAAACTTAAGAGAAAGTTATAGCATGCAGATTTACTGTATTTATTGTAGATATTAGTCATTATACAAATTGTACATTTTTACTAAAATACAAAGTACATTCCCCCCATCTCTCCTCTTTGTATCCCCTTTCAACGTTTCTACGCCTGTTATACAGTCTCACATCATCTCATCAAATTTTGGCCCCCACACATTGAAGGGATTTAGATACAATCCCTTCAATGTTTTAACATATCTCAGCTTAGTTTATTTTAAATTAATTCCCACTGTAACAGTCTCTCATGCCCAGCAGTACAAGGCAGATGCTTTCACAGTCCTGGTCCTGTGAGGAAACACATAAGGCTTCTCACTTGGCTTCTCTCACAAAGGTCAAGGGAAAGGTCTGTACAGTATTGTTGCACGTTCGGTGGGCTGAGTAGCTAAGGGCCGCATCCTCCTGGCCAGTTGGCAGACACTGTATAGACTCCTTTGTTCTCACTGAGAATCGTCGGGATTCCCTAGAAGAGCAGAACTGCAGATACATAGAACGAGGATGAACTGCTCACAGGAACGTCATTCTCTTAGAAGCTGGTCAAGTCAATATATATCCTCCAGCTTCTCTCTTGAAATTGAAAGTCCTTTTTTAATTATTATTTTCTAAGGTAAGAGGAGAATTATTGAAAAATATTTATTTCGATTTATTTATTTGGGCTGCCCCCTCTTAGGTCGATTAGTCGACTAACATGTCATTTTGGTTTTAGTCGACAAAGATTTCTTTAGTCGATGACTCGTTGCTAGTTTCCATCTGTTGTCCCTGGGCATGTAAAAAATACCCATATGACAATATAAAAACGTTAATTCCACATTAATAAATACACCTATAGGATATACACTCACCGGCCACTTTATTAGGTACAATGTGTACCTAATAAAGTGGCCGGTGCTAGTACCGGGTGTTCTTCTGCTGCTGTAGCCCATCTGCTTCAAGGTTGGACGTGTTGTGCGTTCAGAGATGGCATTCTGCATACCTTAGTTGTAACGAGTGGTTATTTGAGTTACTGTTGCCTTTCTATCATCTCGAACCTCTCTGCCCATTCTCCTCTGACCTCTGACATCAACAAGGGATTTCCTTCCACACAACTGCCGCTCACTTGATATTTTCTCTTTGTCGGACCATTCTCTGTAAACCCTAGAGATGGTTGTGCGTGAAAATCCCAGTAGATCAGCAGTTTTTGAAATACTCAGACCAGCCCGTCTGGCACCAACAACCACGCCACGGTCAAAGTCACTTAAATCCCCTTTCTTCCCCATTCTGATGCTCGGTTTGAACTTCAGCAAGTCGTCTTCACCACGTCTAGATGCCTAAATGCATTGAGTTACTGCCATGTGATTGGCTGATTAGCTATTTGTGTTAACAAGCAATTGAACAGGTGTGCCTAATAAAGTGGATTGGTGAGTGTATTTCGGGCCTTAATGACAACATGACTGTGTGTCTTTCATCCCGTTTTTTGATATTAGTTTTAAGCTGACTACAGCTAATACATTCTTATACTTGAAGGGATAGCATTCCATTGTGCACGTGGTACAGCAATAATAAAGTAATAATTCATATCAAAATCTTGAGCAACAAAATGATAAGATAAACAGAGAGGAAGAGAAAGAAGATATGATGAATAATAAAACTTTCATCACGCCCTACAATGTTCTTGCTTTACTCTCCAGGTCGATCCACATGGAGTTTGAGAAAGAGGTAGAGGTGAAAGGAATCCCAGCCTACCGCTTCACACCACCGCGCTCTGTTTTTGCCAGCAAAGAGGAGAACCCAGCCAACGAGGGTTTCTGCGTCACCCCAAAAGAGTGCCTGGGAACTGGCCTTCTTAAAGTCAGTCCCTGTCGGAAAGGTAAATGACAGTTTGTGCAACGTAATTTCCTCATCCACGTTTTGCACTTTCACGTCTCTCCTTTTCACACTCAAAGCGTTCTGCACCCACTCATTTCTTTAATTAGCTGTGCATCCTATGCAAAACGCCTCTGTGCTTACACTCTGACGTGGGCCTTTATAGTAAACACATACCTTTACTTTGAAAGATAAGATCTTTGCTTTTTGTCGCCCTGTTCTTAAATCTTTCTACTTAGCCCAATTCAATTTTTTTTTTTTAATTCTTATATAAGTCAAGTCCTCTTTTTATTTTCCTTCCTACTATCACCAGCACTAATACCCCTCTAAGTGACCCATGTGACACAGCTCTCCCACCCTCTCCACACCTCAGGCGCCATCTGACCTTGACTGACCCAGTAGCTGAGGCGGTAATCCCTGTCACCTGATTCTGGCCTTGAATATGACCAGGCCTTAGTGCCTGTGTTCACTGACCAAATTGTTTTTATACAAAATATTATCATTCCCTGTGAAAGAACAATACCAGTGTTTCTCACACAAATGGACATCTTTTATTCTTTTTCTTGTGTCAAAGTTACATTATTGTTATGAGCTAATAGACTGATTTGATACAGTAGGTACATGCTGCTTATTGCAGAAGGAAAGACAAAGAAAAAAAACAGACATGATGTTATTTGCTGTGAAGGATTAGTGTTTGCAAGATTTTCATAGCGTACTGAGATGAATGGAAACTTAAAGGGCTGCCGTCCACATGAATGTTAAGCATACACCACAGCTCAATAGAAAAATCAAAGCACTTTGAAGTCATGGTACAAATTTAATTTCACTCTACTCAGGTGAGGAGGATTGAAAAGAGTGCACAGAGGGTCAGGTGTTGAGGAGTGAACACAGTGACTAAGTGGCACTCATTATACCAATACAAATATGTGTGTGTGTGTGTGTGTGTGTGTGTGTGTGTGTGTGTGTGTGTGTGTGTGTGTGTGTGTGTGTGTGTGTGCGTGCGTGTGTTTGCGCTACAGTGACCTTGTTGGTTGTCACGGGAACAGCCTCTCAGGTGACTGCGGGTGTCCAATGTTTTTGTCAGACATGTGTTGCCAAACATAAGGCCAGGAAAACTGTCACCCCTGCCCCACTTCATCAGCACCTCTGACGGGGCCACCGACTGACTTTGTTGTTGCTGCCGAGACACAGACAGAATGACTTTTGTCCACAGGTGGAACCCGAACAAGTGTGTTTAACTTAACCTTATCTATAACCAAGGCCATAGCGTAGGAACGCGGCGCCTCCTGTTTACAATGTGAGGAAGGAACTTAACAAGAGTAGAACAAGATTCTTGATCTAGATATTAGACGCAGCCCTTAATTTGTTCTACAAACGGGGTTGTGGCCCATTTGTTTACCTATTGTTTATTT
Organism: Sebastes fasciatus; assembly: GCF_043250625.1. Taxonomy (NCBI): domain Eukaryota; kingdom Metazoa; phylum Chordata; class Actinopteri; order Perciformes; family Sebastidae; genus Sebastes; species Sebastes fasciatus. Next base: position 14,552,412 of record NC_133813.1, read on the forward strand.
TCGTCTGAAGTTTGACCCTGAGTAACATGCTGCGTGTCCTGCGACGGAGATCTGATTGTATCTCAACACCTCCTCTTGAGGACTCTTCCCAAATGCTCTGCTGTTTGTGATGTCGTGATTAGATCATACATCAAACAGCAGGAAATGTGACATCTGGGAAGAATGTTGTCGTTGTTTTCTATGCCGCTGCTTTTATGTTGCATCATCTTGATGTTGTACATTGTTTTGAATAATCAGAGTCAGATTTATTTGCCGTGTACGTGTGCACATACAGGGGAATTCGACTCACGTACTTACACAGAAATAGAAATAACAGCAGGGGACAAGGACAACAAAGCTAGAATAGACCGGACTGTTATGTACAGTATGTGAAAGAAATTGTGTATAGATAATATATATAGTTTATATAATATATTAATATATATATATATATATACTGTATATATACAACGTCTATATTAGGGCTGTCAATCGATTAAAATATTTCATCCAGATTGTAATGTATGTATATATTTATTACTGGAAATCGATTAACAACACAAAACAATGACAAATATTGTCCAGAAACCCTCACAGGTACTGCATTTAGCATAATATGCTCAAATCATAACATGGCAAACTGCAGCCCAACAGGCAACAACAGCTGTCAGTGTGCTGACTTGACTATGACTTGCCCCCAAAACTGCATGTGATTATCATAAAGTGAACATGACTGTAAAGGGGAGACTCGTGGGTACCCATAGAACCCATTTTCATTCACATATCTTGAGGTCAGAGGTCAAGGGACCCCTTTGAAAATGGCCATGCAAATTCTTTCCTCGCCAAAATGTAGCGTAAGTTTGGAGCGTTATTTAGCCTCCTTCGCTCCAAAAAATGAGCCCGCTACAACCTAAAAATTGCAAGTTGCGCTAATGCATTAAAGAAATAAGTGGCGTTCAAATTAATTTGCGTTAACGCGTTATTATCCCTAGTCTATATACGAGTCAAGTGTTCTGTAAGTTGTAAACAGTACAAATAGTGCAAAGAAATAGATATTGAAAGGATATACATGGACTGGATGATTACGTACAGTGTGTCCATGTAAAGATTAGGGATGCACCGATACTGGATCGGATATCAGGCCGATTCTGACTCAAATAACTGGATCTGGTATCGGTCACAATACTTTACTTTCTATGTTTATATACATTATACGCTGGAATTTTAATTCCATAGTTTCCCAAGTGAATATGTCTATATACTGTATGTACATCGTGTAGGATTCATATTGATGGTGACAGGTGATATGTACATATTTAAAAACATATGTTGACATAAACATATTTTAATTAATTAATGGCCAAATTAATGAGTAAAACCTTGTTATGGAGTCATGTGGCAGCTAATTATGTTTCTCAGTCTCATTAAACCCTAACTAGAGATGGGGCAACAATGTCACAGAAAATGACGCACACAATTTGTCATAGTTGACCTTTACTCGACTTATTAAAGCAGCGAAAGGAGAACTTCTTTTGTTGTGACTCATTCATTTTACAGTCGAAAGACATGATTAATTGTTGCTTTGTTCCGCTTAATATTGTCTTCCCTTATTGTCTCTCGCCTGAATCCTCTCCTCTCCTCTCCTCACATAGGTGCCCCAGTGGTCGCCTCCTTTCCACATTTCTACCTGGGAGAGGACAAATATGTGGCTGCCATTGAAGGAATGTCCCCTCAAAGAGAGCACCACCAAACGTTCCTAGACCTTAACCCGGTAAGCCACCAGGCACACAGTTCTTCAGCCTCAAATCCAGCATGGAACTATGTAGAAGCAAAGGTATTCATCGAACTGTGTTGGAAGGAACGTCATGCTACATAAAGATATACTGCTGCACCACCTAGTGGCATTTACGTAGTGGTACAGAAGAAGAACAACATCCCCATTCTACTCCTCAAATGCTGTTATAGACAGTGGTAAAAGAAGGATCCTAATAATACCACACTCTGAAAATACTCTGTTACAACTAAAAGTCCTGCATTCAAAACTCTACTTGAGTAAAAGTACTTAAGTATTACAAGCAAAATGTACTTAAAGTATCAAAAGTAAAAGTACTCGGCTCCTTTCATAGTGTTTAATTATGGAGCCTTCAAGGTCCCGAAATATTATATATTTTTTAATCTTATGCACACAAGATAAATTATCGTGTGTACTTAGTTACATTCCACCACTGGTCATAATTTTGTTGTCCGTTTCTGGTGATATAATGCTTTACTTTACACTATTAACACTATATTTTATTGTTTTTTTTGCTCGCAGACCACTGGAGTGATTGTACGTGCAAACAAGAGAGCACAGATAAACATCTTGATCGGCAAACTCTCTGGATTCCCGTGAGTATCTGCATCTAAACACAAGCTAAGCACTATTATTCCACTGTACCAATGAATGTGTGTCTGTACTGTATATGACTGTGTGACACTCCTCTCATTGTGTTCACGACAGGAAAACTAGAGGCCTGAATGACACAATCTTTCCCGTCATGTTCATCAACGAGGTAAGAAACGATTGAAGAAATGCTGACACTCACATTAGCCTCGGAGTTAGTGGATCATCGTGAAAATATTATACACAAAATCAAAATTTTGACTCATAAACTGATTCAATTTTGGTGGTCAAAGGTCACCGTGACCTCACAAAACTCGTTTTTGGCCGTAACTCAAGAATTCATATGCTCACTAGAATGACACTTGGAGAGCGCAGACCTCCGCCAAGGTGCGTGACTTTAAAAACAGATCACAGATCACAGCTCACAGCTGGCGGTACCGCGAGGTGGTCGGCTTATTGTTAACACAGTGTGTTTTCCGTGTAACGTATCGGCGGATGCCTCTCTCATTCAGCAGCCTTGATATGTCTGTATAACGTTACACTACGTTGTCTCTCATCCCGTCATCTACCGCTTTTTTTCTTTCTTACCGCGGACGCACATCAGCTCCTGCACCTCGATGTCTCGCCACACATCCACACACGTATCTCTCTGCTCTCAGAAGGAGGCGGGGTCACGCGTAGTTCTTGTTTCATGCATAGGGAACCAAATTTGAACGGCACAAATCAGGACAGAAAGTATTATATACAAGATGCTAAACCAGTCGCTAGTAATAAATAAAGTTTCCTCTCCATAATGTAACTTTCGCATTGTCTTTTAATACGCAGAGTGTGGTGATTGATGATGCGTCTGCAGCGAGAGTACACAAGCTGCTGATGATTTCCACTGCAGTGTCCAACTTCCCGCTCATTATTGTGGGACTGGGCGCCATTATGCTTGCAGTCCTCATCATCCTTCTCTACAAGGCCCGCAAACAGACGGTATGTCAGCTCTTCTTGCCTGATTTTGATTCTAACAGCTCACAATTTGCTTGCTTTGTCCCAATAAGTAATTGTCGTTAATTCTTGTGTAATTCATTCAGTTGCTTAACCACACACTAATTTGCACTGTGCGTGTGTTTATCACTGTGTGTCCCTGTGCAGAATGAAGTTAAACGCACTGTGTTTACCAAGCCTCTCTATTCTGTAAGTCTTTATGGTTGTTTTGTTGCTTTGTTTGACTTTCTGTGTTGTGTTTGCAAGCTTACTATATTCAGTACTTATTGTCCATATGCATCGTTAATCTCATTTCTCAGTATGCAGTTAGATGACTTTCACCCCTCCAGAAATAATTCTGGTGTTGTCCAGTTAACGTATTGTCTGTTTTTAACATATTAACTAGGGTTGTCAAAGCTAACGCGATAATAACGCGTCAACGCGAATTGTCATTTTTAAATTGTAGCGGGCTTTAAAGCTAGAGTGAAGATACTGGCTTCATATGAAACTAAAAAAAACTGAGGAATCCATCGGTACCAACCATGTCATACTAGCTTGTCGCAAAGGAGGTTAAATAACGCAAATTAATTTAGATTAATCGCAATTAACTATGGACAATTATGTGATTAATCACAATTAAATATTTGAATTGATTGACAACCCTTATATTAACATGATTTAGTAATACTAAATGTCTATTTAAGTAATGTAAAAATGTCACTGGCAATGTGAGGTGACGCGTTCAAGGACACCAACCCTTTTTGGTTGCAGTATAACTGTACAAAGTAAGATGATTTTTACTTTTTATTAATTTACTCTATTAAAACCATACATGTATTTTGTTTTTCCAATATACATAATCATTTCATCATTCAATATCAATGAATAAGACAAAGAACATGCCATAACATAATCATATTTTTATGTGAGAGGAAAGAAAAAAATAGAAAGAGAAGAAAAGAAAAAAATAATATACATTTTTTTTTAAATAAAAGCAAAGAGGAACAGCCTAACACACACAAAATATTAATATTTAAAAATATATATATTATTGTTATTAATGTATTATGGTATGTGAGTGGAAAATCCATTGAAATGTGTTAGAATAATAATCATGCTCATAAAGAAAGCTTATAATATGTTTCTTTATCCTCAATCTGCCACTACAGACCACCACTGAAGAGGACGCCTCTTACTCTCCAGTCAGTGCCATGGAAAAGGAAGATCCTCAAAATGGAACCTATATTGGTTTGACACCTAAAGGGGACCCACAAGCTTGAGGAGGGAGGGAGGGAATGGTCAGACGGGGGCTAAATACATCAACAACCCTCAGAATTATAAATAGGGATTTGGGTTTTCAGGAGAGAGATAGAGAAGAATTGTCAATATCTCCTTTATGATTGGAAATCTTCGGGGGTCAAGGGGTCGATGAGGGGAACATGTTTTTAGTCTCGAACATACTGTACTGTATGTTCTTAATTTTAGCCTTGGAGAGCTACCTAAAGTCCAGGTCTACTCCCCAGAAAAAGTTTGACATTCATTCGAAAACAGTGTGTCGAGGGCTACTTTGCTGTTTGGTCAAATCATTTGCTGAAAGCTACGATTCTCTAATGAGTAGAGATGGAGATTGCACTTTGTGGTGGTCCTAAACAAACAAAACACACCCTTTATAAACCTTTTAGTGCTGTGGCCTCACCTCATTCTCTGTTTGCCTAGATTGTGCCTTCGGATTGTAGCGACTGACGGGGCATAGAGGGTGATTTGGGACCATAAAGTCCATAAAATGTGAGTTTTTTTAGATATACGCCACTCTCAGGGGGCCTCTGCTTAGATACTATCAAACACTATTAAAGAAGGGGAGAGAAGCAGAAACATACGGCAATCTCTTTGTGAAGACTTTTAAATCAATTCAGTATTATACTATGTTTCATTCGCATTTCAAACTAAATGTTACATAACCTTTTCATGGCTTATTATTGTTTTCTATTCATGCACTGTATTTAGAGGGATATCTGTGAACATCATTAGCACCGCACCGGAGAAACCGTCAGAGTATATTTTTGTATATATACAGTGTAAGGTGTGTTGAACTGTTTACATTCCTCTCAGTGTGTGATTGGAATGAATATCAGACAAAACACTGTATATTTTGGATATTTAAATTTTTGTAAAATAAGAAATCCTCATTTTTTTTCTTGTAAATGTTAATGTAGAAATGTTTGAATGAGGAACATGCTAAGTTAGAGCTTCACAGCTGTCTTCTATAATGAGCGACACCTTTATCGGCCGACTAAAGCCCTGAATATGACAAACAGTGATTCATAAAGAACTGAATTTGTATGTTGACAGTATTTCTGCCTTGTATAACTGCTTACATTAACTAACCACTATATCAAAATGTAATTCAGCTTATTATCATTTCAAAATGTGCTTTTTGATGCTGTTGTTGAAGGCCTTATTAGCATTGTTGGTGCTGAATATAATAGTTTGTGAAAGACTTAATGTCAGGTGTCCAGCCGCCGCAACTCAAAACTCATGAAGGTTCAATATGAAGAAACACTGAAGTTGTGCCTTGAGAAGAATCAATGTTACTGAAGTTGTTTTGCCTTTTATAGTTTTCACATATTTTGTGAAAATAACGCCATGTCACACCAACAAATCTACCCTCAAGGGCATATCGTTTTCTTCCAGATACCAAACAAAACTGAGCATGAAACTGCTAGAAGTTTTTGACTTGCTGTCAGGGTCAAACTGCACTTTCTCACTCAACGCTAGTGAAAATATTTGACTTCAGGTGCCATTTAATGTGATATAGAACATGCTGCAGCATTACTACATTTGAACTGTGTTGAGCCCAGCTTTTATTACTGCTTTTATTCTTAGTTGCATTTTAAGGATGAATGAGTTACTTCATGCCACGCCGTCACTACATGCACTGTAATAATCAGCAATAAATACACTATATCAGACACCAGCAAAGGAGCTGTAACAAGTTTAGAGATTTCTGCGTCCTCATTTGATTTTACTATTTGTGTTTGATGTAATCAGTTGTGTACAATAAGAAAACCTAATGAAAATAGAAGAAATGCATAATGTAGTTTCATCATAAATTCATGAGAGGGTGAATGAATGGATAAAGCAATCTTTTTTTTTTCATGCAAAAGATACAGTATTACACAATGCTAGTGTTGTGGTTATTAAAAAGAATAAATTATTTTGTTGCGTTGGTAAAACCAAAACACAGAAAGCACCATATGGACTGCACACTGGGCTACGTATACTTTGATAAAAGATTGTATACTTTCTGAAATGATCGTTACTGCTATAACCACTTCTAATTGTCAGCTTGTTTTGAAACGCTGCCTGTTAGTACTGTTTTTACTGTGTACACAATAAATAAAAAGTAGTTTCAATAAATATGTCTTTTCATCATTTTCAAGCCTGTTTGACAGTATTTGGTTCGAAAGAACGTTTTTTTATTTCAGTAATTTCTCAAGAAAATTTCTCAAATTGCACCAGTGTATAAATATGTACAGTATAGGTTGTTATAAAACAATATAAAGCTCTGCATCATGTAATGTGCTAAGAAGGTGTTCATTTCCCAGAACTGTATGTTAACATGGCTGCATTGATGCTAATTTAACAAATTTAATATTGCAGTGCTTCACATCAGTGATTTAATGTTAATCCCTTAAATCTAGTCAACACAATATGGGTAATAGAAAGGAAAACGCGATTTAGATGTGGTTCTTTTGCCCTATGTGTACAAAATAATCCCTAAAAAATACTCTGCATAACGTTAAATAATTATAATAAATATTGTGTATTTGTCATGTTATTTTTTCTTAAGGCCAATCATTGTCATGACTATACACTGCCCTCCCGTAGTGACTTAAATACACATCAATACAAGTTCAATATAGTAGTTCCGATTTTTCATTACAAAAAAAACTGTAAATATATATTTTTTAACAGTATAAAAATAATATAACAAATAAAATAAATTATACAAAAAATAAAATGTAAGAAAAGGAAAAGATGAACAAAAAGAAAAAAACAATCTGTATCTGTTAAACAATTGGAATACATTTTGAAATCTCTATCTAATTGTTTTTGCAAATTTTGAATCTTTGAATTGTCAATCATAGTCAAATATGTTTTAAAATCAGTATCTTTAAAACTATAAAAGGAGGATTTTCTTTTAAGCCATTATCATTCTATGGATATAATCTTTTGCTAAAATATTAATCAAATGAATTATGTAAATTTCATATGCTGGAAAACTGGGATTGCTAAAAGTGAGTAATATCTCAATTTGTGTTAGTATATATTTTTCAAAATGTTTTTTGTTTTTCCTTTTACCTTAGATTTAATTTAGTGTAAATCACCTTGCATCTTCTTATCAACACAATATGGGAAATACAAAGGAAAACACTGTTAGGATGTTGTTCTTTTTCCTTTAAGTGTACAAAATAATCCCTAAAAATATTCTGTGTATCATTAAATAATTAGATTAAATATATCAATATAGATCAGTAATATATATAAGATAAGATAAGATAAAATTAACCTTTATTAATCCCCGGAGGGAAATTCAGGTGTCAAAGCAGCAACATCAGCAAACAGAGTGAAACACAGGAGAGGTAAAGGTATACAAAAATTATAAAAACAATAATAGAGATATAAAAGATACAGAGTGAATGGGTGGACATAGTATGTACAGTCCGTCAATAAATAAATGTAGTATGTCCAATAAATAAATGTAATATGTACATATGTGCAGTCTATAAAGTGGTATATAGGATGTATAGTGTAAAGTAAGTGTACATAATGTATGAATATAACGTGTATATAATATATAGTACCGCTCTGTGTATGTTGAAAGTTTTATTTTGAAATGATTTATCGGAAGTGTGCTATAATATCTGCATTGACGTCATTGGACTAATTTATCAGTTCCTTGCTGTCACCACTAGAGGGCAGCACACGTGTGATTTTAAATGCACGTGTGCATCCGGTGGCGCTGCTGAGCCGTTATGTCGTTATGGCAACTGCCGAACCTCCAGAAGAAGAAGAAGAAGAGCAGCTTCCTCGTCTGATGAACAGTCAACATGGCGTTCAGTTTCGGCGGCGCCGCGGGTAACCCAGCAGCAAGTAAGGACACTTTATGATCTACTTTAATGAGGCTGGAGACTTATTACTTATGAACTTATTATAATGACACAATAACGTTACTTTTGTGTGTATACATTACTAACAAAATGATCAACTCGACGTTAGCTTCGACTGCTATCCAGGCTAACGTCAAGCTAGTAGTCATGACGGTTAGATTAACGTCACGTTACCAGGACAACGACACACTTAACATGCTTTCTAACGTTACATATATAACGTGATTACTTTGATGTTAAAGCAACGAAACAGCGCCTCGCTTTGCTAGTTTAACCTGCATTACTGTGTGTTTGTGTGTGTGCTGTTATGCTGTAGCTAGCTAGCCCTTTGCTAACGTTAGCTGTTATGCTAGTCCAGGGGTCAGCAACCTTTACTATCAAGAGACCTTTTAGGCTATACAAAATAAAATAATCTGTCTGGAGCCGCAACACATTTGCAGTGAGGTATGGGGCCACATTGAGGGAAAAAACATTGAGATTTCGAGAATAAAGTTACAACTTTACGAGAATAAAAGTCTCAATATAACGAGAATAAAGTCGTAATATAACGAGAATAAAGTCATAACTTTACGAGAAAAGAAGTGGTAATATAACGAGAATTAAATCATAACTTTACGGAAAAAAGTCATAACTTTACGAGAAAAAAAGTCATTATTTTACGAGGAAAAAAGTCTTAATATAACGAAAATAAAGTCGTAATATTACGAGAATAAAGTCATAACTTTACAAGAAAAAAAGTGGTAATACAACGAGAATTAAATCATAACTTTACGGGAAAAAGTCATAACTTTACAAGAAAAAAAGTGGTAATATTACGAGAATAAAGTCATAACTTTACAAGAAAAAAAGTCGTAATATAACGAGAATAAAGTCATAACTTTACGAGGAAAAAAGTGGTAATATTACGAGAATAAAGTCATAACTTTACAAGAAAAAAAGTCGTAATATAACGAGAATAAAGTCATAACTTTACGAGGAAAAAAGTCGTAATATTACGAGAATAAAGTCATAACTTTACAAGAAAAAAAAGTCGTAATATAACGAGAATAAAGTCATAACTTTACAAGCAAAAAAGTCATAACTTTACAAGAAAAAAAGTGGTAATATAACGAGAATAAAGTCATAACTTTACAAGAAAAAAAGTCGTAATATAACGAGAATAAAGTCATAACTTTACGAGGAAAAAAGTCGTAATATTACGAGAATAAAGTCATAACTTTACAAGAAAAAAAAGTCGTAATATAACGAGAATAAAGTCATAACTTTACAAGCAAAAAAGTCGTAATATTACGAGAATAAAGTTACTGCTTTACGAGAAAAAGTCATATTACTAGAATAAAGTCATAATATTACAAGAAAAAAAGTCGTAATATAACGAGAATAAAGTCATAACTTTACAAGCAAAAAAGTCGTAATATAACGAGAATAAAGTCATAACTTTACAAGCAAAAAAGTCATAACTTTACAAGAAAAAAAGTGGTAATATAACGAGAATAAAGTCATAACTTTACAAGAAAAAAAGTCGTAATATAACGAGAATAAAGTCATAACTTTACGAGGAAAAAAGTCGTAATATTACGAGAATAAAGTCATAACTTTACAAGAAAAAAAGTCGTAATATTACGAGAATAAAGTTACTGCTTTACGAGAAAAAGTCATATTACTAGAATAAAGTCATAATATTACAAGAAAAAAAGTCGTAATATAACGAGAATAAAGTCATAACTTTACAAGCAAAAAAGTCGTAATATTACGAGAATAAAGTTACTGCTTTACGAGAAAAAGTCATATTACTAGAATAAAGTCATATTACAAGAAAAAAAGTTGTAATATAACGAGAATTAAGTCATAACTTTACGGAATAAAGTCATAACTTTACGAGAAAAGTCGTAATATTACGAGAATAAAGTCATAACTTTACGAGAAAAAAAGTCGTAATATAACGAGAATAAAGTCATTATTTTACGAGAAAAAAAATCGTAATATAACGAGAATAAAGTCGTAATATTACGAGAATAAAGTCAGAACTTTAAAAACAAAAAAATCGTAATATTACGAGAATAAAGTTACTGCTTTACGAGAAAAAGTCATATTACGAGAATAAAGTCATAATATTACAAGAAAAAAAGTGGTAATATTACAAGAAAAAAAGTCGTAATACAACGAGAATAAAGTCATAACTTTACGAGAAAAAAATAAAATGACACTTAAAATTACTACTACTATACATATATATACTAACATTATGACTTTATTCTCATAATACTAGGACTTTTTTCTCTTAAACTTCTGACTTTATTCTCATAATATTACAACTTTTATTCTCAGATTTATTTATTTTTTCCTCAATGTGGCCCTAATACTCCGTCGTACCATAGACCATATGGCTCCGGGGCAGCAGGTTGCAGACCCCTGGTCTAGCCCTTTGCTAACGTTAGCTGTTTTGGCTAACTACTCCTCACAAGTTCACTATCTTAAATGCTCCTTCTGGACAGAAAAATGAGCTTTGCAGCTTGTGAAATCCATTGTACGTTAACGTAACTGTCACGACAACTCATAGCACTCTTTATGTTCATGTGAAGGCACGTCCGGGTTTTCATTCGGTTCATTTGGTGCCAAACCCACAGCATCAACAGCAGCATTTGGCTTTGGCCCTGCAGCCACCACCACCACCGCCTCATCCGGATTCGGCAGTAAGTCCAGAGATCTGATCCTCCTCCCTAAAAGGGGGGCACCTCTCCTCACCCTTATGACAACTTAGTGATATTGGAGAGAAGCAACTGCTCTTGTTAGCCCCGTTGGGGACTCTCATCCACCTACTTGGTAGCAGTTTTTGGTTTAAGAAAAGACATAAAGGGGGAGGTTGTTTTGGCAAATGCACATCCCCACCTCCGATAAAGACTGGTTGGGGTTAGATAGATAGATAGATAGATAGATAGATAGATAGATGAAGAAAACTGTTAAAACTGAATATAGTGCAGGGTAACAGCTGTGAAACACGACTATTAAAAAAAGTGAATATAGCGCGTTATCATCGCGTTAACTTTGTGATGGGAAATTTTACCATCATTTCTGCAAATTAGAGTAGATTCTGTTGTTGACTCTGTGGGCACCACAAGGCGTGAATGAAAACAGAGATGATTATCTGTTCTTGTCTGATACTCAAATATTTTCTAGGCCGTTATTGGTAGTCATAGTGAATCAGAAAGACAAGAAGAATGAGCCCATGCATGTATTATCAGAGAAAAATTACCCTTTTTACCATTGGGTAATACCATACAATAGGTATGTGAACTATATGAAGAGGAACTGCTTTCTATATTTGCAGTTATTTTTTTGCTCCTAACAAAAAACTTAAAGTTTTGCATGTAATTTGTGTTGACTATTTTCTAGCTATACTCTTTATCCGAATCAAATTTTGTGCCAGTTTAACTGACTACCTATTTTGTGTCTACTTTTCCTTTGTAGCTCTTACAGCCCCTGGTTTTGGGGTGGCCACAACCACTGCTGCTGCACCAGCCACAGGATTTAGTTTTGGCTCCACCAACACTGGTAAGATGCACGTTATGGTCAAAGCAAAGTTGCTTAGTCTTGTCTCTTTTAAGGTACCTGTTTTTTTACAATGAATAAGTCCATACAAGGCCTTTTGTCACTTAACTCCTCCATGTCATTCTCTCTTTCTCGCTGCCTGCCTCCGCTGGCTGCAGGATTTGGGGGGCTGGGAGCTGGAAACACCACGGCTGGTGGGTTTAGTTTTGGGGGGTTTGGTTTAAATGCCAACCCAGCAGCAGTCAGCTTTAATGTGGGGTGCTTTGGTACAGCAACCACCACTGGCACTGTTTTCAATTTTGGTAATAGCCTGGCTAGCACAGGTAGATGACCTTTGTGATTAATCAGTACAGTCTGTGTCTGTAAACACACATTTTCATCCATTTTCACATCGATGTGGTGCAGTGATTTTTTCGTCTCACGTGTTGCTTTGTCTCATAAAGTGTCATGCATTGTTGTTTCCATTTGCACGAGGAGACAAAATGTTGAATTATGCACTCATCTCATTTGATTCCTGTAGAAAGCCAGTACATCTTCACCTTCTCTGTTAGACAGAAGAGCAATGCTAGACAGAAATAAAGTTCAGTTTTCTTTTTTATTAATCTTAAAAGCTCAGTCATGATTTTTATGTCGAATAGTCAGGGATTTCATTCTTTTTTCTTTCCTTCATTTATCTATCTCTCACCCCTTTCTGTGTCCCCTCCTTCTTCTCATTTGGCATGATTTGCTTTGTTTCTCAGGCGCGTTTGGTGGCTTTGGGACAACTACAACAACTGCCGCTGCACCGGGGTCCACATTTAGCTTTGCTGCTCCCGCCAACACTGCAGGTCAGCAGTGTAGCGCTTAACAAAATATATGAACATTCCCTTCTTTTTGTTGCCATTTATGTTTACGTGCAGGACATAGAATATGCATGCACGCAACATTTGTATTTTAAAAAGAGGACATTCAACAGTTTTGCCCAACAATCATCAAAGGCAGGTTTATAAGCTGCACTTGCATTATGATAAAAGTAACCAATTTGAATAAAGAAACAATTTCATCAGGTTCAACAAATATTTTGACCATCACCGTTCTGTCACTGCCTTGAGGCGCAATGCAGGGCAAGAAACCCCCCAGCTGGGGATCCTGTTGTGTGCTTCATTCTGATTGTTGACATGTGTAGAGGTAATGTAGATCAAAGTTAATCATTTAGTCTCCTAATGTTTAAAGGTATGCTATGCAGCATTTTTCTAAAAACATTGTATAGGCTCATACAAACGTATTCCCTCTCAATCATCACTTATGACCCACTAGAATTGTGTGTCTGTATCTGCAGAGACCCCTGCAGCTCTCTGCCTGCATTTTCTCTTTTCTTCTTATCTTGCTGTGTTTGGGGTGTTTCTCGTAGGCTTGGGTGTTATCTGTTTTTTCATACTTTCCTGACCATAGATATACAGTATATACATAGATGCTGTGTTCTCGTTAACATCGCTCCCTCTCTTCATTCACTCTAGCTCGCTCGACCACCGCTGTGCTCTCGTTTGTTGAGCATGGGAGGAAGGGGCAACTTTGAATGGTTTACAAACACCAACCAACAATGCTGCGTAATATAATTTTTAAGATGAAAATTAGAAATGGCAAAAAAAAAAAAGACTAGGACAACTGATTTTGGTTTGGTTTGGTTTCAGTTTTCTAAACCATGTCTATGTCCTAACTCCTAAAGCCAAAGTTATACCTTCCGGGTGTACTGGGGTTCGTCTGACGTAAATTCCGTCATCAGAAGGTGTACGCGTAGGCTCTCTGCAGACGTGTGCATACTGGCATTTTGTTGTGACTGCACAGCCAATACGCTACAAGTTGGCGATTCAAAATGTTACTTAATTAAAATTAGAAACATTTAATCAGCAAAATGTAACTAAAGTATGAAAAGTAAAAGTACTCATTATGCAGAATGGCTCCTTTCAGTGTTATATTATCATAGTTTTATCATTAACAAATACACGTAAGAGCGCTTTAATGTTGTAATTCGTCAATGTGGAGCCAATTTTTGATATTTTGTATACTACTGGGTAGATTGGTAGTATAGTACTGCATCATATCATATAATCAGATCATTTAAAAAGTAACTAGCAAGTATAAGTGTCAGGTAAAGTAAAAAGTACAATATTTACATCTGAGATGTAGTGAAGTAGAAAGTAGCATAAAATGAAAATACTCAAGTAAAGGACAAGTATGTCAAAATTGTACTCAAGTACAGTCCTTGAGCGCATTCTCCGAGCAGGCAGTATAACAGAACTACTATGCGTCTGTGGTGTCCGCAGCTGTCTTTGTACACGTCCGTTCAGGAGTATAATCAGGGTTTAGAGCTGTGCTGTTGCATACTGCTGCACACTCAGCTTTGTGTTGAAATGCCAACAAATAGCTGCCGTAAGACGTCACAGTCACTCTGCACTGTAAATAGGTCATTCCCGTCACTCCTGCAGTGATCCCTCTGTAAAGTTGCACCATATATTTCCCAAACACTTTAGACTTAGCAGGCATTCAGTAGCATTACTGTAGATATCTTTCTCACTGTGTTGGCACATTTTTCTGTTTTAGGAGGCCTGTTTGGTAACACGCAGAACAAAGGGTTTGGGTTCTCCTCTGGGCTTGGCGCTGGAACCGCTGCTGGGACAACAGGATTTGGAACTGGATTAGGAACAACTGGCCTCGGTGGGTTTGGAGGCTTTAATATCCAGCAAGCTCAGCAGCAGCCAGGTGAGACCCCCTATTTCCAAATAACAGTTTTAGTGTTTCCATGTGAAGATGAGAAAATTATGACCCAGACAAGGCATGTTTTTAAATTAGTAAACGTACTAATTTGGTCATCTGTTTTTTGGAGGTTTATCATAAAATGCACAAATGAGCACATTTACAATGGGTGGAGTAGGTCAGCCTGTCCTGGATTATAGTGCCAGTAAAGTATGTTTGAAACAGCGAGCACACTGCAAACTGTTCAATTCACACCATGTTTTGTATATTCTCTCATTTCAAAATCAAGCGTAAGTCCAGCAGTAGCGTAGTTTTCAAAGTTTTTGCACAGCAGGCTAACACGCAATCTTCCACAACAACTCTACCAACTGTGCTGTACACCTTTTATCACTGCAGAGGGCGACAACAAGCAGAAAGTTGTACATTTCAGATTTAACATCATCATCAATCCACCAGTGTGCAGCCGAAGCAGAAATATGAGACTGTGCACTCAGTGTATACAAATTGTTTCCTCATATTATAAAATAACATTTTAAATCAGTAGTTTTCCCCCATTGGACATGGACATAAAGATGTATCAGAAAATGTGAAGAAGAAGACAATCTGACGTGTCATTTTCCCTCTCTTTCCCTCTAACAGGAAGCTTGTTCGGCCCGCAGGCCCTGCAACAGGGTCAGGCTCAGCCCACCCAGCTTTACCAGCAGGTCACTGCTCTGTCAGCTCCCACCTTGTTAGGAGATGAGCGTGACTCCATCTTAGCCAAGTGGAACCAGTTGCAGGCTTACTGGGGCACTGGGAAAGGCTACTACAGCAACAACAACCAACCTGTTGACTTCAACCAGGAGAACCCATTCTGCAGGTTCAAGGTAATGACGGATAGTTCGTCAGTGCTTGGAAGTTGGGATGTCACAATACCAGAAATTAAGTAGTCGAGAACAATGCCAGTGAAATTCCACGATTCTCGATACCAATTCGATACCACTGGAAAAAAACGAAACAATGAATCCCTTGTACTTCAACATCCACTCCTTGTAACTGTTTTTTGTTAGGAAGTTAAACAGGTCATTATTCCCTCCCCTATCTACTTTATGTTGCTGTGAAATAGCTCCGTGCAGGACTGTGCCACTTACCGGCTGCTAATAGCTCATTTTAACTAGCTCTCATCCTGCCAATTTCAACATGGATTTGTTGTTCACAATGTGAGTTTACTGCGTCCCAAACATATTTTCTATCGTCTCAGGACGATGGGACACTGTAGGTCTACCTATGGTACTGTAGAAAAACGAGTACTGTCACTTTCAGAATTTTGGCATCGACTTGTTACTGAAGTATCCGTTCTCGTGACATCCCTACTTGAAAGTGTTGTTGGGTTCCTTTGAATTTGAATATCAACTGGTCGTCCTCTGTGTTTTTTGTTTCCTAGGCGGTGGGATATAGCTGCGTCCCAGTGAGTAAGGATGAGGATGGTTTGGTGGTCTTGATCCTCAATAAAAGGGAAGCTGATGTGCGAGCTCAGCAGCAGCATCTGGTGGAGACCCTCCACAAAGTTCTGGGAAGCAACCAGACACTCACTGTCAATGTAGATGGCGTCAAAGCCCTACCCAATGACCAGTAAGTTTCTATAACATGTCATTCAGTGCTGCTGCACACATGCTTTCCTTATTACTTTCAAAAGAGATTTTTAGCTGTCAGAAATTGTAATAGATATTAAATGAATTTTAAACAAATGTGGGGACTCATTCATATCTTCTGTTTCTCAGGACCGAGGTGATCATTTACGTGGTGGAGCGTTCTCCTAATGGCACCTCCAAGCGGATCCCCGCCACCACGCTCTTCAGTCATGTGGAGCAGCCCAACATCAAGGCCCAGCTCACACAGATCGGAGTGGCCATGTCCGTCACACGCACAGAGCTGTCTCCAGCACAGCTCAAACAGCTGCTGCAAAATGCACCTGCAGGTAAATGCGTGCATACACGTTTGTGTCATCCTCTCGCTGAATTCAACATTGATTGTTGGTATGTGATTTTCATCTGAGGATGTTGTCTCTTCTCACTAGGAGTGGACCCCATCATTTGGGAGCAGGCTAAGGAGGACAACCCTGAACCAGAAAAGTAAGTTGGTTAAGAACATCTGTTCAAGACTTTCCATAAAGAGTGGTGTATGAATAATGTGGGGAAGGGGAGAACAGTTTAAGATCCTTGAGATTCTCCAGTTGCTGCATTTTGATTGTTCCCCAACTTTGTAGCATTTCATGTTCTGGGTAAAAGTACTTACTGTGCCAATGATTGAATGGCGGCTCAACCAGAGTATCTAGTGCCCTTAAGCCATATTCCATAAGTGGAACATGACATATACAGTATTTAAGTGTAACACCCTTTAAGCGGACTTGTCTCTGTCCTTGCTCGGAGAGCTGCTTTGTCACTTTTTGACCCGCCCGCCCGAACCCGTGATATTTTCTAGTAAGGTCACCCCAGGTGACATCTTCATGTCAAACTACTTCGGAAAACAGTCAAAACATCAGTGGCATCAATGCAATGATTTGCCCACTGTTTATGGGCTTAATGATTGAACAAATTAATTGATTATCTTTACATTGTGCTTTTAGAAGTTGAGTTAATTTAGTAGATTCACATGATTTGGGTCAAGTGATTCACATGTTTTGTTATTTTTAGCATATTTATTTTATAAATAATTTAATTAAAAAAAAAAAATACATAGGCTAGATGAGACATGGAATTAAAAACATTGTTTATGTTTCTAGTAAAACAATACATTAACCCTCATTGTGGCATGTATTGATGGATCTTACAGTGAAGATGTCAGTAAATAAAAAATAATAAATAAGGTCTAATGATTCTTAATTACAAAAGTTATTTACAGCCAGTAATAGGCATGGTTTTAAATATTAGCTTTTACAAACTGTGTGAGCTAAAATACACAATACGCCTGATTCTCCCCTTGCTGGCTACTTTTTCCCCACTGGCTACTCCAGATACGGAATTTCCTATTTATTTCAGCATAAAGCGCAGGGCTTCAACAACACCTGCTTTATTTTCTCAGCTGATTTAGAAGTTTTACCACATGACACATAAAGATGGCTCTGGCGGTTTCCTGACCAATGCCCATTATGCCACAGCTTTTCCTGGCTTTTTGTTGTTTACAACAACAACAAAAAACTACATCTCAACTTTATGTGCTAAGGCATGTTGTCAAAGGTTTTTTTTTTTTTTTATGTTTTTTCTCCAGATTAATACCAGTGCCCATGGTGGGTTTTAAGGAGCTGCTTCGCCGGCTGCAGATCCAGGAGCAGATGACCAAACAGCATCAGACCAGAGTGGATGTAAGTGAAAACACTGCCGTCTCTTACCGCCAGTCTTAGTCTCTAAAAGTAAGACTCACTGAACATGGGCACGGTGCCTTCTGATTATCAACAATGGAATTTTGAAACAGATTTTGTGGTGTCAAGGACAGAGTACACAGATGTCCAGTTCATGCTTGCTGCCAACAGGTTGTTTACAACTGAAATTACTATTACAAATACAGCTGCAAGTGTAGCAGTATTTGTAGGGATGTTTTAATATCATTTTGGTTTGTTTTTTAAAATATCTGTCCAGTGACAGTCCAAATAAGCATTCTTTTCTCTGTTAAGCTTGGTTTGGATTTGAGGATATTTACACCAGGTATAGCATATGAGATAGAGGCTGATAAAGCCTCGATTACACTCCCAAACGGATGCATACACGGACAGCTGCGGACACCAGGGACGCATAGTAGTTCTGTTTGTGCTCGCTCGGAAAATGCGTTCTCTACGTGCACACTCTGCTGAGAAAATTTACGCCACGCGGACCCTTGAGTACCCGCGGAAGCGAAACGGTATAGCTTTGACTTAAGGTAACTCGCCACTCTTGATGCACGGACAGGAAAAAATGTAAGACTTAATTGCAAAACTTCTAAATTGGGTCAATATCTAAAGCAGTTGGCTAATATTACCATAAAATGCAACATCAAACTTGTGTGAAACTATACTTTTAATGTTCTATCTTAGAATGTTGTTGAGCAAAATATCAAAAAAGCCCAAAACAAAGGATTTCTGAGGTAGGGCAACAAGGCAAGGATTGTTTTCAGCTTGATAGGTCTAAAAATATAACTTGAAATCAGTGGTGAAATGCTAAACATGTAACAATTTCCTCCCTCCTGTTTTCACTCACATACACACATCTGGACTTGCAGATAATTTCCAGCGACATCAGTGAACTGCAGAAGAACCAGGCGACCACAGTGGCCAAGATTGCCCAGTACAAGAGGAAGTTGATGGATCTCTCTCACAGAGTGCTGCAGGTAGCTGCCTCACCATTTGTGATATTATGTCGTTGGTTGAAATGACCTCCACATTTCGTAGAGTTTGAATGAATGCCCTGGCACGTTCTGTGTTTTTCCCTGCTTTGTCGTTTCTGCTCCAGTATTTCTTATATTTATCACTGCTCCTCCTCCGTCTCTATTTTCCTGGCAGGTGCTAATCAAACAGGAGATTCAGAGAAAAAGTGGTTATGCTATCCAAGTGGATGAGGAGCACCTCAGGGTGCAGCTGGACACCATTCAGTCTGAGCTCAATGCCCCCACACAGTTCAAGGTAAGTGTCAGCGTAAAATTACAAAAAGCTGCCCAGGCTGCTAGAATGCGCTCTAACTACAGTGTTGTCACAAGTTTATTAATCGGTGGGAAAATGTTCTCACTGTGACATCCCTAAGCGCTACTAGAGGTCACTACTACAGGTACTCTACTACAGGTTACCTTTTAAGATTCATTGTGTTCTGATTGTATTTGAGAATAAACTAAACCTATAAACAGTTTTTTGCTGCTGTTAGAGTAGAGATCAAACCACCAGTTGAGACAAAGTCTTTAGTGGATATTTTACAGTATTTGTGTTGTCTTTTCTTCCAGGGTCGGTTGAATGAATTGATGTCCCAAATCCGGATGCAGAATCATTTCGGAGCTGTGAGATCAGAAGAGCGCTATAGTGTTGATGCAGACCTTCTCAGGGAAATCAAACAAGTGAGTCGGCACATTTACACAATGCATCTTATTTTAACGTCTGCGCTGTAATTCTAGTTCCAGACCTCTGAATGCACCGTGCTCTCTAGACCATGACTGTCTTTAAAGGTCGGGTCCATCTGCGTTTTGTTCTGTTTATTTCAAATGGAAACGGCCGCTCGGCCATTGCAAAAAGTAGTGATGTGGGTTACCAAAGTAAGCTCATCAATAAGGTTGTAATAATGTAAACGCTAGCACTAGCTGAGTCAAACTTAGCTGTGCTTACTTTGGAAATAACTGAAAGGGTTAGTTTGGATTTTTTTAAAGTGGGATTGGAGTTGCTGGTCTACCGCTGCATCGATCGGTTAGTCTGTTTGTTATAGTGCGACTTTTGGATCACAACTAATGTGGCGTCAACACAGCAGTACATTGCTTAGCTTATGTGTCGGTACTCCTGTCTGCTTCTCAAAACAGGGAGCGTGCAGCATGCAGAGGAATACCACTGTGAAGTTACAGAATAATATAAAACCTAAAAATGGGCATTAACTGAAACACTTTTTCTTTATCTGTCACTTTCAGCACTTGAAACAGCAGCAGGACGGTTTAAGTCATTTGATCAGCGTTATCAAAGATGACTTGGAAGACATCAAACTCATAGAGCACGGGTTGAGTGACAGTGGACACATGAGAGGAGGCATCCTGAGCTGAGTCTACGCTGCCAACACACACTCACATACATATGCTCTGACTCACAATATCAATCCTCTGAAAAGTGGCCTGCCTGTCACCCAGACGAGACAATTTGTCATTTATGTCATGGTATTGGATTAATCTTGATTTGATCATAGGACGGCATCTGAGTTTGGATTAATTACTCTTGATCAACATTTTATCAGGACTTTCCCCCACTACCAACAAAACGACTGGTTACTCTGTGCTCTCCGGACATAGGATATAGACAGCTTAATGGAAAGACTCAACATCGTCTAATAATAGCTGGCTTCCCTCATGTTAAATCAGATTATGGATATGAGACTAGGAGTGTGACTGGCATGTAAACAATTTGTGGGATTAAGTGTGTGTTGTGATTGAATACATTGTAAATACATCTTTGTATTTCTTTTTTATGATGTTGTTATAATGTTAATAAATTTCATTTAAATTGAAAACAAGTTCTTCGCTACACTCCTTTTCCTTTTGTGCGTACTGTAAAGGTAGCTTCATTTGTTTCAGTGTTTCTCCGTGTACTTCTGTCTGAACTACGCTACTTTCTTGCCTGTCTATCTGCATCCTGTTTTTCATCTGAAGTAGTTGCGGTACTAATATGGGATATCACGTCACCTGTGTTTACCTTCAGACAAGCCCTTTCCAACATCTCATCAAAGTAGGGCTCGAGTTGATAGGATTCATGTCCTGGATTCAGACTGATTGGCAGTTGAACTGATTAAGCAGCTTTCCGAAAGATTATATCCCCTCGTGCAGAAGAGTCACCGAAATCCAAAGGGTCTGAATTACACACTTATTTTCAGAGCACAGATAGAAGTAAAGGACACTGTTGAAGTAGTGCAGTAGTGACAGATGACTATCTACAGTAATGGTTTAAAACTTAATAATACATCTGTACCTCTTTTTCTAATGTAATGAATTTAGGGCTGCCCCCTCGTAGTCGATTAATCGACTAATCGGTTGTTTTGGTCTTAGTCGACTAAGATTTCTTTAGTCAATTAGTTGTTTTTTATGCTTTTTTTACGCTGAATGACTACATTTCCAAGAAACTTATAAGCACACCTCTGGTAAACAGAAGATTTATTTTGTGTGATTCTTTGTGGAGAAACTCAGTTTCACAGATCTGTCGATTAAATCAACTAAACAGTTAGTCAACAAAAACGTTTGAGTGTTAGTGGACTCAATTTCTTTGGTTGACGACAGCCCTTAAATGAAATAAACATTTAATTTTGAGAAGCAGAAATCACAGTAATGGATTGATTACACACTAAAAAGGAGCATTCTTCAGAATTGGTAGCTTTTGAAACTGCTTTTTATTGCTAATATTTTTTTATTATTCTTACATAAATTTTTATGCAGGATTTTTTTAATCTTTTACAGTCTGTTGAGTGCACTTCCATCACTACTATTTTGACTTTTACTCCTTAGGTAGTGCTGCATTCTCAATCAAATTCGAATAAAGCTCCATGATGTCTAGAATCAAATTCAAACGGAAACCCTGTGGACTAAATATTCATGAGTTTATTAGCAAATCCAGGTCCACAGTCCTGTCTTTACTTGTACTCAATTTAGCACTAACTCTACAGAGTTTTCTTTGTCTCAGTATAACACTCTTTTCCCCTTTATGCCATCAATTCAGCATTGTACCCCTATAACATTGACTTGCGGTGGACAGGGGGGGAGAAATAAAAGATCAAAATCGATGCAGAAGAACCAGACATATTGTCTATTTTATTCCACTTCTTCCTGGACTGCTGACAGATCAGAGATTTGGGTGTGTTATGCTAGTAGTGGCTAATATAGCCTTGAGCTGCTAGAAATGAGGAGCGGGCAACAGAGGTCTGGTAAGCTCTCTTCTTTCTAACTCCACACCTCCCGATTAGTCTTCAACTCCAACCAACGCTGAGTCAAGTGACATCACTTAAGGACATTTATTAGACTTTGCGCCACAAAAGGCTTTATACAACTTATTTCATATAAGCAGTGGTACTCCCCAAGTCCTGTAAACACACTTTTTAATGTGTAAAATCCATAGGGTTCCTTTAATTCCTGACTTCTTTGAGCCAAACATTGTCAACAGTGTGATGACATGAAAGGGAAAGACAACATGTATTGTGTGTTTGATGTTTTTTATGCATAACTAAGCACATAAGTTACACACATAAATCCTTAAGATACACCAACTTCTTAAATAAACGTAAATAAAAAAAGGTAAAAAAAAATCTTAAGAGGTAGAAAAGATCTAGGTTGTGATACTACTAAACTTTTTTTTCCACAGACGTGTATCCAGTTGAACAAGTCTATCCAAAACTGTTCTGGGTGTTCTCTATGCAGCAGGTACAGCGACAGCTCCTGGTCCAGGCTCTCAGGTGTGTGCAGAGATGTCCACCAACCGGAAAGCCTCCATGAACTCATTGATATCGATGCTCCCGTCCTTGTTGAAGTCGATGCTCTGGGCCAGGTCTGCGATGGCCTCGTCACTGATCTCCGTCTTAAGATGAGAGCTCAGGAGTTTCAAGGTCTGACGAAACTCCTCGAAAGAGATCAAACCTAGAAGGAAACGGAGGAGGGAGGATGTAGTTGTACACTTACCAAAATATGTAGCATAGAAAATCTGTATTAGGTCTAGGGCTGCCCCATCTTAGTCGATCTTAGTTTAACATGTTCATGGCAATCAATTGAGTAGATGTGGAGATATTTCACTGGATGAACTTTGGCCCGCTGGTGGCACTAGATGAAAAGTCAAGGGATGACCAAAGTCATAGCGTTTCATCCTCTGGGGAACATGAATGTTTCATTGAAACCCATTATAGTTGTAGGTATTTCAGTCTACACTAACACGTTGACCAGCCGACCGATCCATTAAGTCATGCCGGCAGCGAGGCTAAAATGGAGAGAAAGACATGGATCTAGTGTCTGGGATCCAGGCGAAGCTGCTTACTGACCTGAGTGATCTGTGTCTATAATTCGGAAGATGGTTTCCAGGTTGGAATGGTTTTTGTACATCGTCTCCAGGATGCTGTTATCTGAGATCTGAAATGGAGAGACAACTTGATCAAGATTTTGCGACTCTGTGTGTGAGTCAGAGATAGAGAAAACCGGGTGAGGAAATGGACATTAGACACTAGTTGTACGAGGCTGACCTCTAGTTTGGGCTCGTTGATGGAGAGCTCCCTTATCCACAGCTGGTAGTCCACCATGCCATACTGGGTGCTGCTGACAAGCTGAGGGCGCAGCACCCTCCAGGGCAGACCCAGATTCAGTACTCTCTCAGTGGCACTGGCCCAGTTCCTTAGAGAAATCATCCCTGAGACACAAACAGAAATATACAGTCTGATACACTGAGCTTTCTTCTGTTGTACATAATTGTTAAAATTCATCACTGCTGCTCAGTACCTTTGTGGTTTGGATCAAACTCCTGGAAGGCACTGATGAGATCCGACTTATGTACAAACAGTTGCTCCCTCAGAGCTCGCAGAGCCGATCTCTCTGTCCACCCGACACTGACGAAGAACAGGTAGAGAAAAACATTTTTACTTCTACTCTATAAATCTCGTAATCAACAATCTCACTGTGCACACAAAGCTTTTTTTTGTTTTTTACCCATTTTGCAATGTAAATCTGAAAGTGTTGAAATGTTCTTGGGCCATACATGTCATTGTTTTTTTTAAATTGTTTTCTGTTATTTTAAATTACTGTACAGCCTCGTATTTGTACCTCTGTCTCAGGCTGAGCTCTATGGATGTCCTGCTGGCCTGATACTGAATGAAGTGGGGGACCAGATCGGGTCCCATTCTGATGTACGCTCCTCTGTTGCTGCCCACCTCGTAGTAGTTAGACGCTGAAAATATAGTCAGCACCTGAATGCAACAGAAGACGGTTAGTAAGTTAGCTAAGACTCACTGTATGTGACTCATTGATACTACTAATTGCTGTCAGATTAAATGCTTAAATGAGAGGATTTTGTCACAACGGTCTTCTTCTGTTAAGTCCTTTTGCAAATTTTTGGCTTGTTTTTCATCTCCTGTCATACGGGACAGTTCCACCGAAAAGCTAAAAGTAATTGTTTCCACAATCAGTATTCCATCCATAAAGGGATATTTGGGGTGTTTTGAAGTAGGTACTTATCCATAGTCAGTGTATTACCTACAGTAGATGACGGTCGGCACTTCCCCAGCTTAGAGAAACAGACCGGAGTTACGGAAGCAAAGCAATGTACTGCTGTGGACGGAGACGGCAGCAAAACGTATTTGATTAGATGAAGATTACGGCTTCAGTTCCCCGTCGGAAACATAGACTGTATAGCTGTCTGACGACAAGGTAAACCGGCGAAAATAATCTAAATATAGCGTACACTTAATACTAACTAACATACTACACTTAACCTAATATAAAAAATGTTTTTTAGGTGACTTAAATGTGTTTTGCTGCCGGCCCCGTCCACAGCAGTACATTACTTTGGTTCCGTGCGGTAACTCCTGCCTGCTTCACCAAGCTGGGGGCTTGCCGACCGTCATCTACTGTAGGTTATACACTGACTTTGGAAAAGTACCTCATACAACCCCACTTCAAGACACCCGAACTATCCCTTTAAACTCTACTTCATGTGCATGTTCCTGCTCACCTTGCGATTGTGGCAGAACTCATAGCCCTCCTGTTTGCACTCATGGGACCGGATGAGGAGCTGGAGGTTGTGTCTTCCCAGCACTTCCTCAGTGACATCTGGACCCCAGTAGCAGCCTCCGCCTCGCACCTCATTGGGAATGCAGCCATTTTGTGGCATTGGGTCACTCCACAACACGTCCACTATCTGGGTGGCCGAATCAATCATAGTGAAATAGTCAGGAAAGAGTAAAATGGGTGCATTATGGGGCAGTGCTGCATATACATGCTCAATGTTGAACATCTGCTGAAACCGTAAGATGAGATCCAACATCCTTGTTGTCACTTACTTGTTTCCACTCATCCACATCTGTCTCTGTTGTTTCTCCAGAATCCGGGTCTGAGTCAGAGTCAGACTTCTTCAGTTCTCCGTAGGACTGGTCAAACCCAGCCTGTCTGCGCCTCCTTTTCAGCTCCTCTTCCACCGACCAGTTGCTGCTCATGGGTGCGTTGTGGAGCGATCGCCGCGGGAGGTCGTGCCTGAGAGCCGGGGCCGAGCCGGGGTGAGTCAGAGAACACACTCGACGCCGGCCGTCCACTGGTCCAACGGCCTCCCCGTTCCTGTTGTTCATCGTCTGAGTCCTACTGCCATTTACTACACGATGGGTCGGCTTAGGAGGCCTGAGAACCGACACATACTGCGCACAATCAAAAATACACAGATTTAATACACTTGACGCGATGATCATGATAACATTTTTGGATTTGCTGCCTGTAAAACGCCCCAAGTACACAAATTTGATTGACTCCGAACGCGTCCTTACTCTGTGTCTGTCCGCTCTGGCTATCGTGTCGAGGTCTGTCGCGTCAGAGATCCCACCATGCACAATCAGCACCTTGTTATCAATCACGGTGGCTAGAGGCAGCCAGCTGAAAATCTTCTGGAGAAGCTTTAGGATCTTCTTGCCATGCATCTGCAGACCGAGTCAAGCTTACAGTGACTTACATACAGTTGAAGGAATTATTACTATAAACTGTTTAAAGCAAAATAGGCAAAAACCTACCCTATATTTTCCCAAAACTTCTTTAGTGAAACCATATCTGGAGAAAACACACAACAAACAAGTAGATTAGTGTACACATCAGCTGTAGGTTAAATATAATCAGAATATTAATTGCATAAAGCCATATACAGATTCACTTTACAAAAACATGAATACTAAGAAAACAGGCAGAACAAGACACTAGATTGGAGTTTAAGAAGAGGAAGTCAGTGTACAGACTACTTTACCTCAGGTTAACAATGTGGTCCTCATGGTTGCCTCTGTTCAGATGAACATCATTGGGATAGACCAGCAGGAAACCAAACAGGATGAGCAGGATCTCTAAGGAGTGTTTACCACGATCCACAAAGTCTCCGTTGAAGACATACGGTTTCTCGGAGGACGGTAAACCGTTCTGGACAAATTAAGATAAAGGTGTTAATACATACGAACATCCTTGTCTGACAATATGATTTGCATGTTGTGAATACCTTATAGAATATCAACAGCAGGTCTTCAAGGTGGCCATGTAAATCTCCTGGCAAGGGATGAATAATGTATTCATATTTGTGACATGTTTCAAGGGCAATAAAAAGAATGTGAGACAAAATATCAGAGCAAGATGTGTCCAGGAGAGGCCTGCTGTTGCATACCGCATATGGTAATCTGCTTGGTGTGGCATGCAGACACTTTACTGATGTTTGGAAGAATTCTTAGAAGTCTCCAAGTCTCTCCAAGAAGTTGCAGAACATATCGAGCATGAAGCTGCTACTGGGAAAAAAACAAGTATGAATAAATTGAGCGCTGAGGAAAAAAAAAGGCAACCATTAGGGTACTTCTGTCTGCCTTGAATGTACTTTATGTGCCTGTGTACTTACTTGTTTGTGCTTGAAGGCCTCCACCAGCTTCGACACCCCACAGAAGGTCATGGGGAAGGTCAGATGGGGGCCGGTGTAGCTATCGCTTACCTCAATGCTCTTGTAGCAAAAATATCTCTCCCATTCTGTGTCACGACAGATTTCATTCTCACGAAAGATGTGAGATATTAGGTTTCCTATGTTAAAGGCAGAGAGGGGGAGTGGATCAGTGTGGTAAGGGAAAGCTACATTACGTTTCTCAGCAGAGAGTGGACCGGTTGTAATCTAATGAAACTTAGAAGTTAGTAAATTAAACCGGCGTTGAGAGGCGGTCTTACTTTCACTGCTGGCTGGGGTGAAGTGGTCCATCAGGAAGCCAAAAAAATTGTAGAGCTGCAGGAAGGAAAAATAGAATTTAAAAATTAAGGTTAAGCTCACAATGACAATGCGATCATGTTGATATTTAGCAGGTATAATGTTTATAATCTTGTTTTAAAGGTCTATTATTAATAATATTGATAACATTTTCTTGTAGACAAATAAAAAAAAAAGAATACATCCACAGAGCTTTTAGAAAGGTGCTGTATAAAAGTACGGCTTTTTCTTAAATAAAATAATTTTGATTGTGAATTAATCATTTTTAAAAACTTTTTGGCTGGTCCAAAAATGTTTTGTTTATCTCTGCGGAAGATATCCGACGTTTGGTTCTCACTTCTAAAAAGGCTTGTGAGCCACTAGTATAACAACGTTGGTATCATGTGGTATCTCTGGGCCATCAGTTAGTGTGGAAAAAACGGCTGAGATTGACAGTAAGTGCCTGGCAACGACTTGCTGTGAAGTAAATGCAATGGAACGGGCATGCTTACATTTTCTAATTAGCATGAAACACAAAGTACAGCTGAGGCTGATGAGAGTGTGATTAGTTTTTTCAGATATTTGGTCATAAACCAAAGTATTGGACAAACTGAAATTTTGACCCAATGATGGTGCCTGATGAAAAGTTAAGGGACCACCAAAGTTGTTACAATTCATCCTCTGGGGACCATGAATGTCTGTATCAAATATCACAGTATATTATATACAGTATATTGAAGTTATTGATATTTTTCAATGAAATCCTCATGGTGGCGCTATAGGAAATGTCACAGGATCACCAAAGTCATTAAGATTCACCCCTATAGAGACCATGAATATCTGACCCAAATTTCATGGTAATCCATCCTATGGTTTTCAAGATATTTCACTCTGAACCACAAATGTCAGCGTCATGGTGGCGCTAGAGGAAAAGTCAGTGCATCACCAAAGTCGGTAGGATTCATCCTCTGCAGACCATGAACATATGTTCAAAACTTCATGGCAATACATCCAGTAGTCGTTGAGATATTTCTTACTGACCGACAGACTGACATTGCCATCCACCATGCTGCTAGCATGTCACTGTGTTCAAAACGAGCTCACCTTGATCTGGTCTTGCTCTCCTGCATATTCAATAGACTGGAAGATGTTCCACGTGCACCTGCGTCTCACCTCCAGCCGGGCAACATACTGACGGTACCAACGCTGGATCAACAGAGCCGCTCTGATTGCTGAAGATTGGGAGAGAAGAAGGAAGCACTTAGGCCATAATCATGCTGAGGTAACCTTCCTACCTTCCCACTACCAATACATTCATTCACTGTCTCAGATCTAGACTGGACGACTTACCAGTGGCAGCTTCACAGAGTGCGTAAAAATTGAGTAGAAAAGTTAGTAAACGCTACTTGTGAAACGTTTTCAGTGTAAAGATGTGTTGGAATAAAACACATTTACCTGGAACTGAGATGGTCACTA
This sequence comes from Sebastes fasciatus, assembly GCF_043250625.1. Taxonomy (NCBI): domain Eukaryota; kingdom Metazoa; phylum Chordata; class Actinopteri; order Perciformes; family Sebastidae; genus Sebastes; species Sebastes fasciatus. Next base: position 14,581,288 of record NC_133813.1, read on the forward strand.
AAAATGAAAAAATAAATGACATTAGATTATTGCAATAAAATGGAACATTTGTTTAAAATACTTTAACTATTGACTAGAATGATTTAGATAAAGGCACCACCTCTGTCACGTTTCTTCAGCTGTAGTTCAGATTTTCCCATAGCACATCCCATGACCCTATGCTGTTTTCACTGTCAAGACAAAGATACTTTTCATGCATATTTCACCTTGTCTTTTGCTACCTGGGAATAATGCAATAATAGATTTACAGTATATATACAGTCTAAAACATTTCTCTATTATTTTACATTTTTTATAGACATTTTTGGTAATAAATCAACAGCATAAACAAATATAAATCATTTGGAGATATAATTAATTTACTTATAACCACTGGACGTTTTACAACATAATTACGAAAGCATTTTATTTAATGTCTAAAGGGCCTATTAAAAGTAAATGTTAACAAACCTATTGTAAAACAGAATAATCAATAGCCAAATAAAATAAAAAGCACCAGATAGGCCAAAAGGAATCGTACCTGGTCGCGTTCTTTCATTACCTCCCCTCTCATCTTCTGCACCTTTTGAAGAAATCTTGTAATTTTTTTCTACAAACTGGCCAGCCACACTTTTACAAATAAAAAGCAGAAATGTCGCATGCGTTACCACTTAGACTTTTCCATTTCCCAGGCACAGCAGCATAGGTTCCAGTGACTGTAGTGTTGTAAATGGATGTCCCCTCTCTGCTGCTACACACTCTCATCCATCACAAACACACACACTGGCTAACGGCTTGTGAATAGCAGAGCCAAGTGTCTTGGACAGGCCCCGTGATCACTTAAACAAAACAAGATGCAAGTGGATTAGGATTACACTTTACTACGCTGGCATCTACGCTGAATAAACGGATGAAGGCTCTGATAAAGGGCAGCTTCTGTTTTGAAAGGAGTTTGTCTTGTGACTCATATGTCAACAGTAACGTCAATATTATCTCCATTAACAGTTGATTGACCACTGGCTAGTCTGAACCCGTCTATTCTTTGTTAATACAGACATATTTCTTAATCAATTTACAAGTTAAGTAATACTGAATATTATTACAGATATACAAATGTTTATGGAAACATCACAAACCATCTGCTGCATGAATACGTCTGATAATGTATCAATCAAAACAGTGATCATGTAACAATTTGCCATATGGGTATAAAAACACAAAGAATAATCTGATATTTGTAGAACAATTATTAGGTGAACACAAGCAATACACGCATTAGAAAAGCTCTACATAGAACATAAATAATGTCCCTGTCTTTCTGGATTAACTCAGTGTTTCTATGGCCTGCAACAACAATTCAAATTTCTCAAGCACTTTTATGATGTTCTGAATTTTGAGACTCCAAAGAGTTGTTCAGTTCTGTTTCCAACAAGTCCTCATATCTAAACCGTCTCAGTGAAACAGGAAGATTTTCCCCTTTCTCCTTTTTCTCAGTATTCAACCTTCAATCATAAAGCTTTTCTATCTGAACCTAGAACACAGACAAATAGACCAGTTAAAAGGTGGCAAACAGAAGCAGCAAATCTTCCCTCACTACTGACTGTACTATGAAGTATTGGAAAACAAATTAAACAATATTGGTTAAGATTTAAAATATTAAATTTCATAAACAAGTCAAAAGGTGTTTTTAAAATGAGTGATCTACTGGATTGTATTGCAATGTTATAGTAGGTGTTCTATCTGTCTGCAGTAATTATGTTCTAGTCATGTTGTGCAGACATGCATTTTGAAATTCTATTTTAATATTTCCCACTGCTGACTTTCTGTTAATGTAGATTTTCTATCTTGCTACATTAAATCCTGCTACATTTTTTAATAATAATGATATCTTTTATGTGTTGAAATACATTTCAAGAATGTCCTCTGTGTTGTCTGCTTGTAGGAACATCTGCATCGCTCATCCTCCACAGTGTTTCATCTGTTAATAAAGGCTCTTTGTGATCCCAGCCAGGAGCAGCTGTCGGTGGTGTGACTCCCGGCGGCACTACAACAAAGAAGTGGTGGGAGACGTCTGATACTCAAGGACTCTGCTCATTCATGCATGGTTATGTGATGTTAAGAGCTGCAGTATCCCACAGTGACCACAGGTATGTGTGTGTGTGTGTGTTTAAAGGATATGGCTGACAATAAGCAAAATGACCAAACTGCACGGCCCCCGACCATGACTCTGAAAACTGAAATATCAGTAGCCCAACTGTGCTGTGTGTATTGATAAATCCGTGGCACTGTCCGTGGTGCTGAAATAGCAGACAGATTAATAATCTGTTTTGGATCTTTGATATTATCTAAACTAAAGAGTTGGGGGATATTAAAAAATACAGAACATAAGACAACAAAATACAAAAAGCTAGTCACGGATGAACGAAACGAACCCTCCCCGTCTGTTAAAAATTAACTATGTGTATGTTTATATATGTATGTTTACGTATGTGTATATATATATATATGTATGTATACGTATGTATATATATTTATTTGTATATACTGCATATATATATATATGTATACAGTATATATTTAGTGTAAGTAAAGATAAAAAATAAGAAAATAATAGTAAAATAAATAAGAAAAAAAATACATAAAATTTACGAAAAAGAAAAGGGTTGAGGTGAAAAGTTATTTATGTATTCTACATGTACTGGAGATATAAATGCACACAGATATGTTACAGTTTTGTAGGTAACCACCTTCATATATATATATATATATATATATACATGAATTTCATTATACACAAACACACCTACTTGTGTATATACTCACATACACCCATAGATATGTACACACCACCAGACGAAGAACGAAACACAACTTATATTTAGTTATATTTATGTATATCCGTAGTCAATGTCCTACTCTACTCAGAGTTTGACACTATTATGTATTTTTAATAGTTTTTGGGCAACAATGGAGATCTGTGGTACAGAGGAATAAGATATATCAGCTAACACTTACTAGCAGAATTATTTAATTCTTGGTTTTTGGTCTTTTGATGGGATTTGTTTACAGAATATGACTTGATGCGTATAGTGTGCGCATGTCATAACAGTTGTTATATTACCTCTGAAACTCTGCTGACTAATGGTTGGCACTGAGAAGTTGAAACCTGACAATAATTTAAGACCTGAAATCGTCTGTGTTGTTGAGACCTGTAGAACATATTTGTGTTATGATGCCCAGATACAAGGGAACAACCAAGGACACAAAGTGCTTTAGGGTACGAATGATTTAACAGTGAAGGAAAACATATTCAGATCCTTTTGTTATGTGAAAACTGTGAAAATACTCCATTACAAGTGAAAGTTCTGCATTGAAACTTAAGTAAAAGTACAAAAGTATCATCAGCAAACTGTACTCAAACAGAATACTGAGTGATATATTATCATATACTATATTATTACATTATTAATAGTGATGTGTAAGCAGCATTTTACTGTTTCAAGCTAGTTGAGGTGGAGCTAGTTTTACTACTTTATATACACTTTCTGTTGGTATTTTTGGCTAGAATTAGAAACTATTAAAAAATGAAATACTCAAGTTAAATGCAAGTATCTCAAAATTGCACTTGAATATAGTACTTGAGTTACTTAGTTTCTTTCCACCACTGTGAGCTGAGATGGAAATATAGTTGCTCTTATTATTTCAGCCCCTTCTGCAAAGTAAATTTTTTCGAACAGGTGTACAGTACACTGACGAACACATGCAATAAGAAAGCCAGGTTTCTGCAGGTCTGCATCTCAGATATACAGACCAGTAGTTATATTAGCTGCAAAAGAAAGCATTACCAGGTTTTGTACCAGCTTGCACCAAGAATTCCTGTGGCATTGTTGCTGAATTATGATTTGATAAACACTGCAGCAGATAAATGGTGTATTTTGGGCTGCATGGGAAAGTTTGCTATGACCCTAGTGTCGAACTCTGAGGAGGGGTCACCTAAGGATTTGAAGTTACCATTCCTTGCGTGCGTTTTTACCCTCGCTGGCTCACACAACTGTCAACGCTGCCAAGCTTATTTGCTCTGGGTTCTCAGATATCCTTCAACATCACCTGCAGTACCCAGTGTTGCTTTGTGTTACATTTCTTTCCCTCCAGATCCTGACAAATGCCGGGGAATAATATTGTTATTATGTTAAGCATACCAGATTTCTGCCTTTCATGTCGGGCCAAAAAATGGGAGTTGCAATAGAAACTGATAACTGCACATATGCAGAAATGAATGGGCAGCTTGTGTTTTATGTTTTTTTTGGCCTACTATTGAAAACAGGTTAAAATAAGCACTCCCTGTGTTCTTCCCATGCTTCCCTGGATGTGCTGATAAAAAGCGCAATCTCTTGACTACTGTTTCAGGTGCTGTTGGTGGCTTGTGCCCTCTCTGAATGTGGGTTAGGGTATTAACACTTCTTAAAAAAGCAACGGCCTGCCAGTGGATCATTCATTACAGACTCATACTGTGCAGACAAATATTGTTCAAATACGTCGGGGTGAATTTTAGGACACAAAAGTATTTTCATTTGATGTAACAGTGCAGCACACAAGTCTTGGGTTTGAATATTGAGCTCAGTGTAAACATCATAAATGGCCTGCAATGTTCAGTTTTTGTTGACACTGTCATAAAGGACCAGTGTATAATATTTAGGGGTATCTATTGGCAGAATTAGAATACAAAATAATAAGTATGTTTTCTTTAGTGTATAATCACCTGATAATAAGAATCATTGTGTTTTGACACAACTTGACACCACTTCTATGTGACATAATATACTGTTGACCTGCTGTCTCCCCATAAAGACCCCCTGTCCCCCCACTAAAAAAGACAAAAACAGGTCTAAGTGGGTCTCAGAGGGTTAACTATGAGCTCAGTAATAAACATAATTGAATGTACAGCAACAATGTTAATAAAAACTAAACATTACAAGCTTTGTAACGATGGATGTTATGGCAGGGCTGTTGGATTTCATTGGAGTCTATAGGTGTACTTAATAAAGTGGCCACTGAGCGTATGTGTTACTGGTAGTGTGGAATAAGATGATGTGAACAACCTTTAAGCTACATGAGGGGCGTCAGAAAGGGGAAAATTGAATAATAGGAAGGAAGGAATTTGGTAAAATTTGTATTAAGTTTGGTTGGCTGACAGTGTGCTCATAGACTGTTACAGAAGCACACGTTTTATGATTCATCTGTGGATCTCTTGTTCGGTACGTCCTGGTTTTCACCAGTGTTGTCAAAACGATATGCATGTTGTAATGCGGTATGTCTATATACCATTCTCTCATTCCTGTCTGTTTGTCTTGAATCCGTCTGTCTTAGTCTGTCTTTCTTTCTCTCCTGGATCATCCTCCTTACACTCTTTCACACACAACAGGGGACAAGACCACAATGTTAAGTATCTCAAGGCCAAGCTTTGGTACAAGAAGATAAAAACCCAGGTTCCCAGGAACTGACAAAATATAGCTAGTGTAGCATCCCTGTCTGGTCACTCCTGTCTCCTCCTCCAACTAGACCAACCACAGCCTTAGTCCGCCGCGAGTCTAACTCCGAAAGCAGTTGCTCTATAGATTGACCGTCCGTCTCATGCACCATGTCCTTCGCGTTCATCGTCATGACGATGCTTCTGGGCTCTTCAGTGGTTTTTGCATTTGTCTTGCAGCCATCCAAGGAAGAACCTGCAGCCTCTGCTGACTCTCCTGTTTCCCATCACAGGTCAGTATCAAACTTTGTGTGCCAACGTTCTGCTTTTGTTAGCAGCGACATGTCTTCGTATGCAGGGACCATTTAAAACCATGTTCCTCAAAAGTGTCCAAAGAAATATGAAACATCTTGTAAGGTCACAGAGGTTACTCTATTTTAAAACAGCCTTTTTTTTTTTTTATATGAGTTAAAGGGAAATAGATTCTGGCTATGATTTAGGGTCACTTTGACCATTTGGTTTTCTAAGAATGTGCAGAGAATGTAACACACTGTTCTGTTTAAACTTCAGCAGTGTAATCAATCACTCCTTAGAGTGCTTCTACAGTTCATTGAGGGCTCTGAGAGAGCGTGTCTGGCATGTGAAGCTACTAACAAATGCACTTTGGTCTTGATTGAAGTGTTAACACGATGCTTTTTTTGTGCAATGTCCAGGATTTTCTTCTATTTCTGTGTGTTTCTGTTTAATCATGTTTTAATCATTATGCACTTTTGAAATAATCTGAGTCATATGTGATGTTCAGGTGCCAGGGTGGATCATTGCAGTCCATCAGGAAGGGTCTCCTCGGGGCTCTCAACTTGCAGATTGAGCCACGACTACCTCATGGTGGGCTGGACCGTGTCAGAGAGCAATGGAGGACCACCTACGGCACCATCGCTCACACGGCCAGGGACACTGCAGGTAAATAGAACCAACAATTCAAAGAAACTACTGTAGAGGCAACATTTTTCAAGCCTTAGTTAAATCTTTAGTGTCCTTTTCCAAGTCAAACCCAGCAAAAAGTGTCTTTTTCCATGTCCTTGCAGTTCCAGCGGCCTCTGGCAACTCTGTGGCATCTGATGTTGGAAACAGTACGAGCCTGAAGTGCTGTTCTATGGCCTCTGAGATCTTCATGAAAGGTATGCAACAATGTGTGTCTATGTTTCTGTGTGCATGCGTGCATAACAACATGAAGAAATGTAGAAATGCAGCTATTGCAATATCCATTCTTGTGTTTGCCAGATCTGGGATGGGAAAGCTGGGTTATCGTTCCTGCCAGTGTTACCATCGTTCAGTGTGCACTCTGCAACGCCGAAGGGAACACTGTGCAGTGTCCATCATCCCTTACCAATGTCCAGGCTGCAGACTCACAGGTATAAATCTCTAAGACATTTGAGTGTCTGTAAACCCCAATTAGCTTATATTGTACTGATTTACATTTCTGATATACATTTACATACATAGATACGTTTATTGTACTTTCTTCCCTCTCATACAACTTAAGTACAGCGTTTGAGTCGATGTACTTAGTTACTTTCCGTGTCTTGCTGCTCTGAACAGCACATAGTTTACTTTGTGTGTGTTCTGGAGGTGAAACAGCTGCCAATACCGTAGATAAGCCTGTTTTCTCCTTCTGCCAACACAAATGTACCAAATACAAGCTAAGACACGCCCCAAAGTTGGTCAATCATAAATGAATGTGGTAGCAGATATGTGGGCAAGTTCTAGTCTGCATCTTTTAAAATAAACCTTTTGAAAGACCACATTTGTAATTTTGTTTTTGCTTTTTGTTAATCTCATTGGCATTGATTGAAATGATTTCTGTTATCAATCTACACCTTTTCTTTCTGTAAACATTTGTATTAAATACATTCCAGTCTTTCTTTTTATCAAACTGTGTTACCACGCCTTACTCTTCCTCTATTTGTTCCTCTCCAGGTGCCATGTTGTCAGCCCACCTCCCAGGAAACGGTGCATGTCCTCTACGTGGATGAATCCGGCACCGTCCACATTTCCTCCATGCAGCTGACCCGCAGCTGCGGTTGCGGGCATGATAACCTCCAGCAGCCCACCGGAGAGTAAAGATTGTTTTATAGTCCTGAGATTGTGAGCCACCGGGCGCACAAACAAACACATAAAATACAGAAAAGGTAGATAATACATTACATGCAGGCCTATCTTCTCTCACTATACTAATCTTAGATCGTTACAGTCTGTATTCAACACTGAGCGTGGGAACCAAGGCAAAGTCTCTCTAAGAACTCAGTTTTGCATTCCCCTAACCAGAATGTGCCAGCACAGATCTGTAGAGCCAGCCAAACCTAAAACTGATCATTTATCATTATATTATTTAGTGGTGATGATGATATATCTTAATCACACTCTATTGATCTCAGATTACAATCTACATTTGCCCGCTATTTTGTTTAACTAACATTGAACCAACAATTGAACTTTTTTTGCAAATGCATTTCCGTAGATAAATCCAAGTATTTCTCTTGCACCAAGAGCTGGAAGTGAAGTGCAGCTGAAATGCTAGTTTATATTTAAATAAATGTCATGAGTGTCGGGTGCTATTTACAGCTACTAACTGTTACTGAGTGTTCCCTCCAAAAACAACACTGTGCAGAGCCAAATCCTTGCACAGACAAGTTCACTCCTCTCAACTGTGAAACGACTATTTCCTAATTGGGAAAGAAGTCAATTTAATCCCAAAAGGCTAACGGAGGTTAAGTAAAAAATAGGTGATTCTTTCTTTAATGTGTAAATTAGGTATATAGTATGTTCGCCATGTTGAGGGTCAAACATTTTTTGCAGGGAGAGTAATAGGAGAAGATTGTGTTCACCAGCTAAACTCACTGCACCTGAATATGAACAACATCTGTGCTGTGCTTTTCCACAACGGCCGTGCTCCATTTTCATGTTTCAGCGTAGAAAAGATAAAGACGACAATGCTGCCCTGCAGACCCCCCTACAAACTGTAACAATTACAAGGTGTAAAAAACAAATCAAGAAAAATCATAGTACTTTCTTTTGACATACTTTGTTATATCACATTTTAGTGCTTTGCTGTGAGGTGGCCAGAAAAGTAATTTAATTAAAGATCGAAACCTGGCAGACAATATAGTAATGTCTAAATTGTGATTTTAAACCAAAAATGGTCAGTTGATTGTGAATAAATCCAAAATATTTTGTTATATTTACATAATGTGTGCTTTTATATGCATTTTTGTTTACAGCAGAGTTCTCCTTTTTTCCCCCTCATATGTCTCTTTGAGTATTTCTCATGATTAGTTACAGTTTGTCATTTTGTTATATGACTTTACAAAGTTACCTCACCATTCACTTTTTCAAGTATTTTTCACAAGTGGACTACTACTTATCAGAATGATATATCACCTCAACTCAATCAATACATTCAGATCAAATGCAAAATGTTTTATTGTGCTTATGACACTGCTATGACATCCTAATCATTTGTAACGATTAACTGATTTCTCGCTCACAATTATTTGAATAAAGATGATTTAAACCAACATTTTTTTTTGCCCTCAGTTGTTTTTTCTGGCAACGTTTACTATGGACTATAGTTCTTGAACATAAAAGCTATTTATAATGTCAGCCTTTCAGGATTTCATGCCTGCCGAACAGTAACATGTCAAGTCCAGAGGGAGGAAAAATATCAGACGAAGAAATGTTGGCACTGTGCTCCAGGAAACCAGATGCTGGTCAGGGGAAGAGCAAAATGTTGCGCAGTCTTCAACGTTTTCAGCTGCTGTGCATGCGTTTGAACTCAGGGCTGATATAAACCTTTTCCTTGCTGCAGTGGAATATTAACTTATGATTGTCAAATTGAGCAAACAAGATATTGATCCTGGACTACAGCTACGCAACTACTCTGCAAGAGGACTGCAAGATCTGGGTCAATAGTTCAACATTGCCAGCAATTTGAGGTTTCATTGATACGGGACAGAATGTCAAGCTATTTCACTATGTGGGTGTCTTTTGGCATACTGTCCCCCTTTCTGCTGGCTGTAGGGGCAGTTGAATGTTCAGAGAAGGAAACGTTGCTGCAACCGAAGCCCGGCAACGTGTCGGCGATACACCTATCGGACTGTTTGATGGAGTGCACTTGGATGACATACTTAAAGAAATTGCAACTTCAGGACAATCATAATATACGGCTTCAAGATTCCACAGAAGGTAAGGAGCCTCTCTGTCACTTTTTCAACTCTTGGATGGTTTACTATCTGTTCTAAAAATAATACCTGAACTAAATATTGAGACAGTATCAGTGACAGTGGTTCTCTTATGTCAATTCATTTTATGTTGCACATAAAATCTGCTATATATAGGCCTTCACAAAATAGTTTATCTTCCTAGGAGACCTCGGGGAATACTGTTGGTCTACAGAGCTCAAGTGCACCATTGGAGAGAGGTTTCAGCATGCCTACGTGGTGTTGCCTGTGGATCTATCTGCAGCTGGACACGAGCAGCTGGAGGTCAAAGTCACTCCCCCCACTGCCACCACACTGCTCCCACACAACAGTCCCACCACAATCGCAGACAGTTGTGGCCTCCGATACGATGTCACGCTGCACTTCAGCACAGGGACGGCGGGGATGTCATTCTGCGTACAGGTTGCCGCACAGGCAGATGTCCTGGTGGACAGAGTCCTTAAATGTCCTCCTTTTCTGGTCACCTTCTGGCAGAGAAAACCAAATCAGTCCAACCAAGAAGGTGGAGGATAAAATCTCAGTGATGGAAGAAGTCCTTCAGTAAAATTACTAATAGCACACAGTACAAATACTCAGTTACAGCTAAAAGTCATGCATTGAAAATGTTACTTCAGTAAAAGCATGTAAGTATAATCAGGAAAATGTACTTAAAGTATTAAATTATTAAAGTTCTCAATGCAGAAAAGTGGCCCCGGTAACTATTATATTACACATCATATAATTGCATTATTATTACTCATGCATTAATGTGCAAGCAGCATTTTACTGTTGTAGTTGGTCGATTTTTTTAACTATTTTATACAAGGCTGCAACCATTGATTATTTTCATTATGAATTCATCTGCTGATTATTTTCTCGATTAATCGATTGAGTTTTTGGTGTAAAACTTCAGAAAATAGTGAGAAATGCTGTCACAAGTTCTCAGAACCCAAAGTGACACCTTCACTAGTCCAAACCTCAACATTTTTAAAAAGGAAACGCAGCAAATCCTCACTTTTGTGAAGCTGGAACCATCAAATGTTTTTACATAAAAAAATGACTTAAGCTATTATAAAAATGATTGCCAAATTAATCTTCTATCGTCAATCGTTTCAGCTGTACTTGTATACACTGTTGGATCTGTAACAAAGCATTTATAAGCTCTTTATATATGTTGTTTGTCAAATAATTGTAGTGAAGTGATGAGTACAATATTTAAGTACAAGTATAGAATGGAAATACAAATACCTAAAGTTTGTGCTACAGTACAGTAGTTCGAGTAAATGTATTTAGTTACATTCCACCACTGTATAATCTATGAGGATCACTGACTATCAGTATATTGGTTGTTTAACATAAGTTGTTACCATACTTAAAACCTCATCTGAATGTGTAAGTCTCGCTTGTGTCATAACCATTCATAATTATTTACCACTGGCCTACAAAAAAACGTCATTTTCATTAACTTTATTTATGGTTGATATTGGTTCTCTACTGATACTTTCATTGCTGAACTAAATACAAGAGTCTCTGCACCATTAATATAAATTCCCAATCATTAACATACCAATAAGTACTTGCAGGATATTGTGAGAATTATACAGTATATATATATCTTTTTATTGTCAACATTAGTTGTCTTGTGATGTGGTTTTATAAGGATGTTTTAGAATCAGAATATATGATCTCTCTTTAGGTTTGATTTCTGTGTCTTTAAATATTTTTGTTTCTTGTTTTAGCTGTGAAGGTATTTGATGGTGTTTGATCATAGAAGCGGGTGCAGATTACTTTGCTTGTATGAATCCATCTTTGTTAAAAAAGCACTTAAGGGACGTTTATTGAAAATCTTCAAGACATCATCAGTGCTCTGCTGGATTCAAAGGCAACCGGAGTGATGCAAAAGTTCTCTGTTAAATGAAGAATGTAAATATGAGATGTTAATGGTTGTAAGTGTTTATGGCAAGATTAAATCATTTTATATTCCTTTTTTCAGTCATATGTTTATTGTGCTTATGTGTTTGGCTATTGAGAAATATTCACTGATATTATTGTAACCTTATGTAAAACAAGAACCTACTATTGCAAACCCAATTTATATTGCATTTAATTCTATTCTTACACAAACTATAAACAAATTAGTTTGGACTAATGCTGGGTTTTTGGAGATATACTACTGTATTTGGACAACTGCTTCTTTATACAGTACTATATGTGCAGCCTGAATCATGCTTTTTATTGTTTCCTTAAGGAAAATGACTACAACAACCTAAACCATAACAAATAAAATAATATGTACATATAATAACAGTAAATTGGAAAACAAAGTATTCAAAAACAAGGAGAAATATGGTAATAATAATAAAATAATAATAATAACATAAATAAATCAAAAAAATAAAAGAATTATTATAAATTACAAATTAAAATAATAATAATAATAATAATGCTTATTATTCATATTTTTATTATTATAAAGAAATATATGAATAAAATAAATTCACACACCAGATTCCCAATTCCTACTTATATCCCACGTTAATTCACTTGAACAGGACAGATACAGAATACATACTGTGTGTTTAAGGCACATTTACAAGGCATTGAGCATCCTGTATGTGTTTGTCACTGTACACATGTGTACTATATGTCAGTATGTGTTGCTCTGGTTATCATATAATATACATACATTTACCAAAAACAAATTTCACCTGCTCTTTGGGCATGTATTGGTTGTTCATTCTACTCACAAGAAACAATGTAGTGCCACCTACTGGTTATCATTTAAACTAATAAAAGTATCAGACGGCAGTCCTGCACACCATCCAGCCTCTGGATGGCAGGCTTGTTTTGCTACTGAGCAGTATTGTGTGGTTTTGTGTGTGTTATGCAAAAAGTGAAGTGAAGTAGTTGAAACATCTAATAAAATATTTATGTTTTTCAATAGCTGAGACACTTAACACAACCGAAATGCTGTGTGTCATTGCCCTCAATCGGCTCCGGAAACTAACTAAATTTAACCCCCAGATTGGTGCAGTTTCCTTGAAGGTACACAAAGTCGGTGAATGCTATTGATACTGCACTAAATACTGTGTGTTCAATACACCAATATACCCTAAATCCACATATTGGAAATTATTATTCTTTTAATTCTCTTTTAGTATTGAATAATGATCTTCTATTATATACTGCATATCAGGACCATGAGCCCCCAAATGTTACATCTTTATATTGGCTACAATCTTAAAAGTCTCATGGTCCACTGAGCTGTCCCGAGCCTCCAGTTAGGTCTAAATGAAGTAAGATGATGTTGGTGTGCTCTGCTGGCAGACGGCCAGTAGCAGCATAACAAACCACCCAGGGTGAGTGTCCAATAACAGGCCTTTCTGCACAGCCTGTGCTTCGGGCCTGCACTAAATCATACACGTGCCGGTGTCCATGCTCCAAGAACAGCAGGCATAGGCTGCTTGATTCTTTTGTGACGCACTTCATTGGCATGTTCATCATGTCTGGTTGAAATTTGTTAAATGATTTGTCTGTCATTGTTGGTTTTTTTTCAGCTGCAGCGCTCTGAAACCTAGAAGAGATATCACAAGCACTGGGGCTCTGTGCCATCAAATCTGAACTCACTCACCAAAACTGGCACCAAGGTGGAATAGTGAGTCAGAAGATCTGCTTCGGTGTTTCTGGGCAGAAGAGTGAATCCCTGCCAGCTCCAGAGGTCCTGCTTTTTTAGCTGTAAACAAGGTAAGGTATTGACAACCAATCAGACAAGGGTGTGACAGATGTTTATCAATTTCTAAATTAAAACAAATTGGTCTATTTTGTGTTATAGGTCAAATTTTTCTTTTCTTTTTTTTAAAGTAAAAGTGTTTTTGTTGTATCCACAATCACTTTTTTCCCCCACACATCTCTCCACTGTTCCTGTTTGAATTTAATTCAGGTATTAAAAAGCACATCGTCGCAATTTTTTCCATATTAATACATATTATTTTAGTGGGTTTGGTCAAAATGTCATAGTACCACTGTGATTTTCAAAGCAGGACATGCAGGACATGGAGATTGCCCTATATCTAAAGTCATGAAATGTCTAGCCAAACAGTTTATAAAATTAGCTTTAAAAAACCCTAACATAAAATTGGCTTTAAAGAAAGAAAGGTAATCCTGTCAGGTATCAGAATGGACTACCAGCAGTATAAATGTGCTTCAAATAAAGTTAAATCTGTCAGGAAGAATTTCAAAACAGACAACCAAATATTTTTTTAATCAATTAATATACTTTTATTTTTTTTTTAAAGTCAGTGGTTTATTGATAAAAAAAAAAACAACAACAAATAATTCATACTGTGTTTCTCATTTCTGCTATAATATTAAAAAGACCACCACTGAGATAGAATAGGATGATGACTGAATTGTACACTGTTTTGTTTTTAATTGATTATATGTGTTTTTGTATGTGTATGTACTGCGTGTGCATATATGTATGTATATATGTATACAGTATATACATATGTATATATAAATAGATTTTATTTTATTTTATTGTTTTAATTAAAATTTTTTACTTGTGTATATTCTTTTTACTTATTTATCTATTTTATGTATATAATGTGTTTTTGTATCTATATCTATACTGGCTTATTTTATATTAATATTAAGTTTGTTAAGTTTCTTTGTACCGAGAATGTTATTATTGGGGACGTTTGTGAATGTTTGTTCTGTTGTTTCAAATTAACAAAAAAATATATATATAATATTGAAAGAAAAAAAACACTTTTAGGCTCACATATCAGCTTTTATTCTATTCTGTCTATAGCTTTTATCTATCTATCTATCCTTATTTGTTTCAAGGTGTGAAATCTATTCATTTACCTCCAGTTTTCACTCGAAATTAAAACAATTTCCAAACATGCATGAGTTTTAAAATTAAAACTTTTTAAATCAGACCTCATAAACAGCAGTCTGTTGTAAAAACACATATCTAAACACAGATGACTGTACCATGTCTGGCTCACATATCAGCTTTTATTGTATTTTGTCTGTAGCTTTATCTATCTATCTATCCTTATTTATTTCAGGTGTGAAATCTATTCATTTATCTCCAGTTTTCACTCGAAATTAAAACAATTTGCAAACATGCATGAGTTTCAAAATGAAAACGTTTAAATCAGACCTCAAAAACAGCAGTCTGTTGTAAAAACACACCTCATAAAAACATATCTAAACACAGATGACTGTACCATGTCTGTCACGCAGGGGTAATGTTGTATAGTTTGGGCAAAAACAGTGACTAATATATCTCTTAATGGACTCATTTTGTTATATATACTTCTCTTTTACTCGTATAATAGTAACACAAGTGCTTTAGAGGTATTTTCTGACAAGCTGAGTGTATAAAACATGAAGCTTGGTCCCCCCGGATGGCTGAATAGAGTAGAACAGTCCAGTATGCAGAGAGAGAGAGAGTGGACGAACCAAACAGACTGACTGTTGGTTAGCAGACAACTATCAAACAACGGCGGCCTGACAGCCATTTAAATCAACTAATTCAGCTGTAAAAGAGAAAAATGTGACCAAGAGAGGAGGACACCTTGTGGAGGACTGTCAAGACACACATGACAACCAACTTTGGTTGTTGTGAGAGGAGCACCATGGCATCTCAGCCGAGGTAGGAAGAAAAACAGCTAGCTGCTAGCATCTGGGCGCTAGCTTCACAGCCTAGCTGGTTAGATAATTAACTAGCTCACTAGCTAACTAGCTAACTAGTAGTAGCTCACAAGTTAGTTTGAAACTCTGTGAAAGTACCAGGAGGAGAAAGGTAGTTTTCTGTTGTTAATGTTAAACTGATTTTAGCTTTGATAAGCAGTTCGAGGAGGAGGTGGAATCAGCTGGAAAGAGGCAGAGCTGTGTGTGTGTGATTTATACCAGCTGGTTTAAAGGGGCTGCTCTGTTTACACCATCTGGTTTATATAAACTAGTTAACTACAAGACAACTTACAGGGGGATTTCTGTAAAACCTCTCTGGGATTTTGGGTAACAAAGTTGGAAAACTGGTTTGACTCTTGTCTGTGTTAATGTCATTTTACTGTAACCAAAACAATATATATATATAGGGCAGGGTGACTCTCTTTAGCTCCTCTCCAGTGGCTCCCTGTGGATTTATAAAAAATGGAAATGAATTACTGTTTTTTTTTTTGTTTTTGTTTTTTACATTTTCATTTTATTAGGGCCATATTGAGGAAAAAAAATAAATCTGAGATTTCGAGAATAAAGTATAAAGTATAAAGTTTAAGAGAAAAGAAATATAGGGCAGGGTGACTCTCTTTAGCTCCTCTCCAGTGGCTCCCTGTGTATTTATAAAAATGGAAATTAATAACCGTTTTTTTGTTTACATTTTCATTTTTATTTATCATTGTTGTACGTCTATGGTATGACAAGAGTATTAGGGCCACATTAAGGAAAAAAAAAATCTGAGATTTCGAGAATAAAGTCAGAAGTTTAAGAGAAAAAAAGTCGTAATATTATGAGAATAAAGTCATAATTTATGAGAAAAAAAGTAGTAATATTATGAGAAAAAAGTCATAAGTTTAAGAGAAAAAAGTCGTAATATTATGAGAATAAAGTCATAAGTTTAAGAGAAAAAAAAGCAGTAATATTATGAGAATAAAGTCAAGTTTAAGAGAAAAAGTGATATAATAAATACTAATATACGTTTATTTGTAGAGCACTTTTCAAGCACAAAGTGCTTTCCAAGGAAAGTCACATCATGTACAACAAAATACACTGAAACATAAATAATTAAATAAAAAACAATAGAATGGGAAAATAAAGAAACAAGCATATACATATTCATACAGTTACCTATGCACATATATACACATCAGCACACAAGCATACAAAAGACTAAGTAGTAATATTATGAGAATAAAGAGCAGGCTGGTGTGTGATTTTTACCAGCTGGTTTAAAAGGGGCTGCTCTGTTTACATAATCTGTTTTATATAAATTAACTACAAGAAAAGTAAAAGCATACTTACAGGGGGAATTCTGTAAAAACCTCTCTGACTAACTTGGATTTTGGGTAACAAAGTAGGAAAATAGAAAAACTGGTTTGCCAAACTGCTCTGCCAATGGTAAACAGTGTATTCTCCTGTTGGTATTGACTCTTGTTTTGAGTTTGGTGGATTGGATGATTGAACTCTCTATCAGTAACAAGGAACAAACAAGACATATTGGTTATTTTACACTTTATTCATTTAATACACCATCAGGAGGCTGCTCTGTTTACACTCTGTTTTATATAAATTAACTTGTTTTATATAAATTAACTACAAGACAAGTATAGCATACTTACAGGGGGCATTTCTGTAAAAACCTCTCGGATTTTGGGTAACAAAGTTGGAAAACTGGTTTGACTCTTCTGCCTGTATTAATGTCATTTTACTGTAATCAAAAAAAATATATAGGGCAGGGTGACTTTCTTTAGCTCCTCTCCAGTGGCTCCCTGTGTATTTATAAAAATGGAAATGAATAACTGTTTTTTAGTTTTCATTTTTATTTATCATTGTTGTACGTCTATGGTATGACAAGAGTATTAGGGCCACATTAAGGAAGAAAAAAAATCTTTACAAGACAAGTAAATGCATACTTACAGGGGGAATTTCTGTAAAAACCTCTCTGACTAACTTGGATTTTGGGTAACAAAGTTGGAAAACTAGTTTGACTCTTCTATCTGTATTAATGTAATTTTACTGTAACCAAAACAATATCTACAGGGCAGGGTGACTGCACTCTTAGGCTATGATAATCTGAGCAGAAGAGATATATAAGACTTATGTTTCAGTCACAATTATACTCAACATGATTCTTATTAATATTCTTATTAATATAATAATGTGGCTTCAACTCTCTTGCAAACTGTCAAGTTAAATGTCCGATTTTTATTTAGACTTCTGGATAGGCAGGATATAAGATCCTGGTCATCTATTACAGATTAAATAAAAAAGTGAATGTTAAAGTTTTAAATAAAAGTAGAATGTAGCTTTGGGTTGCTTGTGCATTTCACGTTATATGCTGGTAAGAGCAGAGTGAAATGCAGATTTATAGTCTCTGCTTGCAAACCAATACTGTCTGTCTGGTATCACATGCATTGTCAGAGCATATACACACCAATATATGATGAAGCAAATTTTCTTAAAGGAAAACACCCATGGGATAGACATACAATTTTGCTCTCAATTTAATCATAAACACATTGGTTGTATAGATAATATTTATACTTAAAAGTGAAGCCAAAACATCTTGATCACCGGTTGGTGGCTGGCTGTTAGTTTACTTGATTTGATATGCAGCAGAGTTTTCTATGAGCACATTTTAAACGTCAGTATCGCAGGTGATCGTGTTCATTTAATTGTGGGAAGCCAAAATTGTGATTGTGATTAATATTCGGTTAATTGTACAGCCCTAATTAATGTGTCATCAGTTTTGGGAAGTATAGCATCATCATAGCAGCAAGGAGTCTTTGATTTTTGTCCTATTTGTACCTGTTCGATCACAGAATGAAATCGTTACAGAGGAACATTTCAAATATATGATGGATATATTTTGAGCAGTATGGAAGAAAGTGTCCACATTTTTGGAAATGGATGTTGTGTGAAGTGAAGACTGGAGAGAACGCTTACGCCAATGCTTATGATGCCAGCAGATATGTCACAACTATAAACATACCTGATGACTAAAGTGGACATTCCTCAATAAACTGTCAGTCAGTTCTTCCCGGTATTGGTATCGGTGCATCCCTACAATTTGAGTGTGCTCTGCATATGATTTAAAATGTGCCTAAATACTACCAGCAGCAACTTGAACTTGACTTTGGTGTCACCCCCTCAGAGGTGGCTCTGCATTAGCTGTAATGGCTTCTTTAAATTTCACAATATTTTCAGATGTGTCAGCCGTTTGACACAAGCCCTCAGGAAGAGTGCCGGTCGTTGATCCCAACTTTCGTAGTGGCCAAAAGGTGGTACTGCAACTTCCGTGTCCGTCACGTGATGCAATTGGGCCCAAAAATACTTTTTCCCATAGACATTAGACATTACATTGGGAAAGAGACGTCTGTAACTCAGAGGATAATTTTTTTGAGGTAAATCAACGTCCCAGTATGAACACTTGAATAGCCCTTATTTATATCATTAGGTCCTAAAAGTTGTAAAATGTATGCAATAATAGCCGAAACCAGAGTTATTTCCCGTCCTCCGTTCATGTGAATGAGACCCAGACATTGACGACAGCGCAAGCCATGACGACGGCGTGACGTTGTGACCCCGTGACAGAGTCATGTGACCGGGGGGACGCCACTGCGCATGTCCGATGGCCCAGTGAATGCGGAAGATCGCCGGAAGATCCGGGTACATTTCCAGATGGAAAGTCGAGCCATTTTGGCATCATGCGCCACTGAGCAACTCTCATAGGAATGAAAGGCGCCCCGCCTCCAACGCTGTATCCAGTTCTCTTAATACATCCATGATTTGACAGGAAAGCATGATTGACTGGAGTCATATTGTGAATTGCGGGTTACTTTCTGCCGTTGTATGTGGGTGAGCACGTTCTGATTTGAGTCCTCAGATTTTGTGGCTTCAGCCTCACGTTGCTTTAAATTCTACTGTGTAGTCATTTGCGTTTCTCTGAATCTAAATGATGTGCTTTACTGAATAAGCAAATCTGTCTTTGTCACTGATGGAACTGCACTGTGCAGGATTTTCTGTATAATTTACATTTCAAACAACAAACGTTGGGATACTTTGCCTGCCAAGGTTTGATGAAATTTCTACTTCTCTCCTGTAAGGGTTTGGCTGTTTCAGTATCAGCACAGCTTTCTTTTGTGGGTTATTCTGTGATGTGAACAAATTGTCATTTCACCTTTTTATTCTACTGTTAATCAGTTTCTGGCATTTGTCATCTGTGATTGGTAAATCCGTACACCTAGAGCTCTCTCATTCATCTTGGTGGAAGACTCTACACAGAAGGCACGGAGTACAGGAAATTATAATTTGTTTTAAAGGCAGGATAATTGCCCACCAAACTGTCAACAGGGGCAGCTCTAGACTGCTCAAAATAGTTGACATTTGTCAACACAGGTTAACGTTGGGCTTGCCTGTTGTGTAGATGTGAGTAATTATTAGTTGATTAGAGGTTGACTCAATATTAAGCTGTGTGAGTGCTGATTCTGGACAGTTTATGTTCAAGCCACATCAATAAGTCAACCCCTTGTATTGCCAGCAGGAGCTAATTATTTCTGTAAGTTGTGTGCTTGTGTCACATAATCAACAAAATGTATGTTTCATGTTTGTTCTGGATGATTAGTGTGCAATTTAATACATGCATAGGATGTTGCTTTATCCCTGGGTTGTACTGTGACTGGGTAGTGTCAGTTTGTGCTGTACTAGTAGTTTGGCCAATCTCTGCTCTATTAATGAGTTAGTGCTCATCTGTTTGGCATAGTCCCAAATTTGTCCTGCTCCACTTGTTGTCATGGAAACATCCCATTGGGGTTGCTGTCAGTGAGGATGATCAACACTGTATTTTGGGATGAAATGTGGATAAGTGTACAGTTCACTTCAGTATATTTAAAGTTTTAAACAGGTCCTGATCCCGTGGGGTCTGCTGTTTTTCCGCAGTGTAATTTACTATAGTGAACAAAATATTTTTTGCTGTTGGCATCATATCTGGACTGGTAGTATCCATGTGATGTCTGCATGGGCTGCATATAATCTTTAGGGACTAGAGAGAGCAGATGTCAACGTTCTGGTGAATCCTCATGGCGTCTGTGAGTCTAATTACAATTGTCGGTTGATATGATGGGCACTGTCTTCTCCCATTAGACCCTGCTGCTCTGCCCCTTGGGTTGATAAGTCTGTGATAAGATGCCATACATTTGCAGTCCCTAAATTTTCTGGTGTCTTTAGCCAAAACTGATCTCATCATAAGGATCAGTCACATTCATTGCTCCGGGGTTTATAAGTGTATGAAATCCTAGAAAATCAAAGACAAATACAAAATGCAGAGCTCTATCTAAAGAACAGGCTGTATTGAGTAGTGTAGCATATCACCAATTTCACTTCTAATATTTAAGGCACCTACTGCATCTTTAAACTGGGTAACTAATCATATTTAGTGTTACAGATGAAGTGATGCACTTGTAAATACAATGCTGACTTAAGATCTGTTTTTCTTTGTAATGCTCTACAGTATATACAATGAAGAAAGGAATCGTCTTCGCCTCCAGGCATGGGAACAGAGGAACCAAGAAGCAAGCCAAGCCAAAGAGCTCAACCCTGAGAATGTGCCACTCTTTGGGGAACCATACAAGGTAAAGACCCACATAACCGGAGTTTAATGCTCTATTGATTACACAGGGCTTCTACTGTATTTGTTATGGATAAAAAAGATGCTTATTTTGGACTTCTTTTTAAAAAAGTTGGAAAGGGTCAGTACCATAACAGTGTTGCATTTCAAGTAGGAATCTCAACAAAGAAGACATTGCTTTTAAATAAAATTTTAAAAACAAAAACATTATTGGGAAACAGTGAAAATTAAATGGCAAATTATGTTTAAACAGAAAACAAATTGTTTGCAGACAAAGGTGTCTGTTTAGTTTGACAGGTCAGCCAGATGTTCTTCTACGTCTTTTTAGCAAACAACAAATTATGATCTTATTGATGTTTGTGCTTTCCATAATAATGATAATAAAAAAACTCATGCTTAGTTTCTTTAAAGGGGACATATCTTAAAAAACTAACTTTTCAGTGCTTGTGCACATACATTTGAGTATCTGGAGTGCCTACCAACACAAATTGTGAAATAAGACAACCCAGTCAGTTTTTTTGTGAGCTGCTTAGATCAGAAAAAGTGATTCTACAAGCCATTCAGGTTTGTCTCCCCTTCCTATGTCACATGCAAGCTCATTAGAATATATCACCCACAGCTTGAGAACTACCTTTGCAAAGGTGCCTCATATTTTTCTCTCAAGCCAATCAGAGCAGACTGGGCTATTCCTGGAGGGGGTCTTAAAAAGACAGGTGCTAAAACGGAGCGTTTCAGATAGAGGGTGAATACAGGTATATTCAGACAGTATGAGAAAAATGTGTTTTTGAATATTAAAGCATGTAAACATGTTCCAGTAGAAACCCCAAATAGAAGCATGAAACTGAAAATGAGCATGATATGTCCCCTGTAATGGAGTATATGATAATGTAATATTTGCATTTTTACTACAAAGATTGCTCTCTCTGTCTTGTCTTTAACTGATGGCCAGTTCCTGCATCTTTTTGGAAAATATTAACTGTAACTAAAAATATATGATATTTGTACACAAAAAAACGCGCAGAGGAGATGGTAGGATTTCAGAAAATTAAAAGACTGTTTTGTGAACTGAGATATATGTTCTTCTTTTTGCAGACAAACATAGGGGATGAGCTTTCCACTCGAATCCAGAGGATGCTTGGCAGTTATGAAGATGTGAATAATCCACATCCCTTTGCCATTGAGCCTTTACCCATTCCTACTTATGCAACCTCCTCACAGTCAGATCAGGGTCAGCCAAACACAGATAAACCAACCAAACCTCCATTCCATAACCAGGTCCATTACATGTCCACCCAGAGTCAGAAAGCCCCCTCTGGTAATGGTTACTCCTCTCAGCCCATGAGGACGTCCGCTGCCTCTTCTTCTCCTAACCACCATGGACATTCATCCACTTTCTCAAACGCGTCGTTGAACCACAGTCAGCTCAGCCTCTCGGCACATCAACAAAAGAAGAGTGAAGCCCACTCAGATCTCAGGGAGCGTGTCAGCCTTCCCCATGAAATGTCTTCTCGGTCTCCTGATGCTAAGCCACCACCCTTTCCACATTCCAGTGACCATGATGACAATGACACGGACACTAAGGACGCCTTTGATAGACATCAACTTCAAGTGTCCACAGATCTGCCCTCTGAGTCTGCCAGCACCATGGATGTTTCCACACTTAACCTAAAACAGTCTCCCAAAGATGTATCTCGGCCTCAAGCCAACAAG
Source organism: Sebastes fasciatus (assembly GCF_043250625.1). Lineage (NCBI taxonomy): Eukaryota > Metazoa > Chordata > Actinopteri > Perciformes > Sebastidae > Sebastes > Sebastes fasciatus. Next base: position 14,604,056 of record NC_133813.1, read on the forward strand.
GGTAACGCCCTACCTTCCCAGACCTTCCCTTCACTCCTATCGTCTAAGCAGCCCGGTGTAGTCATGACCCACAAGCCAACAGCATATGTGCTGCCCATGAATGGTCAGGACCAGGTGGTCAGCGAGTCTCCTGAGCTGAAACCTTCACCAGAGCCATATGTACCTCTACCGGAGTTAATCAACAAATCTGACCTGGGCAAAACGAAGATGCTGCCACAATTTTTGGAGGTGAGTTTATTGTCTTAGATCTCATAACTGTATTACATATATGGCCACTTAGCTTAGTATAAAGAATAGAAACAAGAGGAAGCTGCTAGCCTGGCTAGAAATAGTCCGACTTATAGAAGTAGTCCGACTTATAGAAATAGTCCTGCTTATACCACCCTTAAACTTGCTACTTGTTGTTTTTACGCTTTGTTTTTTGTACGAATCAAACAAACAAGTTAAAATGTTTTAATTAGTGAGCTTTAAAGTTGCCGTTAGGCAGATTTTGCTACCTTTAGACTAGGGCTGTCAATTGATTAAAATATTTAATATTGATCAATTGCATGATTGTCCATAGTTAATCGTGATTAATCGCAAATTAATCACACATTTTTTATCTGTTCAAAATGTACCTTAAAGGGAGATTTAAAAGAAGTATTTTAAACTCTCATCAACATGGGAGTAGGCAAATATGCTTTATTTATGCAAATGTATGTGTATGTTTATTATTGGTAACCAATTAACAACACAAAACAATGACAAATGTTGTCAACAAACCATCAACGGGCCTCAGTCTGTCAGCCTGAAGATGTTAAACCCACGACGGTCATGGGCTTGTGGTAAATTGTGTTTTTAACAAAAATTATATATATATACTAAGTAAACAATAATACATTTGTTTAACACAAGAACACTGTTAGGCTAAATAGTACAGTATGGTGTAGATACTTTGGGGTATATGATTTGAATCCTGCTTTTTGAAAAAAAAAAGATTTAGCTATTTTATGAGTATATTTTCCTCTTCAGATATAATTGTCTGGCGATATCATATACTACTGAATCTCTTGTTTGGTGCTTCCAGGGACTGTGGGGGAGGTGATAGTACAAGGGACGTCGTAGTTATTATTTCCCAGCAATGTTGTCTGGTCTATGAATATATTGTGGGATTAGAGGATTGTGTGCCTGCTGATCTCAGGATGTTCTCTGAAACCTCTCCATAGTCTTCTTTGATATTCTTGCTCGACTGATCAGGCGTTTGAAAAGGTCTTGGACTTGCTTTGTTTGGGAGAATTTGGCTGAACTCCAGTTCAACTCTATTCATAAACACACACACACAACCCCTCCCCCTTGCCCTCCTGCAGCAGTACAGCAGTGCTGAATATGCTGCTGTTATCGCTGCTGGGACGAATCCAGTGCAGGATATCTAGGCAGTTACTCATTCCCCCTATTTCTCACCAACTCTACACTCCTGCGTTGAGTTGCACATCTGCAATAAGCCATGTATAAGACATTTTTGGATACGGTATAATCAGATTTGTCCCTTTTAGCTTCCAAAACCATTGAGAAGTAGAAGACGTGAAGAAGTAATGTTATTCCTACACACAGGTCAATACAATGGGGTCATGGGTCAGAAAGCAAACGTCCTTGTGCACACACAGCAAAGACAAATGTTAATCAGGTGTCTAGACTGCAGTTAAACTGGTGTGACAAATGTGAAAATGGTCAGTGACGCAAAGTCGTGACACTCCAGTCCCCTGAACTGTGATGGTCATGAAGTTCTAAAACACAACTTTTCATGAAACGGATCAGAAAATAAAACGCTGACATTTCAGAAAACACAGAGTGGGAAGTTTGTAGTTGTTGGGATATGTTGTTTTTCTCTTTAGAGACACTGTAGCGCACTCTTAGTATCACTATGTCCTCTTAATATCATACTGCTCGCCAGCATGCAGTTTTGCGTATGTAGTGTCATGTCTTAATTAGGTGCATGGCATGGTATATTATTGGCAAGCAGCCTGTGGTTTGTGTTTTTTTGTGTGTGTGTGTGTATATGTGACCTCAGCTGCCTGTGATAACTTCACCCCTGGGCTCAGCAGCAGAACAATAAATGAGCTTTGTCACCAACTTACATAACTGCTCTGGGGGCCCATTCACTCTGACCTTATCTCAAACACTGTCCATTCAGAAGGAAAAACTGAAAGACAGGCCTGAAAACAAACTGAAATGCAGTCTGTTGACTCATTCATTCACACACAGTATTTATCTGAAGTTGGCCTATGTTGCTGCCTGATACGCGGTATTGCGTCACTCATCTAGTGATTAAGGCTGTAGTTAGTGGTGATATAGTAAAGGAATGCATTGTATTCATAGATGTTTGTAATGTTTCTCACTCCCCCATTTTATACACAGAGCAGACAGACTATTTGAATAAATGTTCACTCATTGGGTGTAGGATTTTTAATTTGGTCTTTTTAAGTTAGTATTTAGTCTAAGTTTAAGTTTCGCTTCATTATTAAACGAAATAATGATGCACATTGTTATCCGTATTTACCTTTTTTATGTATGCATTTGCTTTGTCATAATTACATGGAAAAAAGGACATTAATATTATTAAGGACATATTATTATTATTATTATTATTATTATTAAAAGGACAATTATTTAGCTTTCGTATGTAATAACTGAATTAATTGGGGGGTTTTTTCTATGAATTTTCAATGCAACCGTAAAATCAAATCACTACACTTTTTGTTTTGGTGTGTACAATGTGTCTCCATCTCAAAAAAGAAAAGAAAAAAGCTCCTCTGCACCTCATCATACCTAATGTCAGTGCTTTTCATTTAATATTAGCAGGTCTACGCTGCTCTCTGCTGGGCAACACTGACATGCAATGCACCCCTTCACTTTGTTTTCTTGTCTTGTGATTTTGTTTTAATATGGCATGGAAAATTCACGTCCCAATGAAAAACAGTTCCGTTATTAAAGAAAGAAAAAAGCTAAATAATAATAATTGTCCTTTTTGAGTATACCTACAGATGATTTGCCATATTACAGGTTATGTATAAGATAAATGACAGCTCTTGTATTACAACTGGCAATGCCCCTAGCAGGGATAGATAGGCCTCTATGTGGGTGAGACTTGTATTCAGAGCATGCAGCACATCGACAACAAGGAGTGAACAATCTGAGATGAAAATAGGGGAAGGATATTGGCAGATTCAATGGGGTTTTTATTTTTATTTGATTAAAGTTTAACCTGTGAAATACCATACATGGTTTGCTCTGTAAAATATTAGCTCCTCAACAAATTCTTATATATTTTTCAGGTTATAAAACAGGCTTTTCAATGTCTTTTTTGGAAACTCACAATTATTCCTTTCCTTTCTGCAGACAAGGTCAAATGAAGTTCAGTGTGTCGAGGACATCTTGAGGGTAAGTCCAGATGTTTAAATTCTCTTTTACGGTAGGCTATTGTCTTTTGCCATGATATACATGTGAAAAGGGCTTAGTTACACCTTACGTCTGAGTTCAAAACATCTTAACCTACCTGTTTACACAAATAGACAAGGTTACTGACTCACTATGTACATGTGAACACAAACGAAAGCATTTAAGTGTACTTAAACTTCTAAGTGTAAGATATATTTTTCAAAATATCTTCTATATCCTGGATACCCACATCATATTTAAATGCAATGCACATGCACATTTTACTTTACTACTTTACTTTAACGATTCATTTTACACAGAATATTATGAATCTAATCGTACTAAATTACCTCTGCAGGAAATGACCCACTCATGGCCCCCTCTCCTGACAGCTATACACACACCTAGCACAGATGAACCCTCCAAGTCCCGGTTCCCAGCCAAGGTATGAGCTTAAAGGTTGAGAATTATTGAAAGCTATCTTTATTTTATGCTCACCAGCGCTGCCCATGTGTACATAGGACGAGGGGTCTCGGTATCAGTAATCTTGCGTCGCCTTCTCAGATGAAGCCCACTATAAGTGAGGAATCCTTGTGATGCACAAAAGGAAATGGATGAACCCTTTCCATTTTAGATCCTCAACGAGCTTTCCTCTGGTGTCACCCTGAGGTCAAATTGTCACCTACACAGGAAATGGACTCATGTAAGGCTGAACTTTGCTTCAGTATGCTATAGATATTCTTTTCCTCCACCATCAAGTCAAATTATTGAATTTGCACACAGGATATCTCAAAATGTAGGATTATCAGATCACCATGCAATTAGATGAGGACCTCCATGTTCAGAAGGGATACACCCTTTTGATTTTAATGACCCCATGGCCTTTTGTCTCACCACTCTCAGGTCAAATGTTTCATGGCCTCACTACTGCTTAAGCTGCACGATTAGACATTATTACACACCAATCTTTAATTAACATATTATCAGTTTAGTGTGAATGTCGATGCAAATGTATTCTATACAAATCTATATCAAACAAATGTGTGACCCTGGTTAAAACTTACTTGTGTTTTTTTTCTTCTGTATCTTCACAGGAAACAGAGCATGTCTCTTCATGTCCAGGAAAAAGTGAGTAATGAGGGAATGAAACGGAGTACAATTCAGGCACAGAACAGAGATGAACATGATAATAAATAGAAATGATTTTACTGTACCATCGAAAGATCAACACTGAGTGCAAGTCTGTTGTGTCTGGAACTGATGTTGGTAGCAGACAGTTACATGTACTTGTGTTTGTTTTGTTGAACTAATGTTTGTTTTCTGTCTTTTCTTTCCAGGAAACTATGAGTGTTCTCCTGCAGATCCATCCCAGCTCATCCAGCAGAGCTCCTCATCGTAAGTGAATTGGCTTTTGACAGTTTTTGTGCCATAATTTCAAAATATGACACACAGCAGAACTGTAAGTTGCCGGCCTGAGGACCATTGTTTACAGGCTGTTTTCAACCAGCCATTCAGACAGATTCATATTTTCATTAGGGTTAGCTGCAACTAAAGATGATTTCATCGTCTGCAGATTATTTTCTCTATTAAATGTTTTGTATATTGAAAATAATGAAAAGTGGTTATTATAACTTCCCCCAGTCCAAGATGATGTATTCAAATATCTTGTTTTATTCGCCCAACAGACGAAAACCCAAAGATATTCATGTTACTATTATAAATGACAAGGAATTCTGCACATTTGAGAAACAGCTGAAAAATTAAAAAAAAGTCGAAGAAAAAAATTATTTGTAGAGTCAAAAAAACAAATTGAAAAACGCACTGTCTACCAGCACAGCCTGGGCATGTGGGCCACAGTGTTTATTTCATTATATCTATAACAGTACCATGTGATATTATTGTGGTGTTTTGTGTGTTTGCGCTGTAGTTCATTTGAAGCAGCACATTCCAGAGGGGTAGAGTCCGCCAGCTCCAGCGACTCAGAGAGTAGCTCGAGATCTGAGTCGGACAGTGAAGGCACCATCGAAGATCCACCTCAACTCCCTGTAAGCAACTCCGTTAAAACCGAGGTAATTTGCTGCTTGTCCTTGTATTCCTATTAAATAAACAATAAACATGTAAACATGCATTATCTGAACTGTTTGCTCTTCTAAACTCTAAATGTTGTTTGTGTTTTGTTTTTTTCTAGCCTGATGCTCCAGCAGTGGCCCATGGTGATTGGCAGTTGGGGAACTGGATCAGGTCCAGCCAGCAAAACTCCAGCACTGAAAGTCAAAGCGGTGCACATGCCTCTGAGAGCCCTGCTCACAAACAGCAACCACCCACTCAAAGCTCCAAGCACTCACTCAGTGTCGAGGTGGTCGACCCCACCAGGGAGTCCAAACCTCAGCTTTCATCTCACCACAAAGAGTTCACTGATAGGCTTGCAAAGCCCCAGCAGCACAGTGAAAGCCCTCAGGACAACTATAACAATCAAAGTAGCCAAAAATCTCCCTCTGCTGATTTGAGCAGCTGTAGCAGTTCCAGGAAACTTTCATGCAACACTCACTCCTCAAAACCAGCGAAGGCAGGTTGCCCAGATCGCACTGAAGCAGCTATCAGCGTGAAGTGTGAGGAAGTTGTCACCACGCAAGGCAAAGATCCCTGTTTCACAGATAGACCCAAGGTAAAGACGAAAACAGGACATAGCAAGAAAAGCAAGGACAACATTGACACTAAAAGAGACAGTAAGAGGACTTCTAAATGCACGTCACTTGACAAGCGGAAGGCTGGATCACAGCCTGCAGTCAAAGTGGTCCTGTGTGGTCATTGTCCATCATGTGGTGTGCAATATCCTAACCCCTGCTCCTGCCCCACCCAAAGTCCTGCTCAGCCTGACCAGCTGTCTCCTGCCCCGCCACTCAGAATCAGTTGTAACAAACCAAAGTCAGAGACCATCTGCCAGAAGGGCACCAAGAATCCTCACAAAACAACCCACAAGAACTCAAAGAAGACTGAGCAGATAGCCAAGAGTTCTCGGGACCCTTGCAGGCCTCCTAGGTCCCTGCTGGTAAAGATTGATCTAAGTCTACTCTCAAGAGTTCCCCGGACCTCCAGAAACCCCCAGGAGATTCCCAGCAATGCAAAGAGATCAGCACTAGTCATAGAGAAAGACGGAGGGGGCAGTGATGCTTCTACAACACACAAACTCACCAAAACCAGCAAAAAGAGTATATCTCAAAATGTGAGAAATATGAGGGACCAGGTCTGTTCTAGTTAGCATACATGTACTTTATATTTTTATTTTAATGTGTGATTTGTTGTCTTCTAGGTTGAGGTAGATAATACAACACTTCCCAGGAAGAAACAGAGGCTGGAAAACAAGAATACCTCATCAACTCATGCTTCTGTCAAACTGGAGTAGGTCCCCTAAATCAGAGGCGTCCCATACTTGTTTTTTTTTTTTTTTACCACTGATAACATTAACATTTTTAAAATGAAACGTTTCTTTTTGTTGTGGGAGTGTGTCATATCAAACAAGCTCACTGATCTTATCACCTACAGACGTTCCAGCAATCCAAAAGAGGACAGAGAGCGAAAGAAGGCAAAGAAAAACCCTGTCCCTCTGCAGCCGCCTCTGACACCCAAAGACGCTGCTAAAGGCCCAAAGGTGCACAAACGCAGTTCTGGGGAGACCCAGGAGACCAGTAAGGAGGCTGCGAAGAGCAAAAAAGACGCACGCAAGCAAAAGAAGAGCAGTGGAAAGTACACAGAACACCCACCCTTTGAAAAGGTAACAGGATGTAAGCACCTAGTTTATGTATGTTAATGCATTGCTTCTTTTCCTGAGACAAGCTTCTGCAAGTTCTCATAGCTGAGCTATTCTAAGAAAAAGGCTTACTAATGAATTATCACCTGAAAAGGGGAAACCATTCAAATTGTAATTAAACGTCTGCCCTGCGATCCTAGCAGAAGTCCCCAAAGAGCAGCCTTGCCGTCCCGTCATCTTCACAGCCCACCAGGGAAGCTTTGAGCAACAGGCCCTTGTTCAGATTAGAGGACAGGTAAAAATCCTTTCTCCTGAGTTAAGTTGTTCTATAGTTTTTTTGTTATGTCCCCTAAAATCTTGGCTGTGTCTGGACCTAGCGGGATTGCGTCAGTTTTTCCCATGGGGAATCACAGTATAGAGACCCAGAAACCCACAGAGAGTGTTGGTTTTAGCAGTGTTAAGATTAATGTTACTTGGTGTCACCTACGTAGTGGGAACTCTCCTGCTGACCTTTAAAAGCTACAGTAAGTGGTTAAAATTACTTTCAAAAGTATGCACTAATCATTTAAGGCTAATTTTCCACACTGAGATGCTCAATAAATATGGTCTCATGTCTCTCTATTTCCCCTGTGTCCTCTCCTCTACCATCTCTTTCTATGAAAATTTTGGGTGTAACTAAATTTGATAGCTTCTGCACACATCAATATACAGTAATCTGACTATAATCAAGGAGGCACTAGTGTTGCACATGTGTGCAAGCGTGGAGGTCACCGCTGTTCCCTTGTTGCTAGATGTTTAGACAATTGAAATTTTGTTTTAGCTTTTCACTTAAATTAAATGTAAAACGCATGAAATGTATCCAATCCGCAATATCATAAATGTTCACTGACGGCTGCTATTTCAAAATGACCCGTTTTGGTGGAAAATCTGGCAAGTTGATGGGTTTTTTATGGAGAAGGGGAGATGACGAAGAGAGTGGTTAGATGAATTGTAAGTGTGGGATGGGAGAATTAGATGGCAGAGAGTTTTCATTCATCTTTATTATTAGGTACAGGTTAAAAATCGTATTTTTAGTTTATGTAAATTGTTGCCACAGTTTTAATTTACAACAGTGCACTTGATTTGTATCAGTGATGACAGATTTTATTGTGTTATGAATAGTATTTGTTAGTGATCTAATAAAGCTTTTTTTCACCTGTACATGTAGGCAGTATCCAGTGAAGCATTATATAAAGGAGGCCAAAAAGCTGAAGCACAAAGCAGACGCAGAGGTAGGTTCTCTTTGTTTGCTTTGATTTATTTGACTAAAATGACTGCAGTAACACGAGTAACTTATAACCAAATTGTTTTTTTTATTTTTGCTCTCTCTCTGTAGTCAGATAAGCTCAGTAAAGCTTTCAACTACTTGGATGCGGCCATGTATTTTGTTGAAAGTGGCATTGCCATGGAAAAAGATCCACACATTTCAATGTCTTCCTACACAATGTTTGCAGAGACAGTGGAACTGCTCAAGTACGAACCCACTTTTATCATTATTATCTGCACTATTAGTATTTTGTTGTTGTTATTAGTTTACATGGTCACAGACATTGAAATGTTTTTATTTTTTTTATTTCTAAGTTAAATTTTAAACTTTAATATGAAGGTTTTTGGCTCCATAACTGAATTTGATTCATGCATTAGTTTTACCGCCACATTCTCCATTCTCACAGGTTTGTACTGAAACTTAAAAACTCAGTGGACGCCTCTTCTACACCCTCAGAAAAGGACTTTATAGCTTTATGGTAAGGTGTAGATTACACTTCATGTGCTGTTTCTCCACACACCGGAATGTCCCTAACATTACTGGTTATATTTGTCTCCTCTTAAGCGTTGTTTTTTGTTTTTAAGCTTTCCACCATCTATGTTTTGGTTCTTGTCTAAAGAGGACAGATTTGGAGACTTTGATTGAATTTGAATTTCTCATTTGTTGTCATTCATTGAAGCTGCAGTTTGGTAGCTTTGATCAAATATGATAAAAAGCTATTTTTATAAAATGACCACTATAGGCTGACCGTAGTGCATTAGAAAGACAATCTGGGGGGAAAAAAACAGGTTCCTCTGTGTCTTCCTGTGCTCCTGTATGACATTTGCAAGATTTCACTTTGTTTTCTTTAATGAATTATGAATAATTTAATAACTTTTATTTGTGTCTCGTAGTTTGAAGTGCCAGTCTCTCCTGCAGATGGCCATGTTTCGCCACAAACACAAAACTGCACTCAAGTATTCAAAGACTCTCACCGATCACTTCAGTGTAAGTATTAATTATCACTATAACTCTTTGTTGCCAGTGTAGTTGTTTTGCAATATTTAGATCTAATTAACACAAAATCGAATTTACTAATTATACTGAGTTGGAAGAGAGGCACCTATTTTGTTTTTGCTAATTAAATTTGGACCTCTTTCAGAACTCAACAACTCACGAGCCTGTAGTAACATCAAAGTAAGTTTGAATGTTACATTCATTGTGTGGGTATATTGCAATAAGCAGCGATAAGCGTAGCACATGAAAAGTCTACATCTTTTTACCCGTCTCTTTTTTTTTTTTTTTTTTTTTTAGAGTCACAGACACCCCGTCCTACATGCCCAACATGCCGTCTCCAGCCAACACGTCCACCAGCTCGGGTCCCGGCTCCAACCACAGTGGCAGCGGGTTGGCTGTGGACCCTGTCGGCAGCACTGTAGCCGTTCCCCAGGCTATTGGACAAGTGGCATTCAACTACATCAACATCACTATGTTATTCTTGAGCGCTCATGAAATCTGGGAGCAAGCAGAGGAGCTGGCACAAAAAGGCAGTGGTAAGAATGGATGGAAAAGAGACGGTGTTACCAAACGTTTAAGCTAAAATCCTAAAATATTCTGAGGCAGAAAGCTACATGAATCTGAAAAGCTCCTTGATATTTGTAGTGACACAGCCTTAAAAATAATAATAACTTTTCAAAAACAAAGTTGCGAAGTACAGTAAAAGTGAAAATAAAGTAAAGAAAAGCTTCAGATAAGAGAAAGCCAGAAGAGAGAGATGAGTTTTAAGAAGAGATTTAAAAGACGATACTGAGCATACTGATACTCAGCAGTGATCAGGCTCACAGGGAGTTAGCAGATCACAGCCTGACCATGCAAGGCTTTGAAAAATGAGCAGTAAAATCTGTAAAACTCACAGGTAACCAGTGAAAGTTGCAGTCCTTATCTGTTTAATGACGTGCGTCAGGATAAATATTCAAGTCTGGAAGAGATAACCACTTTAGGACCTTCTCTAGATCTGCAAACTGAAAGGAATGACCTGATCATGGTGAAATGTCTTAGTCGAACATAAAGGACTGCACCACTTTAGTCCCATGAGCATCAAAAGACAGCTCGGACTCCAAACTTATTCCTAGATTACATCTTTTTTTAACATAACACAGGACACATTACATACAGTACATATCAAGCTATGAGATCCATTTGGTGCAGTGTTGTGTCACTGTTGATGTTTAATGCTTTCTTTATGTTTCAGGTATGCTGACAGAGCTGGACACAGTTATGGGCCCATTGAGCGCAACGTCAAGTATGAGCTCTATGGTCCGTTATACGAGACAAGGCGTCCACTGGCTGAGGCTGGACAGCCAAAAGGTAAAGTGAGCAACGGCCTGCTCCGGGTCACAGAACACCTCGGAGCTGCCTCGCTCTACCTTTACTTCACCTCAGTGTGTTTAACTCTGATACCGACCTGGACTGTCCCTCAGGCTTGTGCCAGTTTTTCTTTTCCTTCACACGGACATAAACTCATCTCATCGAAAAGGTAGACAAAGATGTCATCTCACGTGATGCGCGTTCTTCAGGATGCCAACACTGATCATTGCACTTGTTTATTGTTTTCTCACATGTCCACTTGGGTGTCTTTTCTCTTTCTCTCTGGCACTTTTATGAACATGGGTTTTCATCTGCTGTAATCCACATATATCATGTCTTGCATCTACGTTGTACCTTCCTGTTCCTCTTTCATCAGTTAATGTGTCGGAATCATTTGTGAATCGCAGCTCTTTTATTCAGGTGCGACATCAACCAAATTTGGATGGAAGCACATCAAATATAACCAAAAGTGCCATTTGGTGGCTCTATAATTCTCCGCAGCCTTATTTGCATGGTTGTGGCGCAAATCCTGACACAGATCTTATTTATTATGTCACCTTTTTGTTATTAATGTTACTATAAGGCACTTAAATAATTGTTTAAATGTATCATGATTTTTATTTAATTTAATTTTCTGAAAGATCGGTTTGATTTGGCTTTAGGGATTTTTGTATTTTTTAAATTCTGCATTTTATTTCTCCCATGAATCAGCGAGGATTTATGAAGTCACTTCTTATAACACTTGTACTGGTAACACGGTCTAATCTTGACCTATGTTGGAAGAAGAGAGAAGAAGAAATATGGGGAAATTGTTTGCAAAAGCACCAGATAATATTAAATCATTTTCAGTTTTTCAAATGAGTGTTGCTCTGGTCAGATTGAAACATTATTCTTGTGCAATAATAATTGCCATACAACACAAAAGTGCCATTCTGTTAATTAGACGTTTGTCCTCTCAGGACATGTAGATTGAATTATGTACAGAATGAGTGTTGCCTATAACAAAGATAAATCTGGACATGAATAATGAGATACGGAGGCAAAGAGGGGAAAGGTAATATGATTGCAGGGGAGACTTTACCTGTAAGGTTCAGTCTTTGATGAATGTAGAAATCAGTGTGTGTCAGGTGTTACCGTAGAATCGGTGGAATTTTAGGGCATAACTAGTAAAGGTCTGTCGGGTGTTTCTGATGGTTTTGTTGATATGATGGTAGATGGCTGCAGCTCGGGAGCAGGGGAGGTTTGGCCGTCGTCTTTCTCTGTAGTGACTAGTTTCAGACCAAAGCAGAATCCATTTTATTCTCGTCATCCTGTTAAAAAAATAATTTGCCCTCCTTCTAATGGAAGTTATACAAGCATCGAAGTACAGTAAACATCTTTAACTACTTGCAAGAACAAAAAAAGGGGGATAATTTTACATCCCCGGCTTTCCATAGGTATAGTGGTGGGTGTAGTGGTTGACCGTGTTTGTCAGTTTGAGTTACCTTTCAAGTATAGTGGGACTCCCACAGTCGTTCAACAGATATGAAACTACAGTAGTGTTCCCTTTATTTGTTTTTGCACCAGGAATTGGCTTTCATCTATGTTTCCCACACTTTTGTTGAGTAGCAAATGTTGAGTTCCAATATGTTTACTAAATCTGTGGGAGTAGAAGAAAAGGCCAAACTATAGCTTACTAAAAAAAAAAAGCACTTTGTTGAGTATTTGTTGTTAATTTTAGAGCGTTATTGGACAAAAGAACACCGCGTTCCTTTACTCTTGTTTAATGTAACTTTGATTCGAAGCAATAAAGCATGTTGGTTACATTTTTTTTTTTTTTAGTGAGGTGTTGACGCAGTTATCACAAGTTCACGTGGGATACAAAAATAATCAGTATGAAATCGGGATGTGGGAAAAGAAACATTGCTTTAGATTAGCGCATTCAGATAGAACGTTTCTTGAAATGAGCACCGTTGGGTTTTCAAATGTTTCGCTTGTCAATTCAGTTGGTGTGTCTGTGTGTGTGTGTGCAATTACACGATAAAAGGGCTAAACGAGGATCACGAAGTGTTCCTGACTTTATTTTTCTCACATAAATGATAAAGTGATATTTTTTTAAGTAAGGACGAGTACACTGGTGCCACGGCATTTGGGATTATTTTTATGTACCGATCATCAGCAGGCTGCTATAGAAATCATCTTTAGAGTTCCTTGTGATGTCTACACTGCACACAAGGTCTTTTTGACATTCATAAATAGCGCAACTTCAACTGTTTTCTTGTCTTTTCCAACCTGTGGCTTTAGTTCTATCATCATGGATTGTTGGTGCTTCATTTATGAATTACTCTGCAACAAGTTTACACTTCTTGTCCAAATAATTATTTACTGGAGAAATGTTCAGAAACATTTTTGAAGGATGCTTTTTTCCTTTTGTGAAATATGTAAAGGATTTGTGTTGCAGTGTACAGAGATGAATAAACACTGGAAAAAAAATGTATTGTTGTTTACTCTTAATTTATTGTTGTTTACTATTTTTCTCCAAGGAAACAAGAATTGCATGGTTTGGAGGTAAAGGTCAGTAAATAACATTTACATGACATTTTTAAAATTGTTATGACATACTATACTATGACTTTTTATGAACTACTAAACTAGGATTTGATAATGACATACTAGGGGTACGACTTTTTTTCTTTACTTTTTTTTTCTTGACATACCACACTACTTTATGGCTTTTGACATTTTTTGATAACACTACAGGCTACTATGATTTTTTTTTGTGAAATACTATACTATATCTTTTTTATGACATAATATACTATGACTTTTTGACATTTATGACCTACTATACTATGACTTCTTGAAATTTTTACGACATATACTATGACTTTTACATTTTTACGACATACTATACTATGACTTTTTGACATTTTCATGACCTACTATATGACTTTTTTATATTTTCATGACATATAATAGTATAGTATGTCATAAAAATGCCAAGAAGTCATAGTATAGTCTAAACTATGACTTTTTGGACATTTTTATGACACTATACTATGAGTTGTTTTTTTTTGACATTTTTATGACATACTATATGACTTTGACATTTTTATGACATACTATACTATGACTTTTTGATGACATTACATATTATGACTGACATTTTTATGACATTATATATTATGACTTTTTGACATTTTTATGACATATAATAGTATAGTATGTCATAAAAATGCCAAGAAGTCATAGTATAGTCTAAACTATGACTTTTTGGACATTTTTATGACATACTATACTATGAGTTGTTTTTTTTTGACATTTTTATGACATACTATATGACTTTGACATTTTTATGACATACTATACTATGACTTTTTGATGACATTACATATTATGACTGACATTTTTATGACATTATATATTATGACTTTTTGACATTTTTATGACATATAATAGTATAGTATGTCATAAAAATGCCAAGAAGTCATAGTATAGTCTAAACTATGACTTTTTGGACATTTTTATGACATACTATACTATGAGTTTTTGACATGTTGTTTTTTATTTCTATGACGTACAGTAGGAGCCCTTGTGGCTTGTTTTGTTAAAGAACTACAAGGCGTCGCGGTTTGAGAGGATGACGCAGTCCCAGTGCGTCCGACCCAGGTGTTCTTTTAATACATCCAGGTGTGTGACACGAGGATGCCGAGTAGATTGTTTTTCATCCGCTTGTAAGCATATGCAAGCATATGCAAAGGAGATTACGTTTGATTTCGCTTTAGCTTTTTATGTTGAACTAAGGCCTACATTTTGGAATACTTTGATGCATGCATCAAACTATAGTTTCTTTATTTTTGACACGTTAATGCATTGCACATTCGCATGCACTGGACTCTATCAGTCATTCATTTGCCTGCTGCAACCCAAACCAAACCTAGACCTTCAATCAACCCAACAAAGCAAGTAAGTGATGCATAATATAAGCTACTGTGGATATTATTGCTAATATTATAGGCTAATGTATGAAAGCCATTACACCTAAGTTACTATATAATAACTGACTTTCTATGAACTACTAAACTAGCATTTTTTCTGACATTTGTGTGACATGCTATACTATGGCATTTATTGGTATTTTAATGACATACTAGTGGTATGACTTTTTTTTATTTACTATTTTTTTTTCTTGACATACCAAACTACTTTATGGCTTTTGATATTTTTTGATAACATACTACAGGCTACTATGTTTTTTTTGTTAAATACTATACTATATCTTTTTTATGACGTAATATACTATGACTTTTTATGACATACTATACTATGAGGTTTCTTTATGAAAATTTTCGACATATAGTATTACTTTTTTTTTTACAAGAAAATTTTCGACACTATACTATGACTTTCTCAGGAAAATATTCGACATACTAAACTATGACTTTTTTTCAGGAAAATTTTCGACCTGCTATACTATGACTTTTTTTTTATAAAAAATTGACATATGACTTTTTTTTATAAAATATTTTCGACATTCTATATTATGACTTTTTAAATGAAAATTTTCGACATACTATTCTATGACTGGTTTTCATAAAATCTTCGACCTACTATAGTATGAATTTTTTTTGCATTAAAATGATCAGCATACTATACGATGACTTTTTTTCATAACATTTTCGACATGACTTTTTTTCATGAAAATATTCGACATACTATACTATGACTCTTTTACATAAAATTTTCGTCATACTATACTATGATTTTTTTTTCAGGAAAATGTTCTTCATACTATACTAATTACTTCTAATACTACTATAATAACTGTTTTCTTTTCTTTTCCAACCTGTGGCTTTATTTCCACCATCCTGGATTGTTGGTGCTTCATTTATGAATAACTCTGCCACAAGTTTACACTTATTTACTGGAAAAATATTCAGAAAGGTTTTTGTAGGATGCTTTTTTTCTTTTTGTGAAATATGTAGATCATTTGTGTTGCAGTATATAGAGAAAGAAACATTTTTTTTTTGTTTACTCTTAATTTATTGTTTACTCTTATTTTTCCTCACAGGAAACAATAATTACACAGTTTGGAGGTAAAGGTCAGTAAATAACACATGAGCAGTAAATTACATGTACAACACTGAATTACTTGCCATGTAGCACAAATTGCCATAAACATTACAACTGTTGCACTTGAAAAATGTAAGTGCAACACAGGAAAACATGATTTTTTACATTAATTTGTGTATTGTAATATACAGTATACTGTACAATAGAGTTGAATCTTATAGTCTGTAGACTTAAAAACATTATCACTGATTTGTTTTAGAAAAAAAATTCAATGTACTGTACAAAACTTGAATTATGGTTTATGTGTCTGATTCTTCTGCGAAGTTGGGGTTGGTGAAAGCAGGCTGTAACAGAAGAATGACACAACTTAGCATTTATTTTCCCATAAAAACATAACCACGTATTCACACCCAACCATAACAGGCTAGTCAATAACTTACCACATCAACAGGAGTGGTTGTTTTCGTTGGCAGGCTCAAGCCGCTCAGTTTATACCCTCGGACACTGAAGACATAGAACAGCAGTCCAGCTATCAAGCTGAAAACCACAATGGCTGCAATGACGGCGACGGCTATCACCCCTCCATCTGTAGCTGTACAAATGGAGAAACACCAGATGTCTCAGCAGGTATGTTAAAACATATTTTTCATTTTAATAATTTTTAAAGCTACTCAAAATTCAAACATGTCATTAGTTGCACATCTACATTGGTTTGACAACCAGCTGCATACACTGGGAAAGAAAAGTAGAAGGTAAAGGAAATTGCAAGGAAATTGTATCTGGCACTTACAGATGCCACCTGGATCATCAGTGGGGAAAACCGGACCGTCAATATCTGTTGTATAGTCTGAAAATAAGGTTTCACACAGAGATAGTGTTAATCTTAAAAAGGAAGCTGCAGAAATGAGCCTGTATTCCATTCAGATGTAAAAAAAAAAAATACAAAAAGGATCCTTACACTGGCGGTGGCGGCATGCAAAGCCTCTCTTCTGCAGGCAGTTGTTGTCATTCCAGCGTCCGTCCTGGTACATCTCCACGCAGTTCTCCTCGGCCACGTCCCCGGGGTGAAAGGCTTCATTGGGCTCACCGGGAGCCCAGTTGACGAAGCCCAGAGACGTCGTATCTGTCCAGCCCCAGCCAACTAGAAAATTATACATACAACATTCCAGCATCAAAAAAGGTTAGTGCACATATATCTGTATATTTCATGTGACAAAACATGGTATCATTGTTCCTTTGTCCATTTTTATACTCACAGTTGCGGTCCCTGGTGAGGCCGATCCAAATGTGGTGATATTTGGTGTAGTTGAGGTTCCTGATGAATTCCACCTCCGCTCTGCTGTGGAGGGACACCAGATCTGCCTTGACCGACTGGCAGTAGTGTAGGGAGTCTGGCCAGGAGAAACCCTGCTGACGGTTGTACACGTAGTAACAGTAGCGGCCGTAGGGTATCCAGAATGGCAGACAGTTCCCATCACCAGGGGCGGGAGTCGGCGGCGGTTTCTCTGGAGACGATATAAGTTACATCGTCAACGCTTCAAGTGAAGTTTTTTTTTTTTTGTTTGTAAAAGACAGACGAGGGAAAAACCAGAAAAAAGCAAAAGTAAGTTCACTTTATGTTACAAACCATGGGAGAACTTGCAGATGTAGGGTTTAGCTTGGTCACACTTGGTATCGTTCCAGGTCCCGTGGAACGCCTGTGAAGCGTGCATACTCACGCAACCCTCATCCTTAATGTTGCTGGGCTCTCCTGGTCCCCACTGAGTGAAAAAAACTGGCCAGCCATCTATCCACTTGTAGGAGCCGTCATCCTGCGTTACAAGAAAATATGAGCTTGGGGTTCAATGATTAAATTGTCAGTTTACTCAAATTTACAGATATTTTCCCAATTGTAGTTCCAAAGAAACATTTTAACATGCTATAATTTCAAAAACTTCAGCGCCCATTGAGATTAAATTATTGTTTTTACTTCTCTGCTACCATGTTATTCTTCTCAACTCAACTCAGACTTATCTTGTGACCCTTTGGAAGGGCCCGACAACTAAGGTTGGGAACCACTGTTCTAAACTACCTAACTGTAAGTAGTTAAAACTAGCTCCACCAAATTATACTACTATACCAAATTACAAAGATCAAAAAAATCGTTACTCATTAAAACGTATATTATTTTAGATTTCTTTATGATTTTCCTATTTTAATACCTTTTATTTTTGCTGCAGTGTCTGTGCCACATGGCTTGTTTTTAAGGACCAAATGTTGCCTGCATATTGTTGGTAAAATTAAGCTTTAAAAATTGCCACTATTTTCTAAATATGCATGTCTAAATTTAAGTTTAAAAAATGTACAAAGGTGAATTTTGTTTTTAGTTGTGCTTTCATTTTTGCTCCTTAAACAAATTCAGTTTATTTCAGATTGAATGTGGATACATTTTTTTAACAGTAACAGTAAAATCCTTCATACACATTGATGAATCGGTATGAACAATCTAATAATGTAATATACAACAATATATCAGCCACTGTCAGTCACATCATTCCGCTTTTGATACTTTATGTGCATTTACTGATTATCCTGTACTTTTACATTGTTGTATTGATAACACTTAAGGATGTGTTTAACTTTGCTTGTTGCTTATTTATACATAAATAGCTATGATCGATTTCAAACCAAGTTTTCGAGGACTTAAATGTCTTTTTTTTAATTTGCAGCTAGTTTAGATGAACTATTGTGTGTTCCCTCCCTGACAGCACCTTGCGCCTGAGTCCGATCCAGGCGTCAGCTTTGTCCTGCAGGACCACTCCAGCGACGAAGGCCTGGTCGTAGCTCATGTCGATGCTGGCCAGGTTGCCTTTGTCCTGCTGGCATAACATCTGAGCTGCGTCCCAGGTCGCTGGTTCCTCCACCAGCTTGTAGCAGTTCAGGTACCAGGAGATGTAGCCAGGCGGGCAGGGGCTCGTGGTTGGGGGTGGAGGGTCGATGCTGCTCGCTGATGTGGAAGCAGATTGAGAAATGTCTTAAAGTAAGGCCTGGACAGGGATTTAGCTGCTATGTTTTAGATGTTTTCTGTAATATCTGTTACTAAAAGGGAAATGTATTTGAGCAGAAAGAATAACAAATTGGGAGTGTTTCCTGACATTTCTTCCTGTAGCAGACGAAGCTATGAATCTTATGACAGGCATCATCGTTCCACTTGCCGCTCACCAGATGGCTGTGAGCCATCGCCACACAGTGTTCCTGTTGAGAAGGACAACAAATCTTCAAGCCATCTATTAAACACATGAGCTTTTTAAGCGGTGTAGGTGTTAGTCCTGCCTGTTTGGAGCAAATCAGGTGGGCAACATTGTGAATCTTTGTACACACAATTCTATATAACTTTGTAGTGAATGTAAAGTATCCTCACCGTTCCTCCTGCATTGTTGGGCTCCTTGTCGTTCCAGTTGGTGTACAGCACAGGGCTGACCCCGTCACTCCAGGCGTACTGATTCTCTGACACGAGATCTGACAGGCCGATCCACGTGGGAAGCTCCAGGTCCCTGAGGTAACTAGAAACAAAGTCTAGAGGAGAGGAGAGGATCAACATATAGAGAGAGCAGTCTCTTTGACCTGCAGCCACTGGACCGATCACGTCTCGTAGATTTAGCTTACCATTCTCGTACTTGTCATCAATAACTGCCAGCTCTCCTCCTTGTTCTTTGCACCAGCTCCGAGCAAAAGACCAGTTGCCTTTAATGTCCTTTTCCTTCCCTTTGAACATGAAGCACTTGTCTTTGAAACGCATCCAACCTGAAGGGGAAGGGAGGTAAATACGTTACATCATATTTCATTGATGATTGGATGATCACGAGCGAGAGACAGAGCGAATGAGAGAGCAAGAGAGAGAGGTAAAGAGCGAGCGAGAGAGACAGAGGTAAAGAGCGAGAGAGGGAGAGACAGAGACAGACGTAAAGACCAAGCGAGAGAGACAGAGGTAAAGAGCGAGAGAGGGAGAGACAGAGACAGAGGTAAAGAGTGAGAGAGAGACAGAGGTAAAGAGCGAGAGAGGGAGAGACAGAGACAGAGGTAAAGAGTGAGAGAGAGAGAGACAGAGGTAAAGGGCGAGCGAGAGAGACGGGTAAAGAGCGCGAGAGAGAGAGATAGAGGTAAAGAGCAAGCGAGAGAGAGACAGAGGTAAAGAGAGAGAGACAGAGGTAAAGAGCGAGAGAGAGAGAGAGAGAGAGAGACAGAGGTAAAGAGAGAGAGATAGAGGTAAAGAGTGAGAGAGAGAGACAGAGGTAAAGAGCAAGCGAGAGAGAGACAGAGGTAAAGAGAGAGAGAGAGAGAGGTAAAGAGCAAGCGAGAGAGAGACAGAGGTAAAGAGCGAGAGAGAAAGAGAGAGAGGTAAAGAGCGAGCGAGAAAGAGAGAGAGGTAAAGAGAGAGAGAGAGACAGAGGTAAAGAGAGAGAGAGAGACAGAGAGACAGAGGTAAAGAGCGAGAGAGAGAGACAGAGGTAAAGAGCGAGAGAGAAAGAGAGAGAGAGGTAAAGAGCGAGCGAGAGAGAGAGAGGTAAAGAGCGAGAGAGAGAGAGAGGTAAAGAGCGAGAGAGAGAGAGACGGAGGTAAAGAGAGAGAAAGAGAGGTAAAGAGCGAGCGAGAGAGAGACAGAGGTAAAGAGCGAGAGAGAGAGACAGAGGTAAAGAGCGAGAGAGAAAGAGAGAGAGAGGTAAAGAGCGAGCGAGAGAGAGAGAGGTAAAGAGCAAGCGAGAGAGAGACAGAGGTAAAGAGCGAGCGAGAGAGAGACAGGTAAAGAGCAAGAGACAGAGAGAGCAAGCAAGAGAGACAGAGCAAAAGAAAGCGAGAGAGAGAGCATAGTATGTTATAAGTTATTGTATAGTATGTCATAAAAAGTCATAAATAAAAGCCATAATATAGTTTGATGACTGAGTGCACATTTAGGGAGCCAGCATATGACTGAGGGCCACACAGGAGTGTACACGTAAAACAAAATATCTTTTTCCACCGAAATCGCTAACTTTAGCCAACAGCGCTAGAATTGATGACAGAACGCAACCCGTTAAGTTAAGTTTAAAAGTATTTAAATGTACCGTGGGTTATTAAAATATAATGCATGCCTTTCATGTCACATTCTGGGGCCACACAGAAGGTTTCTAAAGGCTGCCATTAGCTCGTGGGTCGCACTTTGAGTAACTATGCTCTAAAATATGACATACCTATCTACATAACACATCATTGTGGGTGATTTATGTTTATATTTAAAAAGTGTGTGTTACCTGCAGGGCAGTTTCCATCCCAGGGCTGTGTGGGTGGAGGATCTGTGACGACTTGTCCAGGGAACTTCTTACAGACGTAACCTGCTCCAGCCCGACCACAGTTTGCATCGTTCCATCCACCTTAACAAGCCAGAATTCATATGTAAATATCTCCAACAGGGGTCCGTTCAGCACAATAAATAAACAGATCTATGTGGTTGTGATTGTCCAATGAATTGAATTTCAATACCTTGATGTCTGTTCATCTGAACACACTGTTCCTCCCCGTTGGCGTTGTTGGGTTCACCTGGACCCCAGTGAGTGTATGTCACAGGGGAGGAGTCCAGCCACCTGGGCAGGTAAAACAGAGAGGCGTTGACCTTTTTATGTGCACATCTTAAAGAGAAAGTCCTCTCTGGAGCAGAATTTACATTTTGCTGTTGCAGTGATTTGGACAATAAAATAAACATCTACTGTACAGACTTCCTTTCTCAGCTGCAAATCAGAGCACCGAGGCTCAAATTGATGAAACCATTTGGTTCATTTATTGGGAGTTTTACTATTGATATTGAATTAGTGACTCATATCAAATCCAAGTTATGTTAAATGTTGATCCTATAGTTTTGAATCAGAAAATGTCTTCATATTCCACTTAATTCACAGTGAGTGCTGTGATGTTGTCCCAGCACTATTTGTTTCTGGTGACATCCTCACCACAGTCTTCTACTCAGATTAAAGAAAGACCAAATCAAATTTACAAAAAAACTGAGCTGTGCTAGATTATAAAAATAATGTGATATCTAATTTTGGGAAGATTTGACCTTTTAAATTCACCTCAACTCCAATCATTTAGAAATACACATACAGGTATTGTCCACCGGCGATGCCGAACATCCTCATGCCAATCCAACCTGCAGCAACCTCGCCTGTCCCCACCTGGAAGAGCAGCACAACATGACACAGACATATTTCACTGTGACATATTACAAGATATTCTGATAAAGAAAAAGAGACGCACCATGCTGTTAACGTATGCCTGTTCGCCTTTGTTGAGGATGGAGACGAGTGTGGCACTCTCGTTTCTGCAGCGCTGCACAGCTGTGTGGAAGTCCACTATGTCGGTGTCGTTGTAGTAGTAGCAGATGCCGTCGTTCTTCCTCCAGCCAGGGTTAGGACCACAATCAGTAGCTGAGGAATGAGACGAGAAAAGAAACATGGGGATGATCTTGCTTGTTACTTTACGCCATTACACTTACATTGAAAAGCTTACCAAATGAAACGCATTAACGCAACCTGCGATTTTTAGGTTGTAGTAGCTCAATTTTAAAGCTAGAGTGAAAACACTGGCGCATGAACACTAGAATCCATCGGTACCAACCATGTCATACTAGCTTGTCGTGAAGGAGGCCAAATAACACTCCAAAGTTAGGCTAAATTTTGACGAGGAAAAGCTGACCTGGGGGTCCGTTGACCTCTGACCTCAAGATATGTGAATGAAAATGGGTTCTATGGGTACCCAAGAGTCTCCCGATCGACAGCCCTAATGAAGTATATTGGGTACATCAGGGTACATTCACTACTCTCTACATAACAGTCACAGTAGTTTACTCTATAGTGAGCAATAAATTGATATCTCTGACACTTGCATCACTCTGAATTGTCATTTTGCGTCATCACTGAGAGGTTGTAGTGTCACTCAACTAATTTTAGCATCTCTAAAATGGGAGGCATTGCATTGTGGGGAATTTTACAGTACACAATAGTACAGTACATACATTTAACACTCAGAGGGTAGATATATTGCACTATATAGTAAATAGGGAGTGATTTTGGACACAGCGTAGGTATCAAAAAAGAGTGGGAGTAGCTATTCACATTTACTTATGTTACAGTAATGTCGTTTTTTATTAAGCTTTGGGTGTAATTGCACATTTTGAAGTATTTCTTTTGAGTTAGTACATGTTTTCAGATCTTTATAAACATCAAACTGTGAGGCCTTTGACATAGTGTCAAAGTGCATTATGGCTTTATTTTATTCACTGTTTATATTTTAATTATTTTTAGCTTAAGGCAATCTAGTTTGATATAGTATAATTTATTTATTTTTGCCATACAATATTAATTAACCAGCCTTTATTTAACCTGGCAGACCCACCGATATTTAACATCTGTCTTTCAACAGAAATATTTCCAAACATGCTGTATCAAAAGTTAAGTTTCACTCTTATTAGACCTACAAGTCGAAGACTTATAAAAGTTGCTCTCTCTACTACCTCAGCTCTAAATATCTAAACAAACACTAGGAAAACAAAAACGTGTTCTTGTAGGTAGGACAGGTGCATTGTGGGAACGGTTTACCTGGGATTGGAGGTGGGGGCACTGGGGGCAGGACGGGGGTCTCTCCTTTAGTAATCATGCATATCCAGTCCTGGTGAGCATCACAGTTGAGATCGTTCCACCAGGAGAGGGTCCCGTTGGTGCTGCTCACCATTTCTACACACTCCTCGCGGCCTTCGTGGTTGTTGGGCTCCCCGCGACCCCAGTTGGTGTGCGACAGAGGTGTACCGTCGCTCCAAGAATAGCCTACATGATGGGAATAGTCATGAGGTTTTTGGTGTATTCTTTATTTGTACACAATTATTTTTTAACCGGGGTCCACTCTATAAAACACACATTATACTCACCTCCTTCTGTAGGGTTGTGCTTGAGGCCGATCCACTTGCTCGTGGCTTTGCTGTACAGAGACAGGAACTCTTCCACCTGCTGATTGTGGATGCTGACCAGATTGGCTCCTCTGGCGACACAGTCCTCGAGTGCTGCTCCCCAGCTCTTCTTCATGGACCAGTCCACATTGTGGAAGAGCTGTAATAAATCAGCCAATACTGTAAATCAGTACTTGAAAATTGACCACCGACCCAATGCCCTCTGCAAAGAATCATGGTTTTAATTGTTTAATCTACTGCTTTATATACCCGGTAACATTCTCTGAAGTGAGGCAGAGCCGACCACCCATCAGCACAACCCGGTACAGGAGTAACAGTCGGGGCTTGGGTGGGTGGGGTGATGTCGGGCCTGGGTTTCTCACAGACGAAGGCGTGTTTCTCTGTGCACTGCTTGTCATCCCAGAAACCACCGATCTGACCCGTTGTCATAGCCACACAAGTGCCATCTCCGTTATCTAGAGACAAAAAGGTCATGTGTTTTCCAAATGTATATATAATGTATTATTCTGTCCAGCTTATATTAGGGTTAGTCTTAGGTCTGTACCTGGCTGATCTCTGTCCCAGTGAGTGAAGGTGAGAAATAAGCCGTTGTCCCAGATGTAGTCGACCCATCCACCTGAACCTCCTTGAGCACGTAGGCCAATCCACCACAAACCAGTCTTTCCCGAGAGTGCCACTGTAAAATGTGACTGCTCATAACTGCAGTGAAACACAGACAGACAACTGAATCAAAAACTCCAGCCAACCAGGTCGTTACATTATGATGACATAATCTTTAAGATGCTCAATCTGCCACCATTATTAATTCATTCAGCCTTTTTCATGTTACAGTTCAGACATGTGGCAAAGCATATTATCCAGAGAGAACCTGAAGGGCAACATCACAATAACATTCAATTCCTACATATTCCACTTTACACACATATCTGTATCTGCAAATAATGTGTCACGCTATTGCTATCCAGAAAAGGAGAACATAAAGAAATCTAAACAAGAATGTAACAACTTTGCCTGTATGATTTAAAAAATAAAGAGTTGTTCCTTGAGGAGATAATATAGGAATGGGTTGTCACTCACATGTCTCCAATGTGCAGCAAGAAGCCGTCCTGGTCTTTACAGAAAGCCTTAGCATCCGACCAGGTCCTGGGGGTCTCCTCCATCCAGTAGCAGCCGTAGCCGTATGCATCCCAGCCCTGACACATATTACAGAGGTGAGGCTATTGCAGTAACTATCTCATTACACAACATGCACTGTAGCTCTTTTTCAACAGGCATCATAACTTGAATCTTCGCTTGAAAATAGAACAGAAAAAAGTGGAAAAATAAAATGTATGGTTAGAGTTCGTCCTACCTGAGGACATCCGTACACAGTGGGTTTTACAGAGGGCACTGGGTAATGTGCTTTGGGCATTTTGCATATGTAGGTATTGAGTTCTGTACAGGACACATCGTTCCATCGTCCAGTCTGGAAGGGAGATGAAATAAACAGCAAAATTACCACAATTCACTGCAAAGATAGTATAAAATGACTGGTGTGTGAGACTATTTTTCCACCCTTCTCACCTGGTGTAACATCTCAACACAGTCTTCATTGAAGCCATCGTGGTTGTTGGGCTCCCCTGGAGCCCAGTAAGTGAAGCTCACCATGTGTTCGTCAGACCAGGTGAACATACCAGTCACAACCAGGTCATTTAGACCAGTCCACACGTCACTGGTGGCTGGAAAAGATGACCCCGAACAACATTAAAACAATTTTTTTTTAAATGTGCTTTCTTTTTCTTCTCTCTATCTTGGCAGCCCACCAAAGACCACAAGCTGACAGAGTCAAAATTGAATCAGTAGCCCTAAATGTTTTAGGTAGGAGCGAATAAGAATACATTTCAAGTGTTATCTGAACTGTTTCCTTCAACCTCCTTTCTACTTTTTTATTTTAGCATTAAATCAGCTTTCACTTCCTATTTTTCTAGATCCACACAATAGACTGTATATAAAGATGGATGACATGACAGCTCCCCAAAAGTGAAACCAAAACATCTGGATCGCCCGCTGGTGGCTGGCTGCTGGCTGCAGTATGAGCCAAACTAAAAAGTCAAAGTACACGTCAAATACATTTTTCCCAGATGCTGTTTGTGTCATTTTAGGTAGTTCTTATCGCGCTGATGTATGTTCAAGTATTCATTTGTTCGATAAGTTTGGTTTTAATTAGTTATTTGAGACAACAAAAAGGGGGTGAGACGTCATGATTGGCAGACGAATCGCGATTGGTTTGAGCGGGTTTCCTTGATGCCGCGGCTCCATCGCCCGATCACTAATGTGCAGACTCTGGCTCCAAATGATATTAAAATCTCAAGATAGCAGCTCCCATATCCGGGATATTTTGGCTTCCCTTCTGTACAGTGGGAGGAAGTGGAGAGACGCGTCGTCAAACTTTATATACAGTGTATGATCCATACCCATGTACAGGTAGCTTTCCAGCCAGCTCTGCTCCTTCATCGAGAGGATAGATACGAGTTCAGCACCCAGAGCCCTGCAGGTGTCCTGGGCATCATCCCATGTCTTTTTGTCTCCAAAAGGTTTATAGCAGAACTCTCCAAACTCATACCAGTCAGGCCCTGAACACCTCAGCTCTGTAGGACAGAATTCAGAATCAGTGCAAACACACAAATATTCACTTTTTCATAAAAAAAATAATGTCTGCTCAGAGGAAAGAGATTAAAATACATCTCAACTCACCCCCATCTGCAAAAATGTAAGACACAGCATAGTTTCCATTGTATCTGTAGAGAAATTATTAGTTATTGAATTAGCCTCCAGGGACTGTTGCACTACACAAGGATAAGGGATTTAGTCTGAAACTCAGCTACTTACTGTCTTGAGGTGATTCCATTCCTGGTGGAGCCGGAATAGAAGTCTTTTCCTGCAGCCTTCAACAAAGTACAGTCTCCTCCAATGTCATTTAATATCACCCCAGCATGGATGGCTGCAGCACAGATGTTTGAGTCCTGTTAGAGGAGACAGAGCAGAGACAGAATTATATATTTACATTTTAAAAAAATCTTTCCTCAACACTGTACGGAGGTTATAATACAGATAAGACAATACACTCGCATACCCCACGATATTCTACAGTGCCGTACACTCTGTGATAAGCTTCGGCGCAGCGTGCTGGACAATGGACGCTGAAAGACACATGGGAATCAGTTGCTTCAGATGTGTATGATGAATGGAAATATCACAAAAAATAATGTATTATATAAAAAAATAATGTATGTAATTATCGCTCAAAATATAAACGCTACACATAATATGCAGTACATCACTATATGTGTAAAAATATTTCACTCACGTCATTTTATCGTTGGCAAAGTTGAAGTTGGGCTTATTGGCGCATGTGATTGCATCTGTTCAACCACAATTTTTCATTATTGACCATCAGTGTTTATTTGTGACAGTATCACAGCAGATTTTGTAGGAATTTGGACGTAGACTTGTAACACTAGTAAATTGGTTTTCTTACAGTCCGGTGTGCATCCTAAGATGTCGAAGCGAAGGCCTGCCTGACCGTTGAACTCCAGTGGGAGGATGCGGACGTACTGAGCTGACACAGGTGTACCCAACAGCTGCGTATCAGCACTGTCTCGGTCTGTTGAGCCTGGGAAAAACTGGAAAACAAGGAAATCCAAAATGACAACCTGTTCTCCGTCTTCAGTTTGCTTTTGAACCAGAAAGGTCTTGACCTCTCCGTAATCTTCAAGTTTGGCGGGTGGCTAGTCTCCTTACTCACCTGCCCATCAGCAGTGTAGTCAGTCCAGCTTGTTCCGTCCGTACTGTGCTGGATCTTAAATTTGGTGAGCCAGTGGTCATTTTGAGGACAACCCTGGATTACTATTCCCGTTACTTTTCTGGTCTGGCCCAGGTCTACCTGGATCCAGCTTGAGGTTGCTGGAGAAGGGGACATTAGATATTGTACGAGAACAATGTGAGGATACCAATTCAACATCACATAAAGATGAAACCCTGTCTTCACCTTTAACCATCTATGAAAACATTATTTTGTCTGTGCTGGGTTGGTACGTACGGCTTCCTGAAGGCATCCAGCAGGAAGTTCCATCCAGACGGGCTTTGTTGGGAGTAAATTGACCAATGGAGGAAGAAGCGGAGAGCTGGGAGTCTGAGATGTTCCCGTCCTTGACACCCAGGCCATGCAGACACACTGCGAGCAGCCAAATCACAAAACATTAGCCTTAATCTGTGATTGTAACAAATTCAGGGGCATTAAGTGATACTCCAGGAAACATGGAGGTTGGATTTTAAACTACAGAAATGAATCAAAGAGTGAGAAGAAGAGCACCACCTTTTTGTTCACAGCTGTAGACGATCTCAAGGTATTTGGAAATTGTGGGACAGGGGTCCTCCTCAATATGGGCGTACGCAAAGCAGAAGGGATGGTTGTCACACATCTTTCTAAAGTAAGGAAGAATACCCGGCACTGTGCAGCTTCCTACAGAACAGTGATCAGATTTAAGGTTAAGCATAGATCAATATTTACTTTTTAAAATTTGATTTGAACGATTGCCAGTCAAAAGGCAACAATACACATTGACAAGAGTGACTA
Source organism: Sebastes fasciatus (assembly GCF_043250625.1). Taxonomy (NCBI): domain Eukaryota; kingdom Metazoa; phylum Chordata; class Actinopteri; order Perciformes; family Sebastidae; genus Sebastes; species Sebastes fasciatus. Next base: position 14,632,506 of record NC_133813.1, read on the forward strand.
CTGTGCAGCACCACCTGCTGATCCATCCATGTGTGGACAGATGTCATCACTCTTTCGTCCGTAGAAAGCCGACTGGATGTTAATGACACTTTCGGCTGGACAGTGAAGGACAGCAGAGGAGTCCTGGCACACCAGCGCCGTCATGAAACCTGCAGCAGGAAGGATTCATACATCAAGTATTTACTTGGTGACAACCGATCTGATCATAACATATTTATTTATCTGTTGTCACTGTGTGGAAAGTTGTTACCATCATGAGGTGGAGGAGGCTCAGGTGTGTTTCCTGAAAGAGGAAACATGAGTATAGTGTTAAAAACATGTATTAACACTGAATATACTGTAGTGTTCTGTTTGCAAATGCCAACAACAACAATTAAAGCATAGATCTCACCTTTCCGTTTGCAGATGTATCCTCTGTTGTACTCACAGTTGTCGTCGTTCCAGTAGCCGTTGTTAATTAGTATAGACAGGCAGTCTTCACCGTAATAGTTGTCTGGGTTACCTGTGAAGAAGCACGAAGAAAGGGAATTCAGTTGTCATTTTTTTGCAAGACAATAATCCTTATACATTTCTCACAGAAATCGTGCAGAACATATTCTTCAAACTAACCTGCAGCCCAGCGGATGTATCTGAAAGGAGAACCATCTGCCCACTCCCAGCCGCCTTCAGTGACGGAGTCATGACCGCCCATCCACAGAGAGATACCTGTGGGACTCAGCTGGATCACACCTGAGAAAAAAAAAACACAAAATACAAATTAAGGGGAGTCAAGTTTAAGAATTGATCCCGAAAAGGTCCTTTCTAGCAGATAATGTTCGGTGTGGAAGAAAGTTTAAAGCCTGTTTCACTTCTTGGGTGTGGTCAGAAGTGTGCTTTCTTGCACCTGTAACAAACAACAGTGATGTCACTGTGTCCTGATGTACACTTGTAAATCACTGCAGCAATGTGAGAAGTTAAACTACTGGAGGTCAGCGGAAACAAGATTTTCAGCAGGTGTTCAGTTACTCTTTAAAGGCACTATGTGCAGAATTTGAAACCTGTTGTTACCCTGCAGTGGTAGTATCAAAAAAAGATACCAATACTACACCGCTACACCCCCTCTCACAACACTAAACATAATAATAAGATAAAGTATCTTGTAAACTAGACCAATTTTCACTAGAATTGTCTCACCTTTCTACAAATAAAAGCCACCAGAATAATCTTAAAGATGCTACAGTTACAAAAAACTCAACAAGTAGTGGCTTTAAAGCAAATAGAAAATAAAAAGCAATCAAAGATTAAATTGGTTTAATGCTAGTATGTGTGTGTGTATATATAACTTCAGGTAGTTAGAGTATAATATTAGGGACACTGTTAGAAAAAGCAGAGGTATAGAGAATTAAGTAGAAACGTTTTGAGGAGAAAATCATCAGAATTATGAGAATTTTTTTTTAACATTTAAGAAAATAAAGTTGATAATTTACAAGAAATAAGTCATAATTTTCTCAGAAAAAAAGTTGTAATATGTGTGATAATAAGGTGCTTATTGGTGAAACCTATAACTCCATGTTAAAGCTGACAGACTGCTTGAGTATTAGAAAATATCGTTATATTACAACTTTATTCTTGAACTATTACACAACTTATTTCTCACGACATTACAGCTTTTATCACAAAATCTAATTTCTCCCCTAGCAGTGGCCCTGATACACTGTCAAATTTGAGACATAATTGATACAAAAAGCATGATGTAATATAGTTCTTTAACACACTTATGTAGTATCTTCAAGTCGACTGTTATGCAGCCACCTGTTGATATACTCATGTGAACACTCAAGGAAAAAATAGTCACAAAAGAATAAAATAATGGGACAAACACAAAGAATTTATAAAAATGAATAAGTAATAAACAACAATAGAAATAAACTAAATCAGGATCAGTGCAGAAGGAAAAGAAAAATCACATGTCAGAACATTGGAGTAAAGGTGTAAAGGTCAAACCTTGTATGAAGGCCTGTTCGAAGGGATCGGTGATACTGACGAGGTCTCCTCCCTGGTTGACACAGTCGGCTCGAGCCTCTGCCCACGTCCTCATCGACAGGTAGTTAAACAGGTAGCAGTAGTCGTTAAAAGGGTCAGCCATCCAAGAGCCGCATTTCTCATTCCATCCTGAAACAAACACGACCGTCCATATATGCACATATCCAGATAAACACATTATCAGTTTCAGATCGTGTTTGTACTGATCAGTGTAGTATCAAGTTAACCTGGTCCAGATGTCGGGGGCAGGGGAGGGGGTCCTTGTCCCTTGGCTATGGAGAGACAAGACAAACAATAACTACAAAATACAGTCTGAATCCAACACAAGAGGAATAAAAAAGATAGTGTATCAGACCTTTTTTGCAGATGTAGTCCCATGTGGCGGTGCAGAAATCATCATTGAGTTTCCCAGGGTCATGGTGAGTCATCCCTCTGAGGTGTACGCAGTCCTCGTCCTCCTGCCAGTTGTCTGGCTGGCCGAGCCCCCATGGGAGGAGGTCCTGAGATCCAAAGAAAAAAAAGTGTTGCTTTATCATGAGCAGCTTTACAGTCATACTGCTGCACTTTCCCACCATGAAACATTGAGGAGAGACCAAGATCTTCCCGTGGAGGATCCCATGATTTTCAAATGTTTGTGATTATGGTGATGTTCAAGGTGATTATTTAAAGAGGACCTATTATGCTTATTTTAAGGTACATACTTGTATTTTGGGTTTCTACTAAAACATGTTTACATGCTGTAATGTTCGAAAAACACTTTACTTTTCTCATACCGGCTGTGCTGCAGCACCCTTCCTCCCCCCCGAAAAGCCCAGTCTGCTCTGATTGGTCAGCTGGCCCACTCTGTTGTGACCGGTCAACCGAACCTAACTTTTCAGACTCCGCTTCAGCTCCACTCTAACTAGCTTTGTTTGAGGGCGTGCCAAACTAACTAGGCAGATATTATGCAAATGCATGTGACATCACTACGTTACGGAAGACAAAGCAGGACTTCAAGCAAGGCATTTCAGCCAGTTCAGGAGCAGTGTTTCTGTGGGGGAGAGTAACTCCCTTTGGCAAAGACTTTGGGCTTTGTAACTTAGCCGACCTTTTACATGCACAAAAAAAAACCTATAGAACACACTAAAGGAAAGGGAAAAAGCACAAAAGCATAATAGGTCCCCTTTAATTTCTTGGTGTCAAACTTATATCATTTTACAGTTATGTGCATCACAGTATGTTCACGGTTTTATCACTTACTGCAGGAGTTCCATCGGTGTATACAAAGTTGTTTTCATCACTGATATCATTCAAACCCACCCAGGCTTCACCTGGCATGTGAGCTGAAGATAAAAGACAAGAATATCAAGCTCATTTTAATTTCAAACAATATATTTAAATTCACAACATTCATAGAATTTATTAAACGATAATTGGATGAACTAGAGTGCTTTCGTAGCCGCTCACAGGTAAGGAAACTCAGTTCTTCCTCTGAGTGGAAGCTTGTCAGGTGACCCTGCTCTGTGACACAGTGAGCTTCAGCATCCTGCCAGTTTTTCACCGACTCAGACTGAAAATGATAGCAGAAGTCCCCAAACAACAAATATCCAGGGTCACAGTGGGAATCTGGAGCAAAAAACATGTAACAGTTATCAACACAGCTTTAGCTAGACAGTATGTGAAGAGGAAACATGAAGTCTGACTGACCTGGAGCTGAAGTTGGTTTGGGGTTTTGTCCACCTGTCATCTCACAAATGTAACCAAGGCTCTTGAAGCAGTTGGTCGTTTCCCATTTGCCCTCATAATTTCCTGGAAGAGAACATAACGGTCTTGCAATGCCAGTCTCAACTGAAAACATATGTGATAATTTAAGGCTAGAATGGTAGAGTATTATAAAGTAAATTCTACCTGTGAAGATTTGTCCACAGTCCCAGGTGCCTACAGTGTTTCTGGGCCAACCAGGACCATAGTTGGAATAAGTTATCTCGGTTTTATCCACCCATTTGAAATCCCCGTCCTGATCCTTATCTGGTGACAAATGAATGGAAAGGGCATTTTCACAAATCATATGTTTTGTTATCGTTTCACAGTGAGCATTAAAAGATTTGGTGTGGAGAGTACCTGATAAACCGATCCAGATGTCAGGAATGTCCACTTGGTGAAAGTCTGGGAGGTTCCCATTTATGAAGAACTGTTCTTCTTGACTGCACACGAGGAACAGGACAGAAATGACAGACAGGGTAACATTTCTACTGTACTACTACTACTGTCTACTCCTGCAGTCCTGCTCTGCAACATAGCTTTTTAGCCTCTTTTTAGCTCATTGTTTTGGTTTTACGGCCCACAGCTTGAAGCTGTTTTAAATGAAAGAGCTCTGATAAACCTCCTGTACACTATCTACCCAGCAACAAACTGCAAAAAAGACAAAGTTTGTTGGTGAACTTAGTGGAGCATTTGGTAGCTAAAGTGACAGATATTTCCCTCAGGAGTTGGTGGAGACCAAAAACAGAGCTAAAAGAGTGAATATTGGTCATTCATCTCATTGTTCTGTGTCTGCTTGATGTGTAAATAAGCAAATGGCTAAAACTGTGTTTGCCAAACATTTTTTCTGGGGACCCAATTCAGGATAGGCCTTATCTATGAATCGTAAGAAGAGCTAATTTGTGCGTTAATGAACGTTTCTGACCATTTTTACTGACATTTCCGCATCACCTTATAATACCATGAATTGGTCATTTCGAAGAGATATACGTTTGATAAATCACAATATGTTTTATACTTGTGTTATTGGAAACATATACACATGTTAAATACTTTATAAATGAGACCAAATTAATGCATTTAGGCGGAGAACAAGCTCCCGTTTTTTCCTCTCATCGGTAAAACAAACGTAATGTACGCTAGCCTGTCATATCAGAGTCAATGTTATAATTAGGCTACAATTATCAGAACAATATGAACATTCAGGCTCCCTCAGGTGGCTCAAAGCTGTACTGCAGTTATAAATCTTAAAAGACTATGGAAGAAATTCTGCAAATTTATTTGGCAACCCAATTAAAATCTCCTGCGTTTTCAGCTTGTTCTGCTGCCCCAAGTGGCCAAAAATCAATTAATGTCGCTTTAACTTGAATCTTGAAATATTTATATGTAACTGGCCAAAACATAATGTTGACATAAAGTCAGCAAACCGACTCAGTAATGTCTTTTAATTGGCTTAGGTGACATTAGCCACCTTAAGGGTGGTGGTCATACCAGACCAAGAAAGCCTGTTGCAAGAAAAAAAAAACTCCAGTGTATGGAACTGAGCAACGATGCTTTTACTGCTTATGAATTCAACTTTTCATGTGTAAGATGAAGATTGTACTATTTCTTCTTTTAAAAGTTACATAGTGAGTGACTTTAAAAGCAAATGCTTCTTTCCTACCTGTTTATAATCAGCAGGTAGGCCCCCATGACGGAGCACTTGGTGAAGGCCTCGTGCCAGGTGGTCAACAGATTGATGTTACTGACCATCCAGTAACAATTGCCAGTGAAGCTCAGCCAGCCAGATGGGCAGATCGCTGGAGGTGAGTTTTAGAGGAACAGCAGGAAAATGTTGGAGGGAACAGCAAAGAATCTTTATTCAATAATCATACTTTTATGATGAAAATAACAGATATGATCTTTGCGCATTTCCAAAACAATGCAGCTTACTGTTCAGTGGTCGTTTACACATGTAAGGACGCTCATATCTGCACACATGGGCTTTCCATTTCCCAAATTGATCTGTTGAATCTTTCATGATTGCAGAACATAAGCCGGCCTGTGCATCACTGTTGGAAGACGATGTGTTTAAATCTTCATTGCACAAATTATTTAAATTACACGTAAACAGTATGATATTTTACCCTGTAGGTTCACCATCAGCCCAGTTTGTGTAATCCTTAGCTTGAGCATCAGACCAGGTATAGACAATGTTTCCTGCTTCAACTTGACATGAAATCTTGTTGCATTTCTGGAGGAACAAAGTTCATCTTCACATTGATGTACTCAATATTCATATTTATAAATAATAAACAGACAAGTGAGCTTCTTAATGCCACACTATGTTCCTCCTCACCAGTGTGGAAAACCCAATCCAGAGGTCAACCCACGATGGGTCCAGTGTTCCTGTGATGTACTGCTCTTCTCCCTGTGTGATAATGGACACCAGGTCTCCTCCCTCCTGCACACAATCATGTCTCGCTGCAACCCAACTCTTTCTGGTGTCAGCCTTCAGCTTGTAGCAGTTGGAGCCGTACTGTTCCCAGCCATTGGCTAAGTCACACTGGGGGCCAGGATTCGCTAAAGAGCAGGAAAGAAAATATGTTCAACCCGCCATCAGGATTGATTTGTCGGATGTTAGCTTTGGGATCCTAGCACCATTTTGCATCTTAACAATACAATAGTTGTTTACTTTTTTTTTTAACTTTTGGCCCTCCAAGTGAAAAAGTTTGTGCATCCCTGGTCTAGAGAGACCAGGAATGTATCGTCTCTGATCTGAGCTCATTTTTGTTGAGATTTGATCAACTTTACATGAAAATACAAAAAAATATTGTGGGTTTTGCATAAATTCAAAACTTCAGAGAAATCATAAATGAAGGCAAGTATTATTCCACTTGGAGTTAAATGTAATTTTTGTTACCCACGTAGCCAGGGAGAAACAAATTGCACTAGAGCTTCAATAGATGAAGAGAAGAAGAAGAAACTTAGCATAAGAGTTTCAGCTCTGCAGCTTCACAAAACAAGATTAACATCTAAAACAGTACAGACGCCAGTTGGTGGACTTACGGTTGATGTACTTGCAGATATAGTTCCTCTCAACACCGCAGGTCTCGTCATTCCACTGTCCAAAGCTAGATCCTACCACCTGACCACAGTGCTCATCCTCGTTCCAGTTATCAGGCTGGCCTGTCCTCCAGTCTCTGAAACAGGAGATTATTTTGAATAAATTTAAGTAAAAAGACTTTACACATCCTTGAGTGTTTTTTATTTACGTATGAATGAACTGAATGCTTTTTCTGATGTTGGAACAGTATTACATACGCTAAGCTTGGTATAAAAGGGCTCCCATCACTCCACTCCCAGACTCCTTCTGTGACTTTGTCATTCAGTCCCATCCAGTAGATCTCTGTGCCGATTTGTGTCCTCACCCACAACTAGAAATGAGACATAAACATACATTAACCCATACTGTGTGAAATATTTTATCAAGTCTTGTTTCTGGAGGCTTGTGCGTATCATCTCACCCTCTCATGAATGTCCTGAATGCTCATGAGGTTGGTGTTCTGCTCCAAACAAAACGCATTAGCCTCCGTCCATGACTTTTTATCAATTGAAAAGAAGTAACATTTACTCTCAGACTCCCTCCAACCTTCCCGACACTGGCATTGGCCTGAAAACACAACAATACAACATAGTGTTAGTGTGCACATAAGACAAAAACATGATATTTTGAATAGGAAAAAAAAAACATTTCAAAAGAACACAGTAATTATGTGAGACAGCACATCCTACTACCATCATGTTTCTCAATGAAACACTAAGATTTGAGTTTAATGGGCAATTAAATACATATTAAACACAGAGGTCTGTTAATCATGTTTTTTAAAAATACAGATGCATGTAGAATTGATGCACCATTACGCAGATTACAAGATAATGTTATTACAATAACATCTTTCAGTCAGCAAGAATAGTTACTTTTCATGGTTAAGTAAAACAAACTGCCCAGATGATGGGGGAATGTCACAAGCTGGTGAATCATTTGAATGCCCATCAATCATAAAAGTCCCATGACAGATCCACAGTCCAGCCATGTCAGTCAACTCTCATACAAATCTTTGGGTAATGTTTGACTTTAACAACAAGACACTATAGAATCATCACATGATTTGCACGCATCCGTAATGGGTTGCAAGACCTCAAGAAAACCACCACGGACGCAAAGTTGAACCAGCTCACAAGTGACTCTCCATCTGAAACAATGCGCCACCATGCAATGTAAGGCTTCTCAAACATCAGATACTAAAAACCTGCCATCAGTGCCTAAAAGACTAAACCATTAACACTCTTCAGCTTTGATGACCGCTGATATAAAATGTTTCAGAATACAAAATATACTACAATCCTCTACAATGTAAACCATAATTTATTTCTAAAGACAATTGGTAGCGTCGACAAAATATTAACCCAGTGTCTAGAGACATTTTAGTTACATTATTAAGATAAGCAGTTGATTTTTATCAGATGACAGACTGTAGTAGTTGCAAGATTGCTTGAAAATTAGTTGAACAACAAAGTACTAAGTATGTAGTAAAGTTCAGAAGTCTTTTGTACGATATTTTTTGTTTCAAGTGTTTTTCTACCCATTTTTTTTTATTACTTTTATGCTAAAACAAAACGTTCATATGAGATTCTGGTTCACACAATCTCCCTTCTATCTTGGGTCTGTGCTCTATGCACTTTTAATAATTTCTTCCAAAAATACAGCACAAATCATTTTATCAATGTCCCCAACAGCTGCCTAACATCCAACACATATTGAAAGCACAACTTTCAGTTCATATTTAATATATTTTTTGTTCATGGATATACTTGTGTCTTTATTTTGAGGATTACAAAACTAAAACCAGGTTCAGCGCTCTCAAGTTTATGCTTTGACCTCCCCAAAAATATAATGAAAAAGAGACTCACCGCAAGCAAGAAGAGCAGCGAAGCTGAGCAGCTGCAGAAACATTCTTTCTCTTCTGTCCGTTTTTTAATTTTTCTGAAGTCACCTCTCAAGGTGTGTTTCTACACATCCTAATAGCTTTAAGTTTTTCTCCAAACTCCCCTGCACCTGGCAGTGTGTGTGTGTGTGTGTGTGTGTGTGTGTGTGTGTGATGTGCTCTAGCTCCCAGTTATCAGACCTCTGAGCATCTTCTCTTTGGTTCACCTCTTTTCTGCATCCACCCAGGGTCCAAAGACTGAAAGCAGTAAAACACAGATGACAAACACTTGACCTCTCATGACTCATTTTCTACATTACAACCTACGGTAGTTTGCCACCAAATAAAACTTAAATGATTAAAAACAAAGTTGACTATTTTGATTCCACAATTTGCAATATTAAGGATAAAACATTAGAATGTCATAATAACATTTACCAAAAATAAACATGTATTTGACAATACAAAATGGACATATTTTCTAATTTTCATTTTTTTCTACATATTACTTCTTGCTGAATGCATTTTATTGTAAAACATCTTGAGTCAATTGACTGAATGTGATATATAAACACATTTACTTACCTAATCAAGAAATTAAAATGCCGGGGGGGGTCCAGTTCAATCTTGCAAATTTCTGATTCATTAGAAGCTAATCTACAGAGGCTGCTAAAATGTTTCTACATTCAATGATTTTCACTCATTTGAATTACTGTTAACAAGCTGGTCACTGGCCAACCATAGTACGCTGAAACCACTCAAATCACTATACAAACAAGCACTTCAATCACTGCCCAATTGTTTTTAAAAATGTATAAGATTGTAAATTGGGATGACCTAATAGAATATGCAAACTTGTGCTTGGTATACTAAGTCATTCATGACAATGCCACTTGCATCCTATATCAACAGAAGAACCGACACTAATCGTGTCACTAGGGGGTCTATAAGAGGAGATTGCATTATTCCGTTGCGGAAAGAAAAGTGCCTTTAGCCAGTCAGCCTGGTCTGTTAGAGGTTCAAGAGAGTAGAATATGTTCCCAACTCACATCAGACAACTAAACACTTATAGATCTTTCAATTAAAACAATGCCTGATTAATACAAAACAATGAATGATTAATACATACACACTGCTACTGTATCTATATGTCCTGCTTGTTTGCAATGTCGTTCTATACGTACAGCTTACGTCACTACGGCTTTTACTGCTTCTAGCGATTGTGTGTCCTTGTCCAACCTTTTAATCTACATGCCCTCTTTTTGTTCTGTTTTGATGTGTTTTAAGAAGATGTTTGTCACATCTTGGCCAGGGACTACAGATGACAAACTGTCCCTTTTCTCAAATAAATTAAACTAAACAATCATTGTTGAAAATGGTAGAAATTCTGTGAGCTGTGTGCTAAGAAGTCATACTACACAGTACATAATAATAATACAAACAAATACAAGTGGTCACACAATTTGCTTTTTGAACATCACAAACTATCAGGGTATGTAAACAATTTTTGCAATAGGAGTTTCAGGCATCTTTAAAAACCATAACGACACCTTGATTATATTATATTGTGCACTTAACATTTGACCCAGTGAAACCACAAAGTCCAGGAGACAGTTTATAACAACCACATGTCAGCTGTCAATAAACTTTACACAACCAAAACCTCTGCCTCAAAGTGTTACTTTTTAACTTGGTTTAATAGGATGTTACAAAACGATAAACGCAAATTTGATATCAACTTCTCATTTACACGTTATATTGCTCAGCAGGACTCATCCGAATCAGGAAAACTCATGCCTACTTTTAAGAAAAAGTATAATTTTATGAATCTTCATTGAGAATAAAAAGAAATGCACACCCAACAGTGTCAAGCGTGTAAGAAACTGAACTCACCTCTTTAGTTTGGAGCAGTCTGATGAGCAAGTTGATGGTGACTTTTTCCTAACAAAAGTGAGTTAATTTTACAAACGGGGGCATTACAACAAACTTGATTGTTGACAGGCTTTTTATGGATCCAGTTTATAATTTGTCCTGACTAAGGCAAAATGTCTTTAAGTGCTACAGGAAAAAAAAAACATAGAAATCCCATTAATAAACTTTACACATAAATTTATTGTACCAATTTATACCAATACCATGTAAATAAAAAGCACAAGCTGGAAGCAGTCAGGAGGAGGAAGAACAACACAAAGAACAGTAAAGTTTACAAAAGACTTACAAAAGTTTCTGGCTCATTTGCTAAAAAAGTTGGGGACAAGTTTTTTGTACAGTTTTTGTGTAGAAATGACGTACCAGGTTGATCATATGCACTAAAATTAACACCGGCAGGACACAAACTGTGCAATAATATGTATATTTATGTTATAACTGTGTATAGCTGTTTCAAAGTCATCACTCTGTAAACCTATTGTGAGAAAAAAGTTGCCAAAAAATCATTACATTTTCCGTAGATTTGGGTGTCAAATAAACATCTTCAAATTTAGAACATGAAATTCTCCATTTAGGACAAAAATATACTCGGACTTCACATCTATTCTAGGAAAATAGTGCACAGCAATGGATTAGATAGTGTAGTAAAGGATAATACCAAAGATACTTATTTTATTATACAAAAATGTCCATATATTAAAATATAACGCAACCAATCTGCAGAGACAAACCTCAGCTGCATCTCGTACACATCTGAAAGCACTCTGATTAGGATTTCTGACAGTCCAGCTATCATCAAACACAAATCTTGAATTTGAATCTGTCCCTTTTCAGTTTGAACAGATCTCTATACAATAAAAATTGAAAAATAACCGGAGCGGTGCACCGTATTGCTCTGATCAGTCCTTGACTCTCAGGTATATCATCAAATCTTTCTCTATTCTGAGGTCGAGGTAAAGGTTGGCCACTCAGGATTCAGCAGGCGTTGAACCAGATTTGCATCTTCAGCTTCCTAGAATGGCTGTTTTTTTGTGTTTGGCACTTGCAGCAGTTAAATTCGTCGAAACCTTCCCCTCTTACCCAGTGACTGATTTGTCTCAATCGGCCTTAAATGATTGTTCAAACACAATTACAGGTAAATCCCAGCTACAATTGTTACAATATGATCCAGCTTACCGATAGACTTTTTAAAAGGTGCATTCAGAATTATTCTAACTGCTCAAACAGATGCTTTCACTTAACCTAATATAAGATCAAAGGAATCTTGGAAATGTATTTGACATCTTAACATTGTATTTCAGATTGACTGATGAAAACGTTTTAACTGCACACGCTGCACTGCAAATTTCAAATTACTGATTTGTCATATCTCTGTGGGTCATGAAAAAGACTGCAGGACCAGCGAGTAAACCAAAGACAGTCTTGAAGAAGAGACCTTTGAAAAGCATTCATACTGGCCTACTATACAGTCCACATTCATAATGTGCAGTTAACCTATTAGTTCTGAATCCAAACTCACCTCTCATTCTGGAGACGTTAGTATTAAATACTAATGGGCTCAGCCACTATGTTCCCTTAAAAAAGTCAAAACTATGTCAAGGCAGTCAAACAGAAGAAAATACAGTACAAAATACTACATCACTGATATCAAATAACACCAGCAGGAGTCAAGAAAAAAAGTCTTGAATCTGTGATTTTGTCAGAGAAGACTTCAGATTTGTCAGCTGTGCACTTCAAGTCAGTAGAACCTCCCTAATATTCCTCGATCACCGAGTGCAAACTGAACATCAGCCTAAAAACTGATTAAGGCTGATGTTCAGACAGTGGCGACCGTAATCGCTCCGTCACTGTCTGTGTGCTTTGTGTTGTGTGCTTGTGCAGTGATCAGATCTGATGGTGACCTGACAGTCAGTCGGTCACCTGGTAACGAGTGGAGCGGCGGTCACATGCAGTTGGCCACGTTGCTGGAGCCCTGGCCGACGTCCCTGATCTGGCTGACGTGAGACGAGCAGACAGCCACTCCGGCTCCGGCACGGCAGTGAGACACTGAACCCACCAGCTCCCATCTGAACAGCAAACAAAATAATAATAAGAAGAGATACTAACAGTCCTAAACACATACAGCAGTATTTTTGAGCTACGTCTGTAACTGCAACATTCAAACTGTTTCAATTAGAGCGGGGTAATTATTCAAGTACGTCACTGGTTGAGCCCTGTTTCAGTATCATGAAAGACGAGTCACACAAGCTTCAAATGTGGACTGTTGTCCAGGTTACCATTAAAGCTAGGGTTGGTAATCGTCTTCAGAAACACCTTTTTGTTATGTTTTTTGAAATTCTCATTACATCCCAACAGCGATTAATAAATCAAATGCTCTGACAAAAAAAGACGAAGAAAGAAATCCGGTATCTGTGGCTGTTGCAGGACAGTAATGAACCTACCGGGCTACCTGCTTGCATACAGGTCACTGGAGTCTTCCGTAAGCTTCTAGCTTGACAGCTGTGAGTACTAACAATAGCCATGTTCGTTGTTTACATTTATTATGATACGTTTACGTTCATAATGATAATTTGGGGGAGTGGCTTTGGAGGGAGGCCTGAAGGAGCGGGGTGTCAGTGTTACCAACTTGGCAACTTTTGCTAGATTTAGAGACTTTTGGAGCTAGTGCTGCTACCTACTTTCATTGAAAAAGAGTTGGCAACATTGGGCTGGGTTTTCTGGTTGGATCATTTTAAAAATCTATCTTACTCTTGTTAGTTTCTCAAGATTACCGACCCTAGCTTTAAGTTCCATCCAGTTTTAATGCTCAGGTTAACATAAAGAAAGAATACACAGCAATCTTTAAACTGAAATATCTGATGTGTGCCTTTAACTTTGTTCCAATGTGCAGTGTGCATATTGCAGGGTTCATGTTTTTTTGTTTGTATTTTCTGTTTCTAAATGAGCATTGTATTGCCAATGGGTAAATGTTATTTCAAGTTGCTTGTGTTTTCTTATATTTCATGCACTGGTCTCCCTCACCTACTGTAATATCTAACAAAAACCGAATGCAAGGTGATGTTAACCTTGGCTCTTAAATTATTGGACACACTGACCTGATGCATGGAACCACCTACAGTTTATCCTGATGGGTTATTAGTGATATTAGATCATCCCAAATCCCACCTTGATGCCTTAGATCAATCAATCATCCTAATTTTATTTGTACAGTACCTTTCATACAGGTTAGTGCAGTTCAAAATGCTCCACAGATGACTGACAAGCCAGAAATAAGACAGAACAAGTGAAAAAAACAACAGAAAAGACAAACACACCACATCACACAGTCTTCATTTATCGCCTCCTCACCTGTTCATTCGAGGCTCAAAAGCCTCCACTGTGTTCAGGTAGATATTCCCATTGTGACCCCCGACTGCGAACACTCTTCCCATTACAGTGGCTACCCCGACTCCCCCACGGGGGGTGGTCAGCTCAGACACGTACTCCCAGTGGTGCATTCGTGGGTCAAAGCGCTCTACAGAGCTCAGGGGTGAATTGTCATCAAAACCACCTTTAGGGAAAAGAGAGAGACGGAGAGAGAAATTTATCTCAAGTGGTTTTGTGAAAAAAGCTTACGGGTCATGTATGATATTACTTCACATTACATGATAAGGACATGTGTAGCCAGGTAAACGACACTCGCTCAGGTGTAACAACCACTAACAGTAGGGTATGTAGTTGCTGCTAGCAAAATACACAAGATAAGAGGATTGCATGTATCCATACCAAGCCACAGCTACTGACCAGGCAAGATGTCACATTTTAATGAACCTTGAATGACTCTTCAAGTTCACGTGGGACAATAAAAATCTCATCCTCACACTCTGTTAATCAGTCACCAGATAGCTTAACAAAACATGAACTTTTGTCATCTCCGATTCACGCATTTGTGTATAAAATTGTAGGGTGTGTATCTAGGAGGCATGTGACCTGGGTGTATCAAAAACAGTAATTCCAGTCACTGCAGTACAAGCAGATGTGGACAAATTACATCTTGCTACAGCTACCAACAATATCTGGCTACCCCAAGTGATCAGATCTGAAGAGATGAATATTACCGGCGTTTGGAATTCATCTTAGTTGATTTATTCCTCTCACCCACTACATAGAGGCAGCCGTTGAGTTTGCTGACTCCATTTCCAGCCCGTCGCTGGCCCATCTCGCTGATCTCCGTCCACTTGTTGAGATGTGGGTTAAACCGCTCCACACTGGACAGTGACGCCACGCCGTCGTTGCCTCCCACTGCGTACATGAAACTCTGGCAAAGGAGAGGGTATTAAAGCAGTGAATTCCAGAGTCGATATCATGTATCAGTCACAATTGATTGTCCTTCCTTTGCAGTCTTACCCCCAACGCCACAGATCCTACTCCTCCTCTGGGTGTGTTCATCGGAGCCACAGCGCTCCAGCAGTCACTTTCGATGTCGTAGCGCTCCACGTCGTTGAAGCAGGAGTTGTCATCCAGACCGCCAATGGCATAGATAGGACCACCAAGAGCTGCTAGGGCTATACCCCTCCTGAGAAACACACATATCCTTGCTCAGTAGAGTAGAGTAAATACATACTGGAGAGAGTAAATGGAAAAAAAGGAACATTTTCCAAGACAACAGGAACAAATGAAATCAAAATTTAGGATTAACAGATCACCAGCAGGGTTTTAAACTCAGACTAGCTGCTGTTGGAGTGTAAAGAACAGTATGAATGATTTCTAGGCTTTCTGTATAATCATTATCCATATTCTAAATTACTTTGTCCAGCTTTATGGATTCGCCCCCCCTGATATTCCTACTGGCTCTGGCAAGTTTTGGTGAGCTCCACTGCTGCTCTGCATTGTGTGTTAACTTTTTCAACAGTGGCAGTCAAATAGTGCCAGTTTTAAAGTGGAAAATTCAATTTAAGTGTATGAATAACTTCCTATTGTAGAGGGCTGTTGTGACAACGCTGCTCAAAATGAGAGATCACATAAGAAGCTGGAGGTTGTAAAAAGTTGGTTATTAATATTACTGCTGCCCAGAACCAGACCATTCATTTGGTTTTAAGCACAAGCCAACATTTAGTCCGTTTTAGAGTTATTATTTTTTTATTCAGATAGCACCCTCTCCCAGAATGTAACCACAGACGCCACAAAAGAAAGTCCCATTCACATTAGTGTATTGTAGTGTCTGTGTACCTCTTGGTGTTCATGGAGGCTTTCATCATCCACTTGTTGGTGAGGGGGTCAAACATCTCCATGTTGCCTAAGTGTTCGTTACCATCGTGGCCCCCGACAGCATAAACCTTGCCTAAGGAAACCAACAATCAAACAGATATGAAGCTGAGTCTTTATGATCATGTGACCTGAACAGTGATGTTTTCATATGATGTGGACAAGATGTGGACAAATATGAAAACCTTCATAAAAGGTAGCATTTACTGCAATACTGTTGTATTAGACTGCATTAGTTTCAGCCAGGTGTACCTAATAAACTGGCATACATGTCATAATGTTTCCCTGTTTCACTGTTCTACTTTCCATGCCCCTTCTTTTACTTTCTGTAGCTTTATTATACATAACCCCTCTTACCTCCTACAGATATTACACCCACGTGACGCCGTCGGCTGTTCATTTCAGGACCAAAGAACCAGCTGTTCTTAGTGATGGAGTAGCACTCGATGCTGCGAAATGGGTCACCGGAACCCCCGCGGCCACCCACACAGAACAAAACCCCTGAGGAAATGATCGGAAAGAACAAAACGTTGGCGCAGTGAAACAACACACATCGTACTTGAAGCCCACAGAAGCTCAGAATAAACGTTTTAAAAAGATGAAAAAATATTTCTTATTATTTGCTTATGTTATGAGAACAAGACTAAGCCTGTTACAACACATAAACACCAAGAAAGGCATTTGGTTTCATTTATGTAGCTGTATATTTTTCCAGGATGATACGAAAAAGTGGTGCATGTTACTACAAATGCCATTAAATCACATGTTCATATAAGTATTACCTGCAGTGTGCTTCCGGGGTATGGTACGGACTGAATACTCAAAGTCCAGCACCACTTTGTTGCTGAGGTGCAGGTGGTAGTTCCTGGCTTCGTCCATCAGGTCGCGACAACTCAGGTTACCTTTAATCATGTCGTCCTTCGCCACTGTTCCAGTCAGGAACTCTACAGGGAGCAGGGGGAGGCGCACCTGAAGGAGAGACCAGCATGCACATTGTATTGTTGTTGTAAAAAAAGATTACATAAAGCTGTGAACACATATGTAACACTCATTTCACACACAGTTATGTAGCTAAACCTTCAGGTAATCAGTAACCCAAGTCAAAATCTACTCAACCACACACAGAGGTACTTTCAAAAACTACATTTCTGAAGATATTAAATATTAAAAGTTATGCACTCTCTAACCTGAGACATGATCTGGTCCAGCCAGGCCTCGTGGTGCTGTGGGTTTGCTTTCAGCCATTTCACTGCTGCGTTGTACACCTGTGTTTCTGAGTGGATATTGAGCTCGCTGGAGGACAATAACGTGCGCAAGTGCTGGGGAGACACGCATGTAAAGTCCTCACAGTCCACGACCTCAGTGAAGTGTTCGCAGGCATAGCGGTCAGCCATGTCCATCAGGTCCACACGATTGTGGCTCTCAGCGAAGGTACGGACTGCCAGACAGTTGGTGGGGTGAAAGTGGGCCTTCATGTACTCGCAGCAGGCTCTCGCCACCAACTCCACCTAATAGATTCAAGCAGTGATAAAGCAAATAAATCAAAATACATTTTCCAGATGATCTATTGCATAATAGAATTAAAATTGTCAGAACATTTTGAATTGCTAAATAAGGATTTGAGCATCAACACATTGGACATTTCATTGAAAATGCAGAAGCCCTTAGTTCATGTAAAGTGAGGAAAACAAAATGCTCATTGATTGATTGTGATGCGTTTCTTTACCTGAAGGATGCAGGCAGCATAAAGCAGTGGCTGGACATTGTCCACAGTTAATGTGAGCTTGGAGGAGTAGGCAAAATGCACCAAGTCCTGGATGGCATCACCATCAAAGTCCTTGATCTCTATCAGTTCCTGCTTAGCCTCGGACATCTCTGACAGGAACATGGCCCTGAGGGAAGAAAGAGCCACTTAGTCAACAACAAGGTGAAATACTTTCCACAAAGCTTTGTGTTCTGTAAAAACATATTGCTAACCCAATGCTCACTCCACATAAAACGCACCATAAAACTTCGCGGAGAACAATGGGGGCAAAGCAGCATCACCTATCGATTTAAACCGAATATTCTCTGATCTACCTCAGCTAAAAAACACAAAAACACTGAATCCATCAGCACGTTAATGTGTTGTTTACTACCAAGCCTATTTGTAACCGGTACCAAGAACACACTTCACCTCCTCCACCTGTCTCTGTGTGTGTGTGATCTGATCACCCAAGACACATGCTAATGCCAGGTGTGAACAGGGCCACGGTATGTTAATGTTTTACTTCATGACAATCGATTAGTCATAATCATTCAATTTTAGTTGATGATGTTTTAAAGGAAATTGTCATATTTCTTTTATAACACTATTGTCGTATGTTTTTTTCAAATAGCATGTGTTCAAAATATTGTGTAGGCCTATCTTTTGTAATGCATGTATTTTTCCCAGATGTTAATATACAAGAGGGAACACATGCATTGTTTCTGAGCATCTTTATATAAATGATCGAAATAGAAATTACAAAATTCAGGATCCATTTAAAAGGTCAGTGATTTTAATCCAGTATACTTTTTGTCAAATTCAGTGAATATCTCCTCATGGTGTGTGCACTGAAACAAAAAATCTGGTGTTCATACACAGCCATGGCTCTGTAAATGAGAAACACCAGACCGAGCCACACAACACTATTCCAGCCAATCAGCAACAGGGATGTACAAAGAGAAGGGCGGTGGGAGCGAGAGGGATGGTAAATCTGGAGGGGTGTATTTGTTTGGGTATGGAGTTCAAATATCAACAATCTTTCTCCAGAATCGCTGACTCCACAAATAAATCATTATGAAGATTGGATGTTCTCTAGTAAGAAAATAACCCTCTTATGTGCTGTACTGAAGATTGAAGTTATAGGTCCAGTTTAAAACACATAAAACGTAAACAATGGAACGTACCTGAAGTAAGGGATAACACAAGCCAGCACTAGCTTGTGGCATGGTATCAACCTACTGCCAACCTACAAAAAAAGACACAAACACAAAATACATGTTTAAACAGGCCACAAGGCACACCTGTATCCGGCATTAATAAGCTCATGCTTATTAGTTTCCACAGTATGACTGTTCAGAGAGTACTGTGATTTCAGCAGCTATTTAGGGACTGAAAATAAATCAAACAACCACACTCAACTCAACTTTTTATTAATTAGGCTCACATCTATAAAGTATTCTTTGTGAGATCACAACTTTTAACCTTGGATTACGCAACACATAAACAAAGATCAGTT
Source organism: Sebastes fasciatus (assembly GCF_043250625.1). Lineage (NCBI taxonomy): Eukaryota > Metazoa > Chordata > Actinopteri > Perciformes > Sebastidae > Sebastes > Sebastes fasciatus. The sequence continues at coordinate 14,651,671 of NC_133813.1, forward strand.
GAGATATGAATATAAGTCAAACAAAACTCTCTTTTTAATTGAGTCTGGGTGGAGTGACCTACCTTCAGTGTAACGTCGCAGAGCTCTCCTACTTCATAGAAATGCCTGAGGGAGTTATGGAAGTCCTTCCAAGCCTCATGAGCCTCAAAGACAAAGGACCCATCAGGCTCACAGTCTGCTTTCAATGCCCTGTTTGCAGGCCGCTTCTCCTTGGGCTTCAGCTGCTTGGCATGGTCTGGCACCACATCCCCTGGTCCCATAGCTGGCTACAGGTAACAACACCTATAAGAGAGATTGGAGAGTTTGAAAATTGACAGAGAAAATTGCTTAATCAATGATTGATCAATAGAATGAAGAGAAAATGAATCAGCAACAATTCTAACATTCAATTCCTCATTTCCAGTCTTTTTTTATGCAAAAACAAGAATCATTCCCTGGGTTCAGCGTCTCAGCTGTCAAGATTTTGCTTCTTTTCTCAGTTTTATATCATTGTTAATCTTATATTGTTGGGTTTTGGACTGTTGGTCACAAAAACAAGAAATTTTAAGACGTGATTGACATTTTTATAGTTTAAACAAATAACTCAGAAATTAAAAAATAAATAAAATCAACACATTTAATGATAATGATAATATAATAACCCATTCCTAGTGATAAGCAGGCCAGATTGTCACTGCCATTGACTGCATCGTGTAAGAATAACTTGCTATTTGAAATAGAAACCGCAACTCAGTGCAAATAACATTCTATAGGCTTCAATGGAGGAAACAAAAGGGAAATTAGTGGTGGGGGGACACGGCCTGCCAGCTGGGCAAGTTTGGCCTGTATTCCTCCTCGTTTCAGTGTCACTTCCCCTTTACTAATTCAGCAGAGACTGGAGCCAAATTTGAAAAAACAGGATAAGCAGATTCCTCCAATTTAATATGACACACCACGCAGAGATTACCGTGCAAGCAAACCCATAAAAGTTCCTACCTATTGCTGAGTCTGATGAAAAATCTCCACAGTTGATATGACAGAGAAACTGAGAGCAGACCGCCAGAAGCCAAAGCTCCACCCACACCTTACAGATGCAATGTCTCTCTTTTAAGCTATGTCTCAGAGACTGAATAGACTGAGTGTATCGCTCCCTCATCACTAGTCCTCTCAGCTATAAGAGCAGAAACATCAAGCCCCATCATATGCACTAGTGATCAAAGGCTCTCTCTCCACTTCTGTTCTACTAGGCTCGTGGATAGGCCTCATCTTTGAAACCACATGTATGTAGGGACAGATTCAGGAACACTTTCATGGCCTTAAGATGATAACATCATCATGTTGTATTATTTATGAGGAGTGAGATAGTCAATAATTTAACGACAGAAATGTAGTGCTCAACTCCACTGAGTACAAACTGAAAAACAGTATGTGCCAACAGCAACCTCTGGAAATGCATACAGATTTTTTTCTATGCATTTGCCATCTGCACACAGTGACTCCCACAAAGCAACCAATATACCACATTAGGTACACAGAAGACGAGTGTCACACAAGGAGCACACAGCAACTATACTTTAATGCTGTGCTTCCAATGGTTTTGCCTTTGATCAGAGTATTGTGAGAGTAATTACCCAACTAATGAGCTTGCTTCCTGCACACTGAATTACTATATTCCCCCTCACAACTGAGGGTGAGGCAGCTTGTGAAAAAAAGAGTGATAAATGTCAAGGTGACCATTTGCTATGCAGTCAGCTGGATAAGTACATTTAATTCACCTTTTTGTGTTGTATGCAGGGTCTGAAATTAAGTGTTTTCCTCACCTACCACTGTGGCAGGTCACTGAACATTTCTACCGGCCACTAAATGTTTTTGTCTGCCACTTCTGAAATCTATGCAGAATGCTTTAGAATTGAAAACACTGAATCAGTACCAGACAGTATAAATATGGAATATATAATGTAACTTTAATCCCTGACTGTTTTAAACTTAGGAATTGCTTTCTAAAATGATATTTCGTAATATAAGGAAACATATCTGCCACGATGGCAGGTGACCTGAAATTTCTACCTGCCACAGCCAACATTTACCCTGTATTTGGCAGGTGCTAAATTTCATTCCCTGGTTGTATGTCTTGTGATTACATGTCCCACATGCACTTTTTTTTTACTATTTTATCTTTGCACTTCAAATGTTTTGCACCTATCTATACCTCAGTAGTACCTACTGCTTGCTGTCTGAAAGTAGTGCATCTAAACTAGCCCTCATTGCTCTGCTATGTGCCAAACATGTCATTCATTCAAGTATAAACGTGTTTGGGATACTTTTTTCTTACACAAAATATACAATAAGGTATAGAAAGATGTGCTTCCAATTGTTTTGCCTTTGATCAGAGTATTGTGAGAGTAATTACCCAACTAATGAGCTTGCTTCCTGCACACTGAATTACTATATTCCCCCTCACAACTGAGGGTGAGGCAGCTTGTGAAAAAAAGAGTGATAAATGTCAAGGTGATCATTTGCTATGCAGTCAGCTGGATAAGTACATTTATTTCACCTTTTTGTGTTGTATGTCTTGTGATTACATGTCACACATGCACTTTTTTTTTTACTATTTTATCTTTGCACTTCAAATGTTTTGCACCTATCTATACCTCAGTAGTAGCTACTGCTTGCTGTCTGGAAGTAGTGCATCTAAACTTGCCCTCATTGCTCTGCTATGTGCCAAACATGTCATTCATTCAAGTATAAACATGTTTGGGATACTTTTTTCTTACACAAAATATACAATAAGGTGGCCCATAACATAGATAACCTTAACAGCTACTCATGGGCACTAGAATATGAAGAGAAAGGGCAAAGGGATGCACATATTTAGGATAATACAACAGCTGTAATGTTACTGCAAATATCAACACACACCTAACTAGCTTATTAGCTGTTCATTGTAAAAGAGAGATAGCATCTTCAGATGTCATCTAAAATTATGTTTTAACGTGTCAATACTTTAGTGTACGATACCAATAAATACTTATATATATAGCAGCTAGGTTAGTTCGTAATATCAGGCACAACAGTTGACAAAAACTAGAGATATAATCTAAAACATCAACATAGCTTGTTGCTAACAGCAACTAGCAAGCAGAGTAGCATCAGTGAGCTAATGTTAGCTGTACAAGGAAGGAGGAGGATTTAACGGTGAGTTTAAGCGAAAAGACCAAATGTAAAACGCTACAAATGACTGTAAGACATTGGTTAATCGTTGCGTTGAGTTAAACATGTTTAATTTAGATACCTCATGTCGCAGGAAGAATTAAGATGCCGGCTTCATTGAGCGAAATGTTTGGCATTGGCACGTTTGTTGTGATTTCACCAGGTGCATCATGGGTATTGTAGTTTTTTTTAAGGCAGGTACTAGATAGATAGATGTATAGATAGATGTATAGATAGATGTATAGATAGATAGATAGAAACTTTATTGATTTACGAGGGCAGTAAAAAAGTTAGTAGTGCAAAGTACAAAAAAATATACCAGATATAAAAATACAAGGAGATGAAGAAAACTGTTAAAATTGAATATAGTGCAGGCTAACAGCTGTGATACAGGACTATTAAAAAGGTGAATATAGTGCAGAAGAGACTGTTAAAAATGAATATAGTGCAGGGTAACTCCAGTAGCTTAGTCTATTAGAAGCTGTAAACTTATTTTGTTCCTGAAACATTGAAACATCAAGATGTAAACACACTTTCTAATATATTTAGACAGAGGACAATCAGTAATGCTTTACAGGGGTCTAGGTAAAAACCACTTACTGTTATTGCTTTCCCAATCCAAAGCAATAATGAATAATCAACAATATCTGTTGATTTTAGTAATAATAAATAATAATAAATTGGACTTATATAGCGCCTTTCAGAAACCCCAAGGACGCTTTACAAAGGGGGCAAACAAAATCATACTAATAAATAACACAGAGGAGAAACTATAGCTAAGTAATTAAAAGAGTGATGTGTAGGAAGAGTCAGCCGAGACCATTTTTTGAAAACTGCAGAAGCTGTTTACTTATTTTGTTCCTGAAACATCAAGATGTAAACACACTTTCCAATATCTTTATACAAGAGGACAATCAGTAATGCTTTAGAGGGGTCTAGGTAAAAAAAACCTTATTGTTATTGATTTCCCAATCCAAAGCAAAAGCAAAGCAGACCACTTACACACCAAAAACTGACAATAACCGGATATTTTCAGATGGAATTTCATTTCATTCTCACTGTGCAATATCATTTTCCACTTGTGCAATTTTGTTAATAGTCTGTTTATTGTTATTACTGTATATACTGCTCTTATTTTTATACTTCCTTCTATTTAAATGGTTCATATTTTGTTACACTTTGTTTAGCTCTTTTTTACTGTGTTAGCTGATGCATCTTTTTTTTTGCACTATCCCCTTTGCTGCTGTACACTGCAAATTCCCCCACTGCAGGACTAATAAAGGAATATCTTATCTTATCTTAATGAATAATCAACAATATCAGTTGCTTTTAGTGTCACATTCTTTAGCTGTGATTGAGTTGTCATATTTTGTCTTCTGCCTCACTAACATGTTCGAAATAAGGCACTTAACTACAGAGTAATGTGCAAAATAAGGAAATGTTACAAAACTATGTTATAAAACTATATTGGCCATTTAAATCCTGGCTGAAATTACACATTAACAACACCTTCACATCCTGGTTTGGGTTGTATTTACTGTATTTCAGTGCAGCGTCTGCATATTTCAGCTGTAAACACCAAGCAGGTCATTAATGTGGGCAGATTTTATACTTTTATATGTGGATGACATTCTCAATCCAAAATATATGATAAAATACTATTGGTAGGGTCCAGGCCCATAGACATATGTGCCTGAAATATCACAATTTGCTTGAAACTGTCATCCCAGCAGTATTACAATAAAATGTGTAAATTTAAAGGTAACGATTTATACCCTGTCAGGGCCAACTTAACTTAACTAGGGGTGCGTTCTCAGATAAATGGTGATACTATGTCTATTTAACTTTAGAAAGGGAAACTAAAGCTGTCCAAAATAGCACCCAGATCATTATACTTCAAATTACTGAGATACATCCTTTTCTTGTTGTTCAAACTCTGACCAATGGGAGTAAGAGCTGCAGCATAAACAGACCAAAACATAACAATGAGACCTATACCCATACAGAAAAGATTATTTATTTCAGAACAGTGTAAATGTGTACAGTTCATCCGCTGAAAATACATTTTTTACAGGCTACTTAAAGGACGTACAATATTAATTGACATCGTCTGTGATGGCCATCGGATGGCCAGCAGCACAAAGCAAACACTATGTCCATGTGTCCTAATGGTGCTGCTTCTTCTTTTTCAGGAGTGCATCCCGTAGAGCAATCTGGATAAGAAAATCAAAATATTTTCAGTTGAAATGCAACTTCAACTGAATCAATTTATCCACAGTCAAATACAGTAGCTACTTAATGTCTGACAGGTGTGACTTACCTGTTTCTCTCTGAAGGAGCGTTTGCCTTTGGTTCTGACATTCTCACTGTGTCTCATCATCATGAAGTTCTTCGTCTTCCTCTTCTCCCTGTTGCTGGTGCTGGCGAATGGGTTCAGCTTGGTGTGCTTCCTGACAAAGTCCTTCCGGTCGGTCCGTCCCGCCTGGAAAATCAAATGCATCATTAGAGTTGAAAACTGTTTTAATAATCAAAAATGAAAAGAATTTATCTATTTCGAGCTTCTCAAATGTGAATATTTGCTGGTTTTCTTAGTGTTCAATGATAGAAAAATTTACGATTTTCTTTTTTTTTTTACATTTTAATTTTCTGACAAATTAATCATTTAATAATTTTATAATTATTTGCAGCCCTGCGCATCATTACTTAATGTCACAATATACAAACTGCAAAAAAACATATTTACAAAAGCATGCACATCCAGACGATCAATAGTAAGAGTAAAAGATGAAAAAAATAGAGTATGTACACTAGATAACACTCCCATGAACATATATTTAATTACCACCAGTGACATCTCAAGCATCAAGCTGTTCTTCAGAAGCATTATCTAATTTGCAAACTCTATTTTTTCTGACTTTTACATTATACAAACTGCCCATGAACGACTTTCCAGAGTCAACAGTGTTTCAGCTAGTTAAGCAACAATGATTTCAGTGGGCAGCTAAGTTTAGGAACATTTCAAAACACCCTACAGTTAGCATAAGTTTTACCATTGCTGTTGCCAGGCGTGTTTCCTTGTCTGACTTTGGTTTCTTATGCAGTTTCTCAATATTCCTCAAGGTCACCAGCTCCCCTCTGAAAGATTTGAAAAAAAACATGCAAAAATCTCAGTATGAACATCTATCATTATCCCCCCCCAAAAAGATCAAATTCATCTTTGTTAGTGATGCTTTAAGCTCTCTGTTCAAATAGCTTTCCAACCTGTTGTCGTCGTCCTCCTCGTCGAGGTCCACATTTTTCCTCTTCTGGCCCGGCGCAGCGTTGACCTCCTTGGTCAGCTGGACCAGACGGATCTTCTTGAACTCATCTTGAGTGAGGAGCCTGCTGCCGCTGACCGCCGCTGCTTTGGCTTTTCTTTCCTCAGCTGGCATACTCTGAAGCTTCTCCGCCTAACATAAAAATACAGAGCCACAGCCTTGTTAAAAGTGGGAACCAAACGTCAGATATCTTCCACAGAGATAAAGAAAAATGTTATCAATAAGACCTTCAAAACAAAGATACCATACACAATTAATCATCAGCATTTAAATAAGCTATGCAGTTTTATTCTCACCACTTCTCCTGTGTCTTCATCAGACGAGTGGTGAACATCCACCCACTCCCCGTCTTCACCGCCATCACTCATACTGGCGCTCTCCCAGCCGTCTGTTGTACAATATGAAAAATACACCAAATATTGATCATCTCTATACACACATACAGAGTGCTGTATGAAACTAGATTCTGCTTCACAGATCAAGTTCAGCCACTGTAATCAAATCCCATGGATTCAATAATGCAATCAATAGCTGCTCACCTTGGTCTTCCCCTCCCTCTTTCTTCCCCTCCTCCTCGTCCACCTCCACCTCCAGGACTTCAGCTCCGGGGATATAATCTTTAGCCTCGAGCTCTCCGTAGTCTCTGATCTTGGCCTCAACTGACGCCTCTGTGGGTCTCCCCTGGACAACAAGTGGCAGATTATTAACATCTTAATAGACATAGATGTAAAGACATCATTTCAGTTTTTTAAAAAGTATTTTATCAGTAAAAGTCACACAGAGGTGACAGTTGTCTCACCCTGTCCCTCTTGTGCAGCATGTGTGGATTAAGACTCCTGAACAGCTGGATCAGTCCTTTGGCAGACATCATCACATCTGAAAGCAAATACAGACAACATTGTGTTGTTTTGTGAGTGAACATACATGCACACCTCCGTTACTTTGTGCATTCAGATGTGTGATTTAAAATACAGTGGCAAGAAAAACAGGCTCACTCTTGTCTTTGTGGGTCTTGTACTGGACCAGGTCCTGCAGCAAGTCTTCATTGAGGGCGAGCGGACAGCGGCCTGCCACTTCCTTGATGGAGTTGATACTTGAGTACAAAAAGAGGTTGAATTTAATATGACACGGTAAAGTAATACTTGGCGCAATAGCTACAAAATAACTGTATGGATTTGTAGTTTTTTCCTTCACATTTTAATCCATGCAAAACTTTGGATAAGTGAAACCAGAAAGTGGACAAGACTGCTACTTACCCCACAGTCATCACCTCCCCAGAGTTTCTGTCTGTCACAAAGTTGTTGGCGATGGTCATGATTACAGGCTCAATGACCTGCACAAGTGGGGAACGTGTGAGAAGTGTTATACTGGAATGTCAAATTCACACGTGTTGATGCTGACAGAATAGATAGATCTTAATGTACCTCTGGTGGGACGAGTTGATGGGAAGCCTGGGCAGCACACAGGAGAATCTTTGTCACCTCTAAAAAAAAAAAAACACAACAGTTTGTTTAAAACGTCTCATCAACAGAGGTCAAAAAACACTTACATTTACTGAATTGTGAGTTATTTTTACCTCTTTGATGGGGCTGCAGAAACCTCTGGACGAAGGGATAAAAATTGAAGAGGAAGAGCTGGAAAAGAAACAGAGTAAATCACACCTCATTTATGCTTATATTAAATATATGCAGTGTCCAAGGCATGAGTCCCATAACCCAGGTACTATCAGAACTGTTTACATGTTGTTATTGCCTTGTACAACGCTGGAAAAAGGTTAGCAAATTTATGCTGCAGATTATTCATGCGCATTCTGCCAATATATATGAGTAAGCGCTAAAAAGGTGTTTACAAACTAGCTGATGAGAGCAGCGTCACTCACCTCATGGATTCCAACCAGTCTGGATATGAACTCCATCATCATGATCTTCACCTCGAAGCGCTCTTTAGAGGCTTCCAATTGCTTCAAGAGTTTCTCTGAGAAATCTTAATAAAAAAGATATTTGATTTTACAGTTCAGTAAATTGTAGCACAAATGACTCTCAGATTCTTTGTGCAGATGGATGCAGGTGGGCCTACCTTGAGGATCGTGAATTAGGTGTATAGCAGAGAAATTGAACACTTCTACCTTCTTCTTTATCTTGTGTTTCTGCCCAAAGAGATTAAAACAAATAACTCAATTAATTTGAACACAAATGTAACGATGTGAATCATGACATAGTAGTTACAAGAGAGGTACCTTGAGGACTTTCATCGCCTTTTCCAGCTTCTTCTTGCTTTTGGAGGTTTTCTTGTTAGTGGCGTATCTCACCTTCAGGTCTCGGACCGATGGTCCCTCCGCCTGAAAGATAAGACTGACTCTTAGCAAACACATTTGTACATGTTACATATGCATTGAACAAAATAAATCCATCCCTTCTAGACTGAGAAAAGTATCCTTTCTCCAACTACTTTTTTTTGTACTTGCCTCTGAGTCTGAATCACCCTCATTTTTCTCATCTTCATCTTTGCCCAGAAAGAATTTAAGACCGGCAACGAGGATCTAAACAGGAAGAGAGGCGGGTGAGTATGTACACTTATACAATATAATAAGAAAAAGCATTGCTTTCAATGTGAGAAAACCTACCTTTGTCACCTTGGAGAAACACGCTGTTGTGATGACATTAACTGTTTTGGCATCATTCCTGTGACGCAAAACAAAAAAGACAATCAGATTTAAGAAGCAAAAAATAATAAGAATGTTTTATAAAATAAGTCCAGTGTACAAATAAAACCCACCATATGTTCCTTTTGTACAGCTCCACCATTACATCTAAAGAGATCTTCGCTGCCATGGGATTACTGTCTCTGAGCATGGTGTACATGAAATTCTGTAACGTCTGAAACACAAAACATAATAACACAGACAGTGAGTGGTGACTATATAACACACAGTCAAAGATGAAGTATGTAACATGCCTGAGCATGTGTACTTACCGTGTTAACCTTGTTGTTTTTGTGCTTGGCATTGATGTTTTTGATATCTGCTACAATGTGTGTGTACAGTGTCTGTGGAGAGAGAGAGAGAGAGAAGCAAATGTTTACTTCTGAGAAGGGGAAGAGGGAAACGACAAAAGAGCACAAGTCAACAATTAAACACGTGAATACAGAAACGCAAATCTGTTGATAGATGAGTTAAAGACTCATTGTTATACAAGGCAATCAGACATGGTCATCATAAATAAAATTAGTTAAATTAGCTTTGTATAATAAGATATTACAGACAAATTAATCCAAAACTACTACTGTTATTTTGAAATTATAAGAGCATATTCTATCAATATGCTTGTATAATTTCATGGAGAACAATTAAATACTATCCAATGACTACATGCATAGAGAATACATATATTGGAGGGCTGAGTGCAGTGCTCCAACCTTTCTGAGAAGTTTGTCGTGACATCGCAGCAGCTCAAAGAAGAGCTCCAGGAGGGCGGTGGGGTCGATCAGATTTTTATTCCTCAGAAGAATCAGCGCTTTGCAGAAAGTCTGACAAAGACAGGAAACAAACAAAAAACAATTCAATGCTAAGAGAGACATGTCATTTGAATAAAATATCAACAAACTCATGTGTTGCAAGTACAGTGTGAGAAATGTCTTAATATGGATGGTCACATAAATGGTCTCACCATTCTCAGGTCTGGCTCTAGCATTGTGTGGTGATTCATTAATAACCCAGTCAGCTCTTGTGGAAAGGTGGACAGCTCCTGCTTGTAGCAGTGACCAATCTGAAGGACAAAAATAACTTTAATTACACAACATATAGAAGGTACTACACATTACTGATTTTTTTTTTTTTTACTTTATTGCCATTAATACAAATTAACAGGCAATTAATCATCACAACACAAAACCGCCTTGAGACTGGGCCTCACCTGACATACATGTACACAAAAACAATGTAACGCCACATATTGATGGAGTGCACACAGATCCACCCACATATATACCTACAAAAACTATACATCAAAGACAATTAAGTACATAATTTTCCAACTAAGGTATTCTATAACTAACATCCATCTCCTTTTAAAAATAGGCAATTTCAGTTATGTACACCTGTTTGACTTTTTGTAACCATTGAGCAATTGTGGGAGGGTTAGTCTTCATCCAGTTAATGATTATTATTATTATGATGATTATTTTTCCTGGAACCCACATTACTGATTTTATACTACTTAATAATTCTACTCCAGTACATCACAGAGGCAAATATTTCTACTCCATTATATTCATCTGACTAGTGGATACAAGCTTAAACATGGTACCTGAGCGAGAAACATGACCAGATCTGCCAGCTCCTTGTTCGGCTTGTCAGGCTGCAGTTTGAAGATCTGCACATTGGACTGGTAGTGTCGGTACTGCTGCTGAAACTGTTGAAGGAACAACAACAACAACAACCACTCAGTTCATAACAAAGATGACTTTCTGGTGAATAACATTCTCATTCTTGGAAATTTGTATTTGCTCAAATGCAAGTATATGAAAGTGCAAACTAGGTTTAATGTGTTTCTTTCTTACATTAAAAGCCCTTAAAGTCATGAAAAACAAAAAATGCATTGAAACTTCTTAGTATAATAGAAGAATATGAATTACAGGTATACAGCCCTAGCCCTTAATTTAATTTATTATTATTTTCATGTCTAATTTTACATATTGTATCTGTTCTTGCTCTGTATGCATCTTGTCCTTTTACTCTAATGCAATGATCTATGAGCCATGTTGTTTGTAAAATTGAATTTGTTAAATAAAAAAAAATAAAAAAGATATGAGGCTTAATCAAAAATAAAAGTCTTGCTACCATAAAAAACAAAACAAAACACTCAGTTCATCACTAAAGTCTACTGGCTAACAGCTTTAGCACTATTGGCTAACAACACTTACCTCATCTACGTACGACTGAGGATCTCTCTTTATAAGATTCTGCAGCTGTGGCAGATTGTTCGGCAGTTTGTTGTTGTTTCGCCCGGACATGGTTCAAGAAATTTCTTTGCGAGTTTGTTGACAGAAAAGTATGAAACGCAGAAGTTTATAAGACCAGCGTGGCAACTGTGTAGGCTGCCATTTACCTTGCAGTGGAAATGTCAAACGTCACATCCGGATCCGGCCAGTCAGGGATCGTCACTTCCGCTTTGGAGTCTTGCGTTTACATTTATTTTGTTTGTTGTTGTTGTTATTGGTTTTTTTTTCTTAATTTATTTATTCTTATTATTTTTTATTTACTTATCTTTTTGTGCTTTTGGTCCTTTTTTTAATTCATTTATATGTATAAATGTAATTGTACATATAAATGAATGGGGGGTATAATTTGTTTATACAATTATTTCTGTGATTTATTTATTTACGTTTATATTAACCTCTGTGGTCCACGTTAAAGTGGATCTTTTTTTCTATACTTTCTTTACAAAGTTTATTGTTTATTTATTTTTGCACAATTTAAGATTATACAACATAACAAAAAAAAAAAAAAAAAAGAATAATATACAGTGAAGGAAGAGGCAAAAAACCCACTGGGCTTATCTGAAGCCTCCACCTAGAGACAAGATTAATATAAAGAAATAATATGACTACATAATAGTGAGATATATAGATAAGATATATAAAATAACAACAATAACAACACAGTAAATATATATATAAAAAAAGACGTGTGTGTGTTGCGTGGAAGTGTATGGTTAGTGTTTGTGAGGAGGATATTGATTTAAATATCTATAAAGACTTCTGGGCAGTCGTAACCAAACAAAGTTCAACATAGTAGTTATATAAACATGTTGAGTGAAAAAAAATTCAGTAAATATATTTCACAGTATAAAAGTAAAATAAATTATTCAACACATAAAATGTAAGAAAGGGAAATGATTAAAAACAAAAAACAAAAAAATCTGGGTCTGTTAAACAATTGGAATAAATTTGAAATGTCTAAATAATCTAATAGTTTTTGTTGAGTTTTAAGTTTAGCCAAATATGTTTTAAAATCAGTATCTTTAAAAGTATAAAAGGTGGGTATTCTTTAAAGCCATGCCATTTTATGGATATATTTGGCCAAGATATTAATCAAATTAATTATGTAAATTTCATTTGCCAAAAAACTGGGTTTGTTAAAGGGCTCGTGTTGTGAAGCGATAAGCAGGCTAGCGTAAACCTTTTCTGCAATAAAGGATATGCTTATGTTCATGTGCAATTCAACTTTCTTTCCATGTTATGCAAAAACACGCTGTCACAAATGTTTAATTTAATAATTTAAAACAGTTTACTGCAAATGAGAAGTACAAAACATTCACATACCAACAGGTAATATTTAAAAAGCTGATGACATAAAATGTTGCAAGTGATTCTGCATCTTCCAAGGTAATGTTTCAAACTAAAATAATGTAAACATGAAAAGGTGGCTAGGATTTTTATGAAGTGATGGCACTAAATACATTCACATTCTGTACAACAGAACAAACCTGCTAAGACGGTTCACATAAAATCCACAACTTTCTACATGTTTCGTTTCATACATTTTTCCACGACTATAGATTTTAATGCCATTACTGCACCATTTCTTTTGATGGTCCTGCATAATGTTCCTGACAACCATGTAAACAAAGTCGCTCATGTTGATCACATGCTAAATTAGTGTGTCATGAATAATATCCTACCTTAAATTGGCAAGAGCAGAACATATTCTTAGAATCTTGTTTATTTTAGGAGCCAGGGCATTCGAAACAACCTGTGATAATATTTGGTAAGCTTTCAAACGTCTGATTGCTCTTTCAACATCTCTAGTGGATGTCATCCGTTCCTCAGCTGTGTTAGAGGGCATTATCAATCTAATTCCTCTCTCAAAAAACAGCAAATCTTTTATGGAAGAGCCTGATGGTGCCATGATCTCATCTCCATGTTTTAACTTGTCTAATACTCCTGAGTCCATGGTTACGAGTTTGTCAGTGCATCGCCCTCCATATGCTGTAGAGATGAACATGATTAGTCCACATGGGGCAACAGCAACTATGTATTTCACTGTGACATTATAATGGCTGGATGATTCCCCTCTTGAATCAAGGTTTTGGGGGTTTTGTACATAGCTCTTACAGCAGTGTATAACACATGTTGTATTAGGAAAGTTCTTCTTAAATGCTTCAGGCATGGTTGCTTGAATAGTTTCATTTGGAAGCCACGGAATTAAAGGTTGCAATACTTCCTCCAGTTTGTCAATCCAATATGAGATTATCCTGGTAGCCATGCTCTGCGATATACCAAACTGTTTGCTCAGATCCCCTATTGCACGGTTGGTCTTTAATTTCATAAGTGTCATGAGAACTTGATCCTGCACAGACATTGTTAATGCATCGCTTGCATATCCTCCCAGTGTTGACACAAGAATGTTAAATACTTGCAGAGCTATACCAGTGTAGAACAAAGCGTTTGATTCCTTTCGAAGCAACGAGTTCCCAATCTCATTATACTGGTTCATCTTATCATGCACATCTTTTACGCCGGCCGGCTTGCAGTAATCATGATCATGTTGAGCAGGGTCCACCAAATATGCATGAACTGAGCGGCACTGTGGGTCGGAGGGATGTGCAGAACTTGAGATGTCAGCATGGTCTGAGACAGTTGAAGGGACATCCAGCGCGCAGCAGTCTAAAAAACACATAAAAGAATAAGAAGAAAATAGGCAGAGGGCAGTATCCCTGCAGATACAGACTCCACCACACAGTTCTGGTGGGTCATAAGTGATGATTGAGAGGCATTACTATTATATGAGTCTATATAATAGGGAAAGTTACTTTGAAAATTCTAGCCGACAATGTGGTCCGTGTGCGCAACTTTGTTTACGTGAACTAATTTATAAAAAAGGTAAGGTGCATAGTTACAATTTATTGCATGTTTTTCATCACTGCAAATACACATTGAAGTTTGTGCCCCTTGTATAATTATTGCTATTAAATCTGCATTGATTATTAGACTTACCTACATCCATGATTACATTCAGTCTCGGACTGCATAACAAACAGTTTTTACAATTACAGTATACAACATTATATGTAATATGTAGGGATGGGTAAGGATTTAATTGATATCGATACTGATACCGCTTAAAAACGTACCTTTATAATATCAATACCCTACAGCCATATAATGTTATGATGACATAGACTTGAATATTGATTTAATATATAATATATATGCTCACTTTTCCTCATGAGGTCCAGCCTTTTTAGTTTTGTAGCTTCAGATGAACAATGTGCTCCTCTGTTAGGGAACAGTGAGGGTGTGTAGTCCGGGTGCGTTTCATCCTCCTTTTTGAAACCTGCAGAAAGACAGTTTATTACAATATGTAGTTCACTTAACTTGCAACGAATAATCCAAACTCATGGCAACGCCTGAAGCAACCTGACACACACAGTTGGCTCATTAAGCTTACTTTAGCATTATCAATAAACTAACTTTATCATTACCTGTGATGAAGTGTAGACTACACACATACACATGTCTGGTTGTTGGATCCCACAAGCGACCAGAAACATCCTGCCGCCGGATGGCCTGCAGCCACAGAGTTCTCCTCTCACCTTCTGTCTCTCTTCTGGGCAAAATATAAAACCGTAGGTCGGGGTTTTTAAGTTTATTTGAGGTGCAGTAAACTACACAGCAGCTCTTAGGCATGGTGTTGGAGGTGAATCTTGTTTTCCCCCACTGCGTAAACCGGATGTGACGTCTTGTGTGGGCGAACCATTGGAACCCATTGACTTCCAGACGAGGGAACCGGAAGTGCACTTTTATTGAAGATAATTAATTTACAAACATTAAGGCATTTGAATCTAAACTCAATAATAGGCACAATTGGATAGGAAAGATAACTTAAATTATAAAAAATAATATAATAAAAATAAAAGAGGGGTTAGAAAATAATTAAAGGGACTGTTTGTAACTTTTTAAGCGTATAAATGTACCGGGTCGGGACACATGCGCGCTCGCATATGCGCGTTCGCATGTGGCCGCTGCCTCTCCTCCTCTGCCTGCTCGCCTTCACTCAGACAGAGCGCGCGTTCTCGCTCAGTTCGCTCCACCTCTAGACGTGAACGCTCGCTCACTCCACACTGCAGAAGAGTTAGTTTAGCTCTGAGAATATCTAGTGAATGTACAGTGGACGTTTGTGCAGAAATCAATGCTGCAGCTCCTCCAGACCAAAAGAGGTTTCCCGTGTCTTGTGAAGTGACGGGACTCTGCAGAGAGACACGTTATCATCTCGTTACCGACCGGGTGCCGGTGTCTCCCTGTTCTCTCCGGCTGCGGGCGGAGAGAGCAGGGAGACACGCTGCAGAGCCCCGCTGCTGAAGCCTGCGCTGAGGCAGGAAAAGCCAACACTAAGATCGGATCTAAATCATGTTCATGGAGAGACCTTCGTCTGGTCAGCTAACATTACTGCCAAGCAGCTGAAATATAGAGTGATATTGTGGTATAGTTGACGTGTGTCACCTCAATGTTTTGAGCGATGCTCGTTCATGTCTATTTAGAGCGAGCAAGCGCGAGCTCGACGCTGACTTTCGTTGATTTCACGGCCACAGGTGTCGCTGTTAAGAAGCATTTCTGAAAGTTACAAATAGTCCCTTTAAAAGGAGCAAAAAAAGAAATGCATAAAAAAAAAAATAATAATAAGACTGCACTCTTCCATAGTAGCTCTAGGGGTCATCATCATATATGTTCAGTTCTTCATAAGCTCTGAGGAGAGACTTTGTATGTTGTCCATTCATTAGTCTTAAAGCACTGAGATGATTGTCCACAAGGTCCCTTTTGAAAACGGAAAATAGGGGTTTCATATTCCTCCATTTGGATGCATGGATGAAACAATTTGCCAGCAGTATCAGATTGTTCAATATCAAGTTCAATATCAAGTCACTCTTAATGTCCTTCATGTTAATACCAAACACAATATTTTTTCTTGCGAGATTGGCAAGCAGTTGGATTTTGGTTGACAGCCAGTCCTGCAAATCTTCCCAGAATGCCGCAGAATATATACAGTGGAAAAACAGATGATCAGTAGTTTCAATCTCAGTCTCACAAAAGTTGAAGTTATTGTGATCAACATTAAATCTCTTAAGTTTTAGCAATTCATTTGATGGATAAATATTAGACATTTTGAAATGGACTTCTTTTGTCTTGGGGCTTACAGGGTAAGTGACGGAAGTGCTAAAATGCTAACTCATTCCTGTAGCAGGACTTTATCTATACTGCTCATTTTCAGGCTTATTGCTGCCTTTTAGGAAAAGTTGACTTCAGTTAGAAAGAAATTGTGAATCAAATCTGTCGTTTAGAATCAACAGCAATGTTACTGAATACAAAAAGGTGTAAAACATACTTTATCAAGAGGGGGTGAAGCTGTGCACTAAAACTGAAGTCATTTAGCAAATTTCTAAGATACACCATTTGTATTTTTTTGTGTGTCAATGTTGAACTTTTATTTATTTTAATTTACAGAATATTTTCAGTCACACTAATTAGTGAAACCACCAGGACAGAGTGGTCTGAAAACATCTAGTAGGTTTCTATGCTTTACAACTTCAAAACCGCCCTTATTCTCAAACAAGTGTTTACTAAATCCCCCTGGCTTTCCAACACTTTCAGCAAAATGTGCTTTATTCAATTTAAATGGGCAACTGAACAGTCAGTAAGGCCTAAAACTATCATGAAATACTTTTGGACACATTGCAATATTTACAGGATAATTTCAGTGATATAATGAATTTTGGCACCACATGGTGGTGAAACAGGTATAAGACAACCTATCAGTACAGCATTTGTAGACAATAACATAATTTGTTCCATCAGATAGCTCAGGTGTGTGTATTCATTCAGTACAATTATGTTTAATGACTACACACAGGTGAAAGACACAGTAACACGAGCACCTGTAAAATATGCATTTCAATGCAATAGCCAGGCAAAAGAATACAATATGAAGGTTCAAATGTTCCCTCTTTGTATAGACGATCAAATCATCATCACTTTTACGTCTGTCAGCCGCAGCACAGATTCAACATTAGAAGCTTCGTTATTGCATTTCTGCGCAGTAACTTATGTTGTAAATGTAGTCGTGTTTATGTTGTGTAATTTACAAGTCATCAACCCTCATGTAGGTGCACAAGCTGTAGCTTCTCTTCCTCAAATATGTCAGTGCTTTTGTTGGTCAGCAAGCTTGGAAAAGCTGTATTTGGTTAATGTTTCAATAAATTAAGTTTAGAATGTGATGCCAACCTTTTTACACAGCGTGAACGGTAACAATAAGACTGACAAAGTTTGTGGTTTTCAAATATGCTAAAAGGCAATATGCACTAAAATGACAAAAGACAAAATATTTGATTCTTTTTTAAAATAAAATTTTCCTCCACATGACATTTAAAATGTATCCAGTTTAATTTTCAGGAGATGAATATGTACACTTTTAATTTCATCATTTACCTCAGGCAGTGAGCATAATGTATAATAGATTTACAAAGCAAATACTGACATAGTATTCTGTCAAGGCATGTTCCAGCATTAAAATAGGATTCAAAATACACAAGTACCATTTTGTTCCACATAAAATATGAAATTATTAATCACTTTCATAATTATTTTAGAATATCCAAGAATCTCGAAAAAAAAAGTGTTCTCTTGTAGGTGACAATAAGAAATACAATCAGCAGTTCTCATAAATGCATTGAAAGAGAGTAGCAGCCAAAGAGAGAAAGAGAGAGAGAGAGAACTAAAAAAGCAAACATAAAAATATAGACTTCTTTAAAGGATTTCAGGATCTCAAGGAACTGAATATTTTAAGGCATTTTAAAAACATGTAGTGTAATTTGGCAATGTCTGCCTGTGTCAACTTCTCCTCCATTTTTGTTTTGCTCTTTGAAACAGTCAACCAGCCTCTACGTGATGGCTACTATCCTGAGATGTTTTCTTCTGCTTGAAGGCATCTGAGGACATACAGGATCACTTGATAGCAGAAAATATATTGGTCCTGTTAAAAAAAAAAGAAAAGGAAGGAAAATGTGTGAGAAAACATGAACCAATGAGTCGAATCAAAACAGTTAGTGAGTGAAAAGGATAGGTTGGGTGTTTTGAAGTAGGGTTGTATGAGGTACTTATCCATAGTCGGTGTATTTCCTACGGTAGGTGACGAGGCCGGCAGCAAAATGTATTTTAGCCACCGATAAAAATCTGTATCAGTTTAAGTGTACGCTATATTTAGAATATTTTCTATTTCTATATTTTTGCCTTTCTTTTAGGTGGCTAAAATACGTTTTGTTGCTGCCCCGTCCACAGAAGTACATTGCTTTGCTTCCGTGCGATAACTCCTGTGTGTTTCTCCAAGCTGGGGGCGTGCTGACGTCATCTACTGTAGGTAACACACTGACTATGGATAAGTACCTCATACAACCCCACTTCAAGATACCTGAACAATCCCTTTAAGCTACTTGATACTAAAAGCAAACATTAACAATCACCTCTGTCTGGATCATTCCCTGTCTCTGAAGTCTCATGTTCCTTACCACATCTGAAATATCAAACTACAAAAAAATGTGAATTAGATTGTGATCATACTGAATAAAAAAAAAAAAAACACAAATAAAAAACAGAAGCTTCCTTAAAAACAATATAAAAGATAAACAAGGTAAAGATGGTCTACTTACATCAGCATCTTTACTGATGAGACCCAGAACCACGTCTATACAGATGAGGGTTCCCGACCGACCGATGCCGGCGCTGCAGTGTGAGATTATGGGCCCCGATCGATGAACGTGTCTCATGTAGGAAATAAACGTGAGCAGCTGCTCGGGTTGTGAGGGCGTTCCGTGGTCCGGCCATCCCGTGTAGTTCAGATGAGTTACACGCTGAGCTTCATTGGTCTGAGGAGGGAGAAAATCTTAAGTCAATGTGTCTATTAAGAGTGTAAACAAATGTGAATCTGCATATAAACTAACCTGGACATCTTTGACCTCAATGAGTCGGATGACAAAGTTGTCGAGATATTGGTCTTTGATCAGCGTGATCTGTAACCTGTCGTCCACCATCTCCGCTGTCCTCGGCGTGTCTGGCCAGTACCGCTGACATTTCACTTTCCCTCCCTCTACTTCCTGTGTCATCATAGCGATCACATTGGACTTCTGCTCCCAGACCATTTGCCAAAAGTCCCCCAGAGTGGTGGGTAAGGGACCCTGACATGCGATGTACATATAGCTCTCATCCTTCACTGACATCTTGATGAAGTTGGCATTGATGTAGCCTCCGTCTTCGCCCAGCATAACTCGAGTTGTGTCAACTAGAAGAGATACGCACATAAAAATCCTATTTGAAATTATGTCCAACATTTTAAGCAACCAAATGTATTGAAAAAGTTTATGATATACTGTACGAATAACACATTTGTGACTTTTCTTACAGGGAACAATGTTCTTGTAGCGGTTCTTCCTCTTGTTCTCCTTCGTCTGACCTATCAAGCAGTCGTCCAGCGGCTGGAGATTCTGAAGGTTCTGCCAGGAAGGAAAACAGATGTTCATAAAAAAATCTAATGAATTGTAATTAATTCACATGCATTGAAATTCAAATTAGATTCTTACTTCGAACTCCTGCAGCGGGACTTTCTGCTCCAGAAGCCCCCTCATCATGCGAACCACAGTGTTGAGCTTTGGCCCGGTGTACTGGCCGTCAGGGACCACTTTGACGAGGGGCAAAGAGGTCAGCTCATCCTCTGTGATGATTGGCCCATCTGGGGTTGGGTGGGGGGACAGAATGAAGGAACAAAACAGTTAAAGCAGAATTGCAAACCTAATTAAAAATTACAAAAGTAATGGCCCAAAAACTTGTCAGTTAAGAGAAATCTGAAATTTAACACATACCGAATACATTACCACATCCAACCCTATAAACACTGACACTAGGAAAAGACAGACTGGCCTGTATGGGATAACATTTCCGTGACCTATTACTTCCTCTCTATTATAGACCCTATTATCACCGTACGTCCCTCTGTTTGTTATTCACATATCTCTAGGGAGTGTAGTGTCGAATGTGGTGCAACTTGGCCAGATGGTGGCACTAAAACAATTACCTTTACATTTTGGTCTGCAACTTTTGAACTGTAACTCTCAGATACAAAAAAAGATCCCTGGATGTTTTGGGTCCAGACTAATCGATCCATTTGAGCCACGCCAATTTACGTCTAGACTACTTTTTTTTTAAATGTTGTACAAATCAGATTTTTTTTGCTACAAATTTTGAGCAGTCGTCACCAAATCGGGTACAGATCATCTCTGGATCAAGTCAGAAAAAGCTACTTTTTGGGATTTTTGATGTGCAAAAAAGGTCATATCTACTGAACGCTATGTGCTAGTGCGACCACATTTGGTGGACATGTGTAAATATGATGCAAGTATTCTCTGTCTGTCTGTCTTTGTATGCATGTGTGACTGCCCTTCGCGTATCTCGAGTTCATCCAATCAACTTCACACTTGGCGGGTGCAAGCAGCCATATTGCGGTTCTCTACAACGTTGCAAGCAGAACTTCTTCCCCGATCACATGTCATTTTAACTTGTCTTGAATAATTAACATTTTAGAGTCTCAAAAAGTCGCTCTTACCATCTCTTGATTTGGAGTTCATGTTTTCAATCGGCAGTTCATCACTTCCCCATGTGATTTCATCCTCCTCTGGCTGTCCAGCACTCATTTGCAGATAGCTGTTGAATCGAAGACATGAGCAGTGAGATATTCATGAATATATTCACAGTCCTAATTGTGACCAGTGTATATCCGAAAAAGCAAAATCTTACTTTTCATTCCTTGGATCGTCAACATTCTCCTCTTGCCATTCCACTTTTCGGGAACTCTATTGTGAAAGAATAAAAATATATATATCAGACTTAACCTGCATTTAGTTTCAATGTTTCATCAGGACTGATGGATTTGAGTTGTACCTCAGGGGAGTCTTCAGGTAAAGAAGAGCCATCGCAGTCGGTGTCCTCTGAGAGCTCTGCGCTGTTCTCCGTCTCTCTTTTGTGTTCCAGTGGATCATCTCCATAGTCTGTGAAACATGGTAATGTAGTCCAGTTTGTGACGTTAACAATTGTATTATTTGATTTACAAGTTCATTAATTTTCTACGGAGATTTTCAGTACATTTTCTAGCCTCTATGTTATTACCTATTGGTGGTATGGGAGGGCAGCTGCCAGATTTCAGCTCATCATGGAGACTAAACAGCTTCGTCTTCGCTCCACTGTCCTCACTCAAATCTGAAAGCAACATGAAGGAGAGTGGGTTATATGCAGAGAGAAAAATTTAAAATTATTACTAATACTAGTCACAATTTTATCTTAAATAGAGTAGTATTCCATCTTCGTAAATGATTAAAATAGGATCGAGCAACTATCTGACAAAACGTATTTAAAACACATAGAAATCCCACGTTTTGTGTCTCTGATTGTACCTGTGTTTCCATTGCAATTGTCCGAGTTGATGGGCAGGTAGGCCAGGTATGTGTTTGGGTTCTGGTCTGGCGGTCTGGACACTACAAGATGTACCAGGCCTTTAGCTTTACGGATGGTGGTGACAGCTTTGGTGTGGGACACACCTGTCATTAGTTCTTCATTCACCTGCAAGAAAAAGACAGACAGAAAAATCACAGTATTTAATACACATGGGGCACAAAAACAAAGCATGCAACCGTACAGAAAAAATGTTTAGCAGATTATTTTGCTTGCTTTACGTTCATAGTGTGGGTAGAGGTCAGCTGCTAATCGCATTGGGCAGAAATTTGAGCAGTAAATGAATAACAGCCCTTTTCAGGATGTGAAGACTGTTTGCTGTTAGCATTTCACAATGAAATAGCCATCAAATTAAAGGCTTTTGAATTTTTTCCTAGAAGAGTGCCTTGGACCTTCCTTCTTTTATGCATTAAATCTTGTTCAACAAAAGAACATTTATTAATTCTGACTCACTTTCAGCAGCCTGTCTCCCACTTGCAGTTTTCCCGAGGACTCTGCTATTCCTCCCGCTGTGATGGACTTGACAAAGATCCCCCTTTCCCCTCCAATCACAGAGAAACCCAGACCTCCGGACAGCAGCTTCTCCAGATCCAGATGTATGATTTCCTCCTGCATAGTCAACAAATAAAAGCGTAATCACACTTTAAACCGTGATTCAAAACTTTAGTCTGGTAGCAAAATTGCTATTAAGGCAAAGCCAATGAAGTCATGGATGCTATCAGACATAAGCTCGATGGCAACAGTCAAACTTTTGATAACAGCGATAACAATATTATTGTGATATTAGTCTCCTAATGCAGATACAAAGCACAACATGGAATATAGAATAAGAAAATAAAAATGTATTTTTTAACTTACCTCTAGAGGACAAAGTGCTGCAAGACACTCTGCATCTCTTGGATCTTCTCCTTTAAGAAACCCTTAAACAGAAAATAATGTTGCAGTTACATGCTATATAATCAACACTATCAACATTTTAAATTACAGGTGACACCTTTAAGATCTGAAACATACCGTTCATGCTGGATGAAACCTTGGAGCTAACGTTGTTGTTAAGAAAAGAGACACTTTTCTGCCCGGGAGAAACGGGCTTCCCATCCCTTTGAGGAAAACAAAGGTATTGAAATTATACCACTTACAGTATCTTGAGCTAAAAATAACCTTTTGTAATGCCATCCAGATCAATAACCCAATACTGACTCAGCAGGAAAAATTCCATACAGGCCACATATGTCATTCTTCGCTAGACTACCTTGTGGCCTTGAGTGTGAGGTCGTCGAGGGACAGCTGCAACAGTCTGGTGCTCTCATTGAGAGTCAAGTCCTGCGTGGGAGCACCGTTGATGTAGTGGATTAGATCAAGTGGTCTCAGGCTGCCCTCCTCAAAGGCCATTGAACCGGGCTCGATGTCTTTCACAAACAAGACATCGTATACACTGTCACTGCCACCATCCAGTACCAAACCTGGTGATAGAACAAGGAGTAAAAACGATATTGAAGTACGTCTTTTTGATGCAACATCTGTGAACCGCTTACAAGACCTATGAGCAGTGCACATATAGTGTCTGAATTCCAGATGTGTGACGGCTGTTTCTTACCCAGTGCTTCTTGGCTGCCCTTGAAGTCAATGTCAGGCAGCAGGTGGGCTTCTATGGGGGGCTTGGGAGCCTCCAGGACCCTCCCGACCACCAAGTCAACCACACGGGGGGCCGCACGCACAAGATTGACCACCTCGGTGTGGCCCATATTGCTCACATCTGTATTGTTCACCTGGAGATAGAAAATAAATGATTCAAATATAAACGGCTCATTCTAAGGTAACGAAAACACAACAACTCATACAACAATATAGACTGAAACATACTGTAGGCTGTGACCAGAGTAAGGGATTAGGGTTGAATTCATACCATAATCATCCGGTCCCCGGGCCTGAGGCTTCCATCTCCTTTGGCTGGATCTTGGACGATGTCATGGATGTAACATCCATGATCATTACCTTTGGTGAGGGTGAAGCCCAGGCTGCCTTTTTCTGACTTCACCAAAGAGACCTTTAGCTCTACTTCCTAACAACAGAGATAAACCTCAGTTAGAGAAATTCCCCTAGTCTGAATACATTTTTAACATTTAGATCCACATTTTCCTTTCCTCGGTCCTTACCGGGACAAATTCCTCCATGTCCTGTCCATTGCCGGACACGGTGAGGTTTAAGGGCAGAGGCAGCGGAGGAGGCAGGGGATCTGGGCTTGGGGCCGTGTGGGAGGACACCATATGCAGGGGGGATGAGTCCAGATCAGCTGTCACGGGGGATGGAGGACACCTGCCCAAACAACCACAAAGACACAATTATATATATGAGATATCAGAGAATATAATTAATGCAGATGACTTAAGATTGATCAGGTACCTCTTGCTGAGGTCCGATCTTGTCATCGAGAGGTTTGGGGAGTAGAAGGCTGAGTTGATGGTGTCGTCCAGCTGACCGGTGCTGTCGTAGCGTCCCAGTCCCAGGTTGCTGCTGGGGTTGTTGTAGACACTCCGCTCCCACGTCTGCCTGCTGTGCTCCACAGGGCTCGGGCTGAAGGCTTCTTCCACCTCCTCATCCCCGTCAGTGCTGTCGCTGTAGCTGTTGTGTCGGCCGGGGGTTTTGTGCAGCAGCCTCTCCAGGACGTCCTCCACGCTGCCCAGACTCCTCTTGCCTTGTGAATCCGGGGAGGTCGCCCTGCCGAAGCTCAGGCTGGACTCACTCGCCTTGGTCACCAGCTCCTTTCGGGGGGATGGCATGGGCGTCTGGGAAGGAATCAGTTTAAATTAAGTTTCCAGCAATTACTGGTGCTTGAAATGTCCTCACAGTAGTTAGGGACAGCTTCATTTACTGACTCACCAAAGCTGAATTGTCCATTTCAGGTAGAACTCCATATTCAGGTCTACAGAGGAGCAAAGTCACCTCCTGTCCTGTTCCTCGCAAGGCCGATATCACCTCCTATGTGAAGGAATGGGAGGACAGACCGATTCAAATAAATTGTGGTATGAAAAAACATTCTTGTCCAACTTGATTACCGATTATATCAGGGGTGTCAAACTCATTTTAGTTCATGGGCCACATACAGCCTAATTTGATCTCAAGTGGGCCAGACCAGGAAAACCATTGCATGATAACAACACCTCCAATGTTTCCTTTTCTTTTAGTTTAAAGAAGTACAAGTACGTTCTGAAAACGTCCACAATTAATGACAATCCATTTACTAAACAGATGAACAGCCTGAGATGTCTCGCTGCTCTCGGCTACGACCTTTTGCTGGGAGGTTCTGGCTCTCGAGCCGCACGTTTGACACCCCTGATTTATATGAATGTGTAGAGATATCCTACTTACATGTTGCGAGAGCCCTTTGAGAGGGGTCTGATTGACCCGCATTATGACGTCGCCCACGTTGATGCGACCGCTCTCTGCAGCTGGTTGGCCTGGAAACAGCTTTTTAACCCGCACCAAGCTGGAGCCGGCGGGCTCGTCAGGGATGTTCTCCTCTCGACTGAAACTGAAGCCCAGCCCTGATGTGTTCTTCAGCAGGCAGACCTCAAACACATTATCTGTGGGGCAAAGATATGCAAGTACACACATTCTTTTATTTCTCTTCAGTGTCCAGGGTGAAGCCTGTCTCTTGGCCATCATAGCCCTTCTGACCCTACACAGGATAAGAGTGTATAGATGTCGGAGAGACAAAGTCATTTGAGATGAAATACACACTTATGGTGGATTTTAGGGCTGCCCCCTCTTAGTCAACTAATCGGTCATTTGATCAGTGACGAAGGAAAACGAAGCAGTCTGCGGTGGAAAAGTCGAAACAGAATCAACTTAACCCAATGTCACGCTGCGGTGGTCAATCACGTAACTGGCGATCCAGAGCTGTACAACCCAGCCAAGTGATTTTCCCACACTGCTGCACAACCCTGCGGCGAATCGCTACAATGCCTGATCTGGTGTGAAGGCAGCTTTAGTCAAGCTGAATGACTTATTTCCAAAAAACTATTGAGCACATCTCTGGTAAACACAAGATTTAAAGTGGTGCTTTTGTGTGATTCTTTGTGGAGAAACTCAGTTTTACAGATCTGTCGATTAAATCAACTAATCGAGTGTTAGTCGACTAAGAATTTCATTGGTCGAGGACAGCCCTAGTGGATTTACAATTACAAATAGTACAATCATATGTAACTATTAGGAAAAGGCTGCTCCATAGCACCTTTGAGCTCAAGCTAAATTTTGACACCAAAATAGGGAAAACAAATAGTATCGTCTTCTGAAGAACTCAAAAATACCTCTAAAACATATTGACAAAGTTCCACTATTTGCCACCATATTAAAGGACAGGTTCACATTTTTCTATCTTAATACAATGCTCAGATGCTCATATGTACATCGAAAGCATTATTGGTGGTTAAAATTGTTCCTCCTGTCCAAACCGGCCCAAAAAGCGATCCGTTCTTGAAGCAACTCCAATGCAAGTAATGGGAAGTGATGAGCTAAAATGCATTCTGAAGTTCAGCTGAAGTTAACATGAGGATTCAGCAGTCAAAGTTACACAAATCAAGTGGGTATCTTCCAAAATTACAATCTTAATGGTACCTAATTACCACTTTATGTTACTAATCAGCAAGGAAACACTGTTTGTGGTTAACACCATAATACTAATTCAGGAATAGATCGAGATAACACAGCACATTGAATTCTAAGAAAGCAATATAATGGTCTTCTACGTCCAAACCAGCTACTGATTTTTAAATAGGCAGCAGTGTGCAGCTAATGGGTTGAACACACATTCTTTTAAATGAGATTACCAAAAAAGACAAGCTACTTTGTTTAGAGAGACCAAAGCGTAACAACGTTAAAGAATATATGAGCTAAATGATCATTGTGCTCCTGCTTACTTTCATTACCAACCTTGTGGACTCCTTAAAATGTATACAGGACAGGCTGGGCTTAGGGTATAGGGGAAAACCAACCAAAAACCAAAATAAAAAAACACACTGATCTGAAAACAGGTGCCCAGCCTACTGAGTAGATTTACTGACACATTAGGGTGTACTAAAATGTTACCTTTAAGTTTTGGTTACCTAACAAACCCAAACATTTATAATTGCGCTGCTTGTTTTCACCTCACCTTGTGTAATGAAGCTGTACTCTGGTTTTTCTTTGACCTCAAGTGGCTGCTCTCTATTCTTGGTCTGGTCTCGCTGGTCGCTGCCAGCAATTAGTCGAGTGACCTGAGGCGTGACGGGAGCATGGACACTGTCTGCGGGTGGATGACCCTTCTCCAGCAACAATTGCACCGTCTGAAGGGAGAAAATTATGTACTTGGTGTTAGTAGGACTGCACAATCATTCAAAATGTTATCAAAATCGCAATATGGCCGAATGCAATTTTTAAATCGCAGGAGGCGCAATAATTGTTAGAGACAAAATGTGTGTCAAAATACCATTTTAAATTAGATATTGTCGTGCAGCAGAGATGTCCAGGTCTACACATCATATTCTTAAAGGGGCCCATACTTGTATTTTGTTTCAACTAGAACATGTTTACATGCTTAATGTTAAAACTTTATTTTCTGAATATACCTGTATTTACCCTCTCTCTGAAACGCTTCGTTTTAGCGCATTTCAACAGAAACCGAAAAGGAATTGCATTGCTAGGCAACAGCCTGGGTTCACGTTTACTTCCTGTCAGCTGATATCATTCACATACACTGCAACCGGAAATAAACATATAGAATGTTTACGTTTAAAACCGTGAAATGGTATTGTCTATATATATTGCGGATTTGTGACATCACTAATGGACAGAAATCTTGACGGCTTGTTTCAAAGGCTCAGTTTCTGAATACGGGCTGTGTGTATTTCTCCATGGATTGAGCGTTTTGATACATTCGCAGTATTTATACAGCACTTAAACCTGCTTTATAATATAAAATACATGAAAACCTCACTTTTTTACAATATGGGACCTTTAAGAAAGCATTTTTGTTTGGTAAAGATCCCAACACAAATCACACCATAATGAGAATAATGATGTGAAAATTATCATTCCCTCTAATACCGCAAATCATATTGGAATTCCAATATCAGTCAAAATAATCACAAGTTAGATATTTTGTGGCCAGCTGGGCAGCAACTAAACAGCTTGTCAGCAAGGTGCTCGTGGGAAATGTCATCCCTCACCTGCCCGGTGTCCCGGAGAGCCTCTACTGCCTGCTGATGAGTGGCTCCCTCCAGACTTTTTCCATTGACAGCCACCACACGATCACCTGAGCACAGGACAGACACAAAAAGAGTCTAAATAGATGAAAACAAACCCTCTTGTTTGCTCTAACAAGTCTTTCTATTCTGCGTCATTATTTGTAATATCTCTGTCTAGGCCGTCACCTTTCTGTAACCTTCCGTCGAGCTCAGCAGCTCCTTTTGGTATGATGGCTTTGACGTAGATGCCTCCATGTCGAACAGTCGTGTTAACTCCTCCCTAAAAAAGGAACACACCTCTTAGTCTAATCAGCCAAAGAGAAAATAGTTCATTATGTATTTTCTATGGGGGGTTGATGGCAGGTGTGGAGGATTTTTTTTCATTTCAAGTGTAATTGCTAAAATGATAAATGCTTTGTCTTTACTGCAAAAAAACAACAACATGAAGTTAATATTGTAGTTTACTAACAAATAGCTTACCATAGATCAGGGTTTTGTTGATACCCGTGTGAACAGCAGCACACGATAAGTGGCTCAGATTTAGGTAGAGTAGAGTCTGTGTCGCTGGACGAACTTGTATCATTCACGTGTTAAATAAAAGCGACTTAAAAGCTCAAAATATAGCCAATTTTATTTATTTATTTTGAAAGCAGATTATTTCTTCATTCTTCAACAGTTCAACTTTGATAAAATGTCACAGCGAAGCACAGCCTCAAATGTCACGAACCATAAAAAAACAATATGGCTATGTCGCAATAATGTCCTTCATATTTAAATTATACTTTGGTTTTTTGAAATATTTTTAATGCCAGTTTGGCAAAGCTTTTATCATATCACTATTATGAATTATTTGCAAATGAAAAATAAATCCTCCACTGTGATGTTATTGACAAAATTACTGAGGTTAAATCCTAATAATCAGAGACAATGTGAAGTTCTATTCATTGTCCATTTGGTTATTATGATGGGTTTATTGTTAAGGTGAATTTCATGGTTGTTTCAATACACTATCAGTTATTATTCTAAAACACTAATATTTGACAGCAACTCTGGTCTGATGACACAAAGTGATTTATTGTTGAGTGTTATCGTCAATCAATAAGGAGCAGCAGCAGCATAAGAACGCTCACTATCCAGAGCTGTTTAAACTGTGTATGGTCCTTACTGTGAAGAAACTGTGGGACTTTATTAAAAAACAAAATCCTTATTGACTAAAAAACTAAATGGCATGCAAAAAGAAATAGCTGGACAATATTCCCACAAGAGCCTCCAGATCTTACAACATACAGCTTTACGAAGAAAAAAACCCAACCAAGCAACACGTAAACACCGACACAGACAACAGTGACGAGATGAGAAGGGGAAAGGGGGCAAAACAAAGAGAGGATGAAAACCTTGCCGAACAGTACCGTGACACTTATGCCCAGGCTGCTGTCTTTTTTAGACAGCTCAACGTCAAATAGATCTCCTGGACAGAGACTATTGACACCTGGGGCATTACCATTAAAATTTTCCATGATGTACTCCTGCAAACAGAGAACAGGGTATTAAGTTGAATTATCACAAGCTGGAACATGCAGAAGGAAAAAGGGGATCAAGGGAGAGAGAGAGAGAGAGAGAGAGGAAGCTGAAATAGGTAACGCTGAGAAGAAAATGAGCAGACATTCAAGAAATGACATGCAGTGTACAGGTAACAAACTGCCTTGCATTGACACCGTGACATGTAATGATAGGCAAAGGTTATATACAACAGGCAGTTAGTTGTGCCAAGCATCCTAAAGGTAATGTGTAATGCTCGTTTCTGGAAGAACCTTTCTTATCCAAAAAGTTGATTTATATTTGCTCCACCAGGATAAAAAAAGAAAAGAAAAACCCTTTTGATTCATATATCTCTTGAGTAGACTCAACTACTCTGTAGGATGATGTATAAAACCAATGAATTCATAACCGTATAGGCCGCACCTTTTTGACTTTGAGTTTCTCTTGACTACTGGAATAAGTCTCCTCATCCATGTCTGAATCCCCCCAGTCGGAGTGCTCGGAAACTTTGGGAGCTTCTGTCAATTTAACTTTTCTAGTTTTGGGTGGCAGAGCCGGTGGCGCAGGATCCAAACCCACTTTAGGTTCTGGTCTAGGATGTTGGGCAGCGGCTGCAGCAGCTGTAGCTCTTTCTAGGCACTGCTGAACTCCATTAGCACGGGGTGGGCTTGTTTTAGCAACACTGCTCGTCCTGGAGTCCTGAGAACTGAAGCTGGTGGGCTGGTGGACTGGGGAGGAGGAGGATGTCGGTGTTACAGCCTTGTGGAGAGGAGGGCTGGGGCTTTCTTTTCCCACCTGCTCCTCTGACGAGGTATCAAAGTCTATTTCTCGTCTCTGGCCAGAGTTAAGTGCTTTCAATGCAGACTTGGCTGGGTAGGGAACGTAGCCCGAAGAAGATTCTGTCACAACAAGGAAGATGAACAGTGATATTAGTCTGCAAGTCTGGACGGAAGACAAAACACTAGTAATGCACTATATACATGATGACAAGGAATAAAAAAATCATTTTACCTTTGTAGAGCCTCTCTTTGGGCTGTAACACCACCAGAGTAACATCATCAGGAGCATTTTGGAGGATGTCAATTGTAGTGGCATGAGAGAGCCCTTCTAGGTTCACATCATTCACCGAGATCAGACGGTCACCTGCATCAACATTACAACTGTTACTCACATGCTAGCACTACTAAGACAACAAAAAAACTAGGGCTGTCAATCGATTCAAATATTTAATCGAAATTAAATAGCATGATAATGCATAGTTAATCGTGATTAATTGCAAATTATAATTTTATCTGTTCAAAATGTACCTTAAAGGGAGATTTGTCAAGTATTTAATACTGTTGTCAACATGGGAGTGGGCAAATATGCTGCTTTATGCAAATGTATGTATGTTTTTATTAATTGGAAATCAATTAACAACACAAAACAATGACACATATTGTCCAGAAACCCTCACAGGTACTGCATTTAGCATAAAAAATATGCTCAAATCATAACATGGCAAACTCAAGCCCAACAGGCAACAACAGCTGTCAGTGTGTCAGTGTGCTGACTTGACTATGACTTGCCCCAAACTGCATGTGATTATCATAAAGTGTGCATGTCTGTAAAGGGGAGACTCGTGGGTACCCATAGAACCCATTTTCATTCACATATCTGGAGGTCAGAGGTCAAGGGATCCCTTTGAAAATGTCCATGCCAGTTTTTCCTCCCCAAAATTTAATATAAGCTTGGAGCGTTATTTCGCCTCCTTCGTAACAAGCTAGTATGACACGGTTGCCAATGGATTCTTTAGATTTTCTAGTTTCATATGATACCAGTATCTTCACTCTAACTTTAAAAACTGAGCCCGCTACAACCTAAAAATCACAAGTTGCGTTAATGCGTTAAAGAAATTGATGGCGTCAAAACAAATTTGCATTATTATCGCGTAAACTTTGACAGCCCTAAAAAAAACAAAACACATCATAATCTACCCATATAGGAGGAAGAGTGTAGCAAAACATTGGCCTACCAGGTTTGAGGCAGCCGTTGACATCAGCAGGACCCCCAGGAGTGATGGAGCTAATGATGGTGCCGAGGTCCATACGACCAGAGTTCTCCCCTCCAACAACCTGGAACCCTAGAGAACACACAAGCACAAACAGATGTAAACACATAAATACTATACACACATTCAAACACAAAACATCTGGGGAATACTTGTCAACTCTGACAGCTGAGGAGGGGCAGCGGAGACGGTGTGAAATTGAGATGCTATTTCTTACCCAGGCCATATTTCACATCTTTCTTCAGGTTTACAGTTGTGATTTCTCTCTCTGGAGACGGTAAGGCAATGAGTTTTTTCTTGAGTGAATCTGTGCAGCACAAGGACACGAGGCATGTTGTTATATTTACCGGAACATACAGTAAATGCATTATCTCTGTCGTATCTGATTGATGCATATCAATGTAATTTTAGTAAATTCATTTATCAGGGGATATACAGCAGGCCATTCTGAGAGGATTAGTATATCCACACTGTAACTATTAATCAGCTCAGGCAAGCATACAGTGTTGCTGAAGGGCAACTACTTTAGCACTGTTGGCTAATGGGCCTGAAAAGACGGGTTAAGCTAGGATGAAAGGGAAGGTCGTGGGTTCAGTGCAAAGTATGAAGCTATTAAATGGTGGGACCGGGGCCAGTTCCACACCAGGCAGCCATGAGAGGACACAGACTCAGTTCAGCATTATATAATTGTGATTTACAGCACAAGACTTGTGGGGGTTTGTATATCCGTACTTGGCTGTGCCACGATCAGCATATGGTTCAACAGATTTAAAAGGGGGATTTAATAATGTTGCAAAATAGGAGAGCAGTCGGATATTTCCTGCATTTTGACATTATGTTGTATACAAAACATGGTAATCCAGTGTCTGTGTATCTGCGGAAATGAAAGATTTTGATACGTGCCGTTAACAGAGGCTGGGGTTGAAGGTGGTCCAGAAGAACTGTGCATGCTGACACCTGGGAACAGATCGCAAGAGATCAGCAAGGCCGAGCTTTAGTTTGTACTTTATACAGAACAATGAAAATGTCTCGTCTGCCTCTTTTCCCATTTATAGGCAATAATATAGGAAATATTTATAGAAATCATCAATTAATAATTAACACATGCAGAAGCCCCCTGCATGATCAGACCATGTCATGTGAATACTAGCATATTATGTGAAGTAAACAAAATAAACTGCAACAAGGAACATTTAAAGTTATTCTGTTGTTCCTCAATACAGGCCAACAAAAGAACTGGTTTATGTCAGACTGCTCCTTTAATTTAGAATTTGATTCAAAGATAAGAAATCAAAGTTCATATTACTGGCATAGACACTATTTTGTTGGCAAACAAGAAAGAGCGATCTACGGGTTTCCCATGCCGCTTCATCAGATTTGCTTGATGAAGCCACATGCGAAATGCGTAGTTCGCTCTTTGTTGTTTTTAATGTAATTTGCAAATAAAATAAAGTCTATGCCAGTACCCTAATGTGTAATCTATACATGTGTACATATACATACATATGTAATCTGTAATCTACTTACTGTTGACTTGCCACGGTGTAGCCAGACCTCAAATTATCCGCTGCAATTCTCATGTTTTAGATCTTACTGCTCGCCTTCAGAATATACCATCTGAATTACTGGCTTTCCAAATGTTCATAAGAACACTGTTTATCTTGAAAAGGCCTATATAAGGTAAGTGAAATATTTCATTATCTCATGGAAGAGAGCTGGAGCTGCACAGAACTACTATCTTAACTGCCGATAGATTCTGAATAACTATCCTAGAGTCTCTACTACAACTACAGATTACATTGATCTATACGAGCACAGATGTACATTTCAGGTGCTATCCGTCACCAGAGAGCCGCATCATCATTCGCAGGTCAGCATCCTTACCTACTACGTATGCTTGGCCAGTATCCTCTGTGGAAGAAGAGTCTTCTTCTTTTTTGGACTTGCTGTGACTCCACGTCGGGCTGCTGTGGGACACGGTGCCAAAAGATCTGAGAAGGAGCGAGAGAGTAAGCGGTAGAACATCTAGTGTCCTTGGCTAAATTTAACACTCACTTAACGCTTCGGTTTTTATGCAAACAGAATCCTGCTGAACTCAAAATCACACGTCATCTGTAAAGCTGACACGAGAGGGAGCAACTGGCACAAAAACAGGTTTGTTACTAATTCATAATAGGAACATACACTGATAGGCACAATCTCACAACAACACAGACACAAGGGTGAATGTGCACCCACACGCACAGGCCCCCAGAGGTTTAATTAGAGGCTCGAGGTAGAGTTGTCTGTGTCTCTGTGGTGTTGGGCAGAGCTATAGTCCCAGTAACGAGTCCTCACTTAGTAACCTTAGCCTGTCCTGAAGAGAGCTTGGAGACTCTGGCACTGAAGACTTTACAGAGGGCCAACTAATAAACACAAGATCCCATTTCCTTAAAGGACAGATTAAAAGGCAGAAAAAAAATCAATATATTCTAGTTCCTGCATAGTTTGATGGATGTAAAGTAATGAAATACCAAAGAAATAATGTCAGCAGTGCTCGAAGTGGGCTGGTACTCCCCGGTACGTAGTACTACATTTTACTCTTTGGTGTACTGTGACTTTTTCCTTGTGCACCAGCACTTCTCACAAGCTGCCAGTACTCTACTCTTCTCGGCCTCTCCACATCAGGTTCTTTGGGCGGCAAAGCTAGCATTTTTGCGCCACGTCTCATAGCCCATATGAACATAAAAACAATGTGGAGAGCATCTGGACGAGCCGACGAGCCGGCAGAGCATGGAGGTGAGGGGGGGGGAACGAGGGTGCTGTGATTTATCAATACAATGTTCATGTCCTTTTTGTAAACAGTTCATCATAACTTTTTGTACTTGTGAACAAATATAATTAGTGAAACATTATTTAAAAATGTTCCGAATCTGCTCTTTTGATGTGATTCTACAGGAGAAGAATTAAATGTTCAGATGAAGGCTGTGATATGTGTAAATCATAAAATAATTATTTAACTGAAGCAAGTTTTTTCTTTAAGCTTTTTGGGCGTTATCTACAGTATTAATTAATTAATTAATAAATTCAAATTTCTTGGCGGATGACCCCTAAACCCAATATCTCCTAGTATCTTTTATTCACTGTAGAAATTCAGAATGTAATAATGATTGCCGATACTGGCAGATACACACGTCAACATGTGAATAAGCGGAGTACTGCCTCTTATTGTTTTCCACTTCAAGCGCCGAATGTCAGCATTTACAACACCCACTATGACTTTATTCTGAACTTCTCTCTCTCATATATACTCGTGTATTTAGGCTTTTGCTTAACATTTCTCTTCTTTCAACTCACTTGTCCTGTTGGTGTGAGAGAGAGCCTGTGTCTGAGCTGGCTCGCTGGTGCTGCTGTAAGTGAGAGGCCACTTGGTTGGGTTGTGCCTGACTCAGTCCGCTGTGCGACTGGCCACTATACGACTCTGCCAACCGGTGCTCTGGAGACTCTGGCATCTGTCCGAGGTTGTGGTGGGAGCGGCTCATTATCCGCGGATTGGAAAAGGCCGTGGAGGCCACTGGATTGAAACCTGGAAAGTGAAGCTCATCGTGGACCAATATTGGGCCAGATGGTGCCTTGTGGAGGGCCATCTCTGAGTAAGAGATCCTCTTCAGGTGGTCTGGGTTGGAGCGCGTCGAATAGCTGGGTGCCAGGCTGCCTGAGCTCACCGTCCTCCCCACTGCGTCTCCACTCCGAGGGTCAAGGGAATACTGCAAACTGCTCAATGGGCAGTTCTCTGATTACAAGAAAAGAAAGTTACTGATTAATAATAATAATAATAATAATTAATGACATTTTTGTTAATTAATATAGAAAGAGTATGAGACAAAATAAATAAATAAATAAAGCAGGGAAATCCGAAAAGGGCCAAAGTGTTGATCTGTACCGTTAACTCAACAGTCTGACGTAATTATTGTCTAGATGGAAAAAGCAGGTACGGTCCTCTGCATCGTAAATCTGGACATATCCATCTTAATCGTCATAGCTAATGGTCTGGCCAGTCTTCTTCTTGGCAGTCAACTTATGAACTTAGTTGTGACTTTATGTTTAACAATCTGGTGGGAGTATGGGGTGTGATGAAGACAAAGCTGTTCTGTTGTTCAGCCATGAGAAACTACTCAAACCAAGCAGGGAACCAAAATCAACAGTGAAAGACCGCCCACACGTTTGATTCACATATTACATAATTGGAATAGATACAATAGACTTGTGCACCGACAGGTTGGACGATGCACGTGATGATTGACATAGAATGGCAAAGATTATATGCGTTTCAGTTTTAAAGATATAATAACTACTTGTATGTCAATTCATTGAAACAAACTGACATTTTAAGAGAGGGAAATGAGGGGGCATCCGCTATCATCTGGAGAGGATATGTGGGACGGCTGACACATGCAGCTGCGGCTGGAAACTGTCTAGTTTAGTGTTGACGTCATCAAGAGCTTCGCCTTTTCCTGTATGCTGTGATATGACACTTTTGGGCCTACTGTGTGAAAGCATTTCTGTGACATGTTAACCTTCCTCTGAGAGATAATAACTCCTCGCTGGCCAAATATTCCCATCTGTCTGATTCTGAGGCCCCATTATGTGCACCCACTTCTCTCCTACCTAGGTCTTGAAGCTCCTGGTTGTTTTGGCGGGCCTTCATTTGCAGGTGGAACTTGTGCTGGTCGGAGCACTGCTGTAGCAGGTACTGACAGGTCTTGTTGCTGTCTGTCTGAAACAGGTGCTTAATCCCGTCGGATGTGTTCTGGAGGCAAATCTTCTTTTTCTGCAAGGTGACAAGTTAAACATTCAGGTGAAAGTGAAGACCAACTGGGCTAAGTTAGAGTGAATAAATGAAATTCACTATAGTGGCATAGTTTTATTTTTGATAATAAAGATAAGTACATACTATAAAGGAAATCTTTTTTGTCTCCCTCCAGGGGAACCGTAGCACCGGGGTTCGATTTCCGTTTAGCACCTCAAAGATGAGCACCCCCTTGGAGTAGACGCCCAGCATGATGCCCGTCTGGGACCGCTTCTCAGGAAGCACCCGATGGAAATGGACGCCGTACTCTGTCAACCTCTGGCTTACCTTTAACACAATCAATATAGAGTCAGAGGGTCTTAAATTCTCAAAAATACACAGTACTGAGATAGGGGGAAGGGATGCGAGTGTGTTTTGAGTACTGGAACTTTTCATGCAGACAAAGGGTCTTTCATCTTATTCATTTGATCCAATATGAGTGCATAGATTTTCATCTCATGATAATATTATTCAATTTGGTTCAGTGGCATGAAGAAGAGATGCTTTAGTAGACTGTGGATTTGACACAGTAAGAAATATTACAAGGACAGAATAAAATGTAGTGGAAGGACACAACTACTCGTGTTTGTAGTTGACACTGCAATCTTTGGTTTGTTGTCAAACATAAACTCAAATATATTACTTCCTCTGCCAAAGTAAATTCTTTGGCACATTTCTTCCTGGAACACCTGTCATTTTGTGCAAACAAAATGTTCACTGTGTTTGTCACAAAATAAACTACTTGAAATATTTCCATGAAACCATGATTCTTGTATACTGGTGTTGCTGACCTTAAGAAACTCAAACTCTGCCTCAGAGTCAGATGCTCCGTAGTAGTTGCTGTGAAGTTTTGGCAGCTCCTCCTTGATGGTCGTCTGGTCCACCTTATCCAGGACAGACACCGGGAGGTAGTGCTCCAGTCTGAAGTAGGTCTTCCCATGGAGCTGAGGCACACAGATTAACAGCGTTACTTATTAATAAATTTAATTTAAACCGTGAGCAAAAAAAGTTGCTCTGATGTCCTTAGAGAACTTAGAAGTCTGTGTCAAAAAGCTGCCATAAAATGATGTGTTAATATTATTTTCCACTTTTACAGAATTAAATCTTTTAACCAACTTCAGTCCCAATCATTACTACCAATTTTCTGAATTTGAACCCATTAAACACCAGTTTGTTTACAAAGTGCCACTTCTGGGATACGTAAATGATTAGCAACAACATCGCCAATACAGCAACAATAACCCTAGTGGAAACCAGAAAAATAGTATGCATTTGCCCCATGGGGGAAACGTGACAAAATGGCTCAATCTGGTGGAAAATAGTAAAAAGAAATTGAAGCCAGGGCTCTAGATTGAAAGCCTGATATAATACAATGCATGCCTTTATGCTGTAATGGCCGTGGGATCGTGGGATTGTGGTTTTAATGGGTTTCAAAGGGGGACATATTTGTCCTTAAGGGTCTGAGTTTCTGTATTTTGGCTACAGTTATAGACTTATTATAGGAGCTGAGGTTGAACTTTCAAAATGAAAAAAATTGAAAAAAAAACTTAAACTCACACCCTTGCCAAAAGCATGCAAAATGCATTTATACAGCTAGAATGATTGAAAAATTTGAAATGAAAAAGCCAAAATGCCCCTAAGGATGCATAAGGGTTAATGAGACAAATGTTCAACTGCTTTAATTTTTGTTTCTAAAACGTTTTACAAGAGAAGTCTTTACCTCACATTCTACTTCAAATGTGTATATTCAGCAATACTTTCTAATATATAAAACAATAAAGACATGATTACACAACTTCACAATTCAAATAAAGTGTATTTTAAGTGTTGTTAGCTGACTGATAACACTTCCAGAGATTCGGTACCTCAGGTTGGTAGTCACTGAATTCAGCCTGCAGTGCCAGTGAAGCCAACAGTATGGCATTTTCTGTGCCACAGCGCATCCTCTCCTCCAAGATATCCTTCCTCAGCTGTAAGTAGTACTGATGTTTGGTCATAGCATGCCTGTTATACACAGAAAAATACAGACATTTTGGGTTATGATATGCGAACACATGGGTCCATTGTTCTGTGATAATGAAACAAATACTGTATACTCACTGTATGAGGTTGACGTCATCAAGGAAGAATTTGATGCGTAAGAAAAGATTAAAAGGCACATCAGATTTCTTCTTCTTAGGATCGTCCTTCCATCCCTCTGGGGCCACTTTGGACAGTTTGGCATCAGGATCGACGAAGAAAAACTCATCATCTGTGTGTGTGATTTTTAGGAGAGGGTGTGTTTAAAGCATGCTTAAAGCAACATGTTGCATCTTCAATGAGACATCAGGTGTAGGAAATTTAATTTATATGGAAATACCATGAACCTCTGCACTAAAAACTACTCAAACCACATCTCAGATGCCTCAGATGTGATCTCACAGTTTATACTTTATATTCAAGAAGGGAAAATTGTGTGCCATTTCAAAGGTTTTCCACGTGCAACACTGGATTCCTGGAATGTTTTCTTATAGAAGAAGGTTCTTAAGGTCAACGTGGATCAGTGACAGAGCTAACGTTGGTTAACTAATAACTATGGTAAGGTAACTACATAACCACACAAGTAAGTGCACACAATATAGAAGACTGATCCCCTGACATATACCTGACACACACATGCATTCATGCCACTTAAAACAACAGTCTTATACAGGATAACATACAGTACCTCTGAGGTATGCTAGGCCAAAGAGATGGTGCTCCACCAGCCCGATGTGGGCAACCACCATATCAAGAACGTCTTTACAAACTGCCTTGATGTCACAGCTCAGCTCCAGCTTTTGGCCACTCAGAAGCACCACGCCCACCTTCCTCAGCACGTCCTCCACCTTACCACGTTTCTTGTGGGCAGAGAGAAAAAAGGGGAAGGAGTAATGGATTACAAATGAGGAATAAAGCCGTTTTCTGTGGCAACATCATGGATACATTGGCTCAAAGGAGGCATTAGATGTACATCCTTACCATTATTGAAGAGGGAACAGATAAGGCAACACAGGGCTCGCTGGCCATCTTCACAAACTCAGGCCCGTGGAAGTTCTGTCATAAAAAGTAATTGTGATACAGAGAGAACATTTATTTTACCAAAATGTTAAAGGTACAGTGTGTAGGATTTGCAGCATCTAGAGGTGTGGTTGCAAATTTTAACCAACTGAGTACCCCTCCGCTCACTCATCCCCAACGTGAGCCGCCGAGTGCAAGACCGTGGTAACGCCGTTCGCCTCGCTCAGAGGCCATCCTTACCATAATAACACTACTTTAGGGGGCAACGGAAGGCAGACGGCGGCTGGCGGTTCCACGATTTTGCACTCGGCTCACGTTACCGCAGTTTCACAAGCGTGTCGGAGAACTACGGCGGCCTTCAGGTAACGTAAAAAACGTGAAAGTCTCTCTCTAGAGCCAGTGTTTGGTTTTTGTCCGTTCTGGGCTACTGTAGAAACATGGTGGTGCAACATGGCGGACTCTGTGAAGAGGACCCGCTCCCTATGTAGATATAAACGGCTCATTCTAAGCTAACGAAAACACAGCGATTCTTAGTTTCAGGTGATTATACACTAATGAAAACATAGTTATGATCATCCATTTCTGCTAATAGATCCCCGAAATGTTACACACTGTTCCTTTAAAAGGATCATTTTCAACCTGGACCTTCTTTTAATATATTTTTTTGCTATTATGACAACTCATTATGTTCAAAATGTGATCACTTGTTGTCAGTGCTGAACTACGACATGATTTACATCAACTCTTAAAAACATTTAAAACACTTCCTTTCTACACAAAACACTCACACTGCAGGTTCAAACCTGTTTCAGTAGCTGCCCTGATCATGAAATTTCAATGACAACAACTCATGTGATGCTTTTTTTAAGTGTACACGCACTTCCTTATTGGTTTTCTGCGGTAATCTGGTTTTAACAGAAGTGGTAGGGCAAGATTCCTTTGCTTCAGCTCAAAGGTTTTTCTTTTACCAACAGGAAACCCCCACAGCCCAAATTACACCCATTTAAAATCTACCATAAACACACTACAGCAAATAAGTCTCGCCTTTGAGAGATAATTAACCTTTTAGGAATATAACTGATGCACAGCATTTGAGGTTTACGGTGAACGTCAGCAGATTTGTTGCTATGTTTACCACTTGCGTTAACACATTTTGTGATAGTAGGTGGGAGAGATCCGACCGGCTGACATGAATTATGTTTTCCAGTCAGCAATTTGTATTTACAGAACATCCAGTGAGCTCAGCATCAACAACCTAGTTGCCAATGAGCTCATGGGAGTTAAAATTGTACATCCATCATCAAATATTGCAATATAAACAAGCTTCAAGCGATGGATAGTCAGACCTCCGATGTAGGGGGTTCCCGCTGGAGTGTGTTTGTGTGTGTGTTGAAATGATGTCTTTCAGGAGTTGGCTGTGCCATGTGTTTATATATTTGGTCTACAGCTCTATAGTGATACAGGAAGTTTCGTAAACAAAAAATTAAGTTTGTAAAGGAAAACAAGACCCAAATAACTGAAATGAAGTTGAAATAATAAATAATAAACACAGATTGTCATATAAAGCATATCTCTGAGTCTGTTAAGCCATGAAGAGTAAAAACCTTGGGTTTGCGAAGTTGTACAGAAGAGGTGAGGAGGGGGTCTCGAAGGTCGAGCATGGAAGTGCGAGTTGGAGCCAGGGGCTCATCTGTGGGGTAGAGGTTGGCCCTGGACAGCCTGCTGACCAGGTGGGCCTGGAGCCGCTGCACCTCCTCCTCCTGCCTCTGGAGGAGCAGCTCTGCTCCAGCCAGACCTTCATCAGCCGCCCCCTCATGCAGCCTACAGGGAGAAGAGAAGAGGAGGGTTGGCGTCAGAACAGTCTGATACTGCCAAAAAGCTGAATGGATAGAAGACTTTTGCTTAATGTGTGATGCCTTGGGACATTTGTACTATATTTACTGACTTTCTTTTTGTGCCTTCTCCATAAAACAAATACATAAAAGTAGCAACATGATGTCAGACAATGTATTCACACACAAAAGACACCAAACACTAGATGGTATGTCTTCTTTTAGCGTCAGGGGGGAAAACAAATGCTCTGTGCAGCGGGACAGAGCGAAAACATGGTTTCTCTGTTAACAGCAGGCAGCAGTTCTCTGTAATGCCAGAGATTAGAGAGATAGAGATTGCTGAATGTGGATGTCACATTAGATGACCTCACTAGTGAAGCATGGGGCTGACCCTGCTGTGCCAAACCAGCTGTGTGTGGCACAGAGGACCAAACATCGTCGCTGGCTTCCCTGTTCTGTGGAGGGAACAAACGCATACAAGACATACACACTCCTATGCAGTGGGGCAGGTGCTAAAATTCACCCTCATTCTTGCTCCTCTTTCATGTCCTATAAAACATCCTGAGTTCAAATACAGTGATTCAACACTTGAACTTCAACTCTTCTGGGATATGTAACATCCGTGAAGGGATAGATTTCCATATGGATCAATTAACTGGTAGCTGTAGGTTGGCTGCTGCTTAAGGGAGAAAACACAACACTGGTACCTTGTTTTTGTTAAACTGGCACCTGTTTAGTGTGTGTGTGTGTGTGTTACCTGTGCCTGTGTGTGTTGTGACTTGTCAGCGACAGGGCATCATGTTCAGAGGAGAGTGCCAGCTGGGAGCCATACCTCCTCGCCTCGCTTGGTCTCTTAGCTGGAAGAGACATAGATGTATTAGCTGTGTACACACATATATGCACATTTTGTTTTCACATTCGACACAATCAAACACATCCCTCCAGATGCACACACACACACACACACACACACACACACACACACACACACACACACACACACACACACACACACACACACACACACACACACACACACACACACACTGTAGTGCAAATGTAACCTGCATGAACATGTGTTCAAGAAGGTGGAGCAGTTTTAGAAATCAGGTCAAATCAGCACCACATAGGAGCTCTGTTGTACTGAGTTGAAATTGCGTACAAAATACCAACAAATAACAGTATGGGTCAGAAAGTACTAAAATATACAGAGTCAAGTACTGCCCCCATCTAGTACATTAAGAGCTTTTCCATGTCTTGAATAAAACCCTTGGAAATGGTGATAAATGGAGTATAGGTGTTAGTTCATCTTGAATAAATTTGCTTTTGATCTTTTTCTTAAGTCCGTCTCTGACAATCTTAAGTAAATTAATCTTAATTACACATTTTTTAAACGACAGCTGAAAACCTATTTATTTAGTTGACTTATAATTAATGTAATTTTTATTTATTATTATGTATTTTAACTTTTATTTTTGAACAATTCTTTCATTTTTTAAATTATTATTCTTAATGATCTCGGTTTTTAATTTCACTAATGTATTTTAGCATCTCCTGTCCTCTTATTGTCTAATTGTGTTGCCTGTCTGCCTTTGTCTGAATGTGTTGCATTTTTCTTTTCTTTTGTAAAGCACTTTGAGCTACATCTCTTGTAAGAAAAGTGCTCTATAAATAAAGGTATTATTGGTATTATTATTATTATTATTATTATTATTAATTATTCACTCCTTCTGAAACCACATTGCATGTAAAACTACCTATATGAGTACAGTAACTAAT
The DNA here is from genome assembly GCF_043250625.1 of Sebastes fasciatus. Classification (NCBI taxonomy): domain Eukaryota; kingdom Metazoa; phylum Chordata; class Actinopteri; order Perciformes; family Sebastidae; genus Sebastes; species Sebastes fasciatus. The sequence goes on from NC_133813.1 coordinate 14,695,014, forward strand.
ATATTTTGATGTATATAACTAGCATGTAGTCACATATTATAAGTCTACAGTATCCCAAGTCAGTTTGGAAAGATTAAATCTGAGCTGCTGAGTTTTGCTCTATTGCCAGCCTCATGTTTCCCACACTATTACACTAGTCAAATCTTGTCTTTGGTTATTGCACAGTTAAACGTTGCACTGAGAGTGAAGTTATCTTGTGCAAGCCTACATAGTCATTTGTCTGATGCTGCTAATGGGATTAGATCATGTCCTTAGCTGACAGCAGCACCCAAGAGAGGGTGGAGAGCGGTGCACCTCACTATCTTTAGCCGACAAAGTGTGACCTGTGAGGATTGGCAATAAGACAGCAGGGAACCTGGCTTTGAGCAGGACAGACCACAGTCAGTTGGTCAGTGCAGACAAAGAATAATTGATATCCTTTGACAGTGGCTTTAAATCCCAGACTTTATGGCTCAGACTACTGTTTGTTAAATGAATCACTCACCGTTCCAGGTGTAAACAAGTCCTAGATTAGATGGCTACAGTGAAAACCAACATGGACATGTTATTACTGGTCTCGAAGAGTTTAGTTATTTTGAAACTGAACTTTTGAGTTTTCATTTTTACTTTGTGAGTGATGTGTGTGAGAATAAAAATGATGATGAAGACATGTTCTACCTTGTCTGTAGTCTGGATCAGAAGAGGTCACTGAAGGGCTTTCGCTGGATGAACTGTAATCGCTGTGGTACCTCTGGTGGGTGTGGACCGGGTCTGAAGGAAGAGAAACACCATCAGCCCATCTTTTTTCAAAATAATATAATATGAACCATGCACTAACATAAGAGGATGTCTGCGGAATGATGAAATGGATCAAACATAAACTTCATGCACAACTTAAAAATAGTTATATGGACTTGTTTCCTTGTTTGTGAGGGATGTTAATGTGAAGCTGTTTGTTTTTCAATGTCACGCGACACAGATGTTGCATCACTTTTTTTACAAGACTTAGACAGACGATGAACTGACACGTTTTTCATTTACAGTACTCTCTCCCACTGAGACTGACGGCAACCCTAAACCAGAGGCACACAAAGCAGGTATTAGTCATGCTGTTGGTAAACACTCCTAATGAAAGACATATGTAGCTGCGCTGAAAGGCAGCTTCTGCACAAGTGTATGCAGGCATGCCTCCTGTCAGGTTAGAGAGCTTTTTTGTTGAGGGCGTAATCTTTTGCCTTGTTTAACTGGGTGAACCACAGCAAGTACAGACCAGCTCACCACAATGAGTTACTTTGCTCTCAGCAATGCTTCGTAAACTCAACAATGACTTGAAAATCTGTGGTAAAGCCGGAAAACACCATAAACAATGTTCAGAACAGTCTCAACCCTAATCCAACGTGTCATGTGTTTCTCTGCTTATAGCACACCGAACTTGAAAGTCCTGCTCTTCAGTATCAGCTACACAGCTCGAATGAATGGCATTCCCACGTCACGGCTCAGGCATTTTAGTTCAGACGAGTTTCACAGTACATCTCTTTGTAACGATGTGTCTAACCTTACATAAACGTTATAAGAAAAAAGCATTGTGGCTCAGCGACAATTACAATCTGCCTGAGAAAGAAGAGGAGCGTAATAGTTTTCCATCTTCCGCTGGTTGGTGCGTCATGAGAGAACATTTGCATTGAAAAAGGTACACAGAGGAACAGTCATTTATGCAAGTACATCCACTTACAAATTTGCACCCACATTGCAACATACATGCACTGATACCCACACACGTGCAAAGTCACCTGTCCTACAATGTCCGCTTATGTTGCTATATTTGCAGGTAGGGTAGAGAAAAAAACAACAACATCAAACCCATTTTGGTCAAAATAACGGCCCACCACTACCAACAGGATTTTCCAAAAGGGACTAATTAAGAACGGTTTATGATCTGGTTACAGCTTGGCAGGAAATGGAAACCAAAACAAGACAAACATTTGTGAATTGAAGTATTTTGATGTGCTGCTTATTAATTAAAAGACAAGACAGAACAAACAACATTCAGCAACATTTCATTTAAGCGACAAGTAGATGTACTGTAAATGCATTTGCACTATTAGTCTCCATTTAAAAACAGTAAATGACTTATCATAAGACAGAAACAAACTGTGACGGTGATTTTATTTAAGATTTACCCAACAAATCTTGCAGTAAAAGAACATTAACCTTACCATTAAAACAAAACATCCACAGCTAAAGCCGGGTGAGTGTCCTGGATGTGGCATAAATAACAGAAAAGACTAGTCCAAGACTAAAAGTGACTGACGGTGTTGTTTTAATCAAAAAGTAATACATTTTCGACGCTGTAATTTGTACTTGCAAGTAAATGTCCTGTTATAAACACTGCTGAAGTACCCACTCGGCCTACCTTATAATATATAGTGCAGCGCTATTATATTGCATTTAGGGCTGTCAATCGATTAAAATATTTAATCGTGATTAATCGCACATTTTTTATCTGTTCAAAAAGTAGCTTAAAGGGAGATTTGTCAGGTAACAACATGGGAGTGAGCGAATATGCTGCTTTATGCAAAACATGGCAAACTCAAGCCCAACAGGCAACAACAGACTTGACTATGATTTGCCCAAAACTGCATGTGATTATCATAAAGTGGGCATTAAAGGTGTCTGTAAAGGGGAGACTTGTGGGTACCCATAGAACCCACTTTCATCCCTTTGAAAATGGCCATGACAGTTTCTTCTCGCCAACATTTAGCGCAAGTTTGGAGCGTTATTTAACCTCTTTCACGGAAAGCCAGTATGACATGGTTGGTTCCGATGAATTCCTTAGGTTTTTTAGTTTCATTTGATGCCAGTATCTTCACTCTAACAGTAAAACTGAGCCCGCTACCAGCTCCGAAAGATCGATTGCATTAATGCGTTAAAGAAATTAGTGGCGTTAAAACGAATTTGCGTTAACGCGTTAACTTTGACAGCCCTAGTTGCGTTATATTATATTGCATATTAAGTGCAACAGAACCATTAATCTAACCTGTGTGACTAACTTAAATCTATGTACAGAATTTGAATTTCTGGTCAAGCCACGAGCGTCTACTGAGGGTGAATGAGCATTTTTGGAGAAATCCCAAATAAACCTGGGATCAACATTTCATCATGTACCCGAAACATCCACTGCACCTCAAAGCAATGAGGGGAAAGAGAGACGAAGAGGGTCACATCTAATTAGAGAGATGAACAGCGATATCTGATTGTTTCACTAAGAAGCGTTTGATAGATGGCGAGTGACCCAGATAAACACGCACTGCATAGCTACTTCTCGGTACTGCTTCTCAATGATTGCTATTGTTTCTTTCTTACAGGAAATATAACTACATTCCTCTTCCACCTTAAAAGGAGTTATTAAGTAGCAAGCATGCACACACATACATTCACAAAAGGACAATGAAACAAAGTAGAGAAGAAGATTTGAGTCACTGTCAGCACGTTTTAGTAGTAATTAAATACTTAATGTGACACTTAATGAGTGAGGAGGCCAGGGGTTCATTCATAGTTTAATGCTCCAACTTCCTATCATGCTCTCTCAGCTCTATCACGTCTTTCTCTCCATGTAGGGAGTCACACACACACTTCCTAGAAAAACAGTTTGTACGAATCTTAACTGGAGGAGCATCATTTCCTGGGAACATTTTAAGCAACCTGCATTCATCTGCTCACTTCTCTCGTCTCCCTTCACCTTATCTTATCATTTCCTCTCCCACGTCCCCGTTCCTGTCTTCCCTCTCCTCGATTCCTCGCAGAACCGACACTTCGGCGTGAGCTTTCTGCGAGTACACAAACAGCTTCTATAGGCTACGGCCTTTTGGGGCATTCAAGCTGAGAAGAGACACAAACTCAGACTGTGAGGTTGTTCGAAGCCTGGAGGTCCCAGAGAGACAGAAGAAACTTCCTTTAAAACATAGACTAAAATAGATAATAGCTTACAGAAACCCTCCAGTTTAAGTTGACATGACTCAGAAGAAATAGGTAACACTTTATAATAATCATCATTTATAAATGGTGAATTGATAGTTAATTAAACTTAGTTAATAGTTATTTTACTGTTAACAAACAACAAAATGATAATTACTAATGTTTACTAATTGTTAAAAAAAGCTATTATTACCTCTGCCAAGGCCGAAGGCCTAGGAAGGAGGTTATGTTTTCACCGACGTTGGTTTGTTTGTTGGTTTGTTTGTTTGTTTGTCCGTTAGCAGGATTACTCCAAAAGTCCGAGATGGATTTGAATGAATTTTTTTGGAGGGGTCGGGTGTGGCACAATGAACAATCCATTCGATTTTGGTGGCGATCCATCTAGTTTATGTTATTGTATCATTGGTTTGTGTAATAGGAAATAATTAGTTTATAAATTCAATATTGTATCATAGCTGATAGGAGACGATAACAATTACATTGTGATTACATTAGTAAACTATTTATTAAGTTTATTGTTGTACATTTTATATACTGTATTAATTATTTGCTAATAATTAACAAATGATTTGTAAACCTTTAAGAAATTGATTATCTATAAACATTACATAGATAGATGGACCAGAAACCAACTATTAACCACTGACAAAGTATTAACTATCAATCTAAATAATGTTTATAGATGCTTTACAAACTATTTATTAACCATTTAACAAGGTGTTATAATCATCAGTTGCAAATTTATAATAGCATCCAAATAATATTTATAGACGGTTTACAAACCAATTATTAACCATTAACAAAGTCTTACAAATATCTGTCTATGTAACGTTTATAGATGTTTTACAAACAACTTCTTTAAGGTTTACAAATAATATCTTAATCATACAGAAAAAATAAATAAATATATATATATATATAGTTTATCAAATGTTATAATGTGTGCAAAAATAAACTGTTAAAATAACATAAATATGTCATTACTAATAATTAGTAAACATAATTATCATTTCGCTGTTAACAGTAAAATAACTGAACTAAGTTTAATCAATTTACCATTTATAAATAATGTTTATCATAAAGTGTGACCAAAATGTACAATGTAGATTTTGTGAAACAGAAATTTTATGTCTCGATAAAAAAGCCCATGGGAAAAAAATGTCTGTTCTAGTGCTTGTTTTAGACATTATGCATAATGTGAAAAGGAAATGAGTCATGCTGTTGATTAAAATGGATCATAAATAAAGTTAACTGTAAGGCTTTTCTAAAAAGCTTTTTGACAGACACTACAATCTGTCCTGCTGCAACCTTTGGAGTCAACAAATCAAGCTTGGTTGGCTTTCGTGAACACCTCCCCTTCCCCTGAGGCAGCAGTGTTCTGTATTATTGTCCAAGCTGGACCCACCCCGGCCGAAAGCCACATGACCTGCTGCCAAGTACCGGAAAAGTCCAATAATGTTTGGAATTCCCTCATCCGCTACACATGACTTCAATTACAGCCTCTAGGTCTGCAAGGAAAGTTTTCTTCTAATTGAAGCACCTTGGCACCAAAAAGGAGGGGGAGGGGGGGTGGACGTACTGGGGTGAGACATAAGGGACCAGGTATAAACATGCCCATGCACACACAGGCATGCACACACACAATGTTTAGTTATGATGTTCATGTAATCCGTATTCAGTTGAACATGATTTTGCGAATGCACACACACACACACGGACAGGCAGAGAACCAGCGTGTAACTGGGTGAAACCTGAGAGCACTGACCACTGCTGCGCCATCACTTTCCTGCAGAAAAGAACAGAAAAAAGTAAGAGAAAAAGAAAGAAAAGGAGGTCTCTGTGCCAAGTAACACATCCACGAGGCCCTGCAAATGGTCTGTGCTCAATTAGGCCCCGTTCATGCTATAGCGAAATAGCTCTGGGATGGAATAGAAAAATATTTTGGCTCAGTCTTCGTAGTCGACCTCAGTCAGTTTTGATGCGAGTAAACATTCCTTTGCGTCAGCATGGTGTCCGACATCAACCGTCATTTTATATCAATTAGAAGCTATTGACACAAAAAATACACAAAGATAATCCTCTCAATTTTAACCGAGCAAGCACGCACACACACACACACACACACACACATAGTGTGAGGTGGGACAATAGACAGGGGCTACAAAATAATTCTTATTTTCTTGTTCTGACACCGCTCCTGTCTTCACACTAAAAAAAAATGCCAAGTGCCTCTGATTACAATCAGCAAAAGGCCAAGGGGGAGGGAAGGAAAGGAAGGCAGGACTTGCTGGGGATAAAAAGCCACAGTCGAGGAGAAGAATGCCGTCGGTTGGTGGCTCGGTCAGCATTAAAAATAGCTGCCAGAAAAGCAGGGAGGCTGGAGGTTGGAGGGAGATGGAGAGTACGGGAAACCAGCGGGAGGAGGAAAGGGAAGAAGAGGTAGAAGACAGTGGTTTATTATATGAAACCATTCATGCTCCTCCACTGTCCCCCAGATGGCCAGCCGACCCATGTAGCCACTTGTGACTTTGCATAAAACTAGCCTGCCTTATGGAGACTTTACTGTACTAAGAATTCAATAAGCTCCGGAGGGAAATGTAAAGCTCTTGGTGCTGACTGCTCGGTCTAAGCATGTGATTAGATTGTTTTTTTGAGTCTAAATACCTTGCACGTATGTGTGCTTATATCTGTGTGTTTGCAGTCATGTTAGGAGAAAAACGAGAAAGGGACTTGGCTATATAGCATGTGTGACAGTTAGCAGCGGGCTAGAATTAAGCTGGCCTGTAATTAGAATCAGCCATTTGGAAACCTCTGTACCAGTGACTCATACATTCTGTCTAAACGCTGCTGCACAGCCACCACCAACGATACTCCATTCGAGCCAGCACCCAGCTCCCATCCCACATGGTAGTTACAGATGGACACACAACCTGTAACTAGTCCTGGTGTCTGTCTGCTCACGTCATCCCGTCGCTGTCACATTTTCACTTCTCAGATCAGCCCAGCTGATGGCTGCCTCCCTGCAGACGTTTCACCCATGCTACTGTACCCCCTTTTTATTGCCTGATAAATTCATTTTACCACCCAGTTTGACATTTCCTATAAATCTTAATGACACAGCTGTGTTTTACTGAAGATTTTATTCATTGTCTCAGAAGCAGACGAAAGCTGGGAACTTTAGTGAGGTTTTCCCTTTGAAAATGTGGGCCACCTCACACGTAACATAGATGTAGTAGGGCTGCACGATTATGGCCAAAATGCTAATCACGATTATTTTGATCAATGTTGAGATCACGATTATTTATCACGATTATTCATTGATTTAAAAAAATAAATAATAATAATAATAATATATATATATATATATATATATATATTTAATATAATAAAATATAATAAAATATTTGTATTGCAATTTCACATTTAAAGTCTATAGTGGTTATTTGCATAAAAACACACAATTCAAATGATTAGGAAATAAATAGTTGTATTTTTATTTTAACATTGGTTTGATTAAAAAAATCTTGCACTAGTAGGTCTAATTATATATTATAATCTGCTTAGAGATAGTGTTACAGGTCATAAATCGTTCTCTAATATCTATTTTATATTGCTGTGAAAACATCTTCAAACAGCTGGATTTATTCAAGTTTCTCGCCAAAAACTACATTTTACGAGATTACATTTGAACTCATCATGATAGCGTTGAAATTTACTATCGTCCCATACTCATTTTTGACTGTGACTGTCAAAAATGGGATATACGAGCCTGCTGAAAACCAGCCGGCTTCAATCGACTGCTGTTCATCTCCAGCTGTTAGTTTAGGAAGCACTTGATTTAAGCAGCAGAGTTTTCTATGAGCGGAGCATTTTAAATGTCAATATCGCAGTCGATCGTGTTTATTTAATTGTGGGATGCCAAAATCGTGATCGCGATTAATATATTCGACTAATTTTGCAGCCCTATGATTTAGTATCATTAAATGTTGAAGCCCACCCACTACATGTTCTGACAATGTACCACCACCACATATTACACATGAACGAAATTGACCAAGCTCCGACATGTCACCAAAATCCCATTATCCTGCAACACTTATGACCAACAAAAGGTCGGCAGAGATATATGATCTGAATGAAGCGGAGATATATACGATCTGAATGAAGCTGTGGCTGCATAACCAGGCTGAGTGTGGTTTGTATATTTTGAGTGAGTGAGTTGGACAGCCATTCTCAGAGCCGGCCCTAAGCGTAAGCGGTATAGGCGAATGCTACAGACGCCATCCTTCGATAGGGGTGCCCCAAATGAGGGAAGAAAAAAAAAAAGGCATTCATAGCTTGTTATACCTGTGAAAAATGACAGAAAGAGTTCGGTAAATCATGAAAAAAGAGCTTGATAGAGATGCTCAAACCCTGATTAATTTTTCACCTTCGCACACCTAGCCAGTCCCAGCGTGGAGTGGGTGTGAACGTCAGATTGTCGATTTCGGAAAGTTACAGAAATTGTTGGACAAAAAAATTCAAAAATTCCCGAAATTTGGACGTTGGTTTCCGAAGCTTTGCGACCATCCGACAAGCACTTCTGATGAAGCATACTGCTGCCTTAAGAACAAAGTCCTACGCAAGAAAAACTATATACCAGTTTGATTCACATGCACTACTTGTGGCATGAGACATGCTTTTTAAATTCCACAAGGAATTTCTCCAACATAAACACAAAACAGTTTACAGTCAACCCAGAGGACTCAAATTAAAACTCAAGAGCACATTTATCTCAGTGTTGGGACTGAAAACAACAGCTCCTCTTTGCTGCACCTTTAAATGTGAAGAATGTCTACTCACCATCCACTGCTTGCCGTAGCACCTGAAGTTTCCTCTGTCTCTCCTTTATCCTGTCATAGGCACCGGGGAGGCCCGAGCCTACCGACAGAGCTGAGTGGTGATGAGGCTTCCTACTCTTCAGCCCACCAAACTCAGAGAAGCGAGAATCCCTCTCCCTGGATGCTCGCAAGGGCGACTTGCGCCTGCCTATGGAGTGGCTACTTATGGCACTGCTGCCCCTCCGTGCATCCTCCAAGGCCCCAAAACGAAGCGCCTCTGGGTCAATGCAAGCCAAGTCCACAGAGGAAGCCCAGTTCTTCCTTGCGTGACTCAGGCCCAGGTCCCCACTGTGGAAGGGTAAAGACCTCCGGTCCAGTTCCACAGGCCGGCCCTTTTGCTGGGGGTGAAGGGGGTGCAGATAGGGATAGGAGTGCTGGTGATGGAGTGAGGGGGGTTTGGGGTAGAATTCTGTGAGGGATTCAAAGTTGGGGTGATAGTCAGACAGGGAATACTGTAGGGCTGCCCCGTCATCCCCCTTCAACAGGTCCTGGATTGGCAGAGAGCCCATGGAACGACTGAGGCCCCGATTAAGAGACGTCTGCTCCTGACTCCTGGCTTTGTAGCGCTCCAGAACCCTGGGGGCGGCACTCCTCCCTGAGAACATTAAAGAAACAGCATTTTAATCAACTACGAGCAGAAGCTCACACTGCCAGAACTCAAAGCCTCAAAACACAGAAAAACACAACAAATATTCATCTTGAATACCAGCAAATTAAAACTATTAAGCAGGTATTCAAAAGGAAAATAAACTCGACTGCAAACAGATACTATTTCATACCTATTTTTCATATTATAATGCAGACAGTATGAGAGATAATCTGAAATAGACCCAGTGGATCACATCATTATTATCAATACAGAAAGCGGTATTTATGATGAGACGAGGACCTGGAGAGGGATTAGCAAGGATTATTATTTGAATTAAAACAGTACGCTTCATTATGCCTAAGTGCCTGTCCAACCCGGCATCCGTTTCTAACGGCATCAGCATGACATGACAGCTAAACACTGCACTGCCGGTTATAGACTCCCCCTCCTTTGCTCTGATACCCTGGTTTGGCCTCAACAGACGGACATGCTGCAGGCCTCTCATGGCCCCTCTACTAAAAGATTAGACAACCAGCTACAGTACATGAATAATTGGGTAGGCATACAGCATGTCCAGATTCCACAATCAGTCATAACTAGAGATGTGGTACTGTATATTATGATTGAAAACCCTGACACAGTGCTGGTTAGATGAATGTGATAGCTGGTTAGAAAATGTGTTGTGAAACCAGATGCCCCCTTCCTTCTTAAATTCACGTTAAATTCAAATTTCAATGTTTCTAATCAGACCCCGACTGAATTTCCCATGGTTATTTGTTGGATTCAATGGCATTTAATTAGAATAAGCAGCAGCAGTAGGGAGTTTCTGTTACACAGCCCCAGGGTTGGAAGTGTAGCAGCCAATGATGGCAAATAAACCAAATTAATTTGTAAAGTAAACCAACAACAGAACAAGGGAAAGCAAATTAAGAAAAATGGCATGCCGCTCATGACCTTAAGGGGTACCAACTTTTTCTGCACATAGTCTGTTTTGCTCAGTGGCCAAGTTTCCCCATTATTTAAATACAAACAATAGAGACTATGGCGCCACAATAACGAACAATTTCTGGCACCGGAGTCCAGCCCATCTATCACTGTGTCTTTCCTAAAACTGAATGTTGCTTTCTTTGACTGTCCATAAATTTGAAGTTGGCCTTTCCAGACAAGCTGTATTATATGAACTGCTGCCAGTGACAGCTCTTCTTTTAGAGAGAAAGACATAAACAGAAGGAAGACGTGCATGAGCAGGAGCAAAAACAAGAGGAAGAGATGCAGAAATGAGAGCGCAGAGGGAGACGTTAAGTCCTGTAAAAACGCTGCATGTGGTGGTTTAATCTACAAAGCATATGCTCCGTCTTAACAGGGAAACACATCAAAGACAGGCAGGCTGTCTTCCGGGAACTCAGGGAAGCTCACAAGGACTAGATTGAGCAAAAAATGAAAACAAATTAAATATTTTTTTCCTCAACAGGATGTCTTTTATTTCTCAAAGAAGTCAATTGTTGCCACAAAATTTTCATCTAATACTAGTGTAGCCATCATGTGGACTAGATATGGCAACGTAAAATATCCAGCATAATAAAGAGACAATGACTGAGTTCCCCTAGCAGCAATTACAACTTGGAACTACTGACATACAGGAGGGAGAGAGCTGCTACTTGAGAAGAAAGGCGCTTAAGAACTGAGTAATACTCTTTGCATGTACTTTCCCTAGGGCTGGCTGGTGCTCAACCAGGGAAACAAAGCACTGATACAAACAGCAGACCAGCAGCTTCACTGGTGACTCCAAAATATGCATCTGTAATCAATGCCATGCCGTGCTTACATAATCGGGACGACAGCCATGTTTGCGCTGCGCTCTCCTTTCCATGGCCTGGAAAAATGCCGGAGTTCTCTCAGAAACCACTGGGAAGATTTGGTCATATTTTCCTGAATTAAATCCGATTCGAGGTTGCAGCGTGTTGTTCCCCGTGTACTTTCGATTCTCTCCCACAAAGTGAGGATGTACATGATGAAGAGCTTCGACAACCAGAGACGGCATTTACATCTAATTCTCTCCAAATAAAAGTGAGATGCATAGAAACAGTATCTCTTAGCAACACACATCATAACCTCAGTTTATCATTGGAAAGAACATAATATACTCTCTTGACCTAATTATACAAAACTATTCTCATCATTATCTCAACAAGCTAATCTAGTATCTGGTGATTTGTCCTTGATCCAGACTTTGTGCCTCTCAAATGAAGAATACACAAAGCTTTATAAACAATATATTATATATATATAAATACATGTTTTTGAAGACTAATAGAAACCAAACCCCTTTATCATGAAGCGTCTGCAGCCAAGAAATCTGAATCACTGCGTAAATAAAGAACTCCTTCTACACCACAGAAAAGTTCCTTTGACAACACGCCAAGCAAATACAGCTCAGTGTTCAGCGTGTTCATGTGTGTGTGTGTGTGTGTGTGTGTGTGTGTGTGTGTGTCAGTGCAGCTCATCTTACCTGAGGGTAAGCCCTTGCCCCTCAGCCTCTCCCGAATCTCCTTACTCCGCTCCGGAAGAGACTCTCTATCAGTCAGCAGACCGTCCAGCTGAGAGAACGACGGCGACGAGAGGAAGCAAGAGAGAGAAAGAAAAACAAAGAGCGGGCGTGAAAAAAGCAGTACAGAGAAAGGATTGAAAACAACCCACGTTAGAGGGTCATTCCCTCTGAGTCATCCATCCTGAACTCATATTCTCATATCAGCATGAGCCCCATTATCTATTGCGTAACCCAAACCAACCTACTGTGCTCTGACAGAGCAGATAATTGTCTTTTAACTTCCCCTTAAAAGGTCTTATTGATATCATTATTATGTGGATGACTATTTTTCTTAAAATAATCCATCCACAGAGCTTTTAGAAAAGTGCTAAATAAAAGTATAGCTTTTCCTAAAAAACATTATTGTGAATTAATCATTTAAAAAATGTTGGTGGGTCCAAAATGAATGTTTTGTTTATCTCTGTGGAAGATATCTCACATTTGGTTCCCACTTCTAACAAGGCTTGTGAGCCATTAGTAAAACAGCGTTGGTATCAAGTGGTATCTCTGGGAAATGGCTGAGACTGATGGTAAGTGCCTGGCAATGACATAGACATAAAAATATGCAGGAATGTTGTTTTTGACCCACATAAAAAAACAAACTGCTTACCTGGGAAAGACTGCCCAGCACCAACCGAACCAGTTTTCTGATATAGGAGAAGGGAGGGTCACAACTTGAGTTTCTGATGTGTTTGCTGCAGATGTCCAGCACCGTGCGCAACGACATTCGACTCACTGTGACATCATCACACATGTTGAGAAGCAGGCTGTTTAGGTGTTCCCCCAACTTCATAGGCTGCACATCAAACAGAAGGAAGACAGTTAAGATAAAAAAAAACAGCGGCAAGAGCAGTGTGTATTGGTATCTCTGAACCTGATACCTATATTATCATGTTGACTTCCATTATGTTCGGATAAGGAGGCAGAGCTAACCCTTGCCAGCATGGCACAAACCCATCAACTACTTTAAAGGAACTGTGTAGGATCTGGCGGTATCTAGCAGTGAGGTTGCAGTTTACAACTTCTCCCGTGTGTCAAGCGCGTAGGATTGAAACGCGAATGTCTCTCTCTAGAGTGAGTGGTGAAGCAAGAGAGAGAGGAAGCGGCAGGAGCGAGTAATGTTATCGACTCCGGCCCAAGCAGGAAAAGTTAACAGTGTTTGGTCTGTTCATTCTGGGCTGCTGTAGAAACATGGCGGTGCACCATGGAGGACAACGTAGAGAGGGGACCTGCTCCCTATGTAGATATAAACGGATCATTCTAAGGTAACAAAAACATAACAATTCTTAATTTCAGGTGATTATACACTGAGAATGCAAACTTATTAATATCATATTCCATGTCTGCCAATAGATCCCCCTAATTGTTACACACTGGTCCTTTAAATGTCCATCTACTACATATTTTAGATTAAAAAGCCGAAACTATTTTTCACTCAAAGTGATGTTAAATACTTCGTCCATTAAAAACATGTTAAAACATGGTCAAATTTGCTATCTCAGAGCACTATAACCAAGATATAATATTTTTTTGTACTTCTCTGAATAACAGAATAACAGATTTCACTGTGAAATACGAAATACTACCATGCTGCATTGGTTTCATTTGTAGAGTGTATTAAATGAATACATGTAAATGCAAACAATGTTATTAGATTATCTGTATTCTCTTCACATTGATGCTATTTCTGTGCACGTTATGTAAAGAAAGCAATAGATACAGAGATTGCACTGTGAGTCAAAACAAACACAGTGGGTGTATGGTCATTGTGTGTCTATGCAGCCACTGTGTCCACTTCATTTGCATGCATCAGAAACAATGACATGTTGTATTTGGCCCGCTGTTTGTTACAAACGATTACAGCTGCCATGAGCACTACCATAGCACCTCCTTCACGGATGAGGCCTGAGCCCTTCAGTGAAGCGAAGTGAATGGTAAGCTTGGGTGTGAGGTATGCTGTCTCTAACCTGTGGGCGGTACTTTCTCACAAATGTGAACATTTGGCAGAGATATGAACGCATTGTGAGCCAGACCATCTCCAGAGGTCTTGGCAGATCCAAACACATTCCACAGTGCATTACAGCATTGCACCTTTTCTAATCCAGATGAGGTATTCGGATACAGATCTCATTCTCAACGGCAGATTCCACTAACAAACATAATGTCTGTGTTCAATGTGGCTATGAGGGAAGATTGAAATGTTCATCTCCTTTAAAGTAACAGTTCCAATAAGTATTAAAAGTTTTTGCGACACACAATTTCCTGCAAGGGCACTGTCCACCTTCTCATTGTGCTTGTGTAACTGGCAATGTTTGAGTAACTTTGAGTAAGGGTGGCCGATATATCGAATACTCTATGTAGTAAATGGCTATATTGCGAACATAGAGTACAATTATTTATTAATTCTTTTAAGCCGCCAGCATTAGACTCGCTTTGGCGTTTCGCTTCTCCCGCGGTTCTCCCGCTCACAGACACACTCTTCTGGACGAGTGTGATTGGCGTAGCCTATGAGCATGGATGCGTGCATGGGGCGTGTGTTTTTGTAACTGGAGGGAAGCGGGGAACAGGGAAAGAGCTTGGAGAGAGCAAAATAAGTGTTTATACGTGTCAGAAAAGGTGATGGAAGACACCAGCCTCCACTTCGAAAAAGACAGTCAAACTTCAAATTAAGAGCGACCAAGAACTGACTTCAAAATAAAAGTAATCTTCTGGTGAATGTGATTTCCCATAAATTCTATTAGTCTGTCAGTCTGTCAATAATAAGTAAAGAAAACAAAATATTAAATAATAAATCACATGAAAGATAATTTAAGAAAATACTGCCTGCAAACTGTATTTCGGAGAAAATGTTTATTTTAATTGTGTGAATAAGTCAAACAAAATACCAATCTGACTTCAGTATGAGAGTACACCACCTCAGAGTGTTCAGATTAGTTTGCTAGAATGATGATCATATGCATCAAAGGGTTAAATCAAACCAATATCGAGATCTATATTGCGATACAGCCTAAAAATATTGAGATATTTCT
Organism: Sebastes fasciatus; assembly: GCF_043250625.1. Lineage (NCBI taxonomy): Eukaryota > Metazoa > Chordata > Actinopteri > Perciformes > Sebastidae > Sebastes > Sebastes fasciatus. The sequence continues at coordinate 14,710,053 of NC_133813.1, forward strand.
TATAAGCTATATCGCCCAGCCCTATCTTAGTGTTTTGTTAAACTTTGACAAAAATGTACTTTGGTTGTGGCTGTCCCAGTGAACAACTGCCTCAAATCTTAATATGCAAGTGTGTTAGTTAAACAACTGATGTCGCACGTGTCTTCAGTCAAATCACATGAGCATCAGTCTCACCAGTTTATTGTCACCTAATGCTGACATGAGCCTTTATTACCAAGTGTAAACATGCTCCTATATTATAACCCCTATCCATTTGGAAGGAAGTATCCTTGGTAATGATTTACCTGACTTTGGGGGATCTCATAGTCCGCTCCCCAGAACAGGGTCATCCCCAGAGAGTACATGTGCATCTGTGAAAAAAAAATATCACACAAGTTTCAAAAGCAGAAATTATACTTCCTTCAAAGTACAAGGATTATCAAAAGACAAACAAGAGCACATAGAAAGATGAGGAATATAAAGGTTTTGTTTCATTCTGATAAACTGGGCACTGAACCTTATTAAAGCAAATCTGCCCTGTGTGAAAAAAAGGGAGATAGATAAAAGCTGGAGTGTAATAAGAGATGAATTCATTCTTATTTGGAAAGGAAAAAGACAGGGGCCTTCAGCCTAAATCCAAAAACATTTTCCATTTTCCTCTCCTTATTACTCTGCACTCATAGCTTGGGAGAGAAATCACTTCCCCTGAATGTTGGGCTTGGTAGAGGAAAGAATAATTCAGGGATTGCCAAAGAATGCAACACAGCCTTCAAGGTCCTTCAGAAACAGAACTCGACTGCAAACTTAAAGGCACACTCGCACTCTCAAAAAAAAGTGGAAATTTAAAAGCCACCCATTAAAAGCAACAATACCGCTCCAAATGTTGAAAAAGTGAAAGGAAAATCGTGGCACTCGCAGCTGACGTATATTTACCCACAGTCTCTGATAATGAGAGAAACAGATTAGGTTTTCTACACTGAAATAACTCCGCTGGGGAGACGGGACATGGGCTGGAAAACTGACTCAGCACAAAACTGAGTTGAGGTCTGTTGGGCCGCGCCAGAGACGGGAATCCAGTCATGCAGGATTTTTAGCTCCTCTACCAGAGGGGAAGAGTCAAGTAGAGGAGGCGTGGTTCTGTGCATATGTAAAATATGTTGCAGGAGATAATACGGTTGCTCACAACTTCAGTTCTGAATGCTCCAGAGTTTTATGCCGTTGTTTTACTCAAGCAAAAGTGTGCGCTTATTAAACCTATCACAATAAGAGCTGTTTCTACACCCACCATTTGACAATGAATCATCAGAAGAACATGGCAAGCAACCAACATGAACAATAAAAACAAAATCTTTATGAGGAAGGTAATGCATTTAGCCCATATACACAGTGAATCTTCTCTCACCGACGGGCTTCGCCGCCGATTCAACATGCTGAATTGGTCGGCTAAAGACTAGGGCTGACTGTAGGCTTGTCGTGGTAGTCGGTGTTACCGGTGTTACACACTGTGGTTACATCTCTAATGCTTGAAATTAATATAACGTTTAAACTAAAAAGTTATCACCAGGATTTTGCTGAGAAAATAGAGCATTAACACAAGATTTGGGAACAGGTGATAAAACTCACACCAGCGAAGCATTAGAAGTTGTAGACTAAACAATCACCACATGGGTTATGTAAAGGTTTATACCTTCTCTATATCAGAGACGGAAGTCAAGGAGACTCCTTCCAGGACCTCTGGAGATGTGAAGGCTCGTAGATCCTGCTGGGTGACATACTCGTCTGTGAAGGAGATGTTGCCAGAGGGCATGAGCAGGAGGGACCAGGGAGAGATGATGAAGCCCATGGATGAAGGGTCTGGAGAAGGAAACAGATAATCAACCACTGGAGATATGATCAGGAACAAAAACAGGACAAACAAACAACACAATAATTGGTCTGCCATTATGTAAATTTCCAGCCATTGTCTCACACACATACACATAGTGTTAAAGGGAAGTTTTCAAGCTCGATACTAGCAGCAAATGTTGTCCAAGCATTTGCAGCCTGAAAGCAGCAACTGTAGACATATCCAACCACATTGGATGTTTCTCGCTAAGGCTTCGGCGTTTATGGAAACTCAAGAAGATTGAAGTAAACAAAAACACATGTTGCTTTCTTAGCCTGCAAGAAAATAACTGTTGAGGCATAGAAGCAGAAAGGAATGGCTACACAGCGTAATTCTCTTTTCCTACAAAGCCACAGCCAGCGCTATGGTTAGAGGACGTTTTAAAAATATACAAAGGAATGTTTGAGCAGCGCTGCAAAATTCTTTTCTTTAACACGGAGAGGAGCAGCGAGACGAACAGAGGAACTGGATTTGAGGCACCAAATATCTCCTTTCGAAAGCTGGAATTTACTAAGTAAATATTAGTTTCCTGTTTAAAACTCGTGTGACCATTTGACTCGACAGTAGACTGGGTTACTAGGTGTATCCCAGACAAAACTTATCCTCTGGATAAGCAATAATAGAGCCGAGAAGAAGAACATGACTCAGCCTGAGCTCATTTGTTTCTTGACGGATAACAAACTAATCAACAGATTCAATAAACTGCAGAAACCATATCTGATGGAAACTGACTGTTCAACCTAACAGAAACCTCCAAAAATCTAAATTTGATCCTTTAACAATGTAGTCCGTCAGTCTGATAAGCTGCTATCTGCGCTATAAGGGGCAGAGAATAATTCCGATCTATTATACTAAGAGTCTGTCCTCTAAGGGTGCTTTCACATCAGGGACCCGGGCCCGGATCCGAGTACACAGTTTGTTTGATTAGTGTGAACGCTCCGTACCGTACTCGGGCACGGATCATCGATACATACTCGAGTCCACTTGAAAAGGTGGTCTGGAGTACAGTTTGTACGTAGTAGTAGTAATTTGTATGTTTTGGTGAGTTTTATTTTGTTTCCGTCAAGTTTGAATGAAGTGTTTTACGATGCTCCGCCACCAGAACAGCTGATCGCAACATAAACAAATACACGTGGATGATGACGCAAGTGTACTCGTGTCCGGAATAACTTTACTAATGTGAAAGCTGAGCGGCGGGGGAGTAGGGAGGGTGGGCAATCGTACCCGGGCACGGTACGGATCAATCGTACCTAATGTAAAATCGCTCTAAAAGTAGATGCTTACAAATTGTGCAGTGTATCATGCAGCCGGGCTGGCAGATGTAGAGCAGTAGATTGCATCTGCAGTGTACCAAACACAGGAGCAGGTAGAGAGACAGCACTCAATTATGGAAATTTCTATTTGATCCGAAATATTCTGCAAGCAAAAGCATGAGGAACAACTCCTCTAACAAAACAGAACTAATCACACATTGCCTGTTCAAACAAATCATTCTTATACTAACAAAGTAACTAACCGCTACTGTTTACATACAGGGGAAAAAAACTGTGGTTTAGTGTTTGACAAGTCTATTCACAATCTCTGAAAAGTCATGTAAAAGTTTGCTAAGTCAATTGTACATTGGCCCGCTTCATACATTAGGAAACCACCCGGACAGACGGAAACAAAATACATCTAACACATGAAACTTACTGCAAACATTTAATCTACTTCAGCAAACCAGCAAAATAATCTTCATTACTTTTCATAGCTGACCAGGACATTTAACAAATTATCTAACAAATTTAAATGGTTGCCGTTATTAATCCACTCTTGTGGTAAACATACTTCTCTACATAGCTCAGTGACTCCATAATAGCTGGTTCCAACATCTGCTCTTCAAATTTTAGCTTCACTCAGCAGACTAAAACTGTACACATGAGAGGCCACAGTTTACCCAGAATAGCAACACAACTACACTCTTTACAGAAGGAAAGAGAAGGTTGTGTGAACAATCACAATCGCTGCAGCACGATACCATGTAAATAAGATCATCTTAAATACTCAAAGTATCCAGCCTTGCATTTTGTTCTGAATATGTTCAGAACTTTATCTCAGGAGCCTTGAGAACTGAAGAGCATTTGAGCACAATGTGACCTCAGCATGAAAAGGCATATTTACAGGCCACACTGATGAGAGGGAATTCCTACAGCACGCCAAAATTGTCTGCAATGAGAACCCGTCAGCAAAACTGGAAGTTGAGGTCAAGCTGCTTTATGCACACAACTAAATCTTGATTACTGCTTCATGGAAATTCACAGGCCAATGGTCAACGGTTTAGACAACACAATTATGACCATTGACCAACATAATCAGGTGTGTTGGGAGTTTCGTATGAGACTGGGCACCACCCAGAGTTTTTAACAACAAAGAGGGCACTGCAGTGCCTGCTGCTGACTCACATCCTGCCCAATGTCTCCAGAGTTAAACATCCCTAAGTCACCCGCTGCTTAAGTTTACTGTAGTTACAAAGACACTGGAATTGAGCAGCCTTATCTCACTTTGCTTCAAGGACAATCACAGACATGTACAGGCACAAATGACTCACTAAAATGATTACAACATAAGAAACAAAACCGCACAATGAACAAGTGTACTAATGATGCAGAACCAGTACGCAATGTAGTCACTGAGTGCACTGTGATTGTGCAATGTTGTGATTTTACTGAGTAAGGCTGGGAAATATGACGATATCTATCATCAAAACAATATGAAAATGTTTATTGTACATATTTTTCTATATCGTTTCTACCACGATATAGGCTAGGCCTATATTCATTTATTTTTCTCTACAATTTCACTTAAAGCTGCTATGTCCACTTTGCACTCAAGTTCTTAAAATGAAAATTCTTTATTTATTTATCTTTTATTTATCCAGGTGTAAAAACTCATCGAGATGAAAAATATCCTTTCCAACAGTGTCCTGGCCAAGATAGGCAGCAGCACAGATACACGGTTGCAGATATAAAACAAACATAACAATTTAAAACGAAGGCAAAGAACGAATTACAGAGCCATAAGGTACCGAAAACAAAACAAAAACAACAGCATTCAAAACATCTACAGCCAGATGTGCTCGCTTCCAAGTCTTTTAGAAGCATTTTAAAGACAATAAGTGAGTCCAGCTCTCGAAGATTCAGGTCATTTCGTAGCTGATTCCAAGAAGAGGGAGCAGCATACTTGAATGCCCTTATTTCCCAGATCAGTACGGATTTTGGGGACAGTTAATAGGATTAAAACAGCAAATTTTAGGGTCTGAGAGTGATTGAATCTATAATTTAAAAGGGCACAAATTTGCCAGTATAAGAAGCGGTCATCTTGTTTGGTTGGTTTTGAGTCGCTTCTTTTGATTTCTGCATTGATGTGATGGAGTGGTTTTGGCAATCGACTCATTGCCGCAAGAAACAATATTAACAAATCATTTCAGAGAGCGAGAGAGACAGTGAGAGATCCCATCAATTTGTCAACACAAAATAGCACATGCAATTCATAGGATCTGGACACCAGAAGATTTTCACTCAAGCCCTTCATTTAAAAAAGTAGTGTGGACAGATTTAGAGAGCAGGCGGTTCAATAATAGGACAGGAAGGACATAAGAAAGTATGCAAGGCAAAGAAATGTGAACTCCGTTTTGTGTGTATGTACAATCATTTCCATGAAACATCTTTGCACACTCGATTCCACATGTTCGTACCTTTGTGAAAGAGTTCTTGGAGGCTCTCAGCACTCTGGCTGAGCACCGCCCAGACCTCCTCCTCCTGGAGCGGACCTCCTCGAACCTCCAAGGCTTCTGCCAGAGACACATGCATCTTCCCTGTACAAGCAGAGAAAGAGGAGAACTGATTTATACCAGGAAATGAACACACACATACATTACATATAGAAATAAGCTTTAAACCATAAGGGCTATCATGTGCTTTCTTTATATGATAGGAGCCACTGGCGGGAGGTCAAATCAGGCCGGGAACAACACAGAGCATCTGATTCTGCATCACATCTCATGTGCTCAAGACAAAATCCTGGGTTTTGATTACCGTGCCAGAAGTTAAAATTAATAAATAAATAAATAAATGTTCTATTAGAGTGAACAACTGAAAATAAACATAGAGTTTACTTTGCATTTTAATTCAGTTGAGAATTATTATTATATCAACACTAGGGTTGCACCGATTTATCGGTCGAATATCAGCGATTTTTGGCTCGTAGACTGCAATCGGCATATCGGCAAATAAGATGACATTCACTGATGGCTAATGTTAATGTGTTGTGTTGCATTCATTTTGTGCCGGCTAATTGTTGTGTTGTTAGCTGCTGATTTAATTACATTTAATTTATGTTTCACAAAATGTTTTTGTTGAGTTAGGTAATAAATTCCTTTCATTGAATAGGTAGTTGTAAACAGGCTAAGGGGCTTTTGAAGCAGCTATTTTTCATGTGAAAGAAGGTTATTTTACAGCTTGTTTCATAAATTTGTACAACTTAATTTGTGCTCATTCAAGATATGAATGAAGGGCTGAATTACTTTAAGAGTAAAGATGGTTCAGTTATGTTTTTCTAATGAAGATGTCTTTGTTTCTCTGCCACCAAAGGGGGAATAAATAACAACAAAATAGACAACAACAACAAAACATTGGCCAAATATTTATTTTAAACATCTGTATCGGCCCATAATTTTGCAATCGGTGCATCCAGTCTAATCCCGTTAGAATCCACACCCGACTTGTCCTGACTGGCCTGACAGTCTAGGATGAAAGCCAATAAGTCCACATTGCCATAATACTACAATAACCCCGAGCATTGATGCACTTAACATCGACATTTTTCTCTCTCTCATACCCTTGGGCAAACTCCCACGTCTTCAAAACGTAAGCCGTCTTATCATCCTGTGCAATTGAGGAGGTAGCGCAAGCACATGATGCATGCATGCCCACACACACACACCCTGATTTACTCGAGTTACATTCAACTAAGTAGCAGTTTATTACTCGGAGCCTCTACCAGCTTCTGAGAGTTAAGATTGCAGCTTCCAACTAATCTAGAACAGCAACACACCACTTTTTTTTTTAGTGTTGTCTTAAAGCTGCTTGCTGCTCTACAAATAACTATCTCACACTTCTGTTTCCTGATTACATGTCATAAAACTATAACTGGGTCAAGCTCAAGCTACTTTATATTATCTTGTGGACGGCAGTGAAACAGCAAATTCAGTACTAAATTGTATAGTAAATGTAAATATATTATCACACAGCAGTATATCTATAGCACTTCACATGGATTTAGATTGCACACATGCCCCAACATGCTATACCTATGAGCGAAACTTTGAACTCATATAACCCTCAAGTTTGCCGTCTTACATTTGATTTGAAAATGAAAGTTTTAATATGTAGTCACAAAGGTAAGACATCTGTTTTAGGTTTTTTGGTGTCTATTCTCAGCTGTAACTGTCAACAAACCAAACAAGTGGTCCAAATTTGATGGGGATTTGTGGGCTTAAAGTGCAAAAAAACTAAATTAGAAGCTTTAAGTCAGCCGTATGGGACCTTGAATGAGAGAAGTTCATCTTTCATCCGTCACTGTTTCTCTCTAAACCCCAGCTGCTGTGCTGCAGTATCAATGAGGTTTAATCTTCCCAATCCAACCATGACGTGACGAAATGCGAGCAAAACAGGAAGCTCCAGTTTTGACAGACTACTTGTAACTGAGCAGAAACTATTAGTGCCTGCAGTGCATCTACACACACACACATACACACATACATACATACATACATAACACTTGTAGGTGCTAAATGTGTGTGTGAGGGGGGTGGTTGTTAAATGTATCTATTAGTGCAGATAAAAGCATAGGGGTAAGGGAAGAACGTTTTAGTATCGCATGCAAAACTACAGACAATTTTTGCATGAGACAATTTCTCATGAAAATTAACTTGTGTTGATTTTCAAAGTGTAAAAAAGGCGTGAAACTCATCTCACAGCACTTGGCACTATCAACCAAAACTGGTGCATCATGACAAGCCAATGATAATATTGCAATATGAGGAACAGCTCCAACAAAAATAAGTGAGCTGGATTTTCTCTTTCACAATAGTCTGCAAAGCAAAAGGATATTTTAAGACATATGACAAGGTTAAAAGGTTATGGACACCTGCTGTCCAAATTTAAAAGGATTTATTTGTTACAGGCTCATACAGTGAAATGCAGGTTTGCGTACTCTTGAGGCTATTGTGTGCAATAAAGAATAATACTTAGAATATGGGGTAAATAAGAACTAGAAAAAGAAATTCAAAGATAAATAATTATAAATATATGTTATATAAGCAATGAAATAAATGTGCATTAAAAAGTGTATATTGAACTGGTGCGTAGGTGGGTGATGCAACTTTTCTAGCATATAAAACCGTAAAATAAAGAAGCAAAAAGAAACACAAAAAAATAACAACCATCCACGACGGCATCTGCACTGTGCTATCACTTCCCTTGAGAGGAAGGTTAACATGCTTTAACTACTTCACATACGGAGGTTGCATTGTGTTGCATTATGATGCGTTCCAGCATTCAGTAGCAAAACATTATCATGATGTGTACAAATCTTGTAAAATGTAGTTTTTTGCCAGAAACTTGAGGTCAGATCATCAGGGATTAATTATAAATTTGCAACACCCGGTATGCGAACGATAATAAAGGAGTGCATGTTGAAGTATCGGATATATTGTTTTCAATCTGCCCAAAGCCAAAAAACAGGTTACTCACGTTCATCTTTTGTTGTGGTTTCACTGCCCAATCAGACAAATCTAAACCTTCTTTGAACTTGCTCGAGTCACTTCTGAAATGATCTTTCCTTCTTCCTCTGGAATTATATATGATGTAATAATGTTGTATATCATAATGCTGGCAACCTACTGTTAGTGATAGCCTTTTATTTTTCCTCCTGCTCAACAGTCTAGACCTGGAAGACTCAAAATTTATTGTGCAGCTTCGAAATTTCCCAATACTTTGCCACAAACTATAACACTGACAGAGACAGACAGTCTTGGTACAATATAACAAGAAACCTTTTTTTAGCTAACAGCTTGTGAAACTCGAAGATACCTTGACTGAAACCTGATGTTTTGAACTTCTATTTTTGAGCAAAAACCACATTAAACACAGCACAGGGTATATTTGGACTTGCTAGATGACAGCTTTCACACAGGATTTCATAAATCAAAACACAAAAACACAGCAGATGAAAACACAGGAAATGAGGCATAATTCCTAAGCAAGCTCAACCAAACATAACTCATGTCTGGAATTGGTAACAAAGTACGACACCACATTTCAACACATTTTTTCACAACTTTTTTTCTAAAGTAAAGCAAAACACAAGGCGGCAGACATGATGACTGTTCCATAGACATCAGCACTTGTCTAAATTTGGCTAAGAGACACAAAAGATGCCCAAACCTAACGTGGCAGAAATCACATTTGGCTGTGTTCTGTGATGTTGCTGTACTGTGGTTTAGCTAACCTCAAAGTACCTGTGGGCTTGGACCACACCTATGCCCTAAACTGACTATGTTTTAGATTAAGTTTTTACCAAAGTTAAAATTTCTCAATTGATATCAATGATAGTCACAGGAACAAACAAGAATTAAGGGGCCAGCGTACCCAAACAGCTTGTTGGATGGTCGGACAGCATTTGAAACTCCCTTCCCCACCATGGATGTATAAACAGAACTGGATATAGCGTTGGAGGCCAGCTCCCGTTCATTCCTATAAAAGTTGCTCAGTGGCGCATGGAGTCATAATTTTCCGTATCCATTGGGACCATAGAGCAGACGCAGTAGGGTTTCCTTTAACTCCGCCTCTCAGCCCTCGCTCCAGCCTCGGTCTGGGGCTCATTCACATGAACGGAAGAAGGAGAATAACTCTGGATTCAGCTATTAGTGCATTTTACAACTTTAAGGACCTATGATTTAAATAAAGGCTATTCAAGTGTTCATACTGGGAGGTTGTTTTAACCTAAAAAATATCTGCCGAGTTACAGATGTTTCCCAATGTAAGTCTACGGGAAAAAAGTATTTTTGGGCCCAATGGCATCACGTAACGTTTGGCCACTACGAAACTTGCAACAAAGCCAGGCGTGCAACCTGGGGGTTTGTTTCCCACACCTTTCCAACACTGGAATTGTGACTAAAAATGTCTGTAACTTTCCGTAAATCACAGTCATGCAGTGATTGAACAGGTCAGTGGATCACCAAAGTCATTGGAATATACCATTTAAAAAATCATAACTGACCATACTAAATTATGTGCCAATCCATCCAATGGTTGTTGAGATATTTTAGTCCGGACTAAAGTGGTGGCCCAACCGACAGACTGACAGATGAACATTGCCATCTCTAAAGCCACGTTGCTAGCTTGGCTAAAAAAGCCACAAGTTGACTCAATATTTGAAAACGAAGCAACGCACCAGTTTTGTTGTGTTTGGCATTATGTGCTAGATTTGAGCCATACATTCTTGCCATAAACTGGGTCAGCAGCCTCATTAGTGCTGGGCTTTATTTATTGAAAGCAACATGTGAAACAACGTCCTTTCTATGAATCCGAGTTTGGAGAAGAGAGTTAATGAGTAAGCATGTCACAGGCCTAAATCTTTATGCAGGAATGCAGGTTAGCCATTCTAGTCAATGGGAGGCGTGAAGTCTGAGGCGCAGTGGGTTACTACCCATCTTGCTCATTACCCATGAGAATGGGGAGAGCGGGTGCTGTGAAGACTGATTGTTTTGCGGCCCTTGTTATTTCAACAGAGACCTACAGTGGAATGTTTTTTATCCGCGCTGAGGCTGCAGCGCAGGCCAGCTCCTCTCGCATTGGACTATGGTCCTGCTCATTATTGAGGGGGCTTAGGAGGCAGCGGCCCAAAACAGCGAGAGCAGACAGCCTTCACCACTTCAGCGCCTCATTCTCTTTCTCTTTTTCAAACAGTGGGGATGTTTGTTCCCAGGTATTCCCATGTATTCCCACACTATAGCTAGAAAGAAAAACCTAAACAAGGCTTAGTCCTGCCAAGTGTTTGAAAGTCTTGGCCACAGTCACAAGGATTTTAAAGAAAATAATCCTGGAAACGTGATAGTGCTCTTTACTCTGCACTTAGGTGAAGCTTTTCCTTTCCTCCCACCTTCCTGTCTGTGACACAGCTACAACCCATGAAATGGATTTGAAAACAATCCCCTGAAAAATTGCACTTCAGCTGAGTATCCCAAACCAAAAAAAAGGTAGAAATCATTTCAGTTTCAATCAGTGCTCATCCCTCTAGATTTGCCAGGAACAAAAAAGATCAGAAAAACATGTACATCTTTCTCTTTAAAACTTTTCTTTGATCCGGAATCTTTTTAAAAAACTTGAGCAGCTTCACTTTCGAGGCAATCGTCCCATAAAAACGCCAGATTCCACTTTCACTTCCAAAAGCATAACTCATAACATAAGATATGAGAAGGAATTTGTTCATATCCTCCAAACATCAGAACTGTGGTCTCAGCTGGCAAACACATTTGGAACAGAAGCCAATGAGAAGAGGTGCTCTTCGCCAACATTGAGGTGAAAATCTTCCTGAAGTCAGTCATGCCAGGAAAATTCAAAAACAAACTCTGAGTGAACCTCTATTCCCAGAATCATACTGTATTATGCAGCCTGCGAGCACACCATTCAAATTCAAAACACACACACGGTGTCTAGGAAGACCTGGATCGGAATATCTTTTGAACCAACATGACTGATGATGTAAGGAGGACTGATGTTCTCAAAATGTGTACAGCAAACTAAAACCAGACTGTACGCTATTAAACTGAAGACATATAATGGAAGAAAATATCAATACACATGAGTATCCCAATATTATGTTTTGCAATACTGTATCAATTCTCCAAAACACTGATTTTGAATTAACCTCTTAAAAATCCAACGGCACGCCGGCAGACCCGGCCTCTATCCTGTTTTTTGGAGATTGTAGCGGGCTCAGTTTTAAAGATACCGTGAAGAATGAAACTAGGAAACCTAAAGAATTACCTCAAGATATGTGAATGAAAATGGGTTCAATGGGTACCCCCGAGTCTCCCCGTTACAGACATGCTCACTTTATGATAATCACATGCAGTCTTGGGCAAAAACCATGCAGTTGTTTGCATGCATATGGCCTGGGAGTATAAATGTATTATTTTAACCTATTCTAAAAATGGTGTATTTTAATATTTCTGCATGGGGTCCCAAAACAGACTTAGAATTGCATAAATTGTATTCACGTGTGATGAAGTTAGTCCCCATAGTGACTGTTATTTAACTCAGATTTTATACTTATGGTGGTGTGTCTTTTATACTGAGACAGTTTTCCTAAAAATAGATTTTTTTAAAATCGCAATATATCGCAACGTATTGAATTGTTACCCCCTGTGTCATGATACGTAGCGTATCGCCAGATTCTTGCGAAAATACACAGCCCTAAACAGGAGTGGAGAGCTTGTGGTTGCAAGTCCCAGCTGTGCCTTACTAAAGTGTCTTGCGGAAATTAAACAGAAGTGGTGACTCACCTTAATAAAAAAGGGAGAACCCGATGGTTGGTTTGCATTAACCCTCTTACAATTAGTCAAAGTCAATTAGCCGACATGCTTTTCCCAGATTAGCTTAGGCTCAGAATGAGTTTAACACAGGGTTGTCGATGGACACCTCGGCCATTACAGCACTGAGTCTGGTATAGCTTCCAGTTATGTACTGGTTTCCCCTTAACCAATAAGCCACCCTGCATGTTGGTGTTTTGTTTTTTAAGCTCAGCAGCAGGGTTAGGACCAGCCAGACTGACTATTCCATGATCATCAGCCCAGCTCTGGACCGACGGCCCTCACTTCTCATTTTGGTCTCGACCTCATCCGCTCCATTTCTGTTAATCACAGGGTTGCTATGAGTACCGTGACATGCAGAGCATGGTTTTGCAAAACCTCACTCCACACCACCACCACCCCCCTCTTCCCAACACTGACTATTTTCCCCCCATTTTTTCCTATGATGATGCTCACATCATCTCTAACCACTTTTCATCTTTGCTCAATCACACACCTTCTTTCTCTTTAGGCTTCAATGATGGAAACCCCTCATGTCCTTTGGCTTTAAGCTAACTTTACTACTTTTCTATGGCAATGAACGGGGGAGGGGGATATACACACTGCCTTCCCACAACCCCCATAAATCAAGATTCAAGAGTTGTATTTGCCATTTGCACCTATAAGTACATTGGAATTCTGAGCAGTTTACTCCGAGTCAGCTTTAAGAAAAGAAAAAAGGTAGAAAAGGCACAAGGTACAAAATAAGTAGCACATTCAACTCAACACAATAAATAAATAAATTATTAAAATATAAAACGCCCTCAGTGTAGTCAATAAATAAACTACCCTCTGCATAGGAACACAAATGTACAGTATATATGTATATATGCTCCATGACCATGTTAAAAAAGAACTTGTAACTCTCAAAAATATATTAAAAAAAGAAATAATTAATATATATTTCAGACAATTACACACTAGTGTAAGGCAGCATATTGCACAGCATTACAGTCCAGGTGTACTGTGTGTCAATAATGGTATGGAGGTGAGGTGTGGGGTATTTGTGTCCCTCTTTAATATCCTTTTAATCCTTCAGCTTGACACATTATGCCTCTATATAAAAGGCTTTGTTGACTAAAATGCACAAAATGTACACAAATAGTGCTGGTGGCTGGTTAGCTATAGCCAGACACCCTGTTATTTGTGTTGTAGTGGTGTCTCCTCCCTCTTAAAAACTTAAAAATACAACTGTGGTTTAAAGGTGCCCCATGTTTTTTTTACAAAACAAAACATGGCCAGTAGCTACTCCCTCAGATATCATGGTGTGAAAATATGGAACACCAAAATGCATTTTATCAAGAGCTCGTTATCCTTAGAACATTTTAAAAGGAAATTATCATCACATTTAATTCATGATGTCTAATTATCTTTTGATATGTTTAGATACATTTTCTTTTTTTTCTGTACTTTTTCTTTTGTATGTATTTCATTGTTTTTATTGGATTGTTTTCCACTGTTTGGTTAGGGTTTTTCAGCACATGTTGTGTACTTCTTGTTGTTTAACTTTTGTTGTATTTTTTAAATTATGTTAGTTTAGAGCTTTCTTCCTTTTTTGTTATTGTTTTTTTCTCCTGTGGAGGTCCTTTGTATAAGCCTGTGGCTTCTTGACCTCTCCTGACACATTTCTTGTTTTTTTTCATGACTGGATTTTGTGCAGTTTTATATATGTGCAAATAAATAAATACAAAATAAATAAATATGTTTAGATATATTTTCTTTTCTATGTATTTCATTGTTTTTATTGGATTGTTTTCTACTGTTTGGTTAGGGTTTTTCTGCACATTTTGTGTACTTCTGGTTGTCGTTTAACTTTTGTTGTATTTTTTAAATAATGTTAGTTTAGATCTTTCTTCCTTTTTTGTTATTGTTTTTTTTTCTCCTGGGGTCCTGTGGCTTCTTGACCTCTCCTGACACATTTATTGTTTGTTTGCATGACTGGATTTTGTGCAGTTTTATATATGTGCAAATAAATAAATACAAAATAAATAAATAAATTAATATGTTTAGATATATTTTATTTTTTTCTGTACTGTTTTTTTGTATGTATTTCATTGTTTTTATTGGATTGTTTTCCACTGTTTTGTTAGGTTTTTCTGCACATTTTGTGTGCTTCTTGTTGTTGTTTAACTTTTGTTGTATTTTTTAATGATTGTTAGTTTAGATCTTTCTTCCTTTTTTTTTACTTTGTATAAGCCTGTGGCTTCTTGACCTCTCCTGACACATTTCTTGTTTTTTTTTCATGACTGGATTTTGTGCAGTATAAATAAATAAAATATATATTTTTTTAAATGTCAGGCAGCAGCATTGTTGTGACTTTAACATAAAATAGAGCACTACTTTCAGGTCGAGATCAACAAAACAGACTGTTTACTAGCACAGTTGGGCTAAAAGTTAGTTAACTTTTTGTACATAAAGTGTTTAAACTTACCAGTGGAGAAGAGCTATAAAATCACTTGAGAGGGAAATGGTTCGTCGAGGCTATGACCAGAGGCCACCCCATCCACAAAGCAACATGTTGGAGACGAGTTGACCAACGTTATGCGGCGAGGCAGCAGAGCAACAGGTCTCCACACAACATCCAGCTACAAATCCAGTTAAACAGTTCAATAAGAACCAAATAAACAAATCTCTCTTCGTCCAGGAAATAGTTCAGAAGTCGTGTTTGATGGTAACAACACAGCGTAGAGCTCCCTCCAAGCAGCGCAGCCGAGTAGTCACCATTACTGCCGAGGAGGAGCGGAGTATAACCCCTCCTTTAGCCCAGCTAGAGCGTGGGCTGGCTGGGAGTAACAAGACACCTCAGGGTGGCTCTCCATTGGCTCTCTGCGAGGGGGGACTGTCATTTAACCGTTTCTATAGTAACACACACACACAACTGGGGGAGTAAAATATATATATAATATAATACAGGTTTGTTAAATGTTATATATATAACTGTCCAAACTCCAACATTATTGCTCATTTAAAGTTTTAAAGTTTTCTTTATTTCTTTTTTGAAATTGTTTTTATTATTATTATTATTATTGTTATTATTATTATTATTATTATTATTATTATTATTATTATTATTATTATTATTATTATTATTATTATTATTCTCTCCATTTTGTTTTATCCATATTTCATTTCATTTCATTTTATTTTGTTATGAGGAAAAGAAAAGAAAAAAAGTTAAAAAAAATAATATATATATATATATATATATATAAAACAAAACAAGAAAAGAAATAAAATGATTGTGGTGGTTTTTTTTCTCTCTATTTTGTTTTCTCCATATTTCATTTTATTTTATAATGAGGAAAAGAAAGGAAAAAAATTAAGAAAAAAGAATATATATATATATATATTCTTTTTCCAAGAAAAGAAAAAAAAAACTTCCTCAACTGGCCTGGCATGGGCCATGCCCCCTCAACACCAACTGGGCTCCTCCTCCATCTCCTCTCTCCTCCCTCCAATGATGCCTATGGATAGAAAAGGGCAAAAGCCCTGAGCTGCCAACCAGGCTCACGAATTTACGACTAAAAAAGATTTTATGCACAAACGTAGCAGTTTTAAGCCCAACCATGTTGTTCTTTCCTAAACCTAACTATAGTGCTTTTAATGCCAAAACCCAAAGTGACACCAAGGGATGTGACAGTATGTGACGAGTTGGCAAGACATAACACTGAGTCTATTGTGGGCCTATTGTGCATGCATAGAATCTGTTCCGATGCATTTTCACAAATACAGTAAAAAAAGTCAAAGGACCTGAAGTGCAGATGAGGGTGTAAAGGAGACCAAATTTGTTACTTTGAAGCCATTTTCTTTGCACAAATGCATTTAATATTAATACAAAAGCTGAAAAATCACTACTTGTATTCAGCTCTGAAAATTGTGTATCATGTGATGTCTCCTTCACCCCCTGGGGATCGTATAAAGGAGCTTTCCAAACTCAATAAAAAATCAAGTTTAGCTTATATTTCAGTATTTCTCCACAACATCAAAGCCATTTAAGCAGTCAGGAAGCAATTCACAGCTGAGTACTTCCTTCCTATGGTGCACACTTCAAAGCTGCCTCATTTATGGTCTGCCTAGTGCCATCTAGTGTCTGCTGGTCATCATTACAGATGGTGACTGTTGAGAGGGTTATCTCTGCCTGCCTGTGCCTGTCAGTGCTAAATGGCCTGATTATTATCATCAAACATGGGCTGGAATGATAAGACTGGATTACTTGATTAACACTCCATAGCTAGATGGAGACAGTTGATATTCATTTTCTTGAACATGCAATTTGCACGTAATGTCTGACATTTATTCTTGTATGCATTCTCCACTCAAAAGTCTTTTAGTTCTGATATTACATTTTGTTTTCATGCATGCGTGTGTACACACTTTTGCAACAACGTTTAGGATGCAATATTTTAATGTTTGCATTATATTTCTAAATGTAATCTACCAACAATTTTTGTATTCGGGTCAATCTAAGATACTACAGTTACATGTAGTAATAGGAATTGTGCAATAAGACACATGTGAGCACTAAATCTATGTTTTTTTTTATTGCATAGAGGACATCTTAGTAACTTACTTTATTTTTATTGCGTCAATTCAAGAGATGCAACAGAACCACTCACAAATATAAAGGAGATGTACTTTGCAATATTTGGAGGCTGTGGCTTTAATCTGTCTATAAAATTTCAGAAAATGATAAAAAAAAATGTTGATCAGTGTTTCCCAAAGCCCAAGATGATGTCCTCAAATGTCTTGTTTTGTCCACAACTCAAAGATATTCAGTTTACTGTCATAGAGGAGTAAAGAAACCAGAAAATATTCACATTTGAGAAGCTGCAATCAGAGAATTTTTACCTTTTTTTTGTTAAGAAATCACTTAAACCGCAAACGTCACATTACTATTTCCTCATTCACAATAACTCTTACTAAAAGGCAGGAAAAGAGTATTCAATATAGGCTCTATATAGCTACACAACTATGAACTGTGCTTATCTTTGACCTGTTCAAATCTATTATTGCTTGGTATTTTTTCCTCATTCGCCAACCATATAACTCACACCTATTAGGGAAATATTACCTTATATGCCGATCTAACTTCTGCAGTCAACATCAATCAGTATAAAAGTTATTGGTACTACATCAGAAATCTGCAGCATGACAAATGGACATCTTATCTCTGAGGCCGAAATCATACTCCTATACTTCACGTTCATGAAGCCTTGCATACAAGATAATGATGAGTCAGCTAAAACAAGTCGATCGATTATCAAAAAAGCTGGCGATTAAATTAATAATTGACAACTAATCAATTAATCGTTGCAGCTAGTATATGTCTAATTATCCCTCTAAATCAAATGCTTAATGTACAGTTTTAAGGTACAGATAGGGTGTTTAAACTGTACATTTACATCGCCAGGTACTTAACATGTCAGCCCATCTCATCTGATAAACAAATTATGACTGTTATTATCATCATTTTAATGTTGCTTTTGACTTTCATCTAATCACAAACTTTAATGTTTGATTGAGGTCCACGCTTTTATATGTCACCGTACTTTTCCTTTTGACACTATTAAGAGTTTAGACTTCATTATAATTGCTCAATTAACTTGTTGCTTTCATGAGCAAGTGAAATGTAGCCACAAAGCCTAATGTGATGTGCCAAAATAATAATTTTTTGCTTCTTAACATCATAATAATCAATACTGGCGACTAGTCTCCACTATTGTAACTCAGGCATTTGGTTATCCTGTCTGGCGTAGAAGAAATATTCCTACTAGAGACCTCAAATAACTTTTGCAGTTGGCTTTAAGCGAGACTTATCCAAGGTTGTGAAATGCAGATAGTGATAGTGCGTGACTGGCATTCCACTGCACTATTAGTGCAGGGTGAATGGTAAAAATGTCTCAATAATGGGACTGGAATGGTATGACAAGACTTTTATTTTTAAACCTCCTCCTCCTCTCCAGGTCATGGCGTTTCCAAGGAAAGGAGGAGAAGGATAAGTTGAGTCATTTGGTAGTTGTAGGTCCTATCCTTGCTGAACACTTTGGCAACCTGTCTCATTGGCCATAGTGCGTGTGGTAGCTAATGATGTACACTTATGAAAGTGTCTAATGTTTAAGGTACTGGCTTCATTTCTTTCCACTTCTGGCAAGCTTGGAAACGTATTAGTGTCTGATAGAGATCTGTTAGTCTCATTTTACTCACTTAATTTCTGTTCATTACCTGGGGCAAAGAGGCCCCGTCTGGAGACCGATGGGGGTAACACGGTCTGGGTCAGGAATGTCTCATAAAGTGCAACCAAAGGGTTCAGAATTTGGGATTTCTTCTTCCTTCTATTTCTGTCAGTACTGTCCTTAATACTTCCTCATCAGTGCTGGTCTGAGCCCCCAGGGCGATTGCCTTGAAAGAGTGTTCTGACAGTCTTAGAAATGTGGGGCACCTGGTAGATTGAAGGCATGTGGTTTGCTGACTGGTGAGTTTAGCCTTTGGGTCCAGCTGGAGAGCATTAAAAACTTTCCTGGAGCCTTTGAAGGTAGTTCCTCAGTCTGCGTGGAGTTAAAATACAAACTTGCCACGTCTGGCCATCAGAGAGACATCAGAAATGATTCGTTATGATGTTTGTAGCTCCGGTGGTCGTGCATGTAAAGGTTTTCTCAGGCTTGTGCCCTATAAGCATGTGAAGCTCATTTGGATGTGTAGCATCTTATTCAAGCAGGCTCCATCCTCCCACTATGATGATGAGTGTTGCTGTATTTAACTCAGAGAGGCATGTTAGGTGAGCTACTGTTTCATCCGTTTTTCAAGTGGCTTATCTCACTGGTAAATGAGTTTACAATGTATTAGAACAAAGCAACAGCCTCTGGCTCTGATTCACTGTAAGGTTGCCCTCTGGTGCAGCTGAGTATTAACATTTATCAACTCTGGGTGTCTGGGTGTGACAGTTCTGTGGTTTGTTGTTCTACAAGAAACTGTTTTCTTCAGGTTATTTTCCTCTTGATATTGACCTAAGTATGGCTGAGTTGACAATTGTTCTGGTGCTAGCTTGGATCCTTGAAGAAGAGACAGGTGCATGCAGTCTCATGTTGGATTTTAAATGCATCATGATCCCAAATTTTAAATCCACATTCTGAGGTGGCATCACATCCGTCTCAGTTGTGTTTGGACACAAATCTGGCAAAACATTAGACTTTTTAATCAAAATGATGCATTGCAATCGCCCTCGCTGATATGAGCTATAACACAGTCACCTACGTGGTGAAAGAAATGTTGGATTGCTAGACTCAAACACAGACAGACTGCAGCTACCTGCGGAGGAGCAGTGAGCTTGAATTCCTTTGAAAAAGTATTTCAATTACCTCTAACAACTGAAGAGGTCAACAATGTCATAAGTTTTATTCATCTTCTTATTAAATTGAGGTCAGGACATCTCATCGTCGACAGCCAGGCAGCCCTGACTTTAGAAAAATATAATTCCACCTCCTTCTGAGCTCTCTTCAGGCTAATATATGCCATGTTTTTAATCAGTGTATGATTATTGTATCTGCCTGATACAGACAAACAAAGTAAGCAACATTTAGCGAGGTAAACAACCTGATATTTCCACAGGAGGTCGGTGGAGACCTAAACAAAGCTAAAAACCTTCTTCGAGTGGCCAAAAATCAGTTAATGCAGCTTTAAAAATTGAGATTGCAGCTTTAAAAAAATAATTTTCAAAAGGATATTTTGCATTCAGTATGGGCTACCAGGTGGACACCCAGGCTTTGTTGACCCATACAGATGTGACCCGAGGCTTTAAGGGCCACCGGCATGTGCATGCTGCTGTTAATCTGGACAAATTTAGGCCCACAGGATGAATGATTTGATTACTTATCTTCTCAATGCATTAGGCATTTGTTTACAAAAAATTAAAAATGATGAAGAGGAATCATAGCAATATCAATCAATCAATCAGACTTTATTTGTATAGCAATTTTCATACAAATCAAATGTAACACGAAGTGCTTCATTTCCATAATAACAGGTTTCAATAAAAAAAATAGAAACAGGAACTGAAAAACTAGCTCCTCAATTTACTGTGAGGAAACACCAGAGACAGGATAACAACTCTAACTTATACCAACATATTACAATAAGCAAAACAGGTAGGTCAGTAATGGAAAATATAGTATAAAAGTAAATAAATACAATAAAACAGAAGGTTCAGAAGGACTAACATACATAATTATCCAGATACTACTTTTGTTTTGAATTGCAGACACCATAAAAACAAATAGCACATCTGTAAATAACAATGGAATTACTACAAACGTTACAAACTAAATACAATGAAGTAAGAAATCAAAGAAATTACATTCAAAAGCTATCTACATGATAACACTTGTGCAAATATATGCGTAATTTTAGATAGATAGATAGATAGATAGATAGATAGATAGTTACTTTATTGATCCCGAGGGAAATTCTAATTTCCATCATCACAGTTCCATAGTGCAAAACATGTTAGTAAAAAGGCAGTAAAAAAGTTAGTAGTGCAAAGTACAAAGTACAAAAAAATATACCAGACATAAAAATACAAGGAGATGAAGAAAACTGTTAAAAGTGAATATAGTGCAGGGTAACAGCTGTGATACATGACTATTAAAAAAGTGAATATAGTGCGGAAGAGACTGTTAAAAATGAATATAGTGCAGGATAACTCCAGTAGCTTAACTCCAGTAACTTAGTTAATGAAAGTGCACTGTGTGCATTATTTTAGTAGTTTTATATTAATTTTGTATGCATTGAGTTTACTTGTAATGAAATGTGTTATACAAGAAATGTGCCTTTTTTTTACCTTTAAATCCACAAAAAGCCGAATTATTATTATTATTATTAATAATGTATTATTATTATTATTATTATTATTATTTCCTCTTCTTGTTTTCAGTGTTGTCTTTATTTTTTGCTAAGAAGCATAAACACTGTTGACTAAAAATTAGTTGATGCTGATGAGTGATGTGAGATGTGGGCAGCTTAGTGAGACAAAAACCTGACCAATAACAGCTCCATGTTCTCATGGTGGGCCGGTTACAGGATGGGATCATCATCACACAGAGAGAGAGAGAGAGAGAGAGAGAGAGAGAGTGAGAGAGAGAGAGAGAGAGAGAGAGATAGATGCTGCTACACACCCCCTCCCATCCTGAGACACATCCTCCATGTGATCTCTTCCTCTCTCTCTCTCTCTCTCTCTCTCTGCTCGGGCTCTGACGTCAGACGTGCTCCAGCTCGGTTGCTGTGGCAACATATTTCCCTGTACCCCCTCCCTCTCCTCCTCCTCCGCCTCCTCCTCTCTCTCTCTCTCTCTCTCTCTCTCGTTGGTCCACAATGGTACAGCCAGCATCTTGCAGCAGCACAATGGTTGCAAGGTGGTAGAGCTGTGAAGGAGAGTGATTCAGCATCAGAACCTCGGTTCCGTCCACCTCGGCTTCTTCTTTTTTCTTTCCTCATCATCTCTTTTTTTGTTGTTGTTGTTGTTGAGTTTCCATCTTTTAAAGAAGAAGTCAGCCTTCCAGCTATATGCTCACCGCAATGTTTCTCGTCGGGATGTTTTGAAAAAGGACTGGGATCGTCATCAGCTGGCACGGAATGGTAAGAACTGGGATGGGTTTGTTTAATAATGTGGATCATGCGATGGATGCTTGCAGCCTGGAGGGTGGAGGAGTGATGCATATTGATCCAAAAGGGAAGGTTAATGAAGTCCACTAGCTGGATGCATCCTCGGTACATGGGAGAAAAAATATCAACCCCATCTTGATGTTGTTTTATAACAAGTAGCAGCTCTGTGAGGGGGATTTCATTATGGCATAATATTGTCCATCCTCTCTCCATCCTCTCTCCATCTCCATCCGTACAGGCATCCTGCAGTAGGCTTACATCAGTAGTTTGTCCCTAAATGGACATGCAGAATAACATCACATAACAGGCGGATATCCAGTCTATGTTATTCAGTATGACTTTAAAAATCTGTTTATTTCTGTGAGCCATATATCCAGTATCCACATCCTATAGTCTTAAAGGCGATAAAAAAATCACTGTTGTGAAGCACATTATGCATTTTTGATTAGAAGTGGTGCAAATGGAGAATAACATCACATAACAGGCTGATATTCTGGCTTTGTTATTCAGTATGACTTTATAAAAATCTGTTTATTTCTGTGAGCCATATATCCAGTATATCCACATCCTGTAGTCTTAAAGGCGATTAAACACTGTTTGTGATGCACATTATGCATTTTTGATTAGAAGTGGTGCAAATGGATGATGCTCTTCAAAAACACCAGGCTTTTTTTACATGCCGGGCTACATACTGTATAGGCCTACATGCAGAGTTTGTCCCTCCTCCCCCCTTCAGAAGTCAGCTGCGCACCTTGTGCATTATGCAGACCACCACTACTTCACCAGGGACGTGGGACCATCCTTCAATAAGTGCTAGAAAATGCAGATAGTTCTTGAGGCAAACAGTTTCAATTAATGGTGATTTATTGATTATAATATAGGTATTTTTTTTTCTCATCGGTGGTTTTTCTGGTGCATATATTAAGGGAAGTGATTTTCTGGAGGCTTTGTCATTAAAACTGAACTCATAATGCAGAGGGGATGGGATGTTATTTACCCAAATGTGGGTTTACATTCTGTGCATTGGATTAAAAGAGATGCAGCCACTGAGGAAGATAATTTCTTCTGCACATGGATTTGACTGTAAAACAGCCTCGCCTATATTGTACTGATTGCCCAGGTACAAGTATACAGAGGTGTTAAAGGAACACATCTATTATTTGTGAGCACAAAACATGTTCATTTGACTTATTATATTTTTAAATTCCCCATTCTTCAACGTACTTGTTTGGTGCATGCCCACAGTCATGGACTAATTACCGGTGTTGTGCCGAGTCGTCAGTGAGTCAGTGAAGGTTTAAAAGGAGTCACAACAAACTCCATGTGCAGGATAGAAAAAAGAGAGAGTTTTTTTAGCGCTGTGACCTTGGGTGCTGAATTATTCAGGAGCAGGCTCCCATGCTTGTGAAAGTGCTGCAGGGAACACGCTTAACAATTAAACAAAGCTTTTTTATGAGTGTTTCTGCAGTGGCTGGAAGAAGGGAGTGATTTAATAGATAAACGGGTTCACCTCACTTCTCTTCATCCTCCTCTTCATCATCGGCTTATGTGGCAAGTCACGTGTCTTGAATAGTTCTTCGGTATTTCTGTTCTTCTATACTTCAGTTTTTAAAACAATCTGTATTATTTGTAGCCACTGCAGGTCGACACACAATGATATTCATTGATATTGATTTTTAGGTAGGCAGCTTGTTCATCCAGTGGAGAATCATCAATGGAAATGGCCAACAGCAGACTCATGTTATCTTGCAGTAAAGATGATGCATTTTAATTCCATTTTGTTTCGCAGACTTTGGAGCGTCAGTATACTAATCCTTGGTTGCGTAACAATGTATTCAGATGAGGTAATGGTGGGATTGCAGGCACAATTAATCAGCAAAGGAAACAACTAGGCAACAACTAATCATTATATAAACTATTAATTATTTTCCTGATTAATTGATTAGTTGTTTGATCTGTTTTTGACATGGAATAGTGAAACACATCCAACAGTACATCTTCAAATGTTTTGTTTTGTCCAACCAACAGTCAAAATATATTCCATTTACAATGGTGGTAAACAGAGAAAAGCAAATCCTCATATTAAGAAGCTGACATTACAGGGAATGTTGGGCGTTATTACGTAAAAAATGACTTTAACAACGATTCGATCATTAGAATAGTTGCCTATTAATGTTTTCATGATCGACTAATTGTTTCAGCTCTAAAAGGAATGTGGATTTAATCAGAAAATGATAGGAAATACATGCATTGAAAATAGATAGAGATAAATGGGTTAAAGGTGCTATTGATAATATTGATAACATTCAGCCACTAGATGTCTCCCTCCCCTGTTCCATTGCATTTACTTCACAACAAGTCGTTGTCAGGTGAATGATACCACATGATACCAACATTGTTATACTATTGGCTCACAAGTCTTGTTAGAAGTGGGAATCAAACGTCAGATATGTTCCACGGAGATAACAAAACATTTTTCAAAATGATTAATTCACAATAATAATTTTTTCAGAAAAAGCCATACTTTATTTGGTACCTTTCTAAAAGCTCTGTGGATGTATTAATTAAAAAAGAAAATATTTGTCTACATAGAAATGTTATCAACAAAACCTTTAACTAAAGTGAAGTGGATAAACACAATATGGTCTACAGGATTTGAATAAATTCTGGTGTTGTGGCACAAACTAGAAGACGTAAAAGGCCAGCATCTTCATTTGAAATACGGAGAATTAGAAACATTCATCACAGCATGAACTATATTAAGTGTTATCAGAGGAGAGGAGCATAACCACACAAACAAATGACAGATAATTAAATACCAGTCCAGTTCAGGGTCGCTTTATGAAGGTTTATAGAGGCTGAATGTGAGAAGTTCATGACTTTTTCCCAAACAATTCTTGCTGACCATCAATTACTTGAATATCCTCATCAGTCTTTTGGGGGCCGTTCTGCCACAGTTCTCATGATTATATGGAAGGTCAAAGCCGTCATTAAAAGAGGATGGATTACTGAGCAACGCTGGCATAGTCTATCATCACCCAATGACCCCCGGCTGAGTATTGTTCCTGACTGTGTATTACCGTGGTCTTAATAATCCATCCCTCCATGTAGTAATGTTCATTTCAACAGTTGTCTCCTGGTACATAACCAAACAAGAAGATACACAACTCATTTGGATAAGAATGAGGTTGTATGAGAGAAATAAATGTATGTTAGGATGAAGAGAAAAGTCATCCAGCATCACATTAAAATGTTTAACAGTTTTATCTACCCTGCCTGGTGTCAATTTTAATGCTTTTATGATCATAACTGCTGGCATTTAATTACACATAATTATTATTACTGTACTGTTTTGTCTAACCATATTTAGATCTGAACTGAAAGCTGTGTGTGGGAAACTCTTCCAGTGATACTACTACAGTCTTATTCTTATAAATGAAATGAAATTTGTTGCTGCATGAAAGTTGATTCCCCCCAGGCTGCAGCATTGCTTACCAATACAGACAAACAGGGAAATGTGCCCGCAGAGCGAGATGCACAGTTATATAATTGGATTTGATCTGACAAAAATGTGCAGATTTTATTTGCTTTTTGCAGATAGCTGCAAGTGCATGACTTTAAACTGTGTTAGATTTAGTCCCAATCTCCTTGCAGCACATCTGTAAAGAGACTAAAGAGTCACTAAAGGGCCGGACATTGTTGCAACTCAGAGGCCATCAAAGGAATTTTAGAGGGTGGCATTAAATCCAGACTAAATATACAAAGCTGAAAACCTTCCGCATATCACCAAACTCTCATTAAATATCGGTGTTGACTGCTAAAGCATATAGGCTCAATTTAATGAAGAAATCAAATTTGTTATTAGGATGCACATATGAGGGATTTAGGAATATGACAACATCAAGTACAAGGTGTGGTAAACTCTGCTGAGAGAATAGACATACCTTTGCAGCAGAGATCTATTTTAGAAAGCATTATCTACTGTAACCATGGCATCAGGATAGCTCCGTGATCAAGTCAGGTGAATTCTATCATGTTATGTGTTCTAGATGAATATTCAGGTGGTTGTTTTAACAGAAGACACGGTGGTTTCAGATCTTCTTCCTCTACCGAATGTGTTTCAGATTCTGTAGGAAAAGCTGTAAATCAGATGAATGAATGTGCTCATGCACCTGCCAAAGCTGTGCATGTTGCTACCATGCGGCTCATCAGAAAATCGCAGCGTAAGCAGTTTTTCAGCTAACATGTCTGTTGTTTACTTAAAGAGAATCGGGGGGGGGATGTGAGTGAGACGACAGACGAGAGCACAGACGGAGAGGATCTCAGCTGTAAAGAAACCAAATCAATGAGATGTCAGTGAGCATTTCGGATTCCCACAGCCGCTACATGAGTCGGTGCTGTGTTGTTTTCCTGGCTGTATATCTGCAGTTTGAAGTGCTTCCCTTTCCCCTCCCCTGAGCCCAAATGGGAGGCTGTGCTGCGTTTGGCTCGGGCTGCACAGTAGAGGCAAGGCAAGGCTGCATACTGCAGGAGAGAGGGCTGCTGAACCAAGCACTCACAATGGAGCTGCGAGGGAGGGGGAGGGGAGACGGTTGCAGCGAGGCTGGGAGCCTGGGAGCAGGAATGGTGGGAGCGAGGGAGGGACAAAAGAGGAGGCAGGAAAAGGGGAGAACGCAGGCTCTCGTCAGGGTCGAGGATGGAGGGAAGAATGAAGACATAGACGGAGGACGTTGTTGTGACGTTCACAGAATGTGTATAAGCCCGGAGAGTGGTGAGAGGAGAGGAAACAAAGATGGATACGACAGGAAACAATAACACTGGTGTGTCAGGCACACTGTGTTTTATCAGTCGCCCTCTGGTGCTATAGCAGTCTATCAGCCTATTTAATGCAGACATAAAACATTGTCTATAACTCAACTTATGTGGCTGACATGTCTTCCTGTATATGATACTGTGGGCTATACGCTGAGTCAGGAGCAGTCAGTAAAATGCATACTGTAAGCACAGTGGATGATAGTGGATGCACCTCACTGGTGTATATTTCAAACACCTGCTGCTGTAGCACAACATATTCTTTTTCTTTTTTTCATCGATCCATGTAAAATGTTTATTTTTGAGATGCTTCACTACCGACGTTTCTATGAAATTAAATTCTAGTCAAACACACCTTTCAGTCAAGAGACATTGGACAGTAGCCATTGGTTATTGACATGTCCCCTGGCTGCACTTCTCCATCAAGTAATGAAATGGACTCTCATGACACATGGGAAATATCTCATATCCTGTCCTTCAATAATAATAGTGTCTTGGTTTTTAACCTTTCCACTAAGAAAAGCTCTAAATCAGATGTATGGACCCATACTGTACACCTGCTGCGCCAAAGCTGAAAAACATCTCACCTTTGTCGAAAGTAGATTGGATAATAAACATTAGTTTTATCATCAGCAACAGTCCATATAACATATCAGTCTTATTTTTGTCTGATGTCATAGTGTTAGCGCTGATCACACTCACAAAACCACGACTTTGCGCCTAGAATAGTAAAATCTTCATATGGGGTGTTTGTATATTATTGTAGGGTCTGATGCTTCTGATCATGTTGTGGTGGATCTAACTTGGTTAATCAGGTATATGGCTTCATAATGAAACCACTGCTGGTGTGTTATGTCATATTTAGGAGGAAACGTGTGATCATTCAAGGGATGGAGATAGCTGAGTTGTCCTTGAGGCGTGTTTAATCGTTCACAGAAATGTCATAGGTGTAACTATTAACAATGATGTTAGCTCCATTCTATGCATGCACAATAAGACCCACAATAGACTCAGTGTTATGTCTTGCCAACTCGTCACATACTGTCACACCCGTTGGTGTCACTTTAGGTGTTGGCATCTATCTATCTAAGCACTATAGTTAGGTTTAGGAAAGAACAACATGGTTGGGCTTAAAACTGCTACGTTTGTGCAGTGAAAATGAAAATGAACGTTGCGACCGCGGGACTCATTGTAACGTGAAAGTGAAACGTAAAGCACGGGACACAAACAGCGGTTTCCTGGATGACAGCCTTGTGTTTGTTGGTCCCATCCACCCCACCTCCCTCCGTCCCTCCCGCTCTGGCTGTGTCTTCTCGCTCTTTAAACTACGCCGCCACAGCACTTTCCCTGAGCGTTTAATATTGGCCATGACAAAGCGTCGGTAGATGACAGCCTGGGAATGAGAACTGGCAGGTCTTTCTAGAGCTCTTAAATGTCATTACTTAATTGTGCTTAACCTGCTATAATTCAAAATGTCTGCTATGAAAAGGGGCTATGGCAGACCCCTGTTTCTGGCACACCTAAATGGAATGCAGCCATTGTTAAAGTTATTAGTAACACCTGTGTTTGACAAGTCAAAAATGTCCAGTGTCTAAATATAAGCATGCTCACCTTTGCCTGATGATTTTCTTTATCTTTTGGCCTCTTTTTGATAATGCTGCGTTCATCGCCATCGCCATCGCTCAGACCGTAATTACAAGGGTGAATGGGTGAAACCGTTCATGTCGGCCTCAGAGACAGAGATATTGGGAATTTCTGACAGCAGCGATACCTCCCACTTGATGTAAGGAACAACAGTAGTGCCAACAAACTGCTGGCATCACTTCTGCAAGGCCACCATGTGGTTACTAATTAAATAAATACAATCTAGGGCTTTAAGCACTTTCTAATAATAATAAACTTAAATTTTTACACAATCATCTTTGCTACTTTCTTGTTGGCTTATTTATTATTTACCCTTCTGACCTTCTAAATTCTTCGGCTTCCCACTCTCCCACTCGATTAGTCAACTAATTGGTCATTTTGGTCTAAGATCAGTCATTTTTTATGCTTTTTCATGCTGAATAACTTATTACCAAACAACGTATGAGCACATCTTTGGTAAACACAAGATTTAAAGTGGTGTTTTTTTATGATTCTTTGTGGAGAAACTCAGTTTTACAAATCTGTTGATTAAGAATTTCTTTGGTTGAGGACAGCCCCGATAAAATCCTTTATTAACAATAATGAAATCAATACAGCTAATTTAATAGGAGCTATATAAACTATTTGGTAACACAACAAAACCAGCTAATATAAGCTATTTATCTGGTGGGACTGTGTAGAAGCAGTATAAACTGCAAGACATTTGGGAAAACAGTCCATTAACAGTTTAATCACATTGGATCGCACCATCATCACATCACATTTTCTGATAGTAATGGCTCTCAATCCCGGTCCTCCCGCCGTCCAATCAGAGGCTGGTATGCACCTCGGTTGCCAGGCGTGTGCCGTAAACTAGCAGGTGAAACAGAAAACTAAAAGTGTCCTACGGTAGATCGTGCTGGGATTAAGAGCTGCTGCTGTACAACGGGACGCAGTATGCAGAGTGATCATTGGTTTGCCTGAGGCAGTGTTGTGCCCATGAGGGCGGATGTAACAGAATGCCCAGGATCCAAATACAGAGGACCAGCCACAACTGCAGAGCACACACACACACACACACACACACACACACACACACACACACACACTAGCACAATTCAGCATCAGCAAAGGCCATGCAGCACTGGAGATTAATGGTCTGCTGTATCAGTAATATGCATTAGCCCATTCAAGATAATTAAAACCTCCTCTCTCGTCTCTTTCTGTTTCATTCTTGAGTTTCTGTAGTTTTTTCTTAATACTGGTTGTCTCATCAGTGTAACAGACCCTGCCTTTTGTAATTGTGTAATACAATTTTTGTCTGAATGTGTCCCTGAGACAATGATGAAGCTTCGAGTTGTCTCTTAGACAGTTTTGAATTTGTGATCACAGTCTGGTAAATTCAACAGACACAAACAGTCACTTCCAGAAGAAGGCAATCTCAGCACTAACATCCTGTCTGACTGCTACAAATTGGCAATTTTAAACAATCTATACTGCCGTGACTGAATCCAGAACTCCTTTACATCCAGAAGCACTGTTGCTTTCAAACTCTGATGCAACACTAAGCAACGCTCCTGAGCGAGCCTCAAGAGCAGTATACCGAAGGGAAAACTTTTAATAAATTGTGGTTGATGCGCAAAAGTTATTTAATACCAGTATCCCTGATTCTCTTTTCTCTTTTCTTTTCTTCTCTCTTTTTCCCCACTGAAGATCAAGCCGACATGTCATCCTTCTTTCTTTTTTAACTTTCAAGGATCAATACAGAAATTCAATACTACATTTGAATGCCAACTAAGAGTTGAAAATTTGCCTGCTTTAGTTAAATAAAAAGAAAAGATTTTTGCAAAAAACAGAAAAGGGTACCTTAAACTTGCATTCTCTCTAACAGCCAGCAGGGGGCGACTCCTCTGGTTGCAAAAAGAAGTCTGATTGTATAGAAGTCTATGAGAAAATGAGCCTACTTCTCACTTGATTTATTACCTCAGTAAACATTGTAAACATGAGTTTATGGTCTCAATTGCTAGTTTCAAGTCTTCTTCAATACAGCATGATGTTCATTTAGTAAATTATGGTCCCATTTATAGTCAAATAGACTATAAAACAGGGTATGCTTTAGGGCATGGCTACCTTGTGATTGACAGGTCGCTACCACAGCGTTGTCCGGTCTGAGAGTTGTCCTTGTTTTTGTCTTAGAACTTTAAACCTTTCACAGTGTGTTTTCAGTTCATGAGTATATATAATCTTTTTGGTGAAAATGTATTATTCAGCGTTCGGTTGTACTTAGCTCCACTCTCTCGTGTCACTTCTGGTTGCAAAAAACCAAGATGGTGACGGCGAAACTGCTGAACTCGAGGCTTCAAAACGGCAGTCCAAAAACCAATGGGTGACGTCACGGTGACTACGTCCACTTCTTAACAGTCTCTGGTTTATACTCACTACTATCCTAATGTAAGGTATCCACAAAAGTATTGTAGTATTGGTTCCAACTGAGCACTTAAAACAATACACAGCTGGTTTCTTATAGAGATTCCAAACAAACAATGTAGCACCGACAAGACCCGTGGAGTCGTTTTTGTTAAGTTTATTGGAAATTAATTATGTTTCATTATAATCTTTATGAATATATTTGAGTATGTCTTTAACTGCCAACTCTCTCGTACCACCCGCTTAGAATAAGCTGGAGTAGAAAACCTCTCAATCACCTGGCATTGGCTTGTACTGATGAGACATATTGTAGTCACAATGATAAATGGGCATTTTAAGGACTGGTGCTGAGTGTAGTATTATCTGCAACCAGAGCAGCAGTTCAACCACGATGACCACTATCAGCAGAATCTGGTCAGAGGGTTACACAGACAAGTAGACAATCTGCTGCCGGCTTCGCAAAGGGAATAAAATAAAAAGCTGCAATTGATTTGTCATCTCTGTCACATCTTCGTGATTAAATGTTCTTGATAATTACACAAATCAATTTGTCTCTTTCATGACAGTCAGCCGCTTCCTAACTCATTATTGTTAAGCTGTGTAAATTTTCTAAAAAGTGACAGCTCCCTAGTAAATTGTTTATAGTCATTATCCAGTTAAGATGGTTTTATGATTCTGCTCCATATTTTCTGGTCAAACATACCACATCGTAAAATAATCCACCAGGTTTTAGTGAATATGAAAGAGATAAAAAAACTGAAATTCATATGTAAGCACAATATTGTCATGATTCTACTTTTCTTTCCTCTTCGGTGTTTTTCTCTCTTTCGCACTAAAGGGGTGTTGTATTATGCCATTTCTTTTTATCAGTGTTATATATTTTACTATACTGTATACGAGTACAACCAAGCAGGGTTCATAATGCGCTAATTTGTTGATTTTGATATCAAAATCTATATTTTCTATCAGAAAACATTCATTTATTGAACAGTTCAGTTACAAGTTAGCAAAAATATTTCTTCATTTCGTTGTTTCACAGTGATACAATTTGATTATATTGTGAAATAAAGAGAAAACCACAATCTAAACCAGATATGTCTGTCCAGTGTTAGTGTAGGAATGTAGCGGTAATTTACAGGCTACGTACGTTCGCCCACACAGCCTAATATCATCTTCAGAGATGATCCGGGTGATGTTTGAATTATTACAGTGTATGCTGCTGGAAGACAAACATTTTGGCCATGTGGGAGATTTTAATATGTTATGTACACAGATGGCTAAAGATTAAAGCGGCACAGATGTAGCTCGCTAGGTAGCGGGGCTTATTTCAGATGTTGACCAGTTAGATTAATAGCAAATACTGTGCTGGTTAATGTGGTGGCAGCGATGTTTGTCATGTCAAACACACGGCCGTGATGTGAAATTACAACAGTGGTTTGAGGGATTGCAACTGATGTGTGGACGCACAAAAATCACATCAAAAAAACGTCTCTCCTCATAACTGTATTGTATACCCTTCCCTGTGCATTATTTCTCCCGCTCATCTTTTTATTCTGTTCTTCTTCCCATTTAGTCTCATATCAGTCGCTGTATGATTAGTTCTTCTAGTAATACAGTGAATCAGTCAGTCTTCAAATTGCTTGGCATATGGCTCATACAAACGCAGCACATCCAACGGTGAAACGCAGACAGTACTGTCAGCCATCACTTTGTACTTTGACACTGCAAAAGTATAAAGTAAAAGGTCGGCCTAAATAGGCCAAACTGGAAATCTCACGCCTTTGTGTCCCACATCTCTTTTTGAACGCCGCCCTGCTCCCTTTGGATTTAGCAGAAACACTAAAGTCTTGACAGTATTAGAGGACTGGCGGAGCTAAGTGATACATTTGTGTCTTAAACGTCCTAAATTTACCTCCTGAGTGCAAAATTGCAAAGACACATCCTTCCAACTGCTATTCTAGATCTTGTGAGAGACGCCAAACCATTTTGGGAACATTTGTCGCTGTTTTATGACCACACAACCATTCTCGCTATAGGCCAGCAAAAAAAACGCTTTTCTATTATTTTCAATGCCAACATTAACATCACATTTCATTTTATTCGGAATATATGATCATCAGCACACTGGGGGCTTCATTACCTGGAAAAAGCCTTGAAGCTGGAGTCATTGTGGGCGATAACTGCAGCCTGTCTAGGTCCCATGCTTAATGTGGGAGCCACTGTCCCTCAGAGCTTCCTCTCCTCTTTATTCCTCCAATCTTTTCAACTGGTCTGCCAACAAAAAAGCTCCAGAAAATTGTGCGAATCTACATTTAAACCAAATTGACCTATCAGCTGCTCCTTCACAGTAAAAGCCTCCCAGCTTTTCCAAAACTTACTTACTTTTATGTAAATTCCACGCCTGATGGTACAAGCTTTTTAAAAGTTTGCTTTGTGTATGATAGCAGTATTAAATATAACCCTGTGAAACTGCATGCATTATCTCCTCAGTGCCTAAATAAACCAGCCCCGTTCTCATTCCCAAGGTGTCAAATACTGAGGCTTTGTCACGGCTGTCTGCGTTCGGTACCGCCGCACAAGGCACCCTTTAGCGCCAGTATGAAATTCACTAGGCAGTCCATAATGTAAACCCATCCGCGGCAACAGCAAACGCTCCGAGAAAGTGCGTCGGGAGTGTGGTTGGAAGGGGAGGTGGATGGGTCCGACAAACAAGTCTTTCATCCATGAGACAGATGTTTGTGTCCCATGTTAAAGTGTCATTTTCACTATACTAACATAGTAGTTTTAAGCCCAACCATGTAGTTCTTTCATAACTCTAACTATAGTGGTTTTGATGCCAAAAATAAAGTGACGCCAAGTGGCGAGACAAAGCGGCGGTATGTGACGAGTTGGGATGAGAACACGTTGCATAAACTCATAACTCATAGACCCCCCTGAAGGTTGAAGAGGGTAATGAGTTTAGTGTTAAAAGTGATGTGAGTGTGGATAAGTTCACACAATGTTAAAGAGGATGACGGTTTATTCACAGCAGCTATATTCAGGGTTTTTTTCAACCCAAGTCACACCAGCATCTTGAAACACAAAGACATTCGGTCAATGTAACCATGCTGTATTGTTCTCTGATGAAGAATCGATTATATTGGTCTATTCTTGTGTAGCTACAGAGGAGCAGGTATTGGTGACTTTGGTTTTTCTCATTTTTATTGAGAATGATGGGGCAGTGAATTCAATCCCACACCAGGGAAAGATGGTGGTACAAGGGCCTAAACAGCTACTCCATCACTGTGCACATGTTAATAAAACTGCTCTATTATACGTAGCGCTGCAAGTGACTCAGGATAAATCCAGAAGGTCTCAGTTATAAATAAATGTGTTTTAATCTACATACATGTTTTGTATTCAACATTAAAGTCAGGTTGTGCACAATGTTAAAATGCTATAGTTACAAAAGATAAAGCAACCAATCGAAACAATTTGAACATTTCATTCAAACAAGAACCAGAAAACATGAATATTTAATAGAATATCTACCCATTTATAAAAACCAAACAACACTTAAGCAATTTTTCAGTGTCTAATTACTTTTTTCCATTGACCATTCAAAATAATAATAATTAACAAACAATATAAACATTGTTTTTAATCTTTCAAAATAGTTTTGAATCGCTCAAAATACCCCCAACAAAATATACAATAACAGTTACATTAATGGACACGTGTGCCAACCAACCCTGCTGACATTTGTGATGATATTATGTTAGCCAGCTACCATCACTTATCGCATTCAAATCTTGCATCAAAATGAAGCTGATTCGTATGTCTATTTACTATAAGTAACACATTTCACATGTCTTTATCCAACACGGTTTTATGATACGTTTAGGCCACAGACCACTTATTACTTTCAATACTATAAAACTGAAATGTTACCTTCAACAAAAACGCTAGTGACTTTCAAATATGTTAACATAGCAGATGAATGCAGGTCAAGAAAACGAACATTTTGATTTTCCGATTTTGTTTCTGTGACTCTCAAAGGACCAGAAAATACTGTAGCTGTGTATCAACCAACCTGTTCCTGTTACTGACTCCCTCCTTGTCTCTGTCTTTCCTCTGTTTGTGTCTT
Organism: Sebastes fasciatus; assembly: GCF_043250625.1. NCBI lineage: Eukaryota > Metazoa > Chordata > Actinopteri > Perciformes > Sebastidae > Sebastes > Sebastes fasciatus. The sequence goes on from NC_133813.1 coordinate 14,745,231, forward strand.
TCAGGTATTTATGAGCAGACATTTCTTATATAACTGCAGCCAACCAATCCTGGATGTGAAGATAGCTTTTTGTCAGGTGTGTGTTCCTTACAGGTAAAAAAGGTACAGTACTCATTCACTTCCACTTCCCCTTCATTGCTCTATATGTTGTGGTATTGTTGTGTTTTTCTCTGTGTAGAAAGTGAGATAACTCAGTTTGAGTTAAAACAAACATTAGCAACATTTACTTAAGAAGATAAAAAAGGAGTATAATTCTGTTAATGTGAAGCTCAAAATGGTTTCCACTTGTGATGAGGAGCTCTAAATGTGCTGAAGAAAATGAAGGTGAAGAGCCTTGTTTTGATAATTCATTTCATGCAACAAAATTCAGGTAATTTTCTATTAAGTTCAACACCTCAAGTGTTTATCTAACACTGAGATCTCAACTAAAGACTAAGCGGTGAAGAGGTTCCTTGCTGAAGCTTAATCGCTCGTCTCCTCTTGACTCCTGTGGGGATGTCATTTCATAAACTGTGCGGACTGCGTGGTTTGCTACAGGCTATAATCCACTGTAGCTCATATTATTAAGACGCTTTGCAAGGGATGTCTGCGTTACACATGCATGTGTTACTATAGCTGGCTGTACAGTCAAGTAAAGGCTGCAGTCCGATGTATTGAAATAATCAGATCATATGGATGAGTATAAATGTATTACATCACACATATGAATTTTTCATGGCGTTTGTGGGAAGTGTTTCAAACGCGTGCCCCTCAGTAATACACAGTGGCACAGATTTGTTTGGTTTGTGAGCTGTGTTGTAATTACCCAGACTGTAATTAACTGATATTTTTTGTTGTGGCACCGTTTGTTCGACTGCTCTGCCCGAGTAGTAATTATAGCCTGATTATTATTGTTGTGTGTGCACATTCATAAAAGACTAAAGTCTTTAGTCTAGTGAATACAGTAAAGACATTAGTGACACTAATGTCATTACATGGCTATTATAGAGTTTACATTTCTGCATGGAAACAGTGTGAACTCAGCTGTACTGTATGTCTTGTCCTGTTTACCTTTCCAGTTTTAACCGTTATCCCCTAACACAGTGGTTCCCAACCTGGGGTGTTGTCTATGAGTAGATTTGCTCATGTATAACTAAAATCCTAATAACACACTTGCTGGATAATTTATACAGAAGTCAGTTATAAAACTATTTAAAAAGATATATATTTTTTTATTCTTAGTAGCGAATCGAACTGAATATTAAATCCATATTTGTTGGCGTTTAGCCTTTCAAAAACAACATTTTAACTGTGGTCAAAAATGTGCTCTCCCACTTGACGCACACAAAGGAAGGCCCACACTTTTAAATAAATTACATTTATTTAACCACACTAAACAAAACGCTATTTGGGCTCTAACGCTATTATAGTAAATTAATTAAGTCGTTACCAAAAAGATTATCATATTATGTATCTACATTCGCTTGGTGAATCCATCAAGACGTCATTACTTTATTTATGTTGACGAAACTGACGAGTTATATTCTTTAAAGAAAGTTGATTTAATAAAAAAATACTATTTAATTTGATATCACTTTATTCAAACTGAGGAAGATAGTAGGTTGGGAACCACTGCCCTGACACACACTTTTTTTGTTGTTTGGAAAAATACCAATATATATATATAGATATGTAGCAGCAGCTACTGCTTTAACTGATTTATTGATGGTTTAACAATAATAACATCAAATGTACAAAATGGATTTTACTTCTTATTGTGCGAATTGATGATTCCCTTCCAGGTGTTTATACTCACCAGGTAAGTAAACACGTAAATCTTCTTCATCATCACTAACATAATTTTTCTGTTGCTTCATGCAGGGTTTTGGAAAACAAGTGGATGTGTCATATATCGCCCAACATTACAACATGAGCAAAAGCAAAGTGGACAACCAGTTCTACAGTGTGGAAGTGGGAGACTCCACCTTCACAGTTTTAAAACGTTACCAGAATTTAAAGCCCATCGGCTCCGGAGCTCAGGGAATTGTCTGGTAAGTGCTCAACAGCGCGTCTCTTTTATATCCCGTATTACATCATATCACGCCATTTGATGTGTTTTTTATGTGTTTTTTATGTAGTATTTAATGTGTGATTATCTCACTTAGCTGTTAGTTGATTTTTCTAATTGTCTTGTAGTTTATTGCTGTGGGAGATTATTAAGGGTGGAGAATCTCTGCTTATTGTTTGCACTGTTTGTGTGAGTGAAGGGCTGCAAAATGTAACTTTAGAAAATGATATGAAGTTTCCATGATTAATTTGGCAATCGGGAAGTCAGTTCTCCTTAAAACCCTGGTGTGTTGTTATTATGCCGGACCGATCATAACATCTGAAAGCACAGCAGGCAGCCATGTGACTCATCTTTGCAGAAATGTTGTGATGAGCAAAATGAAAGAGAACGGATCAGCTCAACATAAAACTTGTGAATGTAGAAATGTTTTATTCCTTTAAAGGATCTTTTTTTTTAACAAATGTTGGGTTTTAATCCTGTGCTGGCAAACGGGTAGAGGTCCCTTTAAAAGGGCAAATAAATCTGAATAATATATAATATATTCAAGATTATGATCAGTTGAGAGGCCAAAAAATTATTATTTTATACTATGTCAACATCTTCAATCATTACTGTGAATATACTTGTAATTAACATGGTTGAAAAGTACTGTTGAGGCTTTAGCTAAACTACAAAGTAATGAAGTATGTATGCGTCTGTTTCCTCAAAACAACTGCAACTGACTGACTGACTGACCTTTTCGAAGCAGAGCAATCAACTGTGAAGCACACCTGTTTCTTCTTATGAATTAATTAAATAGTGATATTTATTCTATTTTACAATTTAGAAGCTTAGAAGGGTAAATAATAAATAAGCCAACAAGAAAATTTAAGATTATTATTTCTAAGAAAGTGTCAAAATATCAGTAAGTGTGAGTGTTTCTTAGTAGAAACTGAGAAATATTAAAAACATGTTAATATATGCAAAAAAACAACTAATAATCACAACCACTATCTTCAGTAGAGGAATTAGGATTTTGGCATAATTTAATCACAAATGTGGGGCCACTTATGGTATTTGAATTACTCATACCCTCTCCAGTGCTCCGAGCTGATGACTTACTGTATCTGTTGTTTAGAATATGGATGTGTGGGCCATGAGGGCCTGACAGGATGGGCACTTACGTGAATCCTTAATCCGGATTGCAGAGAGAGCTCCTATTCATTGTAATTCATCTCACGCCTGCCCTGTCAGAATGCAGTGGTGCCGCTGCCAACGCTCCACTTAAAGGAATGCATCTCACAGTCTTTGTGAAATGACCAAACAGATCTATAAGTTATATTTATGTTAATGCAGTGTCGCTGTGGTGATATACCTGCCTGGGATGAGCCAAGTTGACATGTTTTATATCTGCGTATCTTCTATAGTGTTTAACTGGCTCTCAATGCTCTAAACACCCTCGCCCTCCACTCGCCCTCTTTCATTGTCCTTTCCTTTGCTTCCCATGCCCTCGGCCCTTCTCTCCTTCCGTTCCAAAGCAATTTTGTGCATTCGCAAAGGAGCTTGGGCAGGACTGCAACTGCTAATGCTGGGATTGTGCCCATTTGAAGGATATTGTAGAGATGGATGGCAGGGAGACAGTGCAAATCTAATTTAACCTGCTCCGCTGTGTGCTGCTTGGCTCTGCCCACAGCTGTCATCTGGTGTCATCTGGTGACGGTATTATCCCGACCACGCTGCGTAAGACTGATATCATATTCTAGAGATCAAATGGGACACACTATGGAAACAGTCTCATTTAGATATTAACAAGCACATCAACAACACACCAGACCGTGACATCTGCATTTATGTTGGAAGCATGATTTTGTCGTAATGTGATGATAAAATAATTAAATTGACATGCTGAATGTGCATTATTATCAGCATAATCCCCAATTGGATGACATGATTTCATCTAACATCTGTCTGACTTTGCACAGAATTCCTTTCGTACATGCGCTCACAACAGCTTGTATGTAAATTACAGCATACATACGAGCAGTTGTCCAAAAGATTATCAACAGTGAGTACAATCACTCTGCTTTTCTTATGCAATCAGGAGATCCTTGCCCCTGTAAAGCCTGAGAACGTGGTAATGAGGGAACACTCACTCTGCCAATGCTGTCGCCCACAAACATCCCAATCTGTGCACATCTCTGCCCTTCTGACTTGTGTGCTCGGTCAGGATGAGCTTTCAGAAGCATCTTAGGAGGGATGAAGGCTTTAAGTAGTTTAGCTGGTCATGACATCATCATTCACTCCGCCAGAAAAGTGATGACAGGCTCAAATCCCTATTGGATCAATGCTTTTATGAAGGCTGCACTGTTTCCATGGTCACACACCATCCCTGGCCCGCAGTCTCCAGAGACATGACGAACCACAGTTGAATCCCACCCAGCCGTCCACAAACCCACACACAGTGTCGTTTTGATTGGGGCTGCAGTCAGCCTGCATGCAGCATTGAAACTCAATTTGTAGCGTCTTTCAGGGAGAATTTATCAGAAAGGGCGCAGTCTAAGATGTAGCTGAGAATGTGATGTGCATGTCATCTTTATTGCGGCTTTTTCTCATCTACTGCTTTTCATTGGATACAAACATAAATCTACACAAAGAGGCAAAATCCCAAAGATTCTCAGGGGTTGGGATTGTGCTCAGTCAGCAAAGAACTCACTTTGCTGTAATGACCTCCAAAATGGGTTGAGCCACTTGAGCCATCTACTTACAACTAACATTTCTCCCTCTATTTCACTGCATTGTGCCATTTATTTTGGTTAAAAGTGCATAGCACCACACAACTATTTGCTATTTAAAGATATAGAAGAGTAAATATATTGGAGTAATGTCTACCTGAGCAGAGAATAAAGTCGTGCTCCCTCTGTGTGTGTGTTGTAATCCGAGCTTCTCCGTGCTTTGTTGACATAGCCGGGCCGGCTGCGCGTGCCTTTTAATGCATGTGAGTGTGCCCCAGTGGCTAGCTCACCGCTGCTGCTCTGCACTGCTCTCATACAGCGGTTAAAGCTGATCACGCCATCCCATCTGACGGTGCCATTGCGGAGGCGTAGCACCTACCCTCCGGTTACCCCCCAGGTCAACACTGTTAGCTCCGTTTCCGTTGTTTTCACTGTTAACACTATTAGCACCGTTCGCTATGAGCAGTCAGCTCAGCCGTCGCCATGTTGAGAGCCATATGGAGGCAATATCTTGCATTTAGCACCTTTAATACAGCTACATAAATAATGTTTATCATATTACAATCAAGTATAATCATATTAATGGTTCTTTCATATTAATAATTTCAAATAGGAGAAGTCAGTGTTTATGTGGGGCGGAATTAAAGGAATGGTTTGATATTTTGGGAAATTTGCTTTCTTACTGAGAGTTAGATGAGAAGGTCAATGCCACTTTCATGTCTTATGATACCAATGATCAATGCTACTCTCTTATCTGTCCATTAAATATGAAGCTGGAGACGCTTTGCTTCCATTGTTCTCCATGTGTTTTTCTTCTGTAGTGCGGGCTATGACGCGGTCCTGGACAGAAATGTGGCCATCAAGAAGCTGAGCAGACCTTTCCAGAACCAGACCCATGCCAAGAGGGCATACCGGGAGTTGGTGCTCATGAAATGTGTCAATCACAAAAATGTAAGTGATTCATCCGAGGGGTAACAGGGAGAGGAAAGGAATGCAGGAAGAATGAAAATGTACCCATTGTCAGAATGAATACCCCAGTCGGTGTCTATTTTTGGTTCTCGATAAATCCCTTTGCTACAAAACTGAGACGAGCAACTGCAACGTTGTGACCGCGCTAAATTCGATGCCTCCAGAAATGTACCGAACTGGCAGCAGAGTGAAACAGAGAGCACTTCAAGGCATGAGTGTAATCTCCAGTGCCGCAGTTTGAGCTCTTTTCTTCGTCTTTTTCCTCTTCCTCACCACATTTATCCCCTACTCTTTTGTTCCAACTCACTTCTGTCTCCTACTCGGCAGTGTCCTTCACCAGGGCCATTACCAACTTGTATCCCCGTCCCTTGTTCCAACTCAGATTTGTGCATATATATTTACTGTTACCTGCTATAATGTTGATCTTCTCCGTGCTCTTCTCTCTTTCAGATTATCAGTTTATTAAATGTCTTCACACCACAGAAATCATTAGAGGAATTCCAGGATGTGTGAGTATAGTAAAGCCGTCTTTGCATAATTACATTTACGTGAAAGATATTCATTTAGCTCATGTAACAAGGCAAGGAAAGGCTGATTGTTTTCATTTAATCTGGTATCTTAAATGACAAGAGTAAAGAAGGGGACTGATTTTATTATGCATTATGCGCTTATTACTCCTTCACACCTGCAGTTGTGAGAACACAGCCGCTGGAACGTAGTCAGTGAAAGTACTGTAGGTGTAACCCAAGGCTACTGGAGGTATCCGGTTCTCATACTGAATGATAAATGAGAGGGTGTTCACGTTTAGAGCAATCTCTGCAGAAAGATTCACGTGTCTATGTGGCACTTTTTTTCAGCCAGACATGGTAGGGGAATGCTCCAATCATGACTTTCACAGAGCGCTATTATTTCAAATGATTTATTATGTCTAATTATTTGAGCTAACCCATCAAATAACTCTAAGTCTAAGTCACGAAGTCTGTCAACCACTCTAAAATCTATAAAACCTTTTTCAGGTACCTAGTGATGGAGCTGATGGATGCCAACTTGTGCCAGGTGATCCAGATGGAGCTGGACCATGAGAGAATGTCCTACCTGCTCTATCAGATGCTGTGTGGTATCAAACATCTGCACTCAGCCGGTATTATTCACAGGGTAAGAAAACAAGATACCTCAATTTTCTTGTTTAACTACTAAATATGGGTGTGTTTTTTTATAAGTTTAGGGAGAACAATTTGTAGTCAAACATCAGTAGCCATACAATTTGACATCACCTTGGTTACCCATTTGGCAATCAAGGGCACAAAGGAAACATGGGGTTTAATCCCTCTTATACCTTGGTCTGCTGAGCAGACTAGAAATATCTCCCGTTGCCAAGTCGTAGCTAAGGTCCGTCCTATTTACTGTAGCAGTGAACAACGTTGCTATTGCATAAGAACCTTACGGGATGGTAATGATTTTTCCAGATATTAGCAAACCCTCAGTGTTACCAGGGAAACAGAGTGAATGCATTATGAAAAACGGTAGATCTTGGTTGCAAAATTAATGAAAATATAAATGAATGGTCTTTATTTTTTGTCTCTGGCAAGTGACCATGGTATAAGAGGGATAATGCCCTCCGAGGAGTCCATAATCAGGAATTAATGGACTTTGCGGAGGTGCGTCGGACGGTTCTAGCCTCCACATTGTCCATTAATTCCTGATAATGGAGTATATCAAAATAAAACAGGAAACACTAAACAAATAAAACAAGGAATATAACAGAAAACCCCAAAACCTCATTCAGAACTAATGAGCTACTAAAAATATAAACACAAGATAGTCTAAAATCACAATGTTCATTTACATAATAAACAAGTTAAATACCAGAAGTCATTGAAACCTGTCAACAGAAAAGAAGGCTTGTAAATGACCTAAGTACACACAGTTCCTGACGCCAGTCTTTCCCCGTCTCCAGGACCTCAAACCAAGCAATATAGTGGTGAAGTCAGACTGCACCCTGAAGATCCTTGACTTTGGTCTGGCCAGGACCGCAGGCACCAGCTTCATGATGACCCCTTATGTGGTGACTAGATACTACAGAGCCCCAGAGGTCATCCTAGGCATGGGATACAAAGAGAATGGTGAGGATTTGTCATAACTGTGAGCTTGCATTGATCACATTCAGATTCAGATTTAAAGGATAACACTGTTTTTTGCTGTCTTTATTAACGCACACAAAACATCCACTTTGCAACAGTCAATTAAAACAACTCACAGAAATTGATTAGTGTGTGTATAGCAGTATTTGCTAATATAGTACATTACTAAATGAGTTTATTGGAGCTATTTTCAATATTCCCAAAACTGCACTCAGTTACTATCTCGGTGTGGCAGCGTAGAATCTACCTGTAGTCAAGTAAGACAACTTTTGAAGCAATTGTGTTCTGTCATTTTAAGGTGAATTACGTTATAGCAGCAGTATGTCTATGTGAGCTGTATGTAATGTATTTTTAAAGCAGTGGGACTTGACCAAGGACTTAAAAAATATACTTGTTTGTCTTTTCATGAGCATTAATGATCAGTAAAAAAGATAAAATTACACAAGTGTTATCCGTTAATGATCCTAATTATCTGTGAAACTTTACAAACAAATCTGGTGGAGTCGCTCTTCGCCAATGAGCTAAATTGTATTAAAGTGTTGGCGGTATGAGTCACTGATTAAAAGCGCGCAGCAGAACATCAAACATGTGATTGAATGGCAGCCTCAGCTATGACTCAATAGCCAGATTCCTCTCATGGCCCGCAGACTCCAAGGCTCTGAATTTCCTGTCGCTAGTTAGTCCTCTTTTTTTCTGCCTCCTCTCTGTCTGTATCTATTTCATTAAAGTTTATCTCTGTGCAACATGCCCCTCACTAATTATTTCTAATCGCTGTTGCTTTTCCCAGAAAGCTCGATGTGTCTAACACTAACCTTCCTCTCTTTTCTTTTGCTCCCTCTTCGTCTTACTGTCACCTCTATGCGTGCAGTGGATATATGGTCGGTGGGGTGCATTATGGGAGAAATGGTGCGCCACAAAATCCTCTTCCCTGGGCGGGACTGTATCCTTGTTATCTGATGGTAACACAATTTTTGTTCATGGGTTTATGTCTGCTGTTATATAATGAAGAATGACTTTAAAAATCAATCATTCTTTGTTTTAAATGCGACCATCCATGTTGGGTTTCAAGCGTCTGACTCAAGATGGATTCAACTGCCTTTTAAAACACTCATATAGTCAAGTACTTGGAGAGTTTGGGAATAATGAGATAGTACCTACGGGCATGTCATCCATTATACTTTTTAAAAAATCATACGGTAATAACCACAACATATTTTTCACGTGGTTAATTTTTGCTTCGTCGTTTTACATTTCTTAGTTACATTTACTTTGGAGATTATTCTGTACCTGGCCTGATGTTCTCTGTATGTCACTGAGGTGAACTAAACCACACTCACATCTGGCTGTCTTTATAACACATGTCCGTATCAATTCCAGCTGTTTAACCCTTTTAATTTAACCTGCAATAACACCATAAAATGAGCAACGTAAATTCTTGTGCTCAAGTCAGTATGTCTGAATCTTAACGAGGACCTATTGTGCTTATTTGCAGGTGCATACTTGTATTTAGGGTTTCTACTAGAACATGTTTGGATGCTTTAATGTTTAAATAATGTGTCTAAAAAGCTCTGTTTGAGTGCTGTGATCCAAGCTAGCCGCTAGGCAGGTATTATGCAAATGTGTTACTTGGTGACATCACCATGTTACGGAAGAAATGACGGAATAGATTTCAAGCAAGGCATTTCAGGCGGTTCAGAAGCAATGTTTCTGTGGGGTAGAGTAAGTCCCTTTGGTGTGGACTTTTACATGCACAAAAAACCCCCGATATAAAACACTGAAGGAAAGGGAAAAAGCACAAGGGCATAATAGGTCCTCTTTAAGGTTTATTCAGTCTCATATTTTGGCAAGAGGAAGATTTCTCTCTGAATGTTGTGCTCTGTAGAGTGTTATTGTGAGGGATGGGGGGATACCTGGTGTGTTCTTCTGCACTGAGCTTGGGCTGTAATTGCATCCCTAAGATGCCATCTGGGTTTGGATAAACAGTCCCCCATGCTGAGTTTGTGCATGTGTGCACACGTGAATCTTGCCATCTGAGGGGGCCCACATATGTGAGTCACACGCAGTTATTATGAATTAATAATGAAGGATTTATGTATTCATTTTGAGCATCTGTTAGTAGCAGGTTAGTTGAAGTCACTTGGGGGGGGTGAGGAAAGTTCAAAGGTTAAAGGTTAAAGGTTAAGGTGATGTTAGCTAAAATAAGACAGCCGCCATGATGGGGATGATTTGTTAAAGGACTTGTTGACAGTTACACAAATATAAAATCTCACCAGCCTCCTTCTGTGAAATGATGATTGTACTGTATGTTGTTTAGAGGTAGAGAAGCCTGGTGTGTCTGCAGGTTTTTGTGTCTGATACTGTGGTCTCTCCATCCATGAACATGTAGTCCCTGACAGATTAACTAGAAACAAGCTTTGCACTATCTCTCTCCTTCTGTCTCTGCTCACCTAACACTCCATCCTTCCTTACTGTAGATCAATGAGCTGTAGTCATGCATACTTTTGTTAATCTTCTGCTTACAGATCAGTTTCTGAACTGGTACCCTGTCCTTGCTAATCTTAATTTACTTCGTAGACTGTTCGACCTGAAGTATTGACCTGGTTGAAGTTATCTGCACCTCCTTGAGTGTCTGTCAAATAATGATATAGAGGAGCAGTCTGTCTGCACGGGTCACAGCACAGCGAGCCTCAGGGTGACTGGGTGCTTGATGGCCATTTAGTACAGCAGTGTGTTAAATAAGTGGCTATGGAGTGATGGCAAGGGAACTGAGGTTGTATTGTGTGTTTGGCGTACATGTTGCATAAGTAATTACCGGTAAAATGCACAGCTATGTGATGGCATGTAATGCGTATCGTCATGTTGCAGAAGTAGCGCAGCATTACTTAATTTTAGGAATGCATCGCACATATTTGTTATTACTTTATAAAGTGCCAAGTCACAGTGAAGCGGAAGTTAGAGCGTCTTCAGCTCCAGTAATGAGGTGTATTTCCGAGTGAATATGCGAGTTAGAATATGGGTTTAGTTATGAGAAGGATTTAAATTAAATCCCACACATTTGATTGGATGACTCACGTGGCTTACAGAACACAGCACGATGGAGCTACAGAGGACTTTTGGCCTCCACACTAACCTCCCTCACCCGCATTGTTAGATGGAGGTTGAGGGTGAAATTACTAAATTAGACCTGTAATATAAACAGAAATGTAAATAAAAATCCAAACATACACACACCTCCTACTAAGATAATGCCCTGCTTGCTACCGTGCTACCTAAGTCATCTTCTTCTTCTTTAAAAAAAATAAAAAAAAAAAATTAAAGAGGACCTATTATGCTCATTTTAAGCTGCATACTTGTATTTTGGGTTTCTACATTTACATGCTCTAATGTTCTAATGTTTGAGCTCCTGCCCTGATTGGTCAGCTGGCCCACTCTGTTGTGATTGGTCAACTGAACCAAACTCTTCGGACTCCGCTCCAGCTCTAACAAGCTTTGTTTGACGGCGCGCCAAACTCGCTGTTATGCTAATGTGTTACTTGGTGACATCACTACGTTATGGAACAAAAGGCAGGACTTCAATCAAGGTGTTTCAGGCAATTCAGGAGTAGTGTTTCTGTGGGGGAGAGTAACTCCCTTTAGCAAAGACTTTGGGCTTTGTAACTTTACAGACCTTTTACATGCACAAAAAACTATATAACACACTGAAGGAAAGGGAAAAAGCATAATAGGTCCTCTTTAATAATAATATAAAAAAAAAACTCTAACCTTCCGTTTAGGGACCATAAAGGAAGTGACTCATCTCACGTATTGGGATCGTACTCTCCATCCCTTGACTAATAAATTAACAATCAATGCAGGGATACAGGGTTAGAACTTGGAAAATGTTTTACATGTACTTATGTGTAAGTCATTTAGGAGGTAGAAGTGAATTTTGATAGATGTTGGTAATGCGAGTGTGCCTGTGTGTTTGACCCCAGTGGACATGTGGTCAGTCGGCTGCATCTTTGGAGAGGTGATAAGAGGGACAGTGCTGTTCCCTGGGACTGACCGTATCCTTCTGACCTCCTTCACTCTGTTTCACATGTAAACCTGAATATCGCAGAAACCCCACAGCATTTATCTCGAGGGCAGTTGCAGGTGTTCAGGTGCACGATGCCCTGATTCAAGAACTCCAAACACAGTGGTGCGTCATGCTTCTTGGCACTGACACACTGTGGAAAAAACACCTCGAGCTGTCTGAGTGAATCCAGCAACTTGCTAAAGAGCCATGGATAAGAACCTTAGTGGGTGAAAAAAAATATGCCTCACTGAGCGCTGGGTGGATCATGGCCAATGTGCAACGGAGACAAAAAGGAGGTGGAAGTGTGTGACGTTCCAGCAAGATGAAGTAATGGGGATCTCTGGTGGCCCTGGCAGCTGACTGCCTGAACTGGCACCCTCTGTGAGAACACTTGGAAGGGAGGGGGGTCAGTCAGAGTGTGTGGAGGGGTAAGACAGGAAGCATTGGTCGCCAACAAGGAGGAGAAACACAAGCTGACACACCCCACAATGTCTGCACACACAAAAACGCAACCACATGCCACATGTCTCTTGTCAGCCGATCAGACTGTTGTCAGGCCATTAAATAAGCGTTATCGGTTGCTGTAAGCACCATAGATGTGGGCCAATAGGGGCCTATTACACCCACTAGTAGGTTTTATCATCTATTCATATGTTAGATCACCGAAAGAAGGAATAAAAGACAGCGACCTCTAGCGACCGTAGTAATTATGACAGGAGCAGAAGCCGAAGTCAGGCGCTTCAGTATAGATAGTGTGAAACAGTGTAAAATAACAGGTGTAGGTCGGGGATGATAGATGGGACACAACACACAGGGTTTTCACCCAGGAGACGGGAGTTCGCATCCCGTGTGAATCCATCAACTTGTAGTTGTCTTTGTCGAAACACTTTTTTTTACCTAAACTTAACTAAGAGGTTTTGTTGTCTAAACCTAAAGGAGCTGTTGCTTGCGTCCAAAATGTAACATTTCAGGCAGTTTTACAACGTGTTAGAACGTGTTGCTTTCAAGTTTCGCTTTCACTTTTACACCGCCGCTACCGACCCACATCTATGATGCTTATAGCAACTGATAATGCACATTTAATGGCCTGATAACAGTCGAATCAGGTGCTCTTGTTAATTGAAAACTTGTTCATATTCTCTTCAGGAGGTTCATTAGCAGGTCTGTTCTTTTGTGACACAATACCTGCTTTTTAGGTAAGCTCAACATGGTAAGGGGTGTATACAGAAGGTGTTTCATGTATTTTAAGCAGCTATCAAGGCATTAAATTAATGTGTTATATGGAACAAGGGATCACTGGAGATCTATTCGAGTCCCAAAAAGCCAAGAAAATAATTATCCCAACAAAACTGGATGTGTTTTTTTGAGGAAAATGAAAGTAATTGAAGGGAAGGAATTAGGAAATATTAGAGGCCCATTATTCACTCAATGAGACAAACTTCAACCTTTTATCATTTCTCATGGATGCTTGTTTTGGGGTTCGATGGGACTCTCTGTTTTGAGATCAGAAATAGTTTAATTAACTAGGTGCGATTTGGTGATCATGCTTTTTAGCAGTTTGTTTGTATCTTTGCCGATGATACTCGTATTTATAATTATTATTATTACATTATTTTGGTCTCAGAACCTCTGTTACCATTAGTCCAACCTTTTTTTTGAGTAAATCAAAAGATAACCCATTTTTACTTGTCCTAAATACATATAGAATAGTATTGGGTTGGATTAATACCTGAGTGAGCACTGAGGCATACAGGATGCTGCATATTCCATGTGTGTTTCCCTTAATCCTGACCCACCACACCAGACATCGACCAGTGGAACAAGGTGATCGAGCAGCTGGGCACACCCTTACCAGAGTTCATGAAGAAGCTTCAACCCACAGTGAGGAACTACGTGGAGAACCGGCCAAAGTACGCAGGCCTCACCTTCCCCAAGCTCTTCCCTGACTGCCTTTTCCCTGCTGACTCCGAGCACAACAAACTCAAAGGTGAGAACTTGTCGTAACCGTAAATCAACTGTATTTTATTACATTTTATGAGACTGCAGTGACGTGTTTGTCAGGTATTGTCATGCATGCAGCATTGACAGGAGGATCTCACAAAAAAAAGTAATAACCTACGTCATGATATAACTCATAGGATTTCTTAGGATGCCAACATCTTTGTTAATTATACAGAAGCCCTGAAATGTAGGTGTAATAAATTACAGTTCCCCATATAAGACATAATAACACTTACACGCAAGATAATCATGTGAGAGGTACAGTTATGTTGTGGCAGTTTTTACAATTTAGGGAGTGCAGGTAAAATCACAATACCTGCTATGAATCATAACAGAAATATGTCGTCTGTCTATTAAATGTTTCAATAAATTATATAGCCTTGGAGCGGTCTTGACTACCTCTGCTTCATAGCACCTGTACACACACACCAACAGATTAATTTACGAGATGGTTTTGAGTTAAATGTTTCAACAAATACTAGATGGATTGCCATGAAATTTGTAACAGGCATTCCCAGAACGCAGTCCCCCTCAGGATGAATTATAATAACCATGGTGATACCTTCATTTTATCAGGTCATCAGGTCAAAATTAAAATTTTTTGTGTGGGTTTATGACTACAAAATGAATTCCCATCAGCCTCAGCTGTACTTTGTGTGTAGTGCTAATTTTATCTGTTCAAAATGTACCTTAAAGGGAGATTTGTCAAGTATTTAATACTCTTATCAACATGTGAGTGGGCAAATATGCTTGCTTTATGCAAATGTATGTACATATTTATTAGTGGAAATCAATTAACAACAGAAAACAATGACAAATATTGTCAAGAAACCCTCACAGGTACTGCATTTAGCATAAAACAATATGCTCAAATCATGACATGGCAAACTGCAGCCCAACAGCTGTCAGTGTGTCAGTGTGCTGACTTGACTATGACTTGCCCCAAACTGCATGTGATTATCATAAAGTGGGCATGTCTGTAAAGGGGAGACTCGTGGGTACCCATAGAACCCATTTTCATTCACATATCTGGAGGTCAGAGATCAAGGGACCCCTTTGAAAATGGCCATGACAGTTTTTACTCTCCAAAATTTAGCGTACGTTTGGAGCGTTATTTAACCTCCTTATTGACAAGCTAGTATGACATGGATGGTACCAGTGGATTCATATAAAACTTTTATTTTGGTCAACTTTTACTTGTAGCCTATTTTACATTTTGCCTTTGGGCCTCCACATTAAATGTATTTTTTTTAACCCCGTTCTGTGGGCCTCGGTGAATTCAAATGTATTTTTATGCAGAGGCTTAACCAAGACATCATTTCTTTCTTCTGTCTCAGTTGAGAAGTGCAACCTCTGTTCCCAGTATTTTAAAAACGTGGAAATTCCCTCCATCGAGAACTAGCGAAATATGCTTTTTCTGTTGCTCCGCTCCTCCATCAAAGCTCCTGTCTGGTAAAAGTATCATGAATCACTTTAGTATTCCGGCTGCTCCCTGCTGGAGTGACAGAGTTAAAGGAAATGCACCAGAGACAGAGAGCGAGAGAGGGAGCGAGTGGGAGGGTGTGAGCAGGCCGGGTTGAAGTGCTGCTGTTTTGTATGTTTTGTAGTGTCACAGGTAGGAACTGAGGCAGACGTCCTTTGGGCTTTGGTTATTTTGAACTGTAGGAGGAAGAGACACAGACAGATAGTACTGTAGCATAGAGAGAGGAAAGATGAGGAATAAGAAAAGGTGGAAGGAGATCCGTAGAGGAGTCGTTTTACAGATTTACCATCCGTTTGTTATTGACGTGTTGATGCTGAGGCAACATGCAGCGGGTTGCGCCCGGCTCATCTGTCTTCCCCTGTTCAGTTTCTTCAGTGCTTTGCTGCCGTAGAGCTATTTATAATGGGGTCAGTGTGTGTAGGAGAGAGATGGTGTGTGCTTTAAGGGCTCTCCATTTCACATCAGTCCAAGAGAGATTGACCAACTGAGCAGAGTGCTGATGCTGACGGCATTTTTGTGTGTTGAGGACGAAATAAAGGACAAAATAAAATTAAATGAATTTCATTCTCAACCTCATTTAGTTCACAATATTGACACAGTCTTTCGTGTTCAATTGCACCTTTGTATCTTCTTGTTTCAATATGTAGTGGTAATATACTATACTAATGACTTTTAGGCAAATTATATAGCATTTTTTTCCACATATATAATCTTTCATAAATAACAATAAGTTCTCAATTTTGGCTTTTGCCAAATTTCTTCTGCCCATGATTTATGCATTTAGCCCTGCATTGGCATCGGTATGTTGAGAAGCACTCTACATACAGATAGCCTTATGAAACTACATTTAGTGAGACACCAGTAGAAGCAGGTAATTCCTCAGATTTCATACATTATTATTTCAGACCAAGCTGACTGAATCATCCTGTAACAAATAGCACTAAGACAGACAGTAGATACGTATATGGGACAAACCAGAATCTGAATTTCAATTAGATGAGAAAAGGCAGAGATATCTGCATGGTTATAAAGTGTACTACATGCATATTATCAATTTTGCCCAAGTAGTTCATGGGGCATTCCTGTTATGCAGCAACATTTCTGCCTCGTGACTTTTGAAAAAGAAGGATGGATCTTTCATCTTTTTTTTTGCATTATATAAGAATAGTGACACGTTTAACTGGTCTAACATCTAACAGGTACTATCTAACTATGATGAAAATGGTAAAAATAAATAACTATAGTTCTTCCTAATATGTATATATATGTAATCAGAAAGATCTTAATATGGCCTATAAATTAATTAAGGAATATTTTGCATATTTTGTAATTTTATGGTTTATGGTTCTTGTAGAAGTTGATTACTTTCTGGAGACATGGTAGAATCAAGAATTAATGTGCATTATTCTTAGTTTTTGTTATAAAGAAGACCTCAATCTATCAGAAAATACGGGGAAGTAATTCATGGGGACAGAAATGTTGCTGCATGACAGGAATAACTCTCATAATAAATAGTCAAAATACTCTTTTCCAAAGCTCCCACTCTGTTTATTGCTAATCCACATGTGATTGAAGCTTTGACAAGCTGCTGCTGTTGTTTATTATTCTCTTTAATCCCTGACATTTCTCTCTCTCTCTCTCTTCCTCCCTCTTTGCTTTATTGTGTTCCAGTTTCCTTTTGGCATATTATTAACACACATAGAGGAATATTTTCTTGCCTCATGATCTCAACCAGATGTTTTTTGTTCTTCTTCCAACCACAGCGAGCCAGGCCAGAGACCTGCTGTCTAAGATGCTGATCATCGACCCGTCTAAGCGGATATCGGTGGACGAAGCCTTGCAGCACCCCTACATCAACGTGTGGTATGATCCGGCCGAGGTGGAGGCGGTGAGTAGGCCTTTGGCAGAGCTGTGTGTTTGATCACCATCCTAAAGCTCAATCCTCTCCACTCTGTCTTTGAATGATCAGCACTGTTTACAAAAATAATGATGATGACTCCTCTCATTTTATTATTATTATTTTAAAACAAAACAGATTTACAACACTATTATCAACTTTCAAACTACCGTATGATGTTATGCATCATTTATGTTAAAACATTTTGGTTCACATCTCATTTTCATTTTTCTCTCACTTGTGGTTTTATTCTTTATCTCTGAACTTTAATAGCTTTTATATTAGATAAAGAAAGTTAATTTTGCTGCTATTTCTAAAAGAGCGACTTGCATTGTGGAAGTGCATTGTTCTGTTTTGTAGCGTAAGAGTGGTGGTCTTTCTGGTTGATTTGGTGAAGTCTAATTCCTTCATCAGTGCCTCATTAGTATGAGGTGACAGTGAGATTGGGAAAAAAAGCCATCTGCAGCCCGATACAGTTGCACAGATACCACTTCTACTTGCAGCAATCCACTAATGAGTGCATGACCAGCGTTAAACATCCTGCTGGTTAGCAGTAGCTTTTGTAACGACGACACCACATGACACACCTCCATTGTAGTTCATTTTTAGAGGATTTCATGACTTGTTTAGTTGTTGATGGTTTTTAATGCTGACACTGTTGTTATACAGATGATGTGGTGCTGTATGTATGATGTGGCATTTCAACACGTTTTCTGCTGTTTTCCCTTTCTCTAATGTCGTCTCGTGCTGATGAAGGCCAGAGATCTGATCCAAATATCCATGGTAAATAACAACCGCCCTACATCAAAGAAAAGAAGTGAAGACTAAAGGAGACGTATATTTGGTTCAGCACTGTCAATCATTACTCATAATAAGAAAATAGTTACATGTTATTGAGATACAAACTGCATATTTTTGATAAATCTTTGTGAGGAAAACCTCTCACTTCTGTCTTGCTGTGGCTGCTGAGTGTAACTGTCCCTCCAAGGTCATATCAGAGAGGTTTCTGGGTGGTCCTGTCACCTGCACTGAGATTATTGTGTCACAGTTGAAGGGTTGACTGGGTGCCAGACTATTTGATTAAATGACAACTCTGTGGGAGAAGGACTTTTAGCTGGACAACCCACCAGATTTCTGCCTTCCAATCCTGATTTCTCTGTAATATTCTAATATATGTGACAATGTATTGATATTTCAATTATGTAAAAGCACGGACTGTTTATCTTCCTTCATTTACGTTATCTATTTTCTTCATAATCCACATGTGCATACTTTTTAGCCCAGCATGTCTTTGTGTACAAACAGTGCATGTTAAAGTGTCAAATTAATAGCCGGATGTCTTTCTCATTTTTTTGTTTATTTGTCAACAATTTCATATTGCTAAATTCGATACATCTTTTCATAAACTTGTATAGGAGACATTTAAACGTATTCTCATCCCAACTCGTCATATAACGATGCTTTGTACGACCCCTCAGCGTCACTCTTCGTGAAAACACGCGTTTGACGAGCCCTCTGCATCACTTTTCGGTCGCAGTAAACACGTGAAGTAAACAAAAACACTTGCTTAGGTTCAGGTAATAAAACCACTATAGTTAGGTTTAGGAAAAAACAACACAGTTGGCCTTAAAACTACTACGTCTGTAAAGTGAAAATGACACTGAACGTTGTGAAGACGGGACACGAACGAACAGCTGATTGTAAACATGACGCACGGGACACAAACAGCGGTCTCCTGGATGAAAGAATTATGTTTGTGGACCCATCCACCTCTCGTCCGCCCACCTGGTGTGTGTCTTTTCGCTCTTAAAGCTACGTAACTACACTCCTGGCACACTTTCCCTGAGCGTTTAATATTAGGTTTACCTTGTAGTTAATGGGAAGCCCGGTGCGTCTTATACCGACGCTAAAGGGTGCCTTAAGTGTCGGTTTCTAACGCCGACGGCCATGACAAAGCCTCGGTGTTTGACGCCCTGGGAATGAGAACGGGTTGGACTTTTTTGTCTGGATATTCCAGTGATATCAGCCATAGAAATGTCATGTTAATTGAAACTGGGATGTCAGCTAAACTGTCACTAAAATGTTTGTGCTTTCTCCCGTTTAGCCTCCACCTGCAATCTACGACAAGCAGCTGGATGAAAGAGAACACTCCATTGATGAATGGAAAGGTGAGAATTACTCATTTAAAACCATAAGCAGATACTGTTTGTTGACAGGAAATCACCAAAAGTGAGGGATCTGTCAATATTAGATGTGTGTTTTAATGACTGCCTCTCTTGACTTTGCTTCTTGTCAGAACTAATTTACAAAGAGGTGATGAACTTTGAGGAGAGAACGAAGAATGGCGTTGTGAAGGGACAGCCTTCACCTTCAGGTACTCTCAGTGCATAACCCTAATCGCTCTGTAAGTGAATTTACTATAACCTTACTGGAGTTAATTGTAAATAGAGAAACCCATCGTGTTGTTGACCATGTGTCTCTGTCTTTTGCATCTCTTTTTTTTTTTTAAAGTTAAATGTTGTTTAGTGTTTGTGCCAAGTGTATTTGTTGGACAGCTTATCAGTAATTGCTAAGATTGCCTCTCATCTATTGAATAGCAGATGCTGTGTGCAGTTTAATGAGTGTGTATGTGTGTAACATGTCATGACTTAAGGTTTTGGGTCCTTTGGGGTCCATCACAGGACATTTCAGTCCTCAGCTGCAGCTGATGTCTTATTCTGGTCTGTTGTCTGCACAAGCACGGTGATTGCTGTTCTCGTAGTTTGCCACAGAGAGGCAGTATGGAGTCATGTCAGTTAGCGCATTGACCAAACCACCCATCACTGGGAAAATAAATTATTGTGAGATTACAACAAAAACAGGCATTTGCCATTACAGTTTTTCTCATTCGCTTTGGTTCAATTCTTGAATGAGAATATTTCAATATCATCATCATTTTGCATGTGATGGCTCAGACGATGAAAGAATGCGTAGAAGTTGTGAAGAGTTTGACAACTTCACTGAGAAGCAACTCATCAGTTTTGATCAGCAAGACATGTTCAAGTGGTTATTGTTCCTACTCTTTTGCACATGTGCTAAAACACTATTTGCTTGAATGAATGAGAAATTCGAATCTGTTGTGAACGATAAACTAATTGTTTGTTGATTTGAGCATAGCGTTTTGAAAAAGATAATTCAAAAGATAAAAAAAATAAATGAAAAAGATAAAGAACTGAGAAAAACAAAGAAACTGATCCATTTTCAAGATTAGAAAAGCAAACTGAAGCTAACTCCTGCAGAGGCAACTAACTTCCACATGTGACAACGTGAAGGGAAATCTAAAATACAATGAAGTCTGAACTCTCACAACACCAAACCAGTGTATAGAAACCCTCTGTCACAGTTCAAAGGCACAAAAGAACCCAAGAGCATGACTCAGGAGGCAGATGCAAAATTAAAGAGTCTTTAACTTAGAAAAGAGTTCAAGGACAATATCCAGGCAGTTAAACAAAGTACCAAGAGGTCAGGCTGAGGCAGGATCCGTAATACAAAGCAAGGATGAAAAACTAGATCAGAGAACAGACTAACTATGAAATGATGGAAAGCTAAAGCATGAAGCACGAGAGATCTAGCAGCGAGCTGATGGAAGTGGACCAGTAAATGTACTGGGGAGTAAATGAGGGAATGGGGAACAGGTGAGGAGGAAATGAAGCAGGTGAAGTGAGGAGGGCACCCAAACAGTGTCGTCTTGCTTGTTGCATCTTTTCAAGCTGAACTATTACAAAGGAAAGATGAGACTTTAGACATCATAGTCAGTGAAGAGCTCATCATAGCATTCATTTAACACATAACGCAACAGTTCTTCCTCACTCTGTTTCTCGCAAACTCGTGGGCCCAATTTCAATGTCCCACTAGTCCAAGTGTTCCACTAGTAATCAAGCAGAAGGGCTGGTCTAGTGTCTGACGCTGAGTGCAGCAGTGCAGCAGTGCAGGAGCTGCAGTGTTTTACTGCAGCAGGAAAACACACATGATGCCTCAGTCCAAACCAGTCAGGTCCTGGTGCTCTTTTCTTTTGGTACTGCTTGTGTGTGTGTCTTGGAGATTTTATTATTCATAGAGATATTACCAGGCCAGCACTATTTGTTTGTGCCGTACTGTATACTTGTATATTATCTACAACATGAATCAGAATTAGAGTCAGAATCAGAAATACGTGATTGATCCCTGAGGGGAAATTGGGGATTAACTATCATTCCTGGACTACAAATATGGAGAGGTATAGTTCACTGAGTGCAGAGGAGCGGCTGTACAGTACAAGACTGAGAAATGGTTCAGACCTTATTAACGGTGACACAACAAGAGTTATAATCTCCCATCACAACTTTAGTTTGATTCAAAAGCTCAACTAATCTTCCATTTTAGTCATCTAAATTACAACCACCAGTGTGGTTTATGCACAAGTCATCTTTAAGATACTTTTAACAGATATTTCTGATGTATTTACTGTAAGTAAACTTACAAGTGAAGGCCACCATTAATCCTGCTTTGTTCCCTGTTTTATTTTGGGTCAGCTGAAGTGCCCACCGGTCTCCATTAAGCAATTACCTCCCACAGAGAGGGAACAGACACACAAACAGCAGATTTACAGTTTGCCAGCACTGTACTGTACATGTCCTCTGTAGGGAAAAAAAAGTGTTGTTTTAATGATTTACTCATATTGGCTTTATAGTCTCATGCTTTTTAATCAGGCTTTATTGCCTTGGAAAAAGCAGCCTGCCCATTTTATATTGATTTGCTCATTAACTTATCAAAGAGAGCAGAACCTACTCACTGAGGATTTGATAAAAGTGCTGCCCAAACCCACAGAGGTTGACACTGTGGTTCCTTCTGATCCTTCTTTTTTTTAAATAGAGATAAACACCCTTGAGGTTCGTCCTCAGATCCACACAACATTGAAAAGATGTTTCAACCTCCAAACCAGCTGCAGCAAACAACTCTTTGCTATGTAAAGATATAGAGGAGTAATGTCTACCTGAGCAGAGAATGAAGCCACTCTCCCTCTGTGTGTGTTGTAATCCAAGCTTCTCCGTGATTTGTTGCCTTTGGCGTATGTTTGTGCATGTGAGCTTGCCCCACTGGCTAGCTCACGGCTGCCGCTCTGCACTGCGTTCATACGGCGGTTACAGCTGATAACGCCGTCCCGACCTTATCTCTGTCAGCACTTTCATCGTTGTTTGCACTGTTAGCGCTATTAGCACTGTTGGTTGGCTGGCTCGACATGTTGAGAGCCGTTGAGAGTGAACAGAAATGCTCCCAATTTGGCACCTTTAAATTTACCTTTTTAATTATGGGCATCAAATAGAGGATTTTATCTTTACCATGGTGCAGAAAAGAGTCGGTTTAGGCAAAAAAAAACAAGATCAATATGAGAAAATTGGATTACGATTAAAAAAAGGTTGAATGCCAAAACTGTATCATTGAAGATTACTTTTCACCATAGACACCTTTAGTAGAAACATAAATGCTATCATGTTTATGACAACAAAACAAAATAAAATGACTTATGCCGGTATAACATCAAATCTGAAACTATCAATCTGTTGTGTATTACAAGTCCACTCTTGTGGATTGCTGAAACACTGCAGCCTTTGACGATTTTTCCTGTGAAATCCATTGGACCCAAACCTTACTGTACCTACACCTGTTTCATTATAGACACACTGTGATTGTGGCGTCCCACAGGGGTTGTTCCATGTTGTTGATGTCTCAAATTCAGCTGCAGCATTCCTCTATGTGTGTGCACTCACAAACTATCTCTTCTAGTTGTGTTTTTGCCGGGACTCTTTTACGTTGTAACCCCTTTCTGCCGTTGATTCCCTTAGCACAGGTGCAGCCGTGAACAGCAGCGAGAGCCTCCCTCCCTCCTCCTCCATAAATGACATCTCCTCCATGTCCACCGACCAGACCCTGGCCTCAGACACTGACAGCAGCTTGGAGACCTCCGCAGGACCCCTGGGGTGTTGCAGGTGACTAGCTGCCTGCCTTCGCAACCCCATGTTCTTCCGAAGGTGAAGAACACCAAAACCGAAACGACCGACTGAAAATACACACAAAAAAGAGTAAAGATCAAATATATTAAGAACAAAAACATGGAAACACTGAATCCGACATGATGAAATCTAAAGCCTGTGCATTGTCATTCAAAAACAGCAGTGGTATTTAAACTGAAGTAAATGAGATATATGTTAATGATCCTCTAGTTGCTTTGCTTATATTACCCCACATATCTTGTATATGGCATCCAAACGAAAATGACCAAAATGCTTCGACTTGCATCTCCTGTAAAGTGCATACTGGCTGGCTGCTGGTCTCCTTACAAAAAGCATTTATGCTCCAATCATTGTGGCAAGGTGGGCGACCGTTTTGCTCTGTACAATACATTCTCCTTCTCCCCTCTCCCTTATCCAACCCTTATGTAACGACACTGCTGTATTTTAACCTCTAGGCTCTGTCTTCCCCACCCAACACACTCCCCAATGTAAGGTTGCCTGATTCGTGTGTTTCTATGTGGTTATTCTGCAGGGATTATGTAGTCGCTCCCACCCAGAGCGGCGCTCCCTGCGCTACTTGTAAATAATGTAATTCTGTACAGCTGAAGGGCACACAGAGTGGGACTGACGGCCAGTACACTGGGAGTTTTTTTTTCTGACTAGCGCACCTTGCCACATCACCGCTTTCCACCTCAGTTGCCCCCTGCCTATTGCTGTAGTTCTGCATGATTAGATTAAAACAATGCTAATCTCACTGTATGCTAAAATGAGTCTGTATAGAGACTTTTGTTTATATACGATGTAAACTAACTCCAGACATGGGGGGTCTGGTCACAGGATAGGACGAGTGAGTGTATGAGTGTGCGTGTGTGTGTGTGTGTGTGTGTGTGTGTGTGTGTGTGTTAACCACAGGCAAGCCATTAAGACATTGGTAAATGTCAGGGCTGAGTTTGGGACTTAAAGGGTCAGTACACTCTGAAATAAAATTATTTTGATTGTGCTCAGACTTCATCAAAAATCCCCTTTAAGGGGGTTTAAAGAGTCTGATTTGTGTGTAATGTCCCTTTTATTTCTCCTGGCGGTGTGTGATCGGTCCCTCCACCAGCCCACGGCTGGCCTGCACAGCCCTGCATGTCATTGTGTACCATTAACCCCTCATAGGCACAGGAGGTTGGTCCGTTTCACTGTGGTGTTGCCACAAGGAGACTGTTCTTATTTATTTAATTGTCTGAAACCTTTTTAGAAAGAGATACAAATGATACAGTGGGGAGTTTAAAGGCGGCCGATGAGTGTTAACCTCGTAGCAATGTATCGTTTTGTTCTAAAGTCAACATTTCACTACACAAAAACTAAAATGTTTTTGTTAATAAACTGGATAGAGGCTAACCAACAGTTATGTTGACTACATTATTTCTTAGCTGGAAGATTTATTTATTGGTTTATTTATTTTGATAGATTGAACTTCAATATGGCAAGTGCCTTTTTTGGAAAGAAGCATTGTAAGTGCATAAATTATATTATTTTGGGTATTTTTTTCCCTCTGCTTCTTCTTTTTCTGCCTTAAAACTATCCAAATCCCCATCTAAACATTTTAAATGATTTAGTCAGATGTTGGCACTTAAACTGCAGGTTTGTAGTGACAGGGACATTTCTTGTTTTTACACAACATGAAAGGTTTTCTGTCATTTTGCGTATTGATTTAATTTAATTTCTCCTTCAAACTGAATCTCCATAAATAAGTGTGACCAAATGTTCTTAAACTGCGACACCAGCACACACACAACCACTTAAACATTTACAGTTAAAGCCACTACTGTGGGTCATGTCTAACCTTTGATATTACACCCAGAGCCGATAGGCCATCTGGTGTCCATCCCATTCAAAACATGGTATATTTTCAATGCACACAATTCACAACAACATTTTTAGCTACAGTTATGCATATGCACTGGTTGATTACAATACACTCCAACTAGAAGTATAAGTTTGTTGTGTGTGTGTTATTTATCCTCACTTAAATAATCATCTTGGTCTCCGCTGCCATATTCCATGTTCTCATGTACGTTTGTGTGGGTTTATGGGCAAAGAACCATTAACAGACGCTGGGTTAAGAAATCAAATTTTACAAGCAAAGGAACAATTTCTGTTCTAATAATTCTGTTCTGTCAGATGGAAAGACATTGTAGAAACTGTGAGCTGTGTTTGTGTGAATAAAACAAACACCCTGTTTCATGCATAGTTTGCATAATAAATTGGATTTGCCGTCATCACTTGACAATCACGTAACTCACGACATATAGAGATGAGGTTTCTAGACACTCAAGGATGCTTAAGGGGACATCTGTGTTTGTTTCTAGCATGTCAAAACACCATTTACAACTATTTCTGTTTCCTATTTATGGATGCATGGCTCACATGTGTCCACTAGTTTATAATTAAGGTTCAATCCCAGTCATGACATTGTTAAAGGGGGCTGGGTGTAAGAATCAGAAATTG
This sequence comes from Sebastes fasciatus, assembly GCF_043250625.1. Classification (NCBI taxonomy): domain Eukaryota; kingdom Metazoa; phylum Chordata; class Actinopteri; order Perciformes; family Sebastidae; genus Sebastes; species Sebastes fasciatus. The sequence continues at coordinate 14,771,062 of NC_133813.1, forward strand.
ATTGTTAACAGTGACACCTGTGGCTGTTAAGTGAACGACAGTCGGCGTCACATCCGCTGGATTTTCGCGGAAAAAAAAACGGCCCGCATTTTTTTCACATTAAAAGCAGTCTACAGGCTGATAGAGGAAACCCAGAAAGTCACAGAAGGTTACAACCTGTTCACACATTGGCAATAAAAAAACGATTCTCAAAGCTAAACTAACTCTGCTCCGCTGCTCGCTCGTTTTTTCACGCACTCGCTCTCTCTTGCTTCACCACTCACTTCCCACGTGCACACACACTCCCACAACACTAGTCTGAGTTGTGGTGGGTTTATAGGTGTAAAAACTTACATACAGTCCCTTTAAAACATCCTTGAGGTGTGATAACAGCACTGTTTAGGTGGACGTATTTCTTTCTTAACATGTTGTTTGCCAGTCTAACTGTATCTCTGGTTCAGCCGCTACAGCACAGCGGCTTACTTTGTGCATGGAGTTTACCTAAATACAACGTCTCAAAATGATATATACATAACTTCTACTTTGTTAACACTCGTTTTGCCTGTGGCTTGTGTACAGTGAAGCACACACAGACTTACTAAAAGGGTGACTGAGGGCGGCGTCTCCAGAATAAGCTACGGCTAGCTTGGCTTTCTGTTCAGCGTCTGGCCAGGGCAATCTTACTTAAAAAAAACAAAAACAGGGTGCAACTTTGACATTTCTTTGTGTTTTGAAAATGTTCAGATGAATCTGTCACAAAAAAGGAGTCCCAAGTGTTTTGAGTGGACTCCTTCAGTACACCACAGACACTCACGGTAATGTTGCAGTTATTACTACAGGGCATTTTGAACCATCACAACTACATCCTTCTTTCTTTTCTCTGAATGTGATCTTTTTATAAGACGTCCCTCCAGACAATTCTGTTGTGATACAAAGGTGCTTTTGGTCCCGTTTAATGCGCCTGAGGTAGAGGTGATTCTAACAGCTGGGTTGTCAGCGCTGAATGTAGAAATGAATTCACTCACGTCACCGCTGCTCTGCTTTGTCATCAGCGTGTGTGTGATTTCAAATGTACCAGCATTCAACACAAACTGTCTGTAAGGTTGAATTTGGAAGATGTGATCTGGCATCATATTGTTTCAGAACAGTTCATGTTTTTCTTTCAATATGAGAATTTTCGTGGGATTGCTTTTTACGAATGTCGGAGGGTCGGTGCAGTCGTGTGTTTGGAAGTAGTTCATGTGTGTAATTCACGTTCAGTCACATAAACTTTAGAATTTAGAAATGTGTCGACTTCCAATCCTGCTCCTAATTTTTTTGTCACGAGGGATTATAATCTCTTGTAGATTCAGGATTAGCCAAATTCATGTCTGTTAGCCATTTATTCGTAATCTGATTCAGCCATAATATTATTGCCAACATGAAGTCACAAGTTCGGACACATCTTGTACTCGGCTGTGCCAACATAAAATCTTTGGACTCAGTACTTGTGACCCTCATCTTATTGATTTTCAACCTCTTTCTTTTAGGTCATATTGTAAATAACAACAATCCCAACAATGCAATAAACAAGTTATTGCACTCAGACAGGGAGGCAAGCTACTGCAAGGGTCAGGTGATGCTGAAATGTTTAGAGAGCTCTACCACGATGAAACCCTGTATAGCTCATCTGAATCAGGTGACGTTCTTCTTTTACGACTCCTTCTCTCTCTCTCTCTCTCTCGTTTCTTTTACTCCGTGCTGTTTTAATGAATCATTCTTTTGACATTGTCAGGTTGAGAAAAAAAAATAAAAAAATAAATTGTATCTGTTTCACGCTGATCTCAAAGCTTCAGGCTATAGCGTTTCAAATAAAGTCAAAACAAATGCAAAAGAAAAAGAAAAAAAACTACTGAAAGCTGTTACTGTAAACACAACATTTTAAAGGAACTGTGTATGTAAAAATAGTATATGTATGTGATTGAAAATAAACAAAATGTTTGATCTTGGACAACGGTGTACCCTTTTCCTTCTTTTCCTGGAGTGATTTGCAATGATTGCAATGTGTTGGACTTCTATCTGCCTCTAGTGTTTGTTTCTGGTCCATCTGTCCCAGCGACTCTGAGTCCCACCTACACAGACTCTAAGGCTGTGTTCCAAATCATATACTTTTTGCATGTAGTATGCATACTTGGGACATACTACATCGTCATAACATTGCACCTTGAACTTTGACCCTCCTGCTTATACTGTATATCCGCTGCGCAGAGGATTGTGGGTCAGAATAGCCAGAAAAGCATGCTGGTTTGCATACTGCAAAATGTGACCGGATGTACAGTAGTAGGACATCCTGGTATTTTTGGCATGCTGCATTTGATATACTATGTATTGGCAGTGCTCGAAGTGTGCCGGTACTCACCGGTACGCAGTACCGGCACTTCTTTATTTTACTCCTTGGCGTACCGTGACTTCTTTCTTGCGTACTGGAACTTCTCTCAAGCTGCCGGTACTCTTCTCTGCCCTCTCCATATCAGGTTCTCAGGGAGACTCATAATGGCGCCTCATAAGCCTTATGAACATAAAAACTATGTGGGGAGCATCTGGACGAGCCGACGCACGGCATGAGGGAGAAATGAATCCACAACAAGTTGATGCTTCCAGCTGCTCAAATGTGAGGATTTGCAGCTTCATTGTAAAATTGACGTTATAATCAAAACCTTTTTTTTATGATTAACTTTTAAAATATTCGCTAATGAAGATGAAGTCATTGGTGCCGGTCCTAATATCCACTCACTCATACATTAAATGTGCAACTAACCAAATTCTGCATCTTCTCCAAGCCTTTGTTGCAACCTTGAAAGACACACAAAAAGTAAATAACAAAGGGAGACTCACATGAAAATGTATTTTTATTCATATTAAGTCTTTTGTGTATCAAGTATCATGTCATGAAAATATTCCACTGTCCCCGTCCTCCTCTCCCTCCTGCCCTGTGTCCGTAATCTGCTCTTTTGTGTGGAATTCACAGAACGAGGTGCCGCTGTCAGCTCGGCTTAAGCCTGTTGCTCCCCCTCCCTTCTTCAGTTGTTCAGGCACTTTTTTTCTCCCGTCCATGTGCACATTCCAGATGTCCTGCACTGACCAGCAGCAGGTTTATATGGGACCTGGTCTTCAGAGGAAGAGTAGCCAGCAGTCCAGCTCAGGTCAGATGTTTTGTACCCATCAGCAAATCCGCACCGTGTGTATACATTTGGCTTAAAGCTACATAAATACACTCATAAAGACTTCATCGTTATGCAGTCACTTTACAGACATTCACTTATTGTACACCGACCCCGCCTGGACTCATCATGCACCATCATGCACACACCGCTTGCTACTGAATCTAGCCACCAGGCTGTTGACGTCCTCAACGTTGACACACTTGATAATCCAATTTCTTCACAGTTATGACCAACAAAACGCACTTCTGTGTTGCTGCAGCTTGTTATTCTGGATGAAAACCAGTTGTGTCAGGTGGATAAATCGTCAGAAGACGACAGGAGAGTATTTTTAAAACCGGCGTCTCGCGTGTTTCAGAGGTAGACGGTGAACTGTAATTCCCGAGAGCATTCGGAGAACGACAGCAGCTACACATCTGTTAACGGGGAGAGAGACGCTTTGTCGACTGAAATTCAGAATTTACGACAGACATTTTTCATTTTATCTGGGATTTACCGCCCATCGTGCAAGTCTTAATCTTTACAAGCTACAAAACATTCTTCAATCAGTATCAACTCAACACGTGCCATATCCACCCGAATACGCGTCAAACCACAGTGCGGACTAACAAGTAGTGTCTATGATCACCTAGAAAATATTTACAATACAGGCTCTTTTTTTTGGTCATGGGGTGAATGAAACAGCACAGAAGCACCAGCACATTTACAGTATATAGTCCGATTTAAATGGTACGCACATGGACCGACAGAACATTCAGTACCGCCTTGCTGAGACTAAACAAACATGTAAGTGCAAGGAGAAATCTTAATATAAAATGTCACACATTGATAACTTTGCTTAAATACCACATAAACATTTACTTCCATTTCTTTTTACATACATATGACACTGTGTTTTTTTTCTGCATTGTTTCCCTCTATGTACACGAGCAGATACAGAATTACATGGAACAATACGATGTTTTTGGTTAGATTTTTTTTAAGTAAATGAAGATAGGGAGGCGTCTTTGCATGGTCTTTGTGTTTTCAGGTGTTCACAACCTTTTTAAAAATGCTGCCTTCCCTCCTATGTGGCTCTACGAGCTGAAGTAAAAAGGCTAATAGTACTGTGTATCATCAGACTGCGTCTTTGCTCCACTTCCCAGTACGATGAGTGATTACCACCACAGTTTGGAGAGTTGGAGAGTGTCTGTGAGTTGTTTAAATAACGCTGTATGTACAGATAATGTCAGTCTGGCATCACTCCAGGTGATGTCTACATTTATACAGGTGGCTTGCGTTAGCCCTACACCTCCTATTTCTTAAATTAAAACGTGCCATTAACCTTTTGCGATGTAACTTCCCGACTCCCCCTCAACAAACCAGCAGCCAAATCCTGTTTGGAGCCCTCGTAATGTTCGCATCATATAATAAACCGTTTCCAGTCTTCGCTGGCACATTTTCCCCGCCTCCCTTCACTTCACTGTATCCAGATGGTGTTGTTACGATCCGGTCGGCGGGGGTCGGCGGCTGGGGCGTTGCCAGTCGCGGTGAGGTCGCTGAACGTGGAGAAAAACTGCTCCATCTCTTTCTGCAGCATCTGGTTTCGCCGCTCGGCGTCGTCCTTGGCGCGCTCGGCGTTGCGCAGCTTGATCTCCGCCATGGTGTACTTCTTCCTCTCCTGGTCCAGCTCCTCGTGGAGGCCCACCATCTCCGTCTCCAGGTCCAGGTTGCGCTGCTCCAAGCTGCAAAGGAGGTCAACGCAAGGTTAGGAACAGAGACCAAACAGGCAAAGGCTCGTCTAAAACGATCCGCTGCAGTTCATTTACATTTTCAATAAGCTAAACACATTGTTCGTGTTACCCTTTAAATGGAGCTGTCTGTTCAAGACGTTCTGCTTAAGGAAGTTAATCACACCACACCAAGTCCTGTTTCATTGTTACATACAGCAATATTTTAGCAAATGCTCCATTGCAGTCATGTAAAGCTTTCTTGTACATTCCCTTTGCACTGTCTGTGAAATCCTTTTGTTTTTGTACAGGTACATAATATGCCAGTGTTGAACCCCCTGAGACGAGCGGGATTGCCTGACTTTACAGTCTTTAAGAGGCTGTAGCAGGAGTGAAGGTACTGATATCATATGAAACTAGACCTGAACCTGAGGAATGCATTGGTACCAACCAATTTATTTTGATTCATTAATTCATTCGTTCATGTTTATTACAGAACAAGTTGACACACAGTGTCTCAAATTAAACTTCAGGTTCCCAGCTTTCAGATGATGTACCCCACTTCTATGTGACATCAACTGTTGACCAGCTATCTCCCCTTAAAGACCCCTGTACCCCCCTAAAAAAAGACAAAAACTGGTCTATTGTGGGTCTCAGAGGGATAAAAAGATGTCTAAACTAAACTAACTGTCCAAAGTCAGTAAGAAAAAGTGTACTACAGTACTAAAGATTCACATTTGCCTGACATTTTTAAAGGAATAGTTCAATGTTTTGGGAAATACATTGTTTTTTGTTTTTTTAGCCGATAGTTAGACGAGAAGATTGATGCTCATGTCTGTGCACTAAATATGAAGCTTGAGCCGGCAGCCATGTTCATTTATCTTTAGCAACTTCCTTCTAATGTCATCAAAAAACTAAACATCTCACTGACGGTACTCTACCTCTTTATCCTGGCCTCGTACTCGCTCTTCTGCTTGTTCATTTCCTGTTTCAGACTGGCCACTAAACTGTGCAGAGCGCTGTGACTGCTGGGTCCGTTACCAACGGTGTAAACGTCGCTGTTATCACTACTGCTGGTTCCTCGGCTGCTCCGCCCTGCTCCTCCTCCACTTCCTTCTCCGTTGCTGTTCCTGCCCTCCACCGCTCCTCCTCCTTCTCCTCCTCCTCCACCAGACTGGGGAGGCCCATTGTCCGGTGCTGGTCCCTCCAGGTCTTCATAGTGACCCCCGTAGAAGTCCTGCTCAGGGCAGGTAGTGGTGGAGGAGCGACAGGAAGTGGAGTTGTCAGGCAGAGAGATTTCACAGGAGGAAGTGGACCAGGTGGCGCTGTCGACGCTCTGCTTGTCCTCGCTGCTGCTGTTCAGACACGTGTTGGTGATGTGGTTCTGCTGCTGCAGGTTCTGATGGTTCAACTGGACGTTGTCATACGTGGACAAACGGTTCTGATTGGATGTCTGATCCCCGTGGGAGCAGTCACGCGTTTTGTGGTTCTCACGTAAAGTGACGCAGCCGTTTGGTACCCAGAGACCATTGCGGCCATTCAGGCTCCCCGTGACCACGTCGGTGCCGGAGACGCCCATGCGCACAACTCCAGTCCCGTTCCCTCCGCTTCCACTCGTTACGCCGCTGGTGCCCATTTTTGTGCCGGAGCCTTTGAGCGCCCCACCGCGCCGCGCCGGTAAACTCCCACCGCCAGTCAAAGTCTGGCTCTTTTCCTGACTGGGGTCTGAAGACGGCGAGGAGCTGAAGGAGCCGTTAGTAACGATCCCACTGCCTTTACTGAACGCCGGGTTCTTTTTAACAGTCATCGGTGGACTGCGGGTGATGTCAAAGCGTCCTATGACACCATTGCGAGGGCTCGCCGGTCGCGGGGAGCCACTGTTGTCCACGTGTTGGCGGTGCGAAGGAGACTCGGGCGCTTCCCAAACACACTGCCGCACCACCTGCGTGTTGTTGTTCTCGGCGTTCTGAGACACCGCAGTGACGGCGGAGGTAGTTGTGGTGATGGCTTGTCGCCGTTGTAGCTCGATGTTGTTGTTGTTGACGAGCTCGAGGGCCGTGGGGCTGTCCTCTTCCAGAGGGAACAGCACGTCGTGGCGGCCAATAAAAACAGCCATGAGCTGCTGGACCAGAACCGTACCTGACAACATGAGATCAAACATCATTAACTTTACTTTTAACATGTTTATTCGGTTAAACGTTGAAACAAAATGTCAGAAAGCGAGACACACGAGTAGACTGACCTTCCATGATAGTGACTGGATCCTCGACCTTCGGCCTCAAGATATTTGGCCCAAAGACTGTGGCCAAGTTCTGGACGCTCATTTTATTCACTCCTGAATACGACTGGACTTCATCTAGAAATCTGGCAAACAAGAAAATATCAACTTTTCTCTGTTCAATAATATTAATAATAATAATAACAATCTGAAATATCATCCACTTTAACAATGTATCATTACCTGCAGATGTACTTGAGAAGGTTGTAGTTCACTGGAGGTAGATTTTCCACAAGCTTTCTCAACTCCTTCATACCCTGCAGATGATGCAGGTACTTTTTAATATCAATTCATACCACAAGTTCTGATCAATCGTGGGCCGATCACAGCGTATCAAATACAACAATTACACAAAAAAGAGAACAAAACAAATCACTGCAGTGTTTGGAGTGAAAGCAGTTACGATATTTATATGAATGTCAATGGGTTCTATGGGTACCAACGAGTCTCCCCTTTACAGACACGCCCACTTTATGATAATCACATGCAGTTTGGGGCAAGTCATAGTCAAGTCAGCACACTGACACACTGACATCTGTTGTTGCCTGTTGGGCTGCAGTTTGCCATGTTATGATTTGAGCATATGTTTAATGCTAAATGCAGTACCTGTGAGGGTTTCTGGACAATATCTGTCATTGTTTTGTGTTGTTAATTGATTTCCAATAATAAATACATACAGACATTTGCATAAAGCAAACATATTTGCCCACTCCCATGTTGATAAGAGTATTAAATACTTGACAAATCACCCTTTAAGGTACATTTTGAATAGATAAAAAATGTGCGATTAATGGAGATTAACTATGGACATTCATGCAATTACTCAATGAAAAAATGAATCTGAAGTCCTCTCACAGGAATAAACCTGCTGCAATCCACGGGGTAAACTGGTAACCTTTTTTTTTCCAGGAATACTGTGAATTCTGCTCCTTCTTTAGTTCAAAGTCCTACGAGGTTTAAAGGGCAGGGCAGCACTAATCTACGCTTGAGGTGTTGAAACTTAAATACAAGAAGAACACACCCAGTTCACATGGATGCACAAACTAGCGCTCTTAAATTGAAAATGAGAGAAAGTGGACACCGTGAGGAAGCCAAAGACTCGTCCCCTGCTGTGAAGCATTATCTTTAGGGTGTGAAAGAAATCCTATTTAGACGTTAGAAGACAAGACAGGCACGACAAGGTCATTGTGTGAGAAACATGAGAGCAGAGCAGAGCATGGAAGAGACCAGCTTTAATGCCACAGAACAGGATTTTGGATGATTTGATTCATGTGAGAGCTTTTCAGCGCTCAGTTCTCTTGCTAAAAATATATACAGTATATATATAAGGTATATAGGTGAGGAGAGACTCATCAAATACTCTTTCTTACGATTTCATCATCTTTGCCGAGGAGCTTGGTGCAGGCCAGAAAGTCGTCATACTTGTGGAAGGGGACGACGGGCTCCGGCAGCTCTCTGAGATACAGCTTCAGTAGAGAGGCTACTGTGTGCACATCTGTGTTACTGCAGAGGAAACAAAAGACAGAGGGTGAGGAGGTTATTATTCATTATGGGTACAAACACAAATCATCCCCATGGTGACTCCTGCAGCGAGAGATTACTGTTGGGTAGGTGAAAAATAATGTAAACACCATAAGTGACAAAAAACACCCCAAATTAAGTGTAGAATTCAAAGGAATAGTTTGATATTTTGGGAAATACGCAAGTTTATATTCACATTTTGGCATTGGAAAGAAGAAAGAAAGAAGATTGATATGAGTCCAAAGTAAATAGCCATTTAGCATAGCTGAGCACAAAGACTGGAAACAGCTAGTCAGAACCTCTATAGCTCACTAATTAATAAGTTATATTGTTTGTTTAATCCATACAAAAACCAAAGTGTCTAACAAACAATTTACTGTTTAACAGAGGGTTATGTGCCACTGACTATTTCCTAATCAAAATGCTCATAAAATAGGATCTTAGATGAGATATTTGAGCTCACTAAAGAGCTGAATGTGGGAGAATCATCAGTATTTCGCGACAGTAAAGACAGGTAACAACGAAAAGAACAACAACAACGCTGGAGCAGCTTAGATGATCTACAAAGAGGATTTCACTGTCGGCTCAGAAACACTAATGAGCCAACGAGAGGCCAGCTGGTGAGGCAGGCAGGAGGCTACGAGGGAATCAGCAAGGTGAGGGTCAATATGGAGCAAACATCAAGACAGAGGAGGGCGTAGTTGTTGCCACTGAATGACACGAGATGTAGTTAAAGCAGACGTAGGAGGGCAGAGATGTGTCACTGTGCAGCTGACATGATGGTGTGATTTTGTAGCCTGTGTTTTCTAGGAAGTGCTAAGATGTTGATGTATAGCCTGACAGTCCTATCCAGGTTTTATTTATGGTCATCAGAGTAGATGGTGGGAGTGAAAGAGGGAGGAAGAGCAAAGAAGAGATGTGGACTGTAGGTGGCATGTTCCATCGCTCATGTATTTCTCGGTCATCCTGAAATATGGATGAAGGATTCTGAGTCTCAGTACAGCCACCTACACACCTCATAGTAGGAAGTAACCTCAATTTAGCTTGTACTGACCACAAAACACAAGTGTTTTCACTTGTTCTATCTGATTAGACCTCTGCTCAGGTTTAAGTTGTGCGGAGACATGAAAATAACATGAAGGCTAGAGGTGTAAGTAATCCTGTGCTGCGGTCGAATAGTCAAAACATTACGTCCTAATTTCCTAACCACTTTTCCTTGACATTTTCCATCGAGGTCAAGGAAAGATGTGAAGGAGAATTCAGAAGGACTTAGGAAAAGACAACCGCGGTGTTAAGAGAATCCGACTGCACTTACACTAGGCTCCGGAAATATGATGCGACGGCCGCGGGTGTTATTATGCCGTAATAAAACTACAATGTTCCGAAGATGGACTACAAAAAGCGCTGCTTCCCTCCCCGTGCATTCTTAAATAGGTCTTTCAGTGACAGGCTGCTTCACCCGCAGTGTGTGAAAGAAAGATACCGCTGGTCTTTCAGCTGCTGAAACACTTTACATCAACATATAATAAAGGATTATCTGACCTAACATGGACGACCGGTGAAAAATATCACTTCATTACCAAGGTTGGAACTTAAATAAAAAAAGGAATAACCTACAGGCTACCACAAAGTTTATATGATAAATAATTAGTTATCACATGTGTGAGTGTTCAGAGAGGAAGTAGGTGAGAAACTTTCTGTGCTTGTTACGCTTGATTTCAGAATTTTTCTTAAAGGTCCTTGGTTTGTTACAGCGGATCCTTCATAACATCTTTGTTGTGTAATTCAGGTTTTTGATGCAAAGCAGGTATTGAGAACCTCAAGTCTCGCTGACTAGATGCAAATGAACCTTTTGCCCACATTTTTGTAAACGTCTGGAGGAATCCAGGCCAACAGGAGCACCCATGTGGTTCCAGAGGTGCAGAACTTGACCAGTCAACGATGTGAACATTATCAACTTGACATTAAAACGCACTGAGGGAATCCAAGCAGCCGGTGCGCTTACTGTTTCCTTACCAATCAAAAGAGGGTTTTTCTCCACAGTCAAAGGCGTCCTGCAGCTCTTTGACCAGGTTGGCCTGTCCGGGCAGCCTGAATAGACCCTCCTCCCGGAGGCCCCACTGCCGGATGAAATCCACACACTGCTCCACCAGCATAGGGGCCAGCTTGTTCCCAAACCGGCGTTCATACCGCACCGTTTCCTCCAACTTCTGACCAAAGATCCCTGAAACACAAGACACAATGTTAGCGATGTTTATTTTATTCATAATAAGAGGATAAGCTGTTAACCACGGGGTGCGGTCGTCAGGGTTTCATGATGTTTTTGACACAGATATAAACAATATGTTTCTCTCTTTACAGCTAAATTATTTAGGGCAGGATTCCAAAATGACAAATGATTATCTTTTGAAATATTAATACTGTTTAATATCCTTCACTATTTAACTTTTCTTTTTAACTCAGCCTAGCATCTGCAGCTTAAGGCATCAAAGAAAGCAGTTAAATCTGAAAGAAAAAAATTGTGATAAGGCTGGCTAGACAGTCCGAGCACAAAATATGTACACCCACACAGCCTTAGTCTGATGATCAAATCTCTAACTTCCTGCTGAGCACCTCTCCCCCTTTGTCTGAGGCAGTCGCTGTAAAAAAAAAGAAAAAAGAGAGACCGATTTCCATTTGCAGCCGTCTCATGTGGATGCAACACAAGAGGGGATTAAGGCAGCCTTCCTGGGAGATTTGGATCTACATACTTTTCCGGTCTCCAGAGACAGACAGAGGGTACTCACACACACATGCATACACGTGGTACGAAAAGGTACTGAATTAGAGCGAGCTTACCACGATCCTCGTGCCTTTGACAGCATTTGACACAGCGAGGAAGTAGCTTCAAACCAACTGGTGGTAATGTAGGAATTGTACTTTAAATCTGTGTTTTCATAACATATGTATTGGTGCATCACATGAATTCAGAATGTAGCTTTTTTTAGTAAACTGATGCTTCAATAAATTTTTCATTAGACGAAAGTAGTTTTTTTTACCCTAATAATATCATGGCATGTTGTCATACTCACCCCTCTTGAAAAAGACACAGCTTGTAAGCTTCCGGAAGAAACGCCTATTAATAAATTTGCGATAAGATAACACGCCAGAGGTGCAGAATTTAAAGTGTCTGCATTCTAGCATCTTCCAAAAAAACAGCCTCAGTTTTGACATAAAGCAAAACAAAAAACCCTGCAGATATTAAAGAGATGCATCAGTTTGATAGCAGGTCAGTCAAACTGTCTTCATTTCTGAAAAAAAAAATTTTTTTTTCTTTAATCATCTGCTCAGAAATTAACAGAGGAGTCTTGTGTTGGTTTCTTTCTCCTCAGGGACTTTTCCACTTCTATCTTTACAGCGACCCAAACAACACAAAACAGTAAACAGTCACAAATTCCCAAGAAATATTCAAAGCTGTGTATCCGTTTTCCCAAATCTTGGATCAGAATGAAATATAGATCAGTCAAGCTCCACAGGAGTAAAGAAAGATGAATATCCGCATGCATCGAAAAAGAGCATCAGAGAATAAATGAGGAAAAAGTGAGTTTGAAAGTAGATGAAAAGGAGGTCATCCCTCCAGACGTTCTGGTCATGAGTCTGGGAAGGTTTTCCCCCCCTGGGTCACATGTAACTGTGTGTGTGTGGACCAGCTTATGAGGAGTGTGTGCATGTGTTTATATGTATGTTTGCTGGCTCGTATCGCAACCGCAAAGACTTCAGCTGCACATACAGTAAAAGCGACACCTCCGCTCTCCAAACACTCAGCAAGGCTCCTTCAACACAACGCTTCCTATCTCCTCTTCCTTGTCTTTGATTCTTCTACTGTGGTGTGGTGGATGAATGATCCTCAAATAATAATTTTAACTTATTTACATTCATCATATATTTACCGGTACATACTATGGCTGTCAATTGATTAAAATAGTTAATCGTGATTAATCGCACATTTTTTTATCTGTTCAAAACCACTGGTACCTTGAAGGGACATTTGTCAAGTATTTAATACTCTTATCAACATGGGAGTGGACGAATATGCTGCTTTATGCAAAATTATGTATATATTTCTTATTGGAAATAAATTAACCACACAAAACAATGACAAATATTGTCCATAAACCCTCACAGGTACTGCATTCAGCATAAAAAATATGCTCAAATCATAACATGGCAAACTGCAGCCCAACAGGCAACAACAGCTGTCAGTGTGTCAGTGTGCTGACTTGACTATGACTTGCCCCAAACTGCATGTGATTATCATAAAGTGGGCATGTCTGTAAAGGGGAGACTCGTGGGTACCCATAGAACCCATTTACATTCAGATATCTTGAAGGTGGGGGTCAAGGGACCCCTTTGAAAATGGCCATGCCAGTTTTTCCTTGCCAAACTTTAGCGTACGTTTGGAGCGTTATTTAGCCTCCTTCACGACAAGCTAGTATGACATGGTTAGCACCTCAGGTTTTCTAGTTTCATATGATACCAGTATCTTCCCTTCAGCTTTAAAACTGAGCCTGCTACAGCCTTAAAAATCGCAAGTTGCGTTAATGCGTTAAAGAAATTAGTGGCGTTAAAATTAATTTGCGTTAACATCACGTTAACTTTGACAGCCGTAGTACATACATGAAATTTGACCTCTGCATTTAACCCATCATAAGCATTTAGGAGCAGTGGGCTCAACTTGAGGTTCAGTGTCTCCCTCAAGGACATTTGGACATGCAGACAGTAGGAGCCGCTCTACCCACCGAGCTACAGCCGACTCCTAATATTAACGGCTTCCTTATTTTACTTAATGTTACATATTCATGGAGATATACAGTGTAACAAAACAGCCTCAACTGTCTACAGATTATACACGGACTCACACAAATCTGAGAAGGTCACATACTGCATGATCGACAACCAGAAGGAAGGTCAACATCACATTTTACTGTGAAGTACCTTTACCCGTGGTGTTACACTAAACTAACATTAAGTTGAAAATAGGGCTGCAACTAACAATTATTTTCATTATCGATCAATCTGTTGATTATTTTCTCGATTAATCGATCAGCTGTTTAGTCTATAAAATGTCAGCAAATGGTGAAAAATATGGATCAGAGTTTCCCAAAGTCCAAGATGACGTCCACAACTCAAAGATATTCAGTTTACTGTCATAGAGGAGTAAAGAAACCAGAAAATATTCACATTTAAGAAGCTGGATTAAGAGAATTTTGACCTTTTTTTCTTAAAAAATTACTCAAACCGATTAATCAAATAATAAAATAATTGGTGATTAATTTAATAGTTGAAAACATTTCGATTAATTGTTGCAGCTCTAGTTGAAAATGTTGGCTGTCAAATGTGAAACAGACATACACATGTCAGAAATGTAAGGGTGGTTGGAGGTGGTTAAACTGCGGTGACTATTTTAGTCCAAACCAACAAATAAAACAGTCTATATAATATATACAGTATGTGTTTTAGCATGAAGCACCGTTTAAAATAGTCTTTTTAATTGTCTAAATAGCATTAATCCAACAGCAACACCAGTTCAAATTAAAAAGAAAACTCTTTACAAATAAACAACTGGTAATTACCATGAAATAAATCTCCAAAGATCCAGATGGAGAGGCCACAGCTGCACATGACTTCAAACTCTCTCTTGTCCCACTGTCTGTTCACGCTGGCCAGTAATTAATTCAACATCATAGCACGTGTTCGGCGCGACATGACGGCGAATGTCTAGGGGCTCTGAGCTCTTCTGTGGGTCAAACAAGGGCTTCGTTCTGGGATCTCCCCTCCCTGTCTGTCACTGTCTGAGCACAAAGTTTCAATCACACTTCGGTGGGAACGGACCAGCCAATCAGGGCTCAGTTAGTCTCTGCTGCTACTGCAAAATGTGAATGTGTGTGTGTGTGTGTGTGTGTGTGTGTGTGTGTGTCTGCTGTGTATACATGTGTGTGGGTGAAAGCCCGGCTCCGCTCCAACTTGGAGCCACCTTTCTCGTGGCATCTTTGACAAATGGCTCGTCCTTTTGAAGAGCAGTCAACTGCAATAGACATCAAACTCCCTGCACTGCAAACAGAGGGGCCAGCTCAGCCTCATCCATTCACTGTGTCACAGAGAGCTGCCTCAAATGCCCCGTCCGGTCTCACATAAATGCCGCACTTGTGTGCCCCCGCTCACACACAATGACGGCCAATGTCTGCCAGTAAAGTCAATGACGAGCCGTAGCGGCGCAGCGGGACACTCAGTAATCATCGCGCTGATCCCAGGAACAACTTCATGAGGACAATCATCACTTCAGCTAGGAATCACAGCGTACTGGAGGATTACTACATCCACCATTGTTTTGTTAGTTTGTAATTGATTTTAACACATTAATTCCCTTTGTTTTGTTGGCATGAACAGGCTGGACAGGAAGAGAAAACAATCGTGCAGGATGATGACGTGAGAGTGGAGATTCAAGCGGCACAGATCTAGTGCTGCTAAGGCTGTTTATACATCTCATCATGGTGAAGTAAAGTGTTGTAGTGATGCAACCGACATGTGACAGGACACCCACCGTATGGAGTGAAACATGGAGGAGGAAAAGAGGAGGCAACCTGTTGCTTCAGACTCTGTAAACATGCCTATTTTAGGTACAACTTTGAAGATCCAGTACTATAAAAGTTAAGCATTAACAAATATTGTAGGGAAAATGCACTAAACTGTTCCTTACTTCCTTATTTTAAAAAAAGCAAACCCTGTAATATGTGATCACATCTAGTTGGCATTGTGAAAATAAATGCAGTATTGTACCTGGAAATGACTGCTATTTACCTGCTCATTGTGCACAAGGCAACTAAAGATTGTATTTTCAGTCCTTAGTTAAACACGGTCTCTGTTATATAAAGGATGTATTTGTCAGTGGGGTCAGACCGCACAGTCAGCAGTTTTATGGCCTTGCTCAAAAGCACTTAGCAGAGACGGTGGTGATTAAATACACACACTCATCCATCCTCCAGCAACGCTACTGGAAACTTTAAAAGTCATCCAAAATGAACCACAAACTACCTATACAAATATCATTAACACCAACCAGTTATTCAGCTAATTAAAACAACGGTTGTGTGTGCATCAGTGGGCAACCTCCGAGGTCTGAAAAGTGAAGTCAATGCTGAAGTGCCTTTAACTTGCATTCTTTCTAATATCCAGCAGGGGGCGACTCCTCTGGTTGCAGAAAGAAGTCTGATTGTATAGAAGTCTATGAGAAAATGAGCCTACTACTCACTTGATTTATTACCTCAGTAAACATTGTAAACATGAGTTTATGGTCTCAATCGCTAGTTTCAAGTCTTCTTCAATACAGCATGATGTTCATTTAGTAAATTATGGTCCCATTTAGAGTCAAATAGACCATAAAGCAGGGGATGCTTTAGGGCGGGGCTACCTTGTGATTGGCAGGTCGCTACCATGGCGTTGTCTGGTCTGGGAGTTATCCGTGTTTATGTCTTACAGCCTTAACCCTTTCACAGTGCGTTTTCAGTTCATGACAGTTAATTGTAACATTTTGGTCACCTAAAAATGTCTTATTATTGTTATATATCGTATTCCACCCTCTCGTGTCACATCTGGTTGCAAAAAAACAAGATGTTGACAGTCAAAATGCCAAACTCAAGGCTTCAAAACGGCAGTCCACAAACCAAAGGGTGACCTCACGGTGACACTTCTTATACACAGTCTATGGTGTGCATACTGACCTCCACCAAAAGGTGCCCAGATGACCCTGCGGATCGTCTTCACCCAATCCTCCATGTCATTCTGGGTGCTGGCCATAAGAAGGTAGGTCTCATGGTTGGCTGTCATCCGCTCTCTGTCTCCCCCTGTTCAAATCAAAAAGACAGAAACATAGATGATTATAATACCCTGCAAATAATAACCAAAGTCTCTCCAGTGGCAAAACTCTCATTGTAAATTTATGGAGAATCAAACTGTCCGACACAAAGACAAATCATCAGCATGTCTGCCAATCTGATCTCTTTATCCAGTGCAATCGAGATTTATGGGACTTATAAAAAACATTTTAGAAGGTAAAGATGCCCTCCAGACGCTGAATGTGAAAACATCTTTCTAGTATCAAACTCTGAACACACAATATTCTGAACAGTGTTTTTGTGTCTAAGTGACTAATGGGGGCGACACTTTTTGAAATTGGTCCAGTATTGAGGGAGAACGCTGCAGCCGCCAGCTGCTAAACGAGCTGTAATGTAATCATTTGGGGCAACCTGTCACCGTCAGTCCACTAAAAGTGCTTGTCTTTGTCACTGACAGGCTCAGATTGTTATTATAAGTGTCTGACAACATTATGGAAAGGACCCTACAGAGAAATTAAACATCTTTTTTACCTTTCGCTTTCTGTTTGTCATTGTGTCATGTGACTTGTTGCCGGACGACGGCTGTGGAAACGTGAGTGAAAGTGGAGAGAGGAGTGCCACGGGACACCTGTGTTGTCAGAGTTTGCTGTGTTGGAGTACAGAAAGCGTAGCTTAGTGTTATCTAAATTATTTTTAATGTCACGGCTGAATATTTAGCTGATTTCGACAATGTGGATGCGACGTGAGATTACAGAGCGAGACACACAATAACAAACAGACCGGATCAAGTGAAAGGTAAGAAAAATGTTTCATTTCTCTGTAGGGTCCTTTCCATAATGTTGTCAGACACTTATAATAACAATCAGAGCCTGACAGTGGCAAAAACAAGCACTTTTAGTGGACGTAAACTGACGGTACCAGGTTGCCCCAAAGGATTACATTACAGCTTGTTTAGCAGCTGGCGGCTGCAGCGTTCTCCCTCAATACTGGAGCAATTTCAAAAAGTGTTTCCCCCATTAGTCACTTAGACACAAAAACATGGGAAAATAGGATTCAGGTTGCAAAATACTGAAGTTAGCCTTTAAGGGTGAAGCTCCACGCAGTGTGTGACCTCCTGGTAACCAACACAGCACTGACTTCAAATGTCCTTGGATGACACGTTAATTTACTTGAACCTAACCAGTGAGTCTCTAAAAAATACAGCACTTTTGGATACACACACACACACACACACACACACACACACACACACACACACAGTACACACACACAGTACCCTTTTAACTCTCCTGCAGTAATAAATCAAAAGAAATGTTTATATCTCTGGGCAGACGTGTATGTTCCATTAGAGGCAGGCTCAGCTATCCTGATTCGACTCGAGGATAATGGCCACGAGCACTCTACCGTCATGTGATACCGGACAGACTGGACCTGTTTCACATAACAAATCTGGTTGCAGCAATTACTATGACAACTGAACCATTTGTACCACTCCGTTTCATCTTTATCGAGATGAAACCAACAAACAAACAAACAAGGACTCATGGCATTTCACAGGGATGCACCTGCTCTATTATAGTAAGAGATGAGCTATTAAGAGACAAATGGTGTGTCACACACACACAAGCGTTGAATTATTCATGACTTTGACCACCAGGGATCCTGCTCCATTGATTGGACTCCAGGATGAGATCTGCGTGTTGCATATAAAACATATTTATAGACTGCTACAACCCAACAGGACACTTTGCCGATATGAAGTCCTAATGACTTGAAATGAAGCAAAACATTGGCACTCAAACTGTTTTCTGATGAGAGTCATTAGTTCAATGCTAGTTTTTAAAGTGAAGTTCAAATCATCAGAATGGCACCTTCAGTAAAAGCCATGCTAAAAAGATTTGTCTTAAGGTTTCTTTTAAAAAATGTCCACAGAGGAAGAGTCCCTCAGATCCTGTTCCACACTTTTGCAGGTTTGGGCTGAAGGACTTGTTGCTCTGACAACCGTTCCAGATGTAAACCAGCTTTTGAAGAAAAGTGCAGACTCGTGTGAAACTGTCCACATTTTAATCTGGATAACTCGTACAGCTATATTTGGACTTTGACAGTGATGCTGATGCTCCCTGTCAGCCTTAATGAGATCTCATTAGCAGGCAGCAGATGCCAGTGTTTGCCCTGTGTGGCACTCTACATGTTCACAATGTTTATCCACTTTACAAACACAGACAATGTGACAATGAAATGAGGAGTAGATAATACTTTGGGCTGCAATCCCAAACTTCTTTCCAGCATTGTGTACCTCACCTTGCAGTCATAACAGCATGTATCAGCAGGTGGTGACTTAGTGTGTATTGTGTGAAGAAGAACTGGTACGATTAAAGGAAACAAGTTTGTTTGGCTGATTGGCTGAGGATGACGACAAATGTCAATATTCAGTATTATTTAGAATCGCTAATATTAACCTAAATATTCACATTCTCAGCATTTCCCAACTGCTCCAATAAATCAATGGTACTACTAAGCTGAAATGATGAGTCAATTCATTGATTAGCTGATTAACAAAAAATGTTCTCTATAGTTCCAGCTTTTTTTTTAAATGTGAGGATGTACTGCCTGTGTCTATTCTATATCATTGTAAATGGAATATATGGCATTTGCTTTGACATTTTGTACACTTTGTTGACAATGAATTCAGATTTTTTTGCAGCAGATTCATGGATAATGAAAACAATCAGTAGTTGCAGCTAAATAAAACAGTAACAATAGAATTTGTTGTGTCTATTTCGGCACTTTTAAAACTAGTCAACACACAAAAAAAATTATCAATTAAAGAAATTTTTATTTTGTTAACAGAGCAACTATGATATTTTCTGTTCATGTTAAGACCAGGTTTAAAAGTCACAGTTTACCTGATATATTGTAAAAAAACAAACAAAAAAAACAGATGAATGTTGCTTATACTGTATGGTGTCTAAATATCACTGCAGTCAGTATAATTTATGCAACAGCCATCCATCAATTCATCTGTAGATTTGTGACTGTAATTGCTTTTCCCCATGTTGTCCATGTATGTTTTTATGTTTTTTATTTTTTCCCACTCACAATGTTGTTTGGTTACGACTGCCCAGAAATCATTATAGATATTTAAATCAATATTCTCCTCACAAACACTAAACATACACTTCCACACAACACACACACTTATCTTTTTTGATATATTTACTGTATTGTTATTGTTGTTATTATATATATCTTGTCCTAATTGTTTGTTATCACTATTATGTAATCTATTATTTCTTTATATTAATCTTATCTCTAGGTGGAGGCTTCAGTGTTTTTTTTTTGCCTCTTCCTGCACTGTATATTATTAATTTATTTTTTTGTTATGTTGTATAGTCTTAAATTGTGCAAAAACAAATAAACAAATAAACAAATCCATATTGTGCCTGGAGTAACAGTGAAATTAAAGCTTGCACAGTTTGAAGTTTGGACCTATATTGTCCATATCTGTGTCCTTTCAACACTATAGTAGTCTGGTGTCCTCTGTTCCTAATCCAGCTATTAGTCACTACCCACTATTGACTTGAGCCTCAGAGCTCCCGTTATTACATGGAGCAGACACAATTGATTAAACTCTGTCAATCCCAGCCCTATATGTAGTCTTGCAAAGCAACATTTGTATTAAAGCTATTTGAACGTTTGCTATTTGTCCATTCATGACTAAAACATAAACTAACAGGCAGCTTCAGCTCACCTTTTACGCGCAGGAATCACATCCACGATGTCATGTTGTCTTCTGTCGCTTCCTCAAAACTGTGACGCGCAACAGATTTCCAGTGAAGTCATATTTTTGTCAACAAAGCGAAACGATGCAGCTGATCAGCCGGTAAAACGTGCAGCAGCTCACTTACTAACATCCGCACATGGGAGTTTCTTCAGCCGGCTGTAAAAACAGCTCCACCACCTCCTCCTCCTAAATACCTCAAACAGCGCGTCACCTTTACATTCACAAGTCCTCCTGTGGCACAAACTCCTCACTCACATCGGCTGACTAAATCATGGATTTAATTCAGAGGCCGAGAGAGGAAGAGATTATCGATGTGTTGGTGTGTCCACACTGAGAGAGAGAGAGAGAGAGAGAGAGACACACCGTGTGAGTGACTGCCAGGGCCGCGCCAAGCTTTTCTAAGGGTCCGCAGCAAATCAGCCCCCAAGCACAATGTTCCTACTGAGGATGGAAATCTTTAACGATGACTCACATTTTTTAATAAACAACGCAAAAGTGAGCAATTTGAGTTTCAGAGACTTTGTTTCCTGAATTCTGGTGACTTAAAACAATAAACCCATGCGGCGCAAATACGCTGGCGCTGCGCCGTTTTGTATCACCATCATGAATCTCCCAGAGAACCTGATATGGAGAGGGCAGAGGAGAGTACCGGCAGCTTGCGAGAAGCTCCGGTATGCATGAAAAAGTCACGGTACGCCAAGGAGTAAGATGAGTAAAATACTGCGTACCACTACGTACCGGCCCACTTCGAGCACTGCTCATCTCTCATGACATGTTGAGCCAGGCAGCCCATAACTGCTTACCGCAAACTCTACACTCACTCTTTCATCTCTCTCTCTCTCTCCTCCTCACAGTGGCCGCCCAGCACAGAGCGATTGGGCCAGCCCAGTGTCAATTAAGGAAAAGAAATGGGACGATTTAAACAACCCAAAAGGACGTCTGCCCACCGGGAAAATGCCCGGTATGCCAGATGGCCAGTCCAGCCCTGCCCAAAAGGCACAACTACACCACACTGTCAACCAACATACCAAATTTCAAGTTCCTAAGTTAAGTAGTTTCCAAGTTCTTTCTCCGGAAACGAAAGTGTGACACGTGAACGGACGGAAGGACGGACACGCGGAGCGCTATATACCCTCGACTACGTTGTCGCGGGGGTATAAAAAGGCAAAGTAATTTCTAAAAAAAGTGGGGCACTGTAGTTTTTAGTAAACGTAACTCAAACAGGATTATACTGTGCATTTATTGGGGACTTTTTTCAGCTGTGGATTTAGACACATTTGCAGCTCCAGTGAGTATTTACAGCACCAGGATGATAACGTTTATGTGGGAAATAAACTGCAGTGGCCGTGTTCATGGTAATAATGTAACATGTCACACAGTACAACATTATTAATGTGTTTTCAATAGCTTTTGTGGAGCTCTATGGCATAGAGGAATAAGCTATATCAGACTTTGGCCAAATAGGGAATACTTGCAGAGCCGGCTTTAGGCATATATAGGCGGTCGCATAGGGCGCCTCCTTCTGGGTTCAGGGAGATTAAACCTGTTACAGGTACGGTTCCTTTACTGTAGAAAGTGTACACCCGTAGTGAAACAATACAAATGCAACATAGGAAATATTTAGATTTACATTTACTGACAAAATGTAATTTACAAAAAGTGTATGCATACTTTATAGCTAAATGATGAAATCTAAAAATAATGATGGCAATGACATATTGCTGGTATTTTGTCACCCTTGAGAGAAAGAGATCAAGGTTCATATCGATTGAGGAAGCCTTCTGTCTATTTAGCTGCAACTGACATCTCAGGTTACCATTTCTCAGCAGGTGCAGGCTATTTTTGCGGTCGTTTATTAGGCTGTGCGTGGGAAAATGCACTTTGTTGTCAAACATGGGCTTTCAATAACGACCAGTGATTGTCAAAACCTGCTCGGAAAATATTGTAATATAATAATGTTTTTCATAAGTACAAGAAGAAATACATTATCTTGTAATAGCAAATTGATGCACAAGTATCCAAGAAAATGAAATTTCCAAAAAGTGCTTGAGATAATGTTCCTGCTTTCTATGAACAACCAATTTTGTGTACACTTTTGGTCAAAATGTCATATTCCTCAACCCCATCAGTCTGATGGTCATGTGTTGAAGTGGATCTCTCAGATGGATTCCAGGGTGACATCAATTGACCAATTTGGCACACAACAGTTTCTCAGTCACATTTGCATTGATTGTAATGCAAAGTAATTGTGATTCCCTGATGCCCCTATGAGTGCTTTTGTCCACATTTAAAATCAATCAGCCCCTTTCTGTTTCCATTACTTGCATGGAAAGACAGCATTTCCTTTTTGGAAACAACGCCTGTGAAGCTATTAAACAAGCGTGCAACAGGATTATACAGCATACCATGGCTATTACAACACACTCCTGTTCCCCCTGCCATTTCCTGTTGATGCTCAGCTTTCTTCAACAGTGGCTGAATCGGCCAGATTGTTTATAAAGACGGGAGTTATGTCAAACTCACTTAGCGCACAGACAAAACTTCCTGGACAAAACCTTCTAAACCGGTGAGAGAGAGCTGTTCCTGAGATCTTTATGTCTGAGGAACTTGTCATTTGCTACCTATGATGTACCCATCCGTAGCATCTGTATACGTTTATGATTTTTGAAGCGTGAATGCAATCGCAAAACATCTAACTAAAAACACCATTCAAAAAACCTATTGACTTCCAGACGAGGGAACCAGAAGTACTAACTCATTTCTGGGTTTTAGGACTCATTATTGGAAAAACAAACAATGATTGAGTCATCAGTTTGTGAACGACATAGGTGCTATAAACTGCTCCAGGCATTAATGAATGATGTTCCAGTTGCATACTTGGCAAAGATGATTCAAGGTTTTATTTTTTCTATGGGACCCTTTTTTTTGTTGCCAAATGCAATAAAAGTATTTTACTGCACAAGTGTTAATTGTTTGGCGACTCATGTTTAGCCTTTAATCACAAACACAAAACGTTCCCAGATAACTCTTGCAGCATTGTCTCCTGACGTCAGACACATAAAGGTCAGTCAATGATTCGTCTGCAGGATAAAACCACCATCAGAAGTCACATTCCTGTGAAGAACAAATATTAGCTTTTCAATTTCTGGTCATCAACTTTCACAGCTGTCAAGATCCAGAAAGATAAAAGCATTTAGCTCAAATATCCTGTCGCCTCTAGGTAGATTCTCCACATCTGTCCACTAAATAAAAGTCCTGGAGGCTCCCATTTGACAGATTAGTTACTGGCTGTGTGAAGCTGCCTACAGGTATTATTCTCCAGCGCACAATTCTTTGTGACTGGCGCTGTATCTCAGAAAACAGCCGACATCACTGCTTCTTAAATGAGACCGTTCCCCCAGCAGGAGTTCCCCGCCAGAGACAGCCGAGGATCTTCACTTATAGCACGGCTGTACCTGAAGAGACAACCGTGACAGCTGTCACAATTCCCCCGATTCGCTGCGCTTCAGCACACCGCTCCAAACTTTTATAAACTCAGCGGTGAACGATTGTCAGCTTTACGGAGGCGTGCAGATGGGTGCTTCAGAGCACAGCTTGAATTAAAGAAGGATTTCTTATTCACCTTGAGACTGGCACCTCATGAAAAAAAGTTCAGGAAAAGAGAACAACCTTTCATGTTTCAACTGTAATTAATAAAATCAACCTCCAAACTGAATACAGCTTTAAACAAAGGAACGACATTGTTAAAATGAAACGCTACGTCTTATTTTATTCCATTACCTCTGACTAATTTCATGTCCTCACACGTCACTGACAACAATGCATCATATTAAATTATCTCTATCTTTTCCATTACTTATAGCTGTCCTCTCTGTGTGTCATAATTACTATCCGAGTTGGGTTCAAACAGCTAACAACTGTTCATTCCAGCTCTGACCACCGGCCTTAATAAGTGGCCGAACCCAGCTGCAGACTAGTCTTTAACTAATGGCTCAAAAACAGGTGGGAGACAACAAAGGATCCCACTGTGCTGTAATTGCTCACAAATACCTGGAGCCCCGATACACTTCAGTCTGACCCGTACCTCTGTGAGGAAGTCCTGTAAAAACAACATCCATTCTACAACATGTAGAGAGCTGCATTATAGTAGGAATCCCAGAATAAATGGTGTCATTTTGTGACAGTAATGATCTTTTACCATCTACTGTCACCACCACAGGATGCTAGCACTATGCAGAACGCTCACAGACTACTACAGTATAGTACTATCAAATCTTACTGTGTGCATTGCTTAGCCTTTTTGCTTAAAGGAATAGTAGTGAAATACTCTTTCTTGACCTTGAGTTAGACGAGAAGATTGACACTATTCTAGTTAAATAATGAAACTACAGCCAAGAGACGGTTAGCTTAGCTTAGTTTAGCCCAAAGAAATTGTCTGGAACATAAAACCTCGTAAAAGATAAGATAAGACAAAACTTTATTAATCCCAAAGGAAATTGTCAACTCAAAATGAATCGCACATTTTTTGATTTGTTCAAAATGTACCTTAAAGGGAGATTTGTCTTTATTTAATACTTTTATCAACATGGGAGCGGACAAATATGCTGCTTTATGCAAATGTATGAATATATTTATTATTGGAGATTAATTAACCACACAAAACAATGACAAATATTGTCTCACAGGTACTGCATTTAGCATAAAAAATATGCTAGAAATCATAACACGGCAAACTGCAGCCCAACCTCTGAAAGATCGATTGGGTTAATGCGTTAAAGAAATTAGTGCCGTTAAACCGAAATTGCGTTACACATTATTATCACGTTATCTTTGACAGCCCTAAAACTTACACAATGTTGACTTTACACCTCTGTTTTTGTACGGATTGACAATATATCAGAGTCAGGCCATCTGTTTCCCCCTGCCCCCAGTCTTTATGCAAAGCTAAGCTAACTGTCTCCTGTTCTGTAGCTTATTTAACGACCAGATATGAAAATGATGTTGATTTTCTCATCTTACTTTTAGCCAGAAAGTGAATAAGCAAGTTTTCCAAAAAAAACAACTATTCCTTTAATGTGGCCATTTTCAAAAAGAATGTCATGTTGTTAAAATGATCTAGATCCAGTGCAATGTATTGCAGAGTATACAACTGAATCCTTAAGAAATAGGTATCTCTCTATGTTAAAAGCAGTCTAGCAGTCCAACAATGTGATAAACCTTATGTTCACCTCATTGCAACGGTCTAACAATAAAAAAAATGGTCAATTTGTTTTAATTTTGGCAAGCATTGCCCAAAAGGGAGTGGGTGTTAAAGGGTTCGAAATCACCCTAAAAATATTCAGCGTCCTCAAAGGTGGAATACATTTTGTGGGAAACTTGTAAAAATGTTAAGTTCTTCCAGACTTTGATTGTGCTGCTTGCCAAGTTGGAGGAAACAGCTGCTGCTGCTGGCTCAGAAAACAATGCCGACACTGTAACTACCTTGTTTAGCTTTAAATGACAAAAATATGTGTCATGATTCTCCCAGTGTGAGTGTGTGTGTACGGATGGAGATTACATGACTTCATCACTGTCTGTTCTCTCTTGTCTGCAAGAGGCTTCTTGTTTGCATGCAAGCAGAGGCAAGTTTAGATTCAATATTGGGTCTAATGATAGACTTCTCAGAAGTCCACACATCATAAATACCTCCAGGAGAAACGGGAAGTCACATGCAAAAATTTCGGTTCATTCATGCGGAATGACTACAAGGATTAAAAGTGGAAACACAAACTACGGCTGTTTCCTAAATCTGTTTCATTCATGAGTGATATCACCCCTCATGATCTAATCCCTCCGCTAAATGCAGCTGTTGCAACAAAGAAGTCTGTAGTTATGACGTCAGTGCAGTAGTGGAGAGATAGAAAGTAATCAAAAGGCTCGATATAGTCAAATAACACGTATTATTGTTACCTTGATGTGAGGATAGTAAATCACATAATCCATACTGTGGTAAACTATGAATTCCCTGATGAACCATCTCCATGTCTCCTCCACAATCCAGAAAAGGAGCTCCCTGAGTGGGCTGCAAAGTCCCGGCCGCCTGGGTTAACTTGAGGACGGGAGTTCCTGACGGAGGAGCTGCTCTGCCAGTTTTTTTGGCCTGGCTCAGAATGAGTGAGTGAGCACAGCTGAGAGGGTGTGAAAGAGAAAGGGAGGGAGGTTTGAAGGTTTGAAGAGGGGGTTGGGGAGTATACACACACACACACACACACGCTTGCATACTTCTCTTAAGCACTGTAATGAGAACAATAGACAGATCTCTCTGAAGGCTTTGGTTTAAGAAGGCCACTGGTTTGACACAGGGCTTGACCCCCATGAGCAAACATTGGATGTCCCATTCACACTGCAATGCTTTGTTAGCATCTTCAACCACAAACTGTTTAGAGCATAATAATGTCATAATATTGACTTTTGTATGTGGGAGTGAGAGCCTATATACAGCATTATTACTGCTATTATTAATATTATCACATGGAAACTATGTTACTTTAACTTTTTAGTATTATCTTGAAATATAGTAAAACCAACGTATACAAACTTAAAGTAATGACACAGCCCATTTGTATGAAAATGACAAGCAAAAAGCTGAAAAGGCATTTTTCTAGGGCTGCATCTGAAGATTATTTTCATTGTCGATTAATCTGTTGATTATTTTCTCGATTAATCGATTAGTTCTTTGGTCTATAAAATGTCAAAAAATGGTGAAAAGTGTCGATAAGTGTTTCCCAAAGCCCAAGATGACGTCCTCAAATGTCTTGTTTTGGCCACAACTCAAAGATATTCAGTTTACTGTCATAGAGGAGTAAAAAAAACACAAAATATTCACATTTAAGAAGCTGGAATTGGAGAATTTTTCTTAAAAAATGACTCAAATCGATTATCAAAAATAGTTGGAGACTAATTGAATAGTTGACAATTAATCGATTAATTGTTGCAGCTCTACATTTTTTTAATATTTCTGACATTTAATGGTCTAAACGATTATTCAAGTAGTCAAAAAATAATCAACAGCTTAGTCAATGATTATTTGATCGATCAACTGGTTGATAGACAGGAAATTAGTTTAGGCAACTATTTTGATTATCAAATGATCAATTCAGCAAAAACACTAAACATTATCTGCTTCACTCTACAGCCAGGTAATTGTTAGTTGCAATGACAATATACACCATCATATAATGATGGTTAATAATGATATAAAAATGCTGACAGACTGTTGGTGTACAGCTTCTCTCTCCGCAGCTATTATCTTCCCATGTATCTGTAATGGGTGTCCTGTTCCACCTGACCCCCAGTAAGGTATCGATGGCTAATTCTCTTCCTGGTGTCACGGTGGTCCTCGCCTGTCAATCGACATAATCTGAAGGCAGACACCACAACATTAGCCTCCCCAAAGACATTGTCTGGTGGAGAACACAGACTCCATAGAGTTATACTACGGCTATCCATTACCATCTGATGCCGAATGAGTAACAAAGTGAATAGGAGTGGGGAGGTCAAAGGGGACAAGGGTTGTTTGGCTCTACTGTCCCTCTACAGGCGCCCGTAGGGAAGAAGGTAATCATGGCACCAACAAAATGGGGAATAATGGCCGCATCAACTCTAAAAAACAGAGATTTAATGAGTTGTCTTGAGGACAGTCGGGGGGTCAGTCCGTTCAGGTTGGCTGTCAAAACGCAGAGTGTCTCCATTCTGATTTCATGCCAACTAAATAAAGAGCTGTGTCTGTGTGTCCTGCCAAGGCTGCTGTAAATATACCATTATGTAAGGGGAATCAATTTCAACTTTAGGAAACACGGCTCAGACTAGACTTAAAGTCCAGAGCTTGTATTGGAATATAAGTTGGCGTAATAATTATAAAGACTGGAGACTAATACAGATGGAAAAGTGAGTTAAGTGTCTGCTAGTGCATTTTGAAAGATTGTACCTGCCTTAGTCTGTTTCACTACATTTACTACAAATACAGCATTTTCTAACAATATCTTCTTCTTTTTTTCAATGTAACTCTGAAAAAAATGACAATCAGTGTTTCCCAAAGCCCAAGATGACGTCCTCAAATGTCTTGTTTTGTCCACAACTCAAAGATATTCAGTTTACTGTCATAGAGGAGTGAAGAAACCACAAAATATTCACATTTA
The DNA here is from genome assembly GCF_043250625.1 of Sebastes fasciatus. Lineage (NCBI taxonomy): Eukaryota > Metazoa > Chordata > Actinopteri > Perciformes > Sebastidae > Sebastes > Sebastes fasciatus. The sequence goes on from NC_133813.1 coordinate 14,799,581, forward strand.
AGAAGCTGGAATCAGAGAATTTGGACTCTTTTTTCTTTTACTCAAACCGATTAATCAAAGAAAAGAATATCTTAGGAAAGTTCTGAGTCTCCCAAAGTTGGTGTTCGCACTTCACTGAAATGGAAACCAATGGCAGCCTTCAGGGCAGCAAAAATTGAATCAAACAACCTAACATAAATGATGTTTGCAATGGAAAATGGCTATAAGGAGTGTCAAGTATTTGTGATTTGTAATAAATGTAAATGTAAAGAAGAAGAATAACAAACCTTGGAATGGTTAATTGATTAATATTTGACTTAGTTTTAAGGATACAGTGTGTAGGATTTGGCGGCATCTAGTGGTGTGGTTGCAGATTGCAACCAAGTGAGTACCCCTCCGCTCACTCCTCCCTTTCCAAGACTGTGGTAACGTGAGCTGCTGAGTGCAAAACCGTGGTGAAGCTGTTCACCTCGCTCAGAGGCCATTCTTACCATAATAACACTAATTTAGGAGGAACGGAAGTCAGACGGCGGCTGGCGGTAGCACAGTTTTGCACTCGGCGGCTCACGTTAGCACAGTTTCACAAGCTTGTCGGAGAACTACGGTGGCCTTCATGTAACGTAAAAATGTGAAAGTCTCTCTCTAGAGCCAGTGTTTGGTTTGTCCATTCTGGGCTACTGTAGAAACAAGGCGGAGCAATATGATGGACTCCGTGAAGAGAACCCGCTCCCTATGTAGATATGAAGGGCTCATTCTAAGCTAAGAAAGACACGATTCTCATTGCCAGGTGATTATACACGAATGAAAACATAGCTATGAATATTATATTCCATTTCTGTTAATAGATCCCCTGAAATGTTGCACACTCTTCCTTTAAAGTGTTAACAGCCAAAACTGACTATTGTGAATATAAATCACAATTGACATCTATAGCAGATATCGGCCATTGGCATGAAACCACAAACATTCTGTTCAAACTATTCATTTCTATCGTGACTCACATTATAGCGTGAGATTAATCACAAACATATGTAAACTATGCACGACAAGACTTTGAGGTTTGTTAAATGCCAAAATCCTTAGGAGTAAATAATTGAGACCACCGGTAGCTTGGGTGACTACTGACTGGGGGGATTAATATCCCATTAAAATGTGAGGAGTGTTGAGTTTAGGTGAGGGCTGGCAGCTGTTGTCACTTGAACACTTGCACGCAATGCCGGGAGGCTGAAACATAACATCAGTGATACAAGCAGACTGATACTTCAGAGGAAGCTTCTGGAAAGGCGCACTGCATACAGATCCAAGAGGAAAACCTCGAGTGGCTCTGCAGGAGAGCTCTCTAAAGTCAACCTGGCACCAGTTCTGAATGCACCTTTAGCCTGGTTTCATCACCATATTGTCAGAGAACAAACAGTTATACTGTGTGTTTCTCTGCACTGTGTGTGTGTGCTCTGTAACATGCATGTGATGTTGTGTGTCTGTGTGAAACGTGTCGGCATCCTTACGGTTATGTAAACATATCTCACTATGACAGATCACCAATCGGACAAGTGTATATATCATGCACTTATGGCCGTGACACTGTAAATCGGTGTGTGGCGTGCATGCCAGGAATTCATATTTGCTGTGTACTCTGCGACCCCGAAACGAATGATCCCTCTACGATGTTTGTTGGATATTGGACGGATATTGTCAGTGCTAAGGCACACACATATACACACACAGATGCTACTCCTAAAATGATGTTCTGTAGGACAATGTTTCACTATGAAAAGGGGGAGATTTAAAGGAGCCAAGCGCCAAGTGTGTAGGAGAACTACGGTGGCCTACGCGAAAACGCGAATGACCCTATCTAGAACCGGTTGTTGTAAGAGTAGCGTAGGTTATTGGAGCAGAGCCAGTGCTGCTGAGTGTGTGTATGAGAGAGAGATTGGCGGCAGTGCAATATGGCAATCTTCGTGGAGAGGACCCACTCCCTATGTAGATATAAACGGCTCATTCTATGGTAATGCAAACACGATTCATATATACAGATGATTGTACACTAATGAAAACATACTTATTGCTATTATATTCCATTTCTGCAAATAGATCCCCCTAAATGCTACACACTGGTCCTTTAAGGCAAGACACTACAGGCAAAAACATTCATGCACTGGTCAATTTTGCGATTTTGGGCTATTTTGCTTCCATAACATGTCTTCTTTCAGACTAGTGGAATGAAAACACCCAACATAATTACACTTTGTCTATTTGCGTCTGTAGATTCCTCCTAAATTCACCAAAAGTTAACATTAGATGATGCCTCATATGCATATTTAAACATAAAATTTCAGAAAACTTGTAATACAAAAAAAATGTCTTAATGTAAGTTATCAACTGGGGTTAGTTCCGTGGTGATATCTATTAGTTACAATTGATACCCTATTTTGCAGGATAATACGTGATTCCCCTCAATCTGCTGCTTTATTGTAGATATTACAGCTTTCATCTTAATGACTTGGAAGGAATAGCTGTAGACAAACATCCTGGCGCTCTGCGAAGGGACTGAACCTCCCTTTATCCAGGCCAGAGAACGAAACAAGGAGTGGACTTGACAAATTACCTGTTGCTCTGCTCACTAATACCTTCTAATATCACCTTTCAGCGCTGATGAGGGCTTCAGGGCAGATGCACACCTGCACTCCCCACAGCCATAATTGGTAGGTTGAGTCAGCCTGGCCTTCGGGAGAGCTGTTTGAACTTCTCAGACAGGGTTATAGAAACCTCACTTCTGGTTTATTGTGTGGCTACTTACTTATTCTGTCTCCCCCCATGAGAACAAAAGAGAACTAGCAACAAAGGAGGATCAAAAAGGAAACAGAAAAAAGCCGGAGTCTGGCTGGATATGCTGAAGATCTTTGACCAGAGAGATGCAACACAAAATTCTGACAGCTGAGTCTTAAGAAAAATGCTTCTTGTGATTTTCATTCACCTGAGGTCATTTCAAAATGAACTCACTGTGTCATAGAAGCATTACTCAACATTTTCATTTGCTTGATTGCTTTAGGAGATTGAAGGGCCTGTCAGATGTGAACATTATTATTGATAGAAAGCAGAGATAGAAGACATTCATCAATCATTACCCTGCCTTTCCCACCACTTCATATTTCTACTTAGTGACTGACGAGGTGGAATATAAATTACACCTTTTTTGGTGTCAAAAATCGCGACTACATTCCGAGAGCAGAAGCATCTGTGTCACTGTGTAATAAACTCATTCTTGTGTCGGTCTGTGCCAGATGTTTACAATGTGTGTTCCTGCACACATATAAAAACCTCCTGTTGACTCGCCGCCCATTTATTTATACAGCCAATAAACGGCATCCATCAGCTTCGGCAAGATAAGCGTGTTTTCATTTTGGCCATCGCAGCAGTCCTGTCTGCGTTGCCGCTCCGCATCCTCGTTGTTTTCTCTGACAAAGCTGGCCAAAGCGCTGTCGGCCTGAGAGGGCTGCAGTGCAGGCGAGCTGGGTCAGAGAAAAAAGATTGGTGGTGATCTAAGTGGAGAGACAGAGAAATGCTGACGATGAGGTTGGCTCTTTGTGCGTTTGCTGAACTGTTGCTGATGTTGTTCGGTGAGTTCTCTCGAATCAGACCTGTGCTATGAAGCTTGAATAAAGCTGTCATTAACTACAGTCGCTCCGGTTAACGAGGGTCAGATATCGGTTAAAAACAAAATTCTGAATTAGCATCACTGATACAGTGTATGACTTCCGCTTTAGTCATCACAATCATCAGTATCATTACTTGCTGCCCCCACAGGCAAGCAGTGAGAGAGAGATGTGTTGAATTCAACCAGCAGATCGCATAGGCTGCTTTTATGCAGGCTAGTATTCAAATACAGTCAAGAGTGATCCGTAACTGGATGTGACAACTTAAGTCTTAACAATAGGAGAGTTGAGCAGATTGCTGAGGGGATCTGACTTATGACTGATACATTGGACAGTATTCGTGTTAAAAAATTAAATGTTTATCATTTAAAACAAAAACTGTTTTCATAATTTTGTTTTTGGAGTTTTAACATCTCAAACATATAAAACACCTCTTTTCTCTTTCCTCCTCACCTCCGTCATTCAAACTCTTGAAATCTCATTTCTGCTCTTGACATTTTACTTTAACAGTATTTCTTCTTACTCCCATATGTTTGCATGTGAACGTCTTAACCAGGATGGATTTACAGGCGGGCTGGGAGCCATGAATTCAGGAGCGTGTTCTGTTATCTGCCTCGAGCAGCCAAGCAAAGTGAAATTCGACCCAGCTATGAGAATGTTTTTTTGCTTAGTATGATTTCCCTTCCTCTGGCAAGATTTTTTTTAAAGCAACATATCTAGTACGACCACACCTGGGTGGCATTTAAACTACATATATGGTTTAAAAGCTTATGTTATTATACAAGTTCTTCTAATGGCTCAGATGGTTAAATCCTATTCACATCATTTCAGTGGTGTCAGTATTGCTTGATACTTACAAGTTATTGTAGGAATTGCTAAACTTTGCATTTAGTCTTCCTTTTGTTAAGGTTGAAATATGTAATGTACTGTCTCTGTACTAATGCTAATGAGAAATGTCTACATGGCTGACAGCCTTTCATTTCAGAAAACAGTTGCAATCACATTACCCAAATGGTTATTTTCACCACATACCAACAATGAGGTGAAATTATTTAACAAGCACAACATAAAATGCTCCATCATCTTTGCTATACCTGGGAAACGTGGAAAGATATGGATTGCTGCTTTTATAATTACTCATGCAACAGTCATTGGAATACTGGAAAGGTGTTAAAGGGGAACTCTGCCGATTTTACACATCAAAGTCAAAACCGTTTTAACGTCACTAATTTCTTTAACAGATTAACGCAACTTGCAATTTTTAGGTTGTAGCGGGCTCAGTTTTAAAGGTAGAGTGAAGATACTGGTATCATATGAAACTAGAAAAGATAAGGAATCCATTGGTACCAGAATCATTAATGTAATGAATGATGTGGGATTACTATTCTTTATTTCATGTGCTATTCAAATACTGATTTGGACGTCGATTATCATTAGGGAAGTAAGAAAATATCAATATGGCATCATATTAAACTAGGAAAGGAATCCAGTGGTACCATGTCATGTACCTAAGTCATATTAGCTTTTTGCAAAGGAGTCTAAATAACGCTCCAAACTTGAGCTAAATTGGCATGGCCATTTTCAAAGGGGTCCCTTGACCTCTGACCTCAAGATATGTGAATGAAAATGGGTTCTATGGGTATCCAAGAGTCTCCCCTTTACAGACATGCCCACTTTATGATAATCACATGCAGTTTAGGGCAAGTCATAGTCAAGTCAGCACACTGACACACTGACACACATACTTAAATACAATACTCCCTTTAAGGTACATTTTGAACAGATACAAAAATGTGCGATTAATCGCAATTAAATATTTGAATCTATTGACAGCCCTAGTATAAAGCCTTTTGTGACTCTTGAGGGATTAGCATCGGTTGGAACTGAAGAGTTAGAAAGAAGTGAGTTCATCAGACCACTGTAGCCCGCTCCTCATCTCCGGTTGTGGCTAGTGACTCGAGGCTACATTAGCCACTACTAACATAACACATCCGAATCTCTGACTGAACTGTTGCCGGTTGAGTTGCATTGTGGGTAATGCAAGCAATCTGTGGTTCTGCTGCATCAATTTTGATACTTAAAAAAAAACCTGTCCATTGTGAGTCTGACATTGTTATAAGAAACAATACAAGTGTAATGTTTTGAAAATGAATGAATGAGATGTTTAGCATGAAGGAGAATGATGGTCATTTGCATCCTGTCGATACAATGCCACAGAGCATAAAAAAATCATTACTGCATATGAAATTAAACATTTAGTAAGAAATAATATTATTCACAGAGCATGTTTGCAGATGTTGGTATAGTGGACAAATAAAAAGAAACCTGCAGCGATGTCACCTCAAAGCAGGAAAATCAGGAATGCAAGAAGCGTCATAAACTGCTCATCTGAAATCACAGCTGCAATAAACACAAGCTATGAACTGTAACTTGTAAAGCAGCCATCTGCTGACATGATGAATGGACAACATATGTAAAAAGACACCTTCTCAATGAGAGACAGAGAGTAATTTGCAGCTCTGCAAAGTATCTTTGTGTCTTAAGTTTAAGACAAGTAAAGCTATCTGAGAAATCCTTCCGCCCATTCCGAACTGAAACTTAAAACAGTGCAAAGTCTAATAATATCACTGCCATCGTGATGAATCGCTCCACACCAGGCGCAAACGTGTTAGTATTCATTACTGTTATGTAAAGAGACAGACCTGGGTTGGAGTTAAGATCCATGGGGTGCAGAGGAAGACGTGCCCCCTTCTCAGCTGGAGGTCGAGGGAGCAAAAGCCACGCTGTCGCTGCTGACCACCGACCCCACAGTGCCACCTCTTCATCTGTTCTTGTTCGGTGCCACAGATAGATTTATCTCCATCTGTTTCTGCTAAAACTACACTACCACTTACTACTGTCCTCCCCACTCTCCCCCTCCTCCTCCTTCCTTTGCCTCTCGCTTTCCTCCACCTCATATAACTCTTTTTTCGCCTAAAACTTCATTTTGGTTAAGTCAAAAGGCTGGTCAACGTGACGCACCAGTCAGCTGCACTTAGGCAAGGTCAGGCTAAGGCTGGTCTGTCTGCCTCTCAGGAAGCCTTTCCTCTGCACATACTTCTGTCAAAGGAGCTGAAAGAGCAGAGGAAGCATATTTCTACACACGAAAGAAGTGCAAAGGAGAGACCCCGCCGAATGAGACAGCAAGCCGAAGGCAAGATGGTCTCTGAGGGAAGTGAGAGGGGTGGGGTGGGAGCTGGTGGTGGTGGTGGTGGTGGACGGGGGAGGGGGTGCATCGTAAATCAAGCAGCCCTCCCCAAAGTGGGGACCTGTAAATCTGGTGAACGAAAGAGTGGGCACTCGGCCAAATGACTCATCCACAGTGCTCTATAAATACAGCCGAGCGGGGTCGACAAGGCTGCTGCTACCGACGGCCAAGAAGCCCTGAGACACTGGGGTTTCTCCCTCTTGGAGGAAGGTCTTTAATAGCCTCCTTATCGTTTTTCAATCTCACCCAGACTTAGAGGCGAACCACACATCATTGGCTTACATCAAATGGCAGCGAGCGCCCCTTTGAACCCGGGCTTGTCGGGTGATTAAATATAAGGCCGACACTACCTGTTGGATTTAACTCAGAGGGGGGGAAAAAAACGGGTAGTGGGGAGACATCTAAATATTTATCCAGACAGAAATCAGTTTACATACCACTGGTCTGAACATTCAAGTCAAGTGTCCCCACCAGACAAACATACTGTAGTAGCCCGGCAGAAACTTCACTGGAGGCCAAAACCCGGCCAACCTGATACATGTGGGAGCAGGGGTTGTGTATGGGGGTTAGAGAGGGAGGCTAATGGAGGACATTGCTATGTGACATGTCAAATACCGACCCCCCTCAATAAGGCTGTTATGTAAGCATCTGAGCTTCCTGTCCTGTCCCTCTCTTTGGCTTGAGACGTGGCCTGTGTGCAGGCCTCAGTGCAGGATCTTACTCATGTATAGGGAATAATAAGACACAAGAAAGGAAGAAGAAGGAATTCTCTTACGAATGAGAATGAGGCGGATATTTCAAACAACATCTACCACATACAAAAGGTATGCAGCTTATTGTTTGGACATGCTGAATTCCCCGGTCTCCTGCTTTTTGTCTTGTACCTTTTTGAATCAGCAGTTCAATCACATGAGTCTGTGGTCTGGTTGAGATGCGGAGAATGTACACGCGTGTCAAATAAATGAGTGTTGAATTCCAAGGTCGTGTTCTGTTCATACCACACGCACCATTTGTTGTCCTTCACAGCTCAGATACGAAACCATTTACCACCACGAGCTGCTACTTTATCATCTTTTCATTATCTGACAGCTTGGTGAATACTTTGCACACAATATAAAAAGTGTAGCATTGCATGTCCACTCATCCTACACGTTATCCTCTCGTGTTGTTGTTGCAGCTGCCTTTTCCCATTTAGTGGTTGATCAATCATGGCTTTATGAAAAATGGGCTTCATCATTCACTGTGCAGTTGGAGCCATTATGTGAGCTCCCACGAGCTTCGGTCCCATCATGAAAATACATAAATGGCACGTTGTGTTGTTACAGAGACACATAAGAGGACTGTAGCCACTGATCAGACTGCTGTTGAAGATACTGACTAACATAGAAAACCATCAATCATATTAATGTGCTGTTACAAACTTGTAGCCTCCCACATACAAAACAAATCCAATGCATTCACATTGTTTGCATGTGCAGAAGGGAGGGAAAACCAGCGGGCAACTCCGGGGTCTGAAAAGTGAAGCCAATGCTGAAATGCCTTACACTTGCATTCTTTCTAACAGCCAGCAGGAGGCGACTCCTCTGGTTGCAAAAAGAAGTCTGATTGTATAGAAGTCAATGAGAAAATGAGCCTACTTCTCACTTGATTTATTACCTCAGTAAACATTGTAAACATGAGTTTATGGTCTCACTCGCTAGTTTCAAGTCCTTTTCAATACAGCATGATGTTCATTTTAATAAATTTTTTATGCGTTTTCATGCTGAATGATTTAATTCCAAGAAATTTATAAGCACATCTCTGGTAAACACAAGATTTAAAGAGGTGCTTTTGTGTGGTTCTTTGTGGAGAAACTCAGTTTTACAGATCTGTCGATTAAATCAACTAATCGATCAACAAAATCGTATGAGTGTTAGTCGACTAAGTATTTCTTTGGTTGAACTCACAATAGTTTGATTTTAGCCTTACTCTTGAGCATAATCCAAAAAACTGGACGCTTCTTCCCTCAGCTGGATATGATAGTCCATCTCTTTTCTTAACAGTCATTACTTCAAACTTAGAGATCCATCACACTCAGCATCTGATAACCGTAAAAGGACAATAATTCCTACAAACTGCAGATTTCACCCTCCTGTAACTGAACTAAACACTCTCCAGACCTCCTGCCTTAATGAGCTATGAAAATCCCACACAGAAGGGAGGCAGCCTTGCCAGAGAGTCCAATGCCCCCTTTAACAAATCTGATCATTATAAAGGTCTCCTCTCAGAGTCTGCAATGCCTGAACAGCTTGCTGCTGCAGCTCTGGCAGCCCAGACTCCCACAGCATCTCCTGCGATGATACGTTGTGAAACCTGGCCAGTGACCTTTTCCTAATCCACAAAACCACATGCAGTCAGGATTAGCAGACTCCAAACCTTTCAACAATCTGTGAGAGGGTCAAAAAAATGTCGCATCTGCTTTGCAAACCAACAGGAGTCTGCATTGTTACATTTAAATCCATTTGACAGTCAGTCAGTTTCCTTTCCAGCACCTTGTCACAGGCGTTCAGGGAGTTGTCTGCGCTCTGTCTGAGGTCACAATCCCCAAAATGTTCTGCTTCCAGCATCTACCAGTACAGTGAAGCTGCTCCATTATCCAGACAGATTTCATCTATGTCCACTGCCTTGACATTAATGTGTTTTCTAACTATCTCAGCAACCTCCGCCAAGAAAATGTTCTCAGACTTCAATATTTTCTTCCTTTTTTCTCCTGAATAAATGATGTGTCTGCAGGGGTTTCTTTCTCAAACTGCTTCTTACACCTTCCAACTACTATTTCCCCAGTTGATTGTCAGCATTTCCTTGCATCTGCAAAGGCACACTGAGAAATGTCCTGACTTTGCCTTCTGGGACACTGAATGGTTTTCTAGTTCTCTACAACTCGATAAGGAACATTCGAAAATCCTCCATTGCCTCTATTATCATGCTCCCAACCCAAACTTCTGCTTTGGCAACTAGGCAGCAGCAGCCTTCTCTGGCATGGAAAGAACCATAAACCAAAGTACTTTTTAATTCTTACCTTATGGTAGCATTTGATGAAAAGTTAAGGGTGTGTATACCGAATTCCATGGGAGTTCATAGTTGTGAAGACATTTTACACCAAACTACAATTGGTAACCTCAAGGTAGAGCTAAATGAAAACTGGGATCGGTAAAATCATTAGAATTCATCAACTGAGAACCACGAATGTCTGTACAAAAGTTTGTGCCAATCCATGCTGGAGCTATTTCACTGGATAAGTGAAAACTTTGATGATTTGTTTGGCATTTTATGCTTTTCTTTGACAGTGATAGTGGTGAAAGACAGGAAATATGGGGAAAGAGAGTATAGTAGGTAAAATAGAAAGTAGCAGTGAGCACGGCTCCTAAACTTTAACTGTATCGGGTTTTGGCTATAAGCCATCAGCGAAAGAGAGCAGGGGAATGACATGCAGCGAACTATCCAGCCAGCCGGGAATCAAACCAGGGACTTGCTGCTCACGGCATTTGCACCCTTGTGGTATGCACCCTAACCATTGGCTATTGGGTCGCCCAATAAGTGAAAACTTTGACCTGCTTGTGACGTTTCACGGAGAAGTCAGCAAAGTCATTAGAATTCATCCTCTGGGGACTGGGGATATGTGTACTAAACGTTATGCCAATCCATGCAATAGTGGTTGAACTTCCATACTTCCATACTTCCATAAAAAAACTAAAATGTTAACCTAAAGGTGGCGCTAAATTAAAAGTTAAGGGATCACCAGAGTCAGTATGATTCATCCTCTGGGGACCATCAATATCTCTACTATCTGTACAATATTTCATGGCAATCCATCCAATGGTTGTTGAGATATTTCAATCTGGATCAAAGCGGTGGACCAACCGACAGACTGACATTGACCTCCATAGAGCCACGCTGCTAACACGGCTAAAAAACCCACACAGTGTATGTTACTGTAATATCAACACAATGCACAATGAACTGTCACAACTCACAACACAAACAGAGATCCTCCCTGGGGAAAATGTTACTAGTGAAGCCAGCGAGTGCGGTTCACTGTTTTCAACATCAAGGAAACTCTCTTCAGTTATTGGATTTGTGGGTTTAAGGAACATAAAAGTGTCTGACATCATGACCTAATTCAATATGAAACACTTCTGCGTTGCTGTGTTGACTACTTTCTCACTTCGTGCTGCCAGGACACTGATATCCACTGTACGTGTCTGTAACGCTGAGTGCTTGGGATCATAAATCCAGATATTAAGAGAACAACAACAACAAGGGATGTGGATCTCAGAGGCCCCATATGAGAAATGTCAACAGCAGCAGATTGCCAGGCCACAACTCCTCCAGGATGCTGCTGTGTCACAGACGGCAGGTTATTGACTTTATATGCACGCTGGGAAAACATGGATGTGCATAAACATGTCTACACACACACACACACACAAAGAGAGAGGAAAGAGAAGTTCACTTTCTGACCTTTTTGAAAATGTCATATCTCAAAGTGAATTCCTGAGACAGAAAGGACGCAAGCTCTGAACACACAGACGTGCAAACGAAGATAGTCGACTCTTTTAAATGCAAAACACAGTCTTGTCACTCATGCTTCTTCGATATTACCACAGCAATATCCATAAATTTCACTGCTTTCCCCCTTAATGCATGCCTTGATACTGCTGCTTTATTCCTCCTGGATTTATGGTGCATTAGAAGCCGTGTGGGCACTATACATCCAACTGTTAATTAAATCAATATATCAAAACACGGAGTCTGAAACGGAGAGCCGCTTCTGGTTTATATCCTGTGTGTCACATTCATTTGATCAAACATGTGTATGGAGTCATTCTAGCTATATGGCAGTGAAATGGGTGTAGGAGGTGGAGAAGTAATTTTATTTCCTGGAGCTTTTTTATTTATTATAGCTGGGTGGGACTTTCTCCCTGTTCTTTTCTTTGCGGATTATTACTTTTAACATCTTTCTTGTGTATTGTACATGCACTGCCACACCTTTTCCTTTGAAATCTGCTCTATGTGAACTATTTCTATGACAGTGTTTGATGTGTTTTAATTGTATACGCCTGATCTGTCTGCGCTGTGGCTGTGCTGTGATCTGTAGTCTCCAGTTTAAAGGGGAGACACCCCAGGCAAAAAACTAATTTTTCATGCACTGGTCAATATTGAGATTTTGGGCGATTTTACTTCCATATCATCTCTTCTCGTCAGACTAGTAGGAAGAAAAAAATTCCAAAATACACACTTAGGCGTTTATCTTGCAACTTTGTCTATTTGTGTGTATAGATTTCTTCTACACTCACCAAAATTTAGGATTAGATAATGCCTCATTTGCTTCTTTAAACATAACATTTCAGAAAACTTGTAATATAAAAAATAATTGTCTTGATGTGAGTAATCAACTGGGGAAGTTTCATGGTGATATCTATTATATCTTTTACCCTATTTACCTGAGGTGTCTCCCCTTAATCAGTTTTATTCTATTTTATCTTATATTTCAGCTTACTCTTTTAAAATCCTGTCTTTTTTATATTGTCTTCGATCATGTCTTGTATTGTCATGTCTCCCTTTTATCTCTTATGTAAAGCACTTTGCTTCTTTTGTTGAAAGGTGCGATACAAACAAACTTGCTTTAATCACACCTACATGTTGAAAAGAGACACACTGAGGAAGGTATTATCCAAAACCAAAAACACTGCATTGTAACGGCATGAATGAATATACAATGAAGAATAGCAAGTCAACGATTTGAAAACTCCCGATTTTGTGTGCGCAAAACCAGTTGCTTCTCTTTGACCTTCAAATAGAACTGCAGATGAAGCTGTGAGCCCGTTGTGGGATTAAAATAATCCAAGGTCTCCCAGGCACTCAATAAACACCATTACAACATGTGCATAGTAGAGCTACAGATTACATGAGATATTAAAATTGATTATAATAGTTCCGCACCATTGATCCTTTGTTTCTGCAGAAGGGTGCACACATACAGCACACATGCAGCCAATGCCAGCACTAGAAGTTATCCATGACTAATGTGACATGGGAGCCTATTTGAAAACCCCCTCCATGCATCCTGACACTGAAATATCAGCACCACAGATTAATATGCTTTCTCAATTACTCTACTGGGGGCTTCCTTAACCTTAAACGCTGATGCCTAGAGGGTGATACTCACAGCCTGCTATATTTATTACCATCCACGAACAAGTGGAATAATTGTTTGGGTTATTAAAGCTGCTGGCTTGGGCTTTTTTTAAATTTTATTTAATTCACCCATCCATCTTCCCATCATCAACTATAGGTGCTTATAGTCGGCATGCCAGCTTATAAGTAACTTCCTCATAATGAACAGTACAGTGGTCTGTACTCTTATGTCTGTCTTCACCCTCCAATAGCAATCATTCAGTCATTACTTTTTAATTAGAGGTCTGACTATATAGCTTTAGGTAAGATTAGCACGTTATCCTGATAAAGCACATTCCTGGACTGATCACACAATGACCCAGAAACCAGAATAATAACGATAATAAGGGTCTCTATTCTGATTTACTCACAGTCTGCCTCATATTGACATTGTGATTATCATAACTCAATCACACGAGTCACGTAGGGTAAATAAAACATTCACCTCAGTGACATATGACACTCATAAGTCACTGCAGAGGTCACCAAGGTGGCTGCTACGGTATGGCTGAACCATCTTGTCATGATGATGATGGGAGCATTAATCACAGATGCACTACATCAAAATATGAAATAATAAAAAACTGATTTACATATGAAACTCGTTAAACGTTATCACTGAGGAGATTTGTGCTGATGGCAAAGTAATAATTTAAAGCAGACTGCAAAGAACTGCAATAAAATAAGGGTATCAAGCATTTAAAACAGTAATTCTGTACAAAAAGTGAAGAGTAAAAGCAACAAGTTTTGGCTTTATGGGTATTTAATCCCAGAATAATCCCTGTTTTTCTAGTATTTATGCTGAACTAAGACAACCTGCTGACTACAGGTAGTCTCATATCAGAGATATCAGATATCAAGTAATATATAATATAAGTAATTCTGACGAGAGCTGCAACGATTCATTGATTAATCAAAGTCAAAATTTTCTGATTCCAGCTTCTTAAATGTGAATATTTTCTGGTTTCTTTACTCCTCTATGACAGTAAACTGAATATCTTTGAGTTGCGGACAAAACAAGACATTTGAGGACGTCATCTTGGGCTTTGGGAAACACTGATCAACATTTTTCACCATTTTCTGACATTTTATAGCCCAAACAACTAATCGATTAATTGAGAAAATAATCAACAGATGAATCGATAATGAAAATAATCGGTAGTTGCAGCCCTAATTCTGACAGAACAATGTTAACTCAAGGTTCACAAAGTCACTTTTTCCAGAGCTCTCAACTGCATCCTGCAGCAGCGGATAGAGTTTGCTCGGTCATTGCTAAGTAAATGTTTACAAATGTTGAAGAATACAACAATATTTTGTTCTATTAAACTATTTTCCCACTACAATACCAACAAGCAATTAAAATAATATTCTACAAAGCATCTGTACATTTATTAATTCCCTCATGTTACATTTTATGCTGAAATTAGAATAAATTAGGGCTGCAACTAACAATTATTTTCATTATTGATTAATCTGTTGATTATATTCTCAATTAGTTGTTTGGTCTATAGAATGTCAGAAAATGTTGAAAAATGTCGATCAATGTTTCCCAAAGCCCAAGATGACATTCTCAGATGTCTTTCAGTTATTCAGATATTCAGTTTACTGTCATTGAGGAGTAAAGAAACCAGAAAATATTCACATTTAAGAAGCTGGAATCAGAGAAATTTGACCTTTTTTTTCTTAAAAAATGACTCAAAGTGACTAATCAATCATCAAAATAGTTGGCGATTAATTTAATAGTTGACAAATAATCGATTAATTGTTGGAGCTCTAGAGTAAATGTTTAAATTAATACTTAATCTTCTGCACTGTACATGTATAGACATTAACTCTCAGCGCAAAGACTAAATCTTGCAGAATTTATGAAGACTGAATTATACAACATGAGCGCATTACTTCCATTTTTGAGAATATATGAAAACGTTACCGTTACTGTTTTATTCAATGCAAAAAAAAAAAGAAAAAGGATTAACACAGAGAAGACTGGATTAGAGGATTATCCCCAGTACTGCAAGGATTTAGAAAACCACATGAGGGCACTATCACCTTTATTAAGACATCCTCACTTCACTACGGCACTGTGCCAACTCGCACTCAGACTGAGGAAATGCCTGGACATTACTTTACTTTGGACAAGAAGCTGAAGCCAGACATAATCTTTGATGGTAGAAGAGGAAAGCTTCTACTCTTCAGGTATGTGTTATTATATATATACACTATAGGCTTTACCATGTAGACAGCATTCATGCTTGAGGCCTTCCACCTGCTCAAGGCAGCGTGATCCCGAGGTCATCTCATGAATGATGGGATGAGAGGGGTAATATTCCTATAATTCAACAGCGGTGACTATAGGCCCAATCCCAATCCGGTCCCTATACACCCTCCCGCTCCGTGACTGAGTGAAGCACCCTTCTTTAAGGTGGAGTGCATCAATATTATATGTAATGTATTGTTGTTGTTTTTTCTTTTTTCTTAACTGGACCTTGAGTCTGCAATAAAGTTTGATTTGAATTGAATTGAAATATAGAGGCAAGTTTATGAGTTAATGTTTGTACCGGTAGTCGCACTGAATTTACATTGGAGCGTGTTCCATGACGAACACAAAACGGCGTTGCTCGTCGTCAGTAAGGGCGGCTGGTTAAGTCGGCATCGATGCAGCTCGCTGTTGGAGGGGTTTTATAACCCGCTTCCACTCCCTGCTAATTGGTTTGGGATGTCGGACCCTCCACGGGAACTTGCAAAAGGAGTGGAAGTGGGTAGGGAGAGGATGTAGGGGAGGGTTTGGAATTGGGCCTTACTGTGGCCTGACCAGCTACTCTAACCAGACTACCAAGAGAAACTGACAGAGGGAAAGAGAGAGAGAGAGAGAGGAAGCAAAATACTGACCCTGGGGCAAATTGAGAGAGGCTGGAGTGACATACTGAACTCTACAGCCAAAGCCTTGTGTTTATTAGAGCTTGGGGATAGAGGAGCACACTGTTTCTCCATCAAAAACACAGCGGGGAATGTTTCCTGTGTTGCTTCTTGTTTTATAGGAATGGGGATGATTAATCACAGTTGGACCACGGGGAGTGACATTTAGCTACAGGTATTTATTCCGGTTTGACAGGTAAATAAATGAAGAGTCTGTGCCATTCTGTCCAAATTCATCATTTGCTAAAAGGCAGGCTCTGCTTGCTCACCGTACTGCAGCGTCAGACTGATGTTATATCACACAGCTGTATTCAGATCATACGTGACATTCTTTGGAGGATTCGCCGACATCAGATAAAGCTGCACACTGATCCTGAGCAGCAGGATGTTCTGATATATATTCCAGATATATGGCCTGAGAGAAATCCAGTTTTTATTCTGTCAGCGCCGCATGTGTTCGAGAGATACTTTTAAGAAGCTTACTTTTTCTGTGATCCCTTAGGAAGTACCAGAATTTAGAATAGTTCGCAGGTGCATCCCAATGTGGCTACACAGTCATAATGTAATCCTCGAGCACGGCACAAACATAGATAATCTGCAATTTACGGTTGTTATTCCTCTTCTCTTTAGCTCAGGCTCATGTGTGCTTGTGCATGTTGTAACGTGTCAGTGTGATGGAAGAACGTCACCGGTGCTTAGAGTCTTATAGTGTGGGCGAGCAAAACAAAAGCCCCATTGTGTCTGTACCTGTGTGTCTCTGTCAGACAGTCAATAATAAAGACATATCCAGCCTAAATACTGTTAGCCATGTGGTGAATCTGCTTCATACAACCTCTTCCACAGTGATTTCTTTCTGTAGGTTTAACAAACATCATCACAATGTAAATTTGCACAGTGAAAGAGACAAGAGAAAAGAACAGAAAAAGTATACACAGGTGAATAAAAGATGTTTTCTGAACTATTTTGCACATTTTTCAAGTCAAACTTTCCACAAAAGCTAAAAATACAGAGTTATGTGTTAATCTGAGAGCAGAGTCTCCCTCCCCGTACAGATGTCCTGAAGTCCCTGGCAGCCACTCGATACCCGGCTCGTGTTCAGACCCCACCAGCACCCTCGCAAGACAACGGACATCTCTGTACAACTCTGACTTCCACCCCATTTCCCCTTGCCTCCCCCCCATCACATCCCGTCTGTCTGTCTGCCAGATACTGTCCATGTGTTGTGTTCAAACTGCCCAGCCCCATTTAGACCAGTGGAATATATGTGTTGTGTTTTCCTTTCATTTTTGCTCCCTCTGCTTCTCTAAGACCTCTTTATTTGCTGTCTCATAACAAGCCGTGTTCTTGTTTTCCATCAGTATGAGGGCGTAGTGAATGGTGCAGAATGGCGAAAACAGTTTAGTAGCATTAGTGGCGTTTTAAAGGAACTCTCTTACAAGTCTGTTGAATCCTTGTGTAGTTTTAACAACCCTTGAGGCCCTTGTTAGTGAACATGCTGGTAGTCACATTTAGTCTGCGTGAGTCATTTTAAGACACGGTCATAACAAGCCCTTCAGGCCTTTGATCATTGGAAGAAGAAAGTTTACTACGAACATTGTGGCCAGCGGAGTGAAGTGTGAGCCTGTGTGTGTAAACCAGAGAGGTAAATAAACCTTGTGTACTGGAATTACACAATAATAATAACAGTACTTGGAATAATTTGACAACTACTGACTGTAGCTTCATTATCCTTGAAATATGAGAATGGTATCAAGCTTCTCATCTAACCCTAGTAAAAAAGCAAATAAGCATGTTTCCCGAAATGTCAAACTATTTCTTTGAAATGACACTTATCTTCATCGTACAGATGAAAAGTTGAGTTCTTAAGAAATAAGATGTATACTTGGGTTTTGCTGTTGCAGCATTACTCGGTCTGGAGTAGCTCATGGTGGCTAATATTAGCAAACTTTAGCTAGATATTGCTGTATGACTGACATTACGGAGTGAATTCCCTGTCTGTATAACTCCTCTCGACTTGTGCTACTGTTACACTGCGCTTTTGCTTTTACCCTCATCTCATAATTGTAACTTGTAATCAGCATTAATGAAAGTACCCTGGAAACATCATGAGCTTATAAAGGTAAATACAACAAACTTTGCATACAATGTAAATTATCTACCGCTAACTATAGTTCCTATTTTTCTGGAAAAAAAAAAATCCAAATCCTCTGTGTATATATTATATAAGAGCATTTATAAGAAAAAAAGACAAAAAAACACAACTGGATAAGGACAAAACAATAAAAAAGTTACATATACAATAATGAAAGCCTCATCAGTCAGTTATGACCTTGGTTTATAAAAACAGAGATCTGAAGGTGAAGTCATTAATTATTTTGGGCATCCTACAGGTAACCGCCTCTGAAGTTTGAACTTGAACGCACCACGAACATTTTAGGATACAGGAGTAGAAAAACATCTGTCCGAATTTATTCCCTAACTAATATATCACTGTACCTCTCATATTCCTAATCTAGGGACAAAAAAATAACAGTAACAGTAACTGCCTTGTGTTAACACATCCTTATAGCAATCAATATTGCTATTGTGAACATTGCACTATTATGGTTGAAGTTAAAAATGCATCATATGGTGTTCTATCCATACGTTAAAAGTATTAGATAGTAGTGCGTTCATTTTCCCTGTGGCCTCGAAGTCATGCAGTACTGAAACGATGGCATGAGCTGCTTAACAAGGCGTATTAAACTGCACCTGACAGCTATTTGACCACATTCACCATCAGAAAGTGTCACAAAAGACACAAGAAACTGTTTCATAAAACCTCCATATCCAACATAGATGACCAACAGATGACATCTTTTAAGGTGAGAGGAACATGGCAGCTGGGAACAGCAGCCGGTAAAATGTGGAAATGAATGTTACGACTGCTATTGCAGGTTGAGAAAACGAAATCACCGGATTTCAAATTTCCTCTCCCACCTCTTTCATTTCTTTTTTACAGTCTGGTCCAACAGAGGGGGGAAGAGATGAATGTGTGTAGTGGTGGAGACTGGGTAAACACAAACACTGAGTCTCATAAGTCAAGAGAAATTGAAAAGCTGCCAATATACCTCATATTTCCTCCAGAGGAAAAACTGTTATATGTAATAACCAATTTTCTGTTCACATGCTTCACATGTTGCAGCGTATACTGCAGCACCTGGAAACGGGGAAATGAAACTGAGACTGAAAGGGGGCACAATGAGTCAGTGGGGCATGTGATTAATTTTTTAGTGGACTGTTTCTAAGTCTTCTACACAAAATGGAAATTGCATTGGAACAGGACTGCGTTATATATTCAAATATTTCACCATCTTCATGTTTCCAGAGAAATGTTAGTTAAAATGTATCCCAACACTGATGCTATATCTGTTATGGATGTCACTAATCTTCTGCAACGTTAAACCATCATGTTCTGGTCAGGCATTTCTAAGCAATGTTGGCTGTGGAGTTACGTTTCTCTCTCTTATAAACCTCAGCTCTGTAGCTACAATTGTTTCGTCGACAGCATAAAAAACACCATTTTAAAAACAGATTTTTTTATATTGTTGTTAGTATTTTTCAGCTGGAGTGCGTGGGTATGAAAAAGAGGAAGTGAAAATATAACGTTTTGTATTTGAAACTTCCCATTTTGTTCCTTTGATGAAAGTTTTTTTACACTACAATACGTTTTTGTGCAACTGTGTTACATTTAGTCTGGATTATGTGTTTAACTTCTTCGTATTTGTCTGATATTATAGTTTGCTCTTGGTTTGTAAAATGTGCCGCTCTGCTGACAGTAGACTTGTCCATGTTTTATGATTGGTCAGATGCTGCAAATCCTGCCCCTTTCATATGAACGCGCTCGTAGCCAGATGGAGAAACCCTGGGTTTACTGAGTTAATAACCACCGTCGTAAGGCTGCTTAGCGGGATCTCGTTTGTTAGGGTTAGTTAAGCCAGATAACGAGAAGATACCCCTGGTATGTTGAACTCGCTTCGTAGTACAGGCCTCAGATCCCCTCACTGTATCAAAACACCTCATATCTAATGCTTTTAGAGACTCAGTGGTGCTTTGTATCGAGAAAACTATCTTTGTTCAAGTACATCAAAATGTGTTCTACCATGGCATAGGCACATACGGGAACTAAACAGCTGCATTGTTTCTCTATAATACAACCACTACTCACCATGAAAACTATTAATCACAAGTTGAGAAGTTGACTTTGCTTCATTTCAATGTGAACATGGAGTGGCCGCAACTGAAAGTGCATGAAATGATCTCCGCAGGGAACTGTTAATCCTCATCTGATGTGCAAACTATTAAAAAAACAGCAAGGTCATCAGCATCCGAAAAACAAAAACACCATCAAGAGTCTTTCAAGCGAATCTGTGACACACCTGGACTTTTCATCTGTCAGTTCTGGACAACTGCCCAAATTACTAATTTAATTTTGGCTCAGGCTCAAGCCTTTAATTGACCTTTCACTGACAAATGTTATCTGCACCATTATCTGCCGGGGTCACACTGCTTTTGGAGTTTGTTTGTGTCCACTACTTATGTGAGAAAATGTCTTGATACTTTGGTTTCCTCTGAGAGAAACTGTGTTGGATACCCACCAGGGAAAAAGATCAAGATAAATAAAATTGTTGCACACATCCGGTGTTTTACTGTAGATGGATCAACTGCTGAACTCTGCTACTGTATCTTTTACCAGCTGTCTCCGTGTCCCCAGTGTGCATGTGTGTGTTTTAAATATCTATTCCATAGACTCACATTCCTGGCATCGCTCCGCCTGGGAAAATACCCCACTATTCCTTTGTGTTGAGTTCGACCATGTTTCCATACAGTCTCCTGGCGTCTGTGCATGTGGTCGTCTTTGAGTTTATGTGTGTGTGTGTGTGTGTGTGTGTGTGTGGTCAGTGGTTAAGGTCAGCTTGTGAGCCAAGCCTCTCAACTAATGGAATAGTTTGACATTTTGGGAAGTGCACTTCATCTTTGTTGCAGCGAGTTTGATGAGATGATCGATACCACTCTCATGTCTGTCTGTTACATATAAAGCTACAGCCAACAGCCAGTTGGCTTAGCTTAGCATAAAGTCAATAAACAGTCGGAGTCGATCCAAAAATATCGATACTACCGATACCTACGTCTCATTTTGATGAGCGATTCTAGCGTCAATAGGATTGATAAGAAAAAAGGGATCAGTTTCTCTCTTCTACACACATTTGTATTCCATCAAAAAGTAGAACTGTCTGTGAAAACAATATTCAGTTGTACCGTCTGCTTCTCACTGCTGTTGAGATGTTGTGTGCATTCAAATGACACAAGCGTCACGCACGTGCAGAAACTGACACTTGAAGAAAGAGGAGCATGTTTGGAGCTACTTCACAGCTGTGAATGATGGTTGAGGGTATAGTTTGTGCTTTTGTTTTGTTATTTGCACTAAATAAAGTTTTTAAAACATTCATTGTTCTCGACAAATAAACAACATTTTCTCATGTTTTCACATTCAATTAATAATAAAAAAAATTCATATTTTTGTTATTTGCATTAAAGATGTCCTGTGTTTTAACATGCATGTAATAAGTAATTAATAGTTGAAAGCAACATGAAAGTACGTAAGCCGTTTTTAATTTATAAAAGGTATCGGTATCAATGTCAGCGATTCTGGCCCTGTATTACTTGGTGTCGGATCGGAACCAAATGTTGTGGTATCTCCCACCCCTAATAAACAGCGGTTATATGGGATGTTATATCACTGTAAAACCAAAACTTGATGTTTTTATTTCGTTTTTTGCATTTGTATGGATTTAACAAACATTTTCTTTCCCCTGCTATTTCCCCTGTTTCCAGCCTTTAAACTAAGCTAAACTCAGCTAAACTAATCACCTGCTGGCTAAAGCTTCATATTTAATGTTCAGATATGAGAGTGGCATCAATCTTCTCATCTAATATAACTCTCGGCAAGAAAGTGAATGAGCATTTTTCCCACAAAAACTATTCCTCTAAAGAGAACAGTATATATATATATCAAAGCATATTAAAGTCCATAATTTTATAACTCTATAACTCTTCATATATGCAATCCAAGTGAACAACAGGCAACACCGCAAGTGCCATTGAAAGCAGCATATAAAATCAGTAACTCTCTAATTCTTCTCACAGAGTTTAAGACTTCACCCAAAATGTATTTCCTGCAGACAAGAGTGATCAAAACCATGTGTTTTTTGTTCCTTCTCCAGCCGACATTGCTATCATCATTTTGACCTGAGTAAAGATAAAAAGTGATTAAATTGCTCTCATCTTTTCCTACCTGGAATGACCTCGAAGAGAAATTTCCCCGCTTCATCGCCGCTGGTTGGATGCTCTGAAACTTTGTTTCCAGGTAAGAAAATGGCTCCCTGTGGAGAACAAAGAGCAGACTGATCAGATGCAATAGTATCCCAAAAGAGAGTATTTGGGTTAAAACATTTAGGACTAAATGCTGACTCAATGACTGTCTTAGTAAATCTGTGAAGTTAGTAAATAGTATGTTGAATAGATACATCATATCAATAAGATTAGTCACTTTTTTTCTTGCACATTCACATCACAGTCATGTTAAAATTGCCCATAGTTTAAGACCACACAGTCCACATTTGATTCATATAACTGCACATTTGCCATTCTCTTTGCACCAACTACAACAGGAAACATACGTTTGAAGCACTGACATGATTATCAGAGGATTTTTTGCATTGTCATGTGTACTATGAGCATCTCTGCCGCCTGACAAGGTGGTGCATATGTCCCCAGGGACGGGTCTGGATGATGGAGCTGAGCTGTTATAAAATGTGTCAAAGCAGCAGCATTATAGTGGATCAACATCTCTCTGCCTCGGCTCTGTCCACAATGATACATCATCTGTGTGACAGTGAAGGCCAGAGATTGTCTGCTTTAAATAGCAGGAGCATCAGCTTTTTCTACAGTCGACCTCTCAGTAACCTTACTGTCGAGACTTCCTGTCTGTTAGAAAAGGCTGTGGGGCAGATCTGTGTGTCTAGTCTTCTGTGTCTAGGCAGCGCTGATCAAATATGAATCAATATTATGTTACGTTAATCCCTATTTCTCTCCTCAAATGTTTTCAGAAACATCTTGTCGTGCACTGTTTAGCTGTAAAATGCCAGCCAATGTTGAGATCACTTGAGGAAATACCAAGCACCGCCCACCAGCCGGAGCAAAGCCAATAGGAACGCTCACTTTCTGAAATGACCTGTGATTGGTCAAAGTCTCCCGTCACGGGCTAGATTTTTTAAAGCCTGAAAACAGAGCCATGAGGAGGTGCAGAAGTCTAGTTTTCTCTCAGAACACTTGAATTACAACATGCTGAAAGGTTATTATGGAAGTTTTGCCCAATGATGCTAAAAAATGGTGCCTACTGAAGCTTTAAAGGGAAGATTTGCCACATTTTATGTGGATGTCCAATCAGAGGTTATAGTAAATTTAATCATTTGAAGTAATAAATTCCTCAGTGCATGCAATAATGAACGAGAAGTCTAGAGCACGGAGACTAGAAATCCAAGCTGAAACAGCCTGTAGTTCTCGCATCCAACTACGTACGTCACTGTCACGTCAAATGACGGCGCTGGATGCAGGAAGAAAAACTGATTTTTTTCCGCTTTCTCTGTCAATATAGCAGCACCGAAGGAATTCATTGCTTCAATCGACTACATTGAACATCAACTCTGATTGGACATCCACATAAAAGGTGGCAAATTCGACCTTTTAGTCCTTTTTCTTCACTCCATTTGAGAAGCAAATTCTCACTCCTCTACATGTTTTTGACAGCTACAATAGTTAAATAGTCATGAGATACTTTGCTGATTAACATTTTACCCACAAAACATATGACAACTTTATGAAATATGATACATCATTATTGATTAAATTACCCAGAAAGATATAAAGTAGTTAAAATTAGCTCCACATCAACCAGCTGCAGCATTAACATGCTGATTACATGTTGATGCATCAGTTATAAACTGGTACTTTTTACTTTTACTTTTGATCATTTTGCTGATAATACTGCATTTTTATGTAAGCGAAATTATGAATGCCAGACTTTTAATTGTGATGGAGTAAAAGCGTTTTTTTTTTTATTGTGGTATTGCTGCTTTTAACCGGCATAATTGATTAATTTAATCATTAAAACGATAAATAGAAATATTTATTCATTTTTAAATGCATTTATTAAAGCAAAAATGCTAAAAACTCTCTGATTCCAACTGCTCAAATGTGAGTATTTGGTTGTTTTCGCAAACTGAAGACTTTTGGGTTTTAGGCTGTTGGTTGGAAAAACCAAGTAATTTGAATGTGTCATTTGTTTAATGTTTTCTAACATTTTATGTGCCAAACAATCTATCAATTAGTTGAAATAAAATGATTGTCTGATTGGTCGATAATGAAACTGATCATTAGTAGCAAACCTGTTGAAGTGATGGATCTGAGTGTTAGTGAGAGACAACATATTTTAAACTGGATACGCATCACATGCAGCAATTTGGTAACATTACCAAGTAAATTACCAAATTTAATGTAATTCGAGAATTACAAAGTAGTTACTTACTTCACTTAGTCTTCCCCTAATAAGGGTGACTATAAAAAAAAGGATTACAACACATCCAGCTGCAGGTTGACCCTTTAAGCATTCAAACTGTGACTTTTCACTTGATTAACATCTCAGACATCAGTGCCACAACGCAGCATCTGACAGTCATTAGAGTGCCCTCTATCTGGGGTTCATGTTAACACAGACAAGATGTGCAACGGTGACAGCATCAGTATTAAGGACCCACACACATTAACAGGATCTAAGGGGAGTCAGTTTCCTTCCTGCGGAGAGGGAGAACTCTTTAATGAGCCATAACTGTGACAACCAGGAAGTAGAAACCCTACCTGAGGCCCCTAGATGAAGTGCTTTAAAGGGGGTTATAAAGACGGGACAGACACGCTCCGAATTGGAGGAATGAGGGGAGAGAAAGCTCGTTTGATGTGGTTGTCAGACAGCTCGGCTTCGGTATCTCGGGATTAAAAGTGTACACAGATCTTTTTTATCATGTACTGATTCCAGGGAAACAGGAGATGACTTAAATGAATTGTGCGTGGGTGGGAGAGACTTCAAAAATATGGACTGTATGTTTTCTTAAAAAAGAAGAAAGTGTAGTCCCTTCATATTGCGAAAACCACAACACCACTGATATTCCTCCCCTCTGTTTCTAAGCCACAGCCACACTTTCCATACTGACATCCTCCCCGGTGGCCTGTTGTTTGCTGCAGACAAACCCAACCACAGACAGAGTAATATTTACCAAGCAAAGAGAACGGTAGCCCGGCCCAACCCCTATTCTCGGGTGTTCTCTGCATTTTTATATTGTCTTTAACAAGGATGAGGTCATTTTTTTTTGGAAACGGAGTAATGACACAAACCCACTTATCTTTTGTTCTCCGCCAAAAAAGCTCTACACAAACACCCACATATGGGACAGAAGAGGCTCAGAGGAATCTGTGCGAGGGAAAGCGACAGCAGGAGGCTCAGGTTTGTAAGCAGCAGCGCAGCCTGTCAGGGGGGCTGTTTCTGAGGCCGTGTCCAACTCTATGCTCCAAATGAAATCACATTTGGAGTGCTTTCTCAGACTGCAAGCAAATACCAGAATACTGAGTGTGACTCTGTTCAATTAGTTTAGTCTGACCAGCCTGCACACACTGCAGCAATAAATAACAAATGCGACGCCCTTTTTGGTCATAAACCAGACATTTTACGTCCAGTTTGTTTGGAGTATATTGACAGTTACAGGGTGAATGCAATAGTGTGCCTCATTGTTCCCAGCAGCCTTGGATGCTTCATTAATTACCCCTTAGGTCAGATTGGCTTTTTCAATAAAATGGTAGGAAGACACAGTGACATGACATATGCAACCATGTCTCCTACAAAATTACTTTCCCATATACCACTGTTTAGTAAAAAAACATCATGATTAAAATAAGTGAACGTTGACTTTTAGGTTCACACGGGACATGAACATGAAAATCCCCATCCACCACCCTGACCTCCTCCCTACGGCGCGGTCTGTCATTAGAAACATATTTGAGATACGTCGAAACCAAACGTAATCCGTGACAAAATATGTTTTCCTTGAAATGTAATTCATAATACAGTTTAGTTATACATGAATGTAACTTTTAGGAGACAGGGCTGACATGTGATAGGCTATCCGCAGTTAATGTCTGCATCTTTAATGAGTTAATACCATTAACATTGTGTCTTCTGCATGATAAAGAAGATCGGGCTTAAAGTCTCGCGGGAATTAGCAGCTGGTTTGGTCGGCTGACCAGTCGCCCCAAAGAGCTAATCCAGTCAGATACCTTAGCTAATCTATCGGACAACTTCCTGTGTTTACCTTCAGTTGCAGCCAAAGACTTAAGAAGTGGAGGTAGCCACCGTGACGTCACCCATTGGTTTGTGGACTGCCGTTTTGAGCCTAGAGTTCGGCATTTTGGCCAATGGCATCTTAGTTTTTGGCGTCGCCATTTGATTTTTTGCAACCAGAAGTGACACAAGAGGGTGGTAATAAGATTAAAATAAGATACATTTTTCAATGACCAAAATGTTACAATTAACTTTGATGAACTGACAACACAACGGACATCTCCCAGACCGGACAACGTCGTGGTAGCGATCTGTCAATCACAAGGTAGCCCCGCCCTAAAGCATCCCCTGCTTTATGGTCTATTTGACTCTAAATGGGACCATCATTTACTAAATGATCATCATGCTGTATTGAAGAAGACTTGAAACTAGCGATTGAGACCATAAACTCATGTTTACAATGTTTACTGAGGTAATAAATCTAGTGAGAAGTAGGCTCATTTTCTCATAGACTTCTATACAATCAGACTTCTTTTTACAACTTGAGGAGTCGCCCTTTGCTGGCTATTAGAAATAATGCAAGTTTAAGGCACTTTTCAGACCCGGAGGTTACCCAAAATTGAAGTTTTGCTCATCCAGCATATATGGAGCAACATTATCATTCATTATTATCATTTATTTGGAGTCATGTTTCTGGCCACCTGATGAATGTCCAATATTCACTCTCCTTTAGGCTCTGTTTTTGGTCTCCACCAACTCCTGAAGGAAATATCTCGCTTTAGCTGCTAAATGCTACTGTTCATCAGCTAGTTGCTAACTTTGTCTGAACCTTTTGTGCGGAGCAAGTAGAGTACAGTGGGTTTTTGAGCTTCAACTCTGAAAACAACAGCCTGCTGCACTAGAAAATGACACTACGAGAGCAGTGAGAGTGAACCAAAACAGTAAAATTGTAGATCAGAAATGCATGAGCTGCAGAGTGAGTGATGAAGTTCATCACTATCAGCCATATAGGTAGTCATGTGATCCATTGTTAATATAAAAATATTGATTATAGCCGCTTTGAGAATAAAAATGATTACACCACTGTAATTTTTCATGGAGGCATGTGTCTCTATAGGCTAGTGAAACAAATGAATCAATATGAAGTTTAAGTTAAAGATAACAATGGTTTGTTAAATAATGATCTGGTTTGATGAATGACTGTATAGGGAACAGGATACATGGCACGATAATGAAATACGGAGCAATATATTGCGGAGCAGAAATTGATTTCAGATTGCAAACAGATAAACGCTCACACTGAAGTCAATTAAGCAGAAGTTATTGGTGTAACAGGTCGTTTAAGTGCTCATTAAACCTTGGCCGGCTGATCAGCGGCCCTTTTATCCAATAATTACTGTTCTCCAGCGTCAGTGACCTCTCAGACACAGGAAGTCAAACTCAGTAGGAGACCTATATTTTTGGCCTGTGTGGACTAGTAAGTGTGTAAGTGCATCGGTCTGTCTACATGTTTTATTCTTTTCACTACCTGAATCTCTACCTTTACTCTATAGGACCTGTCTATTCAAGTGGCAAAGAGTTACTAACGGTTGTTCTGCTCTGACCGCTCGACTGAGTCCATCAATCCAATAAAAGTCATCATTATTTCACAGTTATAAAACAGGGGGCCGTGATCTTCAGCTCTGACTGGTTGAGCCTCGTTCAAAAGCCACAGTAAAATATTCAGTAAACCTGCAGCTGCGACTGCACAACATTCACTAAAATATTAATATGCGAGTCAAACGCAATAGGGTGCGAAAGGTAGACGACTTCTCCATTAATTTTTATTTACTTTGTGGATTAACTGTGGGTGAATGATGTGAGAAGTTAGACACGATAAACCAGGAGAAGATGATGATACAGATAAGACTGAAATTAACAAGAGGGGGAAATTAAAAAGTTGGGAAAATCACAAAACAAGGCTCTAACGATTAAGCAGAGTACGTGAAATGTTTGATAAAAACAGTGAGTGGAAGATATGGCTTTTAAAGCAGTAAGAAAAGAAGAATGGACAGGTAACGGGCATATTACAACTTCGAGTTGAGTCGACTTTATGACGATCACACAATCTCCGTCGCTAAAAACAAACACGACACTGGACCTTCTAGCAAATGACTGTGTGTAATGTGCAACAAAATCTAGGACAGAGAGCTATAGAGGCAGACAACAAGGACAACAATGGTCTGCTTCTTTGACTCACACAGCAAATCCATCAAAAACTACAAGATCCCTAAGACAAAAAACAACCAAAAAGCCTACGGTGATTTATGTGCAAGCAGCTGGAAAACCCACGGTATCCTGTCACTTTGTTGCAGGAATACCTGTCACTGCTGCTGCTGCTGCTGCCTGATGCAGAGACCTTTTATCTTCATCCAGCTCCCATATACAGTATAAAGTTACCTAAAATATCCTCCGCCTAAACTCGTACTGCTATCTGAGCTTTTTCAAATCATGAAATGTAAGGAAAGATACGATAAAGAGAATAAAAATGCCAAAGCAATTACTCTGAAATCTTATAAAAAATAAAGTGATAGAGATTAAAGTGTACAGAGTCCTCTGTAAAAAATATAAAACCTTAAGAGAAGAAGAATGTAATAACTTGTAGTTTTCACTACCTTTCTCTGCCCCAATTCATAAAAAAAAAATGAGATGATTTTTGACCTTGTGAGACACTCGCGCTCCTATTTTGACATGCTTCAAACTAAAATATTACTACACTGTATGGACAAGTATCAAAAATGTACACTCTAGTGATGCACTGAATCTCTCACTAACAAATGTTCCTCCTCTGCAGTGCAGAATGTGTCTCAATGTCTTTATTTAACCTTATTAAATATATACGTGATGTCTTTATTTAACCTCATTAAATATATACTATATATAAGTAATGTCTTTATTTAACCTTATTAAAGTCAGAGTGCCCCCTTGACTTTGTGTTTTATCTTCTTCTAAGGCCGATAATAAACAAAACATGTTCAGACACGAAGCGCTGTGTCATTGTATGGGCATACTGTATCATACTGCATACTGATGGTGATTAGTCTTACGTTGTGCAATAATCTGTGACCAACGTAAGAGGTTTTTGTTTAATCAAAAATACTGTGACATTTAAAGCTTCAGTAGGCAACATGTTTTGCCATCATTAGGCAAAAATTCCATAATAACTTTTCAGCATATTGTAATTCAAGTGTTCAGACAGAAAGCTAGACTTCTGCACCTCCTCATGGCTCCCGTTTTCAGGCTTTAAAAAAAATCAGAGGTATTCATTTCCAAAAACAGCTAAATCGTAATATGATGCTGCAGGGAGAACAAAAAGCACCAAAATTGCTGGCGAGAAAGCCAAAAATATGAGCCTAAAGACAATGAGTCGGGTCGTCTTTCTCATACAAATTGTCATGTGATCCAGTGTTAAAATATAAATATTGATTATTAGGGGTGGGGGAAAAAATTGATACAGCATAGTATATCAATAGTCAACCTCAACGTCAACGTCAAGTTTGAAGTTTGAAGTTTTTGTTTTAACAATCTGATGGATGCTATTCTGTCTTTCAGAGGTTGTAGCGGGCTCAGTCTTAAAGTTAGAGTGAAGGAACCATATGGTATTATATAAAAGTAGAAAGCCTAAGGAATCCATTGGTACCCACCATGTCATGTTATCTTGTCGGGAAGGAGGCTAAATAACGCTCCAAAATGTACGCTAAATTTTGGCGAGGAAAAACTGGCATGGCCGTTTTCAAAGGGGTCCCTTGACCTCTGACCACAAGATACTGTATGTGAATGAAAACTCTGAGATGAGCAGAGTTAAAACTGTGTCTTATTAGATAAAACAGATGTTGACAACTGCATAATTTGCATTTGAAAAAGGGTAATAAATCGCAATATATCTTATCACAAAATGTTTCAAATCTCAATAAGATCGTATTGTTACTTAAGTATCGTGATAATTTCATATCGTGGGGCCTCTGGTGATTCCCATCCATATTGATTAAAGCCACTTGAGTTCAATTTCACAAAACATTAACCAACACTTGGGTTTAACACATGTAGCCATTGGAAAGTGAAGTACTTTAAGTCAGACATGGTCTGCCCGCAGATACCAACTGTTATGTGTGAAGAATTCTGATGCGATTACATAAACAGCTCCTGCACCAGCTGCATACTGACTTCTTGCGAGGAAATGTGCTCCCCCACTTGCACAAATGCCCCTTACACCTGCACATACCTCAAATTTATAGTAGCAGTACCCTGTTACCACCTAAGGTATTGAGAGCAGAGAAAGTGCTCAGAAAACTGTACCTGCAGGAACTTGTTGTGAGTCCAGTGAGAGACTTTTCCATCCATCAATACAAAGCTCATTAGACATGCAGTCACCATACAGGGAATAGTCTCTGTATTTAGTGTGCGCACTAGGAATACTGACAGCCAGAACTGTCTTGATTAATTATATTCTTGCTCTAATGTATTAATCCTGCTGAAGAAAGTGCCTGTGCCCAACTATTATTGTCAAACTAAAGTAATAATGTCAGGAATAAGAGAAGATGCAGTATTTGGCTTTTAGTTTGTCACTCGTGCTGACTTTTGTGACTCAGTCATGCGCATAACTTAACATAACACTTGTATGTAAAGCCTGTGTTTGGATCTGTAACCAGAAGATGATGTCAGGCGTGCGTTTAATGACGTACACAAGAGGGTGTTTGGATGATGTCCACATTATTGTCCACATTCCTCTGACGTTCAAGTCCGATCACGCCTGGATGTGATGTGAATCAATGCAATCTTCACACCTCGTAAGTACACATACAAGTATACATGGTACCGTAAAAGTCACAAGTGTAACCGTCGTCTGGGTTCGTCAGTGTCAAAAGTGACTACAGAGCTGCTGCAGCAGCGAAGGTCAGACAAATGGTGCAGTGTTAAAGTTTCGTCAAAACAGCAGCGAGAAGACATGGTCATGCAGTATGAATAATTACAGAACCACAGTGGCATTTTATTTACTCCCGCTAAATGCCAAGGTCAAACGGTTTCCAGCTCAAGCAGGGAAAACAAAGGATTTTCAGTGCATTATTGCACTGTTGCATTATTGATTTAAATGCAATTTCTCATTAAAGTACTTTCCTTCAGATCATTTTGTCTGAGTTCAGACGCGGCCCCCTCGTGCTATGAATATTAATCCACTAACTTGTAAGACTTGTTGTGGCTCGAATCCTAATGACCTAATCACATTTTAATGTGTCTTTCATTTCCTCATACATTACAATATCATAAAATTGCTTTAATGTATTCATTCACAATTCTCTCATTCATTCATAATGTTACCTCGCTAACTTCACTGGAATACAGATTCAATGCTAAGTGGTTTAAATTACAATAATCATACCATTTCACCCACTAAATGAATACTGTCTTTGTTTATGGGCTCAGCCAGATGAAATCTGAGTGCATGAGTGTGTATGTGTGTGAGAGAGAGAGAGAGAATGTGAGTTAGTACATGCATGCTTGTGCGTGCATACATCTCCGTGGGCGAGTTAGGGCAGGCAGATGGCATGTTGACGCTAAGCCCACACGTGCCAGCCCTACGCATGCTTTTTGGTGACCCTTCACCTCCAGCTGACTCCCATTCTTCAGATGCCACGCGTTCTTCAGAGAGGTTTGGCCCGACTGTATGGGACACAACATGGTCCCCTGTATTGACAATAATAATACCCTCTTTCTAATAATGTTATCTACAAACATCAGAATTCCTCTGAGCAGAGAAATCTCATGTTATTTCTGGATAAAGTTGTGAAGTGGTAGTATTGCTTCCTTTATTTTCTGAGGACCAGTGCAGTACAGTATGTTTACTATTGCACATACAATCACACAAAATGTGGACGCAATAACATAATGAACACCAGCAACCCAATATAACCTGTTGTTCTGCTCCCTATTGGCAGGAATTTGTAAGTGCTTCTAAAACAACACAAAAGACCATTAGAAAAACAGTTCATATGAGCATTTTCTGTTTAGGTTAAAGCGGCTATAATCAATATTTTTATAATAACAAAGGATCAAACGGCTAACAACGTTAGTAGTGACAAACCCACAGTTATCACCTGGCTCTCTTAGATACCGTTACTGTCTTGGTTCACTCCTAACCACTCTCATAGCATCGTTTTCGGAGGCAGTAGACAGCCGTTTTCAACAATAAAAGCAATAAAAACCCACTCTATGCTACCTGCCCAACACCAAACGGCAGACAGACAGTTAGCAACTAGCTAGTGAACATAGTCGGGTATTTAGCTGCTAAAAAAGACGGATATTTCCCTCATGAGTTGGTGGAGACCAAAAACAGAACTAAACCTAGACTTGACTTAAATTCACCAGGTGGCCAGAAACACGGCTCCAAACGAATGCCAATGTTACACTATATCTGCTGGACGTGTTAATAAACAACTGTATGCTAACATTTTTGCAGAATCAACTTAAAGCTGTCCTTGTATGTCAGTGTTGTGTTTACAACTTGTTTCTGCTGCCCACAAGTGGCCAAAAAAAAATCAGTTATTGCAAGTTTAAGGACTTGAAACCACTTGGTTAGGGTTAAGGAAAGATTGTATACGGGGTTAAAAGGAACCAATTTTAAGTGTTGCAAGAACAAAAGAGGTCGCTTGTAGGGAAACGTAGCATTGGTGTTTAAATATGCAACGTATCCACTTTGTATGATAGCTTACGAAAAGTTAATCTTCATGTTTCGTGTTTTCCTATGAATGTCCAGCAACACGTGTCAATTTCCACTCGTTACAGGCATACAGTCTTTTCAAAATAAACTTCCATCTTCACAGGAAACAACTTAGTTAGGTTTAGGCAACAAAACTATTTAGTTAGGTTTAGAAAAAGATCGTACTTAGGGTTAAAATAACTTAAAAACAGAAGTTATGTGTTTTTTTGACCCCCCCCCATCCACCCAAACCTCCTCCCTACGCAGCGTCTGTCGCTCTTTATATTTCCTAGTTCACGATTACGTGGATTACATATGAATTGATTTTGTGGGATATATACAAATTACAGTGCATTACTTTTCCTAGGTATAGCTACAAACGCTGTATGAGCACAGCCTGAAATATGTGACTGTTCATGTCTAATCAGTCCAAGCTTGGTTGGCGTCTGTGTTTCCATAGGCAACAGAGAGAGGCAGATGTTCCTGCTCCCACTGAGGAAGCAGCAATTAGGCTAATGTGACAAGTAACAAATGGAGACTTCACAGAACGTGAGAGAATTAATTAATGGCTGAACTAAATGTGGCTTCACACGCCTGCATTTTGTGGCTCAGGACAGGGAGATTTAACTCCACTGCACACACTCCCAAGTTAAGAGATGTATCTTGGTCCACTGATCTTGGATGTCAGTGTTAGGAACAACTTCAGCTCTCTCTCCTATTTGCCCTACATGTGTTCTTCCTTTCGGGACGTCGGAAACTCCAGACTTATTAGTATTGTAGTTATCTTGTATTCTGTTAGGTACTGTGTCTTGTTAGGGTGCTGTTTTTGTGCTATATCCATGCTGCTCTGCTTTGGAGGTCACAAAGATTTAAGGACTTTGAACGCACTGCTCTGTGCCTGACCTAGTTTTATAGAAATTTCCCATTCTCTGCAAAAAAGTAGCAGTTCTAGGTACCTGACATTTGTCTCAGAAGTAGGAAATAATAGACAAAACATCAGAGAGTAGCTGAAGTTGTAGGAACATTAATGGATAATATTTCTGGGTGAGTAAATATAGATGGCATGACTATTTCAAAAGGGAAACAAATTGTTTCCTGTCATTGTCTGTAAATTATTATGACAAACTGCTCCACAGCTTTTTGCATCATTCCCTCAGGATATTCACAGCACACCAAGAACTAAAGCTAAAACTGTTGGTGCTCCTGTTTTAAGAAGCAGAGCTACCCAGAAATAGCAGTGAAGAGTATCTCCTCTCCCTGTATCTGGCCGGTGGCCCACCTTCAGGTCTGGAGCTTTAACCTTCAGAGACTCCTGCTGCTGGTGTGGCTTGGGTTTGGCTGAGCTGAGCGTGCTGGGATATCAGCCAGACAAAGATGTGTGGGTAGAGGAGCAGAATGAAGATTTCAATTGTGCTCAAGTTTCCTCTGGAAAAAGAGGATATTGTTTTGGGTGGAATATACCGTATATTAGGAATGGTTGGAGTCCTGAGTTTATTTTTTTGTGCAGACAAAGAACAGAGCTTCTGGTGTGAAACAGCTGGCTTCTACAACTGCAAAAGAGTAACACTCCATGGGAAATAACTGAGTAGTTACTAGTAAATGAGTAAGGGACTAATCAGGACATAATAAAAAGCTAACTATCTGATTTTGAATAACTCTGAATCAGTGGGCAAACTCCGTTTCATAAAAGTGAATCCAATGCGGAAGTGCCTTAAACTTGCATTCTTTCTAATAGCCAGCAGGGGGCGACTCCTCTGGTTGCAAAAAGAAGTCTGATTGTATAGAAGTCTATGAGAAAATGAGCCTATACTTCTCACTTGATTTATTACCTCAGTAAACATTGTAAACATGAGTTTATGGTCTCAATCGCTAGTTTCAAGTCTTCTTCAATACAGCATGATGTTCATTTTAATAAATTATGGTGCCATTTAGAGTCAAATACACCATTGCAGGGGATGCTTTAGGGGCGGGGTTACCTTGTGATTGACAGGTCGCTACCACAGCGTTGTCCGGTCTGGGTGTTGTCTGTGTTTTCGTCTTACAACTTTAACCCTTTCACAGTGTGTTTTCAGTTCATGAAAGTTAAATATAAGCTTTTGGGTGCCTAGAAATTGTAATTGCTAATTGTTGTACTTAGCTCCACCCTCTCGTGTCACTTGTGGGGGCAAAAAAACAAGACGGCGACGGCCAAAATGCTGAACTTGAGGCTTCAAAACGGCAGTCCACAAACCAATGGGTGACGTCTCGGTGACTACGTCTACTTCTTATATTTACAGTCTATGTGTCTGAATCAGAGATTATGTAACTTGTGAGCAGACTCCTCAGTACGCATCTGTGAATCTGCGTACTGACCAATCTCGTAATCAGCTGTCAGCCCTTATTTTAGCATAAAGACTTGAGCTGCTGGAAACAGCTTGCCTGGCTCCGTTCTAAGGTAACAAAAAAGAAAAAAGAAGGGAAACCTAATATTTCTCCTCCTTGTATTCCTTTAATATCTCTTGTAATTTGTATTCAGTTGTCTCTGGCTACCTGACACTCAATACCAGCAAACTGATCCCTGAACAGCCCTAAAACAGAAGTAACATAAATCAACGACAGATCCTAATTTCTCTGTATCCCAGTTGTCAGTTCAACTTCACGAAAGACAGTTTGTTAAAAACATGCAGAGCCTTATTGACCTAACATTGTAAGATTAATCATTTATCCTTTCTCTTCCACATGTCGGTGTTTTTGTCTTTGTAATGAGAATCAAAAGTCTGTCCGTCTGCCTCTTTGTTCAGTCTACACATGCTCAGTGAGAGAGGCTGCCTGGTTACAGTAACGTTAGAGACGGCCTTATTGTCTGCATCACTCATTGTCTCCTCTTCTTCTTTGTGCGTTGGCTTCAGGGACAACAAGCTCAAACAGTCAAAACAACTGATTTGAATCAGTCGGATCTTGTTATCTCATTTGGCTGTGAGATGCATCTGCTCTGTGGACCCCATGTGTGTTAATTTCAAGTGATGGGCAAATCAGTTTTTTCAACTTTCTCACATAGATTTAAAAAAAAAAAAAAATCTACACAATATAACATAATTGCAGGAAATGAAGCTTTAAATAGAGACAGGTGGTCCTTTGGTTTGCAAAAGTACAGCAGAGTCATTTTTCATTCATAGAAGTAAGTCAGGAAAGTGGGACGTTAGCCAACCACTTGAAGATTAACCGCTATGCATTCTGGGCTTTGGCAAGTGATTTGAATAAGATAAAACCTTCAAGCTCTGTATTATTTACCTTTAAATAAAAAAAAAAATTCTACTGTAAGCTTATACTGGTAATAAATACTGGTAATACTGCTACTATGCACAATAGTTTTTATTTCATTCATATATTTTAGTTTTTAGCCATTTTTCTCATAATAATCACCTTTTTCTAAAATAACTGTATTTCTCTTTGTGTTTTGTTCTCATTAAATCCAGGATATAGAGATATGTAATAGGAGGGAGGGACTCTGACTGGAGATACAGAGGATTATTCAACCCAGTCGCCAGGAAAAAAATTTGGTATTGTACATTTCTGCAAACAAGTGAGTATAACAAGACCAAAAGTCAAAGTTGACTTTACGCTTGTTACGTAACATCACGTAAAAAAATCCGTTAAGGGCGGTTGTTATTTATTGCCGCTGGTTACATTGTTACTGTTGTTACGTTACGTTATTATTTTAACACAACCATGATGTTTTTTTCTAACCTTAACCAAGTAGTTGTGTTGCCTAAACCAAAGCAATAGGCCCCTTTCACAGCAGCCGTTTTGACATGTCATAGTAGGGTAAACACAGATGTAATTGAAAACATTAATCATGGTCTTATTTTATTTTAGTGTGTCACAGCCATTCCAGTGAGCCTGATCCATCACCTCAATGGATCAGGTTCATAATTAATGTTATCAATT
Organism: Sebastes fasciatus; assembly: GCF_043250625.1. NCBI lineage: Eukaryota > Metazoa > Chordata > Actinopteri > Perciformes > Sebastidae > Sebastes > Sebastes fasciatus. The sequence goes on from NC_133813.1 coordinate 14,836,678, forward strand.
ACACCTGTGTTTACCCTGCAATGTGAAAGGGGTCAATCGCTTCAGAACGGTAACCACATGGCATTGTGCGTTTCTACCAGCGTGATACGAGGCTGATATGAAACATATTTTTGGTTCAGAAACATCGACATTCAACGTTTGCAGAAACATAAAATTTAGGTTTACTTTACCAGCTAAAAAAGCTAAAATATGTCGGAGTCCAAACTATCTGTCAAGAGGCTGAATTGTGATTGATGGCTCATACAGATTATTTTATAGCGTGAAGAGAATGATAAGCGCTGTGACAAGAGCTGTGTGTCCGGATGTGACCTCTTGTGCCTCTTGTGTCTCTGTGTGCCAATGAGCAGGCATGCTTAACTTGTTCCAAATCAATTAACCTGATTAGGAACAGGTGCAGCAGCTGACACAACGAGTGGGAACCAAATAATTCCCAAATATTTCTACCAGCAACGTGCAGCTCCCTGATCTCAGCTGTTTATGGTCAATGTCTGCAAGTTCATCGTGTTTTTACTGAGCTAAGAAGTGAGTTGACTGCTGGAATCACATCAACTCGCCAGCTTGATCAGCTCAGAAGAGATTAAATTGATTTGTTGATGTAGCTGACAACAGTACATAGTTGTATAGCAGCCAAAACTCAATGATTGTTTTTGGTGTAATTCCATTTACTTAGTTCTGGTATTTGATAATGCACAGTGGATTAATGTGAACATTCATAGTACTAATACAAGTTCCTGCATGATTAAAGGACTTGGCGTCTAATCATTTCTGTCACTAAGAGACACAGCAGTCCATGAAATTTGTGTGATGCCATTATTTCAAAATCAGCCTTACCAGGGCCTTGGTCTCCTCCTCGTCTTTGTAATAGTGGAGCTGGTCCCCTCGCAGAACAAACCAGCGACTGTGCCAAGTCTTGACAAAACCTCCTTGCTTCCTGAGCCACCCACACTTGATGACAGTCGGCCGTCCCTGCCTCTGGATCTCTGTGGTGGCCTGACCTCCACTGCGCTGGGGACTGCTGTGGGACACACACTGCTCGTCCATTGCAGCAACTCTTATCTGCAAAACAGTTTGAATCTTTTTTAGATTTGCAGAGTTCCAAGTAGGAAAAAAGGTACAAAAGAAATACATTCTGCAACATATTACAAACAGATGCTGCAGAAATCATGAATGCAATCTCTTTTCAAACTCGGGTACGGGTTTTTACAACAGAAAATATGACACAAACTACTCATTCAATTCACTTAATGAAAACCATTTTCTTCCAGTAGAGTAGGTGGATCATACCGACTTTTCAAATGTAATTTTCAGTTCTGACGAAATGCATTACCTGTCTTTCTCAAAACCTCAGCAAATAACATCTAAACTATCTGCGTCGCTGGATACTACTTGAGGTAAAATGTAATTTGGAGGAATGTTAAAGGGTTGTTTAGTGTTGTGTGAGTGCAAGGAGACACGAGCAGAAGGGGATGTGTGGGAGGAGGAATTCATAAACCAGATAACAAGACCACAGGCCAAACCTCTAATCTCTTTTATCTTGTGTCGGCCACCTACACATGTTGGCCCGCCAGTCTTTCTCTCGTCTCTGTGTAACGTTTTGACTCTCAGTCTCTTTGAAACCTCTATCTTTTGAACTGTTTTTAAGTTTTAACATGACCTAATCCTTATTATTCAAGTGAATAAATCTGATCTGGAGTCTGTACCACAGCCGCAGTTTGTGTTGGTTCAGGGGGCTCACTGAAACCCCAAGTGGCCGTGGCCAATATTTTTTTTTATAATAACACAGAACTAATGATTTATTGTAAATTTTAATAATATTGAACTTATTGTGTCTTCTTATTGACAGAATAACAAATCAACAATAAGAAGATAGATTTGTGGTCTTTTTATTTACTTATAATAACATCGGACACTTTCTGTCCACACTGAATCTGTTAATTAAATCATTTCTGTTACGTCATGTAAACAAACCACGTACTTATCAGCTGTGTGCTCCAGATCTGATCAGAGATGTAGTCACTTAAAAGATGGATGATATTATCTAGCTTCCTACGTTTGTACTTTTTAAACAGAAAACACATGTTTTATAATGTGATATTTACTGGAAATGACATACAATAGAGCCGACAGCAAAAAGGAAACTTTCAGGCGATCTCCAGCCAGCTCCCTCCTTATTTAGGTTTTTGTAGTGCAATGAGGAGGTATCATATAGATAACTCCTCATTTCAACTTTACCAATCAGTCGCTCCTGGTCCATTGTGGCACTTTCAAAGTGAGGAATAATGGTAAACAGTTCCTGTGACTCCTGTGACATGTTGACCTGTCATACAAAGAATTAATGTATGAGAGGTTGACCTTGACCCTCTAAAGAAAAGGGTGGCCCTTCTGCTTCCCATAAGTTACTTTATGTTTACATACTCATATACAGTCAAATGTGACAAATGTCCTCTGCTGGACCTAAAACGTTCACACACGTCAATACATATAGCCTATATAAAAAAACAACACCACACATTCCATAAATCACTCTACACATATTGTTTCCATGAGTATAATAGATGGTTTAAACTTGTGACATACTGTATGCTACGACTGCTAAAGACTGCTGCTGTCAGCTTTAAGCATTGCCATGTTGTCAGTGGCTCTGGCTGGGCTTGCCTTGGTGGAAGTCCAAACAGCCCACAGGTCCAGATGTGGCCCAGATGCAGCCCAGCAGTGGAGCAAGTGCACCAGGGCTGCTGTTGTGATTTCAAAACTTTCTCTGGTCCCATGCACACAGTAAGCATGTCCAGTATGCATTTGCATGCACAAACACGCTCACTACTCTGCTCTATGAGAAAATACCAGTTTTTCACTTGTTTTACATCGTGGGGGCCACAACCTACTTATTATGTTTTGTCCATCTCTACTTCATCTTTGCTCCACTTTCATGATGGATCTATGTGGGGGGAAAAAAAGTGGGCAGTGCTCTCGTTTCAACAGCGGTGAAAGCTATCATCTGAGCTACGGAAAATTCTTCACTTTGTGGGAACAGCTAATATTGGAGGGAATAATCTCTGTATCCCTGATGCTTCCTGCACACTTGATTCTCTTAGCTTAAACAATCTGTAAGGGCGCACACACACAGCATAAATCACAGTCTATGGTTGATACACCCATCTGTTGATGGAGTCACCTGCTGGTTTGCCAGTCTGGTGCCATAGCCCCTTTATACAATTTCATGCCTCTTGCACAGGGCCTAGTTAACAGCACTGCTGGGACTGGCCTGTGCTGCTACGAAGTGAAATGGTAAATAACTCAGGGGTTTCTTAATGTGTATGACTGGAAACACTATTTAATATTTACTTTACACTGTGGTCTAGTCCGGTGGTAATAAATTGCCGCACATAAATCTAAATCTATAAATCAACAGACAAATGGAAAAAGATGAAAAGTTAGTGGTTATTTGGCCCACGCAGGAACGGGATGATGAATTGTGACCTTTAGAAAGTTAATGATTATGTTCCCTCTAAAAGCCAGTTTGTGGGTTCAAGCAGACATACAGACAACAGAATCATGAGGAAATGATGTGTTTACAACAGCCATAAAGTAATGAATCCTATATTTTATTAACAATAGTGGGATGAACTGTGGTGTAATAAGCAACTGCTTTCAATCAGGCATTGGAAGATGACAAACAGGAGAAGACGTATAGTACTTTTTTAGTTTTAATATTGGTCTTTTAACCACACAAGTGGTGTGAGTTGGTCGGTCCACCACTTTGGTCCAGGCTGAAATGGCTTGATACAGATATTCATGTTCCCCAGAGGATGAACCCTAATATCTAGAGATTCCTTAACTTGTCCTCTAGCGCCACCATAAGGTTACAGGATAACAATTATAACAGTTTTCAGCCTGAAGTCTGGTGATCAAATGAAACAGCCTGAAAGGCAATATCATTTATCAAACCACTTTGCAAATGCATGCCAGTAATATGGATTCCAAAGCTTGTTTTTTTAGATTCAGCAGCCAAAATCGTAAAAAAAATGTTGTGAAATACAGAATTAACAGTCATGGATTCTCAGCCACCGCTACCTGAAAAGCTGTTGATCTGATCAAACTACACGGAAGCACCAAAACCGCAAAGTTATATCTAGTGAAGCCCGTATTGCAAAACAGTGTTGGCCGCGGTCGGAGGACGCGGGGGAGACCGTAGCTTTGGTCTCCAGGGCCGGAGTCTCTGCTGTACTCTGCTCCTCTGCCCGCCTGCTTGCCTTCACTCAGCTCGCTCCACTCTCACGTGCATGCGCGCACACTAGGATCAGCAGTGATTCATGGAGAGACCTTCGTCTGGTCAGTTAACATTAATGCCAAGCAGGTGAAATATAGAGTGCTATTGTGGTTTTAGCTGACGTGTGTCACCTCACTGTTTTGAGCAAGCACAAGCCCGACGCTGACTTTCGTTGACTTAACAGCCACAGGTGTCGCTGTTAACAATCATTTCTGATTCTTACAAACAGCCCCTTTAATGGTCAAATTCTTGAGTGGAAAATTATCTTAACATTAATGAATAACTTCAAATGTATATATTACATCCCATAATATAATACCATTTGTAATAACATAACAATTTCCGTTACTACCAACTGACATGTCAGATTCAACACAATGCTGCTCACCTGTTCTTCAGGTGGGAGTAGGGCTGGTTCACTGGTAGTAGGGGGATGGGGATACATGACTGCATCTGTACTTGGGCCTGGCACCGGACAGGGACAGGGACCACTCATTTCGTATGAATGGCTTACTAAAAGTTTGCCTGCATTGATTAAATGTCGGCTAAAAGATGGGCAAAATGTTAACACTCTGAACCTTTCTGGCATAAGGCTAATAGCTAATGTTAGAAAAGCTAACCCACCTTTTTTGTGAAAAATTGGGTCGCCCTTTCTTTTCTCTCTCATGTTTTTCTTTTCTTTATTTTTGTTTTTGTAAACCAGGTTTTTCTTTCAGATCCATGTGACTCCTGTGACATGTGGACCTGTCTTACAAAGAATTTCTTCCCGCCTGAAACACATGAATACGACTCCCGGCCGCAGAAAAATTGTATATATATATATTGAATAGTTTTCTACTGACACTCCTCACTCTGCTAAACTACCCTTCACACCTGGTTTGAGGGTAGGACCGAACCATTTCATGTAAATAGAGGGGGGTGGGCAATACAGTGGCTCTCTGGATGTCTACTTTTTGCCAAAAACAAGAGAAGAAAAAGAAACGTTTAGTTCTATTACTACACTGTAAAATAAATATTATATTACTGATGATAGGTTAATAATTTTCTGTTGAAAACAGATTCCCTAAAGTCACCCATCCCCCCTTCCCTCATGAGCTAGCTAGAAAAGAAAAAAGGCTGCATTTGTTTTTAGTTTTTGGGGGTTTTTTTGCTTCAAAACTTCCTTTATTTAAAACATAAATAAAAAACAACAAGAACTACAAGCCAGGGAGTCCAAACCCCATTCATTTTAAGTCCTTTCAAAGTTCAAATAAAATGTGTTTCCTTTAAAATATTGAAAGACTGCAGCTTTTTTGTTCTTAATATTTTCGAGTAACGAAATTGCTTGAGTTCTACAATAAAACGATGAAAGCAGGGTTTGGAGTCAGACCATTTTGATTTGTGGATACATTTGTTTAGGTTAATACAGGCTACCTAATTTGTGTGATGCAACAACCCAACAAGGGCTAAAGGCAAGGTAGTTGATCTGGTTTTCAAACCTGGATTTTATATGTAGCCTTTTCTTTTTGCAGACACAAAACCTCCAGGTGATGCCAGATGTGGTTGTAAGCACATTTATGAGTCAACTGCAAAGTCTCTGCAAGAACACATCACTACCTGACTGTTTTGTCCATTCAGCACTTTGTGTGTCCCTGTTAAACACCTGTGTGTGCAGGTGTGTGTACTGTATCTTTGTGTGTGGCAAGAGTGTGAGCTGTCCCTTGAGCCTCAGTCTCCAAAAATAAGCAGTGGAACCAGATATATAATATTTCCCCAACAAGTAACAACGAGGTTGAAAATGGAACACATAAAATAAAGAAATACTTTACAAGGCAAATGAAAGATTTCTAGTGCAATCTATTTGAAAACAGATGCCTAAAAATCCTAAAAATGTCTACATGTATGTTACAGTTCAGATTAAGCAAGAGTTGCATTCAAATTGCTGGAGGATAACTAATTTTGGAATGAAACTCTTTATAAAAAAAGTAGGGCTGTCAAAGTTAACGTGGTAATAATGAGTTAACGCAAATTTGTTTTAATGCCACTAACTTCTTTAACGCATTAACGCAACTGACAGTTTTAGAGCTAGAGTGAAGTTACTGGCATCATATGAAACTAAGGAATCCATCTAAATAATGTTCCAAAGTTACACTAAATTTTGTCGAGAAAAAACTGGCATGGCGTTTTCAAAGGGGTCCCTTGACCTCTGACCTCAAGGTTCTATGGGTATCCACGAGTCTCCTCTTTACAGATTTGAGTTTGTCATGTTATGATATGAGTATATTTTTTATGCTAGATGCAGTACCTGTGAGAGTTGCTGGACAATATTTGTCATTGTTTTATATTGTTAATTGATTTCCAATAATAACTACATTTGCATAAAGCAAGCATATTTGCCCATATATGTAGTGTAAAGTGCTTTGAGTGGTTGGAAGGTGCAAGTCCATTTCCATTTACCACTCCCATGTTGATAAGAGCATTAAATACTTGTCAAATCTCCCTTTAAGGTACTGTACATTTTGAACAGATGAAAAATGTGCGATGAATTTGCGATTCATCGTGATTAACTACGGAGAATCATGCGATTAATCGCGATTACATATATAAAAAGTACACATAGTTAGAAATTGACATGAGCCCAATTTTCTTCTTTAAGTTTGGTGATGACATCAAGTCTGATCTCTTGAATAACGGCAGTATGATGGAGAATTTCATTTCCAAAGCAGCAATTAACACTCTCTGTTACCATCTGCTCGTGCCTAGTAACACTTGATTCTGTGTCTTGAGTTCAAAAGTATCCCAGAATTTTCTCACAGCTTGTCTGAGAAACTTTGACCGTGCTAAGAAGTCAGTGGGAAGAGACACCCTGACCTTCACTATAAAAAAAAACAACAGCTCAGTAAACAGCACAGACAGCCACACACACACACACACACACTTACACATACCATAAACACTCGAAAAGGAAAACACAGAGATAGTCAGGAATCAGCCCCCTAAGGTTTTGTGGCATGCATGCACTGTAATTTCTTAGCAGGATGCAATATATTTGTGGCTCTGTGGCAGACGAATAAAATGAATAAATTCCACAAGTAAAAGAAAAAAATGGATTCTGCAAGTGGCAGGCTTTAGTATTCTCTGTCTGTCTGTGTCCATCAGTAAAATGGATGCAGAGCCATGCAGGCCATCTCAGGATCAGTGTGTCTGTTAGTGCAATCATAAAATACAACTACTGGACATGTCTTTAATGATGAAAGCTGTTTTTAGAGCAGCCAGGAAGGGACTGAATTGTACAATAAATCATTTTAAATTGTTTTCTGGGACTCATCTGTTTGACATAAACTGATACTTGTGATGATGATGATTCAAAAAATTGGCATGATAAACAGGTTAGGATAATTCAACATGCAGTGATAACAACCTTTACACATCAGTGAAGTAGTTTTCCTCATGTGAAAATGATGTCAGAAGCACCATATGTTGGCTACATCATGAATTCTACCCATACACAGAGGAAATAAGGATATCTAGAAGTTTGACTTGGATTGTAAAATCTCTGAAATGTGACACTGCAGAGCTTCTTGTCCGTACAGGACTCGTCTCATGGCGTCACGAGGTTGCTCGTTTTCGGTGCTTGCACAGAGTGTTTGTTCCCCATATGGGAAAGTACTGAAGCTAACAGGAAGCCTGAACTGCTGTTTGACACGTCTTTGTTTGAATTGAGCTGCTTTGGTGGAGGAGGATATTAAGTCTGGCTCATCCTTTGGGAAATTAAAGTTGTGCCAGGGAGGATTTTTTGGGAGGGGGTAAAAATACAACACAGTTACCTAAATCATACATTTTGGGCTGCAAAGAGAAGAGCATTCAATTCCCATAATTGGGACTTTGCAGACTGTTGCCCAAACTGCCACACATTTTGGTGTCGGGTAGGGACAGTGGCAGGAAATCTTGTGGGACCACAGGAAGTAGCCGGTCACAACAGCCGCAGCGGAGCACTCTGTTGAGAGAAAAGTGCAACAAACTTGGATCTGCTTCTATAAATCAGTGGTACTCAACTAGGAAACCCCCCCAGGGGTCCTTGATGGTGTTCCAGAGGGTCCCCTGGTAAATGGGTAATGGTTTATTTTCACTATTTAATTCACTAAGTGAGCCCAATGTGAGTAAGATTCATAAAAGTGACTCTGATCATAGGTTTCACTTCCTCCACGGTTATTTCCTCAACTTGACAACTATAGAGTTCTGATCTTAATCATATTTAACAGCCAAAATCTTTTGAGACGGAGGTCCCTGAAGGTCCCCCTAAAAGGGTGGAAACCACTGCTATAAAGCATTAGAGGCAGAAATGGTAAACATGTAAGTTTACTTGATTTCACAGGTATCTATCTATCTATCTATCTATCTATCTATCTATCTATCTATCTATCTATCTATCTATCTATCTAATTAAGCCTCATGAGTTGGCTGAAAACGCTGTCTCTGACTGACGCAGTTGAGCGTCATCACCAGCTTTTTTCTTGTGCTGTAATGTAGAGTTTAGTCCAAGTCTAAGGGTTAGATCTATTTCATTCTAACATAACCTGGCTGCTTAGCTTACATTGTTCGCACCATATGTTTTAATTTTTAACATTACAAGAGACAACAATTTTTAAGATGAGGACTAACCAACGTGTTTGGTAAACATACTGTTATCTCGGGTTTGGCTGTGGTTGCTAACCTAAACTCTGATAGCATACTTCCACACAGGATGTGCTTTGGTCATGCAATGCATGCAATGCAATCTCTTTGGCTTTGGAAGTAACGCTCAGTTACTACTGTAGCTAGTAAGATGGATTGCAGTTTATTTATATATATATATATCTTATATGTTTCTCTTGATTGGGTTTTTTGGAAAGACTATAAAGTTTTGCTCTACATCCCCATGCACATGTCTTAAACATGTGGAGAAATCCCAGATTTACGGTTGCTAAGTTATGATTGGACAATAGCGGTTCAGCAACCAATGCCGAGGACTTCAATAAATCCAATTTTTTCAAAAACATGTGATTACTACTCATAGTAGTAATGTGCGTTGTGTGTTCATATTAAAGGTTATCAATGATCACAGTGATGCAAATAATCTCCTCCCTGATGACTTGATGATCCACTGATGAATAGCAGACATTTATTTGTGTCCTTTAACATGTGGCAGACACAGTGCCATCACCATCTGTCTGTCTTCACTCTCCAGTTTTTTGCCTTTTCAGCAGCTGTTCTACTCCACGTTGGCCCCAGTGCTTGCCAGCAAAGCCTGTGCCAATTTTCCTTGGATGATATAAAGGTCAATGGTGCATTAAGCAGAAAAGTCACAATGAAGAGGGTCAAAAAAGTGCTACCATTTAGTCTTATCAAGTCGGATAAAAAATGTATTTGTCTGTCTGTCAACATAAACTATTTCTCTTTCTGAGTATGAAAAATGAACTTTATCACATGATGTCTCTCTCCTCCAGTACACCACCACAAAGTAGCCAGTAAGATGTGATATGCCAGATGTACGATAATCATCGTATTAGTACAATAACTTTGCCCTCTGTACGATGTACTATCAACGATGCCAAAAGTGCCATAATGTACGTTAATTTGACCATTTTGTGACGTTTTAGTCTGCGCTGTCTCAGATAGCAAAATATGGATCCTACGTCTGTGTTCACGCATCGCTTCTCACGTGACCTCTTTCCAGACAATCGCTCTTTAGTGTAGGTTATGATGTTGATGAACGTGGCTGGCGAGCACGGCTGTAACTCTCTCTCCCTCCTGTCTTGTAATTTCATTTTTTAATAGTAGGCTATAAAAATTGTCAAACTGATGGACCAACATGTTCTCATCCCACCTTGTCACATATTGATGCTTTGTCAGACCCCTCGGTCGTCACTTTTCAGTTTCTGGTAAACGTAAATGTGCTTAATGGTGTGAATTAAACAAAAATACTTGCTTAGGTTTAGGCAATAAAACCACTGAAGTTAGGTTTAAGGGAAAAAAACATTGTTGGGTTTAAAATAACTGCGTTTTTACAGTGAAAATGTGACTTGATGTTGTGAACATGGGACACAAACGAACAGCTGATTGTAAAGTGAAAGTGAAATGTAACACCCAAGTCACGAACAGCGGTCTCACCACTGCATCGTGCAGCCCCATTTAAATATATGTTTTGTAAAATTAAACATTACGCCTATTTGTTCTCGTGGTTATGACTTGTGTGCAATCATTTTCCTCAAAATACAATCATTTTAAGCCTCTGGAAAGATAGTTTATCATATCCTATCTGGCAACACCGATGTGATTGGTGGACACACGGGCCGACTTCATTGCAAGCCAGCATGTTTGACAGCTGACTGAATCCACCTGGCAGTGACATAAACCGTCTGTGTTTCCTTAGCAACCATCTCCAAGCTAATTCAGATTTGACAAAGTCCATGTTCACTTACTCTAACAGGAAAAGTGATTCTCATGCGTTTATGTATGTGCACGGTACACTAGATAACATCTAAAAACATGCGAAAGAGGAAACTTGAACTTGTAATTGCCAGTCGATGCTGTCAACCCTTTAAATATCCCTGAGCAGCCTCCCCCTCTTTACAGTCTGCACAGTAGGGCCTCCATGACCCACATGTGTTAAAGACAAATATAACCCTCCGCTACCAAAGCTGCTACCTCGAGAGCGGTCTGGTTCTGTTAGACTCCTGCTGAAAAGTCACAGAGGTGAGAAGAGGGCATGTTTCTTGCTGTGCTGTGGAGAGGATGTGAAAGAGGAAGGGCTTCAGAGCGGTCACAGATGGAAGTACTCACACACACGTGAAAAAAAAAAAAAAAATGATTCGTTGCTGCATCCAACACATGCACAAGTCAGGTCTATCATGATTTACAGTGCTGAAGGGTTTGAAGTGAGGCCGCGATCCTTCATTACGGAGTGGTCCACAATCAGTGTCACACAACCCACTGTGAGTCACAAAGAGAGAGGTGGATGGATGAAAGCAGGAAGAGAGGAAGGGAGGAAGGGAGGTGGAGGTGGGCGATATAATGTATCACAAACATAGAAGGATTTGGTTCTTGTAGATACATTTTCTTTTTGCTCCCGCTCCTTAAATAAACTCCCTGGCTTTCCTGTATGAATCAATGTGATGAGTCAGTGTCTATTTTGTCTACGCACCAATTTAGACGCCATGTGTGGACCCCCTTTACAGTCTACAATGCAGCCCTTTTAGTATGATACACTCGCCACCCCAACACCGGCATCGCCGCCCCTCCCTCTCCATTTTCCTCCACGCCATGTGTCACAGCATGTCTGGGAAAGTGAGCTGCGGCCCTGTGGAGGAGCTGAACGTTGACTCATTCTACATGTGTTTGACACACTGTTATAACTGATACTGTTGATGTGGCGATCTTTTGTGAATACAGCAGGGAGGATATTTTCAGAATAAATTAAGACGCAAGATGCTACGGTCACAAAGTGAGAGGGCAAACTGAAAATCATGATCATAGTCATTTTCCCCAGAGATGTTGTTTGCAGTTTGGGGAAAGCTGACTGCATTTTCACCTTTGTGAATATCACCTCTGGGTGAGCACTTGATTCAACTGTTATCAGGCCATTAAATAGGCGTTATCAGTCACTTTAAGCACCATAGATGTGGGTCATTAGCCTACTATGCCCACTACGTTGTAAAGGTGAAAGTGAAATCTTAAAGCAACATATTCTAATATATAAACCTGAATGAAACGTCTTGGTTTTGAACACAAACAAAACGTTTTTTTTAGGTTTAGTCAAAACACTACAACTTCTTTAGGTTCAGACAACAAAACTACAGCTTATTTAAGTTTAGGAAAAACACTACAATTTCTTTAGGTTTAGGCAACAAAACTACAACTTCTTTAAGTTTAGGTAACAAAACTACAGCTTCTTTAAGTTTAGGAAAAACACTACAATTTCTTTAGGTTTAGGCAACAAAACTACAACTTCTTTAAGTTTAGGTAACAAAACTACAACTTCTTTAGGTTTAGACAAATAACTACAACTTCTTTAGGTTTAGGCAACAAAACTACAACTTCTTTAGGTTTAGACAAATAACTTCAACTTCTTTAGGTTTAGGCAACAAAACTACAACTTCTTTAGGTTTAGACAAATAACTTCAACTTCTTTAGGTTTAGGCAACAAAACTACAACTTCTTTAGATTTAGACAAAAAACTACAACTTCGTTAGGTTTAGGCAACAAAACTTCAACTTCTTTAGGTTTAGGAAAGAAAACTACAACTTCTTTAGATTTAGACAAAAACTACAATTCTTTAAGTTTAGGCAACACAACTACAAGTTATTTAGGTTTGGGCAACAAAACTACAAGTTCTTTAAGGTTAGGCAACAAAACTACAACTTCTTTAGGTTTAGGCAATAAAACTACAACTTCTTTAGGTTGGGGCAACAAAACTACAACTTCTTTAGGTTTAGGCAACAAAACTACAACTTCTTTAGGTTTAGTAAAAAAAAATACACCATATTTTACACATTGATGGTTTCACATGGAATGCGAACTCCAGTCTCGTGGGTTAAAACTTTATGTTCTGTGTACCATCTACCGTCCCGACCTTAACCCCTTGTGGAGATTCACACTATCTATACTACAGCATGTGACTTCCGCTTCTGCTCCTGTCATAATTACTACGGTCACTAGAGGTCGCTGTCGTGTCCTTTTATACCTTCTTTTGCTGATCTACCATGTGAATAGTTGATATCACCTACTAGTGGGTGTAGTAGGCCCATAATGACCCATATCTATGGGGCTTGTAGCGACTGATAACGCCTATTTAAAGTTACAGTTAAGGAGCAGTTTGACATTTTCACACTTATTCGCTCTGGTGGAAAGTTAACTGAGAAGATTGACACCACTTTCATCTGAGAGTGGTATCAATCTTGTCTGCCAGAAAGCAAATATTTCTCAAAATGTTAAAGTATTCCTTTCACCAATGAATTCTCTAATTTGATCTCAACTCCAGTTTTGCTGCAGTATTCCTCTCTCTCTCTCAATACACAGATATCACAGAGTTAGACCTGGGAACAGTCGGGTGCAGCAGCTGACACGGGGAACCTGATCCCTAGGCTTTCCAGCAGCACAGCTTGTGCACTGCAGACATTCCTGGCACACGGGGGTCATCATATCTTCCCTACTTCTACCTCAGTCCATGCCCTGTTTGCTTTCACATCTTCCTTTTCCATTAACACACCAGGTGGGGAAAACAAGTTGTCCTCCCTGCCATTTTATCCACCACCTTGTCGTTTCCTTCTCATCCTTTCATTCTTATTATATGAAATCTGTTCTCATTCTGCTTTTCTGCACATTAATCCAGACATAATTGAGTTTTCGTGTCTGTCTGGCCAGCCGACAGCCAGACAGGGGGTCAGTGTCTTGGATGGGACATGCAACGGTCTCACCATCTGTACAGTATGAATACAGCAGAATTAGAAAGCCCTTGCAAAATATTAGAGTGACAGTACAATAAGTGCACCAAATTTTACCTGAATAGAGAAAATTGATGTTTTCCAGCTGTCCAACAGTCTTGGTGACTTACAGTGAATTGATGATTTAGTTTGCAGCTTCAGGCTAACAATGAAGTTAATACGCTTTAGATAAAGATTGCAGCATTAAGTCATTTTCACAATATGTGAGATCCCCAGCAGGCCCACCCAGGTGTGATACATCTACTGTATATAGAACTGAAATTTGTGCACTTCTCAATATGTAGGTTATGGCACAGCTGGATGAGTACCTGCAAAAATCCATCCATACTCTGACCCCATGACACAGGTTGAGTGACCGCCCCCTCATTTGCATAATGAGGCAGAAATACATAAAAAAATGTAAAAAGAAATATATAAAGAAAAGAATACAGAAATAATAAGTTTGGGGAAATAATTATGGGGTGAAATGCAACAGGAAAATTATGTATAAATAAATATACACATTTAAAAACAAATATAACATAAATAATGAAATAAAATAAATGCAAAAAATAATAATAAATAAATATATAAAGGGGAAATGAAATAGAGGATTAAATAAATAAGGAAATTAATACAAAGATAAATAATAAAGAAGCAAATTAAAACATAAATATCAATTTATGTCACGTTTTATCAATTAATTAATGGCTACATTCATCTTCAATATTATTTTTTGATGACATATTTATTTATTTATCAAGTCGTTTATGTATTTATTCATTTATTTTTAATTTGGACAGGTTTTGTCATCCATAGATGAGTTGTGTCACTAATTTAACACAGAGGAAATGCATCACAGTAATGAACCATTAGTGACCAAATCCTTAGAAAAATTGTAATTCTGAAAGTTTGCTTGGAAAAAAGATTGTTCCAAAAAAAAAAAGTTCAGTCCAAAAGCACAGATGAGTCTTACCATTGTTCAGTAAATTGAAGGCACACGCTGACCTCCTCTGCTTGTGATCTGGGACCATATGTACATGCAAAATACTAAAAAGATCCCCCAAAACATCACCAAATGTCATAGCAACGAGAATGTGGTGTTACTTCTGAAATTGTATACAAAGTTCAGCTCCAGTTTACACCTGCTTAAAATACAAATCACACAAAGTGTAAGTTAAAGTGTAAGTCAACCCCTCCAAGATTTTACCAGTCAGTCAGAGCATTTGCCTGCAGCATCCTCACATCTCTAGTACGTGTCAAAGTGAGTATAGAGATGTCAAGAAAAATGGGGACTTAACAATACCGTAGAGGCAAAAGCATGCTATAAAACTCAAAGAGCAGACTCACCTTTCAAATACACAGCCTTAATGAATCCCTCAGCTCTGACGCGTGGTGATGCACACCTATTGTATCCAACCCAGTGACAGGTAGTCAATCCACATCAACAGAGATCCTGGGCTGAGACTCTGCTGCTGCTGCTGCTGCTGCTGCTGATCCACTGGACAAACTCAGTGTGTGCACAGTGGACTGTGTTAGTTGAGGCTCAGACGAGCTCTTACTAACTTTTCCCCTGGCTGCTCACACACCATCTGCATGCTGAGAAAGTCTCCGCTGTGAACAGGATGGCTGTCGTGGTCAGCACAGTCACACATGGGGCAGCATTACAGCAGGAGTCCGCCCAGACACACTCACACACAAACAAACACACACACACACACTCGCCCCTAACACTGCAGCCTAACTCCTCCAGTCATCCTGGCTGGTGAGACGCTCACGCTCAGTCTGAGAGGACTGTGTTGGCTACAGAGAGGAGGAGGGAGGGTGTGTGTGTGTGTGTGTGTGTGTGTGTGTGTGTGTGTGTGTGTCTATGTGTGTGAGTGAGTGTGAACATGTTTTAGGAAGTCTCAAGATGAGAGCTCTGACTAAGCAGAGCTCCAGCAGTAGAGCTTTCTCTTGTATTTCAGATTACACACAAGCAACTGGCTTGGTTTTTAAACTGTGTTCCTTCTTCCACTCAAAATGTTAACAGCCAAGCAAAACCCAAACTTTTCTATGTTGTTCATAATGTGGAATATATAAATCCTGAGTTCTTCCCCATATATATCATCTGTGAGTAATTCAGCACACAAACACAGAAAAGCTGCCCCAGTTTCAAGGCGTCTTCAAGATGTCGTATACAAATGACTGCGTGCGTGCAGCTTGACAAACATTTATTCAGGGACACTACTGGCCTCACTTTGGTGCAAGCCCAGCTGTATACACACCAGTGGAAAGTGCATCTTGTTTACCTGCTGGGAGGGGTCTAACATGTCTTCCTGTTCCATAGTGGTTCCTTTCTGAAGAAGAGCTTTTTTTATTTTGTGATGCACAGAAACAACAATGTGTATGATCTGTGGAGATAATGGATTCACTAAATTACTACTTTTACAAACTGAGGAATTCTGACATATGCAGGTACATTCCTGAGCTCAATTATGCAGTCATCAAGCTCCTTATGGACTCCCCAGAACCAGACAGACTATTGATTTATGACAAGAGAGCAAATCTCTTGAAAAAAAAGAAATGTTACTCTCTCAAAGATTCAGACGCATGGCTGTCATGCAAGCTCTGAAAAAGAAAATTAAGTGATTGTGTGTAATTATATATGAAAAAAAAGTTCTCTGGAGAGAAAAAACTGTTAACGGTTGGAAGACACTTCAATGCAGAGGATGAAGGATGAAGGAAGAATTTGTAATGTTGTTTTATAAAAGATAAAAACAAAGCAAAAACAAGTGTGTTAAAAGAATACGAATATTCCCCACCAAAAGAAGTCTATTTTCCGATGTATAAAATAATGAAACATGCAGGGTACAATTTATATTATCACCACAAGACAGATGCAGAACCTTAATGTATCGGCCACATCCCCTGCTCCTCCTGGAAAATGTAGTCATTACTAGTAAGGGAGGGGAATTCCAATCTATGTGGGAGGGGGCTGAACAATAATTACTTCCTCAAAATCAAATCACCAGGATGGGAATTAGTTCATTTATAAACTCGCGAACAGTACAGTATGTGAGCATGGCTGGATTATTGTGATATGATTCAACAGACGTGATCCTGGTTGAGGTTGTCAAGGTGTTAGAGGTTCAAGTGTTGGGTCAGGCTGAACATATTATCTATTTTTACTGTTTGAAATGCATAAATAAATGCATTAATAAATAAATAAATAAATACTTCTTCAAATAAATATAAGATAAATAAAGAATAAATGCAAAAATAAATAAATGTAAAATAAATGCAAAAATTACGCAAAATAAATCAATACATTTTAAAATTAATGAAAATAAATAAAAGGGACAATTAAACAGAATTTATTTATTTATTTATTTATTTACTTGTTCTTTATTTATTTTTTATTTGGGCAGGTTCCGTCCTCTATAGTAGTGAGGTCAACATTACGTTTGGACCAAAGAGTAGTACACTTCTGAATGCAAAGACCATGGTCAGATTTTGGCCTGATAAATCTATCTCCATTTCCCCCCATGTTTAACTGTTCTGTAGTGCCGGACTACCTGAGATCTTACAGGACATCTTGCATTGATAGCATTTGCTGCTACAGCGATCATTTTTTTACTTTTCTGTTACAGCACAATCTTTCTCGCGATCTAGACCAGTGGTTCCCAAACTTTTTGGCGTCTGATCCCTCAAAAAACAAATCCGTTTCTTGCGAGACCTCATCACAGTTGATGGTGATGTGTGGCTGTGTGTTGTGAACAGTTCAAAAGAGTAATTTTTCCCTCTGATGTTGTTATATTTGAAGTATTTTTAGAGGCCTGAAGTATCAAGAATTTCATATGAAAAACAAACAAATTAGCAAAAAGTCAGAAAAAATAAATACAATTTTGTGCAAAAGAAATATATATTTTTTTCCATCTTATTTGTATTAAACATCCTGAGGCCTGTCAGATTTATCTTGGGACCCTTTGGGGGGTCCTGACCCCTAGGTTGGGAACAAATGATGTAGACAATCCTGGCACTAACTCGGATCAATGCTCCATTTTCCACACTGGTTTTGCTGTGACCCATGCTCGCTCATGCACAGTAACCTTTAAGCATACTTAGAAGACTTATAGCTCCTCTTTGTTACTTTTTTATTACCCTATATATGTATATATAAAAAGTCGTTATGAAATGTAATGTCATGTCATTAAAAGAGTACAACTTTTGACTATTACTTTTTATATGCAGCTGTGCAAAGATATTTATATTCAACAGTCAACAGTGAGAATATAAAATCTCATCTCCACAGAGAAGATGAGTTTTCTAGGTGTTATGAAAAACCTCATTAGATGAAACGAAGATGAAATGAAATGTTGAGCACAAACAACAGTAGGCTCTGAGCCATCTGTCCTCAACCATCCTTCAGCATATGTTATTACATTTGAAGGACGTGGAATGCTGAACATGAAACACTGTGACCTTGTGACGTGAGAAGTGGCCATCCGAAAACAAACCGGGGCTGCATCTACTCCCATGAGATACTCTGGAGGATCTGATCCGATAGGAGATAACTCTTCAGATTAGAATGGATGAATCTTCACAGAGGAAGCCTCTGGGAATTGACATATTCTCAGTGGGTCTGCTGTTCTCATGGCCTCGCAGTCAGAGGTTTTGGACAGTTGGTGACTTCTGGGAAGATAATGAAAATCTTTGGAGGCCAGACAGACAGGAGGCCGTTCCCACTGGACCGGGATGACACTACAACTCATTTACTGTGATTTTAGGGCTTCTAATATTGCTGTATTTAGTATATGGTACTCACTTTTGTCCCCTTACTGCTCTGTACTTACAGCTCTAGGTTAATATTTTATATATTGCCCAGTTCTAGTGTGTGGCATGGCATGAATAGTCAATGGATCACATGACTCAGCCGATTGGACTGTTGTCAGGCTATTATACTATTATATTAATCTTGTCTCTAGGTGTAGGCTTCAGATAAGCCCAGTCGGTTTTTTGTCTCTTCCTGCACTGTATATTATTCTTTTTTTTTTTTTGTTATGTTATGTATTCTTAAATTGTGCAAAATAAATAAACAAATAAACAAATAAAAACAAATTAAATAGGCAGTTTTAGTTGCTAAAAGCCCCATAGATGTGGGTCAATAGGGGCCTGCTACACCCACTAGTAGGTTTTATCATCTATTCACATGGTAGATCACCGAAAGAAGGTATGAAAGGACGTATCATGAAAAACTCACTTTTTCAGTTCTTGTGCACATACATTTGGGTATCTTGAGAGCCTAAAAACCCGCAAACTGTGAAATAAGACAACCAAGTCAGTTTTTTGTGGGCTGTCTATCAGAAAACATGTGATTCAACAAGCCATTCAGATTTGTCTCCCCTTCCTATGTCACATGCAGCCTCATTTGAATATTCCGCCCACAGCTTGAGAACTACGTCTGCAAAGGTGCACCATATTTTTCTCTCAAGCCAATCAGAGCAGACTGGGCTTTTTTCGGGAGGGGCTCTTAAAGAGACAGGCGCTAAAACGGAGCGTTTCAGACAGAGGGTGAATACAGGTATATTCAGACAAACAGTATGAGAACAATAATGTATTTTTTGAACATTAAAGCATGTAAACATGTTCTAGTAGAAACCCCAAATACAAGTAGGAACTTGGTAATGAGCATGATATATCCCCTTTTAAACTAGATGATAATGTGTCAATGTAGTGTTTACAGCTAGTTTCTGATGCCCCCGAGTGGCCAAATCAGTTATTACAGGTTTAATATCCAAAAGGTGACAGTGAAATTAAAGCTTTTAGTTACAAGACCATCAGCACAACTCAAAGTAGTGAATAAAAACGTTGGAGGAACACTGGTGGCCTACAGGGGTTTGATTCAATTTAAGTGTGAGTGGGAACCATATGTTTCTCTAACCATAACACTCCTATTTCCTGTCAGCTTTCTACTGTCGACTCTTTAATCTCTAAAAGCATAAAATGTAAAAAAAAAAAAAAAAAAGGATTGTGAAATCATCTCTAAACCAGTTATAAAGTTTGAGGTCAGAAGTGAGAGGTCATCATCATCCATGAGTGAGATTGTTAATGGTAAGAGTTTACGTGAGGGAGTACACTATGTTGTTGTTTGTCGAGGTCAAGGTCACCCCCTACATTGTTTTTGTACGCGTCGCTGCTTGTTTCATTTTGTCTCCTGACCTCAATGGAGACAGGGTAATCTAGTAGGAAGGCTGTATCTCCTTCTCTCAACTTGCTGACAGTTGTTTTGAAAGGTCAGTGCAAACACACAGCCCTTCCTCCTTCCTCCTGTCTGCATTAGATTGAAAAATCCAGTTGACCTCCATAAACTGTTAACATGTCTCAACCTTTACATATGCCAATACAACAGTATATGAATTATCTATTAACAGCTACTGTATATGTCAGCATGGTAATGTTTCTTTCTTTTCAGTCCTTGGTTGTTTTATTTTGCTCTTATATAAAGTTGATTATTTACTACTGCAATCGTCTCATTTTCCATCAGAGATTGATGAAGCTGATCTTTTCTTCAGAGACAGTAGTTTATAGGTTTTTCTCCACACCAAAGATCACATCTCCTTCTTTTTCTTTGTGCAACGTTGCTCTCTGGTGGTGACTTCTAAAACTTTTGGATTAGGAATTTAAACAAGTTTATTTATAACTGTTTCTCTTTATCTTTAATGTTCTGCACACATTAATACTCTTAACTCTAATATTGTATTTGAGGAAATTGCTTTTATTAGTATTATGACAGTAGCCTATAATTAACATTAGGTCATTGCTGTAAAATCCTCATCAGACTTGTTATAAATAGACAGACATAAACCCAAATTAAGACATTCAAAGTAAAAACTCTTATTGCAGCATTTGTCAGAGCTTCAAGACAAACTGTCAAATAAATGCAAAATAACTGGATGATACAATACCATCAAAGAGCCACCAGAGGTCCATGTGTCACAGCACAAAGGGCACACAAAAATGAATCTCACAAACGTTACAAAAGCCGGTTCTGGACTAAATCACTGTGTTACTAATTTCACAGCTCTGAAAGGACATTTGTTTTATTGTATGATGTATATGTAATTTATTTAGTTTGCAAGTCCTAAAAAAATTCTTCGAAGTGTTATAATTGTGCAACCTTAAAGTACATACCAAATATACAAATTGAAAAAAAACTTGATTTATATTTATACATTCAAATCAGTTTTAAGTAACCTCAGCAGCTACATCAGGAATGCTACGTGCCTCTGCTGCCTCACACCTTCTTCAATAAAACTACCTGGGATATGCAGATGTATTAGTCGATTACTGATCAAACACAACAGTACCCCACTGTAACTTACTGAGATCATGCAGAGTGATATAATGAGTTTGTTGCCTCATTGCATTGTCAAGTTCTTGTTTTATGGGTCACGTATGACACCGTAGAGTTTAGGGCTGTCCTCCACCAAATAATTTCTTAGTCGACTAACACTCAATTGGGTTTTGTCAACTAATTGATTAGTCGTTCTAATCGACAGATCTGTAAAACTGAGTTTCTCCACAAAGAATCACACCAAAGCACATAAAAACACGACTAATCGACCAAAGAAATCTTAGTCAACTAAGACCAAAACAACCTTTTAGCTGACTACTTGACTGAGAGGGGGCTGCACTACAGTTTTTGACATGACCGTCCTCTTTATATTAAATGTATTTGGATATTATATGATTCTGGTCTGAATTTAATTTAAATTTTATGTGGCATGAAATATATAATAAATCAATATTTACTGTAATTAAAGCTTTTTAAGTGTCAAGTTTGCGATTCATATTTTTAATTAATTTAAATCTATTTTAATTTTAATCCAAGTAAGGGCTAACACATTTACTATCGCATATATCTAAATGTACTGTATTTATTTTAATTCTGTTGTTTTGATCACCCAATAATACATATCTATCTATCTATCTATCTATCTATCTATCTATCTATCTATCTATCTATCTATCTATCTATCTATAACTCTCTCTATATATATACACTATATGTGTACCAGTATATGTCTTGTTTATACCTACTGCTTTTGCCATATACATAATGTCTATATGCCATTATTTTTATATGTAACATATGGTTAAAAACAACTTAGTTGTACATGTTTATCTTCTGTTTACATTGGAAAAATACCAATAAAATGTTCCCCCCACAAAAAAAGTACTGTATTTCATCATTCACAAATTTACGAAATTGAGCAATCAACCCCTTATAATAACTTTTGCCAAATACTTACTTGACACTACTTTCTATAAACATCCAATCATCATGATCTCAGTAGTCAGAAATTATAATTTGGTTTGTGTGGATATGATCACATGATGTGATATTGTACACTCAAACAGATTGTTATTGACTCAGTATTCTCTCTGTACGTAGTGCAAATAGTAGGATGTGGTGGTTAAATGAAAGTATTCATGCTATTTATGACAAAGAAAAAAGAACAACATTTTTTAAGCTCCAATTAATGGTGATCAAAATGTAACTCCACCAGTCATTTAACTGGAAACCAACACTTAAAGTAGTACTATTACATGAAAAGACTACCTGGCCACCTATATTAACATTGTAACTCTCCGTAATACTGGTGTGTGATAATAAACCTGTTGGGAAAGGTTCCTCCTCACGTCACATTGACAAGAAACAGGACAATCCCTCCGGGGTCAGTAACCTGTCAGGTCGCTGAGGTCAAGGCTCCACACTCTTGTTTTGTCTTTTTACTGCAAGATGTCCCTGAGAACTGTTTAAAAAAAGAACCCCCTGAAACCCATGATCCCGACTGACTTAACTGTCTTTCAGAGACTCTAGTAGGTTCAGTTTTAGGGTCACATTGAAGACACAGATATCATATGAAACTACAAAACGTAAGGATGTCATGCTATCATGTTGGGAAGGAGGCTAAATAACGCTCCAAAGTTGGGCTAAATTTTAGCGAGAAAAAACTGGCATGGCCATTTTCAAAGGGGTCCCTTGACCTCTGACCTCAAGATATGTGAATGAAAATGGGTTCTATGGGTAAACATGAGTCTCCCCTTTACAGAGATGCCCACTTTATGATAATCACATGCAGTTTGGGGCAGGTTTCCAGCTTTCAGATGATGTACACCACTTCTATGTGACATATACTGTTGACCTCCTATTTCTCCCTAAAGACCCCCTTAACCCCCCTAAAAAAGACAAAAACGGGTCTATTGTGGGTCTCAGAGGGTTAAAGGGCTTCTTGTTCCTTTTCATGACCCTCATTTTAGGTATCTGCTATCAACGTAATCAATCTCGCCGCTTCATTTCCTCGTTCACAGTGTTTACGTGTTGTCTCCGTTGAGCCATGTCATTCTGCAGCTACAATAAACAACCTGTTGAGGGAGGGAACAAACTGTAAATACCAGAACATCTATTTGCAGTAAATCAGTGTTATTTACTACTCCATTCACGCACCTTTGTTTCTGCAGAGGCGGCAGTGACGTGTTCAGGGAGTCAGATAAAGGGTATTTCTCACCAACGCTTTCCTGTTATTTTCCAGGGTCCTTTGTTTGGTTGCGAGGCCTCGGCCTGTCCGTTCTCAGGGGAACGAGAGGAACATTCGAGCCCCGAGCACTTGTGAACACTCCTGGCCTCGTACACAGATTGCTCCCATACCTGTCTGCATCACTGTGTGTGTGTGTGTGCGTGTGTCACCTTGTCCTTGGATTAAGGAAATACATCCCTGAAGTGAATTCATGTCCGTTTCAGACAACTTTATATGCTTTTAATTCCACGATACATTCATACACAATAATGTTTTGATTCATAATCATTAAGCTTAAACGTCAAAATGAGAAGAAAGAAATGACCTGCATTGATTTAAAGTTTGATGCTGCAGATTTTATAGTTTTAAAGCAAAAGGTGTGATGTCTTTTTTAAATTTGCATCTCTAATTCTTCATTTCCCACTTTTTTTTTTACTGAGGAGATGATTTAAAAATATAACGTGGATCATAGTCATAGAATAACACTTTGTCACTCATATGCATCTGATTAATAAGTACATTAAAATTTAAAATTTGTCTCCAGGAGCTTGTTTGCTGGGTGTTTATTTATTTATTTATTTATCTAAAAGGATTCCCATTAGCTAGTCTTCCTGGGGTCCGAAATCCAGTACATCATATTTATCATATACATACTTTATACAACATCACATCTGTCTAACGTTACGTTCATCTCATATTCACCTCTAACTGCGTTATATTTAGAAAGTGCTCATTCAAATGTCCCCAACATTTATTCATTTTACATTCATTTACATCATCTATAATTAATTAGCCTCAAGGGCCATTATCAGGAAAAAAAGAAGTACATTATCATATACATACTTTATACAACATCACATTTGTGTTAGGATATGTTCAACTCATATTCACCTCTAACTGCATTACATAAAGAAAGTAAAGTGGTCATTCAAATTCCCCAACATTCATTCATTTTACATTCATTTACATCATGTATAATTATATATTTATAATTGTTTAGGTGTCAAGCTTTCATTTTAATATGAATTGATTTAAGTGGATGTGAAGTGTCCAATGCAGTTGTATGTCACTTATAAATTCCAGGCTTTTTCAAGAGTGTCTCTTGACAAAAAGAAAAAAAAAAAAAATCCTTGCTTTTAAATTCCCGTCCTGGGCAGACACAACAACAACAGGAAGAAGGGCCATTTTCACAGGTGTCAGGAAGCACAGGAAATAAACAAGCTTGGATACTGGAAAACATTTGTGTCAGAGTCAGAGGTGAGGCTAATAAGAGATATTTATAGCTGGGACGGGATTATTGTGCAGCTCCGGGCCAAAATGTTTGACCTGATTTTGATTTCCATTAGATGTTTAATCAAGGGATCAAGGGTCACTTCTCATGTTTGAGGTTTCATTCTAACCATAAAACCACAAAGACAATGCATATTTGATTGAATCATTGTGGTGACCTAATTTACTGCATTTCTCACAGACCAGTTTATGTGAACATATTTCATTTTTTAAATGTAGGAATACCACAATATAACTTTGTTGAGTCAATTCACAAAATGCATTATAAACTCAGATAATGTATTACTGTGATCAAGATATTTATCGAAATACAATATGATTTCCTAATTAACACGCTAAATAATTAAAGGATTTGAGACTTTGATGTATTTAAAGCTTAGTCATGATGTTAGTCCCCATAGTAGCCATTTCATTGTAGTGAGACCACTTTTTGAAATTAAACCTCACTGTATAAAATGACCTGTGGTGACCTCTAGGATAATCACAGACTCATGAAACTTTACAGCCACAAACTACAGACCTAGGGCATTCAGAAGATCGATGGCTTTCATAGTTAGATTTCACAATAATGGGGTTTCTGAGCAGTTTACGCAACAGAAGTGCTCGCCATCCAATCGCTGCAAAAAATGCAATTCTTGCAGAAATCTCCAAAAGTCAAAAGTTTTTGAAACCAAATCACAGCATGGCCTTTTCTATGGTGTTCCCCAAGGTCTTGGTGTCTTAATTTCAATTCTCGAGTGGTAAATCTTTTTTAAATTTAGCATCGAATCTGTGTAACAAATGATATCAACCCAAAAATTGCTGCAACAACTTATGAGACATAATAGAGCATGGGAATGGAAAACATATACTTCTATCATAATGTTCTAAGCCCTTATACACTTTGACAATTCATTTTAAACAATTAAATAATTCCTAATTCATGTTTATTTCTGTACAACTTGACACACAGTGCTGAGCAGCATCTCAAATTAATCCTCAGGTTTCCAGCTTTCAGATGGTATACACCACTTCTATGTGATATCTACTGTTGACCTGCTATCCCCCCCTAAATACCCCCCAAAAACTGGTCTATTGTGGGTCTCAGAGGGTTAAGCAATATCTCAAAATTATTTTTTTCCCACGCTAACAAATGTAAGTGCTGTCTGCTATGGTTGTATTTTAGTACAGCTGTATAGGCAAAGCTGAGTTGCTTCTCCATGTAGCTGCAGAGAAACTTCCCCAAATTCTCTCCCGTCTGTGATTCATAAAGCCAGTAAACCCGTCCTTGCTCTTCACTTCTTCTCATGCTATTAGTGGTGAAAGTATTTTTCTTCCACATGGGAACAGACAATATTTCACCATTTGTGGAAGTTGAGAAAGTAGGGCGTTCCAAGACTTAAGAGTTAAGGATGCCTGAAAAATTCTCAGCGCTTTCTGCTCTTGAGTTTGGATGTGCCACTGACTTCATATCATCATGGGAAACAAGAGCTCCTTCTACTCAGAAGACATATTTCTATCCAGACTTCTTAGCATTTTTATACTGTTCAGAGAAGCTTTTTTTCTCCGCCTCCCATAAATAGATCCCTCTAATGTCATCCTTGAGAATATCAACGTCTCCTCCTCTTTTTTCACAGAACTCACATTCAGAATTTAATTTGCTTCAGTTTCTGGGCAAATTATTTTACTCTGCAACATGTGGACATGTCAAATTCTTATAGAAATAGTGTATTAAGTCTACACACAAGTTCTTAAGTGCACATGTCTGAGATCCTATTCTGTATTCTCACTCAAAGTCAGCCAGCATTTGATTCCAGTTGACTTATTTATGGACCAATCCATGAGATAACATGTTTAAGTGAGAACATTAAAGCTTCGGTAGGCAGTATATTTTTGGCATCATTGGGCAAATATTCCATAATAACCTTTCAGCATATTGTAATTCAAGTGTTCTGAGAGAAAACTAGACTTCTGCACCTCCTCACGGCTGTTTTCAAGCCTTACAAAATCTACTTATGACCAACCACAGGTCATTTCAGAGAGAGAGAGAGAGAGCGTTCCTATTGGCTGTGCTCCGGCTGGTGGGCGATGCTTGGTATTTCCTCAGCAGATCTCAACATGGCTGCCGGGTCACAAACTTTCTCATTTTACAGCTAAACAGTACACTACAAGATGCTTCTGAAAACATTTGAGGAGAGAAATAGACATTACAGTAACAGAATATTGATTCATATTCAATCAGCGCTGCCTAGTTTGACTGTTTGATTGGAGTTTGTGAGTGATTGACAGCTGCTCATAGACAGCAAGGCTCCGGCTCGGCTCTGATTGGTTGTTTTCCTTGAGACACATGTTTTTTTTCAGATTACTGATTAAAAATCATATTTGCTCTATTTCTACCCACTGCAGCTTTAATCCCAACAGCCACAAAATGTGCAACTTAAAGTATGTTAGCATGACATATAATAACAAATACTTTTCCTGTTTTCAACCTTCACTCACCTGGTGTATGAATTCAATTCTCCAGTGCCAGTACTGGGGTTGTAATTAATGTAATAATGAAGTTAATGAAGAGAGAATCTGTCTGATAGATATCAGTCGATCAGTCTCTGCATCATTCGTGCAACTAGGTCTTTACAGTATAGAGCAAAGCAATATGAAAGTACTAAAAATACTCAAAACAACAGGAAAAAAATGTTCTCTTGGCTTCAATTCCAGCGTTTTATCTGATGAAATCCAGCCAACTGCTCATCACCTGGATTATACTGAAGAAGGATGCAAAGAGAAAAGAACAAAGAGATCCCTGAAGAAACTCCAGCAAGGACACAACTGCAGAGTGTTGTACAGACTTTTACAGTAACAATAAATGACGATAAACTGAAGTATGCAGCCGAGACAATGCTGTTACTATAGTCTCTAAATCACTTCTTTAATTTACTCACTTTTGCAGTTTCAATTGACTTTATACTTTTGATCATTATTTCTTTCCCCTTGTGTGATTGTGTGATATGTGTCTTTTATTTTTACAGCATTTTTATTTGTTTTGCAGCACAGACGTGTGTAAGTCACCCTACAATTAATTGAATGGCGTATATGGATAGAGTCTAGGGCTACAACAGAGTATTTCATTGTCAACTAATCTGTCAATACTTTCTCGATTCATCGATTAGTTGTTTGGTTTATTAAACGTCAGAAAAATTGTGAAAATGGTGGATCAGTGTTTCCCAAAGCCCAAGATGACGTCCTCAAATGTCTTGTTTTGTCCACAACTCAAAGATATTCAGTTTACTGTCATAGAGGAGTAAAGAAACAAGAAAATATTCACATTTAACAAGCTGGAATCAGAGACTTTTTCCTTAAAAAAATGACTCAAACTGATTAATCAAAATAGTTGGTGATTAATTTGATAGTTGACAGCGAATCAATTAATCCTAGCAGCTCTAGATGAGTTTACTGTGTATTCCACTTATTTAGATGCCATTAACCTTTGCGTGAAATATAAATCTGCAATGGCCTAGTTTATCATTATTGATTACTGCACAATTCAGGGTTTTTAGATAATACAATAACTGTATCCAGTGATGCATCACTAATCAAGTTAAATGAAATCAAGTGACAAGAGTCAGTGATAACTTTGGTTTAATTGTAAGAGCATTCTTTACATTGGCTGGTGTCATATACATGATATCTTCCATGTCTGCATTTCATATATACAGTACAAATAATACATCATTGTGGAAAACCTCAAAATGTTTATTGGACAACAATGAATCAATGACAAATATTGCTGTGTCCAGTTTGAAAATAAATGTCTTTGTCTTGTGACATTAACTCTCATTTTCTCAACAAGAATGTATGAAGGCACACTAAATGAGACAGTGAAGCTCATGGTAAAACAGACGACAGGATCATCTTGACAAACAATAACAGAGAAATAAAGAATGACATAATCTGCATATTTCATTAGAAAAGATGCTTTGTGTCAAACGAGGACCCAACAAACCAAATAAAAGCTTCCGACTGCTGTAAAAAAGTTTTTTCCTCGTTTAACATAATAAAATATATCTTTCAGTTCATTTATAAGTTAATGCTACATTTACACTGAATAGATTCAGTCTTGTCAGCACTTGTCAGCGAGGCCGCTTTGGAGTCGTGTGTTGATCTGTGCTCTGGACAGAGCTGACCTCTCCTGAGCCCACCTCGACCCCTGGAAACACAAGAGAAAGGTTCATTTTTCAATTCAGTTTAGTCTATTTGTCAAGACATTTGATTGCTAATTGCCCACTGAGGATTTATCTTTAGTCTAAGAAGTGTCACTCTTTACCTTCTGGAGTCTCAGTCTTGAGCTTGCCAGCGATTTTGGCAAAGAATTTGAGGGTGAGACAAGCTCCTGTCTCCCTGTCACAGATGCCACCTTTGCAGTTGCATGTCTTGCGGCACTCAAGCCCATAGGTCCCATACAGGCAGTCTGCAAAGAAACAACACATTATTCTATATAGTAATCTGCTTTGTCTTGTAGAAAAAAGGTCCTGACTGGATCTGATATGGGGGCCCGATTCTGTAGTGTTGCATGCAGACTCATATTCACAGTCAAAATCAGTGTTAATATTCATATTAATATCATTGTGTATTTGTGTTCTATATTTTCATGCTTTGGCAACATTTTTTTTTTTTTTAAACTTTCTTGCCAATGAAGGCAAGGCAAGGCAACGCAACTTTATTCGTATAGAACATTTCAACAACAGGGCAATTCAAAGTGCTTTACATAAACATTCAAGAACATTGCGACAAAGTGCAAAAGAACATTAAGACATAATTAAAACAGTTATAAAAACACTAAAGATTAGAAAATAAAAGCAATCTAAAATAAAAGCTAGGATAGAAGCTAAAATAGAATATAACACATAAGAGTAAAAGCTCTATTGCAGTATAAGATCATTATCTGGTTTAATAAAAAGGCAGCAGCAAACAGGAAAGTTTTAAGCTTTGATTTAAAAGAACTCAGAGTTGGAGTTGGTCCTGCAGGTTTCTGGGAGCTTGTTCCAAATATTTGGTGCATAAAATCTGCATGTTTAGTTCTGACTCTGGGGACACTAAGCAGACCTGATCCAGATGACCTGAGAGGTCTGGATGGTTCATAACATAACAGAAGATCAGTAATGTATTTTGGCCCTAAACCATTTAGTGCTTTGTAAACCAGCAGCAGTATTTTGAAATCAATTCTGGCTTCAAATGAAGCCACTTTGAAATTGAAATTGATAAAGAGAAATGAGCCATAGACAAAAAAAACTGCAAGTGTTGCATGAGCATTGATGTTTGAACTCCAAACCTCTAATGGGGCTAAAATACCAAGTTAAATTCCCAAATTGTATTTGAAGAAATCATGCACAAGTCTGCACATGTGCCTCTATAACCATTGGTTGTATGGCAACGGTGCTATTGTGAATATTCAATAAATAGAGCCTAAATAACACAATTGCCATAAGAGCCTAAATAAGAGCCTAAATAACATAATTACCCATTGTTTTTTGTTTTTTTTTACTTTCATGCCAATGAAGTGAATTGAAATTGATAAAGAGAAATGAGCCATTGACAAAAAAAAAAACTGCAAGTGTTGCATGAGCATTGATGTTTGAATGTCTCAACTCCAAACCTCTAATGGGGCTTAAATACCAAGTTAAATGCCCAAATTGTATTCGAACAAATTATGCACAAGTCTGCACATGTGCCTCTATAACCATTGGTTTGTATGGCAATGGTGCTATTCATTATTAAGCCTAAATAACATAATGAGATACTGCATTTGGTGCAGCAGGGCAATCACATAAACGCAGCATAAAATAGCACACTATATAAAGGCACATTAAGACTGTGAATGTATACCTTTGCATATCCCATATTCGTCTCCATAGTCGTCCTCATCCTTGTAGAACTCGCAGAATAATCCCGGTCCGCACTTCACCCCGTGCATCCCGGACACGGTGCGGTAGCAGTGCTCTCCTCTGCCGGCTGCACACACCTGGCAACAGCCGCAGTCATCCAGGACGCTCCGTGCGCAGCGCTGCGTGCCACCACCACCACCACCACCTCCACCACACCGCTCTATGTTGCATCGGTCCGGGCAGTTCACCGCGTACTTGACATTGGCGCTCCACGCCTCGGCATCCCGCACTATGAGTGAGGACAACACTGTGGTGATGAGGAGGAGGAGGAGAGACATGACTGTGCAGCAGAGAGAGAGCTCCTCAGGCTGCTGGTCTTGTGGATGCCTGGAGACAGATGCAGCACCTCTGTGAGCGTGAGAGTGACCTCTGGCTCATCAGGTTGGATGGTTATCAGCGATGAACAACTTTGTTTTGCAGCTTTGCTCTCGTCAATTTCCTCATTCCGGTGTTGTCGTCCCTTTTTGTCAGTCAGCCCCCCTTTTTTTTTTTTAGAGATCCGGCTTGGAAGTGCAGGATTAACTCTGGACCGCCATCCAGGAATTGAAATGCGTGTGACCTGATGTCATAAGTTATCTTTGGGTTTGTTGTTTTTGTGTGTTTGTGTGACTGACCCCCAAAAACTCGTGACTGGCTGGCTCTGGCTTTGAAGAATCACATTTTGATGTTAGGATGTTTTTTTTAGTCACAACATCCCCATGATTGGAAATCATATTGACAATGTTTAACAAGAGAAATCATCTTGTAAAAGCTCACAGAATAGTTAATGAGGTTGTGTCTAAAGTTTAAAAGTGAAAATTAAATGTAAAAATAGCCTGTTTTATAACTGTTTTTTAAAGCATATTATTATCCTTATTTTTTAATAGGCATTCTGTAACAGTAAGAAGGAACTGACTAAAAATAAAACATGCAGATGTAACATGTAACAGCAGTTGAAACCAATATTGTCGGTCTTTCTAGTGTGTTGATTTTGGTTTTGATTTTTCTTCCTTTTTTAAAAGTTGTTACTTTTATAATGGTAAATAGTTTTTTCTCATGTCATGCCATGTCATACTAGCATGTCAAGAAGGAGGCTAAATAACGCTCCAAAGTTTGACTAAATTTTGGTGAGGAAAAACGGTCCCTTGACCTCTGACCTCAAGGACATTATGCATTTTTTTTTCACAGGCCGAGTAATAAACCTTATGACAAGTAAACTATGTGTAAAATAAGCGGATTACTCCTTTAAAGGTGCTATTGATAGCACTGATAACATCCAGTCATTAGATGTCACATTCTCCCTCCTCTGTTCCACTGCATTCACTTCACAACAAGTCGTTGCCAGGCACTTACTGTCAATCTCAGCCATTTATCTGTTTTTTTCCACACTAACTGACGACTCAGAGACACAGTATCACAAGATACCAATGTTGTTTTACTAGTGGCTCACAAGCCTTGTTAGAAGTGGGAACCAAATGTCAGATATCTTCCACAGAGATAAACAAAACATTCATTTTGGACCCACCAAAATTTTAAAACGATTAATTCACAATCATAATTATTTTTTTAAAAATAACAATAGAACATTAATACATTTGTTTACAAATTGATTTATTAATCTATGAATAAATTGACTAAATTACAAAGTAATTCATTATTTGACATTTTAATTGGCAATAAAATGAGGAATTATAAAAATAATTTACAAATGAAATATTAATCCATCAATAAATAGTTAAAATTAAAAAGGATTTACAAAAAAACCCATAAAACAGTCAATGAGTACATCAATGGCTACAATGGCTATTTTTATTGTACAATTATATATTAATCAATTAAATGCTTTATTACTATTTATTTGACTCTTGTGGTCCTCCATAGCTGCCTGTCTATTAAAATCAATAAAAGAAAAATAAATAATAGACTCTGTTCAGCACAGCAGCTTCTTTTTTATTGATATAAATATTAAAGACTGAACCGGATACATTAAAAAAATATATATATATATATTTAAAGGTCTTATTGATAACATTTTATGTATATGAATCTTTAAAAATATATATTATTATTATTATAATAATAATAATAATAATAATAATAATACATCCACCGAGCCTTTATCAATATGCAGAATAAAAGTATGGCTTTTCCTTAAATAAATAATTATGACTGTGTATTAATCTTTTTTTTAAAATTTTGGCATTTCCAAAATAAATGTTTTGTTTTATCTCTGTGGAAGATATCTGACATTCAATTTTAACTTGCAATAAAAGGAAGAATTAAAAAAAGAAAAATTACAAATGAAATATGAATCCATCAATAAATAGTTCAAATTAAAAAGGATTTACAAAAAACACCACAAAACAGTCAATAAGTACATCAATGGCTATTTTTTTTATTGTACAATTAGTTATTAATCAATTAAATGCATTATTTACTATTTATGTGACTCTTGTGGTCCTCCATAGACGCCTGTCTATTAAAATCAATTAAAGAGCAGCTTCTTTTTTATTGATATAAATATTAAAGCCTATTCTTAACCGGATACATTTAAAAAAAGAAAAGAAAAAAAAGAAGATATTTAAAGGTCTTATTGATAATATTTTATGTATATGAATCTTTAAAAATAATAAGAATAATAAATTATTATTTTTATTATTATTATTATTAATAATAATAATGATAAGAATAAGAATAAGAATAATACATCCACAGAGTCTTTACCAATATGCGGAATAAAAGTATGGCTTTTCCATAAATAAATAATTATGACTGTGTATTAATCTTTTTTAAAGTTTTGGCATTTCCAAAACAAATGTTTTGTTTATCTCTGTGGAAGATATCTGACATTCGATACAAAAAACACCATAAAACAGTCAATAAGTACATCAATGGCTAAGGCTATATTTATTTTACAATAGTTATTAATCAATTAAATGCATTATTACTATTTATGTGACTCTTGTGGTCCTCCATAGCATCCAATCTGGATTAAAAATAGAAGAAATGTATATATTATTTTTGATTTATTGATTATTATTTTCAATTTACTTATCTTTTTTTTAAATCTTTTTTTGTCCTTTCCTTTTTAAATTTTTTTACAAATTAAATATTAATCCTTCAATAAATAGTTCAAATTAAAAAGGATTTACAAAAAACACCACAAAACAGTCAATAAGTACATCAATGGCTACAATGGCTATTTTTACTGTACAATTAGTTATTAATCAATTAAATGCATTATTATTATTTATGTGACTCTTGTGGTCCTCCATAGCGTCCAATCTGGATTAAAAATAGAACAAATGTATATATTATTTTTTATTTATTTATTATTATTTTCAATTTACTAATCTTTTTTTTTTTTTAATCTTTTTTTTTCCTTTCCTTTTTAATTTTTTTTTACAAATGAAATAATAATCCTTCAATAAATAGTTCAAATTAAAAAGGATTTACAAAAAACACCACAAAACAGTCAATAAGTACATCAATGGCTACAATGGCTATTTTTATTGTACAATTACTTATTAATCAATTAAATGCATTATTATTATTATTATTATTGTGGTCCTCCATAGTGTCCAATCTTGATTAGAAAATAGAAGAAAAATAAATGATATAGATAAATAAAAACATGATGGTGTTGATGATGTCACTCCGAGACACAAGATGGCGCCCATACATCACTGGTTGCACACATCAGTGGTTTAAAATTGAAGCCCACGAAGAAGAAGAGGAAAGAGGAGAAGGTTGATATGATATTCACGTCCAAGGGAGACCTCACCGGGACGGGACAGGTAACGCATTAAACCATTTATATGACCATTTACAGTCAAGGTAACTTACATGTGTATTTTATTTATTACATGTGAATATTATATATATATAATAGTGTTTTTGCTGAGAGCTGTCAGCCAACCAGCGGAGGGGCTTGGTCGGTGTTTGACAGTTATGGAGGAGCAGACTAGCAACTGCACTGCAGCCAGCCGTTAGTCAGCTTCAGCCGTTAGTCAGCTTCAGCTGTCACCGAGCAGATGCGGTAATAACCGTTAACCGGTGTTTGGCAACGACAGACTGCGTTTCACATTCGTCTCTTTATATTTGGTGGAGCGAATAGCTAAAGGTTTAATGTCACACTAAGCTAACCATGTATAAGCTAGAGAAGGTAGAGACGTTATGTAGCTCGTGTTTTGTGCTGAATACATCTATCTAGTGCTAACATTAGTTAGCCATTGGATAGATGCTTATTGTGGTCAGGGTTGTTGTCGTGGCAACAGAGCAGCACAAACGTTCTTTTGGCTCAGCAACTTCCTCCAGCTGATTCTGGATGACTTTCAAAAGCCCTGGATGATCACCTCTTGGCTCAGCCACTTCCATCAAAGTGAAGCAGGATGGATGGTAGAGCTCCTGTAGATTGAGGCCAGCTATCCTGTAAATAAAATGTAATCTTGGCCACATTATATTCCCATTATTACATTATAAGATAAGATAAGATAAGATGAACCTTTATTAATCCCCTGCAGCTGTCAGACTCCACAACCAACCCTGTTTTTTGCACTATCCCCTTTGCTGCTGTACACTGCAAATTCCCCCACTGTGGGACTAATAAAGGAATATCTTATCTTATCTTATCTTATCTTATCTTATCTTATCTTATCTTATCTTATCCAATGCTAACATTAGTTAGCCATTGGATAGATGCTTATTGTGATCAGGGTTGTTATCGTGGCAACAGAGAGCACAGCATCTTCCTCCAGCTGATTCCTGGATGACTTTCAAAAGCCCTGGATCATCTCTTGGCTCTGCCACTTCCATCAAAGTGAAGCAGGATGGATGGATGGTTGAGGTCCTCCCAAATAGCTCTTGTAGATTGAGGCCAGCTAACCTGCAAAAACAAATGTAACCTTGTCCACATCCAGGTTAGGGTTAGGACTTTTCAGAGCTTTTCTTTGTCTAGTTTCAGTTTGAATTTAATATCTACCATCCATCTACCAGGATGGATGGTAGAGGCCCTCCCAAATAGCTCTTGTATATTGAGGCCAGCTAACCTGCAAAAAAAATTTAATCTTGGCCACATTATATTCCCATTATTACATTATAAGATAAGATAAGATAAGATAATATTTTTTTCACTTTATAGACTGCACATACATACATATTACATTTATTTATTGTACATACTACATTTATTTATTGACGGACTGTACACACTATGTTCCCCCATTCAATCTGTATCTTTTATATCTCTATTATTGTTTTCATAATTTTTGTATACCTTTACCTCTCCTGTGTTTCACTCTGTTTGCTGATGTTTGCTGATGTTGCTGCTTTGACACCTGAATTTCCCTGCGGGGATTAATAAAGGTTCATGTTATCTTATCTTATCTTATCTTAAGATGAACCTTTATTAATACCCTGCGGCTTTCAGACTCCACAACCAGCCCTGCTCCCAGTAGACCACTTACACTCCAAAAAACTGACAATAACCTGATATTTCCAGGTGGAATTTCATTCATTCATTCATTCTCACTGTGCAATATCATTTTCCACTTGTGCAATTTTGTTAATAGTCTGTTTATTGCCAATACTGTATATACTGCTTCTATTTTTTATACCTCCTTCTATTTAAATGGTTC
Source organism: Sebastes fasciatus (assembly GCF_043250625.1). Classification (NCBI taxonomy): domain Eukaryota; kingdom Metazoa; phylum Chordata; class Actinopteri; order Perciformes; family Sebastidae; genus Sebastes; species Sebastes fasciatus. Next base: position 14,872,771 of record NC_133813.1, read on the forward strand.
ATATTTTGTTACACTTTATTTAGCTCTTTTTTTTTTTACTGTGTTAGCTGATGCATCTTGTTTTTTGCACTATCCCCTTTGCTGCTGTACACTGCAAATTTCCCCACTGCGGGACTAATAAAGGAATATCTTATCTTATCTTATCTTATTTTATCTTATCTTATCCAATGCTAACATTAGTTAGCCATTGGATAGATGCTTAATGTGGTCAGGGTTGTTGTCGTGGCAACAGAGCAGCACAAACGTCCTTTTGGCTCAGCAACGTCCTCCAGCTGATTCTGGATGACTTTCAGAAGCCCTGGATGATCACCTCTTGGCTCAGCCACTTCCATCAAAGTGAAGAAGGATGGATGGTATAGAGGTCCCTCCCCAAATAGCTCTTGTAGATTGAGGCCAGCTAATCTGCAAAAAAAATTTAATCTTGGCCACATTAATATAAGATAAGATAAGATATTCCTTTATTAGTCCTGCAGTGTACAGCAGCAAAGGGGATAGTGCAAAAAACAACATGCATCAGCTAACACAGTAAAAAAAAGAGCTAAACACAGTGTAACAAAATATGAACCATTTAAATAGAATGAATTATAACAATAAGAGCAGTACATACAGTATTGACAATAAACAGGCTATTAACAAACTTGCCCAAGTGGAAAATGATATTGCACAGTGATAATGAATGAGTCAATGAATGAATGAAATTCCGCCTGCAAATATCAGGTTATTGTCAGTTTTTTTGGTGTGTAAGTGTAAGTGGTCTACTGGGAGCAGTGCTGGTTGTGGAGTCTGACAGCTGCAGGAAGGAAGGACCTGCGATAGCGCTCCTTATTATATTCCCATTATTACATTATAAGATAAGATAAGATAAGATAAGATGAACCTTTATTCCCGGGGGGGAAATTCAGGTGTCAAAGCAGCATAGCGCAGATACAGAGGTACAGGTGTACAAAAATATTATAAAACAATAAATAGAAATAGCGAATATACATAGGCAAGATTAATAAATAAGGAAAATAGTTGCGAGAGCATGTGTAACTTCAGCTGATCAGTATTGTGACAACTTTTTGGAGAAACAAGACTCTTAAAATATGTGTGAATAAGTTCAGAAACATGTTGACATATAGCTTTGTGTACTGTAAAATGCCTCACCTACTAACTCAGACCAATTAATCAATTATCACAATAGTTGTCAACTATTGTGATAAAGGATCAATTGGTCTGAGTAATTTTTAAAAATGTTGAACCTTGAGTGGTTTAATTGTGTCGTAATCAATAATGATAAACTATGCCATTGCAGATTTATATTTCAGACAAGAGTTAATAGCGTCTAAATAAGTGAAATATACTGTAAAGTCTGTTAGAGCTGCTATGATTAATTGATTTGTTGTCAACTATTACATTTATTGCCAACTATGTTGATAATTGATTAATCAGTAAGAGTAATTTTATAAGAAGAAAAAAAAGTCTAAATTTTCTGATTCCAGCTTCTTAAATGTGAATATTTTCTGGTTCCTTTTCTCCTCTATGACAGTAAACTGAATATCTTTGAGTTGTGGACAAAACAACAACATTTGAGGACGTCATCTTTTGCTTTGGGAAACACTGATCAACATTTTTCACCATTTTCTGACATTTAATAGACCAAACAACTAATCGATTAATTGAGAAAATAATCAATAGATTAATTGACAATGAAAACAATTATTAGTTGCAGCCCTACTAACATCACTGACATTTACTTTTCCTCTGATCATACAGTACATGGTGCTGCCTGCATCCAAACACTGATATTGATTTTTAATGTATGAATGGTTTTATCATTAGCCTGTAGGCCCACACATGAGCCATTTATGTTATTATTCAATTTTTATTGCTTACTGGCAAGTTGCTGGGATATCTGGCTCAATTTTTAATCTGTAATTTATAAGAAGTAATACTATATGTTTTTGTGTGTATTATTGTAAATACTCCAGACGGACTGACATCGGTGAGGTGTATATGCTTGATAAAATCTGAATCCTAGCTGAGAGGGAAAAATTCAAGAGGTGTCCTTAACGTTTGTGTCCTAAAATCAGGCTCCAGATAGTTTGTCATAATCAGTCATGGTTGCGTCTTACATTGCTGCTTGTTGTCTGACCCGAGGAGCCCGTTGCTATATCAATGCTTGCTGTTATTTTTGGCCAGAGTGGAAACCATATAGCCCTGCAGGCCTCAGGCAAGGCAAGAGAGAGGACTGTGGACTGCGGTGGCATGCTCACATGTTCAGCAGCATGTAAATGCTGTCTCTCATGGGTACTTTCACGTTTTAACCTCCATTATGGATTGCATCAGGTCTGCAACTAACGATTATTTTCATTGTCGATTAATCTGTTGATTATTTTCTCGATTAATCGATTAGTTGTTTGGTCTATAAAATTTCAGAAAATGGTGAAGGGTGTTGATCAGTGTTTCCCAAAGCCCAAGATGATGTCATCAAATGTCTTGTTTTGTCCACAACTCAAAGATATTCAGCTTACTGTCTTAGAGGAGTAAAGAAACCAGAAAATATTCACATTTAAGAAACTGGAATCAGAGAATTTTTACTTTTTTTTTTCTTAAAATAATTACTCAAACTGATTAATCGATTATCAAAATCGTTGCAGAATAATTTAAAAGTTGACATCTAATGGATTAATCGTTGCAGCTCTAGATTGCATGGTTTTCAAGGGTTGAGTCCACTTATCATATGATTAACTAAAATGCAAGTTGGGAAAACACAAATCTGTATTTTTTTTGTTCCAGGAACACTGTTCCTGTGAATATGTACGATTCCCACTCCACAGCAACAACAGACTTGCTCTTTATTTGTTTAGAAAGCAGACACAAAAATGCAGACGGACAGGCTGGGAGTTAGGTGAAGTCCAATGGTCTTTGCATGGGATTGTATTTCAAAGCGCCGGGTGACCAATTTGGAGACGATGACAATGAGAATATGAATGAATTAGATGGGGAATTATCATTATTATCATCACCCGTGTGCTTAATCTCTCAAAGCAGGTTTAATTCTTTGATTGGCCATGTTATATTATGTAATAATACTTCTAAATGTTAATAAACCAAAAGCATCCTTTTGTATTGTGTAGCATATCAGCTTGTGAGACAAAAGACTCCTCATTAGTGTGGGTGTGTTGGTTAGCCGTTATCATACGGTGAGCTGACCTATTTCAGTGATACCCACTGGGCCTATGCCACTAGCCTGGATGTACTGTATGTTGGACAAGCTCCATCACGAAGGAGAAACCTGACACCTCTGAATTTACTTGGCAGGAAAACACATTAGATCATTGGCTTCCAGCTGCAAATGTTGCCTGTAAATTTATGACGGATATAAAAAAAAAAAAGAGTCATTTCATTATGTAGATCAAGTGTGTGGGACTGATACGTGTGAATATTATAAATCTGCCAATAGACAGCCCTCGTTAGCTCCTTTAATCATATTCCCCTCTCTGATTTTCAGGTATACATCAGAGTACAGATAATGCTCAGACATGGTGCCTTGTCAGACCCATGTGTTGCTGAAGTGGCAAGAGCACTTCAATAGCTCCTGGGCAGCAGAGGACAGCGTGCAGACGGCCAGGAGGCATGGAGCTTCTGCGCTCTACAATAAGCTGCTTCACAACAAGGAAGTGGTGACTCTGGCCCAACCCGTTCAAGAGCTCGTCGGCCCACGCCTGCCAGACTTTGAGTGCGAGTCCAGTGCCTCGGCGGAGAAAGAAGAGTACCTGTCATCCCTGCTTCACAGCCAGCGATGGCTGGCTCACCGGATGCTGACGCAAACCTCCTACACCTTGGGCCTCCACCACAGGCTGGTAGTTCTCCAGAGGATCTACTACGCGCTTCACAGCAAATACCATGACAAATTCCGCGTGCAGCTGCCCTCCCAGTCCACAGACAGCGGCGCCGAATGTGGGCAACTCGAGCTGGCCTCAGAGCCCTGCCTGCCAGGGGGAGCATCCAAAGTCAAGTCGGGTACAGATGTTCTGATAGAGATGGGCGTGAGGACAGGTTTGAGTCTGCTCTTCTCATTACTGCAGCAGAACTGGAGATACGCAGCCTCCGTGCATCCGGAGTCGGTGCTTTGCAATGACGTGCTTGCCACCGCGTCCTCTGTGCTGACCTCGCTGCCACCGCTCTCTCTGGCCAATGAGAATAAGATCCCGTCAGTCGGGCTGGACTGCCTGGCACAGGTGGCAGACTTCCTGAAGAAGACATCGGTGAGTAGCGGGACTGGCGGGGCGGACCCAACCGGTCGGAGGCTGGCGCTGGAGCTGCTGCTGGGCCTGGCCATGCAGAGAGGCTCTCTAAAGTTTCTGCTGGAGTGGGTGGAGGTAGCCTTGGCTGCTTCTATGTCCTCTTCCACCTCTACGCTGTCTTCCTCCTCCTCACTGAGCTCCCAGCACTCAGCTGGCGTGGGCTTTGATGTCGTCCATCAAACGCTTCTCCAAATGAAGCAATATTCGGTACGTTTTCAAGTTTGGACCTTTGTTTTTTTGTCGGTTTGTCTTTTCTGGTGTTTTTGGAGTAATCTTCCTTTTACTGATTGTTGGCAGCATTTATCAAGCTACCTGTGAACTCATTTTAAATTCCTTTATCCTGGCATCACATGATTATTTGGATTTATTCGTTTTTGGAAGTTTGACATTTCCAGATCATAACAGATAAGAGTAATCAATCACGCCAGTTCTGATTGTATGGGAAATTTCAACTTTTAGATATTAAAGTACCAATATGTAAAAGATTTACAGTAATAAATCATAAAATGACGATGTTATGTCATCAGAGGTTAAGGAAACATGCTGAATTGAAATACTGGCTTGTCCGACAACAATGATACAGCCAGTAGGTTCTCCTTTAAAATTTCCATCTCGGTTCTGGAACGTCTGTTTTTGTTTTGGCCGTTGTGATCCTGTCCACTGCCCATTTCGACACCCTCTGTAGTGGCAGCTTGCTATAAACCATCCTCGCCACTTCTAGCAGGATGTAAAGGTTTCTGACTCACGTAGACTACCATGTCCAACTTCCACTTACCTTCTGAAGACACTCACTCCTCAGCTTCAAAGATGAGGCTCGTATTGTCAGTGAAAAGTAGTTTATTCCACGAAAATTAAAATAAACAAAAATATATCCATATGACCAATCTTGGACTATCCAAAACGGATCAATTCTTCTGGAAATAACTGAAATACAGTCTACAATCTGTGATCTACAATCTGTGATCTGTGGTCAGAAAAATTGTTGCTCCCCATCCTGCTCCACTGAAGCCTAACTCACACTAATCACACTTAAGGGACACACCCAAATTGTCCAATAGCAGGACGACTAGAGGAGCACATCTTAACAGGGCAAAACATACATCATAAAGTCTAAATGGATCAAAGCCCATTCTACAACATGACTATTATCGGCATAAAAAACAGCCTTCTGCAGCCACGGAAGCAAGCAAACGAACTGGATCGGCAGAGATAACATAACATTAGATTCTACCCGACCTGAAATGCATCGGCACATCTCTCTGTGGTCCATGTGCAGCTGGGTTATTAAGGCAGTGAGTATTTGAGACACACAGCTGGTGAAGTGATTCTGACTACTGCTGCTGGTCACGCTAACTGCCATCAGTCACACCGGAGGAGCAGACGGGCCACGGCTCCAATGTTTTGAATCTGGACTGCTGTTACCCATTTTAAATGCTAGCTGTAAGTTCTACATATTGCTCCTTTAAAACAGCTAATATAGATGCATTATAAAGAAACACAAACAATAGCCTGTGGAAGGAATTCAGACGTGTTGATAACTCAATATGTGTGGTTGTTCTCTGCCTCTTGGAAGTTGTCCATGTGGTTGTCCTGCTTTGCCTTGATATATCACTTGATTTCATTTAATGCATTGTGGTTAGTTCACAAATAATATGAGGTAACTTACATGCACATTTAATAACATACTGATAAAGCAGGAAAATGGCTCTTCACTGCCATATCCACCCCTGCTGTAGGCTGTTTGAACAGTCTCATTTGAAGCTTGGAGTGATGCATTAGTGTGCAGATAAGGATTAAGATCGAGCCAGTCTTCCTGCCCTCCCTCAGTACAGTATGTGTATTGAGTCATCCTTTAGCAGGCTAATCAGATTTGCAATATTTCTGGACAAATGACAACAAGGGGTGGGTACTGCCAACAACCTTATGATTGATTTAGTCCGTTCTACACATAATTTAGAGCTCTGTTAAAGAAAGACTTACACAACCTAAAAAACACACTTAAGATCTGCATCTAAGGACTGGGATCTAAATTTGTCTTCTTGTGCGATTTCGCCTTCTGCCTGGTCATGCAGTGACTTGTCGCTGTTTTGGGGAAGTACCGTATGTGATTGATGCTTCTTGTTGAGAAAGAACGTGCACAGAAAAATTGCAAGTTACTGTAAGAATTATGACGGCATTAATTTCTTTAATGCATTAACACAACTTGTGATTTTTAGGTTGTAGCGGGCTCAGTTTTAAAGGTAGAGTGAAGATACTGGTATCATATGAAACTAGAAAACCTATGAAATCCGTTTGTCCAACCATGTCATACTAGCTTGTCTTGAAGGAGGTTAAATAACACTCCAAACTTACATTAAGGCCTGACGAGGAAAAACTGGCATGGCCATTTTCAAAGGGGTCCCTTGACCTCTGACCTCAAGATATGTGAATGAAAATGGGTTCTATGGGTACCCACGAGTCTCCCCTTTGCATACATGCCCACTTTATGATAATCACATGCAGTTTTGGGCAAGTCATAGTCAAGTCAGCACACTGACAGCTGTTGTTGCCTGTTTGTCACGTTATGATTTGAGTATATTTTTTCTGGACAATATTTGTCATTGTTTTGTGTTGTTAATTGAGTTCCAATAATAAATATATACATACATTTGCATAAAGCAAGCATATTTGCCCACTCCCATGTTGATAAGTATTGATAGTATAATGATAAGAGTATCAAATACTTGATGAATCTCCCTTTTAAGGTGCATTTTGAACAGATAAAATATGTGCGATTAATTTGCGATTAATCATGATTAACTATGGACAATCATGTGATTAATCGTGACTAAAAATTTTAATCGATTGACAGCTCTAGTAGGAATGTGATGAAACTGATTTATCGACATCTTAACCAACATAATATTTACACAGAGGTCACAGGTTAAAGTAAAATCAGACACTTTGTTGAAGTCTAAACATAAATCTTTTTTTCCCCCCAGGGTTTCCGTGGGGACTCCGTCAATACTCAGGTGCTGAAGAAGGACGCAGATGGACTTTGTCGACTCTCCCAGGCCGCTCTCTGCCTGTTTGAGGAGGTAAAATAGATTTTAGTTACATACTCTCTAACACTGTTAAGAACTCTTATACTTTCCAGTAACTGACTTTATGGACCTTCACCCTCCTCCCTTTTGGCAGATTTGTAACCTAGCATCCTACTGCCTGTGCTCCTGCAGCACTGATGCAGCTGCTCCTGGTTCAGAGAGTGACACAGTCATGGTGTATGTGTGGGGCAGCAACAGCAGCCACCAGCTAGCAGAGGGAACTCTGGAGAAAATTCTGCTGCCAAAGCTGACACAGGGCTTCAGTGATGCCCAAATGGTATGGCTACCCATAAGGAACATTTTTCCATCTTAAAATAATAATAATTATAATAATCCATAATATTATTCTGCCGCTTTACATCTCATCCTTTCATGATCCTTACTTTTTTGTCCTTCTCTTAGATCGAGGCAGGCCAGTACTGTACCTTCTCAGTATCTGCAGATGGTTCAGTGAAAGCTTGCGGAAAAGGCAGCTATGGCCGCCTGGGCCTAGGGGACTCCAACAACCAGTCCATGCCCAAGAAACTTGTGCTGGAGCCACACAGGAACATGAAGAAGGTGTCCTCCTCTAAGGGCTCTGACGGTCACACTTTGGCCATCACTGTAGAGGGAGAGGTAACAAGTTCAAATGACTACTGATACATATTTTACAGGTCTACAAGCTGTTGACAGTTGACATTTTTGTGTGTGATAAATACACATGTAAGCTATTTTGTTGAATTGTCTCTTGCTCCGAGTGAATTTTAGATTTCAATTTTCTTCACCTTCTTTGTAATGAATTATAAAATGTTCAACATATTTCTCTCAGTTGTTCAGCTGGGGTGATGGAGAATATGGGAAACTGGGCCATGGCAACAGTGCTACACAGAAATACCCCAAAATCATACAAGGGCCGCTGTTTGGCAAAGTAAGCACACAGAAAATGCTGCTTGTTGGGGTAAAGATGGATGGGGAATTTAGACCCTTTACATTTATTCATATATATTTATTTATTTCTCTGCTAGGTTGTTGTTTGTGTGTCTGCTGGCTACAGACACAGTGCTGCTGTAACTAACGATGGAGAGCTTTATACCTGGGGAGAAGGCGACTTTGGCAGACTTGGTACACAACCTTCTTTCTCAAATTGCTTGTCCTCATTTGTCTCAACAATTTCAGTGAAATCCCTCCTCTGGTATGTTAGAAACAACCTCTGTTTGTCTCCTGAGCAGGTCACAGTGACAGTCAGAGTCGGAATGTGCCCACGCTAGTGAAGGACATCAGCGGCGTCGGGCAGGTGGCCTGTGGCAGCTCCCACACCGTCGCTGTGGCGCAGGATGGACGCACTGTGTGGTCCTTCGGGGGAGGGGACAATGGTATGTTGACAGATGACTTAACAGCTTGATTTAAGCCCACAATGCAGTGTCTGTGAGTTGAAATCCCACTTTGAGTGGAAGGGTTTATTTCTGTACAAAATATATACATAAAACAACTATATCCTTTTGTACTTAAAGGACAGTACCATAGTCGCATCATAGGAGGTTTATCTCAACAGAAATGTCTTAAACTATTATGAACTAATGCTGGAACTCGGACATGACTCATCCTTGCAGGTAAACTAGGTCATGGAGACACCAATCGTGTGTATCGCCCCAAGGTCATAGAGGCCCTGCATGGATTCATCATCAGGAAAGTGTGTGCTGGCAGCCAGTCATCTCTGGCCCTTACCTCTGCGGGACAGGTGAGATTCAGCATCGTGGGTCAACTTTCAACTAACCTTAGCTAAGATAACTCAGCTCTTTCTACATTCCCCGAGTGGAAAGCTTTTATTCTGAAGGAGCATCTTTAACGACTGCCACTCTCGTTCTTCATCAGCTCTTGATATGTTTAGTCTAAATAATGTATTTAATTACATCCTTAATACAATACAGGACGGAATACAAAGATAAACAAGGAGACACAGAAAGGAAATTTATCTTTATTTTTGTTTTTATTTAGGTGTTTGCATGGGGCTGTGGCTCATGTTTAGGATGTGGCTCCTCTGAGACAACCTCTCTGAGACCCAGGTTCATAGAAGACCTGAGCATCACCAAGATCATTGATATCTCGTGTGGAGACAGCCACTGTCTGGCTCTGACACATGGTAAGACACGTTCAACACGTTGATATTAAAATTGTGAATATGCTCTGACTGCAGTGTTCTCCTTTCATCAGAGAATGAAGTGTATGCATGGGGGAACAACACCATGGGCCAGTGTGGGCAAGGCCACACTTCCACACCAATTACCAAACCCAAGAAAGTGCTCGGTCTAGAGGGGGTGTCCATCCAGCAGATCACTGCTGGCACTTCTCACAGCCTGGCTTGGACCGCAGTTCCAACCGACAGGTAAGGCCTCATCTCGTCATCTCGTCTCAGTCATCTCGTCTGAATGTGTAATGGCTGTTTCTTGGTATTGTGGAAGATCTGTTCCCCTATGTTGTAAACACATCATGTGATCTCACCAAATAGATCAGAGTGGCATCTCTGCTGTGTCGCAACATTTCCATTGAGTGCATTGTTTATACTGCCGAACTGTTGTTTTTCTCATCCCCTGTCAAATCTGTGGTGTTATCTTATCAGTTCTGACACGTTTGTGCTTGCACAGCTCTTTATAAAGCTACTCGGTCTCTTCCAGGCAACTGGTGGCGTGGCACAGGCCCTTCTGTGTCGACTTGGAGGAGAGTACATTCACCTACTTACGCAACTTCCTAGAGAGCTACTGTGACGGCATTGCGAATGACACACCCCCTGCCCCATTCTTATCTAAAAGGTATGACAATTAAGCTCTCTGTTGAGATCTCAGTTCAAATCTTCTGTTTTCATCCATTACATCACTACCAACAGGAAGACTAATGGGCTCCCACACTTTCATGTTCCCTCCTATCCACTTAACCAACACTCTAATGCGAACTAATGCTCTCTGTATGTATTCCTCAGGGACCACCATCAATTTCTTTTGCTGTGCATGAAGCTGCTGTCTATCCACTTGTCCCTGGCCCATGCTGGGGGCACTGGTGCCATGGTACTGGGGGCTCAGGGCAGGCCCCTCAGAAACCTGCTCTTCCGGCTCATAGATACCAATATGCCAGACTCAATACAACAGGTAAACTAACAGTCTGTTTCTTACTAGATCATTTGAAAGTATGCTTGCGCTGACATATGGCAGGAGGAATTGCTGTTGTTGTCTGCAGGTGTGAGAACCGAGATAATAAGAACTGTTTTGTGTCTAAATTAAAGTGTGAAGTGGCTTGTTAGTGCCTATACAATATATGCTAATTTTGTTTTTATTTATCGCTCGCAGCAAATGCTAAACATTGATTTCCAAGTGTCTTTTCCATACTGTGTTGACATTGCTGTCCATCCTCAGGCAGTTCTTAACACGCTGTCCATTGGTGCATCCCTGCTGCTTCCTCCACTGAGGGAAAGAACGGAGCTGCTCCTCTCCCTCCTTCCTCAGGGCCCTCAGAGCTTGAATGTCCTCTCCAAAGGACAGGTATGTAGAGCTCTTTTGTGCCATTTTTAAACATTGCCTATGTGCGGCTATAGCAGTGCTGGTTATCATGACAAAATGTGTATGTTTTTTATAGAAGATATTGGTGTAAATACAGAACACACTTAAGCAGTTACATGTCTCTTTAAAAAAAGACATGTATTCTTCCTTTGCTGCATGGCTTTCCTCAATTTAACTGTAACTTTGATCCACATTGTTGCTTATAAAATGGATGGATGAAGCTAGCAAACAGTGTGTTTGTCGAAATCACAGCACCAACTTGGAGCGTTGCTAGGCGATATGTGTTGAAGACTGCTTGAATGTTGTGAAAATGTGTTGCTGTAAAAAAAAAAGAAAAGATGACTTCTTCTCTGCAGAGATGTTTTTGCTAATTTCACATTTAATTGATCAAGATAATTCTCTCCTCTTCTTTCTTTCTATGTATCTTTCAAAGCGTCTGCAGTTGGACATGGTCCTCAGCAGCCTTCAGGATCAGAGCCATGTAGCTTCTCTACTGGGTTACAGCAATTTTGGGGAGGTGACGGCCCTGGGACCCCCTCTTACCCCCGCTCTGTCCGTCCGGCCGCCCTCCTCATGCAGCTCTGCTGAGGCCTATAACCCTCTGCACTTAGCGGAGGTGCTGCTCAGAACTCTGCTCCTCAGCATTGGCTTTTACACGGTATGGAAAAGATGACCCTGTGTGTGACTTTGTGTCTTATGTGTGTTGAATTGGGGAGAGATTAACGCTTTAACTTTTGGGCAAATGTAGTGCATTATTTTCTCAGTTGTTGTCTGGTTTCACAAATGTTCCTATATTGTTACTGTTTAATTATATAGATAAAATAATGAATAGTAAATATGAAATCATTTTGTGTGGGTTCATACAGGAACGGGCATTTGGGGAATTGGAGAAAAACAGTGACAAGCAGCTATCAGGTGATAGCCAGGGACAGACTGATCCTCCCTGTCACTTCCACCAGCTGCTGTCTGGACTTCACAAACACCTGCTCGCCCATTGCTTCATCCATCCCAGCCCTGAGGTACACTTATATTCATGTACATTATTTCAACCTAATATTTTACCCAGAGCTTTGTAGTCATATAGTTGCTGTTGTGTAGGATGACAGCAGTGTAACGCTGCTTCGTGAGCATCTTCACCTGCTGCTTCCCTGTGCTGCTGAGACACTCAGGAGATCCACCAAACTGTTGAAGGAGAGTTCCCTGGATAAACAAATAATCAAGAAGCTGCACGGTAAGAATAACGGCTTTTAACAATTGTGCGTCATTATAACCTAGTTACTCAGCGGTCCGTCCCACATATTTTTAGTCGTTATGTGAGCACAGATTGCTTTTATTCACGAATTACAACTAGACTGAATACCTGTGTGTGCGTTTCGTAAAAGATGTGATAAGACATTAATTTACGCTAAAATGATTTGGACGGACTTGATGAACTTTATGACATAACTACCGCATGTAATGTGAGGTAATGTAATTTGTTGGATAGTGACACAATGTAGACAAAGGTGTAATTTCCCTCACTTCCCTCACAAATAATGATGTGATTATAATGTTTTCTTTTTGTTTTTTTTTATTATTTAATGACCATTGGAAGGCCAGTTTCAAACATTTATACAGTACAGAAAATATATGTATTATAATAATAAATAATATAATGTATAAATATAATATTATATGTACTGTATTTTAAAATCCATGCTTTAATCTTCTACTTTGCTTCTATATCTGTTGTCTATCTGTTAATTTTATCAGTCAATCTAATCCCCCTCTCTCGTCTCAACCCTTGTCTCAGTGGTGTTGTACAACTCAGTAGCTGGCAGCCTGCTGTGCCAAGTAATGTACTCCTTGCTGCTGCTGCCCCTGAGCACGGTTCAACCACTCCTCAGCCATTTACTGCCCTTGTTGGAACAACTCAATGGTTTCAACAGGTTGCTACCAGAGACAGGCCTCCTGGAGGAACAAGAACTGGGGATGGAGGCACAGAAAACTTCTTTAGGTCAGTGGGATTGACTCATAGATGTATCCTTGATTACTGTTGTTATTAGTGGCAACAGCAGTGTCACAGGTATAGTTTTTTTAAAAAAGGATGATACATTTTTCTCCCCTTACAGGATAAAATATAGACAAGTTTAACAAGGTGATCTACTTTACAGATAAAAGTGAAGAAAACACATGCCTGGGACAGCAGCAACAGGAGGAGGAGGAGGAGTGTAAGTGGGCTTGGCTGTTGGATCTGGAACGGTCCGTAGCGTTGGCAGTCGGCCGTTGCCTTGGTGGTATGCTGCAAGGCCCGCCGCCCTCACTTCAGGAGAAAACATCAGAGTTCTGGCTATCAAATGTCCTCCTGAGGAACGGGCTGGAGATGGACTTTGAACAGCTGGGTAGGAATACACACTGCTTGCTCTCCATGCTTTCATATGAGCCAATGTTTTGACAAATAGATACCAACTGCATGCGGTGTTGATCCCCAGATTAATGTTGCACCAGCGTGTACACACTTTGTTTGGAACCACTAATAATAAATAGGCAAAGAGGATGTTACAGAGACTAATAATGAGTTAAGCATAAGGTTTAAGATTTTGTGTTGTGGATTACAAACAATGAAGTTATCTAGTTTACCTTATATTGTATACATCTTAGACCATGAGACCACAGTCCTGGTTTATTTAGAATTTCTATTGGAGTAAAAAACAATGAAATTGTGCTTAAAGTCTAGCAGTCTGAAGTCTTTGATTGCATCTGAAATTCGATACTAACATGTTATTTAGTACGCTAAAACAGTATGTGAGATGTTTTAGTATGTCTGAAACCTTAGTATGAAACCAATAGTACACAAAGTGCATTCTATTTCCGGTGAAATATTACAGTATGCAAACGCTGGACACGACGGCGGCATGAATATCCAACAATGCTATGCGGTAATGATGACAATAAAAAAAAGTCATTTTTTGACTTTTCGACTGCAGCCCAAGACTTTGAGGGGGTGAGACCAAGTCACGACCAAGACCAAGACTAGTGCCAGTCCCATTACTGCTGTGCGTTTTTAGGTATAGACAAACTTTATTACTAAGGATTTGATGTCCTCCCAGACAGCCACAGCTTCTTCTCCTGTCTCCTACGTTTCTTGGAGTACATATGAAGGGGAGGGGTGACAGCCATTAACAGTAAATGAGAAGAAATTAGTGAAGTTATTGGTTGCATTTAAAGCAGGAAGTTTTACATCCAAATACAGTAATGATTTCAACAAATAAATCAGACAACAAACTGGCAATTTAGTGATATCCTGGCAGTTGTGGTCTTGACCGGTCTTGAAATACAATCCAGAGTCCTCTTTGTCTGAGACCAAGTAAAAAATGCAGTTGATTTGAGACGAAACCGAGACCTTCAAAAAGTGGTCTTGAGACCGATCTCATGTACTTCAACACTGGTGGGTAGTTTTCCTTTGTTCACTTGTCCTATGTCCCCTGTGATTGTTTGTCCTGCAGACTCTAGCATGGCGTGGCTGACTGAGGTGGTGCTTCTGGGCAGCAGTGATGCCAGGCTGACAGAGCTCAGTCTGAACGAGGAAACCAGGACTTTACTGGAACTGGCGCTGGGATCCTCCAGAGGAACTGCAGGTGGCCTGTGGCGGAATATGGAGGAATATGCTCACAGCAAAGGTACTTTCTCTTGCATGTTTCTGCGTATGAGTGCATGTTTGAAAGTCTATAATGTAAATATCCAGGTGACAATTGACAAACTACAAAAGAGAAATGATAAATATTGTGTACCTGTATTGATGCACAGGTTCTGATAATTGCTGGACAATACAGGTTGTTAGGTTGCGTCTTTTTTCCGGTTTGTGACTTAGTTGTAATTGAGTTGTGTTGTTTTGCTGTGAGACAGAATGGGAGAGTGGAGGCTCTTCAGGCAACTGTTTGTTGCAGACGGTCTGTCGCTGCAGTCTGGCTGCTCTTCTGAAACACACTGGACTGCAGAATGAGGCCTGTTGGCAGGACAGGTCAGGAACACAACCGCCTGTTATCGTGCATTTTATTTAATCAGAATTGTGTAAGGACCCATGCTGCAATGCAGAACAATGGTAATAATGTACTTTATTTATCCACTTGAGACAGATGTGAGCCCTGTGAGATGCTGTTGGACGTCTATGAAACGGTTTATAAAATCAGAAGCACTCTGTTGGCCCATAAAAACTCTCCAAGGATGTCACAGGTGCAGACTGCTGTCAAACAGGTACCATTCCTACAATAACTTCGCTTTATGTCATCACCAAATATTATGCAATGTGGCTAAGTTAAAAGATTATAGAATAAAACTGAGTGATTTATAAACAATATTTAATTTAATATTTGTGTCTAGGGTTGGTCGATATGTTAAAATTTCTTGAAATAAAATGACAAACACTGCTGGAAAAATTGCCCCAAAAAAATTACCGGCGATGAACTCAGCCAATTGATCAAAAATCAAAATAGTCTTTTGCTTTTTACACTATATTGAAAAGGACTCAGACATAATCTTGATTAAAAATGAGAGAAAACGCAGGTTAAAACATTTCTTGTATTGCAGACCACTCAACCTCCCCAAAGTGCCGATGCTGACAGGCAAGAGCCGGTAAGCTCAGAGGAGCAGGTGGGGAAGGATCACGAGCAGCAGTCAGGAGGTCAATGCAGCCGGGAGGTGCAGGTGCCCCCAACTCCCACAGCGAACCACAACCAGGATGAGGTTGCAGAAGAGGACGCGTTTGGCAACAGTCGCATGTACCTGTCAGGTTAGAAATTAAATCTCTATTTCTGACAAAAAAACACACACACACACACATGTACACAAGTCATCATCATCTGATCCTCACATCTTTCCTGTCTCTGCAGAAGTCCTAGAATCATTCATGGCCACCCGGGAGGCCATGCAGGTACAGCAGAATGTGACGGTGTACGAATCCTTTGGCACTTCCACCCTCCCCAGCAGCATGGAAAGCCCAGTCAGCCCAGAGAGGGAGCTGGATCCCAAGCAGCAGTGGGACAAGCAGAGGGAATCGGAGGAAAACTTGTGTTTCCCTGCCGCCTGCCATCTGGTGGTGTCCCGCTGTCTCTTCCTCCTGCTGGGGGTCAGGCCTGCTTGTGTGGAGCCCAGCGAAAGGGAGAACAGTCAGGCTATGAACACTGGAGCGAGGTAGAGTTTATGTTTGGCAGCGTATGTTTGTTTTGTTTTAGTGCAGTTGTGTTTTCCGTGAGCTGTTTCTGCACTAACTGTCCGCATCATCCATCTCTTAGGAAATCAGCAACAGAATTCTTAATGATGGCTGCTGATGGGCGAAAGCAGGTGAGTCTGGTACTGTCCCAAAATTTGGCCCCACGCCTCCTTATCAGTGCTAATGTATTGTCTTTGTCTTACTTAGTCTGACCAATCCAAAAACTCATTGGGATCTTCCAAGAATAAAATGGGTAGGTGGAACATGTTTACTCCTAAATATCTGTTCAATCATTGCATTTTTTAAGATAAGTCTTACCTACAGTCATGTATCAATACCACTCTCATGTGTGTCCGCTATATGTAATGCTTCAGTCAGCAACCTATTAGCTTAGCTTCGCATAAGGACTGGAAACTGGGAGAAACAGCTATGGCCTGGCTGAATAAACATATTTCCCAAAATGTCCAGCTGTTAATAATATGTCATTCTAATTTGGATACTGTACATTTTTGTATCTTCTTATTGTGTAATGATTTTAGAGTTGTCCTTTTGGGCCAGCAAAGATTGTTGCACGTCAAGCCTGCATTATGTCCAGGGGAACATATTTTAGCGTGACAGAAAGAGTACATCTAGATGAACATTTTTAAATTAGTCTCTTTTTTTAGGGATGTCACGAGAACCGATGCTTCAGTACCAAGTTGATGCCATCATTTTGAAAACATTACAGTACTCGTTTTTTCTACAGTACCGCTAGTACCGGGAATCAGGGCTCGCAGCCGTGAGCTTCAAGTTTTCAGAATTATGTGCATACTTCCAACTTGTGTGTCTATACAAAAAAGGTTGTGGTACTGGCCTTCATTCCTCTGGTGTGTCTGTTCCAGGTTTACCTCTTTGTTCTCTGGGCATCATGAAAGACGCTTGGGATCGCCTGCGGCAGTGTATCAGCCCGTCCACCTCTATGTCCCACTACGGCAACAACACTTTGCCTATTCTCAACCAGGTGTTCCACTTTGTCTGTGGAAGCCTGAGCCACTTGTCATCCTCCTCGCCAACACTGCCTGGTGCACAGACTTGTAGTCAGGCAGACCCAAAGGCCATTACTTTTGCTATACTGCAGCAGCAACAGAGGGCTGAGGTAATACAATGTTTCTCTTTTACATGATAGTTAATTATTACTGC
Organism: Sebastes fasciatus; assembly: GCF_043250625.1. Lineage (NCBI taxonomy): Eukaryota > Metazoa > Chordata > Actinopteri > Perciformes > Sebastidae > Sebastes > Sebastes fasciatus. Next base: position 14,890,037 of record NC_133813.1, read on the forward strand.
TGAGGATTTAGAACTCTGTAACACCTGCAGCTATTTGTTCATTTGATGGTTTCATCATGTTTTTGGTGTCTTTAAGTCTCATTAAATGGATAGTTTGGATTTTTTGAAGTGGGGTTGTATGAGGTACTTATCAATTGTCGGTGTATTACCTACAGTAGATGGCGGTTGGCACGCCCCCAGTTTGGAAGAAGCAGACAGGAGGTACCGCACGGAACAAAAGCAATGTACTGCTGTGGACGGGGCCGGCAGCAAAACGTATTTTAGCCACCTAAAAGAAAGGCCCGCCTAAAACAATAAATATCCGTTAAAGTGTACGCTGTATTTACAATATTTTCACTATTTTACCTTGCTGTCAGACAGCACTTTAGGACAGAACTCAAGCTGTTGTATACATCTATGCCTTCGCCAGACTCCATTGAAAAAACCTGTAATTTTACCTGACAGAATATGGGAATTGCTGGTCAACCGCTGCCTCGATCGGTTACTTTGTTTGCGCTATTGTTTGACTTCGGTGAATCCGAACTAATTAAAGTCACACAATAACACAAACAAACAAACATACAAATACAAACAAACTAACCGATCGAGGCAGCGGTAGACCAGCAACTCCCCTGTTCTGCGAGCTAAAATTACTATTTTTTTCAATGGAGTCTGGTGGCTTTGGCGAGAGCATAGATGGATACAGCAGCTTCAGTTACCCGTCGGAAAGGGCTGTCTGACGGCACGGTAAAGTGTTGAAAATATTCTATATATAGCGTACACTTAAACTGTTAATGATTTTTTAAGATGGGCCTGTCTTTTATGTGGCTAAAACACATTTTTCTGCCGGCCCCGTCCACAGCAGTACATTGCTTTGCTTCCGTGTGGTAACTCCCTACTTCAAACCTCCCAAACTATCCCTTTAATGTAATATCAGAGGTAATAAGCCACATAGGCTCAAGTACAGGTGGAAATTATTGAAAATCTGCAAAAACAATTGCAAAAATGCAGTGCTGGGAATTATTTGGAACACATCTCGTTGTTCTGTGAATGCATTTAAAGGTCTCAACTTCCTACTAACTAGTCCCTTTTGTTGTGATCAGTTGCGTCTGGAGGCCTTGTGTCAGATGTCATCCTTCCTGTCTAAGATGGAGGAGAAGAGCAGTGCGTTCCCTGCTTCCCCTCAGTTTCCTGCGTTGTTGCAGTCCGTGCAGCTTCAGTTCCTCTCTGGATGCTTTGCTCTGGGAACACAAATCATTGGCTCTCACTCTGGAGCTAATTACGAGATGCAGCATTACATGGTACATCTAGTAATCACGCTATCACAATGTTTGTGTAGATGTTTTACGAAAGCTGGGAAGAAAGAACGAATGAATATTTAATTCGAGCCAGATGGAGAGAGAGGAGAATGAATTTGATATGTTTGTTCTACATTAACATTTTGTTGTATAAATTACTTTCCAATCCCTTTTATCTTAATCCAGTCTGGTACGCATTCAGCTTCTTTGGATACGCAAAGAGAGCTACAATCTGCAGCCCACACCTTCTACCAGCAGGTGGTGCGGGTCCTCAAACAGAGGGTCCTGTTGGAAAGAGAACGTCCAGGTTTGTTCATTATTGATTCACTATGAGCATTCAGGGCGAGTGTCGAGGTTATGCATGATGCTTGAAGATAAATTTTTAAGCAATCTCCTGTTTTTTTCTTTCGTAACATTGTACTAAAAGCTCAAAAGATTTCATATTTCAATGACAGACATGGTCATACTACCAGACAGGTGACACACAGTCATGTAGTAGCTCCTGCACACAGAACTTGTACAATGCAGAGAAAAGGTTTTGTACAGAGCTACCACTCAATGGAATATTTTATTTAACCTTTATTTAGACAGGTAATCTCATTGAGAGAGAGGGTCACATTCTCAAGAGACCTGCTACCATGTTTGCTAAAAACATCTGCTTGTAAAGCTTATTTAAAAAAAAAAAAACACCTAAAAAAGTTTATTCTTTTAAGATAAGTAAAGACATATTTTTTTGTTTGTTTAAGAATGACATGTCAGCGGTTCGTCTAGTGTATGGCTGTATGTAGGGCTGGGCATTATGACAATATAAATTGTCAAAATGATGTAAAAATGTCTATCGTATATATTTTTCTATATCGTGATTCGTGTCAATCGCCTCTATAAATTTCCTTTTCCCCTATAATTTCACTTAAAACTTTTATGTAAATTTTGCACTCAAGTTCTTAAAATGAGAAAATACTCAGTACTCACACAGGAGTATATAAAAATAGGCTTTACCATGTGGTTATTTATTTTTTATATAGACAATTAATTTATTGAATTACCAGAAAACATGATATATCGTGATATCTATCCTTATTGAGATATGAAATTACCTATATTGCGATAGAAGATTTTGTCCATACTGCCCAGCCCCATCTGTATGTCTTTTGGTCTTGTTGTTGTCTTGGTATGAACCTTCCCAGGGATCTTGTTTCGTTTTGTTTAGTCTGCTTTGTTCTGTTTGTTTTATTTTGAGCCACTGAGTGCCTTCCTTCCGGGTGGAAACGCAGTTTTGTTTCATTTTATTTCATTTTGTTTGCTCTGTTTCTTGTTAGAGTTATTATCATTGTTGTCGTTGTGAATTTCCGTTTGACGTTTAGAGGGTTCTGTGTGAGTATGGGGGGATGTAGGGGGTGATGTGTGGTTGGGGGAGATGTATGTGGGTTGTTTTAAACTTTATTTTTTGATTTAATAACATGTAGACATGACAATCAGACATATGACACACACATATCACAGCAAAACAGACAACAACAGTATAATCTCTGGCAGTTACAATAATTCTTAGTTGGAGTAATTAATTATAACAATAATACCGATAAGGAGATGGCGTAGCAGAGGAAAAGTAATAATGAAAGTAGGTAAAAACAACGCTTAAGGTGCTGTTTTTGTGTGTGTACCCCGGGAAGAAAAGTGAATTGCATGTTGTTGAGATTTTGTCTCTATCACACCCAGGTTCCTGCCAGCACCTTCTTCTAGCCACAATGTATGCACTGAACTTCTGCTACCAACCAGTGGACCTGGTGCTGGTCATCAAATGTGGTATCCTGGAAATCCTCTCCATGCTGACCAACAACAGCTGTGCACTGATGAACCAGGGCTGGTTTGCAGCCTCTTCATCTGGATCCATGCTGCTAAGTGGGGCTGTTAGACTAGCTTGCGCCCGCCTGCTGCAGATATTGACTGTAGCTGCAAGGTGAGAATGAAAACAACTGCAACAAAGCGTGCATTTGATTCATTAAAACACCTTACATTTGCATAACAAATCATTCTGTGCTCTCAGCTCCTGTGAGGATTTGCTGCCCATGGAAGTATCCCATGCTCTAATGGAAGTGATGTGTGAGCAGCTCCAAACTCTCCTGTATACTTTCCACCAGCAGCAGACAGCAGAGCGAGGAACAGCTGAGAGAACAGATCTGGACTCCAATAGCAAGAGCACAAATCTAATTGGTGTTGTATATTTAACTATTTTAAACTTCACTGAAATATGTTTTACAAAGAACACAAAGATATTAATTTTAAGGACATATGTTGCCATAGTAAAAATTTTTTTTTTTGTTACAGTTTTTGAGTATAGTTTTCCTTGTGCTTTTGTTGTTTTAGGAGTGGAAAGCAGCAGCAAAGTAGTTGAATCTCAGCTTGCAGATTTCTTGGTGTTTCTGAGGCGTATTCTGTCGTTAAGAGTAATGAAAAGACTTTCTACTTTTGTCAAATGGATTGATCCACTCATGGCCATAATTTCACACAAGTGCTCTTCAGGTAAGACAATTTACAGTAATCATTACACACAGTGTTGATATTGTTTACAGTGCAGAGCAGTTTACTTCGGTTACTTTAACCTCCACCGTCCTCTTTTTCAGGATCCCCGTGCTTCCAGAACCTTCGCACTAAGCTTTTGGCCTTCCATGTTTTAGAAAGACTGTTACCTGCTTGTTCTGAACCTGCTCAAATTCAACAGGTACGATGTCAAAATGTAAATGCCGCATGCGAGTGAAGTAGCTCAAGAAGACATTCATGCACTCAACATTTGTGAATGTGATAATGAAGGCATTATCCATGACGTGTTTTCCTTTTCTCCGTTTTCTTGTAGATTGTTAAACAGCTCTTTCAGCTTGTGTCTATTTATATGTGGAAGGAACCGCTAGCTGAGAAGAACCACGAGGAGATGGCTGTAAAAGAAAAGGGGGTAATACATCATTGATTCCCTGATATCAACACTCACTGTTCTCTGTCAACTTTCTTTCAATAATAATACTATGTACTTATGTACTTCTTACTATAATATACCTTTTACTATATAATACTGCTATATAAGCAGTATACTTCTTAAGGCAGCGTATTGCTGCCACGCTAGAAAAGAAAACAGAAAACGTGAAAAGTTTACTGTTATAACAAGTTGTTTTTTCCACGTTATAACAAGATATTTTCACGTTATTACGACACGCAAACTTATCACGTTATGACAAGAAACTGTTCTCGTTATAACAATATGCTATTTATTTTGTTATAACGTGAAACTTTTCATGTTAAATCCTGTTAAAACGTGATAACTTAACGTTTCACGTCATAACGTGATCATCATTTATAATGTTACAATGTGAAACATTTCACATTAAAACAATATACAATAAAAAATTTTCTTGTGTGTCAGCAATACGCTGCCGTAACTTCCAGTGTCTTTCTATTTAAAACAAACTGTCATTGCAGTTCCATGGCTCGTCTTACCTAGTGTATATGAAAAAATAGGGCAGTCATTCTCCTTTTTCATGCATTATCGGATTAACAAACTATTTATAGCTAACATTTTAAAGGTTTGAGTTATCCCAGCTCTACTGTAGCCTGCACAGGATGTTCCTGCAAACCCTCCAACTTAAGTTGTGTGTTCTTATTTACTCATCCTGTTTTCTTGATTTGCAGAAATTAGTGCAGTACCCATTCAAAATGTGCCTGTTCAGAACGGGCCCGATTGCATTTAAATGGTATAAATGACTTGCTACACATCTCAGTTTATTCACAATTTGATCAAAATGTTTCCAAATAACCAGCCTCATCATAACCCTCGTAACAGTATCAGAAAAGGTGTTGATGTTTTTTGACAGTTTTGACAGAACGAATGCATTAATCCTCAGAAGACCGAGACTAAATGCTGTGTTTAGGAAGAAGTGAAATTCACTCCTGGCAGTAATGAAATTGAAAACAGCACGGCTGCTTGGTAGAACAGATGGGTCTGTTCTCAATGGTGGGGGTGGGATGAGAGGAAGTGAGAGAGGACAGAAAAATAACAACAAATTAGATTAGTGTCAGATTACAAAGAGCACGAGTATAAAACCCTGCAGTGTGATATGATAATTATTACTTCAAAATGTGATTTGCTCATCACTGATAATTGATCTACAGTAGAACTCTGTCAGCTAGTTAGTTTTAATACATTTTTCTTTTAATTTTCTTGTGATTTTCAGGATTTTTACATTTTAGTGGCATTTGTTATTTTAAAATTAAACGTTTTTTCTCACTCATCATGTTTTGCAGAACCCTGGCAGCTATGATGAATGTATTCCCATCGGAGATTTTTCCTTTGACCCACACAAGCTAATCTGCTGTTCTCTGGAGAGCGGGAACATCCTCTCTCACGGCTCAGGCGGGAAAGGTTACGGCCTGGCAACCACTGCCATCACATCTGGCTGTTTCATTTGGAAGGTAAGGACTGGTATAAAGAATTAAACACTCTACATAGTTAATCTTTCTTTATTAGTTTTAGATTAAATGTGCTGTTTAACAAACTGACCTAAAAACGTCTCCCCTCAGTTCTACATCACCAAGGAGAACAGAGGCAATGAGGGCACATGTATCGGCGTTTCCCGCTGGCCAGTCAGAGATCACAACCACCACACCACCACTGACATGTGGCTGTATCGTGCCTATAGTGGCAACCTGTACCATGGAGGGGAACTGGTCCGAACACTTCCTTCCTTTACCCAGGGCGACACCATCACCTGCATCCTGGACATGGAGGCTCACACCATCTCATTTGCTAAGAATGACAAGGTCTGTCCATATATTCCGTCTTTATTCAGGGCTTTTACTCTCATTGACTGTTGTGTTTTTCTGCAATCTCTGCGTGTTTATGTTTTTCTGCTAGGAGCCAAAGTTGGCATTTGAAGGTGTGGTTGCCTCTGAACTGTACCCCTGTGTGCTGTTCTACAGCAGTAATCCTGGAGAGAAGGTACTTGATATACTATTATAGGCACTTACTCCCAGTGTTGGATGAAGTACCTGAAAGCCACACTTTAGTAAAAGTACAGATACTCCCAAAAAATACTTAAGTACTATAACAAAGTTTTATTATTTCATTACGTTACACCACTGCTTACTCCCCATTTTAAATCTTGTGTAGGCATTACTTTTTATTGAGAACGCAACAAAATAGTGTTTATAATGTATTTGTACCAGGTGGCACTGCGTGACCTCCAGATGCGAGGCATGCCCAGTAACCTACTCCCCGGGGAGCCTCTCTGCAGCCCTCGGACCACGGTGCTGCTGGAGTCAACGGTGCAGCTCCTCCGTAGGCTCCACCAGTGTGACCAGTGGGCCTCCCACATCAACCAGTATATCCACAGCCACCTGGAGCTCATCGGTCCCCTGCTCAAAGACGATGACGGCTTCAATCCAGGTCAAGATACAGCTTTGGCAGTGGTTATTTTAAATAGACCTTGATTTAGTTTCATTTTATAACACTTTGCTAGCACAGGAAACCTTTATATCTTCATCTATTTTCAAATAAGGTAAAAAAAAGAAATAGACCAATAGTGAAGAAAGGGATCAATTTTGTCACTCATTAGTTTCTGAATCCTTTTATATGATATCTTACTAAAAGTTATTCCTCATTGTTTTTGCGTTTTCCTGTCCAGCAATAGAGTATGCCATGGTATATCTTCACTCTAGATTTAAAACTGAGCCCGCTACAATCTAAAAAAACGCAAGTTGTGTTAATGCATTAAAGGAATTAGTTGCATTTAACATATTTGCGTTAACGCCTTATTACCGCGTTGACTTTGACCCTACTGTTCTCACATTCTCCTGCAGGCCTCGGTCCCACGCACTATGAGAAGGAAGAGAATGAAAAAGGCCGAGACGTAGCCGGTGACGATGCAGGGGAATTGTTGGCACACCGTCGGTTCCTGTCAGAGGCCAAGCTGGCTGCTCTTTGCACCGAAGTGTGGCCGGTACTGGCCCTGATCGGAGGGGTGGACAGCGGTCTCCGGGCTGGAGGTCTGTGCCTGCATAAGCCCAGCGGGCGCAGGGCCATTCTGCTGGGAGTCCTGAAGGAAGGAAGCTCCCTGGCCAAGCTTCAGTGGGAGGAGGCGGACCTCTCTGTCAGGTATTACAAATATATATTTATGATATGTGTCTTTGCATATAAATTATGATTCTCATTAACTTCCATTAAACAATTCTTGTATTTTCCTTGTCTTGGTCCTTTCAGCATGTTTTATTACTCTGTATAATTCCTTTTTTTTTAGTGTTTAATTTCCCTCGTCTGTAATCTGTCTAGCATCTTACTTTATTTTTCATCACCTGATCTTACTTTCTTCTTGCTTCCTCCTCTCCATTCTTAAATCCATTAACCCCTGTTGAATCCGTCCTGGTGTCACTCCATGCTGTATCTGTGGGTTCTTCCCATCCTTTCCAATAACTAAGCTCCATGAATTCTTGGTCACCCAGCGACACGCCGATCACCTCATTGGAGCCCTGCGACGTGTCCTGCTGCGATGTCACCCCGCTCGGAGGCCTCAAACCAACGGTGTTGTTAGACCTGATTTATTTGATGGGGCTGCTGGAGGAGCAGGGATGGCAGGGGGCTTATCCAGCCTCAAAAAGGAAACACTCAGAGGAGAACATGAAGGAGAGCGAGATGGTCGAGGCAGACCCCTTCCCATCGCCGTCCTCAACCAAAGATGCCACAAAGACCGTTGACCATCCGGAGTTGACGTGTCTACCCCAAACGTCCCAAACCTCCAGAGTGGACGCCTTTGCACATGAACTGAGAGCGATAAGAGTCTCATACCTTCTCGTTGGAGCTTTGAAATCCCTGACTGTCATTTTTAGCTGTGAGAAGCTATCAGATTTGCTCCAAGTGCCTAAACATGACCCTCCCGGCTCCTCAGTGAGTCCTCTCTCCAGCCCGAACCCTGAGCAGGCCAAGGCCGGCAGCAAACAGTGGGATGAGAGCGCTGAGCTGAGATCGGTGCTGCAGTATGTGGTGCAGAGCATGGTGAAGTGGGCTGTCAGGCCTTGTCCCATCAAACAGAGCGTGACTCTTGTCGACCTGGAGAGGGCTCAGGTCATGATCTACAAAGGAGCCCTTAGCAGACTGCAGGAGGACAAAGAACACAAAGGTATCAGATTTCTGGATTTCTGGAAACAATTAAGAAATAAACAAGATAGTGACATGAAGGCATTGTTAAGCCACACAGCATGATTATAATATTTAATCATCATGTAGCCTTTGCAATGAAAGGATAGGGCTGCAACTAACAATTGTTTTCATTACTGTTTAACCTGCTGATTTTCTCGATTAACCCCCTGAGACCCGTGATCCCGATGTACACCACTTCTATGTGACATCAACTGTTGACCTGCTAGCTCCCCCTAAAGACCCCCTGTCTCTCCTAAAAAAGACAAAAATGGGTCTATTGTGGGTCTCAGAGGGGTTAATTGTTTGGTCTACAAAGCGTCATAAATAATGAAAAATGCCCATCGCAATTTCCCGGAGCCAAAGGTCACAACTTCAACTGTCTTGTTTTGTCTGAGCAACAGCAGACGACCCAAAGATATTCAGCTTACAATAATGTTTAGATGAGCAAAAGCATCAAATTCTCACATTGGAGAAGCTGAAACAATAAACTGTCAAATTTGACAATTAGTTTTCTGTTGATCAACTAATCGTTGTAGATCTAGCCGGTATGTAAAAATCACCATAAACACAGCTTTAAAATGGAAATGTTGAAATGAAACTCTAATAATCAATATTCAGACCTGAAAGACATCTTGACATGCAATTTTCTTATGAAGACTTGTGACCAGACTTGTCCTGAAGGAGTTGGACTGACAGACTAACAAACAGCTTTATTTTGTTGTATTCAGGGTCAAAATAAAACCTTTAGTATAATAAGTATTGGGTGGGATCTGACCTTCCTCTCCTCCTTGTCCTTGTAGAATCTGGCCACCACTCGTCCTCTCAGCCCATTTCCAAGTCCTCCAGCTCTGTGTCCCTGTACAGCGCGGGTTCAGAAGGCACTGCCATCTTCGGCCAATCAAACAGAGCCTCTGCCTCGTCCTCTAACACCGACCTGGCGTCCTCTCTGCCAACAAACCTGCAGGCGGATGGCCTTGATAACTTCAACCCTTTCTTTCCCATCAGCCTCCTCCAGTGAGTATAACATTAATTTGATTTAACTGTAGGTTGAGTAATTCATACTAAACATGTTGAATGGACACAAACACAATAACTAGAGTTATATCTTCAATTCTAATGTTGTCACTGATCGCTACAGACCTGTATCTTTTGGCAGCACCACCTTTTCTGAAGTCCAGGGAATGGGTGAGTTAGGATGTATATGAACAAAGAGAGTGAGGATTCTGCCTGCACTGTCTTTAACCTCAGCTGCAGCTCTGCCTGCTTGTTCTTCTCCTAACCCAGCCAGCTGATCCCAGTGTCAGTGTTGTTCCTGCTTTCAGGAGGCAAACAAACAAACAGCCTCAGTGCTATATAATCAAACAGGAAATACAATCAAAGCCCTGCAGAGAGGAGAGTTTTGACAGGAATAGTACTAAGCTCTTTGCCAAAGACTCTCACAGTACAAAGCACATATTGTACCACACCAACCAAAACAGGGATTGAGCATTTAAAGAGGACCTATTATGCTTATTTTCAGGTGCATACTTGTATTTTGGGTTTCTACTAGGACATGTTTACATGCTTTAATGTTCAAAAAACGCTTTCTTTTCCTCATACCAGCTGTGCTGCAGCACCCTCTCTTGTACTTGTACTCTTGTACTAGTCAAATTACCACAGCAAACAGTTCAATGACCCTTCTGCTCCCATTTTATTTCTAAGGTAACACCCTTTGGCGTGGACTTTGGGCTTTGTAACTTTGCAGACATTTACATGCACAAAAAAAACAATATAACACACTAAAGGACAGGGAAAAAGCACAAAGCATAATAGGTCCTCTTGAAATTACTGACATATAAGCAGGGTCTGAAATGAACTTTTTTCACTTCCTGCCACTGTGGCAGGTAAGTCTTTTTTTTTGTCTGCCACTCGGAAATTTGATCTGCCACTTTTGAAATCTATACACTTAATGAAGCAATAACATTTTAGATCTGATGTCATTTAATGTTAGATTTTACACAAAAAAACATTATATACATGGTAAATTACAGAGTTCAAATTACACCGTAGCTTTTGGGGGAGCCCTATCAGGGGTGGGAGGGTACTGTACACAGTACTGTACACAGTACTGTACTGTACTGTACTTTGTTATTGTCATATATAGTGGTTGTTTGCATAAAACACAATTCAAATTATTAGGAAATAAATGATTTTATTCTTATTTAAATATTTGCCTTGATTAAAAAAATCTTGGCATCAGTGGTTTAATTATGTATCATAGTTCCCCCTCTATTATCTATTTTATACTGCTGTGAAAACATCTCCTACAAACAACTGGATTAATTCAAGTTTCTCGCCAAAAACTAAATTTTACGAGATTACATTTGAACACATCATAATAACGTTAGATGTTTAGTAGTAGTAGTGCCATGCTTTTGAGAGCATTTGTTTTTTCTCTCAGCTGTGGCTCTGGTCCCATACAAACTGAAACATGATACAGCAAGCGTATGTGTCATTGTGCACGCGCGACTGTCGGAAAGCATCAATAAAAGGAATCGATCGTCACACAGGCATGAGATGCCAAGGAATCAGACAACTAGGAGCACCGATTGATGATTTCACCAGTGCTAATTTCAGACCCTGCATATAAGGATACATGCTTGGTTTATTGTGGTTTTTAGACATCTCCAGTTGGAGTGTTAAATCAGGTTAAATAAAACTCACCTTATTCCTTCAGATATGTTACATTTCAAATGTTTATACAGGACTGAACACTGGCAGTATTATATAGCACCACTTGCACTGTGTTATTACTGTCTATGCTGTATCTTCACTCCCTCCAGGCACATGGTCTTAACTCGGTTCCCCACGCTTACCGGCCTGGTTAGCGCTCCCCCCGCGCTGCACCCTTGCTTCAGCCTGGCCAGCTCTGCTTCTTGTGACGCCTTCACAGAGCAGCAGACTAGCTTCATGGAACCAGGTCCCTGCAGCACGCAGGCCAGAAGCAGCCTGGGTAAGAACAAGCGCAGAGGCCTTAATGGGGGAAAAGCTGTCGGGACATCAATACGTAGACAAGAAAAGCGTCTAATTTAAATGTCTCTCCTAATTTAAAATTAGTGACAAATGACACACTGTTAAAAAAGAGTAGCTCTGCTAAGCGTTGCAGTCCTGCAGGTCAGTTCATTTCTAAACAAACCTTTTCCCCATGCTGGCTTCATAATCAAACACGCTACTAATATAATGTGAAAATGAAGTTGTTGTAAAAGGAGTAGATTTATGATTACTCTGTGGGAACTGTCTGTCTCTTGCATGGTCTTATATGTTCAGCTATTTGTCTCAAAACAGCATGTGTTTTGCTTTGCTATAGGACAGTGATAAGATATTTAAACTATCAAATGCACGCATGACACAGTTTGTGCCCTCACATGCTTGAATGGCACCATTTTTGTTCATCATCAGTTATGTTGGTGTTATTTTTTTGTGCTTTTTGTAGTGTGTAAACTACTAAAGAAGGGAAAATAGAGCAAAATGTGAAAATAATATATTATTCTGACAAATTTCACTACAGTCTACGCGTATTAATGAACATTTCATGGAGCCGTGGGCTTTGTTTTTGTTTTCTGTTTTTTGTGTACTTTTCCTTTTCTCCTCAACCACCAGAACGGACACAAATGTTTGTCACCAGTCGGTTGCTAGAAATGGGATTCTCTATGAGACATATCTACTGGGCCGTGGAGGCAGCAGGTACTGCTTTGTGGAGTGTCTGATATCACTCAATGTTTTGCTTCATGTGCTTTCTATTTTTAAACATAATGTCCTTCACTGTGTGCTGCAGCCTTTTAAGAAGTATAGTTTTTGAATGGAAAACAGCATCATATTTCTTAGATAGAAGACTCTTAAAGTATTAGTTTAAGGATCAAAATGATGCTGTCACTCATGGTGGAAATAAATTGAGGCTTTCTTGTTGTTATTTTGTTGTTACAATTGTCATGTATTTGATATATACTGTATATATATTATGATTAATAGGGTGTTCAAAAAGCATGTTTTTCTGCCTCAAACTGTCTGTACCTCCAATGCAATGTTATTTGTTGATTAGTTGTTAGATTTGACTCACTTCTCATGGGAAAAAGGAACAAATGCAAAACCGATTTTCACTAAAATGTCGCTCACAGAATATATCGGCTTCTAAGACCACAATTTCACCACATTGGAAAGGTGAACAAATTCTGATTCTTTGCTCACGCACGGCACCTATCAGTATACGTGTTATTGGCCCAATCCCAATGTCCACACTCACAGACTCACAGACTTTTGCGTTCCCACAAAGTCTGTGAGGGTTTAGGGCTGTTCCACTGTCAGATCATCAAGTCCTTTACGTCTCTCTCACAGACATTTTGAGCCCTTTATGAACACTTTCCGTAAGTCTGCATATCTGTATACTTTGCCTGAGAGAATTACCCACAATTCATAGCGTTGTGACGTTAAAACAGGGTTACCACGGTTACCAGGGGAAGCCAGGATGCATAAAAAAACAAAAACAAAGAGGACAGCACACAGGTGTTCAGCCAGGCATATTGAAATTTGCACAGAAACATTAAGGATTTAAGTTAGACAAAAACAATTCAATGTTTTTTTTTGACAGTTACCTCTATTCTCATAAGGCAAGAGCTTGAAGACGGTCAAATAGGAAGTAAAATAAAAACAATAACGTGATATGTCGCCGCAAAGTGCTGTCCCATTCATATTTCTACCATTTCAAGCCCTTGCAGCCTCTCACATTCAACCATTTGCCAGGTGACGTCAGTCAAGTCCCTGGGGGTTCAGGGTTTAAGGTGTTAGGGGGGACATTGGGATTGGGCCTGCTTTAATCACAAACTTTAGACCTCCCCTCACTTATCATTTCACACCTTAACCCTTGTGACACACTCTGTATAGTCAGAGCAGATGTGCTGGTCTGACCTCAAACAGCACAAAGACGCGTGATCATCTGGTGGTGATGTCCAACACGAATTAGAAATGCAACACTCTGTGATCCATCTTTTCTTTTTGAACTCTGACAGTTCAACTTCCCTGTGGTCCCTCCCAGATGTAGCAGGTGACTTGGACTCTCAAACCATCGAGGTGTTGGCCAGCTGGATGCTAGAGCACCCCCTGACGGAGGAGCAGCAGGCAGTTGAGTCAGCTAGACCGGAGGGTGCTCCTGACACCCCGTCGCCAGATGGGCCAGAGACGGTACAATGTCCCGAGCGCCCCACCAGTCAAGCCAATGAAAGGTCAGGGATCTGAGGAACATGTTGACATTTTTTAACTTGGTACGAGCATTATGGTATTATTAATAACCAGTAGAATGATGGACTGTATGTTGTTTTGTTTATAGTCTGTTGCCTGGGCTCGACTGGATAGAGAGGGAGAACTTCTTGGATGTCCACCTCACTAGGAACAGACCTCCTCCAGCACGGCGGCGACGCTCTGGCCCGAGTCAGAGGACCTCTTTTCGAAGGGCAGGTCAGAGTCACAGCTTTGTAACAGAAATTAAATGTGCACATCAAAGCTCATGTGTTTTAAGAGCAGACATTGGTTGCATCCGAAATTCCATACTAACATGCTATTTAGTACGCTAAAACAGTGAAGAAGATTTTTTAGTATTTATTAAGTTGTTAAATTTTGGTGAGGAAAAACTGTCATGGCCATTTTCAAAGGGGTCCCTTGACTTCTGACCTCAAGACATGTGAATGAAAATGAGTTCTATGGGTACCCAGGAGTCTCCCCTTTACAAATGTCTACATGCTGTTTTCGAGCTTCAATTACCTGATTGAAATATTGTGATCAACCTGTGCTGTGTCTCACAATAACAGTCTTACTATGCATTTTTACTGTTCACTTCAATTTGAAGCAAACACCATCTTTTCAGACTTGCCATCACCCAACCCCCTCCCGCAGCTGTACCAACAGCACACGTCGGTCAGCGATTGGCCGGAGCAGGTGGAGTTTCATCCCTACTCTTCTGAGGAGTCCGAGTTGGGCTACATGGATGACCCATACCATGAAGAAACGTATGAGGACCTGCTCACCCCTTCATTCTTCAGCTTGGAGAGGGACACGCTCCAGATAGTAGAGGTGACACACACACTGTCATCACCAAGGCTGCGCTAAACAAAACAAAAATATACAATTTGTGATTACTTTGAATATGCAAGTCATAATTCCAAAATCAAAACAACAAACATTGTTCACATGATGATTTCTTTTTGTTTCATTATCTGTTTGAAACATAAAGGCAGTGCATAATTGTCAGGCTGTTCTATTCTCTCATTGTCCTTATTACTAAAAATATCACAATCCCATCGTATCACCCTTTTTTTTTTAGGCCGGAGAGGAACACAGTCAGATGGTGAAGTGTGAGCTGTGCAACACCCTTACCCTGCAGTTTAACAATCACATAAAGCGGCGTCACCCAGGTTGCGGTCAGAGTGCTGCGCGTAAGGGTTACGACAGCACCGGGGCCTACGTGGACGTCTGGTTCAAAGGGGAGTGTGGCTCCAACTTCCCCTTCTACCTCCTCTGCAGCTCCTGCAGGGAAAAGTATCTGGCTGCAAACCTCAGCGACCCAACTTCTAAATATGAAAGGTATAGTACATAACACAGGGAAATGAGAGATGCATGCAACACAATACACATAGCAACCATTAATGATGCCTTTAGACTGTTTCATGCTTTTATTCAGATTAAAGTAAACTGGTTATGTAGCCTGTTATTTATCATCGTTGTCTTCCTTTTGCTTCAGGATTAAAGGCCTGACATCTGATTTGATTGGCCAGTTGGACAGCACTTCTGATGGTAGGAAAGGTTACGTTCACTCTGAAATGAGAAGTTGTACAGAACAATTTGATCTTTAAAATTGTGTTCAAATTATTTTATTTATGAATAGTGCTTGTGTTTGCTCAGATGATTGGGAAATGAGCCACCAAGATGAGTGTGACACAGACAAGCTGACAGGACTGGAGGACTTTGGGCTTCTGCTGAGACCTCTGGGTCTGACTGAAAAGAAGCTGGTGCCAGACCCCATTGCCTTCTCTGAGCCAGATCCCCTCGGAGCCCTGGTTTACAGCTCAGCTGACCCTGCAAGAGCAGCAGCTCCTAAAGGTATTATGTTTTTTTTATAGAAAGACCAAAGTCCTGTCATTTGCTTGATGCATTTTAGTCACTTTGAGTTCAAAAGTGTCTCAAAATATTTCATTCAGAAAAGTGTTTGTTTTAACTCCGATCAAACGGTCAAACTAGACAGCGCTGATCAAATATGAATCAGTATTCTGTTACTGAAATAGACTGTAATGACATTTCTTAGATATGAGAAAACATGTTAAATCCACGTTCATGGTGAAAATCAACGTTATATTGACGTGGACGGGAGAAAATATAAAGATTGGAATGAGCAATGTGGGGAAAAAATAGCTTTCTGCAACACAAAATCCGCATCTTTGCATCAGTCGGCATTGCCTCTGCATGATTTTCAGTAATTTTTTCTGCAGGTCTACCCTGAGTCAAGGACAGTCTGACACTAATCCAACCACAATTAAGATTCTGTTATCCACACGCCTCTGAATCTGAAATTGCTGGCCATATATGGAGCAGTTACTCCGTAGCTAACTGTCCTCTTGTTCATGTCTCTGTAACTTTCTCTCTGCTCAAAGATTTAGCCCACTTGTTGTAACACCCACCCACAACCCCTCTGTGCTTGTTGGCAGCAGGAGAATCCAACCTCAGTCAAACTTGCTGCTGCATAGTGACTCATCACTTATTTATCAGAGCTGCCCGGGCATCTGATGCACATAGCAAAGTACTCCCAGTTGTCCCAGTGTTTTTTTTTTTTTGCATGCCCACACAAGATGGTGTGTAAAAATGAGTTTAGCCAGATGTATCCGGGATTTGTCCAATGATTTACTCCAATAGAGTGCCTTTTGAAATGTGTTTTTGCTCACCAGGGACTGCCCTCGTTGAGCAGAAGACCTCTCTGAGCCTCGGGCAGCAGGCGGTATCACTGAGGGACTCTCATGATAGACTAAAAGCTTTAAGAAGAGTCACCTCCACAGCCCAGATTCTGCTGGCTTACAGCATGGTGATGAGAGCTCTGTCTCAGACCGCCTCCAGGTACGTTTGACCAGAATATAATAGCCTTTATGAGATATATTGTTTCCAACAATTCAATGTGGTTTCAAGAGTCTTCCTTTATCTTCCTCTCCAGTGCATCAGTGTGCAGCCACTCTAACGGACTGGAGTCCTTGGGTCTGGCAGATATCCGTATCCTGGTTCGTTTAATGACACTAGCAGCAGGGGGCAGGGCTCACACCTGTGTGGACAGACAGGCAGGTGTGAAGGGGCCGGCGACGGAGCGCAACAACTCCTCCTGCCTCAGCTTTCTTACCTCAGCCATCGGCAGCGTGGTGTCCCACAGCCCTGCTGCTTACAGGCAGCTAGTGGAGATATGCACTCAGGTCAGCTGTCTTCAGTTAATCCACTAATCATAAATACAGTATAAACACTATGGATGGGAGATCTAA
This sequence comes from Sebastes fasciatus, assembly GCF_043250625.1. NCBI lineage: Eukaryota > Metazoa > Chordata > Actinopteri > Perciformes > Sebastidae > Sebastes > Sebastes fasciatus. The sequence continues at coordinate 14,907,034 of NC_133813.1, forward strand.
AACAGTGGTTCCCAAACTTTTTCCTTGCGTGACTCCTTTTCTATCATTGAGTAAACTGACGACCTCAGATTAAGTGGCATATTTTATGGCTATTTCATATTATATTCAATGCATAACATTAACAGTACAGAACAACTGATAAACTGTACAATTAACCCAAATAGTGAACGCAATAACTGCAGGAAGGTTGTGTAAAACGAGCAGATTATTTCCTGTGAATATTGCATCAGAGATGAGTTTTCCTCTTATTTTTAGGAACTTTTAATACAATTCTTTGTCTGTACTACGTATTTATTTTTTTTTTTTTTTAACAATCATACATACTTAGTAGCCTTTTTTCCATTTAAAGGATGAAATTATGACCCATTTAAACATGTAATTATCCTGGCTTTAAAGGATTATTGAATTGTGAACAAAAATAACTGTTAGCAAATGAATGGGAATTCTAAAATATCTTTTTACTATTCCTGCCTGTACTGTAGGACCTGATGGCCGCAGCTACAGGGGTGAACATTGGGGCCATCAGCGACCCACAGCAGCAGATAGGTTGTCTGAACTCCAGTCTAACAGCTGTAGCCCAGGGAGCCCAGCAACAGAAGGACTACAGTGAGCAGACGCCCCCTACGTTCCTAGTCACACAAAATCTGGTGTCCCTGCTCACGGAGAAGGGAGTTCACTGCTACGGCCCAGACAAGGCAGAGCACGAGGCCAACGGTGAGAGGAAGTAGTTTATTTATTACAGTGTTTGAAATCTTGTGATGGTGTTCTTCATAGTAGCCCTCCTCTGCATATGTGACCTAGATACAGGAAACCAAGGGGTGTCTTCCTCGTCCTTGCCTCCTTCCCCTTTACCCCACCTGAGTGCCAGAGTGGGCCCTCTGGAGCTGGCTAATGCGTTGGCAGCATGCGTCCTGTCTGCCAGGCTGACCAGCAAACACCGCCAGTGGGCCGCACAGCAGCTGGTGCAGGCTTTGGCCGCCACAGGAAGAGACACTCCTAATCGGCCCCAAACATACAGCGACCTGGCTGGCGACTTGCGCAAAAGTCCTCTCAAGAGGCTGGAAGGACATTACAACAAGGTGAGGCACTCACAATGTCATCTGCATTATAACTTCCCCCCCCCCCCTTTAGGGGGAGATAGGAGGTCAACAGTAGATGTAACATAGAAGTGGTGTAAATCATCTAAAAGCTGGGAACCTGCTGAGATGCTGCTCAGCACTATGTGTCAAGTTGTTGTCATAAATCAGAAATAAACATGATTAATGAATTCATTGCTTAGAATAAATTGTGAAAGTGTCTTGAAAGTGGTAGCAAGACATCGTACCAATGGATTCCTTAGGTTTTCTAGTTTCATATGATATCTGTATCTTCACTCTAGCCCTAAAACTGAACCTACTAGAACCTCTGAAAGACATTAAAGTCAGTCGGGATAGCCTGTGGGGGTTAAGTTCCAGTGAAATGAAAGTTAGAGCTTATTGGTGTAGAGCTTAATGGTGTACCATTTTAAAAAAGGGATTTAAATCAAATCCTTTGCATTTGAAGCATTTCCATTATTTCTGTTCTGTTCAGGTGACCAGCTGTTCCTGGAACAGTGACCAGAGTTTGCTAGCTACATGCTCTCAGGACAAGGTGGTGCAATTGTGGAGCATGAGCCAGAACACTGTGGAGCTACAGACCACCTTCTCCTGCATTACCAGGTTCTGTCTGCTTGTTTCACTTGTGTTTTGTCCAGTTTCATGCTAATTTTAAAAGAATATCCATTCATATTTATACAGGTGAATTTAAGGTCACGTTACGAACTGACATTTATGTGTGTTGGGTACTTAAACTTGATATTGCTGTTGGCTATCATGCCTGCTGTGCTGTAGCTTATAATAACTGTTTTGAAATGTAAGTAGGGATGCACCGATCCGACTTTTTCAGTCCCGATACCGACAGCAATAGCTGGGCTTCGGGTATCGGCCAATACCGAGTACCGATCCGATACCAGTGTTTAATTAATAAGCTGTATGCCTCACTGTGTGGAAGTGACTGGGATCATTCTTTAATGTATAAGGCAACATCAGGCTTGATTTAAACATTGCTTTCCTAACTTTTCCTTCCTCTGACTCTCTCTGTCTCTCCAGTAAGACGGACAGATCGAGCAGTGAGAGGGCCGGTAGATGTCATCACATGTCTCCTGTATACTGGAGTACAGGGGGAAACTTTTTGGCCGCCCCAGAGAACAAACTCATCAACATCATGAACATCAGGGGTAAGTTTTGTGTCTTTACTGGTGCAGCGTCTTTCTAATTCCATCGCTAGTATCAAGGCGGTTTCCTGCTTGGGTTTGTAATGAAACCGTTTTCAGTTGCTTTCGATTATAACTTGAAATGTTGCGGCATAACTACTTACTAAGCATTGTAATATATTCCTAATAACAATTTGAATGTTTCTGTTACATCACAGGATCTCACTGTCATGTGGAGGCTCAGTTGTCTCGGGTCACAGCGCTCTGCTGGGCTCAGACCTTCAGCTTGTGGGTTCTGGACCAGCCGGCGGCCTGTAAGAACAGACCAGCTGAGAGCCTGCTGGTGGGACGGCTGGACGGTTCCCTCTGCTGGCTGCAGGTCACAATGCAGCAGATAGAGCTGCATGTAAAGAGCACCGAACTCACCCATTGCCACAGGAAAGAGGGTGAGGAGACCATTACACACACACACACTGTTACGGTTAAAATCATGGCTTCTTACTCTCACAGAATGAAACGAGAAGATTGATGCCACTCTCATGTCTATATGGTAAATATAAAGCTAAAGCCAGAGGATGATTAGCTTACCTTATCATACAGTCTTGAGGTCAAGGTAAAAAGAAAATCAACCTACCAGCACCTCCCAAACTCACTAACTAACATGTGATATTTTGTTTAATAATATGTACACAAATAGAAATGTAAAAACAACAAGTTGCAGGTTTACAGGGAATTACATGCTGGAACTATTTCTTGGTTGGACACAGTGTGACTTCCTGGAGTTTTTTCTTTTAGGTTTGTTTGGACAGAGCCAGGCTAGCTGATTCCCTCTACCTTCAGTCTGTCTCTTTTCAGTATGCTAAGCTAAGATAACTACCTACTTGCTGTAGCTTAACAGCGTACTAGTGTACAGACAGGGCTGCTAAATTTTCAATTTAGTTTGGAGTCAGATTCGGTGTCTGTGAAGTCAAGGCATTTTATGAGTAGGCCTTCTGTGACATTACCCACCGCAGGGGTCAACTGTTTGGCACGCTCCCGACACACTTGGCAAGGCGCACGTGACAAGGCGCACTTGGCAAGGTGCACTTGACTGCGATCTGGCCGCACCGCTGGTTTCACAAGCCCGCGGTGTCCTCTTGTGCGCACAGAACAGCAATTGACATCGACTTGTGGAGGTAAAGAGATCAAGACAAGCACTCTGTGCAGAGAAAGTAGCTACTGACAGGATGGACATCTGAAACATCATCAAGCATCATTGATAATGATGGTTGAATAAAACACCATACAGTGAGTGTTAATCAGCCCGTTGTTCTTTTTCAGTTTTGCCATCTGGACCGAGTCAGCAGCAGCTCGATTCAGGTTTAAATACCCTTGATCATATGTTATCAGTTATTTGTTTTTCTCTGCGTGAGAAAATGGACGTGTGGCGTATGAAAAGTGTCATTTGGGTGAGTCTCACGGTCAGTGTGTGAGAGTTGGCAGCCCTGCGTACAGACATGAGAGTGGTATTGATCTTCTCATCTAACTCTCAGCTAGAAAGCAACCAAGTGTATGTTTTCAAAATGTTAAATTGTTCTTCTCCTCTGATCTCTCCTAGCTCCCCAGTGTGTCGCCTGGCACAGTGAGGACAAACCTTTTGCAGTGGGCTACCCCAATGGAAAGATCCTTCTGGCCACAACTGAGATCTATGAGAATGAGCAGCCGGCAGTGCTGTCTGTCTTCCAGGTTTGTCTGAAAAAATGCACTCCAGAGCACAACAAAAAAATACAAGTAATTGTATGTACTTCACACCCATAAGTGACTTTGTTGTTTGCACATTGTGACATGAGATGTACCCTTCACTCTACAGGACAGTGTGAGTTCTCTAAAATGGGACCCGACAGGACACTTGCTGCTCTGTTTGGGGAGGTCCGAGGTCGTGAAGATACTGGGGCGCTCTGGGGGCACCTGGATGACCCTCCACTCCCTTGTTCACACCAGCACCGCTAACATCGCCGAATGGTGCCCGCTCGCTGGCAGAGCACCTGATCCCAGGCTCATGGTGGCTGCGTGAGTTTACAGAACTTATTCTTCTTTGTTGAATGTTCTGCCTCTTTCTTAAAACTGGTAACAATGCTACAGTACAAAGAAATGAAAAGAATTAGGGAAAATCTATATTATCTTCTCTTTTAATTCTCTCCATGTTTCTGTAGAGGTTGTCAGAATGGCTCTGTGCATGTCTGGACTCTGCCACAGGGGGGCACTTTTGTATCTTTGCCCAACATGTTGAACAGCTCCCAGGGCCAGGATAAAAGCACTGAAGTCAAGGTCAGTTTGAATCTGCTGTTGGAGCTCCTTTTTGCAGCCCTGGTTCTATCAGGATTTTATATTCCTTTAGTTTGATTTTGACTGATGGTGTTTGTGACAGTGGCCTCTGATTTTTTTTTAGTGCATGTAATCATCCAGTTCTGTTTCTTTTTACAGCAGGAGATTGCAAAGAGTGTGTTTGTACTTCATGGCCACATCACAGCAGTGAAGTCCCTTTCATTTTGCTCCAGTGGAATGGCTCTGGTCTCTGGAGGGATAGGGGGACTGCTTAACATCTGGTCCTTACAGGTCAGAAAACAGAGCAAAGACCGCTCACTTAAAGAGGACCTATTATGCTTATTTTCAGGTGCATACTTGTATTTGTATTGTATGTACTTGAAAAGCCCAGTCTGCTCTGATTGGTCCGCTGGCCCACTCTTGTGATTGGTCAACCGAACCAACTCTTCAGACTCCGCTCCAGCTCCACTCTAACTAGCTTTGTTTGAGGGCGTGCCAAACTAGCCGCTAGGCAGGTATTATGCAAATGTGTTACTTGGTGACATCACCACGTTATGGAAGAAAAGGCGGGATTTCAAGCGAGGCGTTTCTGTGGGGGAGAGTAACTCCCATAGAAATAGAATATAGGAGTAGAGCGTGCATTCCTATTCAAATCAATGTAGCAGGATGGTTAGAGCGTCTGACATTTTATATGTACCGTTGCCATAGCAATAGTTGTAGCGGGCACACTTCCACTTCCACATAGTCGACTTGCGGCAAGTCGTGGACTCACTGAGGTGAGGTTTTGGAGTAACGACGAAATTAGCAGTGCACTAGTAACATTACGAGGCACATAGAAAATAGAAAAAGCCACTAGGTAGGTATTATGCAAATATGTTACTTGATGACATCACTAGGTTATGGAAGAAAAGGCTTCAAGCAAGATGTTTCAGGCGTGGATTTGGGCGTTGTAACTTTGCAGACCTTTTACATGCACAAAAAGCTATATAACACACTAAAGGAAATGGAAAAAGCACAATAGGTCCCCTTTAACAATCAACATTAGCGGACAATTAAACCATTATTGTGTATTATTCTAATATAAATCTGTCAAGGTCTCATTTCAGAGTTTTAATCCTCCTGCTTCTCTGTGCATCTTGCAGGATGGTTCAGTCTTGCAGACTGCTACAGGTTTGGGTTCAGTCGTCAGTACTACTTGGATACCAAACTTGGGTGTAGCTGCCTGCTTTGGGCGGTCGAAGGTAATTTGGATCACTCATATCTTCAATTTCCAAGACTTGTTTACAGTTTTTATGCTAATCGAAGATGGCTTTAACTTCATATATAGCATACAGACATGAGTGGTATCAATCTTCTCATCTAACCTTTGACAAGAAAGCAAATAAGCATATTTCCCAAAATGTTGAACTACTCCTTTAGGGAAGTTAGAATATCACATTTTTGCAGATGCAACATTTTCTCTTGCCTGTGTTGCTTTACAGTTCTGTTCCATCGTTGTTTTTTTTCCAGGATGTTTTGTTGATCTGCTGCACCCCTGACTGGATGAGTCAGAATCACGTGCTAGCTTCCTGTCGTATGGTCCTCAGGAGCCAGAACATCCTGGGTCTAAATCGGGCGCCCTGTTTGGCCGTCTTCCTGGAGAGGCTGCCCTTGCTGTTGCAGGAGCAGTACAGCTATGAGCGGGTCATTACTTAAACTATGCTTTAAGTTGTTGTTTGTGTTGTTTTGTGGGCCTCAGCTGAGACATGCTTTTGTTTCTCAATGCAGACACATGTGGCAGCCGGTGAGCAGCTGGTCCACAGTGCCTTCCTGCAGAGCCTGGCTTCACTGACTGTTGGCTTGTCCTTAGAGAAACACCTCTGCCGTTATCCTCGCCCTCCACACCACACCAGTCCTGATGCCCACTCTTGCCCGTCAGAGTGGAGCTGGCTCGCCACTTACGCCACTACTGTCCGCAGCGCTGAGGCCATCGCCAGCGGTACCGCCTTCCCAGAATCCTTCAAGCTTCCAGAGTTTCAAGAGGTGGATGTCACTGCTGAAATCACCAAGGCACTAGTGAGTGGTGACAATCACTTTTGTGTAGGAAATTGTTCAGGAATCTGAATCGATTGCAATATACACAAGTTTCCCCAATGTAGACATCCAGTGAGACACTTCTCTGTCTTCTAGGACAACAGTAAGTGGAGCTTCAGGATGGATGAACAGCTGATGTCATGGGCCACCACCAGACCAGAGGTAACAGCTCAGTCATCTTGAAACAGTACACACAGACCTGTTTTTGTATAATAAAAATTAACAATAATCCCTCCAAAATACAACATTAGTTTTTGCTGTAATAATTTCTTTTTCACCCGCTGTGTTTCTTAGGACTGGCAACTAGGGGGGAAGAGCGAGGTGTACTTGTGGGGGAACGGACGTTACGGACAGTTGGCAGGAATGGGAACCAACCTCATGATGCCTACTCTCGCACCCTCTCTTTTACAGACACAACAGGTAGCACCTTTTTTCACTCAGGACACAGACTTTGCCCTTTGATTTCTACTGTTTCTCTAATTTTTTTCTCCCCTTTGTGGGTGTTTTCATTGTCTTTCAGGTTGTGTGTGGACAGAACTGTTCCTTCCTGGTCCAGTCCAACGGGACAGTACTGGCTGTAGGAGAAGGACAATACGGCCGACTGGGCCAGGGGAACTCTGATGATCTCTATATCCCCACTGTCATCTCTGCCTTTCAAGGTACAGCATTCATCCAGGACCTAAGAACTCAAGTCAGAGCTGTTCTGCTTTTAGATGTTGGGATGAATTTTCATTCTTCCCTCAAACAATGTTTTTATCCACAACAGAAAGGGGAAAAGTAATCATGTTTGTTGCAGAATTGCAATTTAACGTGGTAGCTTTTACTTAATTAGTTTACTTCTTACTCTCAGTTTTATAAGTTGAGCTTGACTGACTGTCTGATCTGTGGGCAGGGTATGTGGTGACTCAGCTGGTGACGTCCTGTGGATCCGATGGACACTCCATGGCCCTGAGTGAGACGGGGGAGGTGTTCAGTTGGGGAGATGGAGATTTCGGAAAACTGGGCCACGGCAACAGTGAAAGGCAGAGGAGACCCAAACAGATAGAGGCCTTACAAGGAGAAGAGGTCGTTCAGGTAGACATAAATCTGCTTTGAAGTCCTACGGGATGGGAACAAAAAGTTCCAAAAGAACTCAAATTTAAGTGTTAGACATAAACAAATCAGTTCAACCCTTCGTTTTCTGAAACTTTCATGTGGCTTTTCTTTCTTGTCCCAGCTTGCTTGTGGTTTCCGGCACTCAGCTGTGGTAACAGCAGACGGGAAACTGTTCACCTTCGGCAGTGGTGAATCTGGTCGTCTGGGTCAAAGGTCGACGTCCAACAAGATGCTGCCTGAAAGGGTGGCTGCCCTGGAGGGATATCACGTGGGACAGGTAAGAAAGGGACCGTTATAATTGAACTCAGGTGGTGATACAGTCTCCACAGTGAAATAAAAATAATAAAATGTAACACAACGACTCGGTTACCTTCCTCAGGTGTCATGTGGGCTCAACCACACACTAGTGCTATCCCTTGATGGGACGGTTGTGTGGGCATTTGGAGATGGTGATTATGGCAAATTGGGAACAGGTTCCTCTACAGCGAAATACTACCCTCAGGTAAGTTAACGGCGACAAAGGCTCAGATTCAGGACAAAACACAGGTTCACATTTATCTTATGTACCTGGTTAAGGGGAATACCAAAGTCATGCTTATTATTCCTATAGTACTTTTATATAATATAGATGAAATATTGTTTTTGGCTGTTCTTATTTTCAGAAAGTGGATCAGCTTTGCAACAAGGGAATTAAAAAGGTCAGCTGTGGAACTCAGTTCTCTGTGGCGTTGGCCTGTGATGGACATGTTTACACATTTGGACAAGGTACGTTTTATTGTGAAAACATTGTCGTTGTACTGTGTCTTCATTAAGGTTTCGATACACACACAGTGTTTCTTACTTATGTCATAACTATGCTGCAATCGGAAATTCTTAAATTGACCCTTTAAAAAAACGCAAACATATGAAGATTTAATCTAATTTGTATTTACAGCTAAAACGTGTGAAATAGTTTGTACTTATTGTGTTGCTCTCTGCCAAAGTGTCTTTGTGTTTTTGATGCTACGATTTAGTCACCTCAGGAAGTGAATGATCTCTTCAAATTCTTTCTAAATCAATTCACCACTTGAACAACAAACAATGAAAGCTGCATGCAGGAAAAATGTACAATTTTCTTAGTTTATTTTTAGAGCACACTTACTTAAATACTTGGCTTCCTTCTATTGATCTCTCAGAGCGTTTGATCGGCCTGCCGGACTCCATGCTGAAGAATAAGTCCTGCCCCCAGGTGGTGCCGTCTCTTGAGGGGCTGTTCATCGAAGACATCGCTGTGGGCTGTGAACATGTGCTCGCTCTGTCCTCCACTGGAGACGTCTATGCCTGGGGCTGCAACAGCGAGGGACAGGTATTCAGCACCCTCTATTCTAAAACTATACACTTTGACAGTCTGCTTTCATTTCACATCAGAAGCACTGTTGTTGTCTTATATGTGTGTGTGTGTGTGTTGCAGCTTGGCCTTGGACACGCCAACCCGGTGAAGGAGCCCACGCTCATCACAACCCTCCAGGGGAAAAACATCAGGCAGATCTCCGCTGGCCGCTGCCACAGCTCAGCATGGACCACCCCATCTACCTCCATGAAAAACTCAGGTACACGCTCAGTCTTACAGTACGCACAAATACTCTTTGTACCTTTGATCCATGAAAGGGAATACACTCAGGACTCCATTTGTCACCTTCATCTCCAGGTGGCTCTGGAAGAATCCAGCTAGGCCTTCCTCAGTCTGTTCCTCCCCAGTACAACACTCTGAAAGACTGCAGCCCTGATGTCATCAGCATGCGCCTCAGGGTACTCTACCACTTTTCTGATCTCATGTACAAGTCCTGGAGGCTGCTCAACCTGGACGCCAAGAACCCGGTAATCCTTGATCCCATTCTCTGCCCTTTTTAATATCTTACAGTTTTTCTCAATGCAGTCTTAACATTCTCTAAACTGTTTGATGGGACATCACAACTCTATTGGATGTTTGCAAAAGAGTCACTCACCCAAAACACTTCATTCATGTTTCAAAACCGAGTTATTGTGTCAGTAAGTTGGCCAATGCCACCAAAATAAAAAGTTGTTTTGTCATTGTGTGAGTCGCACTTGCAAAATGTTTAGGTGTTTTTTCACCATCAACCCTGGAAATGTTTCTTATATGCAAATCTCTGTTTTATTCTACTTTTTGTTGACACTGACTGCTTACTGTATGATACAAGAATGTCAGTTCTGTCTAGCTGAATGCTGTTGTGTATCCTGGATGTGTATCCTAGATCCCTGCTAATAACCACCTGCACCTGCTGCTTGTTAGTCTTCTCAGTCATTTTTCATTGTAATGCCTCATTCACTACCTCCTATTTCATTCCCTGTCCTGCACTCTATCCAGGTGTTTACGTCACGCTATAGTTCAGGGACGACCGCCATCATCCGGGGTGAACTCAGAGGTCTCCTGTCACCCAAGGTCAACACTCTGCCTCTAGTGCGCTCCATTGGCCGGACAATGACCCAGGGCAAAACGTACGGGCCACAGATCACTGTGAAACGCATTTCCACGAGGTAAGTATGACCATGATGTTCAGTCCGTTGGCAGAATCTGTATGTCTACAGGGTCAGCTGTTGGGAAAAACAGGAGGTGACCAAAATAACTGCTTGTTTGCAACTGACCCTGCTGCTATTTGCATTTCAGGACTTCTGTCTGCTCTTTATTCTGCAGTTTTGTTTTATATCCGATACTTATTTGTTCATCAAAACTTTGATTGACGTCCCCTCCCTTCCACTCCCACAGAGGGCGTTCGAGCAAGCCCATCTTCGTGCAGATCGCCAAGCAAGTGGTGGGCCTGAATCCCCTGGAGCTGCGGCTTCCATCGCGAGCCTGGAAGGTCAAGCTCGTCGGAGAGGGAGCCGACGATGCCGGAGGAGTGTTCGATGACACCATCACTGAGATGTGCCAGGTAGGATGGAAACCACGCAGAGAAAAGGTCGAAGAGCAACAGAGACAGCTTCAAAAGCAGCGTTGAATATTCTCTGCTGTTTGCAAATTGACAAATTATGCTGTGTTTTTTCACCAGGAGCTGCAGTCTGGTGTGGTGGATCTTCTGATTCATACTCCCAACAGCTTTGCAGATGTGGGCAGTAACACTGACAGGTGCACATTTTTATATTCCACCAACAGAAACAGTACCTTTTTTTTAAAAGCATAAAACATTAAATTTCCAAAAACAATCTTAACCTCTGGCGTTGGCTGTGTCACCCTCACAGGTTCCTGTTGAACCCAGCGGCACTCTCAGAGGATCACATGGTCCAGTTTCGCTTTCTGGGCATCCTCATGGCTGTGGCGATCCGCACCAAGAAACCTCTGGACTTGCATCTGGCTCCTTGGGTGTGGAAACAGCTCTGCTCGATGCCATTGGGAGAGCCTGACCTGGAGGAGGTGGACCTGCTCACCTACCGCACCCTCCAAGGCATCCTTCACCTGGAGAACAGTGGAATCACAGAGGATAATTTCCATGTGGTGAGATACTATGAAAATTGTTACTTATTGCAGAATTCACCTACTACCTATTTGATGCTATAAAAAGGGGGTGAGATGTCATGATTGACAGTCGTGAGTCTCTCTCGATGACAAGCTGCGGCCGTGCTTGGCTCGCGATTGGTTCGGGCGGGTGACCTCGAGTCTCTGGCTTCAAATGACCTTAGAAACCAGTGGGAGGAAGTGGAGACGCGTCGTCCATCTTTATATACAGTCTACGGTCCCAACAATTCACTTCCTTTTTCTATACTAACCTTCTTTTCACTCCTGTCACGTCTCCCTCTGAAGATGATCCCGCTGGACTCGTTTATGGCCCACAGTGCAGATGGAAGGCTGGTGCCTGTAGTTCCCGGAGGTCAAAACATCTCCCTGACCTTCACCAACCGCACTGAATATGTGGAGAGAGCTCTGGACTACAGGCTGCATGAAATGGATTCACAGGTTTGAAGGGGTTGAACTGTTGGAGAATGATTTTGAGTATATTTAGCAGACCTGTTAAAAGGGATAGTTCGGGTGTTTGGAAGTGGGGTTATTTTTCGCCACTTTATCTTGCCGTCAGACAGCACTTTCCTTTTCTTTTCCAACGGGGAACTGAATTGAAAGTGAAACTTATCTATACCCTCTTCAAAGCCAGCAGGCTCGGATAACAAAACGTTACGTTTCACTTTCAGTTCAGTTCGCCATCGGAAAATATTCTAAATATACACTTAAAGGGATATCACTAGGTGGCTGAAATACGGTTTTCTGCCGACCCGCACTATATTGCTTTGCTCAGGTATCGGTGCTCCTGTCTGTTTCTTGATACTGGGGGCACGCCAGCTGTCATCTATTGGCTGGTTTAAAAAAAATTACAAATTTCTTTGAACTAAATTTACCAACCCACATAGACCCACATATTATTGTACTCTCTACTGTATCTGAAACTCATCCATTTTAAACAGTCTGCCCACCAGTTTCCATTAGTGCTCACTAGACAGCCTGTGTGTTGCGCTGTTGTTGTTCCCTTTATCTCGTCCTCAGAAGTATCAAAGCTGACGTTGTTCTGTTGTGTCCAGGTGGCAGCAGTCAGAGAGGGCATGTCCACCATCATCCCCGTGCCCCTCCTCTCCCTGCTGACGGCACAGCAGCTGGAGCAGCTGGTCTGTGGCCTGCCAGAGGTCTCTGTAGAGATGCTGAAGAAGCTGGTGCGTTACCGTGACATCACCGAGAGCCACCAGCTCATTGGCTGGTTTTGGCAGAGCTTGGAGGAGTTCACCAATGAGGAGCGAGTGCTTTTCCTACGTTTCGTCTCTGGCCGGTCCAGGTTGCCTTCCAACCCAGCTGATATCATGCAGAAGTTCCAAATCATCAAGGTCGATAGGGTGAGGTCATCACGAATGAAATAACAAGCCTGTTCACAAGGACAAACATATTAATAGTACAAACAATAACCTTTTCCTCTAATCATTTCCTTTAGCCCGTCAACGGCCTCCCTACTGCACAGACCTGCTTCTTCCTGTTTCGCCTGCCCCCGTACACGAGCCAGGCCATCCTCACCGAGCGTCTGCGTTACTCCATCCACAACTGCCCCTCCATCGACATGGACAACTACATGCTGACCCACAACACCGACCCAGCGGACAGCTCCGACACCGAGGACTGAATCGGCCAGCTGTGGTCAACCTTGGTGATGAATGTATCTTCTCCCATGCCATGCACATTATGCACTGAACACAGATTTTTATTCGCCAAACCTGTAAGGTAGTGTACTGTTTATATGTTGGTTGACTTCAAGATATGTGTAGTTTTTGGTTTTCCAACTGTGCAAGGTGTTGTAATTATTGCAGTGCTTACTCTGAATAAAAACTACAGGGATACAGAATAAGATTTATAAAAAATATGTAGGTGAATAAAGCCACAATAAAGGAGTTAATGTGCCTGTTTGTTTGAAAATATGTAATAATTTAATGACCTGTCCCACACAGACAGTATTATTGTAAAATAAAAGAGTGTTTAAATAAGGAGTTTGGTGTATTGTTTTTTAAATCTCTGCATCCAATAAGAATTTTATTTTATGTTTTTATGAAAATATATACATCACGAGAAGTACAGACATTCAGATTATGAATTAAAGCTTAATAGGCAAAGATTTTTTGGCATCATTGGGCACAGAGGAACAGGATTTTTTTTTCAGATTACCTGTCTCATGCACTACTGTCAGGATATAGTGACATTTTATAAAAAATAACTTTTTTAAATCATATTTGCTCCCTTTCTACCCACTGCAGATTTAAGTGAATATTATCTTAAGTAAGTGAATGCAAAAGCTTGCTTGTCTTAGCAGTGGATAGGATTTCACATACTGCATATTGGGCATAGACCAACTAATAACAGGAAGTGGAAATAAGAGTATAAATAAAGCCACACCACCTGCTTTCAGCAGAAAAAAAAGGGTGGTTTTAGTGGTACAGAGTAATTACAAATGACTGTATAATTCTGCATTAATGCATGGCATAAAAAAAAATCCTCGGTTGCTGCTGTTATTCATCATTATTCTACAATATTTAGTCCTGGATATGGGATATGCTGATAAACTGCTGCTCCCCCAAGTGCTCCACAGACAGACTCAGGAAATCCTTTGTCCCCCGAGCCATCAAACTGTACAACACCTCTCTAGGGAGGGGGGGGTGGACAAAGGAGGACGGTCTGCAGGACAGATAATAATGCACACAGTGCACTTTCATAGACTAAGTTACCCTGGACTATACTCATTTTTAACAGTCTCTTCTGCACTATATTCACTTTTTTAATAGTCCTGTATCACAGCTGTTACCCTGCACTATATTCACTTTTAACAGTTTTTCTTCATCTCCTTGTATTTTTATATCTTGTATATTCTTTTGTACTTTGTACTTTGCAGTTCTAACGTTTTTACTGCCTTTTTACTAACATGTTTTGCACTATGGAACTGTGATGCTGGGAATTTGAATTTCCCTCGTGATCAATAAAGTATCCATCTATTCATTTATCTATCTATCTATCTATCTATCTATCTATCTATCTATCTATCTAATGTGTATATGTCTAATGTATTAAATGTGAGACTAAACACCTCTCGGTGCTCACCAGCCGCCGCTTATTATTATAAACCAAACTTCTGTTGAAAAATAAGCCAATTTAATGTGGAGAGGTTCACCATGAAACAGCAGGACAAAGCTGTGAAACGTCTCTCATGTTCATCTCCATAGCAACAAGAAACTGACCTGAGCCTGGAGAGCAGGTATGTGCCCAGTCTGATGATGTCAGACATTCTACATCAGAATGTCCTGATACTGTCTGAGTGATACTTTAAGGTGGTGTACTTTTATTCTAAAGTGAAATTAGTCTTTGATAGTAAACTCTCTGTTTCCTTTTTTCAATTCTATCTATCCTAAGTGAAATTAGGCACTTAGTAGAAACATGGAGGTGCTGAGTGTGAGGTGGTATACTGTAATTTAGAAGTTAGATCAGTCTTTGGAAATGTATTCTTTAATATTAAGTTTGACTAAGTATTTACACAATTGGAATAATATTTTTCTCTGAACTACATTTTGGAGGTGGTTGTTTTTTCTTTTAAATTCACTCACTAACAGAAAAGTCAGGGAATCAACAAAGTCAGCAGCATGCATGAATGTCTGTACAAAATTTGGTGCCAATCCTTCAAGTAGATGTATCACTGAATACGTGAAACCTTTGACCTGCTGGTGGTGCTAGTATTTTTCTATAACCTCACTTCTCAGATGAAAAACTGTTGCAGAAAATAGTGTTAATGTAGAAAACCAGCATTCAGATTAAAGAGGCTAATTGAGGAAATATGTAAATGTATACATTTACATTTACTGATAGCCTCCAAAATGAAAGGTAAATAGGGCTTAACACACAACGCAATAACTTCCCGTATTACAAAAAGGGATCTGCACTATATTCACTTTTTTAATAGTCCTGTATCACAGCTGTTACTCTGCACTATATTCACTTTTAACAGTTTTTCTTCATCTCCTTGTATTTTTATATCTGGTATATTTTTTTATACTTTGCACTACTAACGTTTTTACTGCCTTTTTACTAACATGTTTTGCACTATGGAACTGTGATGCTGGGAACTTGAATTTCCCTCGGGATCAATAAAGTTACTATCTGTCTATCTATCTATCTATCCATCTATCCATCTATCCATCTATCCATCTATCCATCTATCATAATGGTGCATTAAGGTCAAATATAGCAAACTTTGGTGCCAATCCTTCAAGTAGATGTATCACTGAATACGTGAAAACTTTGACCTGATGGTGGTGCTGGTATTTTTCTATAACCTCACCTCTCAGATGAAAAACTGTGGCAGAAAATAGTGTTAATGTAGAAATCCAGCATTCAGATTAGAGAGGCTGTTTGAAAAAATTGATTTTCAGGACCTCTTGTACATTTACATTTGCTGATAGCCTCCAAAATGAAAGGTAAATAGGGCTTAACACACATCGCAACAACTTCACTTATTACAAAAAGGGATCTTAATTCAATTCCCCTGGGTCTAATGTTGTCCTGAGTCAGCACAGCTGGTGCGTCTGCAATTTGTCTGTGCTACTGAGAGGTGCGTCTGCTGTGACCTTATTACCCATCTGTTTCCCTGTGTGCGCTGTGGCCAGTAAGGCAGAATTCAACCTGCAGTCAGCAGCCCTGCAGCTGAGAGAGGGGGGCTTTTTCATGAGAGCCCTCGCCAGATATAAATATAACATCCATCCATCAACTTAACAAGTACACAACATTTAGAAAGGCCAAGGCAGAAAGAAATGATGCCAAGAATTTGTTTCAAATATTTTGTACAGCTGAATTAAACTGGAGTCGTCCGGTTATTGCAGGTGTGATAATGTAATAAATCGTATTGCGAATGGGTGAAGACACAGTGTTTAGTGAGACTGGAGAGGACATTAACACACACTAAGTTGTCATGTATATTAGGGCTGGGACGATACACCTATCTCCCGATTCCATACTATCACGATACTTAGTTGCAGATTCGATATGTATTGCGATTTTAAAGTATTGCAGTTCGATATTACGTAGCACTCCATTATTCAAGGCCTGACAATTCATATCTTAAATAGACTGGCATAACAACCCTGCAGCTGCAAAGCCTTTACTGTATAGTAATTAGGAGTGGCAGATCAATAGTGTTGACCTCCTGTAAGACTGGCTCTAGCTTTCATTATCAAAGAGGGAACAGACATGTTATGAATATGTAATACATCCTATTCCCACAGGAGGGCAGTCTGGTTGTTGCACTTAGATGTACCGCTGCACAAAGCAAGTTCAAGACAACATTGAGAATAAGCAGAGATCACACACACACACACACACACACACACGCACACACGCACACACACTCTGTATAGCTGATGATGCATATCACTGTCAGCTAATCTCTGTCACCCTGTTTCTCCCAATCAGCTAATGTGATCCTGTACAAATGGATGACAACATGCTGGATGACAAACAGTATGTGGTCAAAATTACTCCTATATTACACCTTTTTTAAAACAGGAGTACATGACAGCACATACATCTCTTTGGATTGAGATGTTCTAGTTATGGCCAAATGTGTACAGCTGGCTTTAGTTTTGCCTCATGCAACTTTTTAAAAATAGCAAAGAAATGCTCTCGCGTGTCCCCACTCTAACTAGGCCACCTAGGTTTGTTTCAACCCAGGTGCAATTCACAAAAAAAAATTGTTTTTCAAAGCAGTTTCAAAGAGGCAATTTTCCAGCTTTTTTTTCACACATTAAAAAAAACACAGAAATGTGATTTGTCAAGCCAAGACTGCAGGATGATCCATGACCTGCATCATACAGTAGGGAGCAATCCTTTAGGATGGCATGCTTGTTATTAAGTGGGCTGCATGAATTAAGGCAGCTCTGTGGAGAGAGAGGGGTGAGGGTGAGACATAATAATTTAGCGCACAGCATGGAAGCAATTCAGCATTACTATTGTGGTAGCAGTGCAGCATGTATTCAGTGAAAGTGAGCTCTGCTTCATGTTAAAAATAAATTTAATTAACGGTCATGCAATTCACGAATCTTCCTTGGTTTGCCATGCAGATATCACATTCCTAAGCCTAGATAATTCTACTCTTCATAGGAGTACAGTATGACACTTTGATGCTACCATGTTAAAGGATTAATGGGACATTTTAGGGAATACATGTATTCGATTCCTTGCCAAAAATTAGATGAGAAGATTGTTTCCACTCTCATAATTGTTACATACAGCCAGAAGGCGGGTAGCTTCGCTTATCATAAAGACTGGAAACAGCTAGCCTTCCTCTGTCCATAGTAGGGATGCTAATTTTGAATTTCTTTTCTAACCGATCGTTAACCTATTATTAACCAACAAGATTAGTGCGTTTCATGCAGGAGGGTTGTGGTTTTAGTGCCTAACAAGCTGCCCAGCTCATACGATAAGCCGATGCACAAACAGGTTGAATCCATCATTTATTACCAGCTGCAGACTATGCGCAAAACAGACAACTGAGTCCCCAGTTCACCCGTCCGGGAGAGTTAGCAGCCACGATGCTGTGTGTATTGTCTGCACTGCATCAATAGGTTTAGCTGCAAGGTTGTCAGCTGTTTGTCTGCCTGGCGTAACGTTAGTGAGTGGCAGACAGACCGTGTGTGTGCATGTGCTGCGTTCACAGCCATAACGTTACTGATAACTTCATGCTCACTGTTTTGACATACGATCTGTCAGCCCGGCGTAACGTTAGCGCTTGTCCGAAAGACCGCGTGTGTGTGTGTGTGACAACGGTGAGTATGAAGTTATCAGTAACGTTGTAGTGTGAAAGTAGCAGTGCAGTGTGTGTACAGTTTATTTGTCAGTGAATAAATGTTACAACTCCTCAAGACCCAAGCCAAGCTCCTATATCTTGCAACCCCAGCTCAGGTTCACTTAAGGTGGGCTGTTAAGGTGGACCAGCTGTTCTTCCTTAAGTGACAAGCCACTCCTCTGAGTTTTGCTCAGCTTTTTATTCAATTTTGAATATTTCTTTGAACCATTTAACTGTTTGAGCATTATTCGGTCAAAATTTCTTAACGGTTAAACGGTTAATTATTAACATCCCTAGTCCAAAGGTTACAAAATCTGCCTACCTGCACAGCTAAAAGTCACTAATTAACACGCTATATCTACATTTGTTAAATCTGTACAATCAGCGAATTGTAAAAATGCAAAGTTGTGGTTTTGAATGGGGTTATGTGCTGCACTATTTCTTGTCCGGGACCAGTGACTTCCTGGAGTCTCTACTGGTTTCCTGCAAACGGGGCAGTCTCAAAGGCAACCTGCAAATTGAGAAATCTGGCAAAAACTCTTGCCAGACTCGCTGCCCAACGATCTATCCTAACCTTAACCATTCAAGGTCAATGCCTAACCTATTGGAGGCCAATGCCTAACCTTAACCATTCGAGGTCAATGCCCATCCTTAACAATTCAAGGTTAATGCCTAACCTATTCAAGGTCAATGCCTAACCTTAACCATTCAAGGTAAATGCCTAACCTTAATGTTTCGAGGTCACTGCCTAACCTTAATAATTCAAGGTCAATGCCTAACCTATTCAAGGTCAATGTCTAACCTATTCAAGGTCAATGCCTAACCGTAACCATTCAAGGTCAATGCTTCATGCTGAAGTAGGCGAGATTGGAATAAATATGATTTAAAAAAAAGTTATTTTTATAAAACGGTCACTATATCGTGACAGTAGTACATGAAACAGGTAACCTGAAAAAAATCATGTGCCTCTGTGTCCTCCGGTGCTCCTAACGTTACTTGCTAACGTTTGTCGCACAACATAAGCACTGAGTTTTTCCTTAAAGGATTTTGCTACCTGTATAACACAATTTAGTTTAAAAGCATCTGAAATATACATAATTCCCTGATGATTAGGCCCGGTGGGAAGTCAACTGGTAGAAATCCTAAAGGCTAGCTGTTTCTCCCTGCTTTCAGTCTTTATGCTAAGCTAAGCCAACAGGCTGCTGGCTGTAGCTTCATATTTAACAGACCGATATGAGAGTGGTATCAACCTTATCTTCTGATTATTTCCCAAAATGTTGAAATATTCCCTTAAATGGCATCAGCAAGGGCCCTGCTAGCAAGCTAACAGCTCACTGGGGGCCCTTAAACAGTAAATGTCATTAATCCCTGGCATGCTCCAGGGCCCCTGTCCATCTGAATAAGGTAGACTTCTTCAATTCATGTAACTGTGGTTTAATCAACTGAGTAATTGCACAGTGTGTCAGCCTCTTCAATCTCACGCAAAATAATGTCACACGCAGCTTGTACAATAACTATAGTACAATAACTATAGTGCACAAATTGAATCCTGCCCATCTGTACTATATATTGTAGAATGACTTAACAATGTAATCAACCTAATGTTTTATGGTCTTTCTAGGTGCTTGTAATGGGTGCAATAATCTAAATCAAATTTCCCTTTTTTTTGTTTTTTTGCAACTAACAGTTTCCCCTCTTTCTCCTGTGTTTTAGTTGTGTTGTGAACAGATTCATGCATTAACACAGTAGAATGTCAACATGTTCACAGTTACCCTCTTCTATTTCAGAAACATTTAAAATCTCCAAGTGTTTGCCATGAAAAAATAACCCCAGGCTTAAAAAACAGAATTGAGCTTGCTTCACTGAGCATGTTATTATCTTATCGATGTCCAAATAAAATTACACTGCAAAGTCATTCTTATAAAAAAGCCTATTTCTATCTCTCTTTTCTCCCCCCCACACACACTCTATTGTTCTTCGGCTCTCATTAGAGGCTGGTTACGGAGAGAGAAGCAGGTAAACAGATCATTTATTTGCATTTTTCTATAGACTCAATTGTCATTTCGAAAATGACAAAAAAGTACCAGTTTTGTTATAAAGTCCTTTTAATCAGTGGTGGAAGAAGTACTCAGATCTTTTACTTTAGTAAAAGTGGCAATACCACAGCGTAGAAATATTCTGTTACAAGTAAAAGTCCTGCATTGAAAATCTTACTTCAGTAAAAGTACAAAAGTATTAGCATCAAAATATACTTAAAGTACCAAAAGTATACTTATTATGCAGAGTGGCTCATTTCAGAATGATGTGTATTGTATTATTGCATTATTATTATTGATGCATTTATGTGTTAATCACTTTAATGTTCCAACTAGGGCTGTCAAAGTGAATGCGATAATAATGCGTTACCACTAATTTATTTATTGCATTAATGCAACTTACAATTTGTAGGTTGTATCAGGTTCAGTTTTGAAGCGAGAGTGAAGATACTGGCACCACGTGAAACTAGAAAATCTAAGGAATTCAGTGGTACCAACCATGTCATACCGGCTTGTGGGGAAGGAGGTTAAATAACTCTCCAAACTTGCGCTACATTTTGGCGAGGAAAAACTGTCATGGCCATTTTCAAAGGGGTCCCTTGACTTCTGACCTCAAGATATGTGAATGAAAATGGGTTCTATGGGTA
Organism: Sebastes fasciatus; assembly: GCF_043250625.1. Classification (NCBI taxonomy): domain Eukaryota; kingdom Metazoa; phylum Chordata; class Actinopteri; order Perciformes; family Sebastidae; genus Sebastes; species Sebastes fasciatus. The sequence continues at coordinate 14,927,762 of NC_133813.1, forward strand.
CCCACGAGTCTCCCCTTTACAGACATGCCCACTTTATGACAATCACATGCAGTTTTGGGGCAAGTCATAGTCAAGTCAGCACAATGACACACTGACAGCTGTTGTTGCCTGTTGGGCTTGAGTTTGCCATGTTATGATTTGTGTTGGTAATTGATTTCCAATAATAAATATATACATGTGTTTGCATAAAGCAAGCATATTTTCCCACATCCGTTGATAAGAGTAAGAGACTTTTATATTTTGTATTGATAATCAAAATCTGCAAAGTAACTAGTAACTAAACAACTAAAGCTGTCAAATAAATGTACAATATTGGCCTCTGAGATGTAGCAAAGTAGAAGTATAAAGTAGCACAAAATGGTAATACTCAAATAAAGTACAAGTACCTCAAACTTGTACTTAAGTAAATGTACTTTCCACCACTGTTTTTAACTGTAATAAGGTGGGAAACTAAAGGGGAATACAAGTAGAAGATAACAAAGTGCTTGTAGACTAAGTGATTGTTAAGGTAACAGTGGTTTTCTAAACTGAGCTCCACAGTTTGACTAATTTGGTCACCTGTCGTGTTTGGTGTCGTGACCATATAGTTTCAGTTTCATTTTTGCAAAACGATTGAGATTTTGTGTATTATTCGTTGTGAAATATTTTGTCATGCCTCCCCGGTGAATGAAGCAGGTCTCTCCATCCTGAATTTTTAATTAGTCAATGGAGGGTGTGACCTACATAGTCTCACCGAGGCAACACAGGAATGCGACTGGTCACCTGATCCCAGCCCCAACCTCCTCCTCCTCCTCCTCCTCCTCCTCCTCCTCCTCCTCCTCCTCGTCCTTGTCCTCCTCCTCCCCCTCCAAAATCAGAGGAGCTCATTTCACCTAGACAGTGAATGGATGAGGGCTGCTGTGAAAACAAGGGCACTTGGGCGCGGGTCAGTGGACTGCTGAGGTAACGCGGTGATGTGATGTGTGCCTGGGCTGCTCAGGGCTTGTTTGAATATCCTGGCTGGCACCCTCTCTTCTCTTATTACAGGACAGGACAGGCAGTGTGTGACCCATGTACCTCGGAGACACTTAAGACTCTGGTACAGTTTCAGTCGGTGATGTGATACGGACGTGCTTGCCTGCCCTGCCAAGTGACATTCAGGCTGTTGTGATTGTGTGCCAGATAGACAACAGGAAGGAGTTGAGGACGTGGTGACAGGCTGATTTACGGGTTTGCTATAATGTTAGTTCTTGGAAGTACGAGGACTTACAGTAACAGCCTGCGCAGCTTATGAGAAAACCTTTACAGAATAGTTTGACATTTTGGGAAATACACTTATTAGCTTGGCGAGACTTAGAGCAGGTGATCGATACCGCTCCCGTATCCGTCCGTTAATATGAAGCTACAATCAGAAGGCGGTTACTATAACGTTAAAGTATGACAGTAACGTTATCTAGCCATGCAAGTCACTGTCACCAGCATCATTTAGCCATTTACCTCACTGACAGTGAATATTCACGTGTCGTATGTGCCTCAAATGTCGGTGTGAAAGCCTCGGTTAACAACAGCTTTTCATCATTTTCCATTTTCTCTCCTGTGACAGCGAGTTTCTTTCCCCCCAAAAGGGAGCGCAGCCTCGGCAATGATGCCATGCTGGTCTGGTCTATAGCTTTGAGCCATAAAGCCCCTCTATTAGATCTTTTTTAGGACATGGCAGGGGAACAAATCAGAGATTTGGGATTTATTGTTGGTGCAACCAACTACACAGCAACTCTTCGGCAAAGCGTTATTACTTTTACCGGTTTGTTTAAAGTAGAATTTTGGAGACATGTGTCTGACACATCGTTATGTTTATGCAAATCTGCATCTAATCGCTTCTAAAATTCTGAAGAAAAGCCCTGAAGAAGTAGCCTAAATGTATTCTTGTTTTATTATTTTAGTATGACTCAGCAGATGTTGCTGTCATGATAGCAACCTTTCACCAACCTGCTCTGTAGTTGTACTTCCCCCTCGGATGGCCGTGGAGGTATAAGCTGAGTTGTGGGACTTAAGGAGGATCTAAGTGGCTCTAGGTGGGAACCATGGTGAGACTGCTGTGATTAATAATGCAACAGTGTCTGAAGGGGCAACACAATCTCCTCATACAACTGGACCTTTCTGGAATGAATCAAAAGAGGACTCTAAAACACTTGTATCAGGTGCACCTGTTTAATTTATTGGGTTAGGTTTGTTTGCTATTTTTAAGTTTTGGTTTAGTGTGGCTCTAGAGATGTGTGTCCATCACTTTGGTCCTGACTGATATCGCAGCAACTGTTGGATGGATTGACATTTGAGGTCTCATGAGGGTAAATTTGAATGACATTCAGTGATCATCTGACATTTCCTCTTGCACCAACAGCAGCTCAAAGTTTACACTTTCTCAGTGAAATATCTCAGCATCTACTACTACAACATTGTGTACAGACTTTCATGCTTTCCAGACGATGCATCCTGCATGACTTAGTGATCCCCTTGACTTGTCCTCTAGTGCCACAAGCACGTTGACATTTTTGATTTTATTGAAATATCTCAACTAGTGCTGCAACTAACAATTATTTTCATTGTTGATTAATCTGTCGATTATTTTCTCAATTAGTTGTTTGGTCTATAGAAAGTCAGAAAATGGGGAAAAATGTCGATCAGTGTTCCCCAAAGCCCAAGATGACGTCTTATTTTTTTTCCACAACCCAAAGATATTCAGTTTACTGTCATAGAGGAGTAAAGAAACCAGAAAATATTCACATTTATAGAAGCTGGAATCAGAGAATGTAATCGAAAAAAGTCGGATCCCCAGGGCATCCCCAGTGGCAGACTTTGTGATATTGTAAAATATCGTATCATTGTCCCAGCATACTTAATATCATTTCCCATCAGATTTGTATTTCACATTACATGGTACCCATCCAGTTCTCAATCTACTCGTGTAAGCAAAAGTGAGTCTAGCCAATAAGCAACAATGGTCTCACCATTTTCTAATCAGTGTCAATGAAATCCTGCATGCAGCTGACACAAAAAACCCACTCAGCCTCAGCGTATCCTCTTTTATTCATTTAAATCCACGTTATATGATATATCATCTGCTAAATGTGTATGAAGCCGGAGCTATAGTTGTCTAATATCACGGGGCTTACAAACGTTGCACAGCAGAGTGTCCTTCCATCCTCCGGCTTACAGACAGTTCATCATCAATGGCTGCGGCTTTACCCTCCTGCGACTGGCAATGGGCATCGGCTCAGCTTCATACAGCCAAAGCTGGCCGGCTGCTCCCAGAGGTTGGAAGCCAATACTAAACAACAGAGCTTTAATTTTCAATGAGCTATTACGCAACAGCATCTGGGCAACCTTGCGAGACCAGCCTGTCTTTTTTTTTATAAAGCAGTGGTGATTACATCAATACCAGCTAGCCCCTTCATCTCTCCCCCCTATGGGATCAAAGCATGAAGGGTATTCCTATTCGCTTTGTTGATTCAGAGCCAGAGACAGGAATTTCTCTCACCCAGCTCCCCCTTCTCTCTCTCTCTCTCATTTTTTATTTGCTAATGATGTTGAAATCGGGAATCATTTTGTATTCTCAGTAATCATGAACATCTGGCGCACGCCATCTGGCCATGTTGTTGTCTGATGAGCTTGACCATGATTATTAGTAAAAAAAAAGAGACATATAAATGTACAAGCTGGTTTAGGCTGAGCTATTTTTGCAGGATTAGTGATGTAAAAATATTTCCAAGCACAGGAGGTGGCGTGTTATATGAATGAATACTTTTAGTACTTTTCTTCGGTGGTTTGGACATTTAAAAAAACAGCTTGGCAGCAGAAATAAATGAGGCAATGCTTTGATGTGTCTCTGAATATTATCTGGTTTTAAGACCCTCAGAGATACACTTTCTGGGACAACACAAGCACATATATCTACCATAACACACACAACCCTATACTCTCATACTGTAGGGTCGGGACACAGGAGATGATGACACAGGAGAAAGGGAAGGGCGCGATGCGTTGGTGAGGGACCTAGTTAAGCTCCCTGCGAGCTTAAAATACCAAACAAAGTAGGGCTGTATCATACAGTATAAACCTGACACCTGGGATAATGCATGTGCACGCACAGACCCTCAAACAGTACGCTACACACTAAAACATACATTCACACACATACATCAACTGTCAAGGTGCAGCTGCCAAACTGTGTCTGCAGGGCGATCACACAGACCGAAATAGCTGTGTGTCAACCTTTCTCATCATTTATATTCCTTTACAATCTGCACCATTCACTTCTCTGTCAAGTTAATCACCTCGAAGACACCGCCCCTCTTGATCCATGATTTTCACATCCTCATACATAAATAAATAAATTAGCAAAACATCACTTTATCATGTGTGCAGAGCTCTTTTGAGATGCAAACTGAAAGTATGATTGGTAAAGAGGGACAATCAATACTAGAGCTGTGTAACGCAAGAATCTGGCGATGCGATACGTATCATGATTTAGGGATGTGACGTTGAGGAGCTTTTCCCACCGGTTAATATAGTGGTGACAAAACCGGTGTTACTGATCACACCAGACATTTTACAAGAAAAGACGGCACTCAATATATGTAGAGCGCTTACTTTGATCTTTAACGTTACCTGGCTGTGTCTGGCCTCTTCGGTCCAGCTTTTGCTGCGAGGCTGCAGGTTTCCACCGTTCACTGTTCCACTTTTCAAATTTTGACCAATTTTTTTGCTGCATTAAAAAGGTTTACACCTGAATTGTATTTTCTGTTAATTTTGAAGGCTTTTTAACCAAGTTGTTGGTGTATGATTTGTTATTTTAATGATAAATACAAATTCTGTTAATTTTGAAGATTTTTTACCAAGTTGCTGGTGTACGATTTATTATTTTAATAATCCATACAAATTTAATTTGTATAAATATATATATATTTTTTATTTATTTGTTATATTTTGCTTTACAAAGTTAGGAAAAGTAACGATTAAATCAAGCCTAATGTTGCCTGTTATTGTTGTTACACATAAAAGAACGATCCCAGTCACGTCCACACAGCGAGGCATACAGCGTATTAATTAAACACTGGTATTGGATCGGTACTCTGTATTGGTCAGATACCCAAAGCCCAGGTATCTGTATCGGTATCGGGACTTCAAAAGTTGGATCGGTGCATCTCTAGTTTGTAGAGTCCGTCATCTGACTATGTATTGATAACGCGGCGCTGAAACGCAAAAATGAAATAAATGGGTTTTATTTCTATAAAAAAAGCAAAACAACGGTGGGAGCGGTGGGCAAGTAATGTAATCAGTGTATACCCGACCACATTAATACACTGGTAACACCGACTACCGCCGCAAGCCTACGGTGGACTGGTTACGATACAATATATTGTGATATATTGCGTTACTGTAAGCAAAGCGATATGCAGCGTTTTTTTAAAATCAAATTTTAGGAAAACTCTAATTGTATAAAGAACACATCACCATATACTGTACATAAAATCTGAGTAAAAAGCAAAGTGGGATCTGCATATGCATTTATCACAGTCCCTGTAATATCCAACATCATAGCACTACTTTGAGAGGGCACATCTCTTTGCAAATGAAGTAAGATAATGGTAAAAGTGTTGACTGAGTTAATCTTTGCATGTAAACTATTAATTAAAAATCAATAGTGTTTTTGAGAATCTTATTTTGTGTATAAATAGGAACGAAAAGTCTAAAGAAAATAACACATGAGAGAGTTACCACAGAACATCAAATGAAGGAATGAACGCCTTACTTGAAGTGAATATCAAAAGCTCTGATGGGGAGGAGGCAGTAGAGTGCTGCAATGCAGCCTGTGTACACTATGTGCAAACATACAGTACCTGTATAGTATGTGTGACAAACACACAGAGAGTGGACAGTATACTGCATGAATACATTCGTCACTGCGGCTGAAATCCAGCCTCCTCTGTGCTGTGAAAACACCTCAGCATCTCCGGAGAACCTGTACAACATACATGCAGTAAAAAAAACAACCTGTTTGCTCTAATTGCAATTAATTCTAAATCCAAATTCAACAAGCTTTGATGGGTAATTTTAATGTAACCAGAATATACTTTGATGTTAGTGGCAGTTGTGATCTGATATGCATTTGAATAGTCTTACTACTCAGAGGAAAAACAAAAACAGTCTGCTGGCCTGAATATACAGTACGTTGTTTGTGAAATATATTTGGCTAATGGTTTAATGAAAAGGCTGAAATATACATGTCTCATGCACACAAAGGCATCTCAGGCAGATGAAAGGGGGTCTTCAGTGAGTGTCGGTGCAGAACGCACAAGTGGCTGCAGCATCGGGGCATTAGCCTGAAGTGCAGGAAAGAGCGGTGATTGCCAAGAGGGCTTGAGATGGGCTGTATATACACTTGAGTGTGCTGTTAATACACCAACCAAACATTACCAGCACTACTGCATATATGTGTGTGTGTGTGTGTGTGTGTGTGTGCATAGAGCGGGCAAGTGCTAGAAAACATGTAGCCTAAGAAGTGAACGTGGGCGGAGCGAGGTTACTGTTGGTACAATAAATGCGATGGCAGCTCTGCATCAGTGCTTAAAGGAACAGTGTGTAACATTTCGGAGGATCTATTTGCGCAGACATGGAATATAATATTCATAACTATGTTTTCATTAGTGTACAATCATCTGAAACTAAGAATCATTGTGTTTTCGTTAGCTTTAGAGACCGAACATTTCCCCACCTGTTTACTCTGGTGTTGGAGCAAATAGACCAAATGCAGACTAACTGTATATATTGAACTACCTATACGGTGCAAAGGTGCAAGCAAACCTTGCCTGATAAATTGGGTTATTTTGTAAGAATACAATTATACAGAGAATACAATTCCACTTTATTACTCCATATCTGATCTTATATTGTATGTAAGATATCCAGGAAAATTCATTTTCTTAACTTGACCTACATAAAAGTCCTTGTATACAGTTGTGCTAACATCAAAGCCTTGAAGATTATATTTTAAGCAGCGCCCGTGATTTATCTTCAGCTTCTTGGTTAACTGCAATATTAATCATACAGCGAAGGTGTATGATCTAAAAACCTGCAAATGTAACCAACTCTCCCCAAGCCTGTGACGTTCTTGTTTATGTTCAGCAAGACACAGAAAACATACAGTGAAGAATTCTCACATTGCATGATTGGAGATTTGTGTTTACAGTGGATGTTGGTGGAATTGTTCAGTTTTTAAGCATTTGGCCTATTTAGTCATATAAAACTGTCTTGTCAGTACTGACCAAATATACAGATGTGAGCCGCGGTCTGCACTTCATGGGGCATACAGACAAACACTAGATCAGAGTAAATATAAATGATAGAATACAACCTGATAATCCCAGAGCTTTAGTCTCTCAGCTCAGATGGATTGTCCTTTCTTTGCACTTGAGGTGTCTGTGATCAAATCTTCTCGTGCAGTGCTGGTGTGAGTGTTGTGGGTACTGTTCTAGGGTTACACACAAAGTGTCAGGTGCCCTGGTTGCACTTGTAAACACATCCCATCTCGCAGACAGAGAGAAGTGGCACTGTGAAACTCTAAACTTCTGCCCACCTTTCCAGAAGAATCGTGAATGATTCTAGCTCATAGAGTTAGACGGCATGGAACATATTCCTCCAACCTAATGGACATTTAGAATGACTCATTTACTATAGACTAGATTTTGTATTGTGCCTATGCTCAGAAACATCTTAAACCTGTCTTATGGGATGTATTTTAATTTAGAATTGTATGATAGTTAGGGATGCACCGATACCGATACCGATACCGATACCGGATCAAATAGCTGGATCTGGTATCTTAAGAATGGGGCAGATCTATTCAATTCAATTCTATGTTTATATACTATATAAATTATGTACCTGAATTTTTAATTCCTGTTCAAGTTTTGACCAAATTGTTGCTGCATTAAAACGTTTTACACTTATTAGGAATACCTGGTAATTTAGAATATTTTTTACCAAGTTGCTGGTGTACGATTTATTGTTTTAATAATAAAATCTCAATTCAGTAAATTTATAACTAATAAAAGCTATATTGAAGTCAAGCCTGATGTTTCCTTACACATAAAAGAATGATTCATGTCACTTCCACACAGTGAGGCATACAGCTGATTCATTAAACACTGGAATTGGATCGGTACTCTGTATCGGCCGATACCCAAAGCCCGGGTATCGTATCTGTATCGGGACTGAAAAAGTGAGATCGGTGCATCCCTAATGATTGTTTGTTTTTCTAGGCAGTATTTTTTAAACTTATACATACAGGTATACTTACAGTACATGCAATTTGACCTCTGCATTTAACCCATCCTTAGGAGCAGTGGGCTGCTGTGAAGCGTCCGGGGAGCATCTTGGGGTTCAGTGTCTCGCTCAAGGACACTTCGACATGCAGACAGTTGGAGACGGGGATCGGACCACCAACCTTGCGGTTAAAGGACGACCACTCTGCACCGGCTGCCCCATTTCACTTATCATGGGCTTATGCAGGTACCTTAAAGTGGCTATAATCCATATTTTTATAATAACAATGCATTTTGGCAATGAAATCAAAATAATGTGACAATAATAATGTGGGCCCTAAGTGGCCAAATATCATACATAAATCTCTGATCTGATCAGGAACTGTAGCCTGTATGTTGTGTACATATACACATTAGCCTTTAGCTAACCTCCCAGAATGAACTGATAGTGTGTGTACTCTTAAATGAATATACAGTTTAACCTTACCTTATAATCTTATTATTATGAGGATTCAGTTTCCAGCTACTTTATATGAGACTATATTATGTTTATATAAATACATTACGTCCCTTTATAAAATCATAGCGCCATATAAAATACATATAACAACTGAATCTACCTTTTTTTAGCTTGTACACTGAAAAAAATGTGGAGTGAAATTTACTTAGAAAAAGCTAGGTAACAATTTCCACATAGAAATTCTGAGTAGATTTTACAGATGATATTTCAAGTAAACTCTACTTAGAGTTAAGAAGTGTTTCTCTCAAAGGTACTCAAGTAACTTTTACTAGCAATTTTCTGTCTTTGTGACTATATTTTATTCAATATTGCGTAGTCATTTTTACCTAGACTACTAACTTTTTTTTACTTGTTTTTCTTTACTTTAATTTGAGAAATATTTAAGTAATATTTACATAATGTTTTCTCTACCTTTGACATACTCTAGTATGCATTTGTTTTATTATGGGCTTTTTATTGAATTAAACTTGTAAACTGTAAATAAGGCTATTACAAAACATGAAACGACAGATACTTATAAACAACCACACTTTTATTATGTTTTGAAACACTGGTGCAAGCCAGGATTAAGCAACAGCTTCAAAATAAGGATACAAAATTACACACAAACAAAAGTAACACATTGAATAAAAGATGACATTTTGAGTAAAAGCACTGGAATAATAATTTCTAGTTTTATATCTATATTTATAGGCCAAAAAAAATCATTTTTATCAGTGTAGGAAACTGTTCAAAATTAGATGAGCATGAATTATCTTATATCTGTCTCTCGGAAAAACCCGGTATCATCATGAAGCATATTTTATAGCAAGAATTACATAATGAGATGAAACAGGGGAATGGTACCCAGCTGACAGAGGGAAGGGGGTGGGGGTGTTTAAACTGGCTGCATTTGGACTGGTATCTGTACCAGCTGTCCACCACGTGTTACACTGGCTACGTTATTAGCATGATGATGAAGTCAGATGATATATTGAGACAGGCTTTTTGTTGCGTAAGGGATTTCTGTTGGCCACAAAAAGAAGGAAAGCTGTAGAAATGGCAAAAAAGAAAGCAGTAAGGGAATTCAGACAGCGAGTGAACGAACGAATGGGAGTTTGTGTGTGTGACGTTTATTCGTGCATGAAGTATGTACGGATGTTTTGTTTGGAGCTGATATGCCTGGCTGACACACTGTGTTCAATTATGGCGATGTTTGGGCTTATCAATCATGATATAGCTTGTTCCCTGTGTGGCGGCCGCTCAGTCACATGTCCCAGACAGCTGCTGTTTACCTTATGCTGCTGCTCTGCAGAACATTATGTTTATGGGTTTATGGCGGAGAGTTTACATCATCACTTTGGAGCACAGCATTTTTTTTGCCTAGGGATCCAAATGTAAGGCTGTAAATGCACACTGTAGACACAGGAAGAGACACGTGCCACTCTTGATTAGTGAGACTTCAGACTGACCTTCTATTGAACCATGTCGTGCGTTGAGTAACAAGGACGAGGAAGAGGAAGGAACCCCCTGCCCTGATGTCCGTAAAGGTGGAAAGTTGAGAGCAATCCATCAGTGCCTGTATGTTCTGGCTCTGAAACCTCATTTTCTTGAAAGCCTTCCTTATGGTTATAACATCAGTCAACGGCGGGACGCTGCCAGCTTCCCGCAACGGCCGACTCTGAAATACAGCGACAGTTTGCATCCACTCAGCTGGAGCCTTTCTGTATTACTTGATAGCTTGCTGTCAATGGGGTTACAGCTGCAGAGCCAAATGTTTTTTTTTCACATGTGATGCATGGCTGTGTGATGTAAGTAGGTGGACCGACTCTGAGTCATCCATAGTCTGTCTCGCCAAAACAGATTTATTGCAAGCTTGGAAGAGACAGCAATGGATGACAGGAAAAAAAAGGAGCATCCACTATCCTAAACTGATATATTGTGTGTGTGTGTGTTTGAAGGTATTTATATCAATCTTGATGTGATTTTTCACTTTTCAAACTCTTGGCTCGTGCTCTTTGCCAGAACAAAATGTTCCAGTTCAAAAGCAACAGAATTATAAAACAGTCTCATATTGACCAAAATAATTTCAATGCATATTTAAATTTTAAATTGTAGAACAGTTATTATCATAATTAATACGTTTTTGGCCCAAACCCTGTTGACTTGTATTGAGCGCAACAGATAAATTATCAAAACGGCAGCCCATCAAATGCTGGGGTGTAAGAAAATATTGATGAACTCGAGCGCCACTATATTATGTTCTGTGATACTGTATCAATTCTCAAAAAAGACTATTGATTGTTAAAATAATAGTTTACTTGCAAAGATTCATGACTCCGGTTGCACAAAGAGGTAGTATTATGATGTTGGATGATTGATAGCGTTAATCGGTTAAAATTCTTAATGTCGGTTAACGGTAAAATTATTAACATCCCTAGTTTGTGGACAATATTTGTCATTGTTTTGTGTTGTTAATTGATTTTCAATAATAAATATATACATACATTTGCATAAAGCAAGCATATTTGCCCACTCCCATGTTGATAAGAGTATTAAATACTTGACTAATCTCCCTTAAAGGTACATTTTGAACAGATAAACAGTAGTAAATGACATGACAGGAGAGAGGAGATACTACAATATATTTCCTGCACATTAAAAAAGCAGGACAGAGGTGAAAAACATTAGTAAGAGAATGATTAACAAGGTCTTGAATGATTTAAAGCAGCAGAAAGACCCCCGAAATATTCTGAAGCACAGAATGAGCATTGCATTGGAATTCTGTTTCTCGCTATCTGTCAAATGCAAACTAAACATTTACTGACAATTTGGCTCTGGTTTGGTCTGCCAACTCCTGAGAGTCTTTTGTCTGGTTTCATATTCTACTATCTTCACCAGCCACTTGTTTAGTTTGGCTCCCTGCCAGTTTGTGCTGTCCAGGTAGTGTATAATCAGCTTGTATGAGCTTGAGGGCTGAGAGCTGCTGCCCACAGTTTTATGAACAATGTTCTGGTTTGCCAGGAACCAATATTTATACTGTGACCTCTCCGTGAGGCGGTGGCAACAACATCTCTAGAAGCAGCTTTTTGAGTGCTGCATTAATTCTACCAACTACAATTCATTTGGATTCTTCTTCGCAGTCAGGTATTTTGCTGCAGTGATGAATCCCTCTCATTATGTGAAGATGAGGGTCATGTAATCTACATCACCAACACAGGAAGAGATAATTACCAACAATACAGTCACGTATGATATTACTCAACACTTTGGGGACCATCACACAACCTCAGTAGGCCCTTACGCAGGAAATAATGTAGCTGGTCCGATCATTTTAAAGTTGCGAGTCGGCAAATGTTGCTGCCATATACAACCACAATTTCAACCTAGTTTTTCCCTGCTTCACATTTCTGTGCTAGGCTAAACATACCTGGACCTATCTCTCTCAGCTCAACAGCCAGCTCATATCCTGCTGCCTGCTTCTCCAGCTCATTAATCTGCTTATAACCAGCTAATGATATTAATAGCCATCAGAGCGCATGGTTATGGTCTTAACAATGACAACAGTCTAAGGTAATTAGCCTTTTACTCTGGATGGTTATGTCCGTCTATCGGTCGGTCCACTACTTTGTTCCTGACTGCAATATCTCAACAACTATTGGATGGATCGCTGTCATATTTGGTACAGACATGTTCCCCCTCAGGATGAATTGTAGCAAATAACTTCAATGATCCTTTGATTTTTCCACTTAGCGCCATCTTCAGTTCAAAGTTACTGAAAATATTAGTTATTAAAGTTATCTGTAAATTTAAAATATGTGTGCCAAGAACAGTTTTGATATTTGAAACTGCAACTAACGATTATTTTCTCGATTGATCGGTTAGTTGTTTGGTCAATAAAACGTTGATCGGTGTTTCCCAAAGCCCAAGATGACGTCCTCAAATGTCTTGTTATGTCCACAACTCAAACATATTCAGTTTACTGTCATAGAGGAGGAAAGAAAGCAGAAAATATTCATATTTAAGAAGCTGGAATCAGAGAATTTTGACTTGTAAAAAAAAACCAACAATCAAACCAATTAATCGATTATCAAAATAGTCGCCGATTAATTTAACAGTTGACAACTATTCGATTAATTGTTGCAATTCCATATGAAAAAGAAGGAAATTACATTCAGTTTTAAGTGATTTTATTTCTCTTAGTGTTGTTGCATCTGTTGCTACAGCTCTGTGGAGAGTAATGATGATGTAGGACACTTTCCACTGACACTAATTTCTTCCACAATTGATCTCATTTAATCTTGTATAAAGACTAATTTGGCTGCTTCTTTGACTCGTTTGGAAAGAATCCCAGCAGCCGATGTATTGGCTGGAGGGTGAGAGTTATGTCCAAATAGTACGTAGATGGTTAAAAACTGTCATTCTGCTGCACAACGTGACAGACCGAGAAGCAACTAAAAAACAGGGCCAGAATTAAGCACCCGCAAATTACCCTCGACTAATAATGACACGTCTAACAGATGAGATAAACCCACCCAAAGAAAACAGGGATTAGAATGCAGTAAAAACAAGATTAGGTCAGTCAATCTAACCTCTGGCCTGTTAAAGTCACAATATCTTTTAAGAATGAGACAAGCAGGATAATAAAACCCGACTCCTCTGGGGAAATAAGAGTTGCAGAAGAGGAGCTTTGTCACCTCCAGCAGCTAACACCTGAAACTAACAGAGTCATGCTGAAGTGTTGTTGGTTAAATGTTGGGTCTACTGATGTCAAGCCTGATGAGCTAAGTGAGTCATTAGTGACGGATTCATTAGCTTGAGATCGAACTGGGGCACCTTGCCATTGTGGGCTTCTTAATTATTCATAAGGGTGAGCTCAAAGGACTTAAACCTTGATCTAAAGCTTTGTCTTGGGCCTCTTTTGGTTCTAATGAATGTTTAAAATATAGACAGACAATGTAAATGTAAAAGAACATATTGCATACTGGCCAATAGTTGCTTTTTCTTCATTAAGACAACCGGTTTAGTTTCTTCCTGGTCCAGTGGATGAGAACAGCAACCTTGTGGTCACAATTTCACCTCTAGCCTCCGCTGAGTTATATTAGAGAAAACTTGAAATGATATGCTTAATCTGGAGCGGCACTTTAAAACGGACACCACATACTTGATTCCTAATGGTCAATTAAACATTAAGGCATCCTGACAGTATGGCTCACACTTTCTGATCCTGGCAAACAGAGAGCACAATAAATATTGCATTGGTTTAGAGACTGCGACGGCAATCCAAACCAATGCAATGCGTCAGTAAAAGATTTTGTATCACGTTAAAAAGCAAAATAAATGGAAACATTTGTACTTTTTCTCAGGCTGGATCATTACAGCTAGCAAAATGCAATGCATCTGCTGTATTAAACCCCTGAATACATGCTGTATTTCTCTTTTCACCACCTGGGACTTGAGAGAAATGAAACCATATTAATTCAAGTCATATTCCAATATGTGTGCCAGGTGCAACATCTTGTTTACTCTGCTACTGATGCAGCTCATCATCAACACAAGGCATGCAAAGACACACATTCAGCTCGAAAACAAAACCCTAGAATATTTACTGCAAAATATACTTTGTAAGGATTAAGGCCGATATTTTGTACATTTATTTTAGCATTACATGGAGGACATGACACATTTAAAATTACCAGTAAGGGTGGGGGTTACTCATAGTTATCAAAGGCTGAGCTGTCAGCTGTCAACCTATCAATGACTCCGGTCCAACATAGTAAAGCAATTCATTCAGACAATCAGGAGACAGATGGCCCACATGAGACTCTCTAATCAATAGCTCCTTCTCAAAGTTACAACCTGATAATTCTGAAGCGATTCTTAATTATCTGTGAGCATTTCCCCACTCTGTTCCTATCAGGAGTTTGATGATATTAGTAGGGCTTCAACTAACGATTATTTTCATTATAGATTAATTAATTAATCGATTATTTACTCTATTAATCAATACATTTTTTGGTCTACAAAGTGGTGACCAAAAAATGGCGATCGGTCTTTCCCAAAGCCCAAGATGACATCCTCAAATGTCTTGTTTTGTCCACAACTCAAAGATATTCAGTTTACTGTCATAGAGGAGTAAAGAAACCAGAAAATACTCACATTTAAGAAGCTGGAATCAGAGAATTTTTACTTAAAAAACCCCCAAAACAACCTCAAACCGCATAGTCGATTGCCAAAATAGTTAAATGGACTTGCATTTATACCCTTTTCTAGTCTTCCGACCACTCAAAGCGCTTTACACTACGTCAGCATTCACCCATTCACACACACATTCACACACTGATGGCAGAGGCTGCTATGCCAACTATGTCCATCAGGATCTCCTCTAAATACTCATTCACACACCGATGGCTAAGCCTTCGGAAGCAATTTGGGCTTGTCTTGCTCAAGGACACATCGTCATGTGACCGGAGGAGCCGACGATCGAACCAAGGACCTTCCGATTGGTGGACGACCTGTTCCACCCTCTGAGCCACAGCCGCCCACCCGTTACGCTACTCATTCAAGCTGTCGGAGCTGCCATGAAGATTGGAGATTGTCTATTGTAAATGTTCTTATTTTTATTTTAAATTATATATATATGTACTTTTTCACTGTTTATTGTTACGCACCAAATCACCAAGTCAAATAATTTGTATGTGCAAACCTCCTCGGCTTCTGATTTGATTGAAGGCCCCCCAACCAAGCCCTGCCAATCAGCCGGCGTGCACAGTGGTAGGAAACTGGAAACTGGAATCTGGAAACTGGCTCAGCCATTGCAACTAATGTTATTAGTGTGTGTACACCTCTACCAGCAATGCACTGTTGTTATTAATGATAGAAGCGATGGCTACAACTATGAAAGTAAAACTCAAGTTGAATTCTTTTTTCATAACATATAATCATGTATTATGCTAAAGATAAAGGTCGATGTAATCATTTAGGGGTGGGAATCACCAGAGGCCCCACGATACCATACTTAAGCTCCATGTTATTGCGATTTTAAACATTTTGATGCAGTATATTGCGATGTTTTTAACCTTTTTTCAACTGCAAATTATGCAGTTTGTCAACATCTGTTTTATCTAATAAGATACAATTTTCACTCTCCTCATCTCAGAGTTTTCATTCACATATTTTGAGTTCAGAGGTTAAGGGTCCCCTTTGAAAATGGCCATGCCAGTTTTTCCTTGCCAAAATTTAGAGTAACTTTGGAACGTTATTCTTCCCAAGAAGCTAACATGACATGGTTGGTACCAATCAATTCTTTAGATATTTTAGTTTCATATGATATCAGTATCACTCTAGATACTAGAAGAATGCACCGATCCGACTTTTTTCAGTCCCGATAGCGATAGCGATACCTGGGCTCAGGGTATCGGCCGATACCGAGTACCGATCCGATACCAGTGTTTAATTAATAAGCTGTATGCCTCACTGTGTGGAAGTGACTGGGATCATTCTTTTATGTGTAAGGCAACATCAGGCTTGATTTAACAATTGGTTTCTTAACATTGTAAAACAAAATGTAACTAATAAATACATGGATATAAATTCACTAAATTGTTATTTATTATAAAAATGATAAATCATACACCAGCAACTTGGTAAAAAATCTTCAAAATTAACAGTAATTACAATTAAACCTTTTTGACGCAGCAACAAATTTGTCAAAATTTATATACTGGAATTATAAGTCCAGTATATAATGTATATAGTATATAAATATAGAATTAAATTGAATAGATCGGCCCCATTGTCACCGATAACCGAAACTTGACGTCCTTGTATCGATACAATATTGCCACGCAAAATATCAATGAGTCATTGAGCTTATCCTAGATCCTGAATTTTATCAGGGACTTTCTTGTCACGAGTTGATCGCCTGAGACAACACATTGCCTGCTCACAAATCCTGTCTTCCTTGTGAGGATTTGCAGACCTTAAACGTAGTCATTTGATTGGTGGAGCTTGTTGGGGGCAGCTTGGGATTAAAAACTGCCTGAGGGGCTGGAATCAAGGCAAGAAAGTTCAGAGATTAAGCGACTTTGTCACTGTGAAATGACCTTGACTCCTCCATGACCACCTCTGAGCCTCTGACCTTCACTCTTATGACAACACGCTAATCTGCTGCAGTGCATGTAACGGGGGTTTGATTGAGGACAGTTGCCACAGTGCATGTATCTTCCAATGCTTCCTCTTTATCTACCCTTTTTTTGTATCTGAAATGTATAATCAAGCCTGACTATTGTCAGTCTTCCAAGGTGAGGGCACCGTATGTGGTAATGGATAGAGCTGCAGGGAACCTCTTTCTTTTGGGAGATTTAACCTTGCTGTGCTGCTGAGGCAGCAGACCAGAACACCAGGAAGCCTTACCGCCATGACAGAACGGGGAAAATCTAGAGAGCTGAATGATGGGTTGGGGTTTAAGGAGGACAGATGAAGAGGTAAGAGGTACCGGAGGATAAAAGGGGTGTGAACGGGGGAGGGCTAGTGTCACGACTAAAAATATGGCTTGGGAGGAATAGTCGACAGGGAGGCTCAGTGTTTAGACAGGAAAAAGGGGGATAAGGCAGAGGATGGATGAGGGAAGAGGTGACGTCACAGGTTACGTATTTGCGTCTGTAGAGTACCCTTCACTTCATTTCCCCAGCCTTGGACTGGGAACACATCGTATCCTCTTACCCTAAAACGTTCCGAATTCATCTAAAGTAATTCCCTCCTCTCGTTCGCTGCCCCAAATGCAGACAGACACACATACAAGCATGCACACACAGGCGGACACTTGTCTGTCTGCAGCTGGCTGTGGTCTGCGCTGTCTGGGAGCTAGAGTACTTCAGATCACCATGGATTACTATGGGATTTTCCCAACAGCCTCTAAACCTCTGGCTTTCAACGTTTAGGCGATTTGACTTTTCGGAGCCATAATTAACATTTAGATTCCTCTCATACTCGGCCAGCCATGACGCAGCCGTCGTTTTACTCCGGGGTTTCAACTCGCTCATAGCATGGCAGACACGTATACGCAACATTTCAGACATGATAAGGTTTAAAAGCTGAACCGCAGATCATTTATGTATCCTAAAAACAGAAAAGTCACACTATTGAAATAAAGTCCACCAGTTATCAGTACTTATTGATGTGATACAAGCTGCTTGCTTACATGTTACATCAATAGGTTATTATATCAAGAAATCATAATGACACAGACATAAAAATAAATATAATGGAGAAACATTATGAGATTGAAACTTTCCAGCTTGGTGTCCACAAAGAAGGGACTCATCCACTGTGAGGTAAAACCACTGCATGCTACAGGTGCCTCAGAGAGAAAAGACACACTAATACAGTGATTCTCAAAGTGGGGTCTGGGGACCCCCAGGGGTCCATGGCACTCTGTCAGGGGGTCCATCATTAAATTGTGTATTAAAAGGTTCATATGTACAGATGTGGACTGTTTGCCCAAATAAAACAAGCATATTGTCCATAACTCCCACCCACGTTAGCTTTGGGCCAATAGAAACAGATCAATCAGGTCAATCTGTCATGAATCAGTCACTTCACTCGGGGCGCAACGAACCGTTCCTGCTGCTGCTTAGCTTAGCTTATTAGCCAGTTAGCTAGCCAGCGAGCATGGAGAAATATTTTGAGTCAGTCCATATCGTCAAGTGACGCTAAGCCCAAACTATCTTAATTGAGAAAATATGACAACAGTTATATCGAGTTTTATAGAGAACAGCGATGGGGGACCAAAATGCGTCACGTGTCTTCAAGGGCTAGCGAACGAAGCCATGAAGCCAGCCGAGCTAAAGCGACATCTGATTACAAAGCACCCGGAATATCAGGGCAAAACAAAGTGGTGTTAACAGGATTTAAATTGAAACATGTTTCTCTATATCACTATCAAACAGGTCTGAAGTATTTAGGGTGAAAAGTTTTAGAATTCAAATAGTTCCAATGGCATATCAAAGTACAAATTGTAGTAGGCTAAGCATATGCTGCATCAGTGTTACGATTAAGAGGGGGGTCCTTGGAAAATGTTCTCCTCTACAAGCGGTCCCCGGTCCCAAAAAGTTCCAGACCCCCTCACTAATACAGCAGATATTGAAAGTTATAATGCAGACGGACAGAAAGTTACCAGAAGCTTGTTCTTATATCAATATTGTTTAAAGTAGAAGACACTATTTGAGTCCTAAACTGCACCGAGCTAGGGTTGGTCATATTATTGTGAGAACAGAAAAGCTTTTTTCTTTTTTTGCCTCTTTAATTGCTCGACAAAATTCAGACGGGTGAAAAACGCTCTGATTTCATCTTGATTCTTGGGGCAGAAACACAAAAGTGTGATGGTGTGGTGGTGGTATTACTGATGCATTATCAGAGGCACTTTGAAGACGGATCTGTCTTGAAATAGATACACGTACGTCTGCGGAGCCAATGTTTACAAACTTTAAAGGAGGAATATCTTGTAATATCTTTAATATGTAAGTCAAATGAGAGTTTCTCCCACTTTCAAATGGTGATTATTTCCTGCATCAACCTAGCAACTGGCACACCCTGTTCTAAAATCAGTTCAGTTTCTTACAGTACTGTGAACATTTGATCATTGTGGAGCAGAAATGATGAGAAACACAGCAGGAAAGCAAACTCAGACCAAGAAAAGACAGTCTAACAAACCAACACTGCTGAGCACACAAAGGAATAACCCATTGTCGAGATCCTCATCAGATTCTTGTTTGGTTTTCATCACGCTGACTTTCAGATAACGGCAGACAGAATCATGGCAACTTTCTTAAGTTAGAATGGAAGAAAACTGGGTTTACTCTACTATTATTATTCAAGCACTGTGCTTGGGTCTTTAAGTTGATGACTGAGAAGCCTACACACACACACACACACACACACACACACACACACACACACACACACACACACACACACACACACACACACACACACGCGTGCATACTGGTAAACACTCTGCTCAGCAAGGCCGGGGTGGTCCATGACTGTTCTGAAAGACGCCACCCATCAAGGGATCAACGGACGTCAGTAAATCCATTACTAAAAATACTTGCCAATCCTTTGGGATTACTACGCGTAGCAAGTGGACACTGTGTATGCCACAAATCTGGAATTAGGCAGTGAAAGGCTGTCAATGGTGCACCAACACCTGATCCACTGTCTAGGCATGTGTGTCCTCGGGGCAGAGGTGCTTGTAGCTGTGTCATTCGACTGACATGCAACATATGTCACACTGAACTTTCTTTAAAAAGGTTAAAAGCACAAACTTTAATTTTGATGGAGAAAGTAGTGGCTTAAAGGCTTTATGTATTCAATGCCACCTCAAGAAATATGGTTAGACATGAGCAAAAATAGACATGCACGAATAGTAAAGTCCATTATATAAGTTACTGCATACATATACTGTTGAAATTCAATAGCTTTAATAGGTTGCAGTGTTTGAGTTTTGTCAGAGGACTTGGTGGCACAGATTCAGAGGAGATGCAAGATTTGTTGGAGTATTACTAATATGTATTACTATATTTTCGGATCATGTAACAGTGTTTCTCATTGGGCTACATATTCCAGGGTGAGGTATTATGTACTTAGTGAGCTCCAAAATGATTTACTTGTAATCGCCACCAATTATTAGTCCTCCAAGCTAATCAGGATCAGGTGTTGGGCCACTCTGTTGTGTGAAAAAGCTGGGTTGAATCCAGGTTAGAGCGTGTTAGGAGCTAACTCCTGCTGTGTCTAAATTCCATACTACATGATACTAATATTATACAGTATGTTACAAATTTTCTTAGTATATTGTAATAGGACAAGAAATCAATGTGCAAAAAACCGGAGGTGATAAGACATTTCCCAATAGACATCAATCAATCAAACTTCACAAACAGAAATTAAACTTAATTATCCAATTAGTTTAATTCAATTAATCCAATTCATAAATTTTTCCTCCTGGAGCTGTTTCATCATTCATCCGTCACTATGGAGCAATAGTAGGGCTGCACAATTAATCAAAATGTTATCAAAATCTCAATATGGCCTACTGCAATTTTCAAATTATAGTATTTGTTAAAATCACAATATTTGTTAAAGGTAAAATGTGTGTCAAAATACCGTTTTAAATTCAATATTTTGGTGCTGCAGAGATTTCCTGGCCTACACAACATATTCTTCAGGCTTAGGAAAACATTGTGGTTTGGTACAAAAATCACACCTTAATCACTTTAATATATTTTTAAATGAAAATTTTTAAAAAATGTTAAAGATTATCATACCGTCTAATTTCGCAAATCATATCACAAATGCAATATCAGCCAAAATAATCTTAATTAGATCAGCCCTAAACAATAGTGTCCATATTCATACTGACTTTTTTTCAGTATGCTTAAGTTTTTTTTAAAATGGCAATATATATGGCCTTTCTAACAGTATCGCAATATATTGAATCGTTACCCCTGTATCATGATACGTATCGTATTACCAGATTCTTGCCAATACACAGCCCTATTGCTTGCACTATGCAACTTCGGCCACTGACAATGTGACATCACCTCATTAGCTTTGAGGCACACAAACTGTGTTATGTGGTGTTGATAAGCAGCAGATGACCATTAATTCATGGATATGAGCTTAAAGGTTAAGTGCAGCCTGTAGCCTCGTGGCTGCATAATCTGTAGAGGTTAAACAAGAGCTCAGCTGCGTGGATCTAATTATGATATGGTAAAGCCAACTGTCACATTAACCCCGCTGACATGTAACTGGTTTACTTATTTGATTGATGCACTGTCATGTTGCGACTGGCATCAAGTTAAGTAAGTGGGTTGTTGTTTTTGATTTCATATTGTTTTTATTGTAATGGGAACACTAATTTGTTTGCGGTTGCAGTGGATTCTTGCGGACGAGTTCATAGATCGGTGAAATTGCCTACTGTTGAAGAAGAGCAACAATGGGACGGTGTGTTTTTGTACACTCCATTAATTGGGTTGCTCGTTTTGCTGTTTACAAAACCTATACCCCGTCGTTTTTATCATAATCATCTTCTTGACTGAGCTTCGTAAATGCTCTCATTTGTTTATACCAGTTTGCTGATTAAGTCAACCTTGGCCTCAGCTGGTCCCCGTCCAATGCCTCCGCCTCATCCCTGAGGTCCATGATACCCTGATAGTCTCAGCTGGAGACGGACCAAAGCTTGCAATCCTATTAGACCACCATCTTCCCAGCCCCAATCACGGTTTAATTAAAGCAGTCAGTCATGGGACAAGAGTCCAAAGAGGACAAGTGAATTAGTAGTCATGTCTGACCCAGGAGGAGGAAGATTTGGATTTTTAATTTGTGTCAGTTATTGAGCTTGGTCTCTCGGATGTTTCAGTGACACTAGAGGTGATTTACAACTTTTAATACCAAAGTTTACTGGAAATGGGACAACTCCTTAAACAATGGACACTACAGATAATGTATTCCAGTTAAGGGTGTCACAATATACCGGTATTGGTGATAACGGTGATGTTTAAAAAATTAAATATTTATATCATGTTAAAAATACACATAAGAAACAACCTTGCGCCTCTTAAATCAGGCCTTTGTACAGTTATGGCCATCATGGTATAGTGATAATCTGATATTGTGACTTCCAGTATACTAAAACAAACAAATTTTGTTGTAGGCATTACTCTAAATGTTGCCTCAAAATATTGTGAGCAGAAATCTGGCCTCTCTGAAGGATAAACCCACTATACATTGAATGACTTGCAGAAAATGAAAAGGGGCCAAGGAGGGGCATTGTAACACAATGCTGCCATCCTTTAGCTGGCCGGTGCTATTTGTGGCATAAGCAATAGCTGGCAGAGCGGGGGTATGTAATGTTTCATGTCCAGATGAGGTATTGACTGTAAGCAGAGATGACTGGATGTAATCTTAGAGACACAATGCAATTTCAGCAGGGCCAATGAGACCATCATAAGGAATCAGGCACACATTTTATCAAGCAGGAAGCAGGATATTTGGGCCACTATACTCTACTATAATACGAGGCAATTTCCAAGAGGTTAGAAATCTCAATACTAATATCTCAATTTCCACTATACATTTTTATGAAAAAATGTAAAAAAAAGAGGAGTTCACCTATCTCATTTTTGACATTTTTACCCAGAGAATCACACCCCTCACTCATTCCTACAATAACACACTGTTGTTTCAATAGAGGAATGAGATGCGTGATGTCACTTGGGATCAGAGATGAGATTTGGCCAAACCTAAAATGAAGGTTTAACCTACATGAATCCATCTGACGCACAAGTTCCACTACGGGTAAATATGATTCTTGTTGTATTTATTCCGTGACATGCAAATGGGCCATCTGGCATTTACAGTTTGTTCAATATCAGTATTACTTTAAGCCATAAATCTTATGCAACGTTTTTTTTCTTTTTCTTCTCTCAGTACCCCTCCCTGCCCCATCAACTGTGTAACTGAAGTTACACAAGCGTTGTGTAGGGGGAAACAGTTGGCATGCCAACTAATCCAACCCAACACAAACCCAGCTGAGAGAAAAAAACGCACACAAAAAAAAAAATCAAGGGATGTCTGTTTCAATTCCGATAACATTTGGATCATTACATAATAATCCAGTACCAAACATGCAAAATATCTGAGCTAATGTCCTCTCTGGTGATGTACACGGCCAGCTGCCGTTTTGTGTAGCAATGAAAAGACTGAGCGTGTGGGTTCTGTCAGTGTGGGTATGTAATGTCACATTGTGGAGAGTCTCAGTCTCACTGAATGGTGCTCTCTGACAGCTCTAGTGTTTCTATTATTATTTTATAAAATACATTTTATGTAATGGTTCAATATACACATATTCATTAAAAAATCAAGCAAGAATGTTAATGAAATATTTAATTCACAATTAAAGGCACAATATACACGGATCAAAGTAAAGTATCTGTCTGTGTACCTATACAGCAGTGGTTGAAAAAGTACTTTTTACTTAAATAAAAGTAGCAAAACCTCAATGGAAAAGTACTTTGTTTAAAGTGCTGCATTGGAAATCTCATGTAAAAGCACAGAATTAATCAAATGTGCTTATAGTATTACTTTAAAAATAGTCTCCTGTGAGTGTTCAACATTTTATAATTGGATTATTATTGTTATTGATGCATTAATCTGTAAGCAGCATTTTGTTATTTTAGCTCATTTTACTAACTTGTTGAGTAGTTTAATCCAGTGGTTTTCAAAGTGGGGTCCGGGGACCCCCAGGGGTCGCTGAGGGGGTTCCAGTGGTTCCCCAGCAAAAAGGGGGATCACCACTGGTTTAATCTATAACAACGCATGGTATTATATAAATGGATTATACGTTTTGTATACAAAATCTTTATCTGAAAAGTTACTACTACCTAAAGTTGTGAAATAGATGTAGTAATGCAGTAAAATGTACAATATATCCTTCTGAAATGAAGTGGAGTAGGAGTATATGTATGTAAGTGGAGTAGCTGGAGCTATCAGGAAATAGAAAACAAATCAATTATGAAAATAGTTGCTGATTAGTTTTCTACCGACTGACTAATTGATCTCTACAGTTGTCTGCTGTGCATCCTGTATTGCTCTCCAACACCATTACTCCTTCTGCTCTCTCCTTTCTCTGTAATAAATATTCATTCCCTGCTCTTTCACTGTTTGTACTTTTTTCACTGTTTCTCTTTAATCTTATTCTGTCTGGGTCTTTTTTCTCATTCTGACTTTTCTTTCAGTAGTGTAACGTTAAGTAAGTACATTTACCCGAGAACTGTATTTAATTGCACATTTGAAGTAGTTGTACTTGAGTATTTTATTGTCATGCCACTTTTTTACTTCTACTTCACTACAATTTATAGGGAAATATTGTTCTTTTTACTGCACTACATTTGTCTGACAGCTTTAGTTACTTTACAAATGATAACGTTTACATTAAAAACATACAAAGTGCTTATAAAATATGATGCTTTATCACAAATGAAACTTCCCCACAGTATATACAAGTAGAGCTGAAACGATTAGTCGATTAATCAATCAGACAATTGACAGAAAATGAATTGGTAACTATTCTGATAATCGTTTAAAGGATTTTTCAAGCAAAATGCCAAATATTTCATGGATCCAGCCAGGGTTGGAAATTAACTTTTTTGTCTACCTGCCACGGTGGCTGGTGGTTTCCAAGTTTTACCAGCCCACTCAATAGTCTACCGTTGTGTATTTTTGGCTGGTGAGTGAAGAAAATCTAGCAGCCACTTGCATATTTTACCAGCACTTGGCTGCTGGCTGGTGTTAGTTTCCAACCCTGGTTCCAGCTCCTGACATGTGAGGATTTGCTGCCAATTTATTTTCAAAGGTCTTATTGATAACATTTTTATGTAGACGGATATTTAAAAAAATAAATAATAATAATACATTTTAGAGCTTTTAGAAAGGTGCCAAATAAAAGTATGACTTTTTCTGAAAAGAGTTATGATTGTGAATTGAAAATGACTGTTTTGTTTATCTCTGTGGAATACAATCAGATGGTTGGTTCCCAACTTCTAACAAGGCTTGTGAGACAATCGTATAACGACGTTGGTGTCACCTGGTATCTCTGGGTCGTCAGTTAGTGTGAAAAACAAATAAATGGCTGAGATTGACGGTGAGTGCCTGGCAACGACTTGTTGTGAAGTAAATGCAATGGAACAGAGGGGAGGGAGAAAATAATCAGGAGTTTAATCATTAAAAATGAGCAGTTCATGTAAAATCCTGCTTTTACATGAATGCATGAGTAATAATAATAACATGATATCATGTTTAATACATTCACACAGTCACAGGGAGAAGTTTTCTGCAGTGAACTTTTAATACTTTAATTATTGTGCATACTTTACATAATGAATGTAGGACTTTAACTTGTAATGGAGCTTTTTTTATAGTGGTATTAGCAATTTTACTTGAATAAAAGGTCTTTTATATCAGTAATCACATTATATTCTGGCTGGTGTCCCATGTACAGGTGGCTGTTTTATAAACATCAATTAACCCTGTAATTAATTAGAAATGCTTTCAGAGAAAGCTGATATAACAAAGTTTGTAGATGTTTTAAGAAATGAGGAGATGTATAAGAGACATTACCTCATTAACTGTGGCTTAAAATACACCATGAAGATGCTTATTATCTACTTGCAATGCATAATGAACCTTATGTTGCTTACATGCAAACAGGTTGCATTCACACTCTAAATGTTGGATCATGTCTGCAACACCTTCTTTAAAAGGTGCGACTTCCACAAGATGTTCCAACTAGTTTTTTTCCTCTCAAACGACCAGTGGCTCAAACTTCCGATCACACCGGCATCACAATCTGTTTCACCGTGTTGTCTTTATTATTATCATCGCTCCTCAGTAGGAAACCAACCTGCCCGCCAGGCGAGCCACAGGACGCACACTGTAAACAATTGCTGTTAATTTACAGCAGGATTTCAACAGTATTAACCTGTTATTGCTAAAAACAGTGCTTTACTGTTAATACAAAAGAAAACCTGTTAAATTAATTCTTAAAAAACAGCACTTTACTGCTGATTTACTGTCTAAAGTATCATCAGTAACAGTTTCATGCAGTATTTTTTTAATTCTGGGACCTGATCTGCACATGTGAGGCTTGTACATTGTACATGATTGTAAAATCAGTGAATTAGCTTTATTGTTCTTCACTCACATGTTGTTATGGTTTGCATTCTGTGCTTGTAGCCAGCTATAGACATACATTTTGGGAAAAGTGTCAACAAGTCTATTATAGCCTTTTTCCTAACAAGTGCCTTTAATTGTATTTAGTGTGACTATTTTTATGTCTGTAACCTGATAAGTCTATTCATCTAGGCAAAAAAATAAGGTTTATTAAAATGTATGTAAAAAATACAACCTAAATAGTGCATTAAAACAAATCAGTAAGATAATGTAAAAGAAAGGTGGAAAAACAGCTATATGATGTATCTTTAAACAGTAAATTAACTGTAAAATACTGTGAAATTTATAAAAAAAAACTGTATTTTTTATTAACAGTACAAAGCTTTACTGTGGGGAAGTTTCATTTATGATAAAGCATCATATTTTATAAGCACTTTGTATGTTTTTAATGTAAAAGTTATCATTTGTAAAGTAACTTAAGCTGTGAGACAAATGTAGTACAGTAAAAAAGTACTTCATTTCCCTATAAATTGTAGTGAAGTAGAAGTAAAAAGTGGCATGACAATAAAATACTCAAGTACAAGTACTTCAAATGTGCATTTAAATACAGTTCTTGGGTAAATGTACTTACTTACGTTCCACTACTGAAAAAAAAGTCAGAATGAGAAAAAAGACCCAGACAGAATAAGATTAAACCAGTGGTGATTCCCCGTTTTTGCTGGGGACCCCCTGGAACTGTATTTAAATACTATCCACTACATTTGTCTGACAGCTTTAGTTACTTTACAAATGATAACGTTTACATTAAAAACATACAAAGTGCTTATAAAATATGATGCTTTATCACAAATGAAACTTCCCCACAGTATATACAAGTAGAGCTGAAACGATTAGTCGATTAATCAATCAGACAATTGACAGAAAATGAATTGGTAACTATTCTGATAATCGTTTAAAGGATTTTTCAAGCAAAATGCCAAATATTTCATGGATCCAGCCAGGGTTGGAAATTAACTTTTTTGTCTACCTGCCACGGTGGCTGGTGGTTTCCAAGTTTTACCAGCCCACTCAATAGTCTACCGTTGTGTATTTTTGGCTGGTGAGTGAAGAAAATCTAGCAGCCACTTGCATATTTTACCAGCACTTGGCTGCTGGCTGGTGTTAGTTTCCAACCCTGGTTCCAGCTCCTGACATGTGAGGATTTGCTGCCAATTTATTTTCAAAGGTCTTATTGATAACATTTTTATGTAGACGGATATTTAAAAAAATAAATAATAATAATACATTTTAGAGCTTTTAGAAAGGTGCCAAATAAAAGTATGACTTTTTCTGAAAAGAGTTATGATTGTGAATTGAAAATGACTGTTTTGTTTATCTCTGTGGAATACAATCAGATGGTTGGTTCCCAACTTCTAACAAGGCTTGTGAGACAATCGTATAACGACGTTGGTGTCACCTGGTATCTCTGGGTCGTCAGTTAGTGTGAAAAACAAATAAATGGCTGAGATTGACGGTGAGTGCCTGGCAACGACTTGTTGTGAAGTAAATGCAATGGAACAGAGGGGAGGGAGAAAATAATCAGGAGTTTAATCATTAAAAATGAGCAGTTCATGTAAAATCCTGCTTTTACATGAATGCATGAGTAATAATAATAACATGATATCATGTTTAATACATTCACACAGTCACAGGGAGAAGTTTTCTGCAGTGAACTTTTAATACTTTAATTATTGTGCATACTTTACATAATGAATGTAGGACTTTAACTTGTAATGGAGCTTTTTTTATAGTGGTATTAGCAATTTTACTTGAATAAAAGGTCTTTTATATCAGTAATCACATTATATTCTGGCTGGTGTCCCATGTACAGGTGGCTGTTTTATAAACATCAATTAACCCTGTAATTAATTAGAAATGCTTTCAGAGAAAGCTGATATAACAAAGTTTGTAGATGTTTTAAGAAATGAGGAGATGTATAAGAGACATTACCTCATTAACTGTGGCTTAAAATACACCATGAAGATGCTTATTATCTACTTGCAATGCATAATGAACCTTATGTTGCTTACATGCAAACAGGTTGCATTCACACTCTAAATGTTGGATCATGTCTGCAACACCTTCTTTAAAAGGTGCGACTTCCACAAGATGTTCCAACTAGTTTTTTTCCTCTCAAACGACCAGTGGCTCAAACTTCCGATCACACCGGCATCACAATCTGTTTCACCGTGTTGTCTTTATTATTATCATCGCTCCTCAGTAGGAAACCAACCTGCCCGCCAGGCGAGCCACAGGACGCACACTGTAAACAATTGCTGTTAATTTACAGCAGGATTTCAACAGTATTAACCTGTTATTGCTAAAAACAGTGCTTTACTGTTAATACAAAAGAAAACCTGTTAAATTAATTCTTAAAAAACAGCACTTTACTGCTGATTTACTGTCTAAAGTATCATCAGTAACAGTTTCATGCAGTATTTTTTTAATTCTGGGACCTGATCTGCACATGTGAGGCTTGTACATTGTACATGATTGTAAAATCAGTGAATTAGCTTTATTGTTCTTCACTCACATGTTGTTATGGTTTGCATTCTGTGCTTGTAGCCAGCTATAGACATACATTTTGGGAAAAGTGTCAACAAGTCTATTATAGCCTTTTTCCTAACAAGTGCCTTTAATTGTATTTAGTGTGACTATTTTTATGTCTGTAACCTGATAAGTCTATTCATCTAGGCAAAAAAATAAGGTTTATTAAAATGTATGTAAAAAATACAACCTAAATAGTGCATTAAAACAAATCAGTAAGATAATGTAAAAGAAAGGTGGAAAAACAGCTATATGATGTATCTTTAAACAGTAAATTAACTGTAAAATACTGTGAAATTTATAAAAAAAAACTGTATTTTTTATTAACAGTACAAAGCTTTACTGTGGGGAAGTTTCATTTATGATAAAGCATCATATTTTATAAGCACTTTGTATGTTTTTAATGTAAAAGTTATCATTTGTAAAGTAACTTAAGCTGTGAGACAAATGTAGTACAGTAAAAAAGTACTTCATTTCCCTATAAATTGTAGTGAAGTAGAAGTAAAAAGTGGCATGACAATAAAATACTCAAGTACAAGTACTTCAAATGTGCATTTAAATACAGTTCTTGGGTAAATGTACTTACTTACGTTCCACTACTGAAAAAAAAGTCAGAATGAGAAAAAAGACCCAGACAGAATAAGATTAAACCAGTGGTGATTCCCCGTTTTTGCTGGGGACCCCCTGGAACTGTATTTAAATACTATCCACTACATTTGTCTGACAGCTTTAGTTACTTTACAAATGATAACTTTTACATTAAAAACATACAAAGTGCTTATAAAATATGATGCTTTATCATAAATGAAACCGCCCCACAGTATATACAAGTAGAGCTGAAACGATTAGTCGATTAATCAATTAGACAATTGACAGAAAATGAATTGGTAACTACTCTGATAATCGTTTAAAGGATTTTTCAAGCAAAATGCCAAATACTTCATGGATCCAGCCAGGGTTGGAAATTAACTTTTTTGTCTACCTGCCACGGTGGCTGGTGGTTTCCAAATTTTACCAGCCCACTCAATAGTCTACCGTTGTGTATTTTTTGGCTGGTGAGTGAAGAAAATCTAGCAGCCACTTGTATATTTTACCAGCACTTGGCTGCTGTCTGACATCAAAATCATGTTGGAGAAGCTGGAGCTTTATCAGGAATTAGAAAACGAATCAATTATGAAAATAGTTGCTGATTAAACGTCTTCATTATAAGTTCATATATTGGCTGTGCTCCTCCTATAATGTGGGCTTGTGTATATATGTATACAGTATATATATGTATATATAAATATATTTTATTTTATTTTATTGTTTTTAATTGTATTTATTTTACTTGTGTATATTCTTTTTACTTATATATATATATATTTTTTTTTGTATATATGTTTTTCCTGTATCTATACTGGCTTATTTTATATTAATATGAGGTTTATTAAGTTCCTTTGTACCGATAATGTTATTATTGGGGACGTTTGTGAATGTTTGTTCTGTTGTTTCAAAATGAACAAAAAAACAATAAATATAATATTGAAAGAAAAAAAAACACTTTTAGGCTCACATATCAGCTTTTATTGTATTCTGTCTGTAATTACAACAGTTTGCAAACATGCATGAGTTTTAAGATTAAAACTTTTTAAATCAGACCTCATAAACAAACAGCAGTCTGTTGTAAAAACACATATCTAAACACAGATGACTGTAGTAGTGCATAGTTTTGGCAAAAACAGTGAATAATATACCTCTTAATGGACTCATTTGTTATATATACTTTGCATTTTACTCGTTTAATAGTAACACAACTGCTTTAAAGGTATTTTCTGACAAGCTGAGTGTATAAAAAAGATATTCTTTTTACTTATTTATCTATTTTATGTATATAATATGTTTTTCCTGTATCTATACTGGCTTATTTTATATTAATATTAGGTTTATTAAGTTTCGTTGTACCGAGAATGTTATTACTGGGGACGTTTGTGAATGTTTGTTCTGTTGTAATAATAATAATAATATCTCTCTTGCATCCCCATCAGTATAGCTATACTTGATACTGGGTGACAGAGGATGATGGGCGGAAGAGAGAGAGAGGTGGAGGCTATCATGGAGCCACATTATGTAAATAAGGTGCAGGAGCATGTGCCAGTTAAACCGCAGTGCCGTGCGGAGTGAGACAGACAGAAAGCAGCAGCAGAGCAGCTTTTGGACGGTATAGCAGCAGCCGGGGCCGTCGGTAGATGGCGGTAACCCAAGAAACCTGATCCACAGGGTTCCTCGGCCACTCTGTCTCTCAGTTTGCAGCACTCGCACTGAAAGGCAGAGAGGAGCTGAAACACTTTTTGAAGGACATAATACAAGACAAGAAAGCCAGCAAAAAGGAGAGCTCACAGGAGGCTCCCTCTCCGAAGAGACGAAGAGAAAAACGCCACCATGGAAGACAAATCCAATTCGTTCTCCAGCAGCAACAAGGAGGAGAAGGCGGATGGGAATAATGTTTTTCAGAGGCAAGACTCGATACAGAAGAACAACACTGGCAGCCAGAAGGAGCACGCTAACTCGGTGGGCTTCAACAAGGGAGAGCGAGAAGAGGCCATGGTTGGGTTTGACGATCTGGACGGTGCGGCCAGGCAACACGGTTTCATGCAGAGGCAATTTGGGGCCATGATGCAGCCCGGAGTCAATAAGTTCTCCTTGCGTATGTTCGGCAGTCAGAAAGCCGTGGAGAAAGAGCAGGAGAGGGTGCAAACGGCCGGATACTGGATCATTCATCCATATAGCGATTTTAGGTAAGAGCTGGAAAAAGACACCTGCTCCTTCTTCTTTCTCCTCCCTCCTCTTTTTTTATTTTTTTTATCCACCCAGAGGGTCTGCAAAGCTAGATACACCTTCCACACGTAAAAGCTCTGTCATCCAGCCATGCACCCTGCAGCCCTGCATCCGATAACCTACCTCTGTATGCAGGGGCTGAAAGGCTCAAGCCTTCACTCACATAATGTGCTCGGTGCATTGGTGTTTCATTGCGGCATTTTCATTCTAATAAGAGAGAGAGAGAGGGGACTGCATTATAAGCGCAAAGGTGCATCATCATGTGTTGAGATGTCCTTGGAAAAGGGCTGGTGAATGTCATGATTTGGAAACACACACACACACACACACACCTTCTCTGCTTGTTATAGAAGCACATTCAGTGTCAGCTTTCTCCTCATCATTTATTGCGACAGTATACCTGGACACAACGTGACACACAGTGAGACATTGCACCATCATGGGTTGTAAACATTTCATTGTAGGCGACGAAAGGGGCCTTTGTGCGTAAAAAAATGCACAGATTGCGGTAAAAAATCGTGCAGGGTGAAACGATTATGAGGGAAAATGGCCGGTGTTTTTGAATGGATCAAGTCAGAATTGATCCCTGATGAATGAATGAGAGGTGTGTGTTTTTTTTAGGGAGGAAAATGTGATGGAATGTGTGTTTTCATGTCACACTCTCCTTCCTTCACCTCCCTCCCAATTGGCATTCACTAAATACCACAGTGGACATGATCATTATTTATTTTTTTATTTTTGGGCTTCTCATTCTCTCACCTGCAAAGCCCATATTGTGATTGTGCTAAAGAGTGAGGCTGTAAACTACATGCCACTCTTCCTTCACCTCCCCTCCCAATTGGCATTCACCAAACACCACATCAGTGACATGATTATTTATTTATTTTTTGGGCTTGTCATTCTCTCACCTGCAAAGCCCATATTGTGATTGTGCTAAAAAGAGTGAGGCTGTAAACTACATTTTGGATGAAAAGATGCAACGCCCCTATTATCACACATTTATGATAAGTAAGTGTTGCAAATGAGTCCACTAATGAATGAGTGGTGTGTGTGTTTTTTAGGGAAGGTAATGTGATGGAGTGTGTGTTTCATGCCACTTTTCCTTCACCTCCCTCCTTTGCATTCACTAAATACCACATCAGTGGACATGATTATTAATCATTTTTTATTTTGGCTTGTCATTCTCTCACCTTGCAAAGCCCATATTGTGATTATGCTAAAGAGTGAGGCTGTAAACTACATTTTGGATGCAACCCCCCTATTATCAACACATTTATGATAAGTAAGTGTTGCAAAATGAGCCCAGCCAGTATTGAGTTCAGACTTCTAATTTGTTCCAACATTTCTGGCACAGTGCGTTCAAATGGTAAACAAATGAGATCAGGTACACAGCCAGGGCGCCTGGTTCTCCACAAGCTGCGTGTTTACAGTTCACCACTCGACCAATTAAGCATCTCATCTGGCCCAGTCTCTTTACCAGTGTCCCCTGGCAGCAGCTTGATGGTGACAATCATCCCCGTTTTCCATTGAAGCTAAATGGAACGTGCCAGGACACGTTGATCCCTTCTTGCCTTTAACACAGGAGGAGCTGTCCTTGGTCCTGAAGTCAGAGCAGGCCTGAGTATGCAGCACCCTCAGCTTTTATGCTGCTGCTGCTACATCTGACCAAAAAAAGCTGAATTCTAACCTAAAGAACTGAAAGTTACAATTGCTTTTATTGGTTTGCAACAATTTGAATCATGCAAACGTGAGATAATATACATCACAACGGCTCTATACACTTCCCTTATAGTCACACATAAAGAATAATGCTATATCCTGCACTTGACACGGGCATATGCACATGTGCAAATGACTTGATCATGAACTTTGAACTTTTTCTTTCTCTTTTTTAACCACAGACTAATCTAGCTATCTAAAGTAATTCATGTTTCCTACAAAGATCCCTAAAAGCA
The DNA here is from genome assembly GCF_043250625.1 of Sebastes fasciatus. Classification (NCBI taxonomy): domain Eukaryota; kingdom Metazoa; phylum Chordata; class Actinopteri; order Perciformes; family Sebastidae; genus Sebastes; species Sebastes fasciatus. Next base: position 14,961,649 of record NC_133813.1, read on the forward strand.
TCATTATAATCGTGGTTTCATCTTTATTTTTCTTCTTGTTCCCCTCAGATATGAATAGTTTTTTTCAGTGTGTATTGTTATGAAACTACGGAAAAGATGAATCATAGCGGATGTCGCCGCTGCAGCCTCTTATTAAACATTTAAAAGTAAATAAAAAGAATAAGTCATGACGCACAGACAGACATACTGTGTCCTAGCGTGTTGGCTGAAGCGGTAGCAATAGATTGAAAGGTTGACAATAGTGTGTGTGTTCAAAATGGTATGATTTAGGGTGTGTGGTATTAGCTATGATGAGCGCAAATCTCATGCTCATTGTCATTGCTGCATAAGTATGTTTCTACCATTAAAAACTCTCGGCTTCTATGCTGCTGGAGTCTGCAAGCTGAATTCATAACCTAAAGAACTGAAAGTTACAATTGCTTCTATTGGTGTGCAACAATTTGAATCATGCAACAGTGAGATGAAACACATCACAATGGCTCTAAAACTACACTTCCCGTATAATCACACATAAATGATAATGCTAACTAGGAGATTTCCTGTATGCGCCCACGCAAAGACACGGGCATATGCACATGCCCATGTGCTCACACAGATGTACAATGATGGTGGGCAAGGATTAGTAGCACAACACAACAGTCAATGAGCTTAGCAGTCTCTGAAAACAATTATGTAAGGAGATTGACCCCCACTCTGCAAGATGGCCAAAGGGTTACTAGACCTGAACAATTCAATGATACGCATATAGTCCTTTTCACAGCTGGCAATTAATTAGTGGTCTTAAGTGTATTTGTGATCTACAGTATGCTGAACCATAAACCTACATAACGGGAAATAATGGATTTGTATTACACATACAGTATGCGTGTCTTAGAGCATGTTCTATGAGACATATTGGGCCATCAATGTGGATTTTGCTATTTAATCTCAGCTCAAGGAGATTGTCCCTTTTATATCACTAACTCGGGCCCCCTAAGGTTCCTTCCTCGTGACATTCTCTAAAGGGCGTTTCATCTGGAGTCCTTGTCCTCTAGCCAGTTTAAAGACACAACCCCTTTATGCCAGTGAGATTGCTTCGTGGCTTGTGAAGTCATATCCCAGTGCTTCAAGCTACCTATCACGCTGGTGCATAAATGATGGAGGTGCAAGGGTACACTTTGTTTGACAGGTCCCCTTGTACTGTAGCTTAAAAGGTAATCTAGTTCTCTACCGCGGGGCTTAACTTAACCACTTAGTTATGAACAGCCGCGTCAGCCTGTGTGTGTGGCTGGTATTGTTTTTACCTTGGTGAGTCTGTGTGTTGTCATGGCGAAATGTGGTCCTGGAGACACCTATCGTAAGGGGCACTACCGCAGAACGTGGTTTTCGGTACTCTGACGGGTGTTTAAATGTTTGTCTGTGGACAGATTTAGCGTCACAACCGTGCAAGATGCAGTCATTAAACTTTACAGGTGTGTAGTTGAGATCAAAATGAAGGCCAAGTTTGAAGATGGGTGTGGTCTGGGAAAGGGTACTCTTTGCGGAGAGACTCAGTTTTACAGATCGATTAGGCGACAAAATGATATGAGTGTTAGTCGACTAAGAAGTTCTTCAGTTGAGGACAGCTGTAGTCTCTAGTTTTAGTTTGTTTGTATAAGAATATATGAAACATTTACTGTCCCCTATACTTTTCTATATCAGTGGCAGAACTTAATACGACCAAAAAGAGAAAACCCTGTATGGTCTCTTAATGAAAACTCTTACGTAAAGTACAGTCCATGAATGACACCGCTATTCACACAAGGCTTATTACGCTTTGGGGGAGTGTTTGAAACTTGATATCCAACATATTCTTTGTACACAGTGGCTGCTTAAAGATTAATGGCAGGTTAGTAATATTCATTATTCATAGATTTTTAGAGAGGCCTCATGCATGGCCTCATACACGCCTAGGGTTATGCTAAGGAGAGGCCTTTGTCGTAGTCTAAATGACTCTCAGGGATGTTTTCTTTCAGAGTAGGTTTTGAAGAGGGCCAAGACAGATGGGTGTGTTGTAGCAAATAACAAATAGTTAAAAAGCCACATTGTTGTTCTGTTTATGCAGAAAATTAGGGGCAGTGTTTTTCTGGCAACCTGCCCAGGTCATTTAAAGTTTGCCCTCCAAGAGACGGATGATGATGATGATTTTGACCTCCATTTATGTATGTCCAACTCCCATTTTTTCACTGTATACATCAGTACATGTATGTCACCTCTTGTAGCACGGACCCATACAGTATACTTGTCAAACTGCAGATTGAATTGGGTTGGCCTGTGCTGAGTAAGATTGTCTGGGGTTCCCTCTGTTGCTTGGCAGAAGTGGTCTGGCATTGATTATGATGGAGCACTTGTTGTAGGGAGGAAACCTACAAGAAAGAATGAGCTGGCTTGATTTGGAGCAGGACTGTTCGACTGACGCTGGTTCTTTGATCTACGGCAGGGGTGGTAGCTACAGTATGATCACCGTGCTTCATGGTTTGGTTTACAACCAAGCTGTAGCTCCAAGCTCCTGTTTTAGGTACTATAGACCGGTCCATCGGGCTATAAGAGAGTCAACCTTTGGCAAATAACCTGTATGGCTTTTTGGTTGGTTTTGTTGTCTGTGATATATTGAGGTTAGAATCACTCATTTGTATTAGTTCATACAGGGTGCGTACTGTACAACCTGGCAGATGAACCAATGCTGTGTCGGCACTGTGAATGCGGAGCCTACTGTGTTTGCGAACAGTGATCCAGTGATTGCAACTCCCACTTTAATCAATCAGAACAGCAGTTTGTTGGTGCGTTCCAGTGCGGGGTGACAAATTGAAGAGGGACTCAGCATACGAAATGACTAGCAGCAGTACAGGGTGCAGAGCTCATAAGGATGTGAATGCATAGCTGTGGCAAAACCTCTGGGCAACATGTGGGCCAGAGCTGGAGGTGGGCGTATACTGCTAGAGCTCGGGGTGGATGTGGAAGGGAAGTAAGTGCACCGACGGAGCTGGTGAACCTGAAGCAGGAGGTTGACTGAAATGCCGGTGTATGACGCACATGCTCTCAGCTACTGGTTTAACTGGGACTGGGTGCACTCCCAGAGCTGGAGCATTAAAGTAAAGAGCTTAATAAAACGATGTAGCAAGAGCTGGGTGCAGTCTTCGAGCTGTCGTCATAGCTGACTGCATCGAATGGCTCTTTAAATAGAAAGGGGGCAACTCACGTAGCATCTGAAATGCTCTTTTATTCTTTAACTTTGTAAACAACTTCTCTCTAATGCAGCTTTTTTTTTGTTTTTGTTTGCTGTTTCCTGTTTTATTCTAATTCAAGAAGTGAAAACACAATGTTTTATTCATTAGATAAGTGGGTGTCTGAGAGGTCATGTACAGTATAAACGCCACCTACACAAGTCATGAGAGAAAGAGAAATATCTCGGAGATGTGGGCACTCTGTGGGCTTTTTGATTATGTTAATATGAGTGGAAAACATTTCTATTACTTGAAACTTAGCAGTTTAACAGATGCTAATGTTTAATTTTTGAGTGGTATAAAGATCTTTTCAGATGTTTCTACCATTAAAACTTGAGGAATGAATAGCATCAAATCATGTTCTGTGCTTCGTTGTCCCACCCAAGGTATTAAGTCAAGGCTCTTTTGTATGAAGAGTCCACTCCATAAGCCCCGGTTCAATGCCTGCTGGTGTAAAAATACCTATGGTGGATATTATGAACCACCTAGGTGACCGCTGTTTAGTTGAAGTGAAGACAATTATCGGACACATGATCTGTGGATATTTATAAAGCCAAGGCCCTGTCTTAATTCATTCAAACAGATCCATTACTGGGTGGCCAGCCAGACAGGCAGCCTGCCAAACCAGCCAGCCAGTCCATTTCCATCTCCCAACAGCAGCAGCAATGCATGGGCAGCAAGGCGGAGCAGAGGAGGCAGGCGGGGATGGCGTCAGTGGAGAGTTTTTAGCCACGAGATAGGATTCCTGAAAGCATCTATTTTCATTCACGGTTGCTCGGCCCTTTATCGAGGCCCAGGACACTTCGTGAAAAGAGCAGGGTGCTGATGAATCACTTCTGGCTCTGTTCATCACAAGACAGAGGGCAGGGACATTAACACAGCCAGGAAGGATGAGAGGGTCTCATTCTAACGGGGCCCTGAGCACATACAGCAAGTGCCAGCAGCACATTTTCTTCGTGTCCTTGAATCATAGTTAACTTTGAGCCTTGGCAAAAGACTGAGAAGAGATTTAGGGAACATTGTACCTGCTAAACATCAACATGTTTCATTGTAAGTTAGCATTCATCTCAAAGCACTGCCGCTGTAGACTGTATATACTTTATTACTTTTACTTTAATGCTTCCTAGCCTCACTCTTACAGCCTTTAATGAATGATTTTGATGCATAAATTGGACATCTTTATCCTCTCAGACAAAGTCTTTGTGAGGCGTATTTACATTCTTTGGAAATGTGAATACACTATGTCTGCATTAACAACATGTTTTCTACCGCTCATTACTGATTCATGTGTGTCGCTTTGCAGGTTCTACTGGGACTTGATAATGCTCATCATGATGATGGGGAATCTAATCATCATTCCTGTGGGAATAACCTTCTTCTCAGAGCAGACTACCACCACCTGGCTGGTCTTCAACGTGGCCTCGGACACCATCTTCCTGGTGGACCTGGTCATGAACTTCAGGACGGGGATCGTCAACGAGGAGAGCTCCGAGATCATCCTCGACCCCAAGGTCATCAAGATGAATTACCTGAAGAGCTGGTTCGTAGTGGACTTCCTCTCCTCCATTCCAGTGGATTATATCTTTTTAATAGTGGAGAAAGGCTTTGACTCGGAGGTATATAAAACAGCCCGCGCCCTGCGAATCGTCCGCTTCACCAAGATCCTCAGTCTTCTGCGTCTGTTGAGACTGTCCCGACTCATCAGATACATACATCAGTGGGAGGAGGTGTGTATATATGTGTGTTTGTCTTGTCTACATCAGTTAACAGAAAGGAGATTGATATAAAAGCAGATAGCAGGATGAAGATGCAGAGTAAGAGAATTCTGGTTGTTTATATTCCTGTGCTGCACGGTGGTTTCCCTGGCTGCATTCTTTTTCCCAGCAGCACGGAAACAACCTTGAAAGGTTAACACGCAGATATAATTGTGCACATTCAATACTAATAGATGCTGTCAATCACCACTGGTCAGAAGGCTTATCTGTGGATAACAAGTGGTAATGTGAGTTTCAGCTCATTGATGGGTGAAATTAATTGAAAATCAGTAATCAAAAGTAATTGCTTCCATTCTTTCAGGAAGAAATGCTTTATTTAGTGGGTATATATGGATTCAGGGCATTATATAATGTAGGCAACTATTTTATCAAGACTATAACGATGTGTCTATATAAAGGTAATGTATATTAGAGGCTTAATGAGTTACTTAAAGGGATAGTTCGGGTGTTTTGAAGAGGGGTTGTAGGAGGTACTTATCCATAGTAGGTGTATTACTTACAGTAAATGATGGTCGGCACGCCCCCAGCTTGGAAAAACAGACAAGAGTTGCCGCACGGAAGCAAAGTAATGTACTGCTGTGGACGGGGCCGGCGGCAGCATAACGTATTTTAGCCGCCCGCCTAAAAGAAAGGCTCATCTAAACATGTTTTGTCTGGTGGCTTTGGCGAGAGCATAGCTTACAGCTTCAGTTCCCCCGTCAAAAGCACAGACTGTATAGCTAACTCACGGCAAGGTAAACCGGCGAAAAATTCTGAATATAGCGTACACTTAAACGGATATTGATTTTTTTTAGGTTGGCCTTTTTTTAGGTGGCTAAAATATGTTCTGTTGCCGGCCCCGTCCACAGCAGTATATTGCTTTGCTCCAGTGCGGTAACTCCTGCCTGCTTCTCCAAACTGGAGGCGTGCCGGCCGTCATCTACTGTAGGTAATACACTGACTATGCATAAGTACCTCATACAACCCCACTTCAAAACACCCAAACCTTTAATGTTTTGTTTGTGTGGTTGTACTAGGTGACTCTGGTTGATTTTGTGTGAACATCCACAAGGTTAAACCCCACTGGACATAACAAAGAGTGATACAGCATTACCCTCCATCGAATCATTGCACTCCCTGACTCCAAAACCAAGCTCTAGTCTTCTCCTCCTCCTCCTGGTAACGACTTCATTACATCGTGCTTCTCCGTATCATGACTGAACCATTCCAGCAGATGGATACATTTTAGGCATCATGACCTAAAGCATTACGTTTTGATTTGAAATGTAGTTCAGATAAGCGGTCGGCCATAACACCATCATTTTCAGATGAGCTAGCCGCTCTCCCTCTCACCTCGTCCTGAACGTCCTTGTCTCACAGCTCGCTGTCCGTCCCCTCATTGTCTGACTACCCTGTTGTTATCGCTGCTGTTATCCGTGCTGTTTGTTACACTGGCTGAAGCAAATTGTGCTGTTGTCAGGGCTCAACCTGGGTTTACATTCTTGGCAGTGCACACACTGTATAGTTCAATGATATATCAGTAACAATGGGAGTGAACAAAATAGGTTATTAACTGTATAAAGATGCATTTGGCAAAATTTCACTAGCACACTAACAGCTATAATCACGAACAGTATCCGGCCAGAACTTATAGTATAATTGTGCAGCGTGTCCAATTCCCAGCCTCCATGCTATGGATCAGCGAACATTTCTGGAGCAGGGAAAAGATCATCTTTGTGCTCGAGCACCAGTGAGGCAGCAGACTTTTATAGTGTTTATGCTAGCTTATATTTTTCCTCTCAGTGGATGTTGGAAACTGTGTTATATTACCCTCGCTGCATAATGTGGCATTTGAAAAACAAAAGCATTATTCATGCTTCGGCAAAGCATTATTCAAGCTGTTACCGTAAGATACACACACACAGCACAAACCATATTCTGAAAGTGAGCACCATATGGATTGCAATTGGTGTTATTATCTTGTCATGAACACTATGTGGGAAGTCGTTTATGAATTTTCAGATAGGGGCAGTACTGTATATGATATCGCCGTCTAGTTTGCGGGAGCTGCATGCAGTGGGAGGATGAGGTGGTATGGACCAGGTTAGCAAAACACAAATAGACGGTGCCGCAAGGTTAATGAAAATCTGCAGTGAGCATGCAGGCAGTGCAGTATACAGGGATGTGTCATAACGCTCGGATACAACAGCCGAGCTCGCAGCCCCGCGCTCTCACTTCGTCTCTCTCATGCTCAGTCATTCCTCTTTGTCTCCAATCGTCTTTCTGCTTATCAAACTCTGCCTGCCTCTCTGCTTCTCCCCCCTCCTTGCGTGCCTTTTTCTCACCCTTTCCACTCATCATCTTTCTCTACATGTTGTTGTGTCTAAATAATACAGTATAGAAATTAAGTACAGTTATTTTGGTGTAAACCACATTAAATAGAGACACACTGAATAATGGAAACAAACAGCGAATCGGACACGTCCGCAAGAGACGTTAGAGGAAAGAAAAGGCACTCGGTGGGAAATATTCCAAGCTGTCGTTACATGTTAGGTGTAGGATGCGGGATTAGCGCTTTAATGGAGGGACAAACGCAGTCCCCTGCCTTCATAATGGGTTTCAAGCAGTGAGCCATCATTACATCAGCATTGGGACGGACTCAGTTAGTTATTCAGACAGTGAGTTTCGACAATAAATCATCTCCCAGCCTGCATGTCCGTCATTCCTTCATCTGTCGTGTGCTCCCTGCCCCCCTCTTTTCACTTTGTCACCATCTCTTCCCTCCATCTGGGAAGTAAAGAGGGACGTTATTTCATCAGCGTCAGAACTGGGCTAAGTCAGATTTGTTGTTCGGCCAACACTCTCTGTTTGGTTTTATATCCGTGTCTTCTTCTCACAGGCTCCTACAAGCTTCCTTTTTTAACCTCACAGGAGCAGTTTTTCCTGCTCCGTGTGATAGATACCAGAGATATACATGTTAAACAAGTTGTCTTAATGTCTTATTTCACGTCTCAGTAAATACTTTCCGTCGTTAAGAGGTCAAAACAGGAACCTCTTACTGTATGGACGGCACTGCTGGGAAGTGGCTGCTGCGTATTGTGGTCTAAGTATAACAGCTGAGTGGCAACAGTATTAGTGGCCACAAAGGAACTGATGCATCTTATTTAAGCAGCTCACTCCGATTGTCAGTCATTAGAGAGGAGTAGTAGATGACTCCATCTGGCTCTGCCCGTTAGTGAGGAAAATAATGACGGCAAAAAAGAAAATCTATATTTGACGCAATAGTTTGAATAAGCATTAGTACGACACCTCTGACCTCAGCTCATGCCACTAGATGTTACTATTTCTATCTGTATGCGTGGCTCTCTGTGTGTGCTTGTTCAGTAATTCATTCGATTGTTTGCTCACACATAATTATTGCGATGCACGGTGCTTAGGGAAATTGCAGCATGCAGTGTGAAGGTCACGCAGAGCAGTAAATACGCCGTGCATACTCAAACATCCCACTTTAAACAAGCACCGATCAAACGGAGGCCGGCGACACTGTTTGCACAACCTGGAAGTTACTCAGTGGTTTTTCTAATGATCTTGTGATCATGTAAGCACTTGGATTACACATTGTAAGTGATTCTAAGTGACATCAGCATGTTTTTCGCTGCACAGTATGTGTAGCTCGCTTCGAAGACGTGTATAACCTGCTCGCTACACAGAAAGTGTTTTAGGCACTTTGTATGTGCGCCAGAAAGGGCAACAAGAAATGTAGACTAAGTCACATCTTGTGCCTAGGGGAATGTCTTTTCACGGGCATGTTGTTTTGCCTCGTTGATATGATGTTAAGCATTCTGGTCATTGTAACTACTAATTAAAACATTAGTTAAAACAGTGTTTTAATATAAAATTAGTAGGGCTGTCAATCGATTCAAATATTCAATCGCTAGATTGTCTACAGTTAATTGTGATTAAGCTGTCAGTGTGTCAGTCTGTAAAGGGGAGACTCATGGGAACCCATAGAACCCATTTTCTTTCAGATATCTTGAGGTCAGAGGTCAAGGGATCCCTTTGAAAATGACCATACCAGTTTTTCCTCGCTAAAATTAAGCTTAAACTTTGAGTGTTATTTAGCCTCTTTCGCAACAAGCTATTATGACATGGTTGGTAACAATGGATTCCTTAGGTTTTTCTAGTCTCATATGATGCCAGGATCTTCACTCTCACTTTATAACTGAGCCCACTACAACCTAAAATGCATTAAAGAAATTTGGGGCGTTAAAATAATCTGATAAACACGCTCTACACTACCCACCTATAGCACCAAACAGCAGACAGACAAAGTTAGCAACTAGCAGGTGAACATAGTGAAGCATTTAACAGCTAAAGCAGCAGCTATTTCCCTCAGGAGTTGGTGGAGACCAAAACAGAGCTAAAAGGAGAGTGAATACTGGACTGAAACATAACACCAAATGATGCTCCGAACTTTCGCTAATTTTGCAGAGGAAAAATGATCATGGCCATTTACAAAGAGGTGAAAATGGGTTCTATGGGTACCTACGAGTCTCCCCTTTACAGACATGCCCACTTTATGATAATCACATGCAGTTTGGGGCAAGTCATAGTCAAGTCAGCACACTGACACACTGACAGCTGTTGTTACCTGTTGGGCTGCAGTTTGCCATGTTATGATTTGAGCATATTTTTTATACTAAATGCAGTACCTGTGAGGGTTTCTGGACAATATTTGTCATTGTTTTGTGTGGGTAATTGATTTCTAATAATAAATATATACATATGTTTCCATCAAGCAGCATATTTGCCCACTTCCATGTTGATAAGAGTATTAAATACTTGACAAATCTCCCTTTAAGGTACATTTTGAACAGATACAAAAAATGTGCGATTAATTTGCGATTAAATATTTTAATCAATTGACAGCCCTATTATATATGAATATATATATGCCCACATGTTGCCCTAGTCATAGATTCCTACCATTCACTTATAGTGGCCCACAGGGGAATTATATTTAATAATTCAATGGACTAATGAGAACAGTTATCAGGGGCATTTTTTGCCCTTTCATCTTTATTTTCACAGGCATTTTTAGATCTTTCAAGGGCATTTTTGCCCCCTGCTCCTATTCATTTCTAACCCTGCTTCCCTTATGTTTTTCCTTATTATTCCATGTCCTCTCAGATACAGAGCTAATTATCCCAATGACCTTACAGTCACAGTTTTTTTCCAACTTCTGCTGTTTCCTTTGGATACAGTATGTGCTAATGTTGGAGAGATCTTCTAGGAATAGATTTAGTGCTGGTTTTGGTTCATTATATTTAATAAAAACACACGAAAGCAGACCGAGGGGGATAACATTTGTAAACTGCTGTAGAGAATCCCCACAGCTCCCAGTGCCACATCTGGCTCATCACAGCCACCAGGCCAACCGCCAGATCCCAGCTCAAGCACGAGGGCTCAGGTTGGGCTTGTGGCAGCATACCAGCCCCCCCTCTGGGGGGGCTGGTATGCCTTTATAGCCTTTACTGAGGCCTCAGGCACAATTTATCTGTTAACTCTACAACAGTCTACAACTGTATTACTTAACTTATGTCGTGTCTCACTGCAAACATTAGCACATTTTATACTGTCTAGTATTACGCCTGTTCTCAGTGAAAGGTATATTGACTTGGAGTGTAAATCACAAGTTTCATCATGATATAATATTATATTGATTCTTTAGACAACAATATGATATTTGCTGATATGACAACCAGGTGGCAATTTCCCCTGATTCAATTCAGGGGCCTGCGATCCATATGAGATGATATCTTATTCCTATTTAACACAATCAGTTGCGTTTATATCAACTGGGTTCTGTAGCGAGGAGGTGCGCTCGGACGGAAATGGTGACGCAGACGTGCCATGGGGATTTCAAAGTAAAGGTGTATCTTAAAGATGATTGATGTTTTCACTATACATCGATGATATTGGAGCATTGATCATTGAATCGCTACATCGATCCAGATAGATGTATCGTTACACCCTCCAATATTGAACATAATTGAGTACATACTAAATACTAAAAAGAGGAACATCTCAGCTTCAGGCTAAAGCTTTTGAGATGTTTGTGGTAATACTTCAGACATAGCAAGCTGACAATATGTCCGTTACTGTGCTACAGTCTACAGTATCTAAGGTACAATATATTTAAACATTCTCAGTTTTAGTATCTATTTTAACTGGCAAAAATACAAACATCAGCTTAAATTAGTTACTTTACTGTTTGTTGTATTTGTATAAGTATATAGTAGTATAATAGTAAATATAGTAAAGAGTACATATATTATGTCTTTTCTCTACAGAATTGTCATCGATGATTGCTTTATAAGACATCTGTTGGGACCTAATTATTATTTCTCTCTGTGATGCTGCATTGAACATCTGAATGAATACATTAGTATTACATTTTACAAACTAACTTAGCAAACTAGAGAGAGCTAACATTAGTCTAACCTTGTATAATCCCTACTATTCCGCTGGGACAAATAATTGATATATGGCATTATATTACAATAGATTTTTTTATTGATAAACTAGCTGTAAAATCATGATATATTGTGGCAGCTGAGGCCATACATTTGAATGAAGGCACACCATTTGTGTGTGTGTGTGTGTATGTGCGCGTGTAACCTTAACCTGTAACCTTAATTAACCATAATTATTACAAATACCTACTTCATAATACAGTGAATGCATACGGTCGATAGATGTGTTTTGACACATTTTCCCTCCAGTTTGGGGGGTTGTTTTCCTCTCTTAGTTAAACAGATATAGAGGTGTATCACAATACATGTTGTCTGGTCATGTTGCACAGTCAACTGTATTCTGATACTGTTGTAACACACTGTCTCACATGGTGAGTTACACAATGATTGCCACCCCCTGTAGTCATTATAAACATACTAGAGTAGCAGGAGGTAATGTTACCAGTTTCACCCACCACCTTACTTTATTCCTCTTATTTATTTATTTATTCTTTATACACATAGAGTTACATCATATCTTCACTAAACAATTTAACATTTTGGGGTATTTCATGTTTAAATGTACTTTACATGTTGTTGAGTGTCTTGTTATTCCACCCCATTCTTACTCTTTCTCTCGCTGTGTTTCTGTCTTTCTCTCCTTTCCTTCTTTCTCAGCTTCTTTATTTTCTTTTTTTCTCCGTAATAATTTATTGGGAGTAACAACAGGTGTATAGAAACATACAAATAGAGCACAAATGTAAATGATTGTCCCTCCATATTTTGGTATTTTTCCCAAAAAGCCCCCTCGCACCCAACCCTAACCCATTGCCGATGCAAAAAGGATAAAGAACAAAAAACAAAGTTGAATTAAATAAAAAATTAAATAATAAAAAATAACAGAAGATAAACTACACATTGACAGTAATGATAATAATTGGATAAATCCCAAACTACAGATAAAATAGGCTCCTAAACTTTACCATGTACTGTTAATGCTCGTTTCCATTTACATAAATCATATTCTTATTGTTTATTCTTATTCCTACCCACAATTCTGAGCCACTTCATTGATAAAACATACAGTGTAGTTCCTGAGTGGTTCACTTTTTCTTCTTTGCGTGTTCCAATTTCCTTTTTTTATGCTTCTGAGAGGGCGCTCCTGGTGATGAAACTGTGTCATCATCATCTCGTGCCTTCGTGTCATCACCAGAGCTGGGGTTTGTGGCATACATATGCCCTGAAGCGTCTTTTTACAAGGGCCTCTGCCAATCAGATGCACAGTCTTGATGTGGGGCAGAGCCTTCCCTGAATAACTGCTGTTTATTTATTTCATGATCTCTGGCATGCAATAAGAACTACATTCATTTTTTAATAGGAGGTTGAACTGAATGTGCGTGAGGCACATTGCGAGTGTGCTACGTAACCCCCTACACTATGTGCAGCTCCACTTTGTCAGCATCAGAGTCATTGAGCTGTCATGCAAAAGCAACGTCAAAGTGAGAGACTGAGTCACTTCTCGAGATCAGATTGTTCTATTAATTCACCGCTAATTGCCTGGAAAAGATGCTGGTTGATGATTTGTCTTTTTAAAGGTACAGTGTGTAGGATTCAGTGGCATCTAGAGGTGCGGTTGCAGATTGCAACCAACTGAATACTCCTCCGCTAACCCCTCCCTTTCCAAGCTTGTAGAGAACCTACGGTGGCCTTCAGGTAACGTTATAACGCGACAGGCTCTCTCTCGAGCCAGTGTTTGGTTTGTCCGTTCTGGACTACTGTAGAAACATGACGGAGCAACATGGCGAACTCCGTGAAGACGACCCGCTCCCTACGTACTGTAGATATGAAGGGCTCCTTCTAAGCTAACGAAAACACACTGATTCTTAGTTTCAGGTGATTATACACTAATGAAAACATAGTCCTGAATATTATATTCCATTTTCTGCTGATAAATCCCCCTAAATCCTACACACTGGTCCTTTAAATAGGTGGTATTTGCTACAGCCGACTGCAGAGCATGATGCAAGTGATCTGTTTAATTACAGTGTCTGTAGGGATCCCTCGTCCAAAGCGAAGGTGCACGGTTGACTCACAGCTCGGTCTGTAAACTGATCTGAAAGTAGGGAAAATGTCAGCCAAATGACCTGGGTGTATCTACTTCAGCAGTAGAGGAGACTTAAACTACATCACACTGGCTAAATTTGGTCTCCACCGAAATAACCCACTATTGTGTGACAGTCTGACAGCGGACCTGTTTTTAGCTCATTTGACACAGTATGTCAACAGACTGACATTGGAGGTGTGAATGTTTGTCTGCACCTTTTCACAGTGTTTTTTTTTTTAGTTTAATCGCCATGCTGAATTAAAGCCAAGACAGAACTTCAGAGGTGTTTTGTTGATATACATTGTTATAAAAATAGCTTCTCTTTACCTGTTGCATACAGCACTTCTTTTAAAGTACAGGGCAGTTACAAAATTAGATACTAGGGGTTGTAATCACCAGAGGCCCCACGATACGACATTATCATGATACTTGAGTCAGGATATGGTCTTATTGCGATTTTAAACATGCTGAGTATTGCGATAAGATATATTGCGATTTATAACTTTTTTCAACTGCAAATTATGCAGTTTGTCAACATCAGTTTTTTTCTAATAAGACACAGTTCACATATCTTGAGGTCAGAGGTCAAAGGACGCCTTTGAAAATGGCCATGCCAGTTTTTCCTCGCCAAAATTTAGTGCAAATTTGGAGAGTTATTTAGCCTTCTTCCCGACGAGCTAACATGACATGGCCGGTACCAATGAATTCGTTAGGTTTACCAGTATACCAGTATCTTCATAGCTTTACAACTTTGAGCCAACTACAACCTTTGAAAGTCAGAATAGCATCGGATTTTTAAGAGGTTAATAGTTTATATAATAAACGATTGATACTTGATATCCGTGTATCGATACAATATTACCAGGCAAAATATAAAATATATTTTAAATAATAAATATATATTTTCCCCCACCCCTATTAGATACATTCATGTAAAGAAAAACAGACATTTCACGTCAAGGTATAAGACAAGAGAAGGTTGATAACAGGGCTGCAAGTACCGATTATATCCTGTGCGTACATTACTTCTTTGGCAAATACCCATCTGATACCTTTCAGTTGCTTTTTTCTCCAACCAACAGTCCAAAAGTCAAAGATTAACAGTTTATGTATATGATAAACCGACAGAAAGCACTGGCATCGTGAGATGACAAAAAGGAGATGACGATGAAGCCACACAGTGTACTGTAATTTGCCACCTCAGCAACAGATAGTGCGGCGTCAAAGGAGATTAGTCGGCTTTGGTTTATAGACTCCTGTGGACTTGATTCACCTGTCTCTCTCTGAACAGGCTTTGCCAAGTCTTTGGTGCCTTGAGGCCTCCGCCCCAGTCCCATGCAGGGACACAGGTGCATAAGCACACACACACACACACACACACACACACACACACACACACACAGAAGGTGTGTTGTATCTTTTAGTGCTGAATCATGCGTCAGGTTGAGAGAGACTAAGATAGGCAGATGGAAACAGAGAAGAAACAAAGGGAGGAGGGCAGTGTTTGTATCACACAGCAGCAACAGTGATTCCTGTACTATGTTCCCTTGATTGATTTCCTATTGTGTTGAGCCTCTTTCTCTCTGTAATTACAGCTTGTAATTGTAGTAAGAACAAAGGTTTTTAAAATGTGACCCGGTAGTGTTTTTTTTTTGTCTGTTTGTATGCAATCACGCAATCGACCTCTGCTCTGTTTAAGCTGCGTGTTCATGTAATTTATCACAGTGACTGCAGCGCTATACCTTCCACAAAGACAACACAAATCTATACGTCTACAATGCATTCATCACAGAGGAGAGCGGATGGCATTTATAGGAGGGTAACTAAAAGGAGCCTGGCCTCATTACCCTGCTCTCTCAAATGGCATTTAGTTGTAGGACACACATACGTACAGTAGTGAGGAGGAGCAGGATGTGACCGGCTGCAGGACTCTCCTCCGTCAGCCAACAGCTCTGATGACTGTATGCAACTGTTTCCTGTCATGTGATTTGATGTGATGTGATGTGCGAGGCTAAGGATTGACATTGGGCTGTGTCATGTCTATACGTTTGTGCGTGTGTGTGCTTCTGGATATTTCATACCCTGTAGCCTAGAGGTGAAATATGGCAGCTTGGTTGCACAACCGATCTCTTTCCTTCCTGAAATATACTCTAAATATCAACCTGCCAATACAATGTATGCAAAAAAATATTAATTATTGACTCAAAAATGAGTGTTTGAAGACATCAAATCAAAACTGATAAATAACTTTAAAGCACCAATGAATCAGATCATCTTTTTTCAACTTCACACACTGCTGGTGGAGATTTACAGTAACTCTGCTAGGAAAGTTGTATAACCCAGGACATTATTTCAACTTTGCAGCAGGTGCTGGTTAGCCCAGATTCTCTACGAGGCACACGTAGGCTACACAGCTGGTTGTTTATATTTATGTCCTCAACAAGACAAACTTGGGTAATTCAACATTGTTTTGCAAAGCACACAAAGGTCTGGCCTCACTCGAGGGTACTGTAGGTCGAGGACACTAAAGGAGCAACTTTTCTGTGCCTGGAGACGTACATGTCATTTATCAAACAGAGGCAGCAGCCTGTGCGTCATGAGTGAAGTTTACATGTCATTTTTTTATGCATTAAAGGAGGAAGGAAGGAGCTTTACAGATTGCATGAAGATTAAAGAATACAGACACATTTTTCCACCTGCAAATGTTGCAGTTGTTATAAACTTGATATCCAATGCACAATGACACGTCGATGAGACATTTCTAGTGGGCATTTGGATACAGTAACGTGGTGGGAGTCAAGGGAGACATCAATCATATCGGTGCCACCTACATCCTCCGTGCAGCTGCGATGTGAGCTTCTGCTGGAGCAGTTGCTCTGTCTGGGTCACCTGTCTCTGCTTTGGTGCTTCTCCAGTGACTTTATGCTGATTCTTTGTGTTCTGTATTTCACATTATGTCCCTCCATCTTATTTGACTTTGTCTGTAAAGGTGCTCTATATTATCCAGAGCATTAGTGTAGCATCAGACAACGATTGTCTATGTAAAGATATAGAGGAATAATGTCTACCTGAGCAGAGAATGAAGTCTCACTCCCTCTGTGTGTGTTGTAATCCCAGCTTCTTCGTGCTTTGTTGACATAGCCGGGGCTGGCCACGCATGTTTTTAGTGCATGTTCATACATGTGAGCGTGCGCCTCCATAATGTAACTCACGGCTGCCGCTTCGCACTGCTCTCATACGACAGTTAGTGTGTGTACAGTTTATGTGTCGGTGAATAAATGCTACAACTCCTCCGCTCAAGACCCGAGCCAACTTTCTGTATCCTGCAACGCCGGCTCAGACTCTCTTAAGGCGGGCTGTTAAGGTGGACCAGCTTCTCTCCTTAAAGTGACAAGCCACTCCTCTGAGTTTTGCTCAGCTTTTAATTCATTTTGAATATTTCTTTAAACCGTTTAACCGATGGCATTAATGGGTTAAAATTCTTAATGTCGGTTAACGGTTAAACGGTTATTCATTAACATCCCTAGTAGGGAAGTATGTACACACTGTGTAGTGTATTGAGAGGGGACCCGCTATTAACCGTTACACTCTCCGTAGTTGTTGGTGTGAGCTTTTGCACCCAACTGTAGCATTGCTTGGGGGATGCAGCTATGTCATGGCAGGTGTATTACTCAGGACCCAAGGAAGCACAGTGTCAAGTGTGAAGTTGTTTTTGGATGAGCAGTTCTGGAGAAAGCTGCAAGCAGCAACACCGGAGGCCAAGCAGTCGGCCCGTTCCGAACAGGCACGTTTTAAAACGGGCGCTGCACTAGTATCCATAATTGGACAAACACATCATAGTAGAAGCAAATTTTCTGTCCAGTGCTGCTAAGCACTTGGCTACGGAACAGTGAATTCACTGTTCCCAAGCTCCATAGTGGTGTTCGTGCATGCTTTATCCCATTTGGATGAGCAAGTCTTAAAACAGCAGCATCCCCCTTTTCATGGAAAAAGCTAACAAATTAGCATTTTCATGTTAACAATGAGCATGTTTTTATTCAAGTTTGGCTTTCTGACAGGATAGCTTGTGAATGCCTTTATTTGATATCCAAATCAGAATTGTATTCCGCTTTGAGTAGTCTTGCTGTTGGAGGACGCAACAGGGTATTGTACTGTAGCATTTTAGCGGATTTGGGAACCCCCCACCCTGTATATGGTACTGCAGAGCATGACAGGGGCCGGCTGTCGGAGGCGAAGCAGACCTTTGTTGTCTCGAGTGTGGGAGCTGCAGCCTGCGGGGGGCTAAAGAGCTCTGTCACGTGTCTTTATGTGTGACAATCTGTCTGTCACACATTTGACATGTTCTGAGGAGGGGGATCTTCCTCTGTAAAAGAGGCCCCCACAGTGTCACAGGACCAGCATCAATGTTACATTTGTTGTTCTAAAAATGTAGAAAATGTGCTTTTTTAAACCACATATTGTCATTTCTGTTACCTATAGTTGTTACTTCTTTTATTTGAGCTTCAGATTGTGAATCTTTAAAAATATATTAAAATGTAGAATTATTAATTAATGTAGTACTAAATTTAGTTTGACAAAACAGAAGCTCACATTTGTTGGGGTGTAGTTCTTTCTTTTATTCACCATTCAAACAATCTCTCTCCCTCTCTGTCCATTTCTATCTATTCACCCTGTCACACACACACACACACACTCACACACTACAGCCTAATGGACTCCTCCGGTCCAATTTTGTCTCGCAGACAGAAAATGAAAGACAATGCTTTTTCCACTCCGCTGCCGTCTGGGTTGTTGTTGTCCTCTCTGTTTTAAGACGCGGCTCTCTGACGATGAACATAATGTGCCTTGAATCATGTTCCTGCTCGGCTCACTGAGGGGAAGCTCGCTCTTGGCCCACGGGATGGAAAATCCCCGACTCCACCGCCTGAAAGAACGAGTTTTTCCCTTCACATCCCCTGTAGATTTAACCCATTTTCCCTTGCCAAGTCACTCAGTGCTCCTTCTGCTGCTAGTCGGTCTTGTTAACTGCAGTAGAGAGTGTTAATTGCTTAACCATATGGTTTAGAGTACAGAGTTCATTGTCAGACCCGCGTTGTTAAAGTGGAGAGGAAAGTATAGCTTTAAACAGACTGATTATTCCGACACTGCTTTATTTGTGTTTTGTTCAATCAGAGAATGGAAGTAGTTTTACACACACTACAGTATAAAGACAAGCTAATTAATGTCAACAGTAATGCCAGCACAGCAGCTCAAATACTCAATTTTATTATTGGTTAAATGCAAAAAAAAGTGTGGATGTGTACAGGCGTTGCTCTTGGTATATCAAATATTGGATGTACCACACATAAACAACCAATGTGTGTCTTCCTGATACCTTCATGAATAGATCAAACAGGATACGGGAGAGGAGGGCTAGAAAGCATTCAAGTGAGAGGAAATATATAAGTTAAAAATAGGCTGGATCGTCAGCACCCATATGTTTCAAGCTTAAATAAATAAGTAAATCACTAGTGAAAACCATGTATTTCCATATTGGGTAATTTTGTTGAAGGATCAGTTGAAGTTCTCTATATTTTTCTCTCCCGTGTCGTATAGGCCAAAAAACACCTACTGAATTGAAAAAAAAAAAAAATAATTCACAAAGCTTCTTATTAAGTGAAAAGTTGACACTTAGAATTTAGATTAGCCAAACCATTTCCATTTTGAAAAACGTCTTTTTGCTATTGTGCTAAACTCTGCTGTTGTGGCTTCAATTGCAATACAAAACTGAGGTCTACGAGACTTAGAGTCATTAATGCTATGTCTGTTCTGTCCGCTGAGGCAATTTAGTACGTTTTAATAAATGTATTTTATTTTTAAAGGTTATTAAAATATCATATTAATCAAGCTTAAGGCAGGCCCACACTAAAACAAATGTCAAATCTTAACCGATGTTGAAAATGTGGGTGACCCGACACATCCAGAGTCCTGACTCTTAAAACCGCAGATCTCGCAAAATATCTCGCGATCAAACGTGACTTTAGAGTGAATAAACATGGCGGACAACGGGCAACGCACATGTTGTTGCCACAAATCAACAAGTTGTTCCTCCATTTCTGAGGTCCATCTTACTACTACTTTATGCTTAGCATTTTGATTTTTGCTTTTTGTTTTCCTTCCTTTTTCAGTCAGCTTGGTTCCCAATTGGCTATCGTTCCTTCTCATATGACTGAAATTTTTTTTTTACCAAGTTGCTGGGGAATGATTTATTATTTAATAATAAATAATTCAGTAAATTTATATCTAAATATCTATTTGTTATGTTTTGTTTTACAAAGTTAAAAGGCAATGTTTAATGCCTGATGTTGCCTTACACAAAAAAGAATGATCCCAGTCATTTCCACGCAGTGAGGCAAGGAAAAAGTGGGATTGGTGCATCCCTAACTGCGTCATCGGCTGTCCTCGGGGTTCCCCACACACAATGGGATATCCGATCGTAAATATTATTATTATTGTTATATGTTTAATATTTGTGGGTCAGGATGGACTTCCGAGCTGATCGGGGAATGTAAAAATCACTCTTAACATACTGTACTTCACACCACAGGAATATCTGGACAGATTGTAATCGGGCACAATATCGGCTTGATTCTCGTGTAGTGTCTGACCGGCTTTAGATTCCCTTTATAACAGCTACTGCTGGCTTTACAGGTCACTTTGTGTACTGTCACTGTAAGCAGATATAAAGGAATGACATTTAAAATGTTGTATGCTCCTCCACTGGGAGTATATCTCTGTCTTCTCATCTCTTACTGTCACTGTCAGTCCGTCTCTCAGCTCGGCCTGTTATTTGATGTAAGATATAAACAGACATGTCCGCACAGTAAAGACAGAGACACAGACGGGCAGTGGCACCGAGAGGCCGACTGAGACAAAGAGTAGGAACAGTTTGTCTGGACGGGAGGCCAAATCTCATGCAATACAACAAATATAAGTCACTTAAACATAAATGAATTGTAAAACATAAATAGAACCAGAGTTTATGCTATATACAATATGATTAAATCATCAGTAGTAGTGAGAGATACATGCACTGCCATCTTCTATTATTGAGCCTGGGGTGTAACTGTTTCTGCATCCCCATAGCAGCCAAACCAAATCAACATCTGCTATTTTCTTCCCAACATCTGCTTCTTATTTTTTTTTTTTTATCACGATTTTGTTCCTAAACTTCATTATTTTGACATTCGGAAGCAATATGAATCATTTTCATGACTTATATTAAACCCCCTCCAGAGTTCTGAGTACGGAAACAGTCAGCAAAAGCGGCTTTGATCGCCGGTCCGTCCCCATGGGATATCCCACAAGTTCCCTCCTGCATGGTGTGCACAGTACAGTAAGCAGACAGATGACAGATATAGTCTTGGGAGGGGGCTAAAGTGATAAGTGTGGAGATTAGGCTAATCTCAGGTTATTTCTGTTCGCTGGGCTGTTGTTGGTGGTTGCTGTGTGTAGGAGGTATGTCGGGAGGCTCACAGTGAAGAACACAGACCCGTCGGTGATCCCTGCTAGTTATCTAAGAAAAGCTCTTAAGATCTGTGTACTACAGCCTCTCTATACTTGACTGACTGATTCTCCGCGAGGCACATAATGATCCCTTGGTTATTTAGAGCGGAGGAACACCGCTCATGGCAGCCGTATCCTGTAATGATGCCTCGTGCAAAATAATTAATTTGTAACTAGTGAAGCATTTCTTCTACTTCCCAAGAGTTAATGTTGTAGTGGATGGATTTACCGTTATCCATCTGTCATAACGACGGATGTGCTCATCCATTGAAGTCTAGCTGTTAATACGAACGTGAACAGAACAATTTATATTGTCTCATATAGCGATGTTATTTATGGATGTCCATTTGTGACTACAGCACAGATTAGATTGTGTTGCGTATCAAGTGTAGTTGCTCATGATGCAACGGCTAACACAGTCAGAGGTATGTGAGGCTAGATAGTGTGTTGTTGCTCCACTCTGATTGTAATATCATTCTGCCCCCATATGGCTGTGTATTTACAGTGCTGCTGATGCATTTTTATGGTTATAGAGCACTTAATGTATCGCTAATTATACTACAGTATGTATCCTTTTTCCACATTACTGTATGCTAAGAGGAACCATGTTTACTATTAGAGCCATCGTCATTTTTGTTTGCACTCTAGAAGCCACAGTTAACAGAAAGGATCAAATGCAGTATCAATTTAATAAACCAATTAGGGCTGTCAAAGTTAACGCGATAATAACACGTTAGCGCAAATTTGTTTTAATGCTGCTAATTTCTTTTACGCAACTTGCGAATTTTGAATCCATTGGTACCAACCATGTCATACTAGCTCATACTTTATGTTAATCACATGCAGTTTGGGGCAAGTCATAGTCAGGTCAGCACACTGACACACTGACAGCTGTTGTTGCCTGTTGGCCTTGAGTTTGCCATGTTATGAGTTGAGCATATTTCTTATGCTAAATGCAGTACCTGTGAGGGTTTCTGGACAATATCTGTCATTGTTTTGTGTTGGTAATCGATTTCCAATTATAAATATATACATAAATTTGCATAAAGCAAGCATATTTGTCCACTACCATGTTGATAAGAGTATTAAATACTTGACAAATCTCCCTTTAAGGTAGATTTTGAACAAATAAAAAATGTGATTAATTTGCGATTAACTATTTTAATTGATTGACAGCCCTAAAATCAATATATAAATTGCACTAGTCTAAAATCATACTGTGAGTATGATATCTCAGTATATGGGGAAGGGTGTGCCCTCGCTGTAAAATGTGGAAGGAAGGGTCCATCTTGCTGATGTTTCCATGAGCACAGCAGGTCACCCTGTTCAATCCAGTCAAATCCGTCCTGCTCTCACATGGGCGCTAATCTTCCCTGACTGCCTTCTTAGCACAATCACAACTCTGGCTACAACACCCACCCTTCCTCTCTTTCACTCCTCCATGACATTTGAGAGAGAAAAAACAACTGCATCTTGCTGTCTTCTTTCTTTCTCTCTTGCTTGCCGTCCTGCAGCATATTCTGTTTGTTTGTAAATTAAGTGTGGTTAAAGTTCAAACGATAAATGCCCTCAAGATGTATATAAAAAAAATTTCAAAGTCCAAAATTAAATGTAAAATTGTCAGACAACTGAGTTTATTTCAGGAAATTAAGTTAACCACTTATTTACTTACTTACTCCTCTTCATCCCCTCTGGGTTATAAGGCTGCAAGATCTCTCCATCGTATTTTGTCCGTGGCAACGTGCTGCTCCTCTCCCCATGACAGGAGCATCTTGTCCAGCAGCTCCTTCAATTTAATGACGCAGCTAGCAGGGCCGGTTCTAGCTTTTTGAGGGCCCAAATGCAAAATCTTGTTTTTTGACCAAATGCTACTTTTTACACATTGAAAATATTTTAATTTAACTTAGCTGCATTGTTAACATCAAAATAATCAAAACAAACATGCAAATTCTATAAAAAAAAAAAGTTTTGGATAAATTATAAATTTACATTATGAACAAAAATTAACCACTTTTGATGTTCGATTTATGTTGAAGGTCACTTTGAATGATTAACTAATAATAATGTAGAAAAATAAAGATTTTAAATTTGTCCACATTCATTTCGGGAGGATGGTGAAAAAAGTGAATTCAGAGCCCTGATATATGTTTACCATCTGCAGACAAATAATGATAACTGAAATCAAACACAGTTATTGTGCATCGTTCTAAATATACTACAGAGTGAATCTGTTTCTGTTAAACGACAGCAAGGCAGCAGCGCCTTGGATCGATGTAGCGCGCCTCTCCGTTACCTCCCTGTTATCTCTCAGCTCTTTCCTTCTTCCCTCCATCATAGACCGACTGACAACATCATTCCAGGAATTAAATCAGCGTCCTCAGTCAAACTGTCCCGCTGAAACAGACTTGCATAACCAGACAACCGGAGGTAAAATGGGTCATGTTTTGAAAAGAGTTCTTCTTAAGCCTCCTGGCGAGTTTGTGGACAATACGTCCCAACATTTGTTTTTCTCAGAAATGTTCTGAGATAACTGATGAGTTATCAATGCTACAGTACCTGAACTAAAAGCACTGCTTGTGTTTGGAGGTGTCAGTCATGCGTTTATGTTTTTCTTCGAGCTGAGCTGATGTTGTTATTTTGTTACCGCTGCTCAGGTTACAGGTACAAATCAATAGAACATTCAACCTCCTCCTCCTCATCCATAAATACATTTACTTGTTCCCCTGATGCGCCGAGCCTTTCCCCGTACAGAGCAGACTTTTATAAGCTTTGAAAGAAATTTTCTAAAAAGAATGTGCATAAATTAACAGCATACATTAAATCCCCACAGGTCAAAAAGAAGACTTGGCACACAATATATAAATGCTGACAGGAGAGGAGGATTCTTCCATAACATTTCAAGTTAATGTTTAAATCAACAACGCAGTATCCACCGATGACATCCATGCAAGAAAGCATGCTAAATGTGACCCCTGTGGCTGTGTGAGCTTCTGCCCCGGAGCATGCTGCCTCTGCCAATGCAGCTCTGAATGGTTGAGCACAGATTAAGGCAGCAGAACAGTAGTGTTGAGGTTATCACGCTCACACGACCGAAATAGACGCAGAGCGGGTGAGACAGCGGGCAAGGCAGCTACGCTCGCAGTACAGTGTGATGTGCTTAGTGGAAGAACCGGAGAGAATACTGCTGACGGACACAGAAATGATGGAAAACAGAGCGGATGAGCTCCCATAGGAACGGGTCTTTATATGAACTCGTGATTGGCACACTATTACCAAGGGATGACTCTCCCAGTGAAATGAATGCATTGATTGATGGTTGGTTGGTATGGGCTAATCCAGTAGATAACAGTATCACCATCTATTTTTATCCCACACGTTCGCATCAAGTTGTGATATTTGAGTCCTTATTTGATGATCAAGAATCTGCTCAAGCCACGAGGCTACATTCAAACATTTTGTAGATTAAATATGTGGCAGAATTTATATCAAAGTAAGTGCACAAAAAAACAAAAAAAAAAACAAGAGCAGCATACCAAAAAACATAAAATAAGTCCCCAGTACTGTACGTCATTTGTTTTCTGCGAGCCGGAAATGAAATGAAAGACTTTAAAAGAAAGCCAACTGTGGGTAACACTTCAATGTGTGATTTGTAATTAGTTGTCGCTGTAAAAGTGAGGTTATCACTACACTTCTATTCCTAGTGGCTCATTAGTGGCGGTGAGTGCAGTGATGCGAATACTCTTTTTTGTCTCTCGCAGAAAAGACTTTGAGCGCTTGTCAAATGTTGGTTAGCTGCCGAAATGATGAAACAATCAGGTTGTAACAGCTTAAAATATTTTAACTAAATTAAACAAGATGAATGAGTGGCACAGAGGATGACTGGGATTTGTGTTTGGAATGAGTGGCATGTTAAAGATAAGTTTTGTTGGCTATTTATGACAACTAACGGGAAGAATAACAGACTGAGGTCATTTTTTATCTTCTTCATTTCCCACTGATAGTTTAGAGATCAGCAAAACATACCATATGTATAAAATCTGAGTCTAAAAAGTCACTATTTGGAATGACATCATTACACATGAATACAATTTGATCCATAAGAGTCTCAGCTTTACAGTCATACCAAATTTATGTAATTCTAAGACTGTTTAGGGACTCCAGTATGCAGCAATATATATATAATTTGTACCGAATGCAAAAAACGTCATGTTTTTTTGCCCAAAACTGCATGTGATTATCATTAAGTGGGCACATCTGTAAAGGGGAGACTCGTGGGTACACATAGAACCCACTTTCATTCACATATATTGAGGTCAGAGGTCAAGGGACTTCTTTGAAAATGGCCATGCCAGTTTTTCCTCGCCGAAATTTAGCGTAACTTTGGAGCGTTATATAACCTCCTTCGCGACATGCAAATATATGGTTGGTACCAATGGATTCCTTAGGTTTTTCTATTTTCATATGATGCCAGTATGCCACTGAGCCCGCTGCAACCTCCGAAAGACAGAATAGCGACCGGATCTGCCGGCGGATTTTGAAGAGGTTAATTAAAAATCGATACAGCATTTTGGTAAACAGTATCACAAAATATAATATCACGATGCTCATGTGTATAGATATTTTCTTACACCCCTAATATACAATATTATTACACTCTGAAAGGGGCCATTCGGCTTACTTCTTCTTCTTCTTTTAGTAATTCCCTCGTGGATATCATGCTTTACTGTGCATGTAAAGCAGGAGTGCATGCAGTGACAAAATAATGACCTCCTTTTTCAAAAGAGTTCCCAGCTACATTAATAGATCACTACTTGTTTTCCTTCCCTGTAAAGATCACCACCTGCCTTTTAATTAAGTCTCTGGCTACAAATTACCGTTGGGCCTCATTACCTAAATGTACCGCTCGATACTGCTGCAAGATCCACAGAAACAACAGTTCTCACACATGGCTTGGAGAGCACAACGTCCTCTTCTTGTGAAGTTTCTAGTCTTGCATCGTAGACAGATCTGCAGACTGATTATTTTTTCTCAGAGTTTACAGTGTGCTGCCTGAAGCACTGAAAAAATGCCAACTCTATTTATGTTTATTTATTCCTGAACTATACATACATCAACATGATTGTGCATACGTACGTATGTGAATTGTAATTACTTCCAGCATGCTGCTTTTCTTTGGGGCGGGGGGAGAGAATAGCACTGGAAGTCTATTTCCAGTGTATATAACATAGTCCCACGTCTAGCTTTATCTGCTAAGACATACATTGTCTTCAGGAGTTTTTTTTTTTTTTTAACTAAAACAGTTAAAAGTTTAATGGTCAACAACTTTTCTGGTACATAAAAAGAAGAAGAAGGAGGTAAACATGAGACTTGCTAAATCCCAGTGAATTCCCATTACATGATAATATGATTTTTCAAATCCAAGTTCAACTGTAATTTTGTGATTAAGCAACACCGAGAGAGATCCAAAAAGGAGATTTACAAGACGATGTTAAGCGGGAGAATTCCAGATTTTCCTGGAAGCAGTTTTGTCATCCTTCAATGTAATAGCCAGTGGTGGATTTAATCCCCTCAAATTAGTCCCTCGCTAATCCTCACTAACCTCAAACAGAGGTCACTCATGTCCAATTTGAAGATGCATAAAGAACACTTTGTAATTGCGTGTTCGAGGCCCACAGCTTGATGATGAGTAATTCTCCTGCGTGCTCTTTTTCTCTGCACATCACATTCAAAACGTCGGCCTACAGTGCGTACATCAACCTGACAGATTGCAGTTAGAGTAACCCCTTTAAAAAGGTGAAGTGAAACATACACTAAGTTTTGATGCCCACAGAAGTGTATGTAAACACACCTCCCAGGTTCCTCTACTCTACCGTACCGTACTGATGAATGGATGGGGACGTGCCAAAATGTGAATGAGCTCCCGTGCTGGCTTGACACAAACCGGCGTGTGACCTTGTGTCGCTATCACATCCCATCTTGGCTGTTCGTCTCCACTGTATTAGAGGATTATGCCGACCTTTGCCCCCGGTCAAATTTAATCTCGACGCACTTAATTCTAAGCCTATATTTTGCCGATGCCAACCGAGAGCATTGGCGGTGCTTTTGACCTCTCAGTCAGCGCTACCTATTTCCTGTAGTCGTGTAGTTAATGAGAGCTTATAGCTGGTGGACACACGGCTCGGTCAATTGTTGTAACTCTGAAGTATAAATCTACTCTTGCTGCTTTCCTCTCCTGTGTATTATGTAATGTGAGCAGGTGGTTAAAGATTATACAGGAGCCTCTCGACATATGGCACAATCATGCAAACTCACAAACACCGCACCGAGGACGTAGCGGTGTTGGATTATGTATTAGACTGGACTTTGAAATTACATGAATCAGCACAAACAGAGTGGGACAAAATCAAAGTGATAAATTGATGAAGGAACAGCTCAGCGACACATCAGACCAAAAAGAAGCAGGGTCTTGTATGTTTCTTTCTTCACTTCTTCTCTTGTTTCTTGCATTATAACAAATAAAGTGCTATATAGAGACATTGTTTTAGCTCTAATAGAGTGTATTTCAGCAGTTGTAACAACTGCAACACCTCACTGTTTCAAATGGTTAAAATATATCCTCATATATCCCTACATCACAGTGAAGGTTATCCTCTCTAATCCTGTGACCTGACCGGTGATCTACACCTGGAGCCCCGATTATTAAGAGCTCTATTATTAGACTAATACCTCGTGGCTACCTGCCGACTTTTCAAACCGGTGCCCATGAAATACAAACCCAAACAAATCCCACATTGTGTTAATGAGTTTCTCTGGGTGACCCAGAGGTCGCAGAGGCTTCCCAGCAAAGTGAAACGGTCCCTGGGAATTCATAAAACCTCTCTGCAACCTTCACACACGCCACCGCCACCTTATCGCTCGCTAAACTCTGCGCCCCCCATTTTTTCAGTCTCTTTTGTTGTGTCAACCCTTTTTTCTATTTCTGCCTGCTGTGAATCATTTGCAATTCAAAGAGGGACCAAAGAGCTACTTTCTGTTTTCCAGTCTTGTTGCAATCCTCCAAGAATGTATACCTTTATTAGTCACCTTTCTGTCTTTGTTTCCGTCTCCCCCGTTCTCTCTTTGTCTTGCCCTGTGCCTGTTGTTCTCTCCTGTTATGTCACCAAACTATAATGAATGTGAAGACACACACACCCAACAGAGGGAGAGAGAGCACTGCTAAATTAAGAAGAAAAGATGTAGGCAGCAGAGGGGAGATACTGGGTGCATTGAGACAGCCGTCCTGTAAGCTAGAGGCTAATTTTAGCCTGTGAGGGCAGTGCACTGTATCTCCCTGTGGATGAGATGAACCATAGAGGGATCTGAGCATCAGTTCAGCCTCTTGTTCTCTCATCTGTTGTGTGCGTGGACACTGTCCTTTGTGCAGAAAGGTTACAGGACAGTCACAATAGAGCCGGGGGGGATGTGGATTCAAAGAGCTTTTTAAACACCTGGGTTTTAATGGCAAACTGGTTCATAATTATGCCAGAACACATGTCAGCACAACATGAAGTCCATGCTCAGGCTCTCCGTCTTTTCTGGAGTGATTGCACTCTATGAGAAGAGGAAATAAGTAGCCCTTGCAATCTGGTCAAAAGTGGTCAGTATTTTTTTCCAAATTCTGAAGTATATAAGGCAGAAAAAGTAAAAATAGAACTGAGGAGAAAAATAAAAGGCAGGTAACACCAAAATACAGCGCCAAAGATCACAGGGCGTCAAAATTAGATTTGCACATGTATAACAAAAATCATAATAACACACTTACTGGATAATCTATACAAAAGTCTGTATATAAAACTATTTAAAAAGATGTATTTGTTTTGCTACTTAGTATGCCACAATCTGATTGAACCTGGTATTTTGCACAGTTGCAGATAAAGATCAGGCTACACTAATATTATTAGTATTATACTATTTGTAAAATTAGATTCCAGTGGTGGCCACGTAGGTTTATTTGTAACTCATGTTATCTTAACATTTCCAATAACTCCAGAGTGTTGTAAAGTCCAAAAGTCTAAATTTATTGAAAAAAATAAATAAATATATATGTATATTTGTTGGCGTTTAGCTTTTCAAAAACAAATTTCACTTTCAAATGTTTAATGTAACAAAGTATTACTAATTTCTGCTCTTATTTAAGTAAAATATGTAAAAAGATCTTAGTTAGATGTACATTACATATTCACATATTGTGTGACCTCAACCTTCTATACCTCTCTTTTACAGTCTGGCATCATTTTAGTCCATTTATTACTTCAAGAACTAAATATTTTTTTCACTTACAACTTTGAAACACTGCTCAAACTTTTCATCGCTAGTGGAGAAAAACAACAAGTTTACAATTTCCCACTTTGTGTGATTTATTTTAACCTCATGACAGTATGGCATACCGTCCCCCGAGTCCCGATTAAATGGTCGTTACACTTTATATAATAAGTACATGATAAGTCGAATGGGCAGTTTACAGAGAATGGCAAGCCGTAAACTTAAAAATAGATACTAATTACTTGAACTCTTCCATTCAACAAATTGGCAAATGGCACAGGTTTTATTATGCAAAACCCACCAATCAGCAATCACCAATCTTATTCTCCATATTTAACTTTTGTAGAGGGAGAAATTTAGCTTCCGTGTGAGGGCGATTATGGAATAACTAACCTGGAGAGAAGTAATGGGTTTCTCATGCTAATGAGACGCTCTGAATTAGTGCCTCAGCCAGCCGGGCGTGAGTCCATTCTCTTCGCCCAGATCAAATGTGAATGAAACCGCTGCACATCGCACATATGCTCACTCACCCTGCTGATGACTTTCTATTCTGATATTTCCTGCTCTGATGAAATAACACCACACCAGCTCACGGCTTTTAAACACACGTACCGGCTGATTATTCCACATGCATGCACTCCCTTTTATCATTCTCATTCACCTCGCTCGCTCTGCATTACCTGCTCTGTGCTGATGTACTGTATGTGCGTATTCCCTCCACTGGTCAGTTTGTTTTGGAAAGCAGCCATGTTGAATTATGCAGCTCAACATCTGTGTGAGATGCACACACGCCCACACATACACGATCACTGGCGGCAACCAAAATATCTGGTGGCCAAAAACAGGCACACCATGCCCTCCACTTCAAAGGTGACTTTGTACTTTTGTGAACGTTTAAAGTATCTTTTTATCTTTGAAAATATATATCTCTTTTTGTATCTCTGAAACACCAACGCATGTGATGTTTCAGACACACTAACAGATCTAAATCAGCTGTCTGTCTGTTTCCTGCTCGGAGTTTCATACTTGAACATGATCAGAATCTGAACGTGCATTTTCACACAACAAAAGAGATGCTAAAGAGGTCTAACCGAGGTCTGTCTGTGTCTCTCTCTCCTTCTCTTTGGCAGATCTTCCATATGACCTATGACCTGGCTAGTGCAGTGGTAAGAATATTTAATTTGATAGGGATGATGCTGCTTCTGTGTCACTGGGATGGCTGCCTCCAGTATCTGGTGCCTCTCCTCCAAGACTTCCCCCCTGACTGCTGGGTGTCCCTAAACGGTATGGTTGTAAGTATTACACACTCTTCTCTTTTGTTTGTTATTTTGACACTTGGTATATGTAAAAGCAATTTTGCATGCCATGGCTAAATAGTTGATTTTGTGTTTTAAAAAAAACTGAGGCTAAAGCTGCAAAAAAAACACATTTGATGACCTTTGTAGAAGGCAAGGAAATAAAGAAACAGCATTGTTATTGTATTGCAGTATAGGACTAGTCCGTCCTAGTGTTACAGTGCAGTATGATAAGAGTTTGACCTGTGTTCAAACAGTATGTTGTCACTTTTAGCGGTACAAGAGGAAAGGTTTTGAAGATGAGGACTAACCGATGTGTTTGCCAAACGTAAAGCCAGGGTCTGAAATTAGGTGAAATCATCAGGACACCCGCCACTTTGGCAGGTAGGGGAAATGCTAGTGATGGGAATAGAGAACCGTACTTGTCCGCTTTCTTGGCATCTCATGCCTCCGTGACCATCGATTCCTCTTTTTGATGCTTTCCCCACAGTTACACGCCGTAACATGTTTCAGTTTGTTTTGGACCGGATCCACGGCGGAAAGAAAAAAAAGCTGTAGGGTGCACCCTATTTTTCCCTGATAATGCTTCACTGTGAACAACAAATCCCTGCTGAAATCAACAGGATGAGTGTTCGTAACGTTAGCTGTTACAAGCCGGTGGGCAGCACAGTCCTGCTTGGATAAATAATGGAGCTACTAACGTTAATGGAGGTGCCATTCAGCTATTATTATGAGATGTTCATGTCTTCTCAGCAAAATGACAATTGGGTGAAGGTAGATTACAAAGTTATCATGATGTGTTCAAATGTAATCTAGTAAAATTAAGTTTTTGGCGAGAAACTTGAATAAATCCAGTTTTTTTTTGTAGGAGATGTTTTCACAGCAATATAAAAAAGATATTAGAGGGGGAATTATGACCTGTTTAACTTCATAACAACTTACCAAGATTTTTTTTAATCAAAGCAAATATTTAAATAATCATAATCATTTAAAATGTGTGTTTTTATGCAAATAACCACCATAGATGACAATAACATAGTACAGTACAGTACTGTGTACAGTAACCTCCCTCCCACCAAAACAGGGCTCCCCCAGAAGCTACAGTGTAATTCGAACACTGTAATTTACCATGTATATGTTTTTTATATAAAATATATCAAACATTGTATGACTTCAGATCTAAAATGTTATTCCTTCATTTAGCGCAGAGATTTCAAAAGTGGCAGATCAAATTTCTGAGTGGCAGATAAAAAAATAAATACTTGTCTGCCACAGTAGCAGGAAGTGAAAAAGGTTAATTTCAGACCCTGCGTGAAACTATATGAAAAATATAGTATTTCTGATAATTGCAGGTGTATTGATAAAGAAAGTGCTGCAGTTATAATGAGTATTTTTAGAAACATAAAAATACAGACTTGGTCTTGTTCTCTCTTGGTGTTTTGTTTTCATATACAGTAGTGTCGGACTAATTTGGAGCAGGAGTCTATCTATAAATAAGAGGTGCAGGTACATTTCATTCGGGACATTGTTGCAGGTACATTATCGATCTTCCAATCGACAAAGAAACGGAGCTTAAAGAGGCAGTGAGACAGTTGTTTAACCAAATATTACTACAGTGCATGAATACCAGTGGCAGTGTAACAGCAATGAGCTGTTTTTATTCTCGTCTTATTGTTTCATAGTATTTACACATATTGCACTTTTCTTAACTTTTTTTTAGGGCTGTCAATCAATTGAAATATTTTATCGTGATTAATTGCATGATTGTCCATAGTTATCACGATTTATCGCAAATTAATAGCACATTTTTTATCTGTTCAAAATGTACCTTAAATGGAGATTTGTCAAGTATTTAATACTCTTATCAACATGGGAGTGGGCAAATATGCTGCTTTATGCAAATGTATGTATATATGTGTTATTGGAAATCAATTAACAACACAAAACAATGACAAATATTGTCCAGAAGCCCTCACAGGTACTACATTTAGCATAAAAAAATATGCTCAAATTTGTTTTATGTGATAGGAAAAGGAATGTCTTTGGTTTTGGACTGTAGGTTGGACAAAAATTATAATGTTAATTTTTTCACAATTTTCTGACATTTCATATAATTAATCGAGAAAATTATCTGCAGAATAATTATTATCAGAATCACAAATACTTTATTGATCCCCGCCGGGGAATTTGGGACGTTACAGTTGCTCTTATATAAAAGAAAGAAATATAAGAAAAATAGAAAAATAGGAGTTTGTAATATGTAAATTATGTACATAATGCTACAATTAGGGCTGACAATCGATTCAAATATTTAATTGTGATTAATCGCATGATTGTCCATAGTTAATGACAGTTATTTCCTCACCAAAATTTTGCATTTGGAGCATTATTTAGCCTTCTTCCCGACAATCTAGTATGACATAGTTGGCACCAATGGATTCAACAGGTTTTCTAGTTTCATATGATGCCATTGTCTTCACTCTAGCTTTAAAACTGAGCCTTAATGCGTGAAAGAAATCTCCATAGTCTATGTAGAAGCCTAAAAAAAAGATATTTGCCTAGTTTGAGATCTTTGTGTTCCCCTCTGTATGTGCTCATCTTTCTCTCTCTCTGAGCTGGGGTCAAACGGACTGTGGTTGCTCGTCTGCGAGCCATGTGATAGTGTAGAAGTGTGTATGGGCCTCCTGGGTAAATGCTGATTGTAAATGGTCGCCCGGGGAACTCTTCGGCCCTCTCATCTCCCTCTCTCTGACAAACATTTCTGCACTCCACATGCATACTGACTGCTTAGAGGCATCAGACTCGAGGTGCAAATGTCAGCTTTCCTTAACATCACAGCCCTGTACCCGACTCTTATTTTGTACTTTAAGGCAATGAGTTGCCCAACTAACATGTGTTATTCATCCCGAGCAGACATTATCCATCTCTGCTTGCACCGAAATGAATTTGCAGTGGTATAATTTCCCACATAACAGTCACAATTCAGCCTCGCTAATGGTTATGTACACAAAACTGTGCAAACAGCTCCTTCATTTACTGCAACACCTTTGATCAACATTGCTCTACATTCATATTAATCACTGAGCTTAATTATAAACGTGTCCTTGCACTTGAATCGGCTATATTCCCCTTCTTGTATGCAAATCGATAGGAAATGGGGATTATGTAGAAGGCTAATTAGCTGCCCCCCTGTGTGGCGGGATCATTTGCACCGTGGAAATCTATAGTCATAGCTGGGGATTGCAAAAGGGCCTTTGAAACATGGAGCTAATAAACTGTCGGATACCTGCCTGCTGGACACTTATAGGTGAGCTACACAGCTGTGACGACTGGTAAAATGAGACTAGAATCATTTGTATGCAGTATGTCGAAACAACATTACAGAGATACGTCCCAGCTGCTCACAGATATAAAGTTTCTAGTGACACGTTGTGACTGCAGCTGAGTCTAGCACACCTATATATAGAACCTCACAGAGTTCGTCTGTTCAGGAGTCTGAAGGGACAATAATGCTTTCACGTCTCAGCACTTTCACAACTTCTTGGATTAGGATTACCATATATTTCATGAATCTAGTGCATTTTTGCTTCTTGTGTTCAGGTATGAAAATACAGATTGTGACAGCGTTCAGGCTGCTGAAAGGATTAGCGGATTGATCGATTAGTCGATAGAGAGAAAATTAATCTGCAACGATTTTGAAGAGCCAGACATTCTCTGGTTCCAGCTTCTTAAAGGAAAGTTTGTCTGTTTTCTTTCACTGTAAACAGAATATGTTCGGGTTTTGGACTGTTGGTCAGACAAAACAAGCAGGCTATTATGGACATTTTATAGAGGATCACACTGCTTTTACAACACAATGCAAGAATGTGGAGAGAAATTGGTCTCGATGTTGGTAACAAAAGTGTGTTTTGTGATCCGCAAATTAAGATTTACAAATGTGTATGACGATTGTTTTGTGAGTAGTCTATAATGTTTTGCAAATTTTACAAATGCATTTTCTAATCCAGCAACAAATACCAACCGATTTGAACAAATGTAAAACTATTTTGCCAATTAATACAACCCAACTTGAATACATGTCAGCATTCAACATGGATATTTCCAAATTTATTTCTAATTATTCTAATTATATCTGCTCTTGAAAAGCTTCCTGTGTGTTTAAATGTCCAGCACTTCAATTTGAAAAAAGTCTCCAAACTCACATAAATGCACACACGACAGTCACATTCAACAATCTGTAACGAAATGTAGAAAAAAAAAAAAAAAAGAAAGATAAACATGTAGAATACATGTATTCAATCAAAGAGCCTACATTTTTGTCACTAGACTTTCTTCAGGGCAAATTTTAAACAACAGAAAATCTCAATAATGACATTAAAGATAACACATCTGTGCTTTTTAACCAGTGGACCAACCGTCTGAAAACACCTGAAAAGTGAAGCCAATGCTGAAGTGCCTTTAACTTGCATTCTTTCTAATAGCCAGCAGGGGGCGACTCCTCTGGTTGCAAAAATAACTCTGATTGTATAGAAGTCTATGAGAACTTTATTTATTACCTCAGTAAACATTGTAAACATGACTTTATGGTCTCAAACGATAGTTTCAAGTCTTCTTCAATACAGCATGATGTTCATTTAGTAAATGATGGTCCCATTTAGAGTCAAAAAGACCATAAAGCAGGGGATGCTTTAGGGCGGGGCTACCTTGTGATTGACAGGTCGCTACCAACTCTGGGAGTTGTCCGTGTTTTTGTCTTACAACTTTAACCGTTTCACAGTGTGTTTTCAGTTCATGAAAGTTAACTGTAACATTTTGGTCAACTGAAAATGTCTTATTCAGCATTTGGTTGTACATAGCTTCACCCTCTCGTGACACTTCTGGTTGCAAATAAAACAACATGGCGACGGCCAAAATGCCGAACTCGAGGCTTCAAAATGACGGTCCACAAACCAATGGGTGACGTCTCGCTGACTACGTCCACTTCTTATATACAGTCTATGGCTTTAATGCAAGTACACTTAGGAAATGCAGTTCGCAATTGCACTTCTTGTGTTGAAATACAAACGAAGCTCAACAGATTCAACATATCACAAAAAAAAAACTGAGGATGAAACAAAACAGGAACCATTCAGCAATTATATTTAATTTCCAGCTTGCTTTCTATATTGATTTCTCCTCAGTTTTGATGACTGAGTACTCGCATTGGACCTAAGTGCGCAGAACACAATCAATCCAGAAAATAATTGATGAAAATGATCGTTAATTACAGCCCTAAATGAGACACATTGGAGGCTAAATCTTTGCGTATGTGATTGGTCCTGTAGGATGTCAGCAGCTAACATAGTGCTACTGACTGTGATGTGGTAGAATGAGCAATTTATGGATTCTCTTCCCTGTGGATCCTCGCAGGAGTCGAGGCCTGTGTGCTGACTGCGGTCTGGCAAATCCAAAGTGAAAAGCCCTGCCCACATTTGGGATTCCTCTTCTCACACCATCGCAATGCATTAGTGTTCATGCGCTCAGAATCTTGATAAGATATCTCCCCTCCTGTTTAAATACCTAATGTGATTCTCCGGGCTGTCGGGAGAGCGGACTGTCAGGTGAATGTCGCATTCGAAGGTCGATTCTTCTTTGTCTTGAAGCTGCCTCAAGAACGTCTGCTTTTTAAACTCTTGATTGCGTCATGGTTCAGTTTCTGTCGTTGGTACGTTCTGTCTCCAGCTGTGAGAAGAAGAGTGGGGCCATCGAGGACTGCAGATACTGCTGAGTGGTGCAGCACCGGGTGTAGGACTGTTATCTTGTTGACTAATGGCCTGAAAGTAGCTTCTTACTCTTTAGAGGCTGCATTTACTTAATCACCAGACAAGATAATGGTGCTGTCGCTGCGTTGGCTCGGCTGAGAGGGGTGATGGGACGTTGCTTTTGTCTGCATGTACAGTGTAAAGATATAGGAGCACGGGGGAGCATGTGTGTGTTTTGTGAGTGTTTGTGTGCTCTCTATATCAAAGAGACGGACAGCCGAGCAGTAGCCTGCTGAGGATTCGTGTCTCAGGGAGATTCAGGGCCAGACAGATAGACGGATACTGTAGGTAGACAGACAAAAACAAAACAGACAGGCCCGGCCTAACCATGCATAACCACCCTTCAGCCTCTCTTATCCCCGGACCACCCGCTACTTTCCCATCTCTTTCTTCTCCATCCTCTGAATGAGTCACTTCCAGCAGCCGGGCTCAGTCCAGAGTTTATGAATTAATCAAACTTTCTTTTATACCTCTCCTCTCTGATGGCGCTTCCCTCAACATGAGGACAGGTTTCATCTGAGTGAACTATTTTTTTCCCCCTGATGTGAACAGCTGTGGCTTTCTTAATTATTTTGTGCAGAGAAAAAATTGGTTGGTTGACATTGTTGTGTGTGTTATTCTCCACTCCTCCTAGAGAGTCTTTGCTGATAATAGGAGATTTCAATCTTTCTTTATTCAGAAATGCAGGAGTATTTCCACCTGAAATGTCAAGATGTGGAGTACGGCTGCTGAGGATGGCACTCGACAACAGTGGTGCTGAGTTATAAGTTTGACAAGATCACTTTTGTTATACATGGAGGTAGGGCTGCACGATTATGGCCAAAATGATAATCATGATTATTTTGATCAATATTATGATCACGATTATTATCACGATTATTTATAGATTTTAGAGACAAAATATTTTTATTGCAATTTCACATTTAAATAAACAGAGCACTGTTTTCACCTCCATGTTGTGCTACATTACAACCATCAAAAATTCAAAATGTTATCCTTTTATTTTGTTTTTTGTCATCTATTGTTATTTGCATAAAAACACACGATATAAATGATAAGAAAATAATATTTTTAAATAGTTGCTTTAATTAAAAAAATCTTGCCATTAGTAGTTCTAATTATATATTATAAGCTGCTTAGAGCTAGTGTTAGGAATTAAACATAATTATAATTCATAAGTCATAGTTCCCTCTTTATTATCAATTATATATTGCTATGAAATATCTCCTTCAAACAACTGGACTTGTTCAAGTTTTTCGACGAAAACTTAATTTTACATGATTACATTTGATGCGTCATGATAGCCTTATAATTTACCATTGCTTAATACTAATTTTTATTAATTTATGCATGAGTTTTCTAGTAACGGAGCACACATTCTATCATGTTTATTTAATTGTGACAAGCCAAAATCGTGATCGCGATTAATTTTCAATTTTCAATTGTGCAGCCCTACATGGAGGCTATAGCCATCTGGAGAGAGTGCAGTACAGTTTCTCCATACCAGACATAAAACAGGCTGCTTCCTTGTTTAGTTTAACCTTTCTGATTGAGGGTGTGCTCAGTGAAAGTGGTCTCTGCTTACTTAGTTGCACATGATTAGACACCAAAAGAAAAAGCAGAAGTTCCCTCACTCCTCAAAGTGCCACTCTTGTTGTTGTTATTGTAGACAGGAATCCATTACCCTTCAGAGAAAGTAGGAAAGACAGGGCTTCTACCAAGGTGACAAAATGTCGTTATTTATTAAGCGATAAAGAAAATAATGAGGGAAGTAAATGCATCACAAAGCACATTAGTTGCAACCCCACTAACAACTCAAACTTACAACTGTGAGGAAAGAAAGGGAGACCTCTGCAAAAAAGAAAAAGAAAAACAATAACAGGGGAAAACTGTTGAAAGCTTTGGCAGTCCAAGATGCATCATTCATCAGGACTGCTGAAAACGTTGGAGACAGAGAAAAGCACAACCTTCACACTGAGATCTACCGCTGCGAGTGCTTTTGTTGCCAACTTACAGTTTGGTGGTCATGCAGGCCGGCGGACCCCTGCACGCCCTCGCTTATGTTTTTCAAAGGCTGCCGTGCCTTCTGTGCACTCCCAGCGAGAACAGCTTGTAGTTTGATTACGTAATTGAAAAATGAATATTGTGCATAATTTTTTTCCTCCCATGCATGGGACAGCTTGTCGGGGTTTTAGAGAGTTATATGATTGAGTAATTAAAAACAGTTAATGCGGATGTTTGTGCTCATTCGTTTTAAAGGGCAGCATTTACCTGGAATGAAACATGGAAATGAAAACACAAAAATACGGTTGTACGGATGAGTAACAACTCTAATTTATGTTTTTTGCCCTGTGAGCACTGGTGCAGTCGAGGGGTCAAATCCTGTCCTCTACAGCCCAGCATTACATCCTGTTAGTCTCATAAATGACTCGTCGGTATCAACAACAAGCAGGGCCTCTGGGTCACACTCCGCAACACAGCGACGATGGTGAAGCATCGATTGCCTTCCCGGTCACATCACCAGTCACATCTTGCGTGACGGTACTGTTTGACGAATGAATTCAAATGCTGGCAAGTTGTTAAACATTACAAGCACAAGTCAAACACTTGGCTCAGTCTAATTATAGAAACTTTGATTTGAATACTAGTTTTAATGCATGTGATGATGACGTTTGTGAATTCACTTTTTCACTGTTACTTTAAAGAAAAGGCAGAGCTGCTGCTGAGAGATGAATATGTAATATCTGATGTCACTTGTTTTGCTGCATCCAGGGCTTCATTATATTTAGACCTCTGGACAAACTGAATACATCTGTTGTGTTAGTCATACTTATTAAAATCAAGGGGATTGTAGAGAATAGGAAAAACAAGTAGAAACTGCATTTTCTGGTGTTTAATACTGCAATGACTCACTCTCCCCAAAGAACAGGCAAGAAAAAGAATAAATAAATAATTCTGTCTATCTATTCACTACCCTTTTAACATGCAATCACTATGCACTGCACCAGACCTGCTGTGACTCACTTAACTGTAATTGCAGAACAAACGCAAAATCAAGGAATCGACCTAGTATCTATGCTTTTGACCAAAGCATAGATACTTTCGTTAGTACACTGTGTGCACACTATGTACTTACTTGTGTAGTGCATGAATTTTGACAGGGTAGTGTTGTCTCAATTCGCACACGGCTGTTGTTCACCGCTGTTGATAGTCAACCACGGACATCAGTTCAGACAGTTAAATCAACCCGATAATGGCTTCTATCCAGGGTCTGGAATTAACTTTTTTTCACTGTCTGCTACTGTGGCAGGCAAGTTGTTTTGTTGTTGTTGGATGGATGGATGGATGGACATTAGTTTCAGTGGCTATTTGTATAAATTTCCACCCCCTCCTACCATGTTTTAGTCTCATAAGAAACGCTCTACAACACGCCACATAACCTGTTGCATTACCCCCAAACAATGCTGCTTTACTGTCATTTCGACAAAATGTTGCTAGTGCGACATTTTTAATGAATACTATCCGACTCATTAGCAATTAAAAGTACTAATAACTTATTTGTTATGAAACTGGACCTCTTTAAAAGACTTTGTTTCATTATGACATTATGACAGTAGTTAAAGCTGCAGTGGGTAGAAACGGAGCAAATATGATTAAAAAAGTTATTTTTATAAAATGGTCACTATATCCTGACCGTAGTGTTTGAGACAGGTAAAAAAAATCATGTTCCTCTGTGTCCTCCGGTGCTCCTAATGGCATCTGCAGGATTTCACAGATCGGAGGAAAACAAGCAGTAAGAGCTGATCAAATATGAATCAATATTCTGTTACTGTAATGCCTATTTCTCTCCTCAAATGTTTTCAGAAACATCTTGTAGTGTACTGTTTAGCTGTAAAATTAGAAAGTTTGTGACCCGGCAGCCATGTTGAGATCTGTTGAGGAAAAACCAAGCACCGCCCACCAGTGAGAGCACAGCCAATAGGAACGCTCTCTCTCTGAAATGACCTGTGATTGATCAAAGTCTCCCATCACGGGCTAGATTTATTTAAAGCCTGAAAACAGAGCCATGAGGAGGTGCAGAAGTCTAGTTTTCTTGAATTACAATATGCTGAATTTCAACATAGAGTACACATTCTGTGTGTGTGTAAATAGATTATTCAGTCTATGTGTTGTGTGCCACAGTAAGATACAAGAACGCTACATATTTCTGTGACAAAATATTTGCTTTACAGTTTATTTTTAGGGAAAGAAATGGTGGTTATTTGTATGAAGCCAGTATTTTTTGGCTGAACCCGTTAGAGAAAAAAAAATCAAAGCTGCCAACAAACAAACTGGACTCTATTTGTTATTAAAGCTGTCAAATGTAATTATCACAAATTTTCTAATCAGTGTCTGGAAGAATAAACTAATCAGCATGGAGATGAGAATTGGTGAGTCATCCAGGGCAGATGATTAGCTGTGAATTTACTCATTTGCTAAATCCCGGTTGATGAACAGCGTGGAGTCGAGCAGAATGGTGACAAAAGCAGGCACCGGCGTGTGAACGTGATGAGATGTGCTATAATACAGTGTGGCATGGGGAACCAAAAAGACAGAGATTAACTATATTTTCTGGAGGTTTCATATTTCTTTCATTCTATATGGAGCGCTTTCCTCAGCGTTTCTTGTTCACAGGAGGTGAAGCTATAATGGAGGAGTCAGCAACTCTGCCGTGGCGACGCGGCGGCCTGCACCGGAGAGCTGTCGCATTTGTCTCCAGATAGGAGCTTACTGGGTTTCACAAATGTAGCCTCCATGGGCCTGTTCGGGTTGCTCACTGGAGATTCTGCATGTCTCCGAGCAAAAAAGGCACACATTTGACACGCACTGTGTTAATGAGGCGTCCAAATCCTCCTCTGACACCAAGACATGACCTCTCCTGAGGCTGAGACCAACACAAAGTGCGGGGAAAAAAGAAATCTGTGAAAGCTGGAATGCAACTATATAGGTAGTATTGTACATTTTCAAGCCTTCTATAGTGATACAATCTGATAATGTGCCCCAGGGGTCCTATAAGAGCCTCTGTTCAGCCGATTATACTGTTGTCAAGCTATTAAATAGGCGTTATCAGTCGCTATAAGCCCCATAGATGTGCGTCAATAGGGATCTAGTACACCCATTAATAGGTTTTATCATCTATTCACATGGTAGATCACCGAAAGAAGGTATAAAAGACAGCGACCTCTAGTGACCGTAGTAATTATTACAGGAGCAGAAGCGGAAGTCCGGCGCTGTAGTATAGACGGTGTGAAACTCCATAAGGGGTGGAAATCAAGGACAATGGATGGGACACAAAACACAGGGTTTTCACCCAGGAGACTGGAATTTGCATCATGTGTGGAACCAACAATGTGTGGTTGTCTTTGGGTTTGTAGTTATTTCAACCCAAAACACAATGTGTATACCTAAACTTAAACAAGTGGGATTTTGTTTGCCTAAACCTAAAGAAATTGTAGTTTTATTGCCTAAAAAAGTTGTATTTGCATTAACGCGTTATTATCGTGTTAACTTTGACAGCCCTAGTTCATAGCTGTGCTGAACGGCTACACTCTCTGCCGGAAGGAATTCATGGCGTTTCACTCATTTGTACACTTGAAAAGTGACAGAAGCAGATGTGGGAAGAATATAAAACAGAGCTTCAGGGAGAAGTTCAAATCCTCTCTTCTTTCTTACCTCCCCACGCCTCGACAATCACTGCGAAAAGTGGCCGCAATTATGGCATTTTTTTTTTAAGTTAAAGAAACCAGCCCCTTAATTCTGATATCAAAAAGGTTTGGAAAGAGGGGGTTTCAGACGCTGTTTGATGATCTGACAAGTACTGCGCTTGAAGCATACTGACCCCTAAAACATTCCCTTTGAGGTTACAAGAAAGCGAGATAGAGTGTTTATTCTCATCACTTATGCAGGATGCTATGATACAAGATGGGCCCTCTGAATCTGCTGAGAGAAATCCTAAAACTCTGCAACTGAGAGGCCTTTAAGGCGTCTGTGCCCAGGGGTCCATCTTGTCACGATCCATCCATCCATGCCTCATAATAACCCAGTCTCAGAGAGCATATCGTCAAACACTAATGACAGACAAGAGGAGTCCTAGGAGCTGATCTCGAGCGGCAGAATTACCCTTCTTCCCGGCTGCGTCTCTGCGTGCTCCACAGCCGGCAGCGACCGATCGGGTTCTTTTCAAACGACTTAGCCTGAGTAATGACGGGACGACAATGAAACGGCTTCTCATAAACCCAGCTGGACACATTATTGGATAATAGGGGCCTCACGAACCCGACTGGAGATATTATCGTGCAGTAGTTAAAAGGCAAACAAGACGACGTCACTCTGAGAGGAGAACACATGCCGTGAACGATGAAAAGAATGACTCTCGCCCAGCGCAAATCACTTCCCGAGAGTTCAAGATAATCTGACTCACTACGTTTTCAACTAGTTATACCCGCAAGCTGATATGTTATATGACTGCATGTTTGCTGTGTATATCTGTTCCCCTGCTTCCAACACACTGAATCCCATTACAACACTTATGAAAATCAAACCAGAGAAAGAGAGAGAGAGGGCCAGTCCTCCTTTCCTTTTTCCTCGCTGTGAAGGTTTGCCCCGGGCTTTTTGGAGGAAACAATTCCTCAGACATCTGTAAATAATGCAAGTTTTTTTACTCGCACAAATGAGCTGTTCTGCTCCCTTTGGCGAATGGGAAAGTGAATAAAGCCAGGTAAGGTCCATGCAGAGAAGGGGTGTTGAAAGACTGAGAGAAAGAGAGACAGGTAGAAAGTTCAGCCACTCAGTGAGGGCATTAGGATGTGAGGCATGAAGAGTACGTTGGCAGAGTGTTTGGTAGAGATTCAGTGATCCATCAAAGGAACGCCTGTCTTTCTCCTCTGCCTGCTGGAGTGCCTTCCCTCCCTTCCTTTGCCTCGCAGTAACTCCCCCCCCACCCCCTCTTTGTCTCTCTTTCTCTCTCTTCGCCCTTGCAGAACGTTTCCTGGGGTAAGCAGTACTCTTACGCCCTCTTCAAAGCCATGAGCCACATGCTGTGCATCGGGTACGGCGCCCGGGCGCCCGTCAGCATGTCTGACCTGTGGATCACCATGCTGAGCATGATTGTAGGAGCCACGTGCTACGCCATGTTTGTGGGCCACGCCACAGCTCTAATTCAATCACTGGACTCCTCACGCAGGCAATACCAAGAGAAGGTAAGCACCAAACACCGATATTATAATATTAAATACCTCTGAGATTATGAAGAAGATGATTTCAATTAAGTAACTGTATGAAGTACAAATCGTTCACGTTTTGTTGTTTTGAAGGTAAGTAATGCTAATAACCAGTGGGATGCTCTTAAAGTATTAATCTGAGGGTTTTGCTCCTTCCGACTGCATAAAATCCTGCTCATTGGAGCTCGACTTAAACAAATTAGGCCTTCTCTCAGTGGCCCCATGGACCAATGGGTTGAGCTCTCGCAGATCACAATATCCGGGGCGATGACTAGGAAAGAGGATTTTCTTCCCCCAAGCAGATCACATAAGGCCAGCGGGGTGAGGAGGTCTGTGACATGACCAGCCACCTCATTGTCTGCATGCTGCCAGTGAACACATTTTATTCTTCTCTTTCATTTCAGTCCCTATTGCATTCGTTTTTTTGTTTTTTTTTTGCGTAGAGGGTGATTATCCAGCAGTTCAGCCGAGCCACCATCTGTGATCCCGCTGAGGGGCCTGGGCAATTCCCAGAACACACGGCCATGACTGATGCGCTCTGTGCTCGCACGCAAGAACTTTAACTCCCAAACTTTTCCTACCCTTACGCTGCAGAATGTACATACTCCATGGTAGTTAAGGGGATTACAGTCCTCTATTATAGGTCTTTATCCACTTAAGGACGTAGTTGTGATTAAAATAAAGACCTTTAACTTATGCGGTAACATAGATGATGTAAGCACCAGACTGACCGATTCATCTACCATGATGCATTAATTTCATGTTCCATGTGCCGGGTACTTTTCCAGACGGAAGTCGAGCCATTTAGGCTTCAAGCGCCACTGAGCAACTTTCATAGGAATGAACGGGGCCCCGCCTCCAACGCTTTATCCAGTTCTCTTTTTATCATATTTGCTCAAACTGTCATTATTATTATGTCACTATTTTGAAAACAGTCAAGCCAAAGCCAAGCACAGCCCACCGGCCGGAGCAAACTCTCCTTTTACAGTCAAACAGTGCACTAAAATGTGTTTCTAAAAACATTTGAGGAGAGAAATAGACATTACAGTAA
Organism: Sebastes fasciatus; assembly: GCF_043250625.1. Classification (NCBI taxonomy): domain Eukaryota; kingdom Metazoa; phylum Chordata; class Actinopteri; order Perciformes; family Sebastidae; genus Sebastes; species Sebastes fasciatus. Next base: position 15,006,516 of record NC_133813.1, read on the forward strand.
CAAAATCTTGATTCATATTTGATCAGCGCTGCCTAGTTTGACCGTTTGGTCGGAGTTCACGAGCTTCACGAGCAGTGATTGACAGCTGCGTTAGAGACTCCCTGGCTATGATTGGTTGTTTTTCTTCAGTTGCAAATGCCATTAGGAGTACAGGAGGAGGCAGAGGAACATGATTTTTGCACAGATTATCTGGCTCTATCTGGCTACTGTCAGGATATAGTGACAGTTTGAGCAAATATGGCAAAAAAGTTATTTACCAACTGTAGCTTTAATAGACCAACGACTAAAAATTTGTGCCGCAACTAACAATCGTTTTCATTATCGATTAATCTACTGATTATTTTCTCAGTTAATAATTTTGTCTGTAAAATTGTTTGTCTGGCCAACAGTCTAAATATACAGTTAACTATCATATATGACAAAGAAAAGCAGCAAATCCTCACATTTGAGTGAATGTTTTTGCTTGCAATCAGTTAATCGATGAATAGCCCGACTGTGTTTATGTGAGCATATACACAGATACACACTAAGGCAGGACTGGACTGATGCACAAAGTACACATCAATTATCCGCCGGGAGGTTGTTTCCATGATTCTTATCAGAGCGTCGACTCGGCAGAGTCACCTTGGCTGTGACTATAACAGGACATGCTAAAATACCACTTCATTAATTTACACCTTGCGCATAAAAGCATTTAGTCGTTATCAATTCATTCTAAAACGGCGGGACGACCTTGCCAGCCGCTCCCATGGTCAATGAAAATCTAGGGAAACCACCCGTCTGTTATGTGGCTGGTCTGTGGGTTTTGGTGCAGTGTTGCAGTGGTGTTATACATGGCACTTGGAATTCATCATCAGGAGCACAAGCTTTTATGCCTTCATGCAATTTACAATACTAATTGCTGCGGTATCATTACCGCACAAAGCCACCCACAACTCAAAAGTGGTGGAAATGGTGAAATCCACACAAGGAGAAGACTGATCTAGTCAACTTCATGATAAAGAAGTTAACCTAAATGGGATCATGAATGCTGATTATTCAGTTTCGTCATCCTCGAATAGATGGAGAGAAAGAAAACGTCTTCCTCACACTAATAACCAGCAGGTCTATTGACAACAGAACTGATAGCAGATCAGAAAAAGTCAAATAACTTGAAAAATACTTTGCAGAATAACACCACTATTAGTGGAATGGGTATTTAATTCACGACATGGAGCTGAATTTAACATAATTGAAAACATAATTCTATGATCGATCATAGCCCGACACACAGATGTCACAGCAGACAGCGCATGACAGAGGGTCGCCTACAGCAAACAAGTCAAAGTCACTCTCTGAATCAGTGACATGTGTCTTGCTCAGTATGTGATGTACATCTGCTTCACAGCAAATCTGCTTAATCTACATCCCACTTTAGCCTCTCCACATTCCCTCGGGGCATCGAACTGACAACTCCAAGGCTTGCGAATGCCACGTTTGTGGTAACAGAGCCCCAGTGTGCAGCCAGATCCAGCTATGGGGCAGATTTGCTGCATGGCTGTGCATATGAGTGGAAGCAGCAGGCTGAGGAGCAGCATGGATGAGTTCAGGGTGCTCAGCCTGGAGTCATTACATCTATCACTGCCATAGCTGTAGGGTTGGGAACATGGAGAGATGGATGTTGGTGTGAGGTTAGTTAGACTTTAGCAAAGGACAGACAGAGGATGTTTATGAGATGATGAGGAGCTAAGAGATCCCAGTGATAAAAGAGAAAAAAAGTGCATGATCAAAGAAAGGAAGGAAACAGACTAGAAGAAGGATATAGCAGAAGAGAGCAGGAGGGGGTGGAAGGAAGTGATGGTGTAAAGCATGCATGGTCTCTAGACAGCCTGCTGTGGTGCCCTGATGCTGAATCACTGTAAACCAGCAGACAGCTGTATGTCACTCAGCAGCTGAAGCTTTAAGACATACAGTATATAATCTGTGCCTTATTCATATACAGGGTTAAGAGTGTAATCTAAATCATAACTTAATTACTTGTCTGCACTGAAATACTGTAACATTACCCTAGATGACACACAAATAGATGTAAAACCCATTTGAGAACGATCCGTTTGAGCTCATGTAAACAGCAGAAACATTTCTAACCTTCCCATTTTAGAACCTTCACCAACAGCAAATGCCTTTTATTGCAAACAAATTATATTTGATTGGGGTTTACCGCATCTTACGGTACCTTAAAACATATTTCTCTGGGATGTTATGTTTTGCAGATAACAAAGTGCCCCTCGGGCTGAGCAGGAATGCCTGACCGTGTCACTGGCAAGAACAGAAGTGGGTTAATTTTGTACCAAATGGTTCATCCCAATGTGAGTGTAGAAGTGACTGTCTCTAGAGAGAGAGAGGCACAAAGAGACACATGGATGAGGAGGAATGTAGTCAGCATTTATCTCAATTGCTCCATTAGAAAGTATAATTGGATAATGAACCAATAAAATCACAAATTTGGGAATCAAGTCATCATTATGAAAAGACGTAAAGCTGGAGGCCACATATCAAACCTGAAGTATCGGGGGACTTGTCATGTCATGCTCAGTGCCTGACTCTGGGAAAAATTTGAGTTTCTAAGATTTTGTTTTTTTGCATTCTGGTGATTTTAAAAGAGTGAAAATAACAAAACTGAATAATTCGCCCCTCTGGTTTGAACTTGGCATGTGAATCTCTGGCATAAACTAATATTCATCTGTTTTTATTTATTTGTGCCCCTGCTTCAGTATTTCTTTCTCTTAGTTCTCTCCATTGTCCTCTCCGTCTCTCACTCACTAAAGGTCCTTTCAGACACAACGCGACAACGGCATCACTGCGCTCTGAAACCCATTATTTCCAACGGCTTGCGCCGCGCAACGAAACAACTGTTGGTGTAGTTCTATTGTCGTCCGTGTGGAAACAATAGGGCTTTTTACACACTGTTCAATCAATCAATCAATCAATCAAACTTTATTTATACAGCACCTTTCAAACAAGTCAAATGCAATTCAAAGTGCTGTACAGATGATTTACAAAAATGTAGAATGTTAAAAATGGATTTAAAACAACCAATATAAAAAGTAAAATTGAAAAAGGAAGCAATAAAAGATGGGTATTTCAGATAATAAAAGATAAATAAAATACAGGGAAATAAAAATAACAATACAAATAAATGAATACAAATTATGAAACTACACAAAATAAGCAGATTGTATTAAAATAATGAAATTTTAATATAATAAAATAAAATAAAAGAGATAATAATGATCAGCAATAAAATGTTGATTAAACAAAATAGAGTAAAATAAACACTGAAATGATGATATAAATAAAATAAGTATAAACAATAAAACCATACAATTATAAAACACTACATAAAAGTCAGACTAAATAGATTTGTTTTTAGTTTACATTTAAAAATATCAATATCAATATTTGATAGTTCAGTTCCAGAAACAGAAAATTTGTCATAAATCGGGAGAGTTGTGACCCCGGGAGGAAACCAGGAGAGGGAGATGAAAAACGGGAGTCTCCCGGGAAAATCGGGGAAGGTTGGCAAGTATGCATAGAGCCCCTGCCACTGGACCGGACTACCACCTCACAGCTGCTGTTGGCTCTCACCCACTCTATTGTGATCACCAGAGGCAGTGAGGTAGACAGTGTTTATTTTCAGGTGTCAGGGCCTTGGCCTGGCTGGGAAGATTTGTTTTCACGACCCTGTCTCTGTCTGTGTGAGGAAACAGGGACTGATCAAAATAGATGAGCTGAAGTATTCTCCCTCTCTCTCTCTGTTTCCCTCTCCTTTGGGTCAATACTTGGCTTCAGGTTAATGTGGACAGAATTTTAACTCCCACTAAGATGAAATTAATGACTAGAAACAGGACGGTTATCACGTGTGGTTACTGGGAGTCCTGTGTCCAGCCATGCGTAAGCGCAGTAAGAACAAAATGTAGAGTCACAGGCCATCTGGCTTTCTGATAGTGAGGCCACAAAATATTTCATCCTTTCTTCTATCTATTTTCTCCATCCCTCTCACTCCATCCCTCTCTCGCTCTCTTCCTCTGGCCTGTGTACTGTACTGTGAGTAACAGCAATTTTTTAATACCATGATGTATTTATTTCAAATTCCCGTCAAGAATAAGAGGGAGATTCATCCCTCTAAATCCAGAGAACTGAGACATATTACATATTTATGTAAAGCACAACTATTAACTGATTAACCAGTGATTTAACTTACAGTAAATATACCTTAAAATAGATTTCAAGTGTTCAGTAGTAGTAGATGTATCTGAAAATGATAACAAATAACTGCTTATTTTGCCTAAAAATCATTCAATTATGGTTGCTAAAGTAGTTGTAACTGTAAATACATTTTAAGTTAACTTTCTTGCAGTAAGAATTAAAATAGGGAACTACAAAAGACATACAAAATAACAAATAATTCAGGTTTATAACTAAAATGTTATGACACTTTTATTATTTGTTCAAAAGAAGTCAGTAATAACTACTAAAGGATTATGAAATTTACAATTTTTTTTTCATTTTTTTGCTGATTAATGTGCCCTGAACATGAAGTTAGGTGAAACATTTCTAATCAATAAACTGCAATGATGCTACATTAGCGGATTGTAGGCAAGGCACGTTAACTTATATAGCACAATTCATACACTGAGACATTTTCAAAGTGCTTTACATACATTTTTAGTTCAACAGGAAACAAAACCAAGAGAATGGAGTCACCTTGGCAGACGCTAAAAATCAACACTGTACTCTGAACTACTCGTGGGCTCAGAAATAAAAAAATCGCAACAAAATATTCAAGAGAAATTATGCAAATAATGATGAATCATTGGTTTGTTGTCTATGCAGCTCCTAAATCTCTCCAGGATATCAGGTATACCTTGCTAGTTCACATTAGATCATAGCTGGGTTGCCATTAGGACCGGGCTTCCTGCTTGGGTGAGATAATCGGAGCGGCTACCTTGGCCTGACATCGCCCCGAGCCTGTACTTGTTCCTACTTCCCTTCACCACCTGCCTCCCTCGTCCTGTCTCTCTCCCCCCCTCCCCACTCATAGAACCAGGACATGGCACTGTGACTATGTGAGAGCACGGCTTGTCCTCAATACAGAGACACAAATACACAGTCGCTGAAGACCACACTTTGGTGGAGGTGTACTCTGCTTGCTTGTTTTACTTCTTAGCACTTAGAATATTTGGTGTACATATACATGTAGCAACTGATATCCATCTGCTTTCTTTGTCTTTCCAGTACAAGCAAGTGGAGCAATACATGTCCTTCCACAAGCTTCCAGCGGACATGCGGCAGAAAATCCACGACTACTATGAGCACCGCTACCAAGGCAAAATCTTTGATGAGGACAACATCCTGAGTGAACTCAACGACCCTCTCAAAGAGGTGAGACAGCTTCTCTCTCAAGACCTTAAACTGAGTGGAAGCATTGGTTCTTTCACTTAGCAACATTTAGAAATCTTTTTGAGAGTGTCCATTTGAAGGGTTTTATTTTTGGAACAGGTAAAAAATAAAACCTCAAATCCAAAAAAAAAAGATGAAAAAAAAGTCCTTGACAGGTAAGCTGTCACACAATGGTTTTTAGTTTGGGAACATGAATGAGTTTATTCCCTAAAGATGAAGAGTGAAACTGAAAATGAAATACCAACAACTGTCATCTCATCTTATAAGGTCAAAGGAGAAAAACGGCAAAGCGGATTCTCCTCAGCATTCTGGGTGGACCCGGACTGAGCATCCGTCAAGATATGAAAACATTCTGCATAGAAACATTACCTAAGCCTCACTTTCACTTGTGATAAACCACCTTAGCTCCAGAGCTGTTGAACAATCGCTCTTTTATTTCTAATATTTCAAGTCAGCAGTATAGCACAGATACACAGACACACTAGTTGGACTCAGAGGGGGACTCAAAAGTGCTCTCTTAGATGCCCCTATGGTAGATAAAACATTATAAAGTGCCCTCTTAAATGCCCCTATAGTAGCTAAAACATGATAAAGTGCCCTCTAGCATGCCCTTCCAGTGGAGAAAACGTAATAAAGTGTCCTCTAGTTTGCCCTTCCAGTAGAGAAAACATAATAAAGTGCCCTCTAGGGCATCCTTCCAGGGGAGAAAATGTGATAAAGTGCCCCCTAGGGTGCCTTTCTTGTGGAGAAAACATAATACATTGTCCTCTAGGGTGCCCTTCCAGTGGAGAAAACTTGATGAAGTGCCCTCTAGGGTGCCCTTCTAGTGGAGAAAACATAATAAAGTGCTCTCTAAGGTGCCCGTCCAGAGGAGAAAACATAATAAAGTGCTCTCTAAGGTGCCCGTCCAGAGGAGAAAACATAATAAAGTGCTCTCTAAGGTGCCCGTCCAGAGGAGAAAACATAATAAAGTGCTCTCTGAGGTGCCCGTCCAGAGGAGAAAACATAATAAAGTGCTCTCTAAGGTGCCCGTCCAGAGGAGAAAACATAATAAAGTGCTCTCTAAGGTGCCCTTCCAGTGGAGAAAATGTGATAAAGTGCCCTCTAGGATGCCCTTCCAGTGGAGAAAACGTGATAAAATGCCCTCTAGGGTGCCCTTCCAGTAGAGAAAACATGATAAAGTGCTCTCTAGGGTGCCCTTCCAGTGGAGAAAACACAATATTGTGCTATATAGGCTGTCCTATGCTATAAAACTTTCTGCGCGCTGGTGCCCCTTTAATTTCTTTCGCCCCTGCCCCTCAGACAGCCTGAGTCCGCCTCTGCACAGCCACACAGCTTGAGGATCAACTGAGTATACTGTATCTTATTCACAAAGAGAGGTAACGAGAGAGAAGTTGAGAGTCAGTAGCAAGTTTCTAAGTTCCTGGCTGACCTCCTCGTATCAGCAGATTACATGGGTAATTAAGTAGAGGTGGATGGGAGAGAGGAGAGCACTAAAAGGCAAAGCAAGCGTAGGAATCGTGACCATCTCTCATGTAGCCCCATTAAGTCACCATGCGGCGGTGTGGGGGGGAGTTGCTGCACGATCCCAGACACTCGCGGGGAGGTGCATGGATTTTAAGGTATGACTTACTACACAGAAAATCCTGCAGGCTTAGTCCACCGTGCACAGCAAGCAAAGTTAAAATCTGCATAGAGACAGCGTCGCACAATGAAAGCTATGCCCACGGGACGGACGCATAAAAACAAACTGAGTCTTTCCAGAGCAAAACAGGCTACATGAACTAGCTTACGTCACCACTTCACTGAATAACTGTTGTTTAGATGTGTCAGTTATGGATTATTTCACCAGCCTCTTCCTCCCAGAGACTGTAGAAGAAGCAGGTTGATTCAGAAACAGGCATAGTGTTTGTCTGTGTGGCTCATTTTCTTCCCTCTGTATAATTATTTTCCAATAAGGCAGCCTTGTGTTCTGCATAAAAAAATAATTTCCTGAAATTTGCTCACATGAGATCAGAATCAAATTGCAATATTTGCAATATAATATTGTTGCAGGGGAATGTAAAGATTTAATTTGTCTTCTGCTGTGCTTCTGGTTCAGGATTTTGTAGTTTTGCTACTTTTCCTTCGTGTCTGCTGGCTTCACTCACTTTTTTCAGTGTTTTTGCACAGACGAGACATAAAGATGAGGATTGTACAGCCAACCAAACGACTTTTGGTCCGTTTTACAATCTTTCTAATCCTGCTTCTACCGTACTATTAACTCTATGGAGTGCAGTGGATTGTTTCCCCCCTCATGACAGGTATGCAGCTGGTTATTCCCAGTCTCGAAAAATGAAGATATTTGTCTGATCATCCATCAGAGATTGAGGCTACTTGAGGGTTGATTGAGCAACATGTCCATAGGGGCATGTGTTATTATATAATTTTTTTTATATTTTTCAAGAAACCCAATAAAAACAAAAAAATACAAAATCAGAAGAAGCTTACAAGAAGTATGGCTTAGAACGGGTCAGAACCAGCGGGCAACTCCGGGGCTGAAAAATGAAGCCAATGCTGAAGTGCCTTAAACTTGCATTCTTTCTAATAGCCAGCAGGGGGCGACTCCTCTGGTTGCAAAAAGAAGTCTGATTGTATAGAAGTCAAAGAGAAAATGAGCCTACTTCTCACTTGATTTATTACCTCAGTAAACATTGTAAACATGAGTTTATGGTCTCAGTCGCTAGTTTCAAGTCGTCTTCAATACAGCATGATGTTCATTTAGTAAATTAAGGTCCCATTTAGAGTCAAATAGAACATAAAGCAGGGTATGCTTTAGGGCGTGGCTACCTTGTGATTGACAGGTCGCTACCACGGCGTTGGGAGTTGTCCGTGTTTTCGCCTTACAACTTTAACCCTTTCACAGTGTGTTTTCAGTTCATGAAAGTTAATTGTAACATATCTATATTATAACATATACTTATTCAGCGTTTGGTTGTATTTTGGCTCCACCCTCTCGTGTCACTTCTGGTTGCAAAACCCAAGATGGTGAGCCTTCAAAACGGCAGTCCACAAACCAATGGGTGACATCACGGTGACTACGTCCACTTCTTATATACAGTCTTTGGTCAGAAGAGTACAGTGAGTGAAACAAAGTAGAGAAAATACTCGGCTTTGAAAGATTACTGTATTATCAACATTCATTGCCAGGCTTTACCTTGATCATTTTCCTTTACCCGCCTACACCCCACCCCTCACTTCTTCTTCGTCTTCTCTTTTAAAAAGCCAGATGAGTAATGCCAACCTTCATGCGACAGCCAATGCCACCTTTCTAAATGAGCTTGCGTTTGCCAACTCCTCTCTGAATCATATCAGACTAAAAGCAGCTGCACACTTTAAAGAGACAGTAATAAATTATAGCTTACTCGGTTACATACATCTTGATTTTTCAGTGCGCTACAACTAACGGCAGCTTCTCTGCGAGGCTCGGCCTACTTGGCCTCTGTTGTAAAGTGGCCATAAGTTTTGTTTTGAGACATAAAGGCAGGGAGCAGCGGGGTTTGTTTTTCAATCTCTTCATCCCTTGTCTGTGTCCTAGTCTCTAAACCTAGTCCCTAACCGTTTAGCAGCCCGAAATCAATTAATTCAGCTCCATGCCAGACCCGTTCCCGGTAGACCGACTGAGACCGAGGTAGCTGAGCTGGGCTGATTGCCGCTGAGTGTCCAGCACAATTTTGGGGGCGCTGACTTACAGGTCAATTTGAGATCAGAATCAGCTCCACTTAGCGGCACTCAGACTCGCTTTGGGTAGAAGGAGGGCCGTGAAATCAGCCCGAGTATACTTTAACTGATTCTGGCATGTCATTCATCACACGTCTCGTATGAGTCCGTCAACCAGGTGTGCCAGATTGAGGCTGCTCAAGCAATTCTGACTATCTGGGATTTTCAGTGGATAAAACAGCTTTGAGTTTGGTGTGTAGGTCAAAGGTAATGATGCTTAGAGCAAAGTCCTCAGTTAATCATCCTGGTGTGCAGCTATGGACAATAGAAGTAATTTAAAATCCATCTGCTGAGATGTGAGACTTAACATTAGTGGGGTTTTATAATTTAGTTTTACCGTCTATAAAATCTTTCCAAGAACTCTTGACTGGTTTGCACTCATTTTGGTACACTCTGAAAATCAACATGTGCAGTGACGTCACACTTGTTTGACCCAGGTAATCCATCACATCGAACAGTTCGCCGCTGTACTGCAGCTGTGGGCAGAAACCACTTTAAAAACTCTCCTTGGTGTGGCTTTCAAGGACGCTCCGACATCCAGTAATTGATTGTTTGCTGCCAAAAAGCATTTAATTGATAAGCTCTGGTATTGGACAATCTGGTCAACAAAGACGCAGAAGCAAAACATGAAGTCATAGAAAAGGAAAAGGGAAATTGCTCTGCATTAAGTGGTTTGCTATTCAGCAGCTTATGTCTCAGATTTCAGATGTCCATTAATGCATCAACAGGGGGGAGTTTTCCAAACAGCCCCTGTTGCTGTATTAACACTATTACCTGTATTGCCACGCCTTAAAGCATCCCCTGCTTTATGGTCTATTTGACTCTAAATTGGACCATAATTTACGAAATGAACATCATGCTGTCTTGAAGAAGACTTGAAACTAGCGATTGAGACCATAAACTCATGTTTACAATGTTTACTGAGGTAATAAATCAAGTGAGAAGTAGGCTCATTTTCTCATAGATTTCTATACAATCAGACTTCTTTGCTGGCTATTAGAAAGAATGCAAGTTTAAGGCACTTCCTCATTGGCTTCACTTTTTACTCACTGATTACCACAAAAAGTCAAAGATTTGCAAGTTGATTTTCAGACCACTGAAACACATAAACAAGAGAATATAAATTATAAAAGATGTGTTTGTCATGAATGGGCTAAAATATAACAGCCAGACGGTTTTGCTATTCCCTCTACCCTCCCTTTCCCTTTCCTCTGTCTCGCTGCCTCTTATTCTCCGCCATATGACAAATCTTTAAATAGGCATAGCCAAAGATTGTTTCCCCAAGAGGACTCCTGGCTGGGCATGAAAATTGCTTACTATCTAATTCATTAGTTCTGGTGCATGATTGAGGTCAGAGCCCCGTGGCATTAGCCGACACCGGCATCTGAGACTGAGCTAACATCTCTTTGCGAGCGTCCCAGAGATTGGTTATCTCTCTGTTAATGTCCTGTTGTCACTGGAGGAGAGTTATCCCTCGCAGGGGGGGCAACACCACACCAGCGCAGATGCCAAGTGCCCCGGCTTTTCCATCTGCACAGCAACAGAGATGTGTGGGTAAACAGACAACAAGCTCCTAATCTCCTGCTGGGTCTGAGGGGACAGGATGAGACCAGAGAGATGGCCTGCAGCCGGCACCGGAGGGCAAACTCATCAGGATGTGACTCGTGTGCCAAAAAGTTTCTCCTCAGGAGTGATGGGGGAGTGCTTTAGACGTATTAGGGATGAAGCAGCAATACGCATCCAATTCATTTATGCCGGCAGAGATGAAGGATTTGAGGTGGTGTTTTGTGTCAGACTACCTCACTGATGCTCCTTTTTCAAGTTGTAGGTGGAAATTATTGAATTATTTATATGGCGTGATCTCATCTGTTTGACTTTATTTTCTTTCTCCACCAGGAAATTGTCAACTTCAATTGCCGTAAGCTTGTGGCCACCATGCCTTTGTTCGCCAACGCGGACCCCAACTTCGTGACGGGGATGCTGAGCAAGTTGAAGTTTGAGGTCTTCCAACCCAACGACTACATTATCCGAGAAGGCACGGTTGGGAAGAAGATGTACTTCATTCAACACGGCGTCGCGAGTGTCATCACCAAGTTCAGCAAGGAGATGAAGCTGACGGATGGATCCTACTTTGGAGGTGAGAACCAAAAAAACATTTTTTTTTAATGTTTTCTTTACAGGTTTCCACATGAAAATGCAAACATGAATTATATACGTGGGTACTGCTGCCATGCAAGAACACCATACTGACAGTCACGCATGCATTCCTGCAGTATGTTCATACGTTTATATATTGAGACATGAGTCTAGCCTGAGGTCTTGCGTTTGATGCTGTTTGAAGTGAAGTTACTGTAGATGTAGATTCTCATTAACCACTGTTGGACGTTAGTCAGCTTCTGCAGTTACGTAACCACTCATCTGGTTGTTGGAGTAGGCCAAGGCATGGATCAGGCATCCCTTAGGACACACAGAGGTTCCTCCCCCACCCTAACACCCTCACAAACACACACACACACACACACATGCATGAACTCTTCCCCCCCTCCATCTCCATACGTTCCTGCTGCATCTACTTGGCACTAACAAAAGCTCGTTCTGTTCTCTTTCTTCTCCCTCTCTGAAACATTACAGAAATCATACATTTTTGAAATGTCAAATGTAATTTCATTGCACGTTGTTTACTCAGACACGACAATGTCTGCCTGTGGATTTTGTCAATGTGAAAGCAAGGCAAAGTTTCCTATTTTAGAGGTTCTTGCATATTTTATCTGGTGAGTTCATCCCCACTATGGAGGAGTCTAAGAATACCTTCTCTTTGGTGTGTCTTTGCTGCATGCAGTTCACGTCTCACAGGCGAGCCAAGGAAGGCAGTGAAACAAAAAAAAAAAAGAAATATTTTTTTTCCTGCTTGTTCAAACCGCAGGATTGCTGTCACGCCACTAAGTGTGCAAAGCTACTTGCTGTACAGTGTATATGGGATTGCCGGAGGAGAGGGTGTATTTTAAATTCTCAGCACAGAGTGGACGTGTCATATGTATAAGATGTGTGGCAGTTGCAGAGCTGTTCCAACTATTAATCCTCTGAGGCTGCAGCTCAAGAGAGATTCTGCTAAAGAATAATTGTGGCACAGAACAACTACATCTTGTTTAAGAAACTAAGCTGAAATGTCAGAATAAAACCATCGGCCAATAAGGCACTGACAAATGGACCGTAATGGCAGCGAGTGCATTTATCAAACAAGTTCAGACAAAAAGAAAAGAAACCACAGCAGTGGTTAACTGGCTACTGTTTACAGTAAGAGGATGGAAATAATTGTACTGTAGTTCAAAGTCGACTGAACAGTGGTGGGCAATGCTATACTTTGATAGTTAGACGCTCGCATATCATCAGTTAAATTCTAAAGATCTTCGGTATAACAACTATACAGTTTGTGCCGATTAAGGCTTTGGAAAGAGCCCAGATAAAAAGATTAACTCTTTTAGGAAGCTAAAACTTTTAGTCTTGTGTATCCCCTGGTGGCCCTCTGGTGGCTCTAACTTGTAATGCACCTAAAGCAGCTATAGTCAATATGTTTACACAAACTGTGTATCAAATGACGATGTGAAAGGGGTCGCTCGTAGTGGTGAACCGACAGAAAATGATCACCTGAATCTGCAGCTCCCCTTGGCTTTACAGAGCTTTTGTAGTTTCAGCTCATTGTTTAGCTGCGGCTCTACTGTTTTGGTTCACTCCCACCGCTCTCATAGCGTCACTTTCAGCCGCAGCGGGCTCTAAAAATCCACTGCACTCTACCTGCTCAGCACCAAACGGCCGACAGTTACACAGTTAGCAACTAGCTGGTGAACAGCTGGTGAAGTGGAGCATTCAGATTTTTCCCTCAAGAGTTGGTAGAGACCAAAAACAGAGCTGAAAGAGAGTGACTACTGGACTCGCATTCATCAGGTGGCTTTACCTTGCACGGCAGCTGGATTCTCACGATGAAGATCTCGCGAGAATTGCGGGATCGCAAATCACACGAAAATCCATCTTGTCAGGCTTAAAAGTAATGCGTTTGTGTCTGGCAAGCCAGAGCACGGACAAATCGGCTTCCTGTGAGGAGCTACTGGCAGCTACAGGGGTGGCTTAAGTGTGTGTGTGTGATGGCACGTAGAGGCGGCTGTTTGTTGTAAACAACAATGGCGGCTCCTGAAGAGCTTAGCGTAGATGCTGCAATAGCATCAGTTATATCAGAACTTCATTGAAATTGAAAGAGCAAAGAACAGCACTGAATGCTTTTCTCAATGGAAAAGATATTTTCAGTCCTCTCCCGACTGGTTTCGACAAGAGTTTTATTGACAAATGGTTCATCCAATCACCTGCCAAGTATTTATTTTTTTGTAACAAACCATCTAGCGGGTCAGGTTACCCCCGCGACCCCCTAACGGGATAAGCGGTTGCAGATGATGGATGGATGGATGTGTTTACAACTTTGTTTCTACTGCCCCCAAGTGGCCAAAATAAAATGCAGGTTTAAGGACTAGAATAGAGCTGCAACTAAAGAATATAAACCGTGACAGAACCTAGTGAAAAACACCCAAGCTAACACTTCAAATTGTTTTGTCTGAGCAACAGCACAAACCCCACCTAAATTTACTTTAGTTTACAATCATATAACTCAGCGAAAAGCAGCAAGTCCTCACAGTTTAGAAGCTGGAAACAACAAATGTTTGGCTGTTTAGTTTGGAAATCAACGATCATCATCAGTTAACAGCTGATTTTATGTTTGTCTGCTTGATTCATTAAGTAATTGTTTCAGTTCTTGATTGCGGTATAATGAAAGCTATGAAAAAGGGCAAAATGATTGGCTTCCTTCCTGCTGGAGATAAAGTCAAAACGAGCTAGACTATTCACTCAACAAACTGCTCCCTCTAAATTGACCTCTGGAGACCAAATTTAGGAAATCCAGGAAATGTGTTGAGGCAGCTAGACAGTTAGTGCTTTTCAGGGATTTTTGGATTATCTTTTTCGAGCTTTGCCTAAAACATTTTGAAGGTTATTCTGTACCAGAAAATATTAACTCTAATTTTGTTTTGTTTGCTGTCTGGTGTGCTCTCATTCTGTGCAGAGATTCACAAATAACAGCTCAGTCCAGATTGATTTAGCAGAATCCAACGGAGTTCATACTCAGTGCAATAAATAGTGCAGGAAGCTGAAGGAGAGTTCATCAGCATCTAAAATCTGCTCAATAAAAAGGGAAAAAAACATGCGGTGAACATACAGCAAAAATTTTCCCATTTAATCTTTTAATTAAAAGATATGTGTTGTATCTGTCCAAATAATAAAGGGCGCACTGTGTCCTGTCCGTGCCGGGCCACCTGCTGTTGCCTTCTGCCCAGCTGGTATTCTTACCCGCTTGTATGGCATTAGTAGATGAGCCCTGAGTTGGGAGCAGCTGGCTTTACCAGGCTCCTCACTCTACCCCCTTTTCTCCGATGATTCGCACTCCCCTTACAACCAGGCCAAACCGTGGCCAGAATGAGAAATCAGTGAGACAGACACAGAGGGAGGCAGAGTGAGTAACAAAACTGAGCCCAGCCACAGGAAACTATTAGCATAGTAATGAGCAGGACATCTATGAGGACAGTAGGTCACAGAGCACCTCCAACCACGGTCAATGTCACGCCTGCATGCTACGAAGGTATCATAGTAATCACTTCTGGGCCTACGTGAATGGGATTACATATCAGTGGCACGCAGCTGTAGTGAAGTCACTGAGGCTAAGAGACTAATAGTGTAATGCTAGGACACAATGACAGACAGTGCATGGAAATCCCTATTGGGCTTGAATGTCTTAGTCATATGGGACTCTCCTCTCCTCGGTCGACACCACGTTAGGGGAAGGGAAGCCGGTTGCCATGGGAGTACGTGCGAGGCTTTGTGGCTAGGCAACAGACACGTGTCAAACTGCATCATGTGAAGTGTTGACAGGGCTACACACACACACACACACACACACACACACACACACACACACACACACGCACACCTTGGCAGTGCTAATGTTTATTTTTTTATATATAAGTATGCAATAATAATGTATAATTCCCAAAATACCTCATGAAATAAGGAATAATCCCGCAACATTATTCATTATGGCAGTGGCACTGAAACGGGGGAGATGGAGACAGACAGACAGAAGATCATGTCAGCCAGTATGATGTATGTACTGTATATACAAGTGTGAAAACAGTGAATGTAAGCGCAGTCTAAAAATACAGCTCATTGTCAGCTTTCATGTTCTCAAACAATCACTCACAACTGGAGTTCAGGGTAGTCTGACAAAATGAATTAGTACAGTCTGAAAGTGCTATTCCAACAGAGAGCAAAAAAATTTAAAAACAAAGTTTCTTCTCCCACTTTTGCTTGATCCATTATTCTTCTGCCGGTACGATTCAGTTTTGGAGTGGTTTGGCTACCCGACAACGGAAGGTAGAGCAAGTTGTCCGCCTCACTGACGTTTCTGAGAATAAGCGAAACATACATGAATGGCACCACCACATAGGCCTGTGGTTCAATTCCTGGTATTGTCATGTGTGGGTTGTGTTCACGGGAAGCCGGCAAGAGTTCTCATCCTTGTTGCTTTAATAGTGACTCCTATTTGCTAGGTTGGCCTTGTCAAAAAAGTTAAAGAGGACCTATTATGCTCATTTTCAGGTGCATACTTGTATTTTGGGTTTCTACTAGAACATGTTTGCATGCTTTAAAGTTCAAAAAACGCTTTACTTTTCTTATATCGGCTGTGCTGCAGCACCTCTTTTCACCCTCTGTCTGAAACGCTCTGTTTGAGCTCCTGCCTCCTCCCCACCGATAAGCCCAGTCTGCTCTGATTGGTTAGCTGACCCACTCTGTTGTGATTGGTTATCCGATCCAAACTCTTTGGACTCCGCTTGAGTAACTATCTTGGTTTGAGGGTGTGCCAAGCTAGCCGCAAGGCAGGTATTGTGCAAATGTATTACTTGGTGACATCACCACGTTACGGAAGAAAAGGCGGGACTTCAAGCATGGCGTTTCAGGCAGTTCAGGAGCTGTTTTGTGAGGGTAGTAGCTTTGGGCTTTGTAACTTTGCAGACCTTGTACTTGCATGAAAAACTATATAACACACTAAAGGAAAGGGAAAAACACAAAAACATAATAGGTCCCCTTTAAATACAACCTCCTGCATGTCTTGCTAAAAGTTCTCCGAATTCAACCATACCATTCAAAGGAAAGACAGTTTTGGAAATACACTTTTTTCCCTTTCTTGTTAAGAGTTCGATGAGAAGATTGATACCACTCTGGTGTCTGGATGTCAAATATGAAGCTAGAACTAGAAGACGTTAGCTTAGCTTAGCATAAAGACAGGAAGCAGGGGGAAACAGCTGGCCGGGCTCTGTCCAAACATAAAAGATATGCCTGCCAGCTCTATTATCACCTGATTTTCCACTGTCAAGTAACACATTTACCTCTGTTAAGCATCATGCAACCACTTCACTATCTGTCTTTGTTTCTCCGCCCTTCGTGAAATACATTTAACAAGACACAGGTTTTTCTTTCTCTCTCTCGGTGTATCTTCCTGTGTTAACCGAGGTACCACTTAACGGTAGCTTTTCCATCATAACAGCACTAACACCTTATTCACACCCACAGCTTGAGAGTGCTGCTCTCACGTCTTGTGCACACTCTGTGCTCTATTTTCATGACAGCTCATGGCGTAGCCCAGTCATCACGACAAGTTAACATTTAACGACTTAATGAAGATGGAAGTTGTGCTGTAGATTGGACGGAAGTGCAAATGTGGGTGGCGGCTGAGCGGTGTGCTGGTGGGTGAACACGATGGAACAGGAGCCAAAGGAAGTTGATACTTAGAGGACGGACACTGTGTTACAAGCTTATATAAAGAGGAGAATGAATGTAGGCTGAAGGAACGGGGGGGCGGATAGATAGACTGTGAACTCTCTGTCTTGTGTCACTGATTCATGAAAACACTGAGGAGATGAGGCGCTGTGAATGTCAGGTGTTACCAACACATGTCATCTGCAGTAGCACACGTATTCATTTCTTTTACATAAGAGGCTCAGGTGAGGCACATCTGATTGGTTTGCACGTCTTTTACAGGCATCTGCTGCATGGACAGCAACACTGAGATTAGGGTTGCATTCGAAACCGCATACTATATTAGCAGTACGTACTGATTTGGCCAAAATGTAGCATTTAGTATGCAGTATGCGAACAAAAGCGAACACTTCTGAATATTTTTGAGGCCGTGTCGATTTTGAATATTGGCAGTTTTACGATATTAGACGGCGAATCGAACATTTGCTCCAACATTTTCAGAGTTTAAAAGCTCCATAAACTGTCGTGACAGATAGCTAGCGCCTGCCGGGGTCGCAACCTCGCCAGCCGGGCGGTCACTCTCACAGACCGCTATGAGCTGGCTAGAGCTCTCTAGAGACCGGTCTGTAGACAAGAGGCTTTTATTTCCTTGTTGACGGATAGTTTGTTTAAATATCACAACACAAATATTCATAATCTCCCGCGGGCATAGCTCGCTCGCCAGCTGGCCAGTGATGCTCACAGACCGGCTACAGAGTGGCGAGGGAAGAGACAAGGGGAAAGAGCAGCGAGCGGAGAGATCCCTGCTGAGATCCCTGACACGACCCTTTTTACCTTTACTCTTATATTTGTAGGGATATCAGTTCACTGTTTTGTTTCTGTAACTGAAAAAGCAGTTTGAGTAAATTTTGTCGAACAATGTTTTATATTTCCCGTCTCCCCTCGTTGATGATCCTGTTTGTCTCACTTCACTCTGAGTTGTTCGAATAAATAGCTTAAACCTGCAGTATCTTACAAAGTAAACAAATATAACATAAGCAAAAAAAGTCAAAGTTGTATTTTTGTAAATTTTTTTAGTGGTACTAGTTCTTTTTTTTTGTCCAGTGCTTTAAGACATTTAAAGGCTAAATCCTGGTCTAGCATACTACAAAATACATCACTTTAACCGTTTCATACTGCATACTACTCCTCAGTAGAAACAGGATTTTATTCTGTTGTTATTGACATCAGAAGTGAAACATTTCTTTTGGTCTTTTACATTTTAGGTCCCATTACTTTAAGCTGAATCAACAGCATGACCTTTTTCTCTCAACATGAGTTCATGCAATCATCTAATTGCTCTTTGAAAGATTTTAATAGGCTACTTGAACGACTATTATAGCAATAATAAGCATCCTACTGTACAAAGAGAAAATGACCAATTTTAGCAGTGCAATCCAAGAGCCAAAATTTAATCCAAAGGAACATTTTATATGACTGTTTATTATCTGCTGTAGCAGGTTTATTAGAAAGGGCCAACCTGAACAGACCACTGTGCCCGGTCCTGTGTGTGGTGTAATGGCAATGACCATCGGTGTTGGAAAAGTACTAAGTACTTTACTGAAGTACAACTTTGAGATACTTTACTTATTAGTATTTCGATTTCATCCTGCTTTTTACTTCTACTCCATTTCAGAGGTAACATTTGTACATTTTACTGTCAATTGTAATCTCAGTAATTGAGTGTGTGTGTGTATAGTGCGATTACTTTTAAATTTAGAGGTAAATGTAGTTAAAGAGGACCTATTGTGTTCATTTTTAGGTGCATACTTACGTATTTTGGGTTTCTACTAGAACATGTTTGCATGCTTTAAAGTTCAAAAAACGGTTTACTTTTCTCATACTGGCTTTGCTGCAGCACCTCTTTTCACCCTCTGTCTGAAACGCTCTGTTTGAACTCCTGTCTCCTCCCTCCCGAAATGCCCAGTCTGCTCTGATTGGCCCCCTCTGTTGTGATTGGTTAACCGATCCAAACTCTTCGGACTCCGCTCCAGCTCCACTCGAACTACCTTTGTTTGAGGGCTTGCCAAACTAGCCGGTAGGCAGGTATTATTATGCACATGTGTTACTTGGTGACATCACCACGTTACGAAAGAGAAGGCGGGGCTTCAAGCGAGGCGTTTCAGGCAGTTCAGGAGCAGTGTTTTTCTGTGGGGTAAAGTCACTCCCTTTGGCGAGGATTTTGGCTTTGTAACTTTGCCGACCACTTGCATGCACAAAAAACAATACAACACACCAAAGGAAAAAGCCTAATAGGTCCTCTTTAAACATATACACAAACAGGAAACAGGATGTATGCTGTGTTATTATCTGGTGTGAGGGGAGCAGCTGCAAGGTCAAGTGTTTTGATGGATTGTCAAAACACAAAGCAGCACATCTCTGCATGTAAGAAACTATGTAATGCTACGTAACCATACCTCTGTTTAGTTATCCATTACATTTGAGAACTGATGCAGTGATGCCTTTTTTTCTCTTTTTTTGTAAAGCTGTATGTTATTATGGGACCATTAGCTCTGTGCAGGATGATGAATTATCTTAGTATAATGCCAGTGACAGCACCGCTGATGGGCTTCTCATTTTATTTACATCCACATCAGCTTCTGCTTCTGTACCTTTTGTACCCGAGGTTCATCTGTATGCTAATCTGTTTTGCAATTTACTGGGATGATTTCCTTAATGTCCCTCTGCACTTCTGTGTCTTCACGTGTCAAATGTGTTTATTATGCTCTCACTTTTTGTCCTCCTTTGTGTCTCCGTGTCCATGCAGAGATCTGTCTGCTCACCAAGGGCAGACGAACGGCGAGCGTGCGTGCAGACACCTACTGTCGACTCTTCTCCCTCTCTGTCGATCATTTCAATGAGGTGCTAGAGGAGTACCCCATGATGCGACGCGCTTTCGAAACCGTCGCCATCGACCGATTGGACCGCATCGGTAAGACCTGCCTACATCTTATTCCTGCCCTGTCTGATTGGTGGTATCTCTTGCCTGTCATCGTGCCTTGTTGTCTTGTCTTTATCAGTATTTGTTTGCCTTCTTTCTTCATAAAAGCATTGTGTCTGCCATCTTGTGCTGCATGACCTGTATGCTATTTTTGTTGTTAAAACTTCCGTCTCTTTCTTTGTCTTAAATAACATTAAAGAAAATTTTGTGTAACCAGCATTAATCCTTCTAAAGAACCAAAGTAGCGTTTTGTGGTTGGATTAACTGGAAGGCAGTGCATGTCGCTGTCCGGGAGGGAGTCACTTCGCCCCCTCGTTGGTTTGGTGTTGACCCCCCCGCTGGATGTCAGCGAGTGGATGGAAGCTAACCTCACATGCATGTGTGTCTGGCCCTCTTTCCACTCATCTGCACTCCTGGGTATGAGCAGCACCCCACCCCATGTCAGACTTCTCCAAATCAACCAGTGGAGAGAAACAAAGAGCAGAGCCAGGTGACGTCAGGGAGCTGGTTCAGGCTCTGACTATCTGCTGTAGAGTTTCATTCAGCTCCTCATCAACAACACTTCCTTATTTTCACTGTCTAATTCATAGAAGAACCTGGCCATGACAGATTATAGTTGAAATAATGATAATGCTTCTGACTCACACATTTGATGCAGTTTAAAAAGGGGCACATGTATGTAATACAAACGGGGCAATAATTGGTTGCATTGACCCTTATGTTGCACATTCTCCCACTCCTTATTCAAATGGGTTCAGTCTGCTCTAATGATTGGAACTAAGACATTGATGAATTAAACATGCAGAAGATAATAAGGATCATTTTTTAACTGACGGAAGTAGAACTAATGTCTTTGTCTTCGCTTATGTTTTGCTGCATTAGAAATATGTATCTAGTTTTCTCCTTTTATTACTTTTTATATATGAATAACAGCGGTAGCATATTTCAGTATCACATTCAAGTATTAAGAATGGATTTAAGGTCCAGACGCACCAACCCGACATCAAAGACCTAGCGGCGACGAAGGCCTCACGTCGCGTTGCCTCACGTCGCCTTTGTCTTGGCCAAAAAGTTGCACTCGAACACACCGCAAAGACTACAGCCGACAGCCAGTTAGCACGTACGTTCTGTGCCTGCGTGAGATGAAATAACTCTCCACACCAGCAGGCAAAGTGATTTCTCTCACCGACAAGCTCCAACGGCGATTCAAGATGTTGAATCAGCCAAAAAAACTCCGACGAGGGCAGACTAGAGCCGACGGTGTGGGACATACCGCAAAAACTAAGCCGACAGACGCTCACCGACAGCCTCAAACTGTCCGACGGATGACCGTTGGCTTGGTGTGTCAGGGCCTCTAAAGAGTAAACTTTAAGTGTAAAATGAGGATTATTTTCCTCATCTGTTGCTATCTCAGATATTACTGTACGTATTTTAAGATCTGGTATCACCGTCTTATCCAACCCTGTTTATTAGAAAATAAAATGAAACATTTGTCAAAACTTGACCAAAGGGCAAGTTCAGATTCAAAAAGCACAGTAATGTATGAAAAATGCATTACAATAATTACAATTACAATTCTTACAGTACATGATTGTTTTCTTTGTAGCTCAGCTACTGTACGCTGTCAATGAGGCGGTATGAGGATACAAGGATGCTATGACTAATATAAGTAATGAGTTTGACTAGTGTATTTCCACCTGTGACAACTAGCAAAATCAAAACGTAATTTTAATTTGCAGGTGGATGCTCTCTAAGTTAACTAATATTTGCTATTTAGGCAACAGGTTACTGCTGGTGAATAAAATATTTTATAGAATGCTGCTTCCTGCCTTGTTACACAGAAATAGTAAAACCGATAATGAATTTTTACGGTTAATGATTATTTCTTATGCATGAACAAATGGAATTTGTTAACTAAACCACTTTTGAAATGAGTTATGGTTCATATCGTTAGTTTTTATGGCTGCCACACGGAGCAGCTCATCATCACAAATGATCAATTCAAACAACAGACTTTAATGCCTGCCGACAACGCTAGCGGCCATAATGTTTGGTGATTTGTTTCCCTATTATTATAACCAGAAAACAACATCACCTGAATACAGAACAAAATACGAATTTACATAATGACAGTGTGTCAATGTTGTCTCATATCAGTGGTTAAAGCTTGCAGTCTGTATCTACTTTTCTATCTGTTACTGTGTTTTTTCTTTGTCATGGCTTTGTATTTGTGTATTATTTTGCCTGACACAGGCACGTCAATATTGAATTGCTGTGCAACCCAAGTGTTGACTCAACATTGAAATACTGTAGTGTCAGGCAAGACAGCAACAAGCAATGAACAATAGAACAAGACCGCTCAGAGCCAATCACAATCCACGGTAACTGTTGAGACAACCTTTTCTCCTCACAATTACGTTCATATGGAAACTGTATTTGGGGGGTGGGGGGAGGACATAATGGATGACTGGATTATAGCAAAATATCTGACAAAATGTGCAAAACGCTCACTCCAAAATTCATACAAGCCATGTCTGTAAAAGTTTATTTTAAACAAATCAACTAAATGTTCAGTGCTTGTCCTACAATATCTACTCATGACAACTGACGCCAATAAAACTACTTGATAGAGTTTAGGGAACGAATGTGGTCAAGTTTGAATTTTACAAATGACAACACTGATTTTTGTTTAATACAAGACACAAACCCTCCGTCTCCATACAACTAAACTGCATTCTCAATGAGGGAATTTGGGATATAGACGTCTGTAAGGCGTGGTAAAGGAAAACGCTACAGTGCCTGCTTTATGGGCCCATTGGATGCGGAAGATCGCCGGCTGATCTGGGTACTTTATCTCTCACAGTCAAGGCATTTTGGCATTATGCGCCACTGAGCAACTCTCATAGGAGAGAACGGGAGCTGCCTCCAACGCTCCACGGTATAACAACATTCTTGAAAGATACGTGGTATAATAACAAGTATAACAAGTGAGAAAGTCCACTAAGGGCTGGTGGGACAGGTGGTGGATGGGTCCAACACATACAGGACTTTCCCCGCAGTTTGTGTCCTGTGTGAAACTCATTTTAAGCCAAACCATGATGTGTTTTCACTAAACCTAACCCAGTAGTTTGATAGCCTAAACCAAAGAAAGTAGTGTTGTTTTTGTTTTGTTTTGTTTCAATTAACAACGTAAACTACGTATTTAAAACTGCGATCGTAAAAAATATGTTTCCCTCAAATCCTCATTGAGAATGCAGTTTAGTTGTATGGGAACGTAATTTAGTAGGAGACAGGATTGGCCTTTATCCACCTCTACGTTAAACACCCACACTTTGCTATATGAATGTCCCCCATGCTTCTTGCATTATAACTGAACACTAATAACTAATTGTGAAGTAGCTGCATATGAACGTAATTCACAGGGGACAAGGTTGCATTTTCTTTTTCCTGGACTAGCATAAAATAAAAATAAAACTCTTTATTTGCCCTGTAGTGAAGTCCCTTCACAACATGCCGTTTGGCCTCAACAGTCCAAAATCTACATTTGCCCTTTTTAATGAGAGCTACCAGCTTTTCACCAAATGTTGTAAACTGAAAGCTGCCCACTCTGACGGCCACCTCTCAGAGTGACATAGATTCGATCCATCCTTTCAGACTAACCATGAAGGGGGTTTTGTCTCATACGAGGGAAGATACTTTGTCATGATCCGTGCTGGTTGTATCGTTTCTATATATGAACTGCATTTGGTTACATGCTTGTCTTGCTCTAAAAAAAAAAGGAAAGAAGAAAAGTAACCATGCTTTGAAACCAATAACGTGTTGCACATTTGACATTATCTTTTATCTATCTAAAAATTATTTGACCAGGAGTCCGTCTTGAGACGAGCACATCTCGTTTTCAAGAGTGTCCTGGCCGACGAGTAGGCATCAGGTAAACACTTTATTCCAATTCCAATATTCGAACAGGGACTAATAGGCTTGCTAAAGGGATCCGGTCTCAAATTCATCCTCCAAGAGTTTGACCTCTTGCTGGAGGTCACATGTTTTAATTCCTTTAAGTCACCCACACCAGTCCTGCAGATGTTTTGATGGACACATTCAAAATGTCAACAACTAAGACAATCAAAGAAACAGAAGATATCTCATCCAGTGTCACATGCCATGTTTATTTTGTAAGAGAATAATTACCTGGATTATGAACACATGCTCAGCTCTATTGGTGTGACATTTTAATCTTTGAACCCTTCGTTCAAAGTGAATTCACAAACAAAATCATGTCTGCAGATTAGTAAAAACTTTACTAATGCAATGCCACATACACTATTTGTTACATGCAGAAATCCCATTTCATTATTTATTCATGTTGTCACCAATAGAAGTTTCTGATTGTCTGGCTTGAAATATGAATTCTGTCTTTTGTGTCAATAATTTGGGGGTAAAATTTAGACTTTTCTGACACTAATAAAAGGGAAGTCTTAAACTGTATTTGGACACAGAGCTACAGTAATGTCATGTTGACTACATGTGGAGGGCAAAAGTTGATTTAATCCATTTATAATCATTGTCACACACATTTACACCAGGTATTCTCTCTAAAATAAGCATTTAAAATAACCCTCAACAAAAATAAAAACTGAAGAAAAAAAACATTTCCTGCAGTGACTCATAAAAGAAATTATTGGTGAAATTATTTATCAAATTGCATTGAGAGTCAGAATGAAAAATGTGTCTCTGTAAAGCCTTGAATGCACCTCAAAATCTGTGTTTTTTTTTTTTTTTTTAACAAATACAGCCTTCATTATTTATATGATGTTTGTGAACATTGTATTTTGCTTGTTTTTTATGTGTTTGTGTGGTGTGTTAGCTGGCTTTTAGACTGTTTTACAACACTTATCTTTTATATGTCAGATATGGGTTGATTACTGTATTATTATTATTTGTTCGAAATCATATTGATTGGTGAAGTTTGTATATTGAACTAATCTCACTGGTTCTATTTTGCCAGGAAATGTAAATTACTAACACGATACTGTAATTGTTTTCAAATGGTGATTTGACCCATAGCTGATACATTTCAATTCAAAGTTTTGTATGTAAAAAAAAAGAAGCATTTCTTTACCCATGAGTGGTGTTTACATTTTGTTTATGTTTTTGTTTGTGTTTGTTTTGATTTTAAGGGTTACTATTTTTACAATCTTCTGACAATGTTACAAAATCAGCTTATAAATCATTTTATAAAGCATTTTGCGGACATGTTCAGAAATGACTGGCATTCATTCGAAAAGCAGTCGAGGACATTTTGAGCAGAAAATATAGAAGTTAAGAATGATAATAAAATAATTTAACGTTAATTTAACGTTCAGAGCAGGTCAGTGTTTCTATAAGAACAAGGTGTGTATATATTTCGTAGTGGGACTCATTTACCGTGTCATTTACTGTGATATAGTTTTAAGTAACCACCTAATTCAACTGTTGTCAGGTCATTAAATAGGCGTTATCGCTCTCTATAGGCATCATAGATGTGGGTCATTAGGGGCTTACTACACCTACTACATTGTAAAAGTGAAATTAAAACTTAAAAGCAACACGTTCTAACCAGGCCTGTCAATCGATTTAAATATTTAATTGCGATTAATCGCAGGATTGTCCATAGTTATCAACATGGGAGTGGACAAACATGCTTGCTCTATGCAAATATATGTATATATTTATTATTGTAAATCAATTAACAACACAAAACAATGACAAATGTTGTCCAGAAACCCTCACAGGTACTGCATTTAGCATGAAAATATGCTCAAATCATAACATGGTAAACTGCAGCCCAACAGGCAACGGGTGAAAGCCCCGTGTTTTGTGTCCCATCCAGCGCCCCCGACCTTCACCCGGTACGGCGTTTTACGCTCTCTATAGCACAACGCCTCACTTCTGCTTTTGCTCCTGTCTAGGGATATCACGGTGAAGAAATTTTCCCACCAGTTAATAATCTTGTGACAACACCGGTGTTACCGATTACACCAGACATTTTACAAGAAAATATGACGCTCAATATCTGTAGAGCGTTTCTTTGATTTTTGCCATTGGATGGCTGTGTCTGGCCTCTCCGGTCCAGCTTTTGCTGCGGGGCTGCAGGTTTCCACCTGGTGCCGCTGTACCATGCGTACCAGCTGCGACCACGCGTACCAGCTGTGACCACGTGTACCAGCTGTGACCACTCCGTCCTCCTCACGCCGATTGCCATTAACGTTACCGTTCCGTTATAGAATTGGGTTTAAATCCAAAATATTGCACTTTTTCTTTTCGCTTTGGCACCAAATCTTCCGTCATCGTCTTGTATGTCAACTCTCTCTGGTCCAGTGTGTGAAATCAGACTCTTCCGTCCACAGTCCACTTAAGCCGTTATATCGCGGGCTTCAAGACCAGACCACACTACATTCACAAAACAGTCATTTTACCTTGCAGAACGTGGAAATATACATACAACCCCACTATTTCGAAACTTAGCAGAGCTAACTTTGACTCAGCTAGTGTTAGCGTTCTCATTGTTCATAACCTTATTGATTAGCTTTGATTAGCTTAATTTGGAAACCGACGTCACTGGTTTTTGCAACGGCTGAGTGGGCATTTCCATTTTTGCAAAATGGAACAGATCACAGATGGACCCGCCCTTCAAGTTTTTTTAGCATCCGCCGTCCAACTATGTATTGAGAACAGGGCGCTGATACGCGGAATTGAACTAATTGGGTTTTATTTCTATATAAAAAAAAGGCAAGTAATGTAATGGGTATATGCCTCAACACCGTGTAACACTGACTACCACGGCAATCCTACTCCTGTCGTAATTACTCCGGTCGCTAGAGGTCGCTGTTGTGTTCTTCTATACCTTCTTTCGGTGATTGACCATGTGAATAGATGACAAAACCTACTATTGGGTGGAACAGGACCCTACTGACCCACATCTATTAGGCTTATAACCACTGATAACGTCCATTTAAGGACCTGATAACAGTCTATTGTACGGAAGCCCTGAAAGGCAAGTGCGAATTTTTTTTTTTTCTGGTGATCCATTTTCTAACTCTGATCTAAATTATTTGATCTCCTGTGTTTATGACTTAAGAACACATGGAGAAAAAAAATGTTTGACAGGATAATCTTTCTAAGTTCATTTTTTTTTGTCTGTGAAACTGGTATGAAAAAAAAAATTGTAGGCAGATTTTTCTGCTTTTTCTATTATTATTTTTTGCCTCTGTGTGAAAACAGGAGAAAAAAAATCAGGTTAGATTGTCCAAATTAAAAAAATAACAGCTTCAATCCCAGAGGAGCTACGTTAGCCTTAGCGACGATAGCGTTCGTTCCCTCAAACAATGTGACAACAGACAATACAAACTAATGTTACAGTAAACTGACGTTAGCTACACTATCGACTTAACCTGGGTTGTACCTGTTTTCACACAAAGGCAAAAAAAAAGTAACTTAGTAACTTTTCTACCTGTTTCACCGACAAAAAAAGGAACTTAGAAAGATTATCCTGGCAACAAAAAAAAACACAGGAGAGAAAATAATTTAGATCCGAGTTAGAAAATGGATCACCAGCAAAAAAAAAAAAATTCTCGCTTGCATTTCAGGGCTTCCGTACTATCGGCTGAAGTAACACTAAAATATTTCCAGCTGGTTAGTTAGTTAAGTTCTTTAGCTCCGGGCTGCTGAAAAGTTTATATTGACTTTCACTTTTTATGGTACATATATACCCTACAGTATTCTACCGATGCACAATAGATTTTCCCAGCCACTCAGATAATTTCATCTCTGTTGCCATAGCCATAATGTAGCATGGAGAATAGCAGCTTTCTAGGAGAAGATGTGAAGTGAAATGATTTCTTAAAATAACTTAAATGTGTATATATATAGCACTAAAAGTCTGTTATATTGTTTGATAAGTGTCTATTTTAGATTAGAGGAGGAGAGAAATACGAAGAAGCGCAGCAGGAACAGCAGCTGACTGAAATCCTAACAATCCTCCCGTGTCTCCTTACCAGCAAACATTCACTTCTTCACACTTTCTATTTGGAGGAATAGTAAATAAGTACATATGTGTTGTCCCTCCAATCTACAGAGTTTAACCTTGACAACTTTAAAAAGGCACTGACAGCAGCCTTGTAAGTCAACAGTAGTGTAATAGTCGGTACGTGGTGCTAGTTTTAGCTCTCAACCCGCCCCTGTAGTGACTGTTGAACAACATCAATCCTGTCTTACAGCCCGATGCATGGCTTGTTGGCAGCCTTGAGAGGAGAAAGCCGTCCAGAAAATGCCGCTCAACTGTAAACTCGGAAATCTTGTGCCCTCAAGGACGCGGCTTAATGATTGATTGACTGAGGCTAAAGCCTTCAGCACGCTAAAAGTCAGCTCTGTCTTCTTTACTGACAAAATAACGCGTCACAGATACACAAGGTCAGCAGTAATTACAGGAAACACTTCCTCTAAATACATAATGGACACAGAGTAAAGTAAATCTTTATTATTACTATTCTTATTATTGTCAAATGTGGCATATTTCTACAAAAGACCAGTTTCAAGACATCCTTCATGCTTTTTAGTACCACTTAGCATTTTACCACAGTTTTGCTTCCAAACTCCCAAAGCCACAAAAGTGGTGTTTAAAGAAGCCATCTGTCAAGTTTTTATTATCACAGTTTGTGACTTGTGACAGGCTGGGAAAGATTTCCAGGCCTGTGGGCTAAAAAAAATCCCGTTATAGGGCACTTTAACAACCAATTTGTTTACCGTATTAACCGTATTATTATCGTAAATGTCGTAGACAAATGTGTATTTTTGAATAAATACAAATTTTAATGATAAAGATAACATAGCATTCTGTGGTAAGATGAGTTTAGTTCTCCATAAAGGTATTTAATGTATAATTCACAATCTGTACCCATTGTGGTAGTGTGTTAGGAGTAGATCTTTTCTCTTTCTTATTGTTGTTTATACATTTTTTTTTTTTAAAAAAGGTTATTCTAATTGTCCTTGTGATGTGTTTTAGCAGAGGTGTTATTGTGGCTTTAAATTTATCCTTAGAGTTTAGTACTTTTTTTGTCCATTCTTCGACACAATCTGTCCAGTAACGTGAAGTGTGGGTCCAACTCATCAGTATTCTTCTGTGTCTCATCGTCCACATCAGCATCTCCACAGTCTGCGCCATCACGTCACACTTTCAGTAATCTGTGTCTCCTTTTGTGTCCTTCACTCCTCTCAAATCGTGTTTTTCCCATAGTCATTACCATTCAATGTCCTTCACACTTTTATATTCAATATGAAAAAAACATTAGTGGATGTGAAAAGATGCAGCTTGTAAGATTGAAAGAGTTGAAATTTATACATTTAGTAGAAATCAAGAGGAAGCTAATCTATTGAAGATGTGGTGATAAAAAAAAGATGCAAGTTTTTCCTATTAAAACATACAAGCTGCATCTTTATTATTACTGTCCTGACTCCTGCAATTTTCCTGTGGTTTATGGCAACCAAAGTGTGCCACTGCTGTATGTGCTCACCTCTCCTGACTGCACCCCAACAGGGAAGAAGAACTCCTTGCTGCTGCAGAAGTTCCAGAAGGATCTGAACGCCGGCGTTTTCAACACGCAGGAGAACGAGATATTGAAGCAGATTATTCGTCAGGACAGGGAGATGGTGATGATGGTGGACCGCAAGCAGTCAGTCACCGGGATGAACTCAACACCAATGTCAGGAAACTCCATCATTAACTCACCAGCCTGTCAGCCTCCCTTCCCCACCGCCTTCAGCACCAATCAGCTCCAGCAGTCCTCCGTTCCCATGACTTACAGTGCTTCAGCTATTGCCAATGCCTCCGCCGCCCGCATGCTGCCCGCCGCTGCCGCGGCTGCAGCCGCAGCGCAGGGGATGTACCCTGTTCCCAGTCTTTCCCACCACAGCCTGAATTCATCCTCAATGAATCCACAGGCGCCGCTCCAGCAGCAGGGAGCGATCATGTCGCCCTGCTCCTTCACGGCGGCTATGTGCAGCCCGCCCGTGCAGACCCCTCTGGCTAGCCGGAGCTTCCAGTACAGCTCGCGCACGGCCTCCCAGCTGTCACTCATCCAGCAGCCCATGGCTCAACAGTCCATATCCACACAGCAGCTGCAGCAGCCCGCTGCGTCGACTGCAGCCGCAGCCTCTGCAACGCAGCAGCAGCCGTCGCCTCAGCAACAGCAGGTCCCTTCACCTCAGCGGGGCGACATCCACAAGAGCACACAGGCCCTGCAGTCGGGCAGCTTGGGTCGAGACGTCAGACATTTATCGGCCTCCCAACCATCACTGCCACACGACACGTCTCTGGTGCCCAGAGTGCACCCAGCCTCAGGAGACTCTCTGGCCTCCATCGTGCCACCGACGGCGGTGGCGATCCAGGGGATGAGTCTGCAGAGCGGCCTCCGCACCACAGTGCCCCAGCGTGTCAATTTATTCCGGCAGATGTCGTCAGGAGCCTTGCCCCCGGTGCGCTCGGCGGCCGCGGCGGCAGCAGCAGCGGCGGCGGTGGCAGCAGCAGCATCCTCATCCTCGACCTCAACCCAGCACAGGGAATCCCCCGGATCTAGGAGAGATTCTGTCCTGAGCAGTACGGAGACTGAGCAAGACAAAATGCGTTTCGCATCAAATTTATGATCCCATTTTTTTTCCCTTTTCATTTTTTAAACTTCAATATGTTTCAACTCATTTTTAAAAACGGGAGATACAACAAAAGAGATAAAGATGAGGAACTTCAGCATTTTTTTGTTTCTCTCCAGTTTTCTTCTAAAATAACCTCATAGAAAACCCTGTACATACGAGCCCTTGTATTATATTTTAGACACATTGTCTCCCTAAACTTAAGAATGTATATTATACAGATACATCTCTCTTTTCTTTTGCGCCATATATATATATACTTATGTATATATATATATATAAATATATACTGCTGTGTGTATGGGTGTGTGAGAGTGTGCGTGCATGTGACCGCGTGTGTAAAATCCAACTAGAATATTTGGCAATGGCAATTCAAAAAGCTGTAGTATAAAGTCTTCCTTTCTGAGAAATATAAAGAATTATATACAATGTATGACATTTTATTAATTAATTTATTTTCTGTTTTTTTTTTTTTATTTTAAACTGGGATGCATTGTGGATTCAGATTTTTATTTTATTTTTTTTTACCGTTGAGGAAGAGAAAAATTGTCCTATTAAGCAGCTTTAGGCACCACTGTGGAATAAAACATGCAAGCAACTCTTGACAAATAATCTCAAAAAGCACACACACTCTCATGAAATGAATCTCACACCAGTTTCCTGAAACCAACACAGATACTGTAACTAAGTGTTATGTTGCTCTCTGCAACGACAATACAGTGTGCGGAGCCGCCGTATCCCCGCAGCGGCTCCCATACCAACCATGACAGTGTTATGGGTCCAAAGGGAATAGATAACAGAAATGCTGCTTTCTTTGTTTATGTTCGAGGAGTGTGGAGAAAGACGTGGATGGATGCTATTGTTTTCTATTTCTAATTTCAGATGGCTGAGATGTTACGTAATGTCGCTTAAAAATTCTGTGTATATTTATAATATTTATAAACTAAAGAGTATCACCATTATGCAATAGACTGTGACATAAAGATTACCTATATGTGTGCTGTAAATAGTTTTGTAGAGCTAGTATTTACAGATACTGTGTGGTGCATTCTCTATCATAACAATGTCTTACTTCTATCAGGAAACCTGGATATCATCTATACGCGAACAAGGTTTAGTGACACATGTTTCATAAAGAGATAAACAAACCTTAATGCAATAGCTAGCACTACTTGATGCCTGATTGGAGGACATTCAAGAAGGGTTCTCTCTGTATACTATCCTAGCCCTAGTGTAGTTTTTAATTTCACATCAAGTGAACAATATTTACCTACGATACACAACTTGATTTCAAAGTGTGTCTTTTTTTAGTTGCCTCATTTCCCCAAAAACTGCTGAGGATCATTTTCTGCATTGTATTGTTCGAGGACGGAAATTAGGCTTATTCTCTTTCTTCATCACACCTTTTATTTTGTACACTGTACTGTACGCTGTCATATCACATTTACTGTAGTTGAAGAGCCTGGCACCGCATTTTCACACCCATGTGTTTTAGGTTAAAGACGTCAGGTATCACTCAGTTTTCACCCAGAGGTGTGTTTTTGTGCTGCTGCTGCAGAAGAAGAAACGCTGGTTTGCATTAAGGTTTCTGTCTCATGTAAATCCATCATGTGGGCTTAGGTACTCTAAACTGAGGCAGGGAAGCAAGGTCAAAGCCAGAATACTGTGGTCCTGTTCAGACCTGGCATTAACATGCGTCCCGAGTGATCCAATCACAAGAGGACAGCTCTAAGTATGTCTGTTCACACCTGGCATTAGAATGCGTCTCCACATGCGTCTTGAGTGACCACTTGTGATCGGATCCCACTTCCCCCGCTCTACATGCAGATAAACACGTAAACACACGGCTAATACAGCAGACGTTGTGATGTAATATTACATGAACGTCAGTAGTAATATCCTACATATTCGTGAATTCCGGTACATTTTATTAACATCAAAATAAAAGGTTATTGTACCGGCGGTCCCCAGGGACCTCCGTGTCGCCGACACCACTGCCTTGCCAGGCAACAGCGCCGTACAGAGCTTCAGAGAGCCGGGCAGGAGAGAGAGTGAGCAGGAGGGCGGGTGTCAGCTCCGTGCAGAACACTGGAACAAAAACACAGACACATCTCCGACAGTATGATAATAATGGTCTTTTGAATGCCTAGTAGCCTATAAATAAGATATATCCATCCATTATCTGTAACCGCTTATCCTGTTCAGGGTAAGCGGTTACAAGCGCTCCGTCTGCCTGTCTATTCACATGAGGAGCGCAGTGAGATCCCAGCTAGACATCAGTTTAATAGGCGGTCTGTAATGTGTCCCAGGACACATTCGCGTACACACTGCTAAAAGAATGTGGCCATATGTGGTCTGAGCGATCGGATCTCAATGCGTCCTCAATGAGTGCGTTCACACCTGTACTTAGAGATGTGATCGCCTGTGATCCGATCACTCAGGACGCATGTTAATGCCAGGTTTGAACAGGGCCCGTGACTCTAAGCATAAAAGCATATTTTGACTATTTTAATCTTAGAATAATTAAAGTACTTGATGACTCAACTTTAAATAAGCCGTCCAATATGGCTTTTTGTGCACGAGGCTGTCAAATGCGATCAAATGTGACAAGTATTCAGTGCTATCTGTGCAGGATTCCTATTCAGAGTCGTAGTTTTCAGGGCGCCAAACATCCCGTCAGTTCAAAGTGACTAAGCCCCCTCCAGAGATGCCGTTTTAAAAAGATTACTTCGCTACAGATTGTGTCGATAGTGTACCAACGCAGTCAAACCCACCACCAATGTCATGAAAGCATGCACTGTCACAAATACTTAAAAAGATACTATCTCGAAAAATGTTGACGTTTAAATGTAATGTTAGATTATGTTTTTGTTCATTGTCTGTCTGCCTAGACGTTATCTGTGTGTGAACAGAAGACTTTCCACATGGACATTCTTAAGTATTTGTGCCTAAACTATAGCCATGTTTCCATCCTTTTTGTTACGAGTGTGAGCTCGGTGCGTCTGGGGGGGAGGGTGGGGTGGGGGGGCACATCTGCACACAACTGCGCGTTCATTGTTACTATACTCTATGTGTTGTATGTCTCAGTGTTTTTAGACGGGAAAGGAGTAAGCAACGATGGCCAAATGTCTCAGTTTATCCAATTGGTATCTTTACTTACAATGTGAACTTCTAGAGGCAGGTTTTTTCTAACATTCTCGGTCAAGCTATATAGAATATTTAATGAGGTTGTGTACAGTTTAAAAAAAAAAAAAAAAAAAGCAGTAATATCACGCTCAATGAGACATTGTACAAAATTCGGAGCACCTTTATACCTTTCTTTGTAGCTAGCCACTGATGTTTGGGTTGAATATTGATGTGTGGAAGGAAACTGGCCAAAGCGAAACATTCATTGTCTTTGTTTTTAAATTGCACTTTCTGTAATAAATAAAAAGGTACGGATTCTTTCAGCTAGGGGTTAGATGGTGAATGAGTTAGTGAGGGAGTATATTTGTGCTGCCCTGATCCTGTATGAGGTTCTAAATGAGGTGGGAGATGTTCTATTTACAACGGAGAGCGCTTAATCGTGAATATGCCATAGTGTATAGGAACTAGTACACAGTCAAGATGGATAGCAGCACTGTTGCTTTGTGCTGTTTTTGATACTTGCCTTTGGAGGGAGAGCTTCCCAACTATGTGCTTTTTTCACTATCACAGCTAACATACTGGAATGGGCATTAACGGTGATGTACAACACAAACTAATGAGCTTACATATTATTAGCAGTATAGAGACTCTCAACAAACCAGCACATATATTTGTATATTTCTTTTTGTTTGTTGTTTTGAGAAGAAGGAAGAAAAAAAAGATGCAAAAAGGAAGTGAGAATAACACTAATAATGCCCAGAGAGGACAAACCAAATGTTGATTTTGGTTGTGATGACCACAGGTTTCATATGTTTACCGATGATATGCGCAGTGGAGAGAGGGGTCCTCTTAAACGCCCACTCACATGGTCATTGTTCAGCTCATCTATGTAATCCAAGGCTTAGAGAAAAATCAGTCGGTTACTTGATACAGACGAAAGAAAGGTACATGTAAACTTTCTTACAACAATATGCAGACAAACAGTGTTTGTCAAAAAATCTTTTTGATTTTTTTTTTTTTTGTTTTATTTTGTTTGTAAATAATAAACCTTTAAAAATATAGAAAATAAAAGACATATTGTCATTTAAAAAACAACGAGTGTGTGTCGTTCTATTGTGGAACAGTGTGTGTTTGTGATGGAGACGGGCGCTTTTTTTTGCTCATTTGCAATTTGATGGAGGGAGAAAATGGAGGAATGATTTGAGAGATGAGACGGTGATGGAGAGGGTCATTCGGGAAAAGTGTCCGTCAGCGGTTACAGGCGAGTCCGCGTGGCCTTCAGGGATTTCCATTCATTACCTACAAATCCAGTTATCTATCATAAAGGCATCATACAAAAGACAGATGACTATGTGCTCAGTGAGTCATTTTTCAAGAAGTCAAGATTCTCTGATTCCAGCTTCTTAAATGTGAATATGTTCTGGTTTCTTTACTCCTCTATGACAGTCAACTGAATATCTCTGAGTTGTGGACAAAACAAGACCTTTTAGGACGTCATCTCGGGCTTTGGGAAACACCGATCGACATTTCTCACCCTTTTCTGACATTTTATAGACCAAACAACTAATCGATTAATCGAGAAAACGATCAACAGATTAATCAACAATGAAAATAATCGTTAGTTGCATCCCTAGACAGAACCTTGCTCATATTAAAGCTACATTGATTTAGAATTGCATGTTCAACAGAGCTGCAACAATCAGTCGATTAATAAATTAATCGGCAACTATTTTGATAATCAAATTATTGTTTTAGTCATTTTCCAGCTTCTCAAATATCTGGATTTGATGATATTCTTCTTCATATATGTTAGTGAACTGAATATCTTTGAGTTTTCTGCTGTTGGTTGAACATCACCTAGGACTCTGGGCCATTTTTCACTATTATCTGACATTTAAAGGTGCAGTGTGAGGTTGCAGATTGCAACCAGCTGAAACTTTTCCTGTGTGTCAAGCGTGTAGGAGAACTACGGTGGCCGACGACAAAACGTGATTGGCCCTATCTAGAGCCAGTGTTTGATTTGTCTTTTTTTGCGCTGCTGTAGAAACATGGCAGCCGGCTCCGTTAAGAGCGTGGATGTATGAAGAGAACTGGATACAGCATTGGCGGCGGGCTCCCGTTCATTCCTATGAGAGTTGCTCAGTGGTGCATGAAGCCAAAATGTCTCGACTGTCGAGAGATGAAGTACCCGGATCATCCGACGTTTTTCTGCATCCATTGGGCCCATAGAGCAGGCTCAGTAGCGTTTACTCCGCCTCTCAGTCACTCGGTCTGGGACTCATTCACATAACTCTGAATTTGGCTATGAGTGTATTTTACAACTTTTAGGACCTAATGATTTAAATAATGACTATTCAAGTGTTCATACTGGGAAGTTGATTCACCTCAACAACAAAAAAATTATCCGCTGAGTTACAGACATCTCTTGCCCAATGGCATCACGCGACGGACACGGAAGTTGTAATTCCACCGTTTGGCCACTATGAAAATTTGCTTCAAAGCCTGGCGCTCTTCCTGGATGGTTGGTTAAGAGGACCCGCTCCCTATGTAGATGTAAACAGCTCATTCTAAGGTAACGAAAACACAAACAATTCTTATTATCGAGTGATTATACACAAAAGAAAATATACTTAATAATATTATATTCCATTTCTGCCAATAGATCCCTCTAAATGTTACACACTGCTCCTTTAATGGACAAAACGG
Source organism: Sebastes fasciatus (assembly GCF_043250625.1). Lineage (NCBI taxonomy): Eukaryota > Metazoa > Chordata > Actinopteri > Perciformes > Sebastidae > Sebastes > Sebastes fasciatus. The sequence continues at coordinate 15,043,060 of NC_133813.1, forward strand.
TTGATTAATTGAGAAAATAATCTTCCTATCGATCGATTGATTGTGAAAACAACACTAACTGTTATAAATACATTTGTCAGTAAATGCATTTATATACACTTTAGAATGAACTCTGAGTGCTTTACTATATATTCACTCTATATACTATACGCTGTTGTCTGTTTCCTCCCTCCCAATTTAAAATTGAGCACAGCTCAAATTGCAGAGGTGGTTTGCGGTTACCTTTTGAAAGCCGGGCTCAGCGGGGTTACGCCAGGGTGACGCATGCTTCAGCTGATCTGTAGCTCCGCTATCAGACACACGCTGCCCTCCATTAGGCATTTATGCTTCATTACATGTGAGTAATTGTATTCAGGGGGGGAATTAATTTTTCAGCATGTGTGATGGGACTTAAGATGACAACCAAAGTTTGATTACAAAAGTATCATCACAGGAGCATCGTTACCTGAACACATAAAGACCAGAGACAGTCATGTTATGAGAATATATTGATATTTATATGATTTATCCTTTGTCCTTTTATCCATTTACTAGCTTTTTTCTATAACTTTTAACCACATTTCCCAGTTTTCTTCAGCAAACTGGAGTTTCCTCAGTTATCAGGCATCACTGACTGAAGTATGAAACTTATATGTCTCATACTTGATGGATACTCGTATATTAACAGATAAGGTTGTGGAAAAAGCTGTGCGGACCTTTCTAAATCGTTGTTACCGTTCTGCGAGTTAAAGGAACAAAGCCCATCCATTCATCTTCTATTCAGCTGGTAAAACTGTTCAACTTGTGTTTAATTATAGAGATAGTCAGGCTTAATGGGATGAACGAATGGCCCGCTGATTAGCATGCTTAAACACTGGTGATGGAAGTACAGCCAGCATTATTAGACCATATTAAAAAAATGAAAAATGTGACCTAGAGTCATAGTTTATATAAGTTCATTTCTATCAGGATTTGTTTTTGTGGCACAGGCAGAGAATCCTTAAAGAATATTTTGCATTGTGTTTAACTCATTTAAAGGAGACATATCATGAAAAAGTCACTTTTTCACCGCCACTACCCAGAAGAGAGCGAGCGGATCAAGTCCACCTGATGGGAAGAGAGAAGAGCCAACCAGGGTGAGTGACGTCCATAAACACATCACCTCCTCACGTGTTGAACACCGCTCTGTCTTTTATTTAGGCTATTATCTCGTTGCTGGTTGTTACTTTGGATAAGGAAACATATTTGTCAAATTAAAGAGGAGAAATTACTGTTTATAATGGGGCTGCCACATTATCAACAGAGAGAGACAAAAACATTATAATAAATTAATAAAATTAAAGTTTAAAAAAGGGGGGTATGACCGGGAGGGAGTGAGGGAGGAAAGAAGAGAAATGTTGGCAATTTATTTTCCCCTTTTTTATTTTTTTTATTTATTTATTTATTTATTTATTTATTTATTTATTTATTCATTTATTTATTTATTTATTTATTTATTTATTTATTTATTTATTTATTTATTTATTATTCATCCATCTTCAACCGCTTATCCGGGGTCGGGTCGCGGTTTATTTATTTATTTATTACTTGTATATTTTAGCTTGCTACGATACAGTCTTGTTGTTTATTGCACCATCAGACTTCTTGAGTCACTTCATGGCTTGTTTGGCTTCTTTCCAGGGAACTGTGATGTCAGCAGGTTGTTACTTTGGATAAGGAAACATATTTGTCAAATTATAATTATCATTTCTGTTTTTTTCTTGTTTAATATTTATATTAGGTAAGAGACAAAAAAAACTGCAGCACAACAGAAGCTATACATTTTTACTTGTATATTATATTATCTTTATTTATTAATTTATTTAAATTAATAAAAAATTAAGTTTAAAAGAGGGGGTTATGGGCGGGAGGGAGTGAGGGAGGAAAGAAGAGATTTTATTTCTTTTATTTAATTTTTTTAATTTTTTTATTTATTTATTACTTGTATATTTTAGCTACGATACAGTCTTGTTGTTTATTGCACCATCAGACCTCTTGAGTCACGTCATGGCTTGTTTGGCTTTTTCTCCAGGGAACTGTGATGTCAGCAGGTTGTTATGAATCCATGAGCACTACTGTAGGTCTAACTCCCAGGGTGCACCTGTCAACACCGTTAAAACCAAAAGTCTCTCATCCCAGCATCCCCTCATCATCCGTCACTCCTCTTCACACACTCCCACTTCTCTTCTAGGCCTGTGTGTGTGCACGGTTGGGATTAGTGCGGGTTATCTCCTTTGAAATAAGACTAAAATAAGGTTACAGGCTTAAAGCTTGACCATCACTGATCCAGCACAAAACTCAAGGTTGGCGAAAAATGTGTTTGAGAGAAGGTGTTATATTTGTAGACGATATTATTATCATTAGCTAGAATGTGTAAAGCCCCTTAGAAAGTAACCATCACTTGGACAGTTTGACGTCCCTTGGTACCATCTGTGTAGCAATTTCAGCGTTACACAAACACAACATGCGCTTTAACCTTGGTGTGGCTTGTGACCTACAACTATATCTGCTTGTCCTTTAGAATAATGTTATCCTATACTGTAAATTAAATTATTTAGGATTGCATATCAACACATTTTATTTAACCTGCAGCACCGGGTTCAACAATCACGTAAGTTAAATTATACCAAGGTCATTATAATATACTGTAAGGCCGGGGGGAGAGACCACAGAAGTGTGTGGTAAAGCCTTTCATTGGCAACCAACAGCCAGAGAGGGAATTAAATGTACACTGTAAAGAGTTATAGTGGATTTGAAATGTAATTATTTTCCCATTCAGAATGAATCTGTTATTGGTGGCATCTCTGTGCTGTTATTCTGAAAAACAAATAATGCTGCGAAAAGCCTAGAAATATCACAGATACAGAAGTATAACTACTGTAGTATCAATATGAAAATAGTCTAGATGTCTTTTAGATGCATTCCCGAAAATTCAGCCTGACATATTTGGTATCTTTTGAAACTTTGAGATCTCATAAACCCCGACAGGGTGATGCATAGTCCCTCATCCTCATCCTCATCTGCAACCGCTTATCCCGTTAGGGGTCGCGGGGGGGGGCTGGAGCCGATCCCAGCCGACATTGGGCGAAGGCGGGGTACACCCTGGACAGGTCGCCAGTCCATCACAGGGCTGGGTGATGCATAGTGAAGGGGTTTATTTCACAATAATGACTCGCTAGCTGTACATTATCCCACTTATTACACGGCTACTTACTCAAGAAATCAATGATTTGACACAAAACCGTCCGCCAGAGTCCGACATCAGAAAACGCTCATAGCAACGGTCTGTTATAAAAAAATAGAGTGGTGCAGGAATGAGTCATAAAACCAGGAAATGAGTTAGCATTTTAGCATTTCTGGTTCCCTCGTCTGGAAGTCAATGTTTTTTTGTAATGTTTTTTTTTGTTAAATGCCTGAAATAAGGTCTGTGGTTAACACAAGCTGAAGAGATTTTAACGTTTTGTTCTACGACATAAAATACATCAATAAATACCCCACTTGTGAATTTTGAAGCCTTTACGTGTCTTTAAAAAGGCGGTTGCTAACAGGTGGCTAGATGAGACTACTAAACGTCATCACGCCGACTTGTCCGCCTTTACAGCCTCGTTGTGTAGACTCACGCTCATGCGACCGTGGTGTAGTTCGTTTATAGCCTATAGCGTTAGCTTTTTACTTCTGGCGATTGCATTCACACTTCAAAAATCCTAAAAGTGGTGTTCATTTGTGGAGATTATTTTACGGAATAAAACGCGTAACATTTGTTTGTCACAGAATTTACTTTCTGCTATAATCCAAAACCCAATGGAAATATCCCATTGGTTTATTGTTGAGGGAACCAGGATGATGCTAACTAACCATAGAACGCCGTGATTGACCAATCAGAATCGAGTATTCAACAAAGCTGTGTAATAATAGAAATTTAAATAAAGCTCTGTGGTTTAAGAGGTTAGTATAATGTTACAAACTGCTCCTGTTTTATCCTTGTCCATGCACTTCATGACTGCATGCACAGCAACACGTGTCAGTTTTTGTCCTGTTTGTCCCCGTGATCGAATTTCATCAGGCCAGTCGAATCAATGTTAACTTGCTTCCCTCCATCGCATTTCATTTCAAACAATCACCTCGAGACATTTGTAACATTAAAGAACTGAGCGACCGTCCTCGGGTGCCCATGTAAGGTCGCACTCACCAGGAGAGACGACCGCGGTAATCCACAAGGTGATTTCTGACGGGGGCTGATCTAAAGTGAGTCATATTTATGCAGCCTTTCATTCCAGAGATTGATTGTGGACTCTGTTTAGAGGGGTCACCTCATTTTCTGGTTTGTCCCACGGTCACCCGCCTCCTCCTTTCACATCCCATATTTCCCCACTGTCCTGAGTCAGACTCATTTTGCTCGGTCAGTGTGTGTTTGTGTTTACTCTGTATCTGTGCGAGCACTGATGAGATGCACAGTGTCCAGCCTGTTGGGCATGCGAGAGCTTCCTGGGAGCCAAAACAGGACTCTGATTAGGATGCGAGAGCAGCCTTCGTCTGCTGCTGTGTCTGCGTCTGACCAACCTATTTGTCCACAGATCACGTCTGATTTATGACCCTTAGTTTAAACCCTTTGACCTAGCTGGGAATATAATCCACTTCCATTTTAATATAGTGAACCTGCCTTCTCAAAAACACGCTTTTCTTTCTGCTCCGTGTTTGCGGATTCATAAATACACAACATGTCCATAACATGTGACATCAATAAATATTATGCTGAGATAAAAATTAACCACTTCGGACGAAAAGGCGCATGAATGACATGATGATTCGGAAGGCATTTAGTGCGCAATAAGAATGCTTTTCTTGCTTTTGGCGTGTCATTTGCACGCCATATAGTCTGTACTGACTGGAATTGTAAACGCATCTGCGTTAATATGCTGCGCACAGAGCTGGTGAAGTAGAATAAATAGTGAAACCATAAAATATGGTGGGCAGGAGGGGAGGTGGATAGGTCCAACAAACACAGGACTTTCAACCAGGAGACCGCTGTTCCTAAACCTCCTCATGACACACGGAAAGTCTTTGTAATGTCGTGCTATTTATACTTTCTTTTAACATGAATCTCACAGCACAATCACACAATCTTCTCTACTGGACTTTAAATGAGGCTCCGTCCATTTACATGCACCAACATGGACGGCAAAAGGTCAGAGGTCATTATGAAGCCATCTCATTATGCAGATTCTTCAAAGAGGAAACAGCGGGAGCGCTGCCTCTGTGGTGGTCTGAGCTCAATACTGAAGTCTGTAGCAACAGACCTTTTCTATGTGGGACAGTAACTGTTCTGGAGAGTGTTGTTCTGCATCTCGCTTTGCTTTTGGAAAACTTTAACATAATTTCCGCATGTCATTTAAACACATTTCACTAAATGTAACAACGCACGTACAAGCTGAAATTTTGCTCTGCTGAAATGCGTGTATATTTTATTCGCTGCAAGGTCGATGGGGATTTGGGTTCAATCCGTAATTCAATATAATCTCTGACTGAGCGTTTCTTTCATCGCTCTTTCTGACAAAATAAACATGCTCCTCAGGTTTACTATTCATATTGTAAGACAAATCAGCATCCACTAAAGCGTATTCTATTAGAAGTTGCAACCTTTGTTAAGTTAAACAACGATTACTTTGTACGCATACAAAAAAAAACTACAGCTCCCATGAAAATGTACCATTGCTGTAGAGGCGATGCTTACAGTGTTGTAAACCTGGTTTTATCCATTTCCCTAAAATCCACCAACACTCTCTTCTAAAGTATATTTTTCAGCTCTCTAGCTATAACCTCTGATATCTGTTATTACAGTCTGTCTGACACCTCAACTCGCCTCTTCTGTCTACTGTAATGTTAAACCTGTGTCGGTCATGGGAAATGCTGTTCTTTAAAAGTCTGCTAAAAGACAGAAATATGAAATAAACAATTTTTATTTTTTTTAATTTAAAAATAAGTTGTGGTGCAAAACTTTACTAAAATAAGGTTTTGTATGTAGATGTAAAGACTTTTGATGTGACAAATTCACCATTGAATTTTTCACATTTTTGTGCCATTTATCAAACACATATTTATTTGATTTTTTTTTCCACCTTTTGAGGTTTGACTTTAATTATGTGCAACTTCTTCTGACAGGAGAATTCGCTCCAATGTTTATTTTTCTGTTTATCTCTAATGAATCAACTAACGGTAGTGGATAGAAACCCACATTAATTTGATTTTTGGTTTGGTTAAGATTTGCACAACAGTTGGATGGAAACTTGACTAATGTTAGGGTGATATGAAACAGGAGAACGCTGCAAATCTTCCTCACAATTTTCCCAACTGATTGCTAATTATTAAACCGTCATTGATTGTTTTTTAGTTGATTGAACAATTGATCCTGTTATACCAGCAGACTGCATGCAGCAGCTTGTCCCTCCTCCCACAGGGAACACTAGAGACATTTCTTCTGTCTAGCAGGATCTTTTTTTTCTGTTTCTGTTTTGTTACTTGCGTGTGGAACCCAGATGTGCCATGAGTCACTTTAACCTTTCCCGAGCACCTCGCCTTCACATAGTATTTAACCTCAGATATGAGCTGGACTTCTCCGCTGACCTCACGGTGGAGGTTAGAGGCTTCTTGTTATCTTGTTACTCACACTCTCTCTCTCTCTCTCTCTCACACACACATATTCTCTTTCTCCCTGAGCTAAAGCCTTTCTATTTCCTGTAATAGCAAAAGCTGCTCTACCTGATTATCAGCAACAGCATTTTGAGAGAAAAACGTGACCAGGAAAGTGAGGGCCAAACATAAGGAAATGAAAGATATGAGGTAAAATGAAATGTGAAAATTGTTATATTAGCCACCTTGACTCTTTATCTAGCAGCCCATCACTGCCCACACACCTATTGATGAACTGTCAGCAGATGGTGTTTGTCGTCTCTTTCATGGAACACAACTTTCCATCAGTTACACCTAAAGGATTTCTCCCCATTCCTGCATTTTGATTCTCCTCACTTGCACCCAGATCTGCTTTCAATAAATACAGAGGGAATAATAGTCTGTGGAGTCGCTTTTATAAATATAAATTGATCAGAATCACAATCAGAATCAGAAATACTGAGGCGTTACAGCTGCTCCTATATAAACATCAAGAAATGTATGAAAATAGAAATAAAGGAGTATGTAATATGTGAACTATGTACATAATGCTACAATATATGTATGAGAAATACTAAATAATAAAAGTAAATAATAAAAATAAAAATAAAATTCTAAATGGCCAACTTCCTGTTGGGTTTATGGTATACCTTCAAGACGCTTTTTTTTTTTTTTTAAACGTTTCAACATGTTACATATACCAACCAAATTTCATACATCTAGGTGAAATGCGCCAATTTGCTTCACCCGAACACGAGATCCATATCAGATATCTATTTCATGCACGTCTGATAATAATAATAATAATAATAATAATAATAATAATAATAATAATAATAATAATAATAATAATATACATTGCAATTTCAATAAGGCCTTGCAGACCCCTGGTCGGTGCTCGGGCCCTAAATAAGAAATGAAAATATAAGAAATATGTACAGATATTTGCATTAAGAAATGCAATATATAATATAAGTAAATACAAAATGCTGAGAAGTGGGATCTATTGTTAAATATAAATGCAAGAATGGTATAAATAAGATTTAATTAAGAATATTTCTTGAAATGTACAGTATAAATGACATCAAACATCAACTTTGCATATTATCATCATAGCGGATTAAATCCCTTCAGAGACCAAATGTGAAAATCCATAGAGTTGTTTGATAATTATAGATAAAAATGACACGTAAAAATCAATGGGACAACTGGTAATTTGACAATAACTTTTCAATTTTCATTCCTTATTTGTTCATCTATTCCTTTTCATTCCTATACACAGCAACATAAACAACCGGATTAAAATCCCCCCAACATCTGCACAATGTAAAGTATCAGTCGGCACATATTAGGAGAGTAAAATGATTAGAAAGGCGCAGAGCACCACAGGTTTGCCTCAATCCAATTGAGCGTCTCAATCTAGAGATAATAGCTGCATGAACTGCTGATTAACTGCAGGGAGAAGGGTATTAGATCAGATACAGTAAGTGGGGGGTGTTATTAAATTTATAGAAAAAGTTCCTTTTGTGGCCTCTCCAATAATCATTTATCTTCATTTGCACCAGGCACAAATGAGATTTAGACGTCTTCTTCTGCAGGTTGGTGACAAGGATTCATTCGTCACTGTGGGTAAACGCCATAAATGCATAGCCTACGTGTCATCCAGAGATTCAAACACATGACTCATGTGGATGAATGTATTGCCCCACGAGAAGCTCCGTATCTTCAGTGAATCATCTCCCTCTGACTGACTCTCTGATCCCACACACATGCAGCAGGCAGGCGTCCTCTTAAGGGTCTCGATCAGCAGATTATCTGAAAACTACATCAAGGACGACATACAATATCCCTTCACCCAAACCCACTCTTCCGCTCTCCACCGTTAATCTGTCTGAACGAGCCAGGATTAATTCTTTCCCAGAAATGCCAGCCTACAATATGAACAAGTGAAGGGGCAAAGGCGGACCTGACATCCTCCTGCTGATCCACCTCAGGTCAAGGCCTCGTACACAACAGAGACTGTCGACAAATGCGCAGTGAGTCAGTTGTACACTGAACAGATCAGGAAGAGGTCAGGATATTATAATCCAGTTTAAAGTGCACTGAAAACTTCAAATCTTCTCTACAACACTGCATATTCCTGGCTAAATAAGCAAGAATCAAAGTGGATGTTATATGTATATATTTATTAAAGGTCCCATATTGTAAAAAGTGAGATTTTCAGGTCTTTAACATTATAAAGCAGGTTTAAATGCTATATAAATACTGTTAAAGGGACTGTTTGTAACTTTCAGAAATGCTTGTTAACAGCGACATCTGTGGCCGTTAAGTCAACGAAATAAGCAGGAAAAGAAACGTTATCGTCTCCGACCGGGTGCCAGTGTCTCCCTCCGGCGGCGGTTGGAGACGATAACGTTTCTCGCTGTGGAGCCCCGTCATTTCACAAGACACGGAAAACCTCTGTTGGTCTGGAGTAGCTGCAGTATTTATTTCTGCACAAATGTCCACTGTACATTTACTAGATATTCTCAGAGCTACGAAGTCTACGAACGAGCGCGGTGTGTGAGTGAAGGAAGGCAGGCAGGCAGAGGAGCAGAGTACAGCAGAGACGCCGGCCCTGGAGACCAAAGCTACAGTCTCCCCCGCGTCCTCCGACCGCGTCCAACACTGTTTTGCAAGACGGGCTTCACTAGATATAACTTTGCGCTTTTGGTGCTTCCGTGTAGTTTGTGTTGGAGTCTGAGCCTGAACAGCGTAGCCACATATGCCAGCGCGCATGGGACACCGACCCGGTAGATTTATACGTGTAAGAAGTTACAAACAGTCCCTTTAATTTTTTTTATTTTTTTTTTATTTTGTATTTAATTTTGTATTTTGTTTCTGCACAATTTCCTGTTCCACACTCCAGTACAGATGGTGGCGGTAATGCACTTTTAAGATGGTTCGCCAACCGCCAATAAACACCAAAGAAGAAGAAGAAGAACAAGAAGAACAAGAAGAAGAAGAAGCAGCTCACCTGGCTAAAATGGTTAGGGACAAGTGCAAATACGAACAAACTCAATATGAAGACTGGATGTGGAGCACAAATTGGAACTGTAGACAGGTGAGCTTGCTAATGAAAATGCTACATTCTAGCAGCAGAGGTAGAAGCTAATATTATTCATTTCCACATAAGTTTCAAATTTGTATTATTCTAAATATTAATATGTACATATCCAGGACACCCCCTGCTGAAAATGCAATCCTGTAGGCTTGCATGTGTATTTGTATACAGTATGCATTGTACTGTATTCACATGTGTAGGTTACATCATGTTTAATTAGTAATAGTAATTAGTAGTAATGTTATTAATTAGAAGTATATATATATACTATACTATATAATATCTCATTTTAAAAACATTGTTTGCTACTGGGCAGTCTATGATCTATATAGCAATGCATCATATAAGATGATCATAGATTTTGTAAAGTACAGTTTTAATCATAACAATGATACTGTAGCTGTCAGGTTAATGTTGAATGGTAAAAAAAATTATATATCCCTCTGAAATGTAGTTCTGCAGAAGTTTATGTAGCATAAAATTGAAATGCTCAAGTAAAGTACCTCTAAAGTGTCCCTTTTATTTATTTATTAATTTATTTATTATTTAACCTTTATTTAACCATACAATAGATGGATATAATCTCTTTTCTGAGGGAGACCTGGATTGTTTTATAAGATAAGATAAGATAAGATATTCCTTAGTCCCGTAATCATGTGACTGTTATGTGACTATCATGAGCGTTTACCTTTTAAGTTTGCGTCTCTGTGCAGATTTATTAAATCTAAAGAAGAGCTTCTGCTCGAAATGTCACTAACTAAGATGTGACAATAAATTGCACTTAAAGGGAGCTACAGTGTGCACGGACCTTCTACGTTTTTCAGAACTGGTCCAAGACAGCACATCAGTTACAGTTTCAATAGAAATAAAAAACAACAGACAGGAAATACAATCATCAAACACACAAGGAAGGAAGTGACTAAATCCAGCTCAAATAAAATAGTTGCAGACTTAGTTACATGGACTTTTAACACGGCTACAGTAAGAACTGGTGACACATGCATCCTCACAACCTCAATCACTCAAAATACTATTTCTGCCTGATGCTACATCTGATGTTTACATTTCACCAGCATGCAACGAGAGTATTGAATTCTAATGTAGTGAGAGGAAAAGATATATGATTGCATAAGATCACGACATGTGTTATATCATCAGTTTACAAAGGGGAAAGATCAGCCGGTTGTGAAGGTTTTGTTGTGGATGAATCTTTTCTTTTGGAGAACAATAAACGACTACAGTGCAATATTGTTGGATTATATTTGATCTGAGGGATTGACGTCTGCATTGTTTTCGAGTATGACTGACCTGAATCTGGTCGGACAAATCTCACATGTGAGGGCATATACGGATGAAAGGTCACATTCATTTTGATAGTTTATAAAGTAAGATACAAAAGATTATAAAGTGTGTATGTTCAGTTAAAGACTTACCACTAGTTGTGTCACCCAAACACATTTTCCCCTCCTTCCTGGTGTGAATCCCCGTCCTCCCCAAGCTGTTAATGTATTATCATTACAGTTTATTGATTAGAAATGTTTCACCTGTCTCAACGTTCAGGGCACATTAATCAGCAAAAAAGAAAGAAAATTAATAAATTTTAAAATTGTTTAGCAGTAATTACTGGCTTCTTTGGGGGAAAAATGAATAAAAGTGGCATAACATTTTTGTTGTGAACCGGAATTATTAAATACTTTTATGTCTTTTGTAGTTTCCTATTTTAATTCTTACTGCAAAGAAACATAGCTAACTTGCCGGTTTTTGGTTAAAGGTACAGTGTGTAGGATTTTGCAGCATTTAGTGGTGTGGTTGCAGATTGCAACGAATTGATTGCTTTTTTTTTGGGGTGCTCAAAATGGCAAAAAAAATTATTTGAAACATGCAACAGCAGCTTCTCTTCCAAATATAATGACACAGTTACAATAATCTACGGACCTTAATTTGGACATTTTCACGTGTTGAACTGCTCGTCTTATTTCCACGCAGATAACAGCGTCATTATGTTAGCAAAGTGATTTTACATTAGAAAATGTGACTTTAAAGTGTGAGCATTGTGTACCTGCACAGTCATGGTGTGTGGCACACATTGTGGTAATGCATTTATTGTCACGGTGTGCCTCGATGGACCTCAAATCCTGGTCATTCAGTATCAGTTAGTCATCACTAAAGTAAACTGTAATCTGGTCAGTTGGAGGGCAAAAGGATGTAAGAGGTTTCCCTCTGATGTAGAGCCCTATCCCAGACTCCATGGACATGTGACACCTAATGCCTCCTGCGTAACAGTAAATAATCCTGTCATCGTTAAACCCAGCCAGATTAAAGCAAATCCCTTATGAATTGATTTTTTTGTTGTAGTTTTCATAACCATATTAATGATAATATTATGATTCTCCCTTTCGTTTTTTCTTCTGTGTATCTTCCGGACGAGGATGCGAACAGATTGCAGAACCGTTGAGGTCGGTGCATATATAGAGGAGGGTCGAGCCACGTCGCTCCGTAGGGAGACTGCAATGTAGGCACTCAGGCTGGCTAACGTAGCACGTTCAGATGTTCAAAACATGCATTTGTAATTTAATGGATTGAGAAGTGAATGACCTCTGCAGCCTGTTAAGTCTAAGCTGTGGGATCCTGAACCGTCTGTTAGACGACATAAGCTTTTATTTTATTTTTTTCCCTAAATAAAATATGAAAGGGATCGGAATGTAATTCTATTATGGTACTGCTACTGCTGCTAGTTCAACTGCGAGTGCTTTTACTATTCTAACTTCTAGTACTTCTAATGTCATGAAAAGTACTTATACTATTTTGCCATAACTTTATTGGGATGTTCTATGTGTAATACTAAACTCTCATTTAATTTTTCCCCTGTTCTCTAGGACAGACTCCAGGCTGAGCTTCAGGACAGCACTGCTGCAGAGGGGACTAGAAGACAACACTATGGGACTGCAGGTGCTCCATGATTTACACATACACTGTCTTTACTGTAATACACGGTCTGCAGAGTTGCTTGGTGTCACACATGGGAGAAACTGTGGGTTATTGCACACTGTACAGTTGCCTTTTCAAACTCAAAATTTCCAAAATGCTGGTTTTACAATCAACTTGCATATAAAAAAATCCCTAATTATAACATCATTTCAATCAGAAATACCTAAACTACTCATCTACAATAACTCCCAGTCCTTCTTTTTGTGTTGCAGCATGTCAACACATCTTAAACTCTTTGCTTCCTAGGTCAACAGATTAATTTTCCCATCTGTTGCATTCACAAGTCATATTGTGCAGTTTACTCAGCTCCTTGCGTGACAGATGTCTTATGCAATCCTGAAATAATCTGGCATTAAATTTGGACCAATAGAGAAATTCTTTCTCTTTCTGTCATCGTAGCTGTCTTAAGTATATCTGTGGCATCTTTTACATGCAAGCCCTAGATTCTAAGAAGTGTTGTTATAGTGCAGATTTGTGCCCCAATTCCTCAGACGGCCTATGAAGTATGCTTAGGTCACTCTTAAAGGTACAGTGTGTAGGATCTGGCAGCATCCAGTGGTGTGGTTGCAGATTGCAACCAACTGAGTATCCCTCCGCTCATTCCTCCTCCTCCTCCTCCCCAATCTTTTAATGTATTATCATAACAGTTTATTGATAAGAAATGTTTCACCTAACTTCACATTCAGGGCACATTAATCAGCAAAAAATAAAGAAAATTAGTACATTTCAAAACCGTTTAGTGACATAACATTTTTGTTATAAACCCAAATTATTAAATATTTTTTTATTTCTTTTGTATAGGGCTGTCAAAGTTAACGCGATAATAACTTCTTAACGCAAATTTGTTTTAACGCCAATAATTTCTTTAACGCATTAATGCAACTTGCAATTTTTAGGTTGTAGCGGGATCAGTTTTAAAGCTAGAGTGATGACATCAGCATCATATGAAACTAGAAAAAACATAAGGAATCTATTGGTGTCAACCATGTCATACTAGCTTGTCGCAAAAGAGGCTAAATAACGCTCCAAACTTACGCTACATTGTGGCGAGGAAAAACTGACATGGTGATTTTCAAAGGGGTCCCTTGACCTCTGACCTCAGGATATGTGATTGAAAATGGGTTCTATGGGTACCCACGAGTCTCCCCTTTACAGACATGCTCACTTTATGATAATCACATGCAGTTTTGGGGCAAGTCATAGTCAAGTCAGCACACTGACACACTGACAGCTGTTGTTGCCTGTTGGGCTGCAGTTTGCCATGTTATGATTTGAGCATATTTTTTATGCTAAATGCAATACCTGTGAGGGTTTCTGGACTTGTCATTGTTTTGTATTGTTAATTGATTTCCAATAATAAATATATACACACAGTTGCATGAAACAAGCATATTTGCCCACTCCCATGTTGATAAAAGTATTAAATACTTGACAAATCTCCCTTTACGATACATTGAACAGATACAAAATTTGCGATAAATCGCGATAACTATGGACAATCGGGATTAAAGGCGGTTAAATATTTTAATCGATTGACAGCCCTACTTTTGTAGTTTTCTAATTTAATTCTTACTGCAAGAAAACATAGCTAACTTGCCGGTTTGTGTTAAAAGTACAGTGACGTAAAAACACAAAAGCCTCTCTTTAGAGCCAGTGTTTGGTTTGTCCGTTCTGGGCTACTGTAGAAACATGGCGGTGCAACATGCAGGACTCTGTGAAGAGGACCCGCTCCCTGTGTAGATATGAAGGGCTCATCCTAAGCTAAGAAAAACACAATAATTCTTAGTTTCAGGTGATTATACACTAATGAAAACATAGTGATGAATATTATTTCTATTTCTGCTAATAAATCCCCCAAAATGTTACACACTGTTCCTTTAAGGACAACCAACAGTATTTTCTGTCTATTGTCTATTTAAAGCTCGTTGGTTTTGTGAAATCGTATCTTACACACTTTTATATTATTTATACGTATTTCATTAAATTACTGGGTCATATATTTGTCATAAAGACACAATATGAATAAGATAGTATTCTCGCTTTCAGTCTTGTAAACCGGCGGCCACTAAGCACCATTTTATGTATTCATGAGATTTCTGACTACATACTTGCCCAAATCAAATAGACTACAATCTTTAAACAAGAACGGAGGAAATTGTGGTGTCAAGAGTATCATTTCATTTTTGTGAAAATCATGAAAACATGAAATAAGATTGGAGCCTCGTCAAGGAGAGCAAAAGCCTTTTAAGGGTAAAACATGTCCAAAACAAAACAAAAAGCCATCTGCGTGACCTGACATCCCCCCTCATGTTGCAGGACCTCGCTGTTCTGACAGAAGCTATGTGATAATCAAATGGTTTCCTGTGTCATCGGGAGGAAGTATTACATCACAGAACGAAGGGACATGACATGTACAGATGTGGTGTCAAAGTAACCAACCAGATCCTGATGATCAGCCTGAAGTCATAAAGGGCACACTGAGTGGCCATGTGGCTGTTACGCAGTCAGCAAGGTTGCACAATCACTGTTTCTAACCTAAAGAGGGCTGCGACAGTCTGTTTGCATTACGCAGTCCATTTGATATCTCAACTTTTGCATGGATCGCCATGGAATTTTTGATTTGTGATTCCTGAACATTGTGTCCTGTGACTTTGGTGACCCTCTGACTTTTCCTCCAGCACCACCGTGAGGTTGACATATGATTCGAGTGAAATATCTCTCAACATGTATTGAATGAGTGCCAAGAAATGTGCTACAGATGTTCATGTTCCCCTCAGGATGAATTGTAATCACTTAAGTAATCCTCTGACATTTCATCTAACAACTTCATCAGGTCAAAACTGAAATGTATGCAATACTTTGGTTTATGACAAAATACCTGTAAAACTAACACTTTTTGTTTAGTGCTAATAAGCAAATGTTAGCACGTGAACATTAAATTAAGATGGCTAACATGGTAAACATCATACCTGCAAAACATCAGCATGTTAACACTTTCATAGTGAGCATTTTAGCATGCTAATATTTTCATTTATCTCAAAGCACCAGATTGCCTAAGTACAAATCTTGGAACCCTTCGGCTATCGTTCTGACGACGGATAAAGCTTTGGTTATGCTTTCTGCTGGGACGGCCGCACGGGCATGACCTGATGCGGGATCGTGACGAGGAAAGGTTTGGATTGGGTTTTTTCCTCGTGGCAAACAGACATTCTCAAAGCACCTCAAAGTTCTCCATTTACCCCGCCCATCCGCATCGCTGTGGTTAGAAAAACGTTGCTATGCGCTGGGCGAAAATCTTCCAATACGGAACCCCCGCGAAGAGCCTTGTCTGATGGTGTGACGTCACTTTGGCCATGCGGACACTCGGCATATATCATGCTTAAGCTTCTGGGGTTCCGGTGTAGCCAACGGGTATATCCGGGCCAAGACTTCCTTTTCTGTGCGCTGCTCGTTGTTTACAGTCTGATTAGCACCTTCAGATGCAAGAGTTGGAGTTGAGAGACAACATGTACGACCGGATTGTTTCACAAGTAGACAGTTTACCCGCTAATTTCAAATCAATAAAAATCTAAATCATCATCAGACGATAGCCGGTGGTTTATAGAGTTATGGCAAATGCGTTCCGCCTCTTTTGCTCTCCACACAGACTGTTCAACCAAAGCCTGCTCGAACACCACTCGGACTACAAACGGAAACTAATACGCTTCCGATACCAAAAGCTTGTCCCGTTGCCTACAAATGATGCATATGAGTGCAGAATCTGTTCATGGAGATTACCTAAATTCATTCTCACAGAGCTGCCAGCATGTCTGCAGCCTCTTAGTCATGTTGTGAAGTGCTCGGTTCAACCACACCGAATATACATATTATAAAACATCTTTTTCGATTGTTAAAGTTTTTAAATTGATTGACAAAATTCAGTCTGTTTATTTGTTATGAATCAAACATCTCCTCATGTATATATCAAAGAGGCTTTGGTAAAAAAGGCAGTTTAATCATCGGCAATGGTGCTACACAGCTTCCTCAGATTCAGAAGTGGAAAGCCTGAGCTCTGGTTTCTGTGTGTTGCCATCTAATTCACACTCTGTCCATTCATATGCAACCGAGCGTGCCATGACGATTTACGTAGCTGACACGTGGATGCCATTAATCAGGTATTGGCTCGTGTCTGGGGGTGGTGATAAGACCAGCGGTTGAGGATGAATGCCGGTGGGGATTTTTTCCCCCTTTACAGTACATTTTGTCATATTGATTCATTCTATTAACATAACAAAGAGGCCAGGTGAGCTCTCTCTTGTTGCGAGTTTGTGTGTTTGCGTGTATCCTGCTCTCAGATGTTGCTCTGGAAAGTTTCTCTTTGTCACCCTGACATTGGAGGAAAGCTATTTCTGGATCAGTGTTTGCCTTTTTTTTTTTGGACTCCGATGTAGCATCCCAGATGATGCATTGACAAGAGGGAAACTGTTGGGTTACCTGAAATTAATGAGCTCAGAGAAAAAAAAATCAATGACTATTATTAGACAAGTGAACATCTTTCATGGATTCAGATTCTTATTTTGAAATAGATAAACAGAGCAATTTCTATTATTCATCGATGGGGTATTATCACGATACTTAAGTCACCATATTGGGATTTTAAACATTTTGCAATATGCTGACTATTGTGATAAGATATATTGTGATATATATTACCTTTTTTTCAAATGCAAATTACTCAGTTTGTCAACATCTGTTTTATCTAATAAGATACAGTTTTCATCTCAGTTTTCATTCATATATCTTGAGGTCAGAGGTCGAAGTACCCCTTTGAAAATGGTGATGCCAGATTTTCCTCGCCAAAATTTAGTGTAACTATGGAGCGTTATTTAGCGTTCTTCCCGACAAGCTATACCAGTATCTTCACTCTAGAAGACTGAGCCCGCAACAACTTCTGAAAGACAGAATAGCGGCTGTCGGATTGTTAAGAGGTTAATAGTTTATATAATAATAGATCGATGCATGATGTCCGTGCATCGATACACGCAAAATACCCCGATACTACACGATTCCCCCCCAACCCTATTCATCATATATTGTCTTGTTCTTTTCATAAACCATCTAATCAATGTTTGCCTCGCCTAAAGTGAGTTAGTGGTTTGTTTTGTACAGACAAAATACAGATAAAGTTCTGTCTAGTTTTGCTCTGAGGTGACCCTGCCCTCTGTGTGATACTGCACATTTCAAACAGCACCACTTCAATCACTGACAATCACTTTCTTCTTCTCTTTGTTGATTCCCTCTCTTTTTAGAAAGTGGTGCCCATAACGTGTAAAACTCAGTTCAGGTCTTTTTTTGTTGCAAATTATTTTGCAGCAAGGCAGGCAGCATAAAAACATAAACACAATAAAACAGTAAGAGAAATGAAGACATTAAATGTGCCGGTGCTATAGGCACGCAAAGCAGAATACAACAAAGGTTTAGGTGATAAAAGCAAAGAAAAACAGAGAGAATAAGACAAAGTGCTATAAGCTGTAAGAGGAACCAAGAGGCAGGTTATGGTGAATCAGTATTAAGAGTGTTTACTACACATGGGATAAATGGTTTCTAATTTTCTGCAACCGTTGTCTCTAACCAGAGGGGACGGGATGTTAAATTCCTCAAAGAGAGGATTGTCTGGATTTGCTATTTAGCTTTCTGGGCTATTAGTTGGTTAAATGTCTCTGGCAAAGAAGGCTGCTGCTCCGCAATTATTTACAATGACTACGTTTACATGTGCAAAATATTGTGTTTTTTGCCCTTATTCTGTAAAAAGACAATATTCCTACTAAGCTGTCTACATGGCTAATGGAAAGGAATATTCCACTAATATTCCCGTTTACATGCAGCCGTGCATACTCCGATTAACGTAACCGGTGTGAACACAGCCTCTTTCTTTCATTCCTTCAACCACATTCTAGAAAAGGTCGGCGTTGTGACATTTGCACATATCTACAAACCTGTTGATATCCAAGTCTTTCATAATGTTTAAAGTAGGTGTGTTTCTCCTTCCGACCAGAAATGTGGGCTTTTCTTTTGGGCATGGATCTCTGCAAACTGTCGGCTAGTTGGTTTGTGTACAACGCACAGAGCTGGCCGTAAACAGGCAAGAGGTTATGTGTTGTAAACTGCCGTAAAAACACAAATTGAGGCTCATATTCTGAATGTGCTGTATACATGTCCAATTTAGTAAATTCGACTTCATTAGATTTGTCATACACATACATGAAATTTGACCTCTGCATTTAATCCATCCTTAGGAGCAGTGGGCTGCTGTAAAGGGGAGCAACTTGGGGTTCAGCATCTCAGGGATCGAACTGCCAGCCTTGAGGTTGAGGTACGACCCGCTCTACCCACTGAGCCACAGCCGCCCAGGATGGAGATGCTTCATCATGAAAGACGGGACTACAGGTGAGACTGAAAACTCTTGAGGTCTTTTGAGACCTTATAGCCCCTGTAATGCTGAGTCCAGCAAGTCATAATTCAGAGCCTGTGTTCGAGCTGACGCTATTGGCTTGCTCAGCAAATTATCCTCTCTCATCTCACAGAGCAGAACGACGTTCATTTTGTTCTTGTCATCTTGACATTAGAGAGAATAGACAAGTAGTTCTAGAGGAAAGTGTTATGATGAAGGGATATTTGTTCCGGCAGAGCATGAGAGAGCTGACAGTGTTTTGGCCAGGTGGTTGTGTACAGCAAGAGATGGTTCAGAAAGGAGACGGCGCACTGAGAGTCAGTTTCCTGTTATATAGCATCTTTGGTATAGCTCAGTGTTTATAATGCATCTTACCCATGTGATTCCAACAATAGATACATTTTGATCCAATAGATTTGAGTAGCTTTTGATAGTCTGTTGTTCAGATGAAAGGCACACAACCACAACTAGTGTGTTTGGTCCTTATCTGTCATTTCCCACCATTGTCATCCTTATAATAAACTCCTTATCTATTCTTTAACATCCTTTAGGGTCACTTGACTTGATGACTCCTGGATGAACTAATATCCTGATAATATGCAAGTACATTATTACTTTTTACTGTAGGAAGATGTTTTTAGTATATGTTTTGTTCATTTCCCTGGTTTTGCTTTTATTTGCATTTTATCTGGAAACCTTGTTGTTGTTGTTGTGTATTATTTAGAACACATGTAAATGCAGATTTAATTTTGGCACCAGGCTCTAACTCCCTGCCAGCGGATCATGCAGAGAATCAGCAGTAACTGACTGGGGATTCATCCACAGGTGGATGGCAGCAGGCTGTTGCGGTGTGATTGCACAGCAGAGGTTGAGCAACTTCATTTGACAGCTTAAATAGACTTTCCAGTCGGTAATGGCACTGCACAAATTCATCCAAGACATGAGCAGGTCAGAACACAGCTCCACTTAAGTTGTCAGGCTGAAGCTACTCTGCAGGCTTGTTTCATTTCAGCACTTAAATGCTCTGTTTGGATGTTTCTGAGCACTGTTCGGTCACGCTGAACACTCTAGGCAGAATATTTGAAGCACCCGACCCAAGTTATCATTGCGTTATATAAATGAAAATTGTAACTCAGACAGATGTCATGCCAGGTCAATGTTACGACTGCTTTGCTGTATGTAAAGTGCAATTAGTCTGCCAATCTGTATACCAAAAAAAGAAAAAAGGCCCTGAATCCCTAAACACGATTGCTTAGAATGCATTTAAATGCATTGTGTAACATGGAAACAGCTTCCAATCTTTTTATTTTTAGAAAAATGTAATTAAGAAATATAATTATTATAATCTGTCCCGAGTACTTTTCATGTCCACTGTACATTTGGCATCTCTCCACTGTTCACTCTGTATTTTCATGATTTATAGTCATATTTTGCTGTCAACCAGTGTGGTCAGATTTTTTGCAGCTTCCTATGGAGCCACAAAAGTTGTTTTTTTTCATTTATAGTGGGGCGGCATAGCTCAACATATCATAACAATTGTTCATCTTGTGATAAAAGCACCAAATACACCAAAAAACATCTGAGAAAAATCTGCATCATCTTTTAAATAAGTCAATCTGTTATGTGAATCTATGTTTATAATTCATTTTACAATAAATTATATAGTGTATTTCTTTCTTTTGGTGTATAATGAATCAAGAGAACAGTTTCTGAGGATTTATCCCCATCATAATGTTTCACAAAGAGAAACACCCCTAAGGCTGAATGCTCTGGACCATAAACTCCTGTTCTTCATACATCAGTCATCCGTAGCACCATGAAGAGGGCATGTGCCCTTAGTCCATCTACGCCATAAGTCAGTTTATATGCTGCCAAATTAAATTCTGATGAACAGATGAAAAGAGTTTTTTTTGCTGACCTGGTGAAAGTCATTCATGCATTCGCCTCTTTCAACGGCTGATTTACTGCAACACTCTCTGTACCGTTGCCTCAATCAAAATCAAGTCGCACGCTTGCAGTTTGTGCAAAATGCTGCAGCAAACCTTTATTTCTGCACTTATTATTCATGTTATGTATTATTATTAGTTATGTATTATTTTCCTACCTTTAACAGTGTTTTAACAAATTTTGTGAATGACTAAGAAGAACAAATTCCTCACTCGTTCAGTCATCTGTCGGAGTGCGCCCCTGCCCTCTCTGTCTCTCTCTATCATGTTCTGAATTTTAAGTTTGTCACCACCATCCTCCGTCCTTGAGCCCGGCTCCCTGGTAATTAAATTAGCAGGATGACATGCGCAGGTACTAAAACCAATTCATATATTTCCAAAGTTAACAGCCCTCCAGGGGACCGACAGTGTTGCACAGCCCCACGTGTCTACGTGTTGATGGTAGCTGCATGTTTCCTGTCTGTCACTGCGAGTAAACAGCACACTACGGATAAGACGGTAGTGTCAGATAATCATTAATTTACAAGCTGTTTCATGATATCAGCATACAGTGTGTACTCCAGTTGCATATTAGATAGGGGTGGGAATCACCACGATACTTTAGTCAGAATACAATCTTATTGCGATTTTAAACATTCTGCGATATGCTGAGTATTGTGATAATATGTGTTGCAATTTATTACCTTTTTTCAGCTGCAAATTATTCAGTTTGTCAACATCTGTTTTGTCTAAAAAGAAACAGTTTTCATTCACTTATATCTTGAGGTCAGAGGTCAAGGGACCCCTTTGAAAATGGCCACGCCACCTCTGAGAGACAGAATAGCGTCCGGACTGTTAAGAGGTTAATAGTTTATATAATAAAAGGTAGATAATTGATGTTTGTCTATCAATACAATATTGTCCAACCCGTTCTCACTCCCAACTCGTCAAATACCCCCGTTTGGTAAGTGCTCCTTGGCTCGGTGGAGGATGGGTCAAACAAACTCAAGACCTTCAACCAGGAGACCGCTGTTCGTGTCCTGTGTGAAACTAAAAGTAATGCTGACTTATTTTGTCATGTCAGTCTTTAGTCACATGACTCATCGGTATCGTCAGTGAATCACGTGACACGTTAGTATTGTCAGCTCTGTGAGTCACTAGTCCTCCTAACTCTAACTAAGTGGTTGTGTTGCCTAAACCTAACTTTCTGTGAAAACGGAAGTTTATTTTGAAAGGACACTATGCATGTAACGAGCGTATATTGACACGCCGTCCCTGGTCCGTCCAAAGGTAACGCAAGAGTGCTTCGGTCTTCGATGGCGAGAGGCACTGACCAAGTGGCGGTATAAGACGAGTCGGGATTGAGAAAGTGTTGTATGGCCATGCAAAACATCGTAATACTATGCTGTATCGATTTTTTTCCCACCACCCCTAATATTCAATTTGTTTTTGTCGTTCTGTGACCTTCCTCTTATGTGGTTTTAATAGCTTATTTCACCTCATACTGATGTTTTCGGCTTGTTAAATGACTCCTTTGATGCACAGTGAAGGAAAGAAAACACCCGACCTGCTCCAGAATTCAGTTAGCTCCATTTCCTCGTCCGTCTCACATTTTTCAGCATATCACCTGAATTATTACTGTCCTATACAGAGCAGACCAAATTATGCCACTGAAAGAAGCATTAATAAATGATAAACCAGCAGCTGTGAGTGTCGGTGTTATGCAATCACGCCCCTACCAGTAATGTGAGTATGTGAGAGAGAGAGAGGGAGAGAGTGAGATGACCATGTGGCTGAGGTGAGAGAGAGCGAGCGAAGTGGCCAAGACTCCAGTGATGAGGCTGCATGAGACGACTTATCCATATTGATGCAGTGTTTACCACCACCGCCTCCCCGCGTTGACCTGAAAGTTACTGTTGAATGCATTATTAAAAAGGCTCAAGGGCTTCAAGTGTTCTGAACAATATGTAGAGTTTGATATGTAACGCTACAGTAAATGCATTCATTTACATGCTGCCTCGTTAACACTGGTACCTTTTTTTTAAAGGTGCTCACATTCAATAGAGAGGCAAGAACGCCAGGAGTGGCAACACTTACTGAAACAGCATGTTATTGCACAATACAAGTATCCATGGAGAACCATGTGTGAAGTGTGAAAATGGTTTCAGAATGTTGTTTGTGCACATCCAGTAAGCAGCCAGTTAGTTAACCGCGTGTCATGCTGTGTGCCTCCTCTGCTAACGGCGTTGTTCATGTCTCCTCAGGAGCACAATGCATAACAGTTAGAAGGGGGGCCTGTACAGTACAGTCATTTGTACATAAACAGTTGAAGTGTAAAGCGCCGCATGAGATGGCAATCTTTGTCCATTGCGGATGACGAAATATTGACAGTAATTGTATGCAAACCCGAGGGGTTTAACACTGGCAATATACTGTAGATCCACGTCGCTTTGCTCCAAGTCTAATAAGACTGCTTTTTCATCATTATGCTCTAGTTGTTGCAACAATCTCTCGGTTGACCAGAGGTGTGCCCCAACTCTCATTCAACTAAACTCATTTAGAATTAGTCTATTACATAAATTGTGTGTGTTGGACCCTGTTTTTATCCGAATGCCATATATATATATATATATATTTTAAAGGGCGGATCCATCTTCGTTCTGTTTTATTTTCAAATGGAAACGTCCACTCTGACGTAGGTTACCAAAGTATGCTAATCAAAGCTAATCAATAAGGTTATGAATAATGTGAATGGTAGAACCAGCTGAGTCAAAGTTAGCGGTGCTAAGTTTGGGAAATAACTAAAAGGGTTAGGTGCGATTTTTTTGAAGTGGGGTTGTATGTATACTCCTGCTTTTGCAAGGTAAAATTATTACTTTTGTGAATGTAGTCTAGTGGCTTTAAAGCGATATAACGGTTTCAGTTCTCCGTCGGAAAGGGCTGTCTGATGGCGAGGTGAAGCGGTTTCCGGACGGGAGCAGCAGAAAAACGTATTCAAGCCACCCTAAAAATATTCAAGTGCACGCTATATTTAGAACATTTTCATTGCTTTATCTCCCCACAGACAGTCCTTTACAACGGGGGACGAAGCCATTGGCTTTCTTCAAAGCCACCAGACCAGACTCCATTCACAAAAACAGTAATTTTACCTCCGCAGAACACGGGAGATGCTGGTCTACCGCTGCATCAATCAGTTAGTTAGCTTGTGTTATTGTGTGACTTCCGGATCTGAACTAATGTGGCGTCCACACAGCAGAACCAGTGCCGATACTCCTGTCTGCTTCTCCAACCTGCGAGCATACCGACCGCCCTCTAACTTACTGTCTGTAATACACTGACTATAAGGATGTATATATACTATATATGTAGCAGCGTCATAATGCAGAAACCTACGTCAGGTCACGTGGGAAAACGTTTTTAGAAGGGCTTGGGAAAATAGCATTTTGACACTAATACATACATACGTTGACTCAAATTTGAATGTTCGGCTTTGAATACATAAGGAACGCCGCTGGGAAGCTACAGATGTAGCTTGTGCTCCCCTGCTTATGAAGTTTGCTCCATAAATTAAATTTGATTTAGTACTTCTGATTTCATGCTAGTTTTTCTTTCTTCCAATCTTGGCTTTTAGAAGAAGACACTAGTTTATTTTAAGGTGTCACAATTAAAAAAAGGGTGGGAACCACAGCTACATATATAAGAGGGTGAGATGCAGACTCTTTGTCCCCGTACAACTATATCCTATCAAAGCGATCTAACAAACAGTTTTTCCCCAAAGGCAGAGAAGAGCTGATTCCAGAGTTTTCTCATCTTCACAACACGTTTTACACATATTGATTCAAACTTGTAAATGCAGTCGGCTGAAGCTCTGTGGGACCTCATTGACATTGCAACAGGAAATGCAGCGAGTTACCTTTGATGTTCTGGCACTTAGCTTGTCATTATTTTTATAATGTGCGTTGTTGTTCAGGTTCAAAGCTTTTCTCCTCAAAGTATTCTTGCCCGTTTCCTGGCTGCCTTGTAGAAGAATGAACAACATGGTTAAACAGGAAGGATGCATTTACATTTACATTTACATTTGAAAGGTTGCCAAAACAGAATAACTTAAATTCTTAGATTCTTGGACGTTGTAAAAATGAGAAAACTCTTTTAACCATAGACTTATCAGAGATTTTAAAGCTGCATTGAGGCCACATATCACTGATCCAGGTCAGATCGCTGTGAATTGATACTAAGATATCAGTGCATCTGCGCTGCATGTAGATGCCAGAGATTATTTACAGTTTAGGTGTGAGAGTGCTGGCTGATGGGGAAACCTTATCAGCATGTCGCAGGGAAGTGTATGCGTGCGTGTGTGTCTGTGTGTGTGTGTACTACCTGTGTTGGGGTAGTATGGGGAAAGCAGGTAGATAATATTCATCACAACTTTTGAATTTGGGATATTTGTTGCAACATATAAAAACAGTCTGCAATTGTATTTGATGGAAAATGGAGGCTACACACTTGAGGATGCTCCCTACTTGAATCCAAGCAGCTTTTTGTACTGATTGTGATCTCCCCAAGACTGTGACACAGCTGGACAGAAACCCACAGTGTGAGACCCACAGTGATTTTGAGCTGTGGCCACCACCTACGCAGCCAGTTTGACTTTCTGTTTACTTCTCTGCCAACTGTTGCCACCATACTGACATTTAAAATGTATGACTAACCAATCAGTGACATTTCTGAAGGGTAAATCAATCAAAATAAGAGAACCTGTGAGGCTTTTGCTGGCTCTGGCCTGTATGATTGACACCTTGGCCAGCTCACATGGAATACAATTAGCTGATTCAATCAGCTGATGACCTCTCAGACGGGTCAGTTGGACTGCGTAGCAGCAATCCACGTCAGCTGAAGGACTGAAGAGTGTTTTATTAGGCCGAATGAGAACGACTATACATAATGTTGAACAAAGTAACCAATATCTGATTCAGTAGATGTTGTGAAGTGCAAACCTGTCATAGGGTTTTGGCAGTAATTATATTATCGGGTGTTTGGAAGTGTTATTGACGAAAGCTGCCAGTTGCTGCTGAGATTTTTTCTATACAAGCAGCCCAGTGATGGTGTCTGCTTTTTGCTTTTATTAACATCTCTCCCTCAAACATTTGATTAAAAAAAAAGGAGAAGGACATCAGCAATAAAGCCTAAAAGCAAAGCTAGAATGGACATATATAATCTGTAGAGTGGCGTACCATTTTAAAAGCAGATGGAGCTAAGCACTCAGCAAATGAAGACTAATGTGAAGTTGCTCTTATATTTGTTCGACATGTTGCAGCCAAAGTAGTGTTGGCTAGAAATCCATAAGCATTAGTATAGTGGGCCAGCAGACAATAGCTATATGCATGTCATACTACACCAGCATTAGGGAAAGGCAAGATATACTACCAGCTGGTGATCAATACTGATGATTTTCCTTAACCTTAATGCTAAGTTTCAAAATATATCAGCTCAAAAATATACTTAACATTGTTTTATCAGCTTGATACTTTATTACTTTTTCTAATTTAATGGGAATTTCTTGCTTTGGACGTGATGACATGATTCAGAAAATGAAGCGTTACCTTTGTTTGGGGTCTCAGTGACGGTACGGAAGTACAGATGTTACGTGACGAATAACTCAAAGTGACAAATCAACGTTGACTTCTGGTTTCACACGGGATACGAACACAGGTCTCCTGTCGCGAATAACAGTGCATTACTTTTCCTAGGCGTTAATCTATATACTTTATTTCTTTATGCATAGCCCGTATAACATATAAGAGATACCATGTTTTCCTAGAGTAGGTGTCTGCTTCAATAACAGCAGTATATGAGAGATGAAGACAGACAGGGAAGTAACCCATCCAGAGGCGATATCCTCACCTTTGTGTTTACAGCTTGCCAAGAATGATCAGTGTACCAGTGAAAGGTGCTCCTCTGTGTCTGAACTGTACGTGCAGGTCAGCCTTAGACCCACCTAGGGACAAATCGAAACAAACCACTGTGTTAGCTCAGTTCACACAAAACTAAATTTAATCCTGAAGTAACAGCTACTTGAGTGGAAAATCAATGATGACTGTTATTGCTGCAAATTCAACTATCCTGTGACAGCGAGAGAGGGAAGGAATGGGTATGATAATGGCTTTCCCGAGCTAAACAATATGGCTCTGTGTACTGGTGCATGTTGCCACAACCGGGCCATAAATTCACTGATACCCGGGGCCAATTCTGCCTAATGCTTCAGAACTAATTTAAATGATGATGAGCCGTATTACCAGACCTGTGCTAGTCGTGATCACCACCACAGCCCGGAGGAGCTGTTCTCTTAAGATAGCGAGAGTTGAGGAAAAGCAGGCCAGGAGAGAAGAGTGGAAAAGGTAGAGAAAAGCATGGAAAGATGTGAAGAGGATATGAGGAAAGGAAGCTCATTTGTCACCATCTTAAAGGCTAATTTCGCTATTTCTCAACCTGGACCCTATTTCCCAGTGTTTTTGTGTCAAAGTGACTAATAGAAACAACAATTGCTGAAATTGGTCGAGTATTGAAGGAGAACGCTGTAACCGGCAGCCGCGAAATGAGCTGTGAGGGCAAGTGAGCAGCGTCAATGTAACGTTACATTCACTAAAAGAGCTTGTTTTTGCCACTGACAGGCAATTGACTCAGATTGTTAGTGTCTGACAACATTATGGGAAGGACCCTACAGAGAAATTAACCGTTTTTCTTACCTTTCGTTTGATCCAGTCTGTTTGTTATTGCGTCCAAGTCCCGCTCAAGGAGAAGTCTCGTTGTGAAATCTGAATATCCATATGCTCTGGCTCAAATAAATATGGGCGGCCATCTAATTCAAAGACCTCATCCACATTGTGGAACAGAATAACAGAATATTGATTCATATTAGATCAGCGCTGCCTGGTTTTACTGTTTGATCGGAGTTTGCAAGTGATTGACAGCTGCTCAGAGACGGCAGACTCCAGCTCGGCTCTGATTGGTTGTTTTCCTTCGGTCTGTGAAATCTTGCAGATGCCATTAGGGAGCACCGGAGGACACTGGAGGACACAGAGGCACATACTTTTTTTTCAGATTACCTGTCTCATGCACTACTGTCAGGATATAGTGACCGTTTTATAAAAAATAACTTTTATAAATCATATTTGCTCCAATTCTACCCACTGCTGCTTTAAAAGTTGTTGTGACTGGATAACTACAACAGAAACCTCTTCCTAGAAATACTCTGTTGTCATATAGTTTGGTGAAATCCTAATACATTATTTTAGAACTGGGAAATGTCATTAGTGCAAAGGGCCTGTCGGAGAGAAATAATCTCTTTTCATTCCCATTTCTCCTGCATGGGTTGCCACGGTCCAACCATCTGTTCACTGGCTGTTTATTTCAGTGCATCCAGATCAAGAAATATGCAGAACATTCTCCATGTTTTAAAAAAAAAAATTAAATAACCATCTGACACGAGAACTGCCAACAGTCCTGTCATGCATTTTACTGAAGGTTAAGCCAATCAGCAATGTCCGCTTCACTCATAACTTATTTTTTTCTTATTATGAACTCCATCAAAGAGTATGTGGATCTGGTAGGAGGATAAAGGGGAAGGATGAATTCAAGGAGGGATGCAGTGGGCTGTATGTGTGTGTGTGTGTGTTTGGGGGCAGTAAAAATGAGCCAGGAGATCCAGAGGAGGGGGAGAGACATGATGGCCGGGAGGGGCGATGAAATGTGGCCATCCCAAGGACACTGCACTGAGGTTGGATTTATTGATCGCAGTGACATGTACTGTTGAAGAAGTATATTCCAATCTCACTGTAATTGTTACATTTTTTTTTTTTATTTGTGTAGTAATCGACGAGGGGGGGGGGGGGGGGGGGGGGGGGGGGGGAGGGGAGTGCTTTCAATCGGCTTAGTAGTCCACATTTTGATTGTTTCCACAGTGAATCTGTAAGATTGAACTTGTAGGATTATAAGAAATATAAATAAATAAAATGCTATGTTTAACAGTGTTTTTATGACGTGTTGTTAAAGATGCTCTTTTGGCTAAAGGACAACCGTCATGTTCATATCCTTCCAGCATTGCTTTCTGTGTGTACATGGGCATGTTTACAGCTGCTGACTTCCTCACACATCACATTACACCTTGTGTGACTCACCAGTGAACCTCTGAACAGCTGGTGCATGTAGAGAGAGAGGGAGAGAGAGAGAGAGAGTCACAGTGACATGTGGTGGGGGAATCGGTTCGCACTGAGATGACAGGAAGAAAACTCTGTATTAACCTGCTGCCATCACAGTGGAGGAGTGAGAGCCAAAGTGATGATGGCTGCACTCCATTTGCTCTGCTTTGCCTTCCTGATTGGGATGCTGTATATCATCTACCCATGATAGTTATTGGAACCCAAATAATGGACAAATAAAGGCTGCTAAAAGATTTGTTTGTTGATTTAAAGTATCCAGATCTTATTTTCAGCCCGTTCTCATTCCCAGGACGTCGAATACAGATGCTTTGTCACAGCCGTCTGCGTTCGATATCGCCGCACAAGGCACCCTTTAGCGGCAGTATGAGATGGTGGGCGGTGCTCGGTATGTCCTCAATAGATCTCAACATGGCAGCCGGGTCACAAACTTTCTCATTTTACAGCTAAACAGTACACTACAAGATGTTTCTGAAAACATTTGAGGTGAGAAATAGGCATTACAGTAACAGAATATTGATTCATATTTGATCAGCGCTGCCTAGTTTGACCATTCTGCTAGATGGCAGCTGGACGGCAGACTCCAGACTCCAGATTTCTTTTTTCAGATTACCTGTCTCATGCTCTACTGTCCGTTATATAGTACGTTATATAGTGACCGTTTTATAAAAACACTTTTTTTAATCATATTTGCTCCATTTCTAGCCACTGCTGCTTTAAGCACGTGTTTACTGTGACCGAAAAGGAATCTGACAAAACGTCAGTATGTGACGAGTTGGGATGAGAACATGTTGCTTAATTTGAAATTGCATTAGGAAGGGATCTCTTCTACGTCAGTATGGAGACGACGAACACTTACAGCAACCAAACACAGTTTCATTGTACTTATGAGCGTGTGAGGAGTGTTTTAAGACTGACTTGGAAAAATGTGATCGTTTGCAGACTATTCCTCCTCCACCTGGCCTCCACTTCATTCTGCTTGATGCAGCAAAAGCGTCATCAAATAGTGATTTCCAGACCTACCAACACACCCACATGTCTCCTTTTTACTTTCCCACCATTTGAGCTCCTTTGATGTCATTTATCCTGCATTTATTTAATCTTTTAGCGAGTTGTGAATCACACTTTTTGTTTCCTCATTGATTGCATCATTGATCTATTTCTGTTTCAACAAGCACAATGAATAATGGTCTATTGCCATGGCAAACAAGCAGAATGGAGTAAAATATGCAACCACCAAGATTCCTCTAAATGAAAAGCCTGGC
Organism: Sebastes fasciatus; assembly: GCF_043250625.1. Lineage (NCBI taxonomy): Eukaryota > Metazoa > Chordata > Actinopteri > Perciformes > Sebastidae > Sebastes > Sebastes fasciatus. Next base: position 15,073,668 of record NC_133813.1, read on the forward strand.
CATCAGAGATACTAAGCCACCATGCTGTTTGAAAATGAGACAACTGGTTACATTTATTCTCAGATTGCACTGGTAATTGTTTGATGTAGCTTGCTATGGCATTATTGCAACTGGGGAGGACTAGTTGTTTAATAAAGTATACAGAAAAAAGGAATCATGCTGAGATTAAACTGGTAAAAAAAGAGAGTATGGCACTCCAAAGATAGTTAAATATAGTATTAAGCTAAAGCATGTATTAAAAAAAGGAATTACTGTTATGAAAGAAGCAGACATTATAGACTGAAGAGAGACAGTGTGCATATTAAAGCTGCACCGACCACATAACAGTTTGCATAAAGAGCTTGTGGGCGGCAGAGTGACCTTGAGACAAAAGAAAGCCCAGTAAAGAGAAAGTCACAGGTTTGATTCTTGTGACGGCGAAACGTGTCCCTCTCGCTGCATTTTAACCTTTTAAAATGCCATCGAGGAATTCATTTTCAGTTGCGTCAAATAAGACTTTAGTTCGTAATGCAATACACAGCTTGCAGGAGTACATGAACGTGTCTGTGATGCAGCCTGTTAATATTTTTCTAGTGAGCTCAAACTTGCGGTGGCTCTCTCCCAGTCTGTCTGGGCATGTGCAGAGAGGCACTGCAGTGCTGCGCTGTGAAAAGAGAGAGAGAAAGAGAGAGAGACAGAGAGAGAGAGAGAGAGAGAGGAGTCTTGACAGTGGGGTGCTCGTGCCCTGCAATATTCGTGTTGCCATCGCCATGTGTTGAGAGAGCATTTAGAGGTGTATAGTCCACTGCTGCAGCCCCGCATCATGAGACATCCATTAAGAGCGTGAAAAGGTTAATGTTAATGTCAATGTCAGCGACCTATAAGGCGCCGAATCAGTTTTCACAGCACATTCTCTCATTGCACAGCTCGTCAGCGTACTAGAACTTGTCTCTTTGCAGATTTTTCTCTTGCCAAACAACCAAACCGAGTCCATTTGGTGCAATGCGACCCCCTAAAACCATCACATCTTAGATTTAACAGTGTAGTTCTGCTCCACAGTTCAACTCTCTTGCTTGAGATCTCAAGGACAGCTCCTTAATCAAGAGGAAGTCCCATCACAGACAGTTTTAGTCTTTATTTGTTTTTTTCCCATACAAACATCTGCCAACTGTGTCCTTTCTCCCCGGATCACTTCTCTTTCAACTGATTTAATTTCAAGCCTATTTTGTTCTCTTCGTGGTGCAGATTCTTTCCCTGCAGAGGGAGGAAAGATACGTTTCACTTGATGTGGCACTGTTGAGTCAAAATGTCCTTAAGTTTAAGGAATGTGGCAACTAGATGGACTCAAACCGAGAGAGAGAACTGATTAAAGCAAGGTTAACTTCTACCTTGTAACCAAGACAACATAATAAAAGTAGTTAATTTGAAAGAGACAATAAAGTACATTGACAGAGTGAAGGGTAAAAAGGCTTCCTCTGTTGTTCTGTGATGTTTTCTAGAAATTGATGAGATGGCAAAAGAGGCCCAGATAATTATTTCATATCTCTAAGGCAGAGAGGATGTTGCCAGACATTATTAGCCCTGCAGCTTTGATACAGTATCGGCCTGCGACATTAATTGGCTCTACTTGTGCTGTTGCAGGCATGATCATTTCTCTGCCTCTCGGCCAGTGCTGATGCATCAGAACAGGTGGAACATAAATGGCACAGCATGTGCACCTCAGAGTCGTGACGCACCCTGGTATTTCTAAAAGCTGTCATCCATTTTGTGGGCAATGATGACGATAGTGGTCGAAAGAGGGGCGGGGGGGGTGGGATCTCTTGGTTGAAAGGGCCATCAAGTGGCCGGGAATTGAACTGCACATTTCCAGAGACGGCTGCTGAGCCAGAGGAGGCTCTGCTGTAATGAAGCAGGTAGACCGGTGAAAAACACTGCTTTCCCTTCGACTAAAATGGTCACGCTTGAGCGGGCCCTTTGAAGCAGGCTCAAGGTGCTATTTTCCTGCTAAATGATACTGTAAGATTCCCTTTCAAATAGAAAAAAAACATAATTGTAATAGGAGTATTACGTTTCACCTGAGTAGACATTCTGACTAATGACACATTCTGAATAAAGTTAAATCATACCTGACTGACCTCACAGATTGAGAAGCTAACCATAGGGGCTGTAAGTGACACCACAGGCCTCTTGTTTCACTGGGATATCCTTTACAGGCTCCTCAGTAGCTCCGCTATCCAACTCCCCTGTAATGCCACACTGCATTCCTCAGGAAACTGAAGAACTCTAGGTTCTGCAGATGCCAGTGAACAGTGTTTTGTGCTTAGATCGGGCCTGCTGGTAGAGGTCACACAGAGGTCAAGGTCATTTAGAACGAAAGTCAACAGCATAGTGTGACACAACTCTAAATCACTTGACCCTAAGAATGAAGATAGCGAGGTGAGTTTGGGTTTATACAGCAAGAAAGTTAAAACATAGCTCTTGCTGATATACTGTACGTGGCTCCGTTGACATGCTTCATGTTATACTGATTGGAATCCAGTGGTGGAAAGTACCTATTTATATTAGTTCTGAGTACATGCTTAAGTGCAATTCTGACGCACTTTTATTGGAGTAAAGCTACTTCATACTTCTACTTGTGTTTCAGAGGGAAATATTGTACTTTTAACTTCACTACCTTTATCTGACAAGATATGCTACTAATTGCAGATTAAGATTTTAAAAACCCATAATGAGTATATAGAATATGATGCATCAATAAATTATACAACTACATTAAACATGAAAACACAGTCAACATTTGTGCTGCTCACATGCTGATGTATCAGTTCTAATAATCCAATAACAGATAATTATTATTATATAATACTGACAGGGTCTGATCTGTCTGCATAACAATTTTTTTTTTTTTAAACTTGTGATAGTTGTATGTACATTTTACTGTAACACTACTGGTTTTACTTGTAATTGAGTTATTTTTTTACACTGTATTATTGGTACTTTTACTTAATACTTCTTCCACCACTTTTGGACTCAAATTTAGAATTGCTTTGATTCATGATATTGATCTGTTGATCTGTGTCTGAAATTATGTTTTTTTCCTCACCTGCCACTGTGGCAGGAACATTTCTACTGGCCACTCAGTTTTTTCTTCTGAAATCTATGTAGATGCTTTAGAATTGTAAACACTGAGACAGTGGTACCAGACAGTAGAAATATGATATATAGCCTTAATCTCTGACTATTTTTAATTTAGGAATTACTCTTTAAAAATTATATTTTTTTGCCATGGTGGCAGGTGACCTGAGATTTTGACCTGTATTTGGCAGGTGCTAATTTCATTCCCTGCTTTTACATTATTATACCATCATGTAGCAATGAGAGCAAAATGTCAATGGGCAGCTCATAATTCATAATCTGGCAACATACTCCGTTATTCTGTGAATTGTACAGGCTCTTTAGAGGTTTTGGTTTGATTCTTAAGTTTTAAGACTACAAATGTTTAGACATGATATAATGAGGTACATTTTGTGCCTCTGGGCCCCAGGCTATAAATATACCCTTTATGTGATGCAATCCTGCAGTCGATATTTTATTCTAGATGCTCAATTAATTCACAAACTCTGGTTTTCTCTTTCAACATGCTGCTCTGCTTTGTTTGTGATGACATCGTTGATATTTTGCTCCATAAATCCTCAGAGCTTTGATGCAGTAAATAGAGACATGAATCTGCTTTGCTCATATAGAAACTACAGAAAAGATGCCCTCTGGTTTATGACAGAGGATTTAAAGCATTGGTCTGAGTAAATGTTAGTAAATCCAACACTTTCTCGTTTGATTAATGGGTTCTCCTTGTTGATGTTATGCTTAACTAGTAAACAGTTCATGCTGTGTTTGTTTAGCTGAGATAAATCCTGCATATTTGTGTCTCTTCAGACGTCACAAGCTGAAAACATCATTGATTAAGGGATGCTTTCATAAGTATTTTTAAATATTTTGTGAAGTTTATGTATTTCAAATGCATCAGATTTGATTCAGTAAATCTAACTAAAGTCTTAGTGGGATACTCCAGTGATTTGGTATCTTATTTCCATAAGATTTGAGGGATTTATGGAAGACTTTTTCTATTTTTTAATAGGTCAAAATTGAAGCAACAGAGGCCGAGCTACGCTGACTATCAAGCTCCTAAAACATGGATCCTATACTTTTCATACCACAACTCAGTAGTCTTCTATTAACCCTGGCATAATCTGTTTTTTGTTGTTGTTTGTTTTATGTTGGAAAGCTCCTTCCATTGCCACAGAAGAAATCAAGCTACTGTTTTCGCATGCTGAGTATTTCTCAGAATTTTATGTGTGGCGTGCCCCTTTTTAATATTTTATGAAATCTTGTTAAATCAATTCGTGAATAATGTATGCTTCTAATAGAGGTACAATAAATGAATTACTTGAGATGTATTTGTGCTCCTATTTATAATGCATTTTAATGTGTTGGTTTTATGATGGTGATCAGGAGGAGGAGTACAGGAGCCTGGTGGGGGACTTTGTTGCCTGGTGTCACTCCAACCACCTGCAGCTCAACACCGCAAAAACCAAAGAGATGGTCATAGATTTCAGGAAGTCTAGACCACCCCACGACCAGTACAGATCGATGGGGACAAGGTGGAGGTCAAAGGACAAAGGAGGACGGTCTGCAGGACAGATAATAATGCACACAGTGCACTTTCATAGACTAAGCTACTGGAGTTACCCTGCACTATACTAATTTTTAACAGTCTCTTCTGCACTATATTCACTTTTTAATAGTCCTGTATCACAGCTGTTACCCTGCACTATATTCAGTTTTAACAGTTTTCTTCATCTCCTTGTATTTTTATATCTGGTATATTTTTTTTGTACTTTGTATTACTAACTTTTTTACTGCCTTTTTACTAACATGTTTTGCACTATGGAACTGTGATGCTGGAAACTTGAATTTCCCTCGGGATCAATAAAGTTACTATCTATCTATCTATCTATCTATCTATCTATCCATCTATCCATCTATCCATCTATCCATCTATCCATCTATCTATCTATCTATCTATCTATCTATCTAATCTGTTGGTTTTATGAGCACCCACTTCAGTGTCAGATTTCCATTTAACTGAAACACAGAAACTAAATATTATATATGAATATAAATACATTATTTTTTTCTAATTGATCATGAACTATTATGATGGAGCAGATTTTGCATTTATGTAATTATTTAATTAATTAATTGACTTATTATTATTGAGCAGTTATTTCCGGAACAGCCACGCGGTGGTAGCAAAGATGCAGACGTCATGACGCACAGCAGCGTCGCGTGTGTATGTGTGCGTGCGTGCGCAGGTGCTTGTGTGTGGTTGAATGATGGGTAGATGTTAGTGCTCTCTGTTCCTGTCAACTTTTTAAAAGTTTCACCGGGGAGAAAAAAGTGAGTGAGTGGGAGTGGGAGGGTCTGTGTCGTTGTGCTGCACCACTTCACTCCCTGAAGTTGTAGCAGTGAAGGAGGAGGTAGTAATCAGTACTAGTGTGGATTATACTGTCAGCAGCACCCAGGTGGACTTCACTGAGATGATACTAAAACAGCACAGGAGTCCTCTTCTGCTCGCCGTCTCCTGCATGTACTTCTCCGGAGGTTTGCTGTGGTCCTACCAAGAAGAGGATGCAACGGACGGGTAATTGGAGGAGGACATACAAGTAACAACCAAAAATAACACTAAAAGGACTCCTTGTGTGCATTAAACGCTAAACTTTAGTTTTTTTCTTTTCACAGTGAAGAGTGCTCTGAGAATAACATCTCTACAACAACATACCCCTGTGTGAAGTCCACTGGAGAAGTTACAACGTGTTACAGGTACACACTTATTATTCATGCAGGATGAATGGATGATGTTAAAATTGAGTTTTTTGTCCTTCTGACAAGGATTACATAAATAGAATACCAGCAGATTCATGGATAATGAAAATAATCAGTAGTTGCAGCTAAATAAAACAGTAACAATAAAATTTGTTGTATTTATTTCAGCACTTTTAAAACTAGTCAACACAAAAAAAATGATCAATTAAAGATTTTTTATTTTTATTAACAGAGGTTTGAAAAGTCACAGTTTACCTGATATATTGTAAAAATAACAAAAAAAACAAATACTTGACAAGACAGATAAAACATATAACAGGTAAAACACACACACAGTTATAAAGCAAATAAAACAGGTAAAGTAGATGTAATAAATAAATATAAACAGAACTGTTACACTAGAAGTATAAAATATAAAAATAGATGTAATGTAAACAGAGGTAATTGCAACTTGTAAAATAGGTAGGGTATAGATGTAATAAATAAAATGTAAACAAAGGTAGTTGCACTTGAGGTGTATATTGTATCAAGGATATATTGCACAATATATTGCATAATAGTGTGAAATGATCAAGCTGCAGTCCAGTGTGTTTTGTGTGCCCATGTAAAGTGATGTAAAATTAGACTTGTCATTTATTATTCAGAGCAATAATGTTGTTTAAATATGCTTGGTTGAAATGGAAACTCATTTGTAGGCTACTTTGTGCGACACTTGGGTACAGTTTTGCCTCATGAAGCATGGAAAGATAAGTGAAACATCACAAAATCTTGTCACTTGAGCTTTAAAACAAAAATGAATAGGCTCTAAAAAGTGTTCTTTTTTACCACGCATGTGATTTAGTTATTATTTTCAATGAATCTACTCTCTTATATGAGTTCTGCTTCCCTAAAAAGGCTGCAGTTGGGATCATTACAGATATTGCAAAACTCCATGACTCTTTTAAATTTGTTATATAATAATGTATCTAATGGAATGAAGGGATTTCTGGGGAGCCATGGGTGGATTTGCCTCTTCATCATTCTTTGTGAACTTAAGGGATCATTGCAATCTAAATATCCACAAGCCTCCAGACTGGTCTATTATGCTCTGACACTGGCTTTAATTATGACGGTTCACAGACACCGAGGACACAGCGTCTCCTCGCAGCAAAACTCCTGCGGATTAAGTTGTTAGAACCTAATCTGTCTTCATTTCAAGGGGCCACCTCACAGGCATAATGCAAAAACTTGTAACTACTGACTTTAGAGAGGTAGTTCAGTCAAAAAACAATTAAAATATACACTGTGTTTCTCCCTTGAGGCCAATTCATTCATTTTGGTATAGAATAGATAGAGTTTACAGCAACAATTTTGACAAACGTCTGTTGTCTTTGTGATGGATACAAGCTGAAAGTTGAATAATTTTATTAATGAAATTAAACTAAACACCCCGACACTTCTTACGGTGCTCCTTTAAGATATCTTTATTATATAATGCACAGATGATAAATGCTCAAACACCACTTTGCGGGAATGTAATGCTCTTTATTGTGATTCAGGCTGATGAGATGGGTGTACTGTTGCTTTGGAAACAAAATCATGCGACTTATTTAGGGAACTAATTTCAAACATTTTGTCAATCATCTTGATTCACAGCAAATCTATTTCTGTATGTCCTTTTCTGGGAAAGTGTATCGAGGAACTTAAGAAATGCCAGATTGTTTTAATATCTCCTCTGAGAAGTCTCTCCAAATGTAGACTTTGTGAGGTTTCATCTCTGCATCACTTGACAAACTGCTGGCCGTGGTTCAAGCGCACAGTGACATCCTGTTTGATCTTCAAATCTCAAACACATTCTTAACATAATTATGTTGGTTTATGGTTATTGGCTGCGGCCACAGTTGTTTCCCACAATGTTTATTTAAAGAAGAAAAAGTGTTTCAGCTAAGAGCCCAGATAACGTGTCCTGGATGCATTTCAGTTCACCTGCACGGTGTGAGCTGATGACTGACCATCAGCCCTGTTATGGTTAGTGGAGAAGTTTTATTGTTGTGCCAAAGATTCAGATTAATGACCTGAACTTGATAAGACGAATGTTGACTTTGTGTACTGCATTTTTTTTAAAATACAGTCATATACCAGCGCAATTGTGCCTTGGCATGACTGAGATGTAGTTCAAAGGGAACCAAGCATGATTAAGTTGGCAAGACTCCGTTGCCAAAGGAAAATATAGACTTATGGCATTCATTAGGCGCTCTGTAGAGTATCAGTGGATCTGCACATCTCGGAACATTTAGTTACTGTTATAAATAGTTTTTTTTGACAATGGCATATGTATGTAAAAGTTGTTGCTTGTACACATAGGTGTGCTACAGCAGTTTTGAAGTCCCCAATAGGCCGTGGGACACACATTTTACTTTTGTTTTTGGACAACATTTTGTAGAACTGCAGTCGTTAGATGGGCGTCAATTTGTATACGACTAAAGCTTAAAATGCACATGAGCAGTTCCTTCATGGGGTGAATATATGGTAATGCGATCATCACCCTGGATTTAGTTTTGGATAATTTTTTTGTCCTTTTGGTAATTTTGCACATTTGACAGTCCAGTTTTTACCAGTTTGCAAAAGAGACTTAGGTTGGGTCCGAAATTCCATACCAACATGCTATTAAGTACGCTCAAACAGTATGTGAGATATTTTACTATGTCCAAAACCTTAGTATGAAACCAATAGTATGCGAATTGCATACTATTTCTGGTGAAATATTACAGTATGCAACGCTGGACACTACGGCAGCATAATTATCCCACAATGCAATGCGGTAGGGACAACAACGTTCATGGCAGATGTTGACAGACAGCTCTGTAACATCAATAATGCTTTAATTGTAATTTAACTGTAAGTAAAATATTTCACTTTGCTAGGCGTAATATATATATTTAAAATTAATTCAGATATTGATTCTACCAAACCTTTTGTTTTGGTCACATGAAGTTGGCAAAGGTTACCATGATTACACATCTGGCAAAGAGGCGCTCAGGAACTGACGACGTAAATTACTGCTCAGATACATACTACTGTTTATTCACACAAAAGTATGTTGAACGATAGTACACCTATTGAGTATGTAGTGCATAGTATGCGATTTCAGACGAAGCCATAGAGATGAACGATGTCACTCTCACATCTGTGTGGTTAGAGTAGTTGCCAGGCAACTATTGGAGACTCCAGGAAGTCACCGCTCTTAGCCAAGAAATGCACATAACGCCCTGCAATGCTATGTTCACACTACGAGCAACAAAATCAGCAGAACGGCCAGCGTGGCAGGTTACATTGTTGCCGAGTCGCCGTTGAAGTGTTGCTCAAACATTCATGACGTAGTTATGTTGTTAAATAGCACTGGGAACTGGCTAATGGCATTTCTGTAGATAGAAACGGAACAATTTGAAACAAAAACATACGTGGTTGACGCTTCACTGTATCATTGGAGCGCTGAAAACGTGTTCATCAGTTTGTAGCTTCATGTCACCGGCTTCCATTGAACATGACTTGTATTTATACTACTTCTTGTTAGGGCTGTCCCGAATAGCATGTTTTGGACTTCGAAGCTCCGGTGAGAAATATTGCAAGGTATTTGAAGCTTCGGGACAGCGCCACTGTCGCCACACTGTACACACACGCACATCTACACATAACAAACAGCGTTATCTGTCTGAGAATAACTAATAATGAATAACATTGTGGGGTTATTCCTGATTTCATGGGCTATTTTGGGATATTGGGCTATTGATATTTGGGCTATTTTTCTACATTTTCTACGATTTTGGAGGTTGGTTACCGTGGCAACGGTTGAAGCTTCGACGCATTCGGGTCAGCCCTACTCCTTTTATATATTACTTGAATGCAGCATGTCAATTGATGAGCTTTTGAGGTGAGTTTTGTTACTCTTTGACTGAGCCAGGCTAGCTGTTTCCAGTCTTTATGCTGATCTAAGTTAATCAGCTGCTGGCGTCATATTTAACAGACTAATGTGAGAGTGGCATCGACATTCTCATCTAACTCTTGGCAAGAAAGCAAATAAGAGTATTTCCCAAAAATGTTTAGAGGCATTGAAATTCAAGTCTTCTGGTCAAGAGGGAGAAGAGAGGAACGCATTAAGGAATTTTGAAACAGGCCTCCTTCGGCTATGGCATTCCACTGTGTACAGTTCAACACTCATCCGTGGGGCATTTATCATATTGTGAAACAGCATCAGTGGACCAGAGAGAGCATATGTCGCAGTACAAGAGACGTACCAGGGCCTCAGCTGACTCGGACTGAATCTGTCTCACTGACAGTGCAGGCACATTCTTCTCTCACTGTCTTTATGGCTTGTTTTATGTGGAGACTGTCATGTAGGTTCTGTCTAAGGATTCAGCATTTTTCAGGCTTCAAAATAGTAGTTTTACAGGCTGTAGCACTAAATATGCTTGGCTCACAATAAGATGTGAGAGGGTTTTTGTTCCAGAAGTTGTATTTAAATCACGACTGCCTGTGATTGCAACATAACTGCTTTACTAACAGCCAAAGAAGGGTTGGATTGAAATGATAAGGTGTGTGCTGTTTGATCCAATTTGGCAACAGCTTTAGTGTTAAGCGGTGGTCACTGCCGTTGCATTTTTCAGTGTAGCAACCTCCCATAGTATTGACCATAGCATGGCTTATCTTTGTTAGGTTTAATGTTTTTGTTGCTTTTCTTGTGTTGGTTTCGTCATCATCATTTTTCCAAACCACCGTTGTTGCCGCTGAAAACCTAAACCCATCTGTGTCCAGAGAATTTTGTGAGATTGTGTCACACAAAGTACGATTACTGACTTAGCTGGACAAATGCGCCGAGTATAACCAAGAAGAGGTTTTTATTTGAGTCCATGTTGCAGATTTGAGAGGCTTCCAGGTGTTAGTCAGCAGTTATCCAGCTAACATCATAATCCTGCTTCGTGAGACAGACCCCCTGGGGGAAAATATACCTGACAGCGGCTGTTAGGAAGCAGCAGAGTTTTGAGCTTTCATGAATTACTTTAAGCTGAATCACTTTATCTGGCAGTAGGGAGTGGCAGAACAGATATTTATTAGGGCTGTCAATCAATTATAATATTAAATCGCAATTCATCTCATGGTGTTCCATAGTTAATCGCGATTAATCGCAAATTATTTTTTTTATCCGTTCAAAATGCACCTTAAAGGGAGATTTTTCAAGTATTTAATACTCTTATCAACATGGGTGTGGGAAAATATGCATGGCAAACTCAAGCCCTTCAGGCAACAACAGCTGTCAGTGTGTCAGTGTGTCAGTGTGCTGACTTGACTATGACTTGCCCCAAACTGCATGTGATTAAATTAAGTGGGCATGTCTGTAAAGGAGAGACTCGTAGGTACCCATAGAAACCACTTTCAATCACATATCTTGAGGTCAGAGGTCAAGGAACCCCTTTGAAAATGGCCATGCCAGTTTTTCCTTGCCAAAATTTGGCGTAAGTTTGTAGTGTTATTTAGCCTCCGTCGCGACAAGTTAGTATGATCCGTTTGGTACCAATGGATTCAATAGGTTTTTCTAGTTTCATATGATACCAGTATCTTCACTCTAGCTCTAAAACTGAGCCCGCTACAAGCTAAAAATCGCAAGTTGTGTTAATGCGTTAAAGAAATTAGAAGCATTAAAACAAATTGCGTTAACGAATTATTATCGCGTTAATGTTGACAACCTTAATATTTATGAAAAGGTTATGTACTAAAGATTGATTGTTTTTACGCTGTTCAATCAAACAGTACATTTAGAGCAGTTTACTCAGACATGTTTTTCAGCTGCTGAGATTAAGTATCATATGACATCTCTGAAAAAATCCAAGATGATAGCCAGATCCAATGTGTTAACTATCATAGGATCTGGGCACATTAATAATCTTTGTTTATAACTTCTCTTAGGTGACAAGAGGGTACATGAAACAGTGATTACATTGGCTTGATTTATTGTGTATACGATGTCGGCCTTACCTACCTTGTAAAGGAAATGCTTCTCTGGAAAAGAAGCAGAACACAGTGAGAGTGAGTCTTTCCACTCTACAGCTGCAACAGTTATACATAATTGATGTGGGGCATTTGTAATTGTTGCTTTGTTATTTTTCCAAATAATTCTGGTGGTACTAAGCATTTAGTTGTGTTCCCCCCCCCCCCTCCACTCTCCTCTGCTCCCGTCCTCCTCTGCTCAGGAATTCAGGGGAAACTCTGGTTTTACGCAGTGAAGAAACATTTCTTCAGCCCCCTATGAGACTTATAGTCATGATGCATCTCATCATGTACTTGGCAGCATTGTTTGTATTCCCCAAATGTCCTCATCAATTCATTCCAATGAATTGCATTGGAATTTGGTTTGTTTATTTGTTGTGTTTTTCATTTTCTTGTTCCCCATTGTTGCCCCAAAGTGTGTAATAAGATTGATTTTCTTTGACTGGAAAACTGAGTAATTCATTTATATTATGATTTCCAGACAGTGATTCAAACTCATACTGCTCAGTTCCAGAGAAATGATCACGTCGGTTGGATTATTCAACTTGGCTACAAAGCTTCAAGTCTCTCTTGTTTCCTTAGTTTTCAAATCTGGTTTCCACATCAAATTTAAATGTATTCTGCGCCTTGGAATAATCCTCTCAGCTGGACTTTTGTTCCTTCTCCCAATTCAAATAGCTTTCAACAAGAGAAATACACTCGGGAGTTCACCGTTGCCATATTGTCATCCCTCCAGTGATTGTAGCTCCATGAAGGATAAAACTGTGGCACGGCTTAAGGAGTTCAGCAGGCCCCAGTTATTTATGTTTTGTCCTTTTGGTCTACTACATTTCTACTACAGCTATAAATGTTCTGCACTGAAAAGTAGAATGAGTCTAGACTTACGGACAACATACGAGTAGCATCTTTCAGGAGAATTTCTTGGGGGAAAAACATGTAACTCAGGAAAGCCCCAATGTTATAATGTTACTAATTGAATGTCAACTGAGCCATTGGCACACATCCAATATTGTAACGTACTTATTTAATAGGTTGGAGTCCTTTTTAAATATATACATTTTCCCTCATGTTTGAATATCTGCTACAGTATAATTAGTCATTAAGCACAGTGATTATTCCAGATTAAAGACTGAAAACCTTCTGCTGGAAAACTGATGATTGCACATGAGGGAGATGGAAAATATTAGGCAATTTTAAAATGACTACTCTCAGTCTCAGATATTCTCTATAGATGCCTGTTTTATTACTTACAAACCCAATTATCAACCACCTCGTGTGCTACTGGATATGCGTCAGAGAACCAGTTAGTAGACTTGATAAGTATGCTTGTCAAGTCTTGTCTTCTTGTTTGTACAGAGCAGCACAGTTCATGTCAAAAGATTTTGGAAGATAGCACTAAAGCAAAAAACAACAAAGCATTAACACACTTTTCCGTAGCTGTTGTTCTGTTGTTAACAAGGTCCTCATGGTTTCCACAAACACAGATGCTAAGTGACAAAGCAGGCATATTTGTGATTTATTAAAACCACATCTAGAATTACAAACTGATTTGGGTCAAACCGCAAATTTATTTTTCAGGAATGACAACATTATAAACTATTGCAGTTTTAGCATTTCAACAGACAAAAATGCAACATGATAAAGTAAATAAGTTTTCTGAGGCAGGAGCATGGAATAAGTCCAAGCTGTTTCACAACAGCTCTTTGAGTTTACCGGAATGAACCGTCAGTAGATGCCGAATGAGATAACAATCGCGGAAAATCATGCCAATCAAAAATGCCTGAATGATTTACAGCACCTGGCACTGTTCCACAGCATTTTGACACTCTATACCGAGTAATAAGAGAAAGTGAAGGGTGAAAGTTGCTAGTATAATCTACACCATTCCACAAGAAACTATTATTAAAAGGCAATAAACTCTTGCTTTTATAAACTGCCTGAATACATGCGCTAAAGTACAGAGACAACCATAAGACAGGCCTGATATATTCCATAATTCATCATAAACCGAATCCCTGAGTATGATACATAACGTCCTGTCAAAGAAAAGACATCAACATCTGTTTTCTATCAATATTCAGAAAGAGGATATGTAGCCTGTTAACTGAAGTAGACTGCTGTATTACAGAGACTTTACTGTGGACTCAAGGAGTTGACACGAACATTTGGAGTTGCTCTTTAATGACAGCTCTGAATGTTAAAAGGGTTTAAAGGCACGGAGGAGGAGGTCAGCTGTTGGATTGAGCTAATGAGCCTAGTCTGTCTGATTTAAAATACTATGAAAAGCATAATGAAATACTATTCATAACTTATTTTTCTCTTTGATTGGCTCATAGACAACTATACCTTTTGTGTCAATCAGCTGCAAAGTCTTCCTGCTCACAGTTCTGTTTGTCTGTGATGGACTAATTTTCCCAATTTGATCAATTATGAGCAGAAAAAACACAACTTGATCAGTTATGGGCAGTGGTTCTCAACCTTTTTGAGTTGCAATCCGCCAGATTAATCAGGTTGTTGTTCGTGACACCCATTTTATTTTCAATATATTATTTAATTTTTTTCTCCACAACCATCTGGCGACCCCCGGAAATTATCTTGTGACCCCCTTGGATGTCCCGACCCCCAGGTTGAGAACCACTGAGATACTGTCGCATGTTTTGGGAGGACAATGTCCTTTTTCCAGCATTTTAGTTTCTTTGTAGGTCAGACAACAGTATAAAAGAATGAATGGATCATCCTGTGGCCTTTGAATTAACCTCAGTGTATTTACAGGCTGTATGAAAGCCCTATAGTTGGAGCACATACGGACCCAGTGTTTAGTGTTTGTGCTTATACAACATGTCTTCTTTAAAGCCACTAGTTTGGTTTTCAATGATTCAATACAAACAGGAAAGAACTTTATTGTGCTAGTTGTTGCCCACAGGGGGAATTATAACAACAGGGTTATTATTGTGTATTACTTCATTGTTTTTTTTGTTTTATTTTTTTTGTTTTTACTCACTTTTGATTAATTATGTGCCCGTGTGCTCATGTCCATGCCCCACTTTAGTAAATACCCCGCACAGGTGAGATTAGTTGCACCTGCATGTGCAGTTCTGGGCCTGTAGACCTCATTTGAAATACATCATTACTTAGGAAAGGCCTTGCCAATTATTTTTTTTGCTCCTCTGTCATACATCAAAAGAGAAAAAATTAGCTTGAGGGCTTGGTGTAATTTATGTTCCTGTTGTAAAAGATGTTGTAAAGCAACCCCAAAGTGATTTTCAATGCAAAATAACACTACACAAGTCTTAAGAACATCACTCTTTTGACATGTATATGTTCCCGTCTTAATTAGGGATTCACCGATACCACTTTTTTTCAGACCGAGTAAAAGTACACGTACTTACATTTGGGTACTCGCCGATACTGAGTACCGATACAAGTACTTCTCTGTGCCAAAAACGCTCGCCGGCTGAGGTGAGATCGCGGCCCAGCGGGGTCGGGCACACCACCGGCCCGTCTCGGTGGAGCGTGAGGACCCGAAAGATGGTGACGAGAGGTTAACGTCGTGCTGCTGTAAAGTAGTATAGGTGCCGTTGTATCAAAGCCGTTTTGCGAGTACGAGTACATGAGCACAGTATCGGACCCAATACTACCATCCAATACTGCATCTCTGGTCTTAGTAGAAGAGGGGGGACAGTATTGCTTTTGTACATCAACTTTATTTATGATTATCACTTGTTTTTCATAAATGTCTGTGCTCAGACATCAATTATCGGTCACTTTAGTCTGTCTTCCCATCCCATAGAAATATTATTGATGTTACTAATTCATAGCACATACGCCTTAGAGCCAGCCATTATTGTGTGTCACTTTAATGGTGTCGCACTTTGCACCATATTATGAATAATATTGTTATAGAAGCCAATTGGTCGTGAGTAATTTCTGCAGGTCCTGTCATTAATAGATTAGTGTGCTGCTGCTGGAAGTTCTCACTGTTGGACTGTGTTGTGAGTGGGAGGTGGAGACAAATCTGATTTACATTCGTCATTCATCTTTGCTCCCGTAGGGGGGGATATTTTACAAAACATTTTAATATCTTTATTATTTTATTTTAAATGAGATGTTAAAGAGCTGTTTAAGTAGTGATATGCCCTATTAGGTAACGGATGAATCCCCATCCTGTTCCTTAAAAGCACTGAGGAAGATGCAGTGAAGTGCAAGTTATCACAGTGAGAGCAGGGGAGGACATGTTAGTGTTAAGGAGCATTCCTTAGTGACGGATGTATGAGCACAAGCTGCAGCAAACATCCTCTCTCTCCTTTCTTATTTCTGTAATGCATTGCACTTCACACAGAGTGGTGTGTTAGAAATATACATACAGTAGGAGTTTATAACTATACTATTAGATTCACATTTTACCATTAAAAACACCACGACAACAAATATGGCCCCTAAGACATTTCTTTGCCTTCTTTCTCTCGTTCTTTCTGTCATTTTCTTTCTTTGAATAATTAGATATCCGCACATTTTTCTAATCAGACTTATCGTTTAAACATTTTCAGTATTACTGACAGAGAGTAATTTAAGTTGGCTCTTTTGCGTTTTACCATCTGTTTCCATTTGGAAAAAAAAGTAATATGAAACATGCCTTTACTGGAAAGTCAATGACTTTGACAGTTCTTACTTTATAATGTCTCTTAAATCTTGAAGTTGTTTCATCAGAATAGTTTTAAGACTGTTGTTTGGATGATTTTGACCTGTTGCCCAGAGGACACATTCTTCAGCACTATAACGTAGTTATCCAGTATTGTGGAGGACACGCTGTAAATGGAGATGGATGTTCTCGCTCTGACAAAGCCTCCATGTCTTCAAAGGCATGTACAGAGTGTGGGGTAGATGTTGGCTACCAGCTGAATAGCTACTGTAAATGGAAATGAGGACTAAATGTGAAATTAACATAAATCAAATATATAACTACTAGGGCTGGGACGATACACCTATCTCCCTATTCAATACTATCACGATACTTGGGTGCCGATTCGATATGTATTGCGATTTTAAGGTATTGCGATTCGATATTACGATTAATTTGTTACCTTTTCTAACACTAGACCATGGGGAAAAGCTGAATCATACACTTCTAGAGACTTTTACTCTGGAAAATATCTAAATGGATTGACAGTAAACATGTTTGATTTTCAGCATGTACAGTATGAAGTCTGAGATGTCCTGAAGTCAAATATATCAGCCATTGTCAGGCATTATTTATTACCTTTTTTCCCAGCAACCCAAAAATCAAAGAATAAAGACATTTCTCTTACAAATTAATAATATTTTCTTTTTGATTTATAAGGGACATATAATGTTTTATACTTCTGGTGAATATGATCAGATTTATTTCTATATACTGTATGTGTTTTGTATGTACTGTACCGTTTGTTAACACCTTATTTTGAAAACCGGACGTGCATACTTCCTCTAACTACTCCAAGTCCGTCGCTAGCTCTGAGCTCTCCCCGTCAGCTTTGTTCTCTTTATACATCCATGGTCAGCTCCATCGGGGCCGTTTGAATGCATTTAACATAAATGTCAGTATATGGGTGCTCTACAGTTGTAGCATCGGCTGATTTGACCACGGAGATGAGAGTGACGGCTGGCTTGACCACACGTTACCATAATACAATAACGTTAACATGCAGTTAGCACGAGTTAGCATGCAGCTTTAGCCGTGATGTCTAGTGCTGCTTTTCCTGGCAATGTGTGAAGCCCAAAGTGTTTCCATACTTGACTTGACTGTACCACTTTGGATTTAACATGTGAGGGTGCAGGTCGTATCCCCGCAGACCCTCCACTGTTCTGTAATTTCTGCGGTTTGTTTTGGTTGACGGATACGGAACGGGTATGACGTCACGTTACTCAGACTATAACAATAAAAGCGGTAACTTTTTTTCTACCTCCACATAGACTCAAATGAAGCAAATATATCGATTCTGGCATTAAAAAATCTATTTCAAAATTGTAAAAAAAAAACATTGTGATACATAGGTTTAATGATTTTTTCCCCAACCACCCCAAATAACTACAATGGATCCATCTGGCCTCTTACACCTATAATCTAATTTTAGATTAGAGTAATTTCATATGGCATAAGCACATGTGCGCTAACATACAGTCGAAACATAGAAGAAATCGGCATCTTTGTTATGTGTGTTTACGAATGAGTGCTGTTGCTACATGTTCTGACCTTTTTAAAGATTTATTTGGTGTCTTTGGTGATCTTTGAGGTTTTGTCTGTTTCACCTTCAACTTAACATTTTCAGCTCTCAGCTATTTTTACTTCTCTAATCCATGTATCAACAATTTTTTTTTTTTTCGGATATTTTGGTTTCTTAAAATCCCACTCTTGTTTCTTTTGGCTGCTGCTTATTCACCCATCTGTTTCTTTCCATGGAGAACTGAAGTGTGGTCACGCTTTGGTCACGCTGTGGTTTTAAAAATGGTTAAGAGATGTGGTGATATGTAAACCACAGGCTGTGGTTTTTCTGCCTCCATGCCTCTGCTTCTCTGTATATCCAAGACTGCTCTAGTTGTATTCAACATGTTATTACATTCTACGCAGAAAAAATAGATTTAAATAATATGATAGCAGCACTTTGCATAAAAAACACCCACTACTGTGAAACAGGAACTTCTTGACAAGTTAATCAGCTAATTTAAAGCAATTGAGTGTGTGTTTAAACTCTGCGTGCATTTTTTGTCATAGCTAATTGTTATTCATCATTTGGTCGTTTGAAGCCTTAATTTATTCTCTCATAAGAGAAAAGAATAAACCACTAATTTATCAGTCCTGAAGGACAGCAGCTGGCCAGAGGAAATGTCCGCCTGCACCAGTGAACACACCGCCATGCACCAGTCCAGTCATGTTAAATTATAAACAGCTGCAGCATTCAATGTTAATAACACATTTTGGAAAAAGGGGCTTCATGTTTGGTGGCTTTTGGCAGCGCAGATGTTGCCCCCCTCCATTGAGTTTTGCTTGTATGCTGCTGAATTTCAATATTTGTGTGTCAGTTGTAATTTAATCAGTGTGTTTGTCCACCTGTCAAGACCATGTTATACAGCAGTTATAGAGCTACAGGCCGGATTTAAGTTGCAAGGAAACCTGCACATGAATAAGCGTCATTTTAAATTATAATTTGAGCTCACCAATGCTGGCTGATTTTTATGTGCAATCCCTGGACAGAATATTATATTTCACAACATGCAAGTATTAAAATAATATGAAAACCACAAAGCCTCAAGTGGGCTAACATATGCCACATACCACACATCTCTGTTACCTTACACACTGCATGTAATGAGAACATATGAATCAGATTAAAGGAGAAATATAATACAGTAACTACCTCACATGTAGACATAAAAAACAACTTAAAAAATTACTTCAAATAAGTAACACAATTATTTATTTTTAAGGTTTTTTCAAATCAAGTTCACAAATTAGATCAACACAATTGCTTTGAAATTGAGTTGAAAAAACTTAATTCATTTAAGTGTTACAAATTTAAGTCATTTTTTAAAGTTTGTTAACAATCTCTCTTTGTTCAGTGTCCTAAGGATGTCACCAAGTCAATGCGAAAATTCTGAAAAGGTGACAGTACTCGTTTTTCTAGAGTAATGCAGGTACCGCATGCGATCAGTGCTTGAACCCAACGGCGTCCTGTTGTCCTGGGGACAATAGAAAATGTGTTTGGGATTCAGTAAATTCACTATTGACGCGTCCAGGGGACCCACCATATTTTTTCCCTGATGATGCTACATTGCAAGCAACAAATCCATGTTGAAACCAGTAGGACGAGAGATGTTACGTTACTGATGATTTCAATTACATTAGATTACATATAATGCAGGCTCTGTTCAGTAAAAAGTAGTTTTGGGCAAAGGTAAATTCTAATGTTATCGTGTTAAATGTAAAATGTAGGTTTTGGCGAGAAACTTGAATAAATCCAGTTGTTTGAAGGAGATGTTTTCACAGCAATATAAAATAGATAATAGAGAGGGAATTATGACCTGTTTAACTTCCTAACAAAAACCAGTATGCAAATGGTAATAAAGGAGTTTATGTTTAAGTACATGGAATCTGAATATCTGTACAGATTTTTTTGCCAATCCTTCAAGTAGATTTTGAGATGTGAAAAGTGAATGGTTTGAGCTGTTGGTGGCGCTAAACGAAAAGTTAGGGGATCACAAAAGTCTGTAGGATTCATCCTGTGAGGATCACAAATGTCTGTACAAAATTGCATGGCAATTCCACCAAAAGTTGTTGTTAGATATGTCAGTCGAGACCATTGTGGTAGACTGACAGCATGGCTAAACACAGGGGATGTAGGAGCAGGAATCCAGCACATATTTACTGGTCAAACACCCGTGACAAAAACAGATCATGTAAGCCGTAGATATCAAAATTCTATGAATCCAGTCTTCTGAACGCCTCTCGTAGCTTTGTCGCACTTCATTTGATGCTCCCAAGTGTGCTTGCTGTTAAGCCTTTTCTAGCTCCTTGGTAAATTACTGTATTGATTTCTCTCTCAAGTACCGGCTTGAATCCCCAGTGTTAAGTAGTATGAATAGACCCTAGATTGATTGATTGATTGAGAGCTCTTTTTTATATTGTACTTTATGTATTTCTCGTTAAATCAACAGGAGGAGGTAGTGACACAGCTACACAACTACTGAAAGGTCTTAGCTGAGAAAAAAAAGAACATCTGCTTTTTGCATCTATATCTTTATGAATATTGTTGGAGTGAACCTTACATTTCTACATTGTGATGAAAGATGTTCCCTTTTAAAAGGCAAATAATGTCTCACAGGTTGCTGTTGATTTTAGTTCACCTTTTCAGGAGGCCAGTTCTTCAGGGACCAGTTTTCCTAAAATCCATTTTGCACCATTTGCATAATTTGGCTATTCATAGTGCAGTGCTTTATTTTTTAGCAGTTTTTTACCACTCTGTTAATGTAATGAGCTGCTAAATCTGTTAATAATAACAAATTAATTCAATTACTAATAATCCCTTCAAGATTCTTTTAACATTTCCCTGCAGTGGAGGTTGCACGCTTTCACAGTAAGCTCAGTGTTTGAAGGGGATTGGTGATATCTGGCTCGTGTCCAGTCGAATGGTTTGAGTTAGAAACACATGGAAGGACTGATGGCGGTTTACTGTAACAGGCCACAGACAGCTGTGCTCTGTATAATTTCCTGAAGTGTCAGTATCAGAGACATCACACACAACTCTGCACTTGTCCTCTGCTTTTTAACTGAAAGTTTATATAAATGAAAATTTTGAGTTTCTCAACTATAAATATGACATAAAAGCAGACAGATTTCATTATGGATCACACTACACGTTTTATAACATATGGTCAGAGTCAAATCAGATTTGTTTAATCGTGGAACACCACTGAGGAAACGCATCAAAGTGAGGCAGAGGCCTGGGCTGCCGCTGGTATAGCAGAATGGTAGTGTTTTGGCTCCAGCTGTCCGCCAAAGCTGAGCCAAGCTGAAGTGCTCTGCTGCAATGAGTCTCGTTGAAAAACTGCTGGTTTAGTTGGATTATGTTGCAGATGCCAGCGCAGCAGGAGTGCTCTACATGGCCAAGGTAGCTGCTAACAGCAGATGGATCGCAGAGCTAATATGGGAAGAGGTCCTTATTTCAAGTTACCCTTTACTGACATACAAAATGTAGATATTGTTTAGTTGCTGTGTATCATAACAGTAATAAATACACTTATTTGCTTTATTGCAAAGAGTTAGATGAGATCGATACCACTCTCATGGATATGATAAATATGAAGGTGGAGCAGCTTTTTGTTTTTACACTTTGAGTTTTGTACAGATTAAACAAATGAGATGTAACGTGTTAATTAGTTTGCTTTAGAGGTGCTGGTGGACTGATTTTGTTACCTTTGGACAATAAGCTAACTGTCTGCTGGCTGTAGCTTCATATTGAACGTACAGTAGGGTGACCAGATCCCAACAAACCAAATGTTGGACAAAGAGTATGTTTGTGTGGGATAATGTGGGACACGTTACCAAGGCTGAGAGGTATAGTCTTCAATTTTGATATAATGTCTATCTAACTTGAATAATAAACATTTTTATTCTGCCCCTTATCTTGTAACATCTCTATGCTTTGCCCGAATGCATCCGTAGATCGGCACATCTCTTTTTGAGCCGCACGCATCTTGGGAGACTCACATGAACTGTGTCGCTTCATGTCGTATTCCACCGGCTTATAAATACTTATAAGTAGTTTCACAGTCTTTGTTGTAGCTGCTCTTCCTTTTCTTTGTGGTAGTTTTCGTCATATTCTACCTAACTCTGCATAGCTTGTGACTTTTCTCCGTTGGGCATAGTGTAGCAAAGACAGTGAAATGTTAACCTGCACTTGACCCAGGTCTGCTTTCTTCACAGCCATTGGATAAAAGCCAGATTTTAAAAAAGCGTCTGTCCTGCAGTGGTTTGACTTTTGAAAACTAGAGCCAATGGAAATGAAAATGGGGGACATCGTCTCAATATGTGGGAAAAGGGATAAAGTACTGTGCAGTCCATCGTAAAGTGGAACACCTGGTCACCCTAATGTACAAATATGAGAGTGGAATCAATCTTCCCATCAAACTTTCTACAAGAAAGCAAATAAGTGTATTTCTCAAAATGTTAA
Source organism: Sebastes fasciatus (assembly GCF_043250625.1). NCBI lineage: Eukaryota > Metazoa > Chordata > Actinopteri > Perciformes > Sebastidae > Sebastes > Sebastes fasciatus. The sequence continues at coordinate 15,096,254 of NC_133813.1, forward strand.
ACTATACCTTTAACAGACTACAGTAACCACAATGACTTTTCTATAACTAGCAGCAACAGTTCCCTTCAACTCGTGACTTTATTGTATTGCTACATGCTCTGACAGAATATTTTCCAGGCCTTCCCATTACCATTGTGCCACAAGAGAGAAAATGAAAACAAAAAGGGAAAGAATTAAAAGCAGAGTTTTGAACTAGTGACATTAAATTGAGCGATGCGTTTGCACAATTTTCTAACCAGACTGTGTGTTTGTTTTAAATGAGGGGCCCCCTTACCAAGGGGTATTGTACCAAAGCTGTGTGACTGTCTCGGGCCATGAACACTGAGTTCAAACAGTCATTAACCAATAGGTTATGTTAATGTACCATGTTAGTGATCAAATGGGGCGCCATTAATTCTCTGGGCAAACGTATATATGCTCTCACCCTATACAGCATTGCAGAGAGCAATTCATTTTAAATGGAAAAGAGTGGATTTTGTCCAAGAGAGGATATTTGTCATGTAAAAGGGAAACTAAATTGTTTTTTTCTTTTGCATCAGTAATATCTTGTATCCCAATATCATGCCTCTGTAACGTCATTTTCTTTCCAGTTGCTCTGTTTGTGGCTTCCTCCCTGCATTTCATTTACTACATTATCATCTGCATGTGCACTATTTCTTTTCCTATCAATCCTGTCAGGACTTCAGCAGAGTTGGGACATCTAGTTAAGTGCAGGATTCGTGACTGGGTCATGGTGTGTTCGACGCTCTTTTTAGTATTTTTCATATTAAGATACTGTCAGATGACTACATGTAATGTAAAAGGGGTTGATTTTAGTGAATAACCCACAGAGAAGTGTTGCTCTATTGAGCCTTTTAGCCTTATTAAGCTCACAGTTTTGGTTTCATGGATTGATTGATGTCGCTGTTTGCCTGCTGGATGTGGAGGTAGGCTGTTGTTTTCTAACATTAGCCAGTTGTATAATGTAATTTATCAGGGCTGTGTGTCTGGCAGCTTGTCTTGGGAGTTCTTCTGTCGCTAACGCCCCGTCCACACAGTGGACGTCAGCGGCGCGTGGCGGCTGCAGAACCTGTTGTTTTTTATTTTAGCGTTGGACGCCTGTTGACATGGACGCGCTGCTCATACTGCTTGCGTGAGCGCGTGGTTCACAGCAACAGACATGGAAAACGATCATTACTACAGTTTCGATGTCTACATATCTGTAGAATATGTCACAGACAGTGAACGTGATCTTTTGACTGTATATTGACATCATACCAGCAACATTACTACACTTTCAATGTCTGTATCTGTAGAATATGGACATTAAAAAAATATATTTTCAAATCAATACTTCCTGCTTTCATTTCAAAATAAAAGTCCTCAAGCGGATTTTCTGTGGACAGAATTCCTTCATTTGCTAACACAAGGCTTTTATTCTGAAATATTTGCAGGACAGTGTTGTAGGAAATGCAGTGACTTGCATGGCTCCATGAATGAATAAAGTACTGGATTTTGATTGTGGATTATTACTATTAGTTACAAATGAGCACACAGTCCTTAACCTTTTTCAGTCTAAAATAAATATTTATTACATTTATAATGAAATGAAATGGCCATTATGAAATGCAAAGTATGTAGAAGTCTGGCCCAAGCGTTATGTTAGCTAGAAATGTATTAATGCAGCTTAATGCTGAATTAAGTTTTTCCAAGTTAATCCTCAAATAGCATATTCTCTCTGCAATAATAACCTTTGCACAATTATAAGTTTGTGTTTATCAGTCACATACTCTATGTGGTGTCATCTTAGTACAACACCAGATACCGTTAGATATTAAATACATTCTATTTGCGTTGTCGAGGTATTGTGCCAGTAACAACCTCCTCATACATTTGAGTGCTTGCATGAAGCTCTTGAACAGCTGAGTTGTTGTTGGACCCCTCAGTTTATAAAATGTCCCTATAGTCTTTACGCTGAGTTATACTGCTAAGTGCTCTGGGGTTATAACTGTTGTCTGTAATGGCATGCCTCCAACCGACAGATATCAGCTTGTGGAAAAACATATTTCTCCAACATTGTTTACCTCTTATGGCATCTCCAAACAATCGCCTGTAATTATGTTTTAATCGCTGACAATAATGGAACATAATAGCTGAAGTAACAGCAACATAAGAGGAATGTTGGTGCATTCAAAATCATGACTAAAAGTCTGCCACTGTTGAGGAAATGATGGTCTGCAACAAACCCTGATGTCGGATTCCTTCCTTTTCTGAGTGTAGTATTTTTAGCAGAATAAATGACCTTTCCAAGAGTGGAGTTTTTTCAGTTTGGAGGTTTGGAAAACACAAAGGTATCCCGGCGTTCCAAAGACGTACTCTCTGTACTTTGTTTTTTTAATGTGTTCCTATAAACTCGTTCTCCTCGGGGGGGTTGTTTTTTTGGCTTCAGCACTTGCAGAAGTAACTGTCCCTCTTAATATACTGTATTTTGTCTAGTTCTAATGTGTTTAACTTTATCTCCTGTTTGTCATGACGACCAGTGTGTCCTTACAGAAATATGGCACATTTTGACATGCTGGAGTTTTATTTCTAAATGACACAATGTGAATATCCAGAACAAACATCCAAACCAGGAGGCCTTACAAACTTTAGTGCACTTTTGTTCATTTGTTTATATTGCACTGTGGTGACCCTGAAACTGCAGAGAGGGAGTCTGATGTTTTTATGCGTGTGGGTGTGTGTTTGTCTGCAAGTCTAAGCATAACTGAGAGGGTTTATATAAAAGTGAGCACTTATACTGGTTATGGTTATCACACAACATTAGATATCCTATCCTCTTCGTTATTTATTACACTAGTGCGGTACACGTTCGGAGTACGTGCCCATCCTGAACGGGCTGATTGCTTGGCCCCTGGAAGTTCTGTTTGCACCGTTGTCAAGAACTGTGTTATGGCTGCTTGTACCAGCCAAGTGTGAAGTTGATTGGATGAACGGTTCTTCAGATATGCGAAGGGCAGTCACATATACACAGACAGACATTCCTTCCTTTATATTTAGATGATGCTGCTACATTGCCACCTATTGGCCAAATGGCGCCAAATGTGTCATGGTTACTCCTACATCATATCTACATATGTCCACCTAATGTGGTTGCAATAGCACAAAGCCTTCAGAATTTTTTGTAATATAAGCCCTGCCCACAGCATTTGGGGTAACTTTGAGGGCTAGCTATAGCAAAACTGTATGGAACATCAAAAATCCCCAAAAATAACTTTTTCCAGCTTGGTCCAGAGATTTTCTTTACCAAATTTGGTGACGATTGCTCAAACTTTTTCGGAGGAGTAGCAGAAAATCTGATTTGGAAATGGGTGTGGCTTACATGGATAGTTTCGTCCGAACCCATAGTACCCAGGACAAAATTCAAATTTGTTTCTGAGACTTACGGTTCAAAAGTTACAGGTCAAACGTAAACTTAATTGTATAGTTCAACCATCTGGTCAGATTTCACCACATTTGACTCTACACTCCTTTGGGCCCTGACCAATACACCCGCCAAGTTTGAAGTAGATCGGATGAGCGGTTCTCGAGATATGCGAAGGACATACGCACCGACAGACAGAGATTCTTTGCTTTATAGTTAGATTTAAGTAGTAGTACATACAAGTAATGGAATGAGGAGTCTATGATGTCTATAGGAAGAGGAGACAGAGCACTTTGTTTAATCTAGAGCACTTTTTGGTTCCCTACTTTTTGCTGCGGTAGTATTCATCAGTCAGAGGAACATATTTTGATTGCAGTGTAGTATCAGACGTTTTATTTAAATATGTCTGTTTTTTGACTGCAGAGTGCGTTGTGATAAGGTGACGTATGACGGTAGTTCTTGAAAACTGAACTTTGAGCCTACAATAGAGGATAACGAGTGAGCCTGCTGTGTAGATTTGAGAGTGAGTGGAGCATTGATCCTTCTAGGGGAGACTACAGAATACTAAGAAAGCAGTATACATGAAAGGATGAACAGTTGTGTTGTGGATTATCATGTAGTCCCGAATACCAGTGCCAGGGTTTTGGATTTGAAATTAGCAGCTAAAGAGAGAGGGCGAGTTCAGTGAGGAGGCTACATCTGGATGAGCTGAAGGAGCTGGAGGCTGAAGGGAACTGCTGCAGTCCAGACTACAGACTGAAGACTGTTGATGAGGAAATGTCTGATTCAACAGATGGTTTTATGCAAACACACTGAATGGGTTTTGCCTTTGTTGCAGGTTTTATACAAGAATCAGCTGACTTAGACTCATACCAAATGCTTGGCAGTGTAAACCGGAGCCCACCGTGATCTTGACAATAGCAACATCCGGTTGGAAGGGTAAGATTTTCCTGGGAAAAAAGCGCAGCTTCTTCATTCTTTGCCTTGGGCTGCAGTTGATTAGTCTTTTTTTGCTTAGGAAGGTTCCTAACGGAGTGAAATGACCCGGAAGTATCTAAGTAGCAGGCACGATAAGAGCTGTTCGAATTCTCTAAATGCTACGGAAAGGTGCTTCAATGCTTCCTTTCTTATCTCCTTTAGCATAGGGTACACCGGACCATCCTTTTACGAAAGGAAAGGAGAGAACAACATCCCACAGTTCCTTGCGGCCGCAGCATTTAAAGCAACGCAATCATTCCTGATAACAAACGATATGCTCATCTTGCATATTACTTTCATACTCTCTTTTACTAATTGTGTTTTAGTGTGTCTTTTAAGTCACTCTTAATCCACACCGTTCAGCATGAGCAGGCTAATCAGTACGAGTGTGGAAGTTGTGTCCTCTCCACTTGGACAAACATCTTCTCTCGAGTGGAATGCAGACATGTGATTGTATATCACGGCTAGACAAATAAGCCTCCGCTGAGCAAGACTGCATGTGTTGTCTCACAGCTGTGTGTGTGTTTGTGTGTGTGTGCGATACCCTTTAGTTTTGTAATTGTTATTCCTGTTAGAGAGAAGAGCATGCTGGGATGTGATGCCGAGGGCCTCTTGTGAAGGTGCATGCGCTGTATGCATCATCCTTGTGTGCAGCTTTTGCTCATGCTATAGTTGCTTCCACTTTACGTAACTCGTGTGTCGGTGTGAATTAGTGTGTTTCATTACAAGACAAAGCCAGGCCAGGCCGGTCCAACATGTTGGTTCAGGGGGGGTCCAGTGTTTATAAGGTAATTAGAGTGCTTATGGTTCACCCTGGGTAACTGAGGTCAGACTAATCTATGTCTAGATTTCAGGGAGGCCCCTGTAAAATGATATGGATCACTGGCAAAATGAAATAACCTTTAGGTGAAAAAAGCCACAGGTGGCATAACAATCACATTGTCTGTGATGTGCTCATTCTGAACAAGTGCAGGACTCAAAGTTTAGTACGTCTGAAGTTAAATGTCAGTCAACAAGCTCATATTGTGTGTGTGGGTGTGTGTGTGTGTGACTCTGGAAACTCATTGATATTCTTGTCGAAAAGTGTCACGAATGCTTTTGGGATATCGCTCCCCCCTTGTTCTCTCACTCATGAATATGAATGAAAATCCACATGTGTTTTGATTTTGTTTGATTTGCATGAAGTACACGAGCAACTGACAAGCTTGCGCAGCATTGTATTCTTAGCTGTTGTTATGTAAGGTGCTGTGCATAATGACTCAGCATGGTCTTGCTGAATATTATAAAGAGCTTCATCTCTAATTACCCATGCTAAAAATGCCAAAACAACAAAGGCGCATTCATATCGTGCTCTTTGACTGTCCCCTAGTGTGTCGCTGTGGAGGGTGATTTAGATCTGAGCTCTCTCTGCTGTTCAAACACACTGAGAGGAGCTGAGGTCGACTGTTAAATAGCCTTTTTGAGAATCGATGCCAGATATTGACTCAGACCTGTCTGAATATAAACAAAGCCGTTTGGAAGTAATTATGTTCTTTTTGATTTAAGCATTTGTGCGCTGTAGCAGAGGCTGGAGTTCATTCACATACTGCATTTACAAGAAGAGTTTCTTCTTAAAGAGTTAAGCTGGCCTTCATCATGGGAAAATATTACCATTTCACCCCAAGCGACTTAAACACTTATCATTCTGGAAAGGTGTGTTTGGACTGCAAGCACTAATTGCAGACTCTTTTTTTTTTAGTGCGACTGCAGTGTAATAGTTTGAATGTTCTTCTAACTGGACAATAAGACCAAATTTAAAACAAATTTCAGCGCTGACATAGCTATACATCTGGTATGTGATGAGAATGTTATTTTCATGTATCAGCAGTTTATCTCCGAGACCCTCCATATCAAAGACCTGACAGATTTTCCACTCAGACCCCAGACTATAAATCGCGTAGTTGGTTTGAGGTTATTTTATTGCTTTAGTGCATTGACCTTCAGCTTAGTATCCATCACCCAGTGTCTTTACGAGGCATGTTGTTTTAACTTTCAGACATGTCATGTCTACCTCTCCCGGTCTGCCTGTTTTCATGTCCAAGTGTCAAAATAGAAAAGGTTATCAAAGGGACAACAAAAGAAATCATCAATTTTAAATTCAATTTGTCTGAATGGAAAATGCCAGATAAAAATAATGTAATTTTGTTTTAAAAGTGCTTTAATCTGCAAAGTAACCAAATATGACTTAGACTTGTTTACTTAATGATGTAACGAGAGTAAGTACAATAAGGTAGAGTATTATATGGCCAATAGGCATGTCCCTAAATGATAATTTAATAAAGATACAGTTCAGTAAAAATGAACTTGAACCCAGTTTCCATGGGATGTTGTTGCCTCTCTCGTGATCTTCTGGAGACGGACATAGATGTTTATTTTCTCATGATTGTTCAACTAACCCTGGTTATTTTGGTAAGCTGGTTATTTGCTATAAGTGGGGATGTTATTGTGACATGAAATATTGGGTCACACAGGAAACCGTCCTCAGATCAGCTCTCTCCCACCCACAAACAACACAACATATGCTGAGATGTAATTTGCTATACAAATTTAAAGACAGACACAGAAACAACTTTCCAGCCCGTAAGAATAAAACGGAAACATTTTAGCTTAAACAACAAAAACTACTCATTTCAAAATAACTAAAAGAATTGAAAAAAAATTGTTTTCATTTTATGTCAAGACTTGTTTAATCTGATGTCATCTCTGCTTTTCTTTCACTTTCCTGTTGATATATTATAAAGATGGTTATACTGATTGTCATCCCACCCTTACATAAGGTGCCTGTAGACACGTGTACACAAACGCACTCTACTCTTACACTTTATTAGAGTTCATCTGAATTAAGCTTTAAAATGAAAGCATTCAGGTTCTATGTGCATGAATCTGTGCCTCTGTCAGTACGTCACTCATTGTGTTTCACCAATCAATTTGATCAAATATTAGAACAACACACAATACAAGCCCACAATAAACACAGGCACTCAATGAAACACATGAACACTTGTGCACAAAATTGCACACAGTATATTTAGATGAACACTTCATGTGGCCTGCCCCCACCTCACGGAGGGCCTCCTGAGTGGCAGCCTAATTGTTTTAATCAAAGACTTGAAATTAGATTGCTGCAGGTTAATATTCTTCAGCGGGAGCCTCAATTGTAGTGAGGGATGTTCTTAAGGCCCCCCTTCAGGTAGTAAATATTACGTTGTGTGAGTGAATAAGTACTTGGCTGCTCTGTATATCCTGTACCCTTGAAAAAGACTGTAAAAGCAAGGTAGACCCATTGGATTGCAGCGTTGCAGTCAGTGATTTACTTTGTTTTACCAGGATTATATTTCCCTCCTGATGTTATTGCAAAAACAAGCATGACCTTTTTGTAGACGGGTCATTTGATTCATGCATTAAATTGGAAGTAGCAAATGGAAAATCTTACTGTAAGAAGATGATAAACTGAAATTAATAGATCCTCTGATACACCCTCGTTTTGTTCCAAGTTTCTAAAGCCCCGTTTCAGAGAGAGATATCTCAGAAGTCAATCTGAAATCTGTCACTTTAACTGTCAGATAACATATTCTGCTTTTCTTACTCTTCTACAACTTTCCCCTCAATTGTTTTCCTCATGTGTCATTTGGATCGCTTTATGTCTCCGAAGGTGTAGTGTTCAGTTTTGAGTCACATTAGCAGAGTAGCTTTGGGGATGACAAGTCAGACCACCACTTACTTTGGTCCAGACTGGAATATCTCAATAACTATCGGCTGGTTTGCCATGACATTTTGTACAGAGATTCGTTGTCACCAGAGTATGAATCCTTCACAATTTGTTGATCTCCTGACTTTTCCTCTAGCACCATGAAGTTGACATTTTGTGGTTCAATGAAAATTGGTACATACATTCATGTTCCCCTCAGGATGAAGCAGTAACTTAGGTGATCCCATAACTTTTCATCTAGTGTCATCATCTGGTGAAATTATTAATTTGTCTAATACTTTGGTTTATGACCAAATACCTTCAAAACAAAGGAGATCAGGGGATGTGTTTAGTGCTAATTAGAAAATTGTTAGCACATTACCACACTAAACTAAGATGGTGAACATACTTGCTAAACATCAGCATGTTAACATTGTTGTTGTGGGTATGATAGCATTCAGCCACAGAGTCGCCAGCATAACTGTAGAGTGTTGTTCTCGTAGAGGGATTGTGGTTGAGCGTAGATGAATCATATTACATATACAGTAAATGTATAAATAAACTACATCAATAGTTTTTCAATGCTGGTGAGCAGAGAAGGGAGAGCCTTCATTATATAGAAATAACCAGACAGGCCCATCCGAATGCCCCATCATCATAATACTCCTGAATAAAAGCTGTAAAGCATTACAGAGTAATCGTTTTTCAGTACCACTATCAAAGTGAGTGTGACTGCACTATATTGCCATCCATGACTTCATGGTGTAATTGGATTTTTTTATCACCTCCTGTTTGAAAGCAACACGTGGTAGCACTTTTCCTTAACGCCGAGTGCGAGCGAGGGATGAATATTACCTCATGATGATGTGACTCGGGCTGATAGAATATTGCAACAATATGTTATCGTGGAGATGGTATTATTGAAACTGAACAGAGATGAGGAAATAATGAAACAGAGACGATGTGAAAGGAAAAGCTCATCAGTTTGTTCACTTCATATCATGTCAAGTTGTTTTCTCTCTCATCTATACACAAACACACACGTAAACTATTTGGATAAAGAGTAATTGATCTATTCATTTACCATGGCCTCTATGAAATTACATGAATATTGCCTTTCCAAATTCTGGAGAGAATTGGAAAGAAAAAAAGTACAAGTGAGCAGTAAAGAAACAGAATAGATGAAGTGTGAAATTCAGTATTTGGTCAATAATGAGGGACTCAATGTGATTGTTTTTTGGATTTGTCTTCTTATACGTATGTCCGTTTGATGTTTTACAGAAAGAAATGTTGCAAGGGCTTCAAGTTTGTGTTGGGCCAGTGCATTCCTGAAGGTAGGGACAACTGTTTGGAAGTCTGTCTTGTGTATTTGTGATTATTTTGGAATTCTCTCCCATCATGTCCCATAAGGTCTTTAGTCCTTTATTGTAACTTTCTTGTTTTAATCTCACTAAATGTTTAATAACCCATGACAGGATTGATAAAAAGCTTAGATAAACTGAGAGATAGTGTAGATGGATATGAGATTCCCTCTTGTGTTTTCTTGTGTTCACACTGATGAAATGGCTCATTTATTTCTACAGACTACGATGTGTGTGCCGGCGCCCCCTGCGAGCAACAGTGTACTGACCATTTTGGTCGCGTGGTGTGCACCTGTTACCCCGGCTACCGCTACGACCGTGAGCGCCACAGAAACCGAGAGAAGCCCTACTGTCTGGGTGAGACCTTGTACAACACCTCATAAATATAAGTCCTCTTTAAAAACAAGGATGTGCTTTACATTCTCATATTTATGTTAACGGGTGAATATGTTAGAAGGCATCAATCTGACTTCTACCAGAGTGAAGAGACCTGCACACTTCTATTTAGTCAAACTGTGGGACACAATCTCTATATTTGATTGTTCTGATGATTCTGAAACTGAGCTTGGCAAAAAGCCTTTAAAAGTTTTGCTCTACTGAGGTGAACTAAACTGCAGCAGAATGACAGATTGCATTGCATGTTTTTGTGTTGCTGGTTTTAAAATATTAATCGAGTGCAATGGGTAAATGTGGGTGATTGTAGATATTTTTGGTTTAATTTGTCTTTTAATCCACGCTCATATACAGTTCATTATTAGTATATTAGTTAGTAATTTGTCATCTATAATTTTAAGGACATGTTTTCATGTCAGTTTTTACTCTTTGATAGTTAACAACCCCCATTAGATCACCTTGTATACATAAAGGCTAAATGGATGAATTGTTTTTGATGAATTATTAATTATGATTTGTCATATACATCACATTGTCAATTACAGTCATATATGTACAAAAATAGGCCTCATGCATCTCTTAGATTTCTCTGATATTTGATCATAAATTGGAGGCGTGTTGCTCCTTTAGCTCACAAATTTAGTAATCCAATCATTATAATTACTCTAAAACATATAACAATCTAAATTTGATTTTATGATATTCATGCATTTTCTTTTTAAAAATTGTTTTTTCCTCAAATTTAAAACTTATATTTCCTTCTATTGAACAAACAATTTGTAGACTGTGGAAGCAAGATGTTTTTTCTTATCTTGGTAAGAGCTCTTGGACAGTGCTCTCGACCACCTGTCCAATTTTCTCTTACCAAAGAGAAGAGCAAAAATAAGAAAACATTCATGAATACAAGAAATCAATGAGTACAGCAAATTGAGGATACGAACAAAAATAAGAGGAACATAGTTTATATATCGCTTCCTGCATGAGACCTATTGACTGTATCAAATCCTTTTGGCGAATACTGCAGTTGATCTTGGGAAGATGGTGGTAACAGTGTAAGATTGTATAAAATATAGCTTTTCTGTATTTTTAATATTTTATGTGTGTGTTAATTGACACTGTCTTTCTTTTAATTTGCTTGTTGTCTCTCTTCTGCATCTGTCTGTCACTACCTGATATAGACATCAACGAATGTGCAGACAAAAACATGACTACATGCTCTCAGATCTGCATCAATTCTGTGGGGGGCTACAGGTGTGAGTGTGAGAAAGGCTATTTCCTGGAAGAAGATGGGAAAACATGCACCAAGGGGGAGCGAGGTGAGAATAGTATTTTTTACTCAAGGGCACATCTGACTGTGATGTGGAGCTGACCACACATTGTTATGTGGTGGGAGAAAGGCAGATGGGGGTTGCTGGGGGTACTGCAAACATAGACACCTGGTAGTCATTACACATCCCAGCTCATTGTGCATGTCGGAACATTTCTGTCTCCCAAACATACTGCTGCCCCCGTGTCTCCTGGTCTTTTCTGATTTGCTGGATGCATTTGAGGTTAACATCACAAAAGGTCTGGGGAAATAATAAAGTATTTCTTTGCCCCAGATTCAGTTGGCAATGAAGCGGTGAGGGGCTGCAGATTTGCTACTTCCTCCCTTGAGTTTATCTTCCATTACCAACTATAACATTTCAGGAGAAGCTGGAGAGTGAGAAACGATGGTTCATATAGTCATGCTCCTGCTTTATGTCCTGCTGCTTTGTAACGTAGTGGGGAAAACAGTGTCCAGACACTTTCACTCTTCCATAAAATATATGCATTCGTAGAGTAGGGCCAATTCTACTACAGGCCAGAGACAAAACTAGGAGACCTAACGAACTCTGTGCTTTCCATGCTGTTTTTTTCTCTTTACAGGATTGCGTAAGTTTATTGTTTTCATTTTAATGGTTTAATGTGGTTTCTGAATAAAGAGTGGTTAATCGTAGAAAGATCTGCCCTACGTACCCCATCTTTTTGTCCAATATGCAAATATGTAATTATGTTGCATTATTTTACCTCCAGCATAGACGCTGCAGCACCCAATTCACCCGTTATCAGGAAAGCGAAACTTGAAAGCAACACAGTCTAACACGTAAAACTGAATGAAACGTTACACTTTAAGTTTAGGGTAAAACATTGTGTTTTGGCTTAAAATAACTATGTTTCAAAAGTGATATGGAGTTTCACGCTGTCTCTACTACAGTCATAATTACTACAGCCGCTAGAGATGGCTGATGTGTTCTTTTATACCTTCTTCTGGTGATCTACCATGTGACTAGATTATAAAAACCTAATATTGAGTGTAGAAGGCCCCTATTGACCGACATCTATGGTGCCTTAAGCGACCAAGAACGCCTATTCAATTGCCTGTCAACAGTCTAATAGGCTGAGTAGTCAGACAGTAGTTCAGCACTAGTCTGCCCCGAGGCTCTGACACATTTACTAGACCACCTTCCTGTCTAAGTTAAGGATTTTAAGTGACCTGCAACGCTTGAGTCTCACAAATGACAGTGTTAAAGAGTTATCCTGCTCTGTATAAGCCCCTTATTAGCTCACACAGTTTGCAACAACCCATCAAACTGTCACCAGACTATCACTGTGTGACACAGGAATATCAACGCTTACAGTTTCAGTGTATTTTTATGATATGATATGATATGATTTTATGATAGGATTGCTTTTATACAGTTTTTAAGTGAACATTTTTAAAACACAGTCACTCAAATCATACTAAATTGTTCCACATATTTACTAAACAAGGCGTTATATTATAGTTTTCCTTTTTCTGACTATTTCTTTGAAAGAAACTTTTTTCTGGTAACTTCTGTAACAGAAAATGTTTTTTTTCTGAATTCCCAGCAGTGCATCTGTTTGAGAAGTCTGACAACGTGATGAATGCTGGGACTTGTTCAGCCACGTGTGACGATTTCCACCAGATCAGGATGTCTGTCCTGCAACTTAAACAGAAGGTAAGCGTCAGAAAATGATAACGAACAACACATATCAAATTGAAACGATGCAATCACCTGTAATGCTGTACTATTTGTATCTTAAATCATAATCCTGCATCCTGCAGCTTTTCCTAGTTTTCTATGGTTGATTGCAAAAAAAGGCCCCAGTGAGCATTAAACACACCTTCTTGATTCAGCTGAATGTAAATATCTGCAGAACTGCTCCGTTTCTTTATCACCACCTAAAGATCTCACTTTATCTCCAAGGAGTTCCCACCTGACAGTATTTCAGAAACAACAGCAGGCTGATTTTTACAACTTCCTTCAGATTTATTGTAGCACTTTATTTCCTAATAAAGAAATGTCTGAAAAAACTTCCTTTACTGTAGCTGGTAGATTCGTCCCATAAGGGGGAATTGGTTGGCAATTGGGTTTAAATTTCCCTGTGTGTAATCGGAGGCGTCTGAACCGATCTGAGCACGAGTCTGTCTGTCAACGGTGGCACTCGACACCCTCGGCTCTAACACATTATATATTGCTTCCAGCTGTGTGGTTTAGGTGCTCATGCAGCTATACAGTATATGACCCTTTTTTTTTTATGTTATTATATTAAGAAAACTAAATGAAAACACTGTATATTATTACAGTATATGAGAAACTATATTGTCATTTACTCATATCATGGGAAGGTTAGTGTATGGATGTAGGATCACACTGTGGTTCAAACACCTGTGCCCAAGGTCAGAGGCTACAGTCTTGAATAATGCTCACTGATCAGCAGGTGAACCATGACCTCGCTCAGTGTGTGTGTGTGTGTGTGTGTGTGTGTGTGTGTGTGTGTGTGTGTGTGTGTGTGTGTGTGTGTGTGTGTGTGTGTGTGTGTGTGTGTGTGTGTGTGTGTGTGTGTGTGTGTGTGTGTGTGTGTGTGTGTGTGTGTGTGTGTGTGTGTGTGTGTGTGTGTGTGTGTTAGTGTATTTGGACATATGCTTGTATGTCTGTGCGCATGAATTCTGATTTGTAGGCCCTTGCCGCATAGCGAGGTCTCTCACGTGTGTCTCTCTGGGGTTGCCAGATCCACATGATGTTATACAGAGATCAAAGATATATGCCACTTAGCATATAGAGCAGGAACTCTCCTGGTCTTGCTGAATAATGCAGAGGGGTTACCTCTTACCTGGTCCTCCATCTGTCTGGGTTACAGCTTGTAGCAGATGGACGATCAGCTTTCATCTTTAGCAGGGTATATACTTTTTAACATAATTTTACTTGAAGTTGGCCCTTCAGTTTGTAATTGTCCTGTCCTGTTCGACACTCAAAAATGTTATGAATCATTGTATGTAGGAGCAAATGATTGTTACGCATTTGGATGTTTGACATCACTTCCAAATTAAGGGAAAAAAGACTTTCAACCCCCTGAGACGTTTATGTATTTTTGCTGGCTATGCTCTTTATTTGATATATCACTCATTCAGTTATTTATAGTTGACTTGTTATTGACCTGTTCATTCGGTCTTTATTTTATGCATCTTTATTCAAGATGGCCTTGCTGTCAAACAGTGCTGACGTCCCTGAGCAGATGACCAGCGAGAAACTCCTGACGTCGTCCATATTTTTACCAGGGCCTCCAGGTCTCCCAGGTCCTCCAGGTAAACACACGGAGCTAAAGATAATAAAACAATGTCAGACTCTGCATAAAGAAACTGGCCTGCATCCAGCAGGGTAGTCTGAATCAAGGCTAAGAGTCAGCCACGCTCGCTGCTCTGTTAGGCCGTACTTGTGCTTTAAACTAAATGCAAACATCAGCAGTGACAACGGTTATCTTATTTTAACGTGTGAGCATGCTGATATTTGCTTATTAGCACTAAACTGAGGCTGAATGCGATTACTTTGTATTGCAGGTATTTGGTTATAAACTAAAGCATTGGATACATTAAAATGTTGACCTGGTGATGGCGCTTGATGAAATGTTATTACAATTCATCATGAGAGGAACATGAATATCTGTATCAAATTTCATGATAATCTATCCATTAATTGGCGATACATTTAACTCCAACCACGAATGTCAACCTCACGGTGGTGCTAGAGGAAAAGTCAGGAGATCACCAAAGTCATTAGGATTCATAATCTGGGAACTATGAATGTCTGTACCAAAGTTTGTGCCAATGTATCAAGCAGATGTTGAGATGTTTCACCAAATAAATTAAAACTTTGACCGGGTGGTGGCACTAGAGGAATAGTAAGGGGATCAACTGACTAACATTGCCATCTCTTGAGCAACTTGCATGGCTAAAAAAGCATTTAATCTATTTAGCAAAAATCATCGTTTACTCTTAAGTCTGACCTTTTTTTTGTGAACAGTTGTCTTTATTCCACTAATATTGGTCTGGATTGTTTTAGGAGATCCAGGACCAGAGGGCCCGCCTGGACTTACAGGACTGTTGGGGTACCCCGGCCCTCCTGGTCCCAGGGGCTTGATGGGACCCATCGGACCCACACCAGACCTGTCCCACATCAAACGAGGCCCCAGAGGACCCGTGGTCAGTTAATGTATACCTTTTAACCCAAGTTATTATAAATATTTATTAGAGCTGCAACGATTAATCAATTAGCTGATTAGTTGTCAACTATTAAATTAATCGGCGACTTTTTTGATAATCTATGAAACGGTTTGAGTAATTAGAAAATAATAAAAGTCTAAATTCTCTGTTTCCAGTTTCTTAAATGTGAATATTTTCTGGTTTCTTTACTCCTCTAAGACAGTAAACTGAATATCTTTGAGTTGTTGAAAAAACGAGACATTTGAGGACGTCATCTTGGGCTTTTGGTAAAACACTGATCGACAGGGTCTGAAATGAACTTTTTTCACTTCCTTCCACTTTGGCAGGCAAGCCATTCTGCCACTCAGAAATCTGATCTGCCACAATCTCTCTGCTAAATGAAGGAATAACATTTTAGATCTGATGTCATTCAATGTTCAATATAATTTACATAAAAAAACATTATATACATGGTAAATTCCAGTGTTCGAATTACATCGTAGCTTCTGGGGGAGCCCTGTTTTTCGGGGGTGGGAGGGTACCCTACACAGTACTGTACTGTATTTTGTTATTGTCATCAATGGTGGTTATTTGCATAAAAACACAATTCAGATTATTATGTTTATTTAAATATTTGCTTTGATTAAAAAAAAATTGGCATAAGTAGTTTTAATCATGTATTCTAAGCTGCTTAGAGCTAGTGTTATGAAGTTAAACAGGTCATAATTCCCTCTCTAATATCTATTCTATATTGCTGTGAAAAATATCTAAACTAACTAATCTATATCTCCTTCAAACAACTGGATTTATTCAAGTTTCTCGCCAAAAACTACATTTTACAAGATTACATTTGAACACATAACTTTGTAATTTACCTTTGCCAAATAGCCATTTTACTGAGCAGAGCTTGAACGCCTCATAATAATAACTCAATGGCACCTCCATTAACGTTAGTAACTCCATTATTTATCCAAGCAGGACTGTGCTGCCCACCGACTGCTAACAGGTAACGTTACTAACTCTCCTGTAAATTTCAACAGGGATTTGTTGTTCAGTGTAGCATTATAAGGGAAAAAAATAGGGTAATACCCCTCAGGTATAATAGTAGTAGCACAACTACTTTTTCTCTCTCTGCTGTGGCTACGGTCACGAACAAACTGAAACATGATACAGCGTGCGTATGCCGGTGCATCCTTGTGCATGCATAACTGTCGGAAAGCATCAATAAGAGGAATCGATAGTCACATAGGGATGAGATGCCAAGGAATCGGACAACTAGGAACCGGTTCTCTATTCCCATCACTAGCGTTTTCCCCTGTCTGCCAAAGTGGTGGATGGCTTGACGATTTACCCGCATTTGTCGGGTGGCGGGTGCGTAATTTCAGACCCTGCTGATCGACATTTTTTACCATTTTCTGACATTTTGTAGACCAACCAACTAATCGATTAATCAAGAAAATAATTAGTAATAGATCAACAATGAAAATACTCGTTAGTCGTAGCCCTAATAATTATTGTAATAATTTATAAAATCTGCCTCACAATGGCTCATCCCAGATAAAATAGATATCTACTTTGCATTTTAAATACATTTTAATTTGTCACACTCCTCAGATTTAACAGGATAGGCTTCTGAATCAGTATGAATATATGTGTGTTCTGAGTGTGACCTCCACTGCTCTGAATAATTCTTTGATACCAGTCTCTTGCTTCCACCTTTAGGTTCAGTTGGTTCAGATTCACACTTCACAGCAGAATTACTAAATTAATCCGGATGACAGCACTGAATGCAGTAAAACCTTGAAAAGCTCCTTTTACTTTCATCTGTATTGCAGATTTAATTTGTTTTCACTAAAATGATCCAGGTAATTTAGTAGTCCTGCATCGTGAGACCGGCCCCAGGAGAGCTATGATTGATTTGTCTTTATAAAGGGAGCATGAGGAGCGACCAAATATCTCTTCTGTTTCAACTGAGGCGTTTCAGAAAGACGAAAAAAAAAAACATCCCATCACTCACCCTCTTAAAGAAACCCACACTTCTGCGAGGTGTAAAAGGATGACACACTGTAATGGTAATAATAATAAAGAAAGCTGAATCCATTTACAGCTTTAGTTGTTTTCTTTGGCTCGCTGTGGTTTTGTGCAGCGCTCGGTCTTGCCTGCAAGTGTGAACCCTCCGTGTTAAAGTACGGGATCTGAATCAAGAATGTGCAGGATGTGGCCATAGAGACGTATTTCTAGTTTTTAAAGCTTAACTGTTTACACAAACGCCTTATTGATAAATCAGACCATCAACACTTGTAATTAGTCATATCACCAGCTGCAAACCAAGAAGTGAAACACTGTTTTTACAGTCGAAAGTGATCTATCGCTTTGTGTGTTAGCGTGACATTTGGTTGTGTGTTTTAATTCACAACTCTGTATATATTAATGGCCTGTTAATACATTTAATCAGTGCACATGCTGGTGTGGTCTGACTTAAAGGGAGTTGTCCTTCTCTCTACACACAAACCTGATTAGATTCTGAGCACAGTTATGAGGTTTGGCCACCAGGTCACATGTGTTCAACTGCATGTCAGGGTTTCAGAGATGATGAATGTTGTAGAGAGTGTGTGACTCACAGGCGTGGTACAGATCTGAATATTGGCCCCACTCCCTATACAATGTCTTCACACTTCTTTAATGATGATTATCCAAGGAAAGAGATCAAAGCTCTCTCTGCGATCGCGCTGAAGTCACTCAGAAATAGCCGGCAGGCAGGCACGAATTTAATCTCGGATAATCATTGTTGGTGGAGCACGCTGAAGATGTCAGTTTTGAATTAAAAAAGATTTAGAATAAATTAGATTTCTGTGAAAATATTGAATTGAACATTAACACATTTTTGGGGTGCAAGGGAGGGAAACTCCATCAGAGAGATAGTCACATGCAAATTCCCTCCGCAGTATCCAGTTGTATGTCTTTGGAGTGTGAACGGAAACTGACACAAATATGCAAACATGATTAAAAGAGATATGAAATGTTTTGTTTTTTTCTGTATTTAACAGGGGCCGCCAGGGGCACCAGGAAAAGATGGCCTAAAGGTGAGGTCAGATGCTATTTCTTCACGTAATCTGTGTAACATACATTTTCTATTGTAGATGGGAGCCTTTTTTTCAGTCGCACACTGTAGAACAGGGGTCCAGCATGTTGCCCCTCAGGCAGACGACTCATTCATGTTGGCAGCAGAGTTTGACTCTTGGCTCACTGAACACGGCCTCTCTCAAAGGAAAGATAAGAGATTATTTGAAAGATACATATGACTCATCTGCCAACACCATGTCAGTCAGAGGATATTTCTCAATAGCCAAAATGCCACTCAACTACTCCAGATTTATATAGAGGGGAAACCACAAGGCAGGTAGGTGCCAAACCCTCACGAGTCATCAGCTCAATGCTTCAAAGGGCAGAGTTTGTCCCTGCGGATGATCGGATCACTGCAAGTTGCTACAAGTTTTAAAGAGGAAGACTGGTGGTGCCAAACAGCAATAGGCACTATCTTGATGCTCTTGTTGGGGATTATTAGAAAGGAGCATGATTCAGTGGAATTGCCTCTCAATGGGAGTACAAGCAGACCATTGTTATTTGGTATCTGAGTGGCCATGTATGGGTTAAAATAATTGTACCCGGTACACGAGCATCGTGGGTAGGGTGGCCATATTTTCAAAACCCAAAGCAGGACCCTTAAGTGTACCACGCGTTCATACACGTGCGCGTTCATATGCAAATATGCACGTACCATAGGCGTTTTCATCAGGATGCCTAACTTGGTGCACGCATATGAGCACAGAGTGGGATCAGAAAGAAGGCATTATTGTATCGGGGTGCGTTAGAGGCTGTGACAATCATGACTTATCACATTCACTACTTTCACCCCCTTTAATCACATTTGATCGGGCTATCCCTGTCATGACACACTGACAGTTTGGGAGTCCCGTAGAGAGTTTTCCTCAGAGGAAACTTAATGTTGTCTGAGACTACGGAAATTATTTTTCAACTTTAGTTTTGAACCCGAACCATCTCTATCACATCATGTTGCTCGCCACAGCCTCAGGCTATTATAATGGAAAATTGTGGCGCTCAGGCAACATTTTGGCCAGGATGGAGACACCGGGTGAGGAAGTTTTAAGCGGAGCAAAATGCTTGTTGATGCGCAGAAGGGACGTCTGGTCACCGTAATCTCGGGTCACGAGCATCTTGGATTTGAGATTTGAGATTCTCCCAGAGGATCACTGTTTGTTAAGAGTGATATAACCTCTCACCTGCATACAAGTTTCTCAGAGTCAGAATTGACCCAGTTCACAAGAAGCTGAGGCCAACAGCAAGTCTGTTCAAGTGGCAACCCAGTAACTTCCTCCTGACCACTAGTCAGTGTGAAGACTCTGGATACCCCTGGGCTATTGCGGTTGTCTGGAATATCACATGGATTTTGTGAACGGTGCCTTGGGATCAGCTGACGAGAGGTAGTAACCGTCTTCCAAAAGGATAACTGGAATGTTTTTCTCTGCTTTGCCTCCCTGGGAAGCCGAAGGCAAAGTGTTACGAAACGAGACTCCAGCAGATGGTTAAGCCTCAGGTTATAGAGGCACAATGCAGTTTCCATTGTAGTTACAGTGAGATTTTTTTTTACATTTTCTGTGTTAAACCAGATTTGCTTTCGTCTTCTCTCTCATTTTGGGATATTCCTAGAAAAGAAAATCAAAGAGCAGCTGAGGTCAGAAACATACAATAGCATCTTTGCTGTTTGCAGATGATTTTGTTTCAGCTTCAGACTTCTGCAATGTGCTTTAGTAGAGCAGTTAGTTAGCTGTTATTGTTAATAATGAAGATATATCATTAATTCATTCATTCATTCATTTATGTATTTGACAGGGACAATGTACTGCTTCTTAGCTGTACCAGAGTTAGCTATAAGCTAGTTTCTGGCAGCTAATATATAGTAGACTTTGAGACATTATCAGACCTAAAAGTGATTGTAATCAGACAGGAATCTGGTTTTGATGGTATAAGAAAACTAGAATCATAAAAATACCCTTTTTGTAAGGAGAGAGATTTGCAACCTGTGGCTAGTTATGGCTGACATATTACAGGATTATTGTGATCTTGATCAATAATGATTCAAGAATGAATGAACATGTCGCACTGACTGAGAGAAGTACGGGGTATAAAAGCTGAGGATATTGTGGTCTTGTATTGGCTCTTGGACCTTGTTATACCCGGAACACTGTTTGCTTAGCTCGTGAATCACGTATGGAACAACTTAGGTGCATCTGCTTTATTGACGTAGTACCTTGGGATTCTTTCACTCGTGTTTGTGTGGATAGATTGGAGGTTGATGGTAATCTGTCTCTCTGAGTAACAAATCCAAACCATCTGCCAAAACACTCACAGCCCCAGTGTGACCCTGAGCCCAGCTAACAAGCACAGTGGTAAAGTCAATGTGTGTGTGTGTGTGTGTGTGCTACCGTATGGTCAACAAGCTGCTGTCGAGCTACATGTACAGTACATACAGTATGTTTAGTGTTATGTGAACACTTTCTCATACACAGGACACAGTTTCAGGAATAGTTCTACATTTTAGGAAATACACTTATTGGCTTTTTTGTCAAAAAGGTACATGAGAAGATCGATACAATACTCTCATGTGTGTGCGTTAACTACTGTATGAAGCTAAAGCAGGGACTCAATTAGCTTAACTTCACTAATTAAAATCTTATATTGAGTTTGTTTAATCACTACACAAAACAAAATCGAAATGTTTAAATAAAGGAGATACAACGTGTTAATTAGTAAGCTTTAGAGAGAACCAGGCTGGCCGTTTCCCCCTGCTCCCAGTCTTTATGTTAAGCTTACATAATCACCAGCTTCAGTGCCATACTACACACACAAGTGGTATCGATGTTCTCTTCTAACTCTGGGCATGAATGTGAATTAGCCCATTTCCCAAAATACCAAACTATTCCTTTAACTTGCTGAGGCTATGATTCAAAATTAAGTCTGATTTTAATCTTCCACAATACATGTATTTTTGAAATGAAATGCTTGCTTACTCAGGCATTTGTGGTTACTCTCTTTCTGATCTCAGATTTCTCTCCTTTCCTCTAGCTAAGGGGCCTCCAACCTTTTTTTCGTCTGAGAGCTAATTTGACAAAATGAAAGTGTCTGAGAGCTACTCATAGCACCAAGTTGTACATCGCCAATAGCAGACATCATTTCTGTGTTACTTTTATGGTCCTTTAATAACATTTCAGCCACTGCAGATCATCTATTACAATCCCGCCACAGACGAAGGGCTTTTTGTATTTTGTCAGGATGTGCGGCCCTAAACGAAGCCTCTGCTGCTACGTTGGCCTTCCTCGTCAGTTTGGTAAATAGAGACGGTCGTCTTTTAAGCGTTGTTTTCAGCTCCTTTACCTTCTCTGTTTCGTAGACCACATACCAGCCGGAGAGTCCCCATGAAAAGTTGCTGTGGACTTTGGTGAAGTGGCGCTCAACGTTACATCTTTTACCAACTGACACGCTCGCACCGCAAATGAGACGCACACATTTGTCATTAACATTCGTGAAAATAAAAATCTGAAGATCCTCATGAAAATAGTATATTTTTTGCCTTTTATTGGCCTGGCTATTTTCTGCGATCATTGTCAAATCTGGTGTGCTCTTGCTAGTCTGCTAAAATCGCCTAATGGTACAGCATCGCTGATGTAACCAAACTTGAGAGTGGCGTAACTCGTTTAATCTACAGCTGATTGGCAGTGAATCATTTTTGTTTCAGAAGGGGGCGAGATGTCTGTGAATTTGATTGGATAGGAATTTTAACAGGTTTACAAAGTGACTTTGTGTTATGAAAAGTATGCACATATTCTTTAAACCTTTAGCGAGAAAGGAGCTACAGTACTTGTTGGAGACCCCTGCTCTAGCTCTTTAAAAAAATGTTCCCTAACAAGAATTATATGAATTCCTCTCGTGCTTTCCCCCTCCCACTGTAATTCATGTAAGCTAAATATTTGTTTTGTTTCTCCAGGGGGATAGAGGAGCTCCTGGGCCAGTCGGACCACCAGTAAGATCTATTTCGATGCCACACTAGTGTAACTTGTTACCATTATCCAGAACAATACAGTTAAACAAAAGCATGACTGAAAAACAGACCACTGTGGACTCTGGACATTAAACGACACAGTTAGTGATACTGTCAAACTCAAAGTAAATAGTATCCAGTACAGAGCAAGCGTTATCCCCTTAGATAAACACTGATGGTGCTAACGTTAACAAATCATGAGAAACCACTCAGTAGCAGACAGTCCCATTGATCAGCTGGATTTCTGTTGGGATCATCTCCTCTGTGGGGTTCTGAGTAAATATAGAGACGCAGAAGAAATGCAATATTTCCATTAAATGCAGAATAACTTCACAAATAATTAGAAAGATAATAAACTAAATGTTTGTTAAATAATTATATTTTGTTGTACTTGACCCCCAGGGCCCTCCAGGCTCATTTGATTTCCTGCTTCTGCTGATGGCAGACATCCGTAATGACATCGCTGACCTGCAGAGCAAGGTGTACGGTCGAACGATGCACTCTCCAGGGGAGGACTTTCCTGCCGTCCCCGACAGCTGGCGGGACAACCAGGACAATCTGGATACAGGCTCAGGTGAGGACTTCAAGGACCCTCCACCTCGAACAGGCGGAGGGTCCAAGAGGAACAGGAGGAGGAAACCAGCGCCAGAGAGAACGGACTTTGACTGGAATAGTTAAAGAGGTTGGGGTTGAAATACTTAATGTCAGGTGTAAATATTGAAGTGGTTTTCTCTTTTTTTTTTTATTTAAACAGAATGTACTGTATGCCTGTCGATCACAGATGTTTATTTTTGTATGATGTAAGAGAGTTTGTGTGAATATTTTTTAACAAAATGAGTAGACTGTGCAAATGCATGTTTATTTTATTCTATATTGTTCCTTCACAGCACATTAAACAAGTCTCTCATGAAGCAGTTTTTACCTCCTTACTTAATGACAGTTTTCAGTTTCACACAAACCATAAAATAAAGGGAGCCACCCGATATCACTTGACAAAATCATACATACATTCACAAGAGGGATTAAAACAGCACGAATGTTGGACTGAGACTCAAATGCTGTTAGTCCTCTCATCCAAGACACCTCACTGTAGTTTTCAGTTGATAACAATTAGAAGAAGTTGTAAAACGATACTTGCATTTCCCGCCTGAGATTTAATTTTGAATCGGAATCTGCTTTGTTAGGGTTGTTAGCCATGTATGTGTGCACAGACATACAAGGAATTTGGTTTTACGTTGCTCTCAATGTACTGTAAAAAAGCTGAACAAAGATAGGTAAACATAAACAGAACCATTATATCCACACATGAAAAAAATAGATGCATATATACATGTATTCAGTTTATAAAGATGTTGGATGGCTGTGTAGATCATAGTTGACTGATAGTTTTCCACCAGGGGGAGACATACTCAAAGTAAAAGATTCTAGGTTGCTTTACATTATCAAGTTCTTTGCTCAGAAGTACTGAGAAAGAAATGGCAGACTAATTAATCTCTGAAACATTACAATATGATCGAGTCTGATATAAAAAAAGGTTTCTATTAACTTCTCAGATTTGAGGCACATTCAAACTCAAATTAAAAAATATCAATACAGTATATAGTGCAGTTTAAAGACTCCTTTACAAAAGAGGTAATTTTAAGGTCCGTTTTACACTTTTACTTAACTTTTACATAATCACTGTAAAGAAAAAGCATTAAAATAATGTTTCTCATGGCTCATTTTACCGCTCATCCTTCAGCTGAAAAACATGCTTTTCCTTTTATACAAGAAAAAGTGCATCTTTGTTGTTTTGATTAGAACACTTACATGGTGTTTGAACTTAAAGTCCCCTTCTTTTGCATTTATAAACAGTATACAAACATTTAATAGATTTTTTTTAACTCCCTATAATGTAGTTATAAGCAGCTATAAGGACATTTAAGTGTTTATGAATGTACGGTATTTTTAACTTCTCCTATGACGACAAGTTTTCCTTTATTACACAACTGTGTTTTTCTATGTGGTCATTATGTGTTTATACACCAGCTTATAAATGCCCAGAGGAGGAGTTTAATAGTTGAAAAATACATTAACAAACTACATTATAGTATGTTATAAAGAATTTATTAAATGTTTATAAATGCTAAATAGGGGGATGTAAAGTAGTAGTGTTACCAGTACAATTATAGAAGTTCATGACTATTGACCTTTTGAAATATGTTTTTTTTTTTAAATCATGTTTAACTATAAAAATATAAAATGCAACAACACCAATAGGATTATACAAAGCAACAGTACTCTTTTTTCATTCTTGCCATTATCCACATTAATCTTTGCTCTGTCTCCTGTCTGAAATACTGTGGGTTGTGACGTCATATGAAGTCATAGCTGGAAAGAGACTGAACATGTGAAGCCTCTGAGGTGAGAGTGAGGTTTTAGCGTTGGGTTTGAGGCTGGATTTTGGATGCAGTGAAGCCTTTTCTGATTCTGTCATAATCTTAGTTTCTCCCTTTTTTGTTCACCCTGGTCTCTCTCACTCATAATTTACATTTATCTCACTCTGTCCTTTACTTTGATGAGAAGTTGCAGATATAATCAAAAACCAAAACAAGGTAATTTTTTATTTTCATGAATAACAAGAACATGTAATAAAATTAAAAGCACGTTGCTCACTTCATGTTACCTGCTTTCCAAGTACTTCATAAAAAGCATCAGAATAAAGTGGTTTATAACATCTGTCAGGTGAGTATATACATTAAAAACATTTCAGCGTCTGAATTTCATTTAATATTATCATTATTGATTCTTATTGTTTTATGTAGGTGTTTTATAACTTCATTGTCTATTGCATAATAAGTACTTTTACTTTTGATAAGATACTGATAATACTTTAATTTGCATCCTCCGCTGTCCAAGGTGTTGCTCCTGCGACCTCCAGGAATGTGGAAGCTGTCCAAGTTTACCAGGAAACTTGAGGTATGTTGTCATTTTGTAAATTTTTTGGGGCTCCACTCATGCTATCAATAGTGTATTGGTTGTATCTGGATTGATATACGCAACCTGAATTTGTTTTTGAATTTAGATGTGTCAATGAGCAAAAGACACAGATGTGGCCAGGTAGCTACAGTGTGTGTAACGAAGGGAAACATGCCTCAGGAAATATTTTAACTAGTTTATGGGCTTTTTTTCACATCAATGTTTCCCCTTAAAATGCACTCTGTTTTCACCCAATTTTGTTTTAATATAATTCCTTTCTCTGTGTTTCATTCTTTAGTATGCAGGCAACTCATCTGAGTGTTACAACCAGGTTAAGATTATAAAATAGATTTTTTTTTTACCTGATAAATTGCTCATTTTGCTATTAGTGAAAGTGTGTATTACCTACAGTCAGTGGTGGGATGAAGTTAAGTACAATTACTCAAGTACTGTACTTACTAAGTACAATTTTGAGGTACTTTACTTTAATATTTTCTTAAGATGCTGCTTTATACTTTTACTCCACTACAATTATTTAACAGATAAAGGTACAGATTAACATTTTGAATTGAAAAAACAAACAACATATGATGAGTTTAGAAAAAATTGTTAAAGATAAAACCAAGTTGCAACTAATGAATATTTTAGTTATCGACTAATCTATTTATTTGTATCTAATTATTGTATACACAGTAGTGTAAATCATCTCCACCCTGAGCCGCTACAATATTAAATACTGCTTATGTTAATATATAATAATGTAATATATATAATAAAGTAACCCTCTCAAAGTTGTCATTCAGCAATATGAGTTCTTTTACTTTTGATACTTTAAGTTATTTTTACTGTTAATTCTTCTATACTTTTACTTTTTGAGTAAAATGCAGGACTTAAGCTTTCAATGGAGTATTGTTATAGTGTGGTATGGCTACTTTTACTTTAATAAATGATCTGAGTACTTCTTCCACCACTAAACTGTGCCCCCAACAGTCATTCAGTACTCATCTAAATCCACCAGGTGGCAGTCATATACAGAATGTACTGTGTGATTAAACCCCTCTGAATGATGCACAGCACACAGCGATGAGTGAACTCATTAAACTGTGCAGTGTAGTTCACAGAGAAGCACATAATAATAATGATAACCAAAACACAATTATGAATAAAGCTTTGTGGAGATGTTCACTCAGCGTGGGTAATCTGTGTTTTCTTGTTTATTTTCGGAACTGAATGACTGAAATTAGATGTTATGCAACAATATTGAACATCTTTTCCTCTCAAAGATTGTTTGGCAACATGGTGGGCAGCCACCAGTGATGACATTAACAGAAAAAAAGACCAATTTAATACACTTAGTCTGAGTAATTATTGTCACTATTTGTTGTATAGCCTGTTGCATTTAGTTCCTGGAAGCAAATCATTACATCGTAACATCTGTGCTGTTTGCTGTCAACTAAAACTAACAAGTGCGTCATCATATAATTATCACAATTCCAATCATCATTTCATCAACAACGCAAACAAAAACACATTTGTCAATTATTTTCACGCTCATGTTTCCTTCAAAACAGTCAGATGTCACATTCATTAAACACTACATCATTGTTTACATGTTGCGTATTTGTTTCACAATGAGCCCGTTTTCAGAGGACAGTACATGTCATGATTCACATTTGATTAAAGAGAGGCCGAAATTAATGTCCTGTGCACATCCTTTTAACAAGCTTGGGGTCGTCTCGTCTCGTCTCGTCTCGTCTCGTCCGTGGACTAAAAAAAACTTGGCAATATATTTCTCCCAAATCCCTTCTGGAAGTAATTAATCACCATCATACAAGGGCAAGCCTTAAAAGATTTCCAATATTTGCTGAAGTGCCCCCTTGTTCCTAATTATATCTCCCTGCTTGTCCCCCTCATTATTTAGAACTACCCACAAAAAGATGCAACAGTGAATGGGAACACCCCCAGCCCTCTTCCCAAAGAAAATGTTTAATAGCAAATGAATGAGTGAGTTACTGTGCTGCCATAAAGGCCTTAATGAGGTAATTTTATTAGTAGCGGCTGCCCAAAACTGTTGGAAACCGATGGAGGAAACAAACAGAGAGAGGCAGCATAGAGAAAATTAGTGTTACCCGATTCATTAATTAATGCATTAGTGTGGGCAGCAAATTAACTGCCCCAAAAAATCCCCCATTCAGTGAAGATTATGATGGAAAAAATACATTGTTGCCCTCCGACGTAATTACAAGGCAGTGCAAATTCAATTCTAATGAGGCGAAAGGCACCCCCTTAACATACATCCCCTATTTCCCACTCTAAAGGGGCCTGCTCTTGCTGGGGCCTAAGTTTAAGGAAGTATTGAGAGTGAAGGAGACAATAATGAGAGATCGGCCTGGCCTTAAGTGCTTTATACGCTGCAAGCAGGTAGAGAGGATTGAATGGCTCTCTTTCTGGGACTCCTGGGGGGCCTGTCTTCCCAGCACAACAACACTTGGCCCTGAGAAAAGGGTCCGCTGAGGAGCCCGCACAGTGAATGGACCTGTGCTGCAGCGGGTCAAACTGAATGGCCACAAGTTTTTCAATGATTACAAACTATGTTGTGCCGGCCCGGGCTACACACATTCACGCAGACAACCACACAGTAACACATGTAGACGACCCTCACCCTTCCACCTCTCCCTCTCATTGAGTTATCTTTACTCAGGCTTTGTCTCCTCTAATTGGAGCTGATGAGGGACTAATTGGTAGCTTTTTTACAACACCCAGTACTTAAGCAATGGCAAGCCGAGGGAGGCAGCATGAGCAGAGTTAATGAGAGGCTTTGCACAAATAAAAGCTTTAAAATGGGCCTGTTTCACAGAAAAGGGAGAAAAGGAAAGTTGAGAATATCTTTTGTGTCCTCCACATCTTTCACTTATGTGCAGGTATCTGAAAAGAAGAGGGAGTGGCGGAGGGCACACAGTGGTTTGCCGAAACGTTGAGCACTTGTGCGCATAAAGGGATCTGTTCTGCATTGTTTGGGGGCCCATCGTTTAGTGTGTCTGTTAATAATGAGAAAGGGCTGCTCTTCAAATGAATGTGGCAAAGTCCTTAGTGGACAATAAGTGCCCTCTCTTGGCCGGACCACACTGGACCGTGTTGAAGCAATCTGAAATAAGGGTTTAGTCCTTCTGCATTGTCGAGGGTGAGTATGTGGCCTATGTGCGCAGAATTGAGCCAACAAATAATACAGCAGCAAAGAAAGTCTATTTGGAGTAATCATTAAATCTTAGTTTGAAACTACAATAACTAGAATAAATGGGGCTTGTGTCTCCCGTTGGATGCACTGCCATTTATATGTGGCATTGCAGAAAATACTGAAGGAAAATCTCACCAGATGGTAATTTAAACATAAAAAAACACGCTCTCCTCGTCCTCCTCTAGTGCCAGTTAGAGATTTGCATCATGGTGGTAAACTTAAGAGCACAGCGGGCTCAACCACAGGACGTTTCCTCAGCATGCTGTCGTCTCAGCAGACATTTTTGTTCATGTGATAATGGCTTGCTTTGTGCTTTTCAGGTATGAATAAACACCATGAGGCAACAAGCTTCATTTAACTAAGCTGCGGTGTCACACCAGGAGGTGACAAGCCACTCTCCCTTTCCCCACTAATGTGACGTGATGGGTAAGACAAACATCTTTAGATCCTCCAGGAACAAGTAGCCCCATGTGCAACACAACTTTGTTTTATCTGATTAGGATATCTAAATGTTGACTTATACACACAGTAAGTGGAGGTGAGGCAGAACATGTGAAGATATGAGCTTTATTGTGGTCACAAATTAAAGAATTAACAGGTCAAAAGTGTGGGTAAAGATTGATCAAATGCAGATCCAAAATATATTCCACATAGAGTATTATTTAAATATCAATAGTTCAGGCTCTAGTAACCCCCTAACCCAAGATACGTTAACTACAGCATCCTATAATTCACTGGCCAAATATTTGTGCTGACTCATGTGATAGGCTATTCACAGTCTCAGTGACCCATTAACATCCTACAGGTTCCCATTGTCCACCGCTAAATGGATCCATTAGCATTGCTCTTGTTATTTAAATCCTACATTTCCTTACAAAGAGTGTGGTTTAACTCTCTAATGAGGACTTCCTCAGACAAAGCACAGAGGCCTCTATTTTCTCTGCTCTCTAATTCCACTGTAAACCTGTTACTTTTCACGAGTTTTAAATGTTACATTAGAGTTCGCATCTAATTTATAATTGAATGTACTCCACTTAGAATTGGTAGTGTTCTCCTAAACATGCTGTCATTCTTGGTGGATGTACTTACTCATGCACCATCCCAATTTACCCATAGAGATCATTAAGGGTAATCTTTTTTCTATTATATTACTTTTCAGAGTGGTAAACAGGGAATGGAAGATACCACTGACTCTGTGTTTACTAGGGGTGTAAGAAAAATATTGAGTATTGCAATATTATGTTTTGCGATACTGTATTGATTCTCAAAAACCCTGTATTGATTTCTAATTAATAGTTTATATGCAAAGATGAACTCGCAAAGATATGCGCCCTCTGTGATAAATGTAAATGCAGATCCCATTGTTGTGATTGCATAAAAAAGTAAACTTTTTTTTAAATCAGATTTATGCATACGGCGGTGTGTTCTTTATACTATGACAGTTTTCTAGATTTAAAAAAAATCGCAATAGATCGCCTTGCTTATAGTACCGCAATATATCGCGATATATTGAATCGTAACCCCTGTATCGTGATACTTATCGTATTGCCAGATTCTTGCCAATACGCAGCCTTAGTGTTACAATTCTAAAGCGTTCTACATAGATTTCAGAAGTGTGGCTAGTAGAAATGTTCAATGACCTGCCACAGTGGCACGTGAGGGAAAAAAAATTATTTTAGACCCTGGTTGTATACCCAAAAGCTCCTCTGATATACAGTCACTGTGTGCATGACTATACTATTTAAAACTATATGGAACCAGTTTGACAAGAAGCAGTGATTACACATTCCTGTCATGCAAGGAATTTTTAAGATTGAGCTTCTCTAACTTAACTTTGACATTAACCCCTTCAACAAAGAGAGGGAAAACTATTTTTGCCAGTTAGTCACTCTTTATAGGGCGACAAATTTGTAAGATGTAAGTTCAGTATCACACAGATGTGAGAAAACTCCAACTATCTTTTGCTCCTCCATCCTGTGAGTTTTGTCTACTATTTTGATTATATGCATTTTATTACCAATTATTTAAAAAATACTAGACAGATCATAGTTTTTAGGTGTAATATGATAGACACTATTTGTGTAAAAATAACTCTGTTTGGAAACCACATCCGTTGTCTACTTGTGATATAAGTGGTTTTGCAAAGGTGAAGAAATGATCAATGGTTAACAAGCAAAAAGTGAAAGACCATTCCTGATCATATGTGCACAACTATAAATTAAATGTATCCTTTGCCTGTCATTACATTACTGCAGCGTAAACCAGTGCACATCCATCCTTGCCATTGGCTGATCAATAGTCAAAATCTCTAGATTAGTATCACCACAATGGCCTGTTTTGTTCTGGGCTTCGTTCCTGAACCCGTAATCACAGGCCCTCGCAGAAACTGATGCTGCACCTCCAAAAGCAATAGGAAGAAGAGGCTGGCTGAGAGGAAATAGAAAGCGACTGACACATAATTGTGTCATCTCCCGTCTCCCACTGAGGCTTTCAGACAGCAGTGAAAGCTCCAGCACTGCAAGGTCACTTAACCTTTCTCTGACCTCATGCAGGCTGACGAGCCGGTCCACAACAACACAATAATACAACAGGGCAGCAGCTGAAAGGACTAAAACCTCTATGTGGATTTTGACATACCAGATATGTTTGTTGCTTGTTAACAGTGTGGGTCTTTGATTGTTAATTCAGCTAATTTGTGGATCATATAATACATTTTTAATACACAAATACTGTATACTATACAGCACTAAAGCTAAACATATTTCAATGTAAATGACGGCCTTTGAAAGTACATTTTTGGATACTTTAAGTAACTTTCATCATGCTCAATCACCACTGCAACATCATACATTTTTAGGCAAATGGGATGACATCTAGGCATACTACTACTACTACTGCTGCTGCCACAGGTTTTCTCTCTGCTTGTTTGTGGTAACATTATAACTGAGAACTTAATTCAGGAATATGCAACATGTGAGCACAATATAAGCTAAATTGATTATAGTTTTAAAACTATATTTTGACATAGGGCCACAGGACTAGTTAACAATGGACAGTTCACATTAGTCAATGTACTTTAGTGGTGAAAATTCTCTTAACAAACTCTTAAGCATTTTTTACAGCAGACATTTTGACCTTTGATAGTAGGAAAAGCAACAATGGCTCCGTTCTTATCTTCTTTGGAGCGTTGGTGAGATAAAACAGCACCTTGGGCTTTAGGACATTTGGTCCGGTCTCATGCACTACTTTCAGGATATGGTGACCGTTTTATGAAAAAAAAAGTTTTTTAAAGGGACTGTTTGTAACTTCTTACATGTATAAATCAATCCGGGTCAGTGTCCCATGCACGCTTGCGTGTGGCTACGCTGTTCAGACTCAGATTCCAACCCAAACTACACGGAAACACCGAAACCGCAAAGTTATTTCTAGTGAAGCCCGTCAGCGGACGCGGGGGAGACCGTAGCTTTGGTCTCCAGGGACGGAGTCTCTGCTGTATTCTGCTACTCTGCCTGCTTGCTTTCACTCACACACCGCGCTCGTTACTCGCTCAGCTCGCTCCACCTCTACACGTGTATGCGCGCACACTACACACTGCAGAAGAGTTAGTTTAGCTCTGAGAATATCTAGTGGACATTTGTGCAAAAATAAATGCTGCAGCTCCTCCAGACCAACAGAGGTTTTCCATGTCTTGTGCTCCACAGCGAGAAACGTTATCATCTCCGACCGGGTGCCGGTGTCTCCCTCTGACCGCAGTCGGGAGGCTGAAGCAGGAAAAGCCATCACTAGGATCAGCAGTGATTCATGGAGAGACCTTCGTCTGGTCAGCTAACATTACTGCCAAGCAGGTGAAATATAGAGTGATATTGTGGTTTTAGCTGACGTGTGTCGCCTCAGTGTGTTAAGCGATGCTCGTTCATGTCTATGTAGAGCGAGCACAAGCGCGAGCCCGACGCTGACTTTCGTTGACTTAACGGCCACAGGTGTCACTGTTAACAAGCATTTGTGATTCTTACAAACAGTCCCTTTAACATTAGTATTTTTGACAATGTACAAAAAAAGGTCAAATTCAATTTGGGAAATTCTGATGGGGCCTTTGTCACTATTTTCTGACATTTTATATGCCAAACAATAAATCGAAAAAATAATTGGCATGTGGGGAGTTGAAGCTCAACGATCACCTTGGATTTACCGTGTACATTTACTTGAGAAGGAAAAACTTCCACAGGACTCCGTTGTAAAAAGGATAAAACTAAAATCTTTATTATATAGTATCTTCTTACAGGAGTATTCAAAGCTAAGTTCTCTTAATTAGCAAACTGTACTACGGTAGGAAAATCGCGTGGCTCAGTCCTTAAATTGAGCCTCAACAAACCACTGTTTTTACCTCAATGAGCACAGAAAGCCTATTTCTGTTAAAGTGACGGTAACCTACTTACAGGTTTAACAGAAAGCTTGTATAGTGTTGCCTTTACAAAGTAACACATAAATAAATCAAATGATCATTAAATGACTTTCAGGTTCAGGTGATTCAGGTGACTTTATTTGTACCCGTAGGTAGATTTGTTTTGCAGCAAAAATAGAGGATGACATCCGTATTGACAACAAGGTAGAACACATAAGAGACAGACATACCAAAAACATGACAAAGAGTACTCAAAGGCTTACTTTTAACCTTTTAAAGGGACTATTTGTAAGATTCAGAAATGCGACACCTGTGGCCTTGAAATCAACGAAAGTCAGCGTCGAGCTCGCGCTTGCTCGCTCTACATAGACATGGACGAGCATCGCTCGGCTTCAGCAGCGGGGCTCCTCAACGAGTTACGTTATCGCCTCCCGACCGCAGCCGAAGACACCGGCACCCGGTCGGTAACGAGACGACAACGTAACTTGTTGAGGAGCCCCGTCACTTCACAAGACACGGAAAACCTCCGTTGGTCTGGAGGAGCTGCGGCATTTATTTCTGCACAAACGTCCACTCTACATTCACTAGATATTCTCAGAGCTAAACTAACTCTTCTGCAGTGTGTAGTGAGCGCGCGTTCATGTCTAGAGGTGGAGCGAGACAGCGAGGACGCGCGCGCTGTCTGAGTGAAGGAGAGCAGGCGGCGGAGACGAGGCTCCGGCCACACGCGAGCGCGCATATGCGAGCGTGCATATGTGAATGTGCATGTGTGCCGACACGCTACATTTATACGCTTAAAAAGTTACAAACAGTCCCTTTAACATTTTAATTACTATGAATTAACTTACTCAATGAAATCACTTATTTATCTCACCTACATATAATACAGACTGTGCTTATTTATTGAACTAAAACATGTATACGAAACCTGGCTCCCACATGGCAGATTATGAAAAAAATATTAGTTGCAGTCCTAATTTGAGTGCATATAAGTATATATATATATACACACACAAAGTCTTTATATTTTATTTATTTATTATCATTATTATTTATCTTGCTGACAACCTGACTCATGCACAGAAGGCCTCCTCTAGTTGACCTCAGCTGTGACCTTTAAAAAACCCAAATGAGAGGAAAAAGACCAAAAACAACCGACCAATCAGAAAGCGCCCTGTTGGCCCTGCAGACATCCCATCATGCTCGCTGTCTCAGCAGCGCTACGTCAGCAGTGATACGGAGAAAACATGGCGGTGTCCACAGCACAGAGCCCGGCTGCTACTGCTCCGTGTTTGTTGATAATAACTTTCCTCACAACGCTCATATTTCACCGCAGTGTCGCAGATATCGCCGCCGGTGCCTCGAAGACAGAGGAGCTTCCTCACCGCCGGTTCGAGTACAAATACAGCTTCAAAGGACCGCACCTGGCTCACGCTGACGGCAGTATCCCCTTCTGGATCCACACTGGAAGTAAGTTTGCACACCAGCTGTCAACATCACAGAGCTGCAGGTCGTCTTGTGTGAACTTAAAAACACACAATGTATCAAGATGAGACGAGGACAGATGAGCTGGACGGTTTATAAGTGACGTTTTGCTTTGTCCATTCAAAACTGCACCAGGAAATGCATGCATTTAAGCAGCACTAGCTTTTATAGTCAGCTACAGTCGTATTCAAAACAGCATGCTTCGTTTGTGAGAGACTCTGTGCAAAGTAGACACATGCAGCTTGAAGTGTTGAACTTTCCTCTTGCAAAAAAAAAAAATGGGCCTTTGGATTCTTGCATCACACAGTTGCTGATATGAGCCTGCAATATAAGCTGCAGCATGAGGCTTCCACTGCATTGATTTAGGGCTGTAATTTAAAGATTATTACTCTGCTGATTCATATTTTAGTTACCCAGAGTCAAAGGTGACATCATAAAGTATCTTTTCTCTCCTTTTGTGAGAGGATACTATATAGAGATTCTTGCATCACACAGTTGCACAGATTGCTGTGAGATTGCATGAGATGCCACTGCATTGATTTAGGGCTGTAATTTAAAGATTATTAGTCTGCTGATTCATATTTTAGTCTGTCACAATTTACCCCAGAGTCAAAGGTGACATAAAGTATCTTTTGGGGGATATTTTCTTCTCCTTTTGTTAGAGAATAGGTGACAGGAAACAAGGGGGGGGGATGGATGTGTGGCATAAAATGTCTGCAGCTAGACTCAAACCAGAGACGTTTTGCATGATTACATGGTCGCTGCCTTAAACCCCGAGGCCACCAAGATGCCCAAGTTGTTTGTTTTGTCCAACCGACAGTACAAAACCGTAACTTATTCCGTTTACTAAAAAATGGGCCTTTGGATTCTTGTATCACACAGTTACTGATATGAGCCTTCAATATAAGCTGCAGCATGAGATTCCACTGCATTGATTTAGGGGCTGTAACTATAGACTATTACGTCTGCTGATTCTTATTTTAGTTACCCATAGTCAAAGGTGACATCATAAAGTATCTTTTGGGGGATATTTTCTCTCCTTTTGTTAGAGGATAGGTGACAGGAAACAAGGAGGGATGGATGTGTGGCATAAAATGTCTGCAGCTAGACTCAAACCAGGGACGTTTTGCATGATTACATGGTCGTTGCCTTAAACCCAGAGGCCACCCAAGTTGTTTGTTTTGTCCAACCGACAGTACAAAACCTTAATTTATTCCGTTTACTATCACACAAGACAGAGAAAATAAGCAAATAATCACAACTGAGAAACTAACTAGCTAATGCTTTTGGGATTTGACTTGAACAAATAATCAATTATTGACTTATAGATTAATAAGCTGTTGTGAACATCTATAAAATGTTCAACAAACTGAGACAAAAGAAGGATAAAATTCCCATCACAAGTTTCCAGAGCCCTGGTTTTAATCTGTCCAGCACTCCAAAACCGAAAGTTACTCAAGTTACAATGATATTGTAGCGCTGCACAGATTAATTGATTAGTTGTCAATTATTAAATTAATCACCAACTATTTTGATAATTAATTGGTTAGAGTATTTTTTTTTCTCTGATTCCAGCTTCTTAAATGTGACTATTTGTCTGGTTTCTTTACTCCTCTATGACAGTAAACTGAATGTTTTTGAGTTGTGGACAATTCAAGACATTTGAGGACGTCATCTTGAGCTTTGGGAAACACTGATTGACATTTTTCACCATTTTCTGACATTTTATAGAACAAACAACTAATCAAGAAAATAATCAACAGATTAATCGACAATGAAAGTAAGCGTTAGTTGCAGCCCTATATAATATAAAGCTGAAAAAAAAAAACGCAAGTGATAAGTAGTGACATTAACAATTAACTGTTTAATTCTTATTTCAACCCAAGTACTCAACTGTTTATGTAATATGGAATAAACCTAGATTGTACAAACAAATCTGAAGAAAATGATCTACAGTTTGTGAATGAGGCACTGAGGCAGTTAAAAGATTAGAGTGTTCGCACACCCTGATAATACTGCCTAATGATAACAGTTAGCTGGCATGAGCTTTTTTTACATCAGCTCGAGTGGATAAGGATACACGCAGAAAATGATTTCTTTTGTGTGCATGATTATTTATAAAACACCACATATGTTGTTGATCTTTGATTAATTAGTTATGGCACTTAATTTTCATAGGGATCATCTAACAACATGCAAATAAAATCCTGCTTATTCTCTCCCTCTCTCCTCTCCATCCAAGATGCAATTCCCAGTGCAGACCAGGTGCGCATTACGCCGTCCCTCAGGAGTCAGAAGGGCACCGTGTGGACAAAAAACAAAGTCAGCTTTGAGCACTGGGAGGCCGAGGTGACCTTCAGAGTTTCTGGAAGAGGCCGGATGGGAGCGGATGGTTTGGTAAGGAGGAGTGAAACTTCTGTGTTGGAGAATGTGTTACACGTAAGGGATAATGTACCCCTGTAGGGATTTATTTCACAACAATGACCCGCTAGCTGTTCATTATCCTGCTTATTACACGGCCACTTACTTAAGAAATCAATAATTTTACACAAAAATGGTCCTCCAGAGTCTGACATCAGAGCTGCGCCCATAGCAACAGTCTGTTATACATCGCAGCGTTCTGCTATAAAGACATAACAGACCGTAGAACGCAGTGATTGACCAATCAGAATTGAGTATTCAACAAAGCCGTGTGTTAAAACTTATTAATGCACTCTTGACCACAGTTGTTTTTAGTTTATGTAGCTTCAATGTGTTGTAAATCCAGAACCATCTACTGAACTGGCATACTCTATCTATGTACTACTCGTACCTACACTAGGGCTGAGTATTTATACTTTTTGAGTATTGACCAAAATATGTCTGTAGCATCGAGCATCATGAATCAAAAGTTGGTATTGAATGCTTGGTCACATTCTTGCTCACTTATGCTTTATTCAAATATTTCATAAATGCTTTAATCAGATATTTCATTATCTAAATCAGTAAACAATTCCTTCTTTCGACCGTTGGATGTCAGCAGAGTAATGAATGAAAAGTGGTTAAAACATATTCATATTCCCCAAACTGAGGAAGTATTGGTTTGGTATCATTACAGAAACTCAGCTATCGTAATAATCCTGATACCTTCTACGGCTGCAACTAACAATTATTTTCATAGTCGATTAATCTGTCGATTATTTTCTTGATTAGTTTTTTGGTCCAGAAAATGTCAGAAAATGTCAATCAGTGTTTCCCAAAGCTCAAGATGACGTCCTCAAATGTCTTGTTTTGTCCACAACTCAAAGATATACAGTTTACTGTCATAGAGGAGTAAAGAAACCAGAAAATATTCACATTTAAGAAGCTGGAATCAGAGAAAAAAAAATACTCAAACCAATTCATTATCAAAATAGTTTGTGATTAATTTAATAGTTGACAACTAATCGATTAATTGTTGCAGCTCTAATATCTTCAAACTATATTTAGCCCTAATCTGCACTACCCTGCCGTTTACACTCGATCCACAATTTTTCACCCGAATGATTTCCAACCTCATAATTGAAGAATAAATCAAACCTATATGTTGACCATGTTGCTGTGAGATTACCTGTAATGAGACTTGAAACCTTACCTCGTTAAATAAGATATACTGCTTGCCTATCAGAATTTGTATATTATCCGATATGTAGAAATTTGCATTTGAAGGAAAGGTGCACATTCTGTTTATGAGGTGTGTCGTGCCCACAGGGTTGAATGACAAACATTTCCTCGCCTGACTGAAGAACTGTAGTGAACAGCGTAAACATCTTGAGCATTGCTTGTGCTGCATAACTACTTTGAGGTTTTTAATATGCATTTTATAATATTACTTTACTCTATTTAAAGGGGACATATCATGCTCATTTTCAGGTTCCTACTTGTATTTAGGGTTTCTACTAGAACATGTTTACATGCTTTAATGTTCAAAAACACATTTTTCTCATACTATCGTTCTGAATATACTGTACCTGTATTCACCCTGTGTCTGAAGCGCTCCGTTTTAGCGCCTGTCTCTTTAAGACCCCCCCCCCCCCCCCCCCCCCCCCCCCCCTCCTGAAAAAGCCCAGTCTGCTCTGTTTGGCTTGTGAGAAAAATATGGTGCACCTTTGCAAAGGTAGTTCTCAAACTGTGGGCGGTATATTCTAATGAGCTTGCATGTGACATAGGAAGGGAAGCCAAATCGGAATGGCTTGTTGATTCACGTTTTCTGATCTATGCAGCCCATAAAAAACTGACTGGGTTGTCTTATTTCACAGTTTGTGGGTTGGTAGGCACTCCAGATACCCAGATGTAAGATCACAAGCTCTGAAAAAGTGAGTTTTTCATAATATGAAATTTGCCTCTGGACGATTTCATTGTATCAAGGTGTGACGACTGCAGATCCATTCACAGCAATACTTATATACCCGTCATATTTACTCCCACAAGCCTGAAAGAATCAAATCAACAATCAATCACAAATGAAAATGGCTTACTGCCTTTTGATTTTTGTTTTTTTAAAAGATGCTAAAACAAACTAACATCCGTGCCACATTTTCTTTGTCGACCAGGCTGTGTGGTTCACCACTGAACAAGGCCTCGACGGTCCGGTGTACGGCGCCGCCGACAAGTGGACTGGAGTTGGAATCTTCTTTGACTCCTTTGACAACGATGGAAAGGTTGGTGTTCATTGTTTAGCCATCGCTTTTAATGATTGTAGACTCACTGCTGAAGCCGTATTCAGTCTTTGGCTGCTTCTGTTTGGTTCTTATCAACGGGTTTAGAGGTCAGAGGAAGAGTGTTGAAAATCAAAATATAACTGAAAAACTTACTTTATATACTCAGTATTAGTTTGGGATAATTTTTGTGTTAAAAATGTAAAAAAATGTATACGTTTTCTTTTTGTTGAAACCTATGAAGTATTAATTTGTTTATTATGTATGATCATTTAAATACTTTTAACCCTCTAAGACCCACAATAGACACGTTTTTGTCTTTTTTAGGGCGGTACAAGGGGTTGTTAGGGGGAGATGGCAGGTCAGCAGTTTATGTCACAGAAGTGGTGTACATCATCTGAAAGCTGAGAGCCTGAAGATTAATTTGAATTTCAGCACTGCGTCAAGTTGTTTTAGTCATAAATCAGAAATAAACCTTAATTACTTAATTTAAATAAATGTTGAAAGTGTATCAGGGCTTAGATCATGATGATAGAAGTATATGATGGTCATTCCCATGCTCTATTGTGTCTCGTCAGTTGTTGCAGCAATTTTGGGGATGATAACATTTGTTACACAGATTTGGTGCTAAATTTAACAATTTGAGAATTGATTAAAATGATCATTAATCCCTCCAAAATACCACATTAAGACACCAACACCTTGAGGAACACCATAGGAAAAAGTCATGCTGTGACATAGAATCAAAAGCCTTTGACATTTGGAGGTTTCTGCAAGAGTTGCACTTCTGTTGTGTAAACGGCTCAGAAACCCCCTTATTGTCAATCTATCTAGGAAAGCCATACATCCTCTGAATGCTCTAGGTCTGTAGTTTGTGGCTGTAAAGTTTCACGAGGCTGTGATTATCCTAGAGGTCACCACAGGTCATTTTATACAGTGAGGTCAAATTTCAAAAACTGATCTCACTACAATGAAATGGCTACTATATGGGGACTAACATCATCACACATGAACACAGTTGGGCTCATTGGAACCACAAGAGTCTCAGCTTTACAATGATACCCAATATAATTGTAATTCCAATACTGTTTAGGGACTCCAGTATGCAGAAATATTCAAACACATCATTTTAGAATAGGCGGAAATAACATATTTATACTGCATGAATAAAACTGCATGTGATTATCATAAAGTGGGCATGTCTGTAAAGGGGAGACTCGTAGGTACCCATAGAACACATTTTCATTCACATATCTTCAGGTCGGAGGTCAAGGGACCCCTTTCAAAATCGCCATGCCAGTTTTTTCCTCTCCAAAATGTAGCCCAACTTTGGAGCATTATTTAGTCTCCTTCTCATGAAGCTAACATGACATGGTTGATACCAATGCATTCCTCAGGTTTTCTAGTTTCATATGATATTTACCTTCAGTCCAGCTCTAAAACAGCAAAGATGGTCAGGATCTGCCGGTGATCCCGTGGGTCTCAGAGGGTTCATTTTATCTAACAAGTAGATATATTTATAAGTAGGTCAATGTCATGCAAAACAAATGTTTCATAAGTAGGTCTGTTTATTTCCCATTTGAATATTATTTTTTTTCAGGTGTGGGATTGATATTTTTGAATAAGATTACCTAAAAGCAAAGCCACCTCCGGTCTTCAGATGAACAACAGGATTAATGTGTTTCCTTTGTTTTTCTTCCAGAAAAATAACCCATCTATAGTTGTTGTGGGAAACAATGGCAACCTTGTTTATGACCATCAACAGTAAGTAAACATTTCTTCTGCTTTTGCTCAGATGTCATCACCAAACTCAAATTTTAACAACTTAAAAGGAGATTAGGAAATATGATTATATTTGCTTGGAAAGTAAATAATCCTCTATCTTTCCTAATCTCCCCCGGGCCAGTGAAAGCTTTAAATCACTTTTCCAATGCCATTTCAACTTGTCTTAGAATTCACACTGTTTACTGTACCACAGTCCAAGTGTTTACAAAAACACACATGTACATGGGCATTAATGTTATTCACTTATTTAATAAACTCTAATCATAATCATACTGCATTTCCCCACCACTCATGTTAAATGTCTACGTGGAGAACAGTGCTGAATGTTATATTGAGTCTGAAAATGTTGTTTTGATCCAGTGACGGCACCACACAATCCCTCGGCACATGTTTACGAGACTTCCGCAACAAACCCTATCCTGTCCGAGCCAAAATAACGTACTACAAGAAGACGCTGACGGTAGGAGAACCCACACACACAAGAGTTATTATCTGTTCATATATGAAGAGAAAAGAGGCTACCTCATTAACAATCAATATCTAATGTCACATAATGTCTGATGATCAGCACAGTCAGTGGTGTTTTGCTTAGATGCCTCGTTGTTCTGTCTTCGTCTTCAGGTGATGATCAACAACGGTTTCACTCCAGATAGAGACGACTATGAGTTCTGCACAAAGGTGGACAACATGGTCGTTCCCACTGAAGGCTTCTTTGGCATTTCAGCCGCCACTGGAGGTTTAGCAGGTATTATTCTATTCTCGGTTTGTATCGAGTATTCCTCCAACTTAAACTCTACCATCCTTCTTGAGCCATTTAGAAACCAGACTAGTTTTCTCAGCTGAGCTGGAATAAGAAATCATTCATCTTAAAGGAAACACTGTGTAACATTTCGGAGGATCTATTAACAGAAAATAAACATAATATAAATTTTTTATCAAATTTTATTGGTTTTAAAAATATGCTTTGGAAATTATTAACAAACAAATTGCATAAAATAAAAAATAAAATGATTAATAATAATAATTTATAATAAATACCCTCAAAAAAGAGATATGATATTACATATAACTGTTTTCTTTAGTGTATAATTACCTGAACCGGCTGTGACCGCTCCGTCCTCCTCGTGGCGATTGCCTCATTAATGTTATGGTTCCCTTATAGCATTGGGTTTAAATCATTTTTATATGTATTTATAGTCTTTTCTGTTATTAATTACCTTAGCTTATTACTCTATTATTATTATTTTTCCTCTTTTTCATCAGCATATTTCAACACCTTAACATTACCCCCATTATTACTCTCTAAAATATTTTAAATTGATATTGAAACATAATTATTGTAAGTTTATTATTACCCCATTACAACTATGTTATTAATGAGAATGTGATCATGTTTCTGACCTGCTATTCCCCCATTACAGAAAATAAACTCTGATATTACCGTTGTTATAACCAAGATATTAGTTATTACTCTGTAATTACCATCATAAATGATCTTTTCCCTTAAATTATAACCCCCTTACAGCCTTATTACCGTGCAGCAATGTAAAGCCGTACCATGATTTTAAATATGTTAATATCTGTTGTAATTTTCTAATCCAGAATGTCTTTCCTCCATCAGATGACCACGATGTTTTGTCCTTCTTGTTGTTCAGACTCACAGAGCCGGGCCAGCAGCCGGTAACTACATTTTCCCGGAGCTCCTAATACTTTCACAATCCTGTGTGTGGAATTCACTTTTCTCTAGCTGTGTTTGTCTGTGTGTGCGCATGCATGTATGTGCACAACGTAGCCCTCTATTGAGTTAACAGAGAGGGTTTTCTTTTTTGTCTCTCCCACTGAAGCCTCCACCTGAATCTGAGATTCCTAAAGAAGAGAAGGACAAGTACCAGGAGGAATTTCAGAACTTCCAGCAAGAGCTCGACAAAAAGAAAGAGGAGTTTCAGAAAGAGCACCCAGACGTCCAAGGAGAGCCAAGTAAGAAACCAAATCATAAAGTTTAAAGTTCCTTTTACTCTTTATTATCTTTTTTATATAATCTGAACAAACCAAACTTAAACTGTTTGGAAAATATATAAATCATAATATACTCAAAGAAACATGAGTGTTCCCACACATTACAATACCTCATTAAAATGTTTAATAGAGTTTATTTTAATTGGTTACAATCTTTGTATCCTTTTAGTTGAGGACTTGTATGAGACCGTGAATGACCGGGAGATCCGTCAGGTGTTTGAGGGCCAGAACCGGATCCACCTGGAGATCAAACAGCTCCACCGGCAGCTCGCTATGATCCTGGACGAGCAGCGCCGCTACGTTTCTGTCATCACCGACGAGGTCGCCAAGAAGGGGCCGAACGCTGAGTCGGGACAGGTGAGCATGTCATTGCCAAAAGATGGGTTCACACCTGATGCGGGAAAAAGATGGTTACAGGATTTATAAATCATTTAGAATTGCATGTTTCATTTTTCACACAAACACAAATGTAGGGGTAGGGTTCTGCTTCTACAAGGCTTCATTTTTAGTCAGTGTTATTGATTTAAAAATGTATTCGGATTAGTGCTGTCAATCAATTAAAATCACATTGTTTTATCTGTTCAAAATGTACCTTAAAGGGAGATTTGTCAAGTATTTGATACTCTTATTAACGTGGGAGTGGACAAATATGCTGCAAATGTATGTATATATTTATTTTCATTCACATATCTTGAGGTCAGAGGTCAAGGGACCCCTTTTGAAAATGGCCATGTCAGTTTTTCCTCGCCAAACTTTAG
This sequence comes from Sebastes fasciatus, assembly GCF_043250625.1. NCBI lineage: Eukaryota > Metazoa > Chordata > Actinopteri > Perciformes > Sebastidae > Sebastes > Sebastes fasciatus. The sequence continues at coordinate 15,140,069 of NC_133813.1, forward strand.
CTTAAGATTGGAGCGTTATTTAACCTCCTTCACCACAAGCTAGTATGACATGGTTGGTACCATTGGATTCCTTACTTTTTGTAGTTTAATATGATACCAGTATCTTCACTCTAGCTTTAAAACCGAGCCTGCTACAATCAAAAAATCGCAAGTTGCGTTAATTTCGTTAAAGAAATTAGTGGCGTTAAAATGATTTTGCGTTGATGCGTTAACACATTCATTTTGACAGCCCTGATTCGGATCATAACAGACCACTGGCAACCTGCTCAAACAAATTATCAACACACACAAAAAACCAATGCTGTCATTTCTGTGTACTCTTGCTGAAATGACCTGTTTTTATGACAGGTTATCAAAACTCATAAACCTTTTTTATGACAGCCTTATCAAACGTCAACACTCGGGTGTTTAACCTTCAGACCATCATGTTGTATTTCGCTTCTAGCTGGATACTGCCGGGCAACAACAGTTGGGGACCATCGTCGCCAACCAGCAGGAGGTTCTGAAAAATCTGAATGAGCTGAGGTAAGTAACAACATTGTCGTTGTTGTTGACGTTTGGTCAGTCTTACAAAACTAGCTGTTGTTTTTGCAACAAACATAAAGAGAGATCCGTGATACTCCACAAAAACAAGGGAAATCCTGGCGGTTAAATCCCTGGAATCATATTTAATCTCAGGATGCAGTGGCTGCAACATCACAGGTGTCTGCCAGCCTGATAATCCATCCGCAGTAACAGTCACATGTACACACACTAAAAGCCTCAGCACTAAATGGGATAATCATCAAACTGCCTTGATCTTACCTCTAAACCGTTTGACTCATTTGTTGTAGTAATATAGAAAGCTTAATTATATTTCAGGAGGTAAGCAGTTGCATAATTTACACCTGATGTAAAAACAGGACATATTCTCAGACAGTTTATCAAGATGTTGGTCATGTGGGAAACCCAAAATGTGACTCAGTTTTATTTTAAACCATTTTTTATTGAGTTTTGCAATATTATACATTTGTACAAATACATATTCAATCGCCTTTTATAATGTGCCACCAAGGAAGAAGGACATGTATTTTTATAAAGAAGTGGGCACCGATGCCGCTAGACCCGGAACCAGTGTTTTAATGTAACTAAGTACACTTACTTAGTACTGTACTTAAGGGCAATTTTGAGTCACTTGTACTTTTCTTGAGTATTTTCATTTTATGTAACTTTATACTTCTACTCTACTACATTTCAGAGGCAAATATTGTACTTTTTACTCTACTGCATTTATTTGATAACTTTAGTTACTTTGCAGATTCAGAGTATTAATGCGAAAATATAATCAACACATAAAAAAATAATAAATTATGTTTTAATATAGACTAAGATAAAAATGTATTGACCACTTGGTGATTCACAAGCTACGCGGCAGTATGTAAATAAAAAAAAAACGAATTTACTAGCTGCAACACTAAATATAATAATGTACATACTGTATATCAATAATTATAATCAAGTAATATGATATATATAAATTCTGAAATAGACCATTCTGCATAATGAATACTTATACTCTTTGAACAGAATATTTCTACACTGTGATATTACTACTTTTACTTAAGTCAAATATCTTGAGTACTTCTTCCACCACTGCCCGGAACTATAACATACGTCACGCATATGCCAGCAGGGAAACAAGCAAACAGGAAAGCAACAAAAACGCATAATAATGAGGACGTTCAACGACACATTAATGTTGTACCTTTTACTCTTTAAAAAAAAACTCTTTCACTTTAACAGTTATTCCGTACCCGAGTACACTTTCGTCATCATCCACGTGTATTTGTTTATGTTGAGATCAGCTGTTCTGGTTGGGAGCATCGTAAAACACTTCATTCAAACTTAACAGAAACAAAATAAAACTCCCCAAAACCGTCGTCGTTGGACTTTCCAACAGTCACCAACTCTGGTTTGGTTGAAATAAACTCTTATTTCACAGAGTTTGATGTGAATATACCGGCTCTACACGCTGTTTCCCCCACTCTCTCTCGGCCTCTCGTTCTTCAGAGGCAGACCATTGAATTAGCCAAATAAAATAACAAACATCGCCCAACCCCATCGCCTACTATTGTCTATATTTTTATACAGTTCAGAGGATGAGATTGACGCATGCTGCGCGCATATACAGATTTCGGAGGAGGCCGGCGACGTTGAAAAAAGCCTGCCCTTTCAAAACTACTTGCTGACTGCTTATGTTACTAGCGTTTATTAATAATAATAATAACTTTATTTATATAGCACCTTTCAAAACAATGTTACAAAGTGCTTTACAATAAAAGCATGATAAAAGTAATAATTAACATCCAGAACTTAAGATCTAAACAAGACAGCAAAAGCCTAATTGAACGAACTGGACTTTGGGGTCAAGTGTACTCTGATCCGGGCCCGAGTCCCTGATGTGAAAGCACCCTAAAAGATATCGCCTCCGTGAATACGAATTCTATCATTGCTGAGACATACAGCATGATAGGTAATAGTAACATCCAGCTGTAATCTCCTCCTTTCATTATAAAAGATGGTCTCCTCACCACTCTCAGATGACGGCCTGAACAGGTCCGTAATGCTAAAATAATACAGCTTAAGAGATTTTATGATGGGTGTGCCTTCCATGACTGTTTGACTTTGGTACTTATAGTAAGTAAGCCTGATTAGGTGTTCAGAATGTAATTTTTTGGATGTTTACAGCTTGTATTTTGTGCTTTTTGTATTGCTTGATAAGGTGCTTGTAGGCTTACTCACTGTGAGCACGCAACATATTTAGAAACAATGTCTTCTTCAAAAACCCGTCTCATACATTTGTGACTGCAAATGTTAATGAATGTTTTTCTCTATTTTAAAAATAATTAAGTTAAGAATTAATATTATTAATTTACGTCAGCACTTTGTCCCCTTTTTAAAAAAAATCGACCATTTAAACGAAGATATTATTTATTCAATCACAGCATGTTTGTCCCGTGGCTGCAGTTTGATTGTGCGTCTTAATTTTAACACACCATCTGCATTAAGAATTAATCAGAATCACAAGATATTAAAGATTGTATTTTATGTAACATTAATCTCTTAGTCTCATGTATCATAAAAGAACACAGCTGTTTATATGCCCTAAATCCAACAGGACATTCACCCTGATCCATCCAAATGATTTTCTTTATTATATTGTTGACCCATAATAACTCACGTGAACCCAGACTCTCACTTAACGTGTCTCATTTGCTAATTCTGCCCTTCTGTAAGTGAATTATATTGTATAAACGGCAGGGAAAGACAGATTCTGTAATGATTTGATTTTAAGAAATCACATTATCAGATTGACACAGTAAATAAGTTGGGTTCCCTAGCAAAAGGCTGCAGCTGCTTCCCTCTAATGTGCTAATGTGAGCGACCGATCTGTATTACTTTGTAGATTAAGCTCTCCGTTTATCCTCGCCCATCTTTTAAACACAGAGTTTATGATAGGACTTCATCTCAGACTCCCAAGGAGGGCTTTCTGCTCATAAATGGGTCACTTGTAGCAGATGAAGATTAGATGTAGGCTTTAATAAATGCTCACTTACTTTCTCAAGGGAGATTTTTATTCCCCTCTCTGTGAAACAAATTAGATTTTGTTTATATGTCATCCCTGTCCATCCTTTCAGACCTCAGACCATGTGGCCCGAGCAAGAAAAAGGCCACCATCTTAGCACCATTTTGTCTTTATCAGATTAGTAGTCTTTAAATACATCTGTCGTACACAAGCAAAACATGGTTTACCTCCAATTGATTTCTTGTCACAATGCTGCCCTCGGGGCCTTTCCTACTTACGCTGCTGGAATTCCTTTCATTTGTCAAGTCACTTTTTTTTTCTTCTTTCTAATCGTCTTAGATGTGTTTAAGATGATAAGGGAAACTTATTGCTTTCTCCCTGTAAGTAATCAACTTTAAGAAATTACATTTTGTTGAGAAATATGATCCAGGCTTAGATGTCTTCATTCTCTTCTGAGAATGGTTTACACACTGTATTTCATTTACTGATGAAATTGAAAGTGAGGATACAGATTTACAGATTGTCACATTTTATTACTGGTGAGCAACGACAGGCATGGTTTTGGATTGTATTATTGAGGTGAATCATGTAAGGGGGAATATAGGTTTCTGTAGTAACTATATTACTATAGACACATACCCTCATTAGCAGATATTAGTGGTGATTTTTAACATTCGGATCTGAAAATCGAAGCCAATGCGGAAGTGCCTTAAACTTGCATTCTTTCTAACAGCCAGCAGGGGGCGACTCCTCTAGTTGCAAAAAGAAGTCTGATTGTATAGAAGTCTATGAGAAAATGAGCCTACTTCTCCCTTGATTTATTACCTCAGTAAACATTGTAAAAACGAGTTTATGCTCTCAATCGCTAGTTTCAAGCATAGACTGTGTATAAGAAGTGGACGTAGTCACCGATTGGTTTGTGGACTACCATTTTGAAGCGTAGAGTTTGGCAATTTGGCCGTCGCCCTCTTGGTTTATGGCCATCTTGGTTATTTATAACCAGAAGTGACACGAGCTAAGTACAACCGAATGCTGAATAAGAAATTTTTAGGTGACCAAAAGGTTATAATTAACTTTCATGAACTGAAAACACACTGAAAGGGTTAAAGTTGTAAGGCGAAAACACGGACAACTCCGTGGTAGCGATCTGTCAATCACAAGGTAGCCAAGGTAGGGCATGGGCCCTAAAGCCTACCCTGCTTTATGGTCTATTTGACTCTAAATGGGATTATAATTTACTAAATGAAAATCATGCTGTATTGAGGAAGACTTTTGATATTGATATTTTGACAAATACACTTGATTCTCCGTTGGTTATCACACACCTGGCGAAGAAATAGCACACAAGCCCTGTTAAAACAAGTCATTTTTACACGTTTTTGTACAGATTAAACTTAAAATGTGTAACATGTTAATTAGAGATGCTGGTAGGTTAGATATAAAATCCATATACAGTATTTATATTAGGTCTGGTATAACTGGTAAAGACCATATTATACTTTGTGAATGCGCGGGGGTCTGGGTGACGTAATTGTTGTCATAAGAGGGTGTACACGCAGGCTCTGTGCGGACGTCTGCGTGCCGGCAATTTGTTGTGACCGTGTAGACTTGTCTGCGCAGCCACTGCGCTACAGGTGGTAGCAAAGCGATGGAAGTTGCAGATACTTTGCGGTCGGTGCATCCGTATATCTCATCACAAAAACACAGAAAGAGGAAATGTCTTACTAAAAATACTATAACTTTGAAAGATACAGACTTTGTTTCGTGTAATTCAGACGCTGACAAAACCAATGACGATATTCCCCATTGTGGACGATTATGTTCCTAACTAGCTGACCGACCAGAACAATACATTTACAATGACTACATTTATTTGTTTCTGCTTCATATGCTTTTTTTTAGTTTTTCAATCACTATTTTTTTTTTTAAGCATCATGACTTAGACTCTGGATTCCAGATAGCGCTCCTCTGTGGTCCGTTTCTTAACCTCCCGTACATGTAATCTGCTGTAAGAACATGTTTTGATAAGGGATTAATTCAGCAATCATGACCTCTTTTATCAGATGGTAATTTTCTGTTTTTCAAACTTTGAGAATATGTAGCCTCCAGTGAATGGGGATTAAGGGATTAATTTTGGACAATTTGTATTACTGTAAATAAATGATACCACACAGCATATTTACTGTACATCATGTTTCCCAACATAGATTAAATACAATTTGAATCATGTGGAGTGAAGTTTGAATTAAATTTGAATTCACTCAACACATGATTCATAGTCAAAAGTAAACATTTGACTATATTGCAGATATATATTTATGTGGTATTAAAAGGCTGTGGCACTAAAGATTATTTATTTCACTCTTGTGGGGGAAGCAGTTGCATTATTAATATTTATCTCTTCTCTTTGCCATTTGCAGAAACTCCTTTCATGACTCACTGAAGCAGATCGGCGCAGCCCAACACCAGGGTAATGCAGTCGGCGCGGGAACGTACGAGACCATTCAGCACTTCAACGATATCAAGGAACATCTGCACACGGTCAAAAGGGACGTGGAGCACCTGGTCCAGCGTAATGCTCAGGTATGGATCAAGGTGTGGAGCCTCACATGAAGCAGGTTAATAAAACAGATCAGAAGTGACTGAACTCTGTGCTCTTTTTTGTTTGTGTGTTTTCATGCAAAGAATCCAGGAGACAAGGTTACGAAGTGCCCCGAGCCGCCTCCCATGCCTTCCTGCTTATCCACGGTTCATTTTGCAATCTTCATCATCGTCCAGTCCATCCTGTTCTTCTGCTACATCATGTACAAGTAAGATACTATACAAGTATTTGACTATACAAGTGCCCGTGGATTTAGATGACTTCCTAGCCAGTCGTCGAATGTAACTAATTACATTTACTCAAGTACTGTACTTTTATTTATGACAACATTAGTTGTTTCGAAGATTCAGATTATTAATACAGAATGTAAATCAACTAATAATTGATGAATGATGTATTATTATGGATTATCGGCAGTACGTAAAGTAGTTGAAATTCCCTTTTTCTTTTGCCAGCTGTCCTTCCTGCATTTGGCAGTTTCAACTGGGTTGCATTTAGTCTGGATTATGTGTTTACCTTCTTCGTATTTGTCTAATATTATAGTTTGCTCTTCCTTTGTAAAATGTGCCGCTCTGCCTGTCTGTCTGCAAGTCAGTAGACTTGTCCATGTCTGCGATTGGTCGTATGCTGCAAAAACCACCCCGTTCATGTGAACACGCTCATAACCAGATGGAGAAACCCTGGGTTGACCGAGTTGATAACCACCTTCGTTGGACCGCTTAGCGGGATCTCGGTTGTTGGGGTTAGTGAAGCCAGATAACGAGTAGACAACCTGGATATGTTGAACTTGCTTCGTAGTACAGGCATCTGCCAACTGCAAATATATAAAAATAAAAGCCATGTGTTAACAAATGAAGGAATTCTGTCCACAGGAAGAAAAGAAAAACACTAGAGGGCTTTTATTTTGAAACAAACAGGAAGTGTTGTGTTAAATTTAATTTAATTAGTTTTCATGTCTGTGACATATTCTACAGATACGGACATCGAAAATGTTGCTGGTATTATGTCAATATACATACAAACAAAAGATTATTTTTACTGTCTATTTTTGCTGTGAATTGTGCGCGGCACGCGGGAAAAAAATAGACGAGACCTCAAATCTCTAAATGAGACACAGCTGACATGCAGCCCAGCTGCGTCTGAGCCGTGCGGCTGCTTTAACCTGTTGAACCTGTTCGACGACACACATGCGTCCTATGTAGCCCAGGCGTAAGTAATATTTTGATGCTAATAATAAGTGTTGTACTTTTCCTTCAGTAACATTTTGAATGTAGGACGTCTACACTGGTATCGCTGAAGAAGAATAAAGATCTGAGTACTTCTTCCACCACTGTCTCTAACACTTTGTGTGTCTCCTTCTTTTCTCTTTTAGAAGTCAACAAGAAGCAGCAGCCAAGAAGTTCTTTTGATGAAATGCATTTCTGGACAGAAAGTGTTGTAAATGAGGGAATGTCTATTTTGGTAAATTTTTTTGGTTTTGATTATTTTCAGATTGTAAGTTATTTTACGTGAAAAAATTGGTTTTGTTGAAGAAGTTTATTTTAATTAATTGCAGATTTTTAATTTGATCCAGTAAATTGTTGTGTATGAATGCTAGTGCGAGACCTCTGGATTTCCAACATGATGTAACATTTTCCTTACAGTATTTTTGGTTGGTTGGATCCTTTTTTGATTTTGTTTTCAAAAGTCAAATCTGCCCCAGTCCTATTTCATGAAACTGAACTGACAACAAAAAAAAACCTGTGTTTTGAAATGTGCAATTTTGTATAAAATAATTTCTGACCTATTGGTGATGAAAACTCAGCAGATGTCTGCCTCTGTTTATCTGCTTTGATCGAGTCAAACACGGACGTTACATTGACAATTTTCATAAACAGAAAACCCAAATCACTCTGTGGTGTTTGCTTATTTCATCACGCGAAATGCTTTTCCACAAAACATGCATCTACATTTAATAAGGCAAAAGTGAGCACGACTCACATCACCCCGCTCACTGCTTGACCTCAACTGAAGTACTGTAGGGCCAAATGTTTTGCCCTTTTGGGAAAATTTCAATCACAGTTTCAGCCAAAATGTCAAAGGTTTTGGGCACCCTGGACTTCTAACCCCCAAAAGGCAGAACTGGACCACATTGTCAACCATCATACTAAATTTGAAGTTCCTAAGTTAAATAGTTTCCGAGTTCTGCTCCGGAAACAAAATTGAAGTCGAAAGAAAATCAGGTTTTGGCCAAAATTTCTAAAAAATTTAGCACCCTGGACTTCTAATGTTCAACACCTTAAATTAGTGTGTTAGCATGCCAACATTTGCTAATAAGCAGTAAACACAAAGTACAGCTGACAATCCATCCAATAGTGGCTGAGACGTTTTTCAGTCTGGACCAACTGAACTGACGTTGCCATCAAACTCTCAGTAGCATTCTGCTCAGTCGGCAATTAACTGACATTCATTTGATTGTGATGCTATATTTACTGGTGGTACTGGATTAATACTGGATTACATGTCTAGGTAAAGGAAACCTGAACGTTTATCATGGATTATTTAGACATTGAAGCAGATTACTGCACATCTTTACTTCCCCTCCTTCCACATTTTAGACCTCTTTTTCAATCCCGTAGCCCAATGTTAGGCAGGTACAGAAGACGTAAGTGTTTAATTAAATCATGCATATCACTGTCAAAGAGGGTGACAAGTGGCAACAAAAAAAAAAAAAAAGATATACCCCTGGGCCTTGTGGTCTAAGATGCAGAACCGAAACATCCAGGTTAAAATCTCTGCGGGAATGTCACAATCTCATAGTCCTAACATTTCCTGTTGCTGCTTGATTGTACTATGGAAAAAGGCGACAACAAAAATATAAAACAAATGTTGACATGTAATACGACTGAAGATATTGCATGACGTCTTTGGTTTCAGATAGCGATGGAGTGATAGGAGAGCTGTCTCCTCCTCTCATCCTCCTGTCAATCATCCTCCCACTCCCACTGAACAATAGCACGGCATGAACGATGGCCCCAGTGGGGGATAAACAAGACTAGTAATCCCGCTCCTCTCTCTCTCTCTCTCTCTGCTTGGTCTCAGCGGTATAAGCTGCACACAGGCCAGTCAGTACTTTACTAATATGATTAAGCACTAGTGGGCGGAAGCAGCGTATGTGTGGTCCAAAAACCGAGGACAGCCAACTCCAACACCATTTTTATGATGCACCTAGTCCTTCCAAAGAATGCACAAAATACCAAAATTAATAAAGAGAAAGATCTACAAAGGTCTGCATGATTTTAAAAATAGAGAAAACAGGCCATCTGCCTCTTAGCATAGTGGAGCAGGGAGGATTAAATACAGATTATGGCCCTTGTGTGTGTGTGTGTGTGTGTGTTAGTGTGTGTGTTTGTGTCTGTTGCTTGTCGTCAGTGTGTCCTTGGCTCCGTAGACAAGCAGCAGGTTTGCTACAGAGCTACCACCGGATTTTGACAGCTATAGGAAGCCGAACCGGAGGGCGCCATACGGGGAGAGCAACATCACTTTCACCTACAGCAGAAATATTCTCAAACCCCTTCGCAGAGTGAACAGTCACACAACTAACTCGAGATGGCTTTCTTGATCAAGAGCATGATTGGGAACCCCCTGTCAGGAATCGGTCTTGGTGGTGGAGGTGACAAAGAAGAGGAGGCCGCACCCACAGATCCGGCAAAAGCAGCGGGGATGACACGCGAGGAGTATGAAGAGTACCAAAAGCAGGTGGTGGAGGAGAAGTAAGTAGTGACATGGACAGTGCTCCATTTTGAAATTGATGCCATCGGCCCCATCGCAGAACAGTATGGCTGCAGAATACAATCTGACCTTGACGAGCCGTTTTCTACTCCCCTCCACTGTTTACTTCCCCCCCTCTTTTGCACTTCCAGATTTTTTTAACCTAACCCTAATTAAACTTTAACACTCATACAGTTATTGTTTTCCTGGGTTCACAATAAGCAAGCGATGTTTTTGAGAGATGCATTTGTTGCTGAAGGTCACACCTCCTCCGTAGTGGATTTTTTTCTACATAATAACCCACTGAAACTAACGGTCGTGCCTGAATCAATAATCTCCCATAATCTGACATCTATTTCTATCTATATTCTGTGGTTGTGCAGCGAGGGAACGCAATCGCAATTATAATGCACAATTATATTTATCTATTTTATTTGGATATTTATTTGAGGTAGCTGTCTTAACAAAGTCCACAGAAAGGACAGTTCGTTTTCTACAATTGAGATGCAGCTGTTTTTTTAAAAGCATTTTATTGTGCCTCTTATATCTTTTGAATTTATTTTGATAAGACTTTAGAAACTCTACAGTAATATGAGCAGCAGGTAGCTTGGTTTTGTGCACCACCGTGTTGCTGTCCTGTATGTATACTTATCAACAATGTGATTTCATCCTAAATTAAATTTTAAGAAATTGTGTAAATAATATTTTCTTTTAAAATTTGGACTTTTGTGATGCATTATATTTTTTTGCAGCATCAAGCAGATCCTGTATTACATAACAGGATTAATCCGGCCTCTCCACTCTTGTGTTTGGGAAATGACAATTCTGATACACACAAACATTTGATGGAAATTAAAAAAAAGGGACAGAACGTGAATGTTCTTCTTAAAAAATTGTTCAAATATTTTTTATAATCTGTCTGCCCATAACAAGCATTTTAACGTATAGTTTGTTAGAAATGTCAGTCCGCTGTGTTGTTGTTTCACTACGGTTCAGGTTGCTTGATTTCAAATCTGCTTGACTCAGTCTAGCCTAATAATCCCATCTTTAATTAGCTGAGGGAAAGTACCCAAGTCTCGCTTTGCAAATACAGAAATACACAGGTTCTCACAAAAGAATGAAATAAATGGGCTTTGATAACTTAATTGAGATAGAATTACTAAAGAAAATGTTGAATTATTATCTTCTACTGTCCATAAGATGTTGACAACACTTATTAACATGTGCACATTATGTTGTATTCTATGAATCTAAACTTGGAGTAACTGAACTGAATAAATTTAGGTCAGGCATTACAAATTTAGGTAATAGGGTTGTTTGCAGTTTCGGAAAGGATATCCTGTTGCAAAAACAAAATTTAAAAACATTAAATGGAGTCATATTTTTCATCAAGTATTACAACATGGCACTTATTAGACTACAGCATCCAATTCACCTGAAAACGTCACAATTCTTACAACTCATGCATAAAACTAGCATGTAAGTTTAAGATAAATGTTGGGATATTTACAGTTAAAAGCCAATAAAGATGCACATACTGTACCAAAGCTTTATTTTTGACTCAAATAGAAAATATTTGTTAAATAAATAAACAGAATCCTAATTGAAAACCTCGTTGGTTAAATCTAAATCTCTGTCAGCAGACAGAATTTCCTGCTTTAATAATATTCAGGTGAACTGGAGGTTGTTGTGTTGAGCTAAACCGTCTCTCTGTTGTTTATCTGATTTGACCGATGTGTATGTAAAAAAACAAAACAGACTGAGCCATCAGACGGGAAAATATTTTTCATGAAAATCCAAATGCTGAAAGATCCGTTCTGCTGCTCTTGAGCCGCTGATGACAACACAAGGTCATACAATTATTTCCTTGCAGCTTTCCCTTTTTTTGTATTTCCATAAAAGAGATTAAAATAAATAATGTTTACTTTAAACCAACATATAAAAGTTACCGTGCTAATAATATATTATATTTCTTTTATTCCAGGATGGAGAGAGATGCAGATTTCTTACACAAGAAGGCAGAGAGGGCAACACTCAGGGTGTGCCTCAGAGAAAAATACCGGCTGCCGAAGGTAAAGAGTTTTTACCCCTACAGTTCAAGTGTAACTCATATTTTAAAGTGTAATTTTTATCGTACATTAATAAACTCTCCTAAATAGGTACACAAAGGCGTTATGGTTGACTCTATATTAATTATTTTCAAGCACTATAAGTAAGGGGTAATGTACAGCGAGCATTGTTGTGAAATAAACCCTGACAGGAGTTTATTTCTCAACAATGACCCGCTCTCACTGTACATTATCCCACTTATTACACGGCTACTTACTTTAGAAATCAATAATTTGACACAAAAACGGTCCTCCAGAGTCCGACATCAGAACTGCGCCCATAGCAACGGTCTGTTATACATAGCAACGGTCTGCTATAAAGAAATAACAGACCGAACGCTGTGATTGACCAATCAGAATCGAGTATTCAGCAAAGCTGTGGAATAAAAATGTTTTATAACACATTGTAATGTACTGTAAAGGACATTTGATGTGTTTACTAATGTACAAAATTTGTCAACGATTATAACTTCTACTATGAAGACATATTCTATATTATTTCAACAGTATTTTACAGTATTATTATCTGTTTGTACAGCATCCCCCACTAATGGATGCCCTCAGGATTTATAATTGTTGACAAATACATTAATATACACTTGTATTTGCTTACAACTACAGTATAGTGTGTTACAAACCATTTATTAAGGGCTTATATGCTGCTTAGAAATGCTAAATAGAGGCGTTAAAGTAAAGTGTTACCAATTGTTTTTTTCTTTTTCACAAGATTACATAATGCTTTTCTCAGTCTTTTAATAAGAACTGGTAATTATAATCACCAGTGGCTTTACCGTCCAGTGGTTTGGGTGAAAAAGCAGGATTTGGTGACCTGCACAGGTGGAGCAACAAATAGATGCTTCATGGTCGAGGTTATCCAACAGAAGTAACTTGGCAGCTTCACCTTGGACGACAGGAGGTGGAAGCCATGCCAGTAGATTAGTGAGAAAGACGTTCAACTCACGTCCTGGAAGACGTTAGCCTATGTGTCCCATATTGCACCTTGAGTCTTACAAAGCCAAATGCCTCTGAGCAGGTGTCCCAGGCTCATTAGGGCGCGCCGGGCAGTGTGAACTGGCTTTAAGAAAGAGCAACATCTTCTTTAGTGGATGTAAACTGAGCAATTGCACCATTTTAAAAGGACTAAAGAAAAATAAACTGTAATGGAAGGAGCAAATAAGGTATGTTGGGAATTTATTTAAGCCTTTTAAAGATGTGTCTTCTAATCCTATAAAGAGGTTGAAAACTTGCTCGGAACAAACTGTGTTTTTTATGGCAAAAGAGAATTTGCTAATACAGCTTTTCTAATACTGTGATTTTTTATTCATCTGAATGCGGTGATGACCTTGGCTGCTGGAGGCGTTTTCTTACAGTGTAACGCAACAGACACTCTGTTGTTCAGTTTCCTGGTTGAAACAATGGGTGCATTTCTTTTCACTGTTTGTCTTTTAAATTGAAACCATACATATGTGATGAGGACAATGGCGGGAGGCTATACATCTAAATCTAATTATTTCCCATCAATGATGTTTACGTTGCATGCCAGCTTGAAAAAGACAAATGGCAAAGTGTCTTCATTAGAAGTGAAATATGCATTTTAAATGGATTTTCAACAACAATAAGGCACAAAGGGATCCTGTTCTGTTGATTCTTTTCTTTTAACGGGTAGGAGGTTGAGAAGACACATGCAATGCTATCAAGAGTGAGTTAGAAATATATATATATATATATATTTTTAATTGTACAAAGTGTACAGTATGAGTAGAAACAGGAGCTGTTAGTCTAATGGAATTAGGGTCTCGTGCAACGCAATAGAAGATATCTTTAGACTATCGTTGGGATTCTGAGAGGAAAGGCTAAAGCAGGACTGAGATAATCCCACAGATTGAAGTTTAAAGTAGTCCCAGTGCACTGACTATTGCATGACTCTTCCCGATATTAAGTGATTAGATTGAGTTTGTAGGAAAGGCTTTAAATAAAGCATTTCTATGATGCAAATGCCCACAAAGTAACGTCAAAGGAGACTCAAGTCTGCTTCAGGAAAGAAATGTAGAAAACACAGACAGCAGAATATCCTCGAGTGCAGCTCCTCGAATGTGGATTAAGACAGATCCTAGAGTTCATCTGTTTTTGTTTCCTAGTTCGCCTTATTGTTTGCTTATAATTTTAATTCAAAACCAGACCAATGCATCGTATACATATATATTGTATATGTTTTAATGTGCTACATTAGAACTAAAGTAAAATCAAAAGGAGGACAATATAATTAATCAAAAAGCGGTCAACAAATTAGGTTTATGTATAGGTCATCTTATTATGTCCTGTGATAAACTGTGGTCGACGCATGCGATGTTTGTCAGACCTGAGTGTCAAAAGGTCAGAGATATTCTGTCTGTTTTGGAAATCAGGCAGGCGGACAGCATGTTAATCCTGTAAAAATCCTTTAAGTCAGCCTTTGGGTTGTTTACTTCTGCCATGAATATACAATCTTTGAGATAATCAGGGAAAACATAAAAATACCCTCCCTCATGTTTCAGTGCTGAGAGTTTATATATAATAACCTATTATTATGATTAATTATTATTGAGAAATATTCAATACAGAGATTGCATAGAATTGCATATCAAATGAGGACGCCTTGTCCTCATGTCCTCATGAGGACACCTTCTCCTCAATATCGATAATCACACTGAATGGGAAATCTCTCATATATCTGCGTTTATGTTTGCATTTCTGGATTCTGACCGTGTTTTCTCCCTGACGCCGTCGTCATCTGCAGAGCGAGCAGGACGAGAACATGATCGAGATAGCCGGGGACGACGTGGACGTGCCCGAAGAGCTGCTCAAGATGGTGGACGAGGACGCCACAGAGGAGGAGGGCAAGGACTCCATCATGGGCCAGTTTCAAAACTTGCAGAACATGGACATGGACCAGCTGAAGGAGAAGGCCTCGGCGACTGTCACCGAGCTAAAGACCAAAGCAGAGGAGAAATGCTCCGTCATGTGAACGGCCAGAGATGGTTGGCTGTGTTTGAATGATGAAGACGAAGACGAAAAAAGAAGAACACGTGAAAATTTATCTCAACGCTTTCTGGGAATCTTAAGACTGAGCTATGTTAACAAGTCTGGGATTCAGTTCAACCGCCTGCAAAGTATTCAGTTTTATTATAAGCATTAAAAAGGCAAATCATTTCTCTAATAAAATAGATAATAAAAAAGGTGTGTTATATCATTACTGCTATCAGTCTGCATCTACTAGAGGATATACTGTAAAAGTTCCCCTATTAGTGTGTTACTGAATGGGTAGTTATATACAACTTATCATTGCAATATACTGAAAATACTTTACATTACAACCACGGTGCACCATCACTCCCTCATGAAGGTTCTCTTTAGATACATTACGTACAAAAGTGACTTTCCCTTTGACAGGCCACAGTACATTTCAAAATGATGATTATTTGTGGTATAATGTTCTTTTTTCTCTGTCTATATAACAAGACTCACTTATATACACAATATATATATTTATATATTATACTGTATATAAGTTAAAAATCATTCCTGTGTAATTTGGTTTGTTGGTTATTCTAGATTTTTTTTGTATGTGGTGTTTGAATTAATTATGACATTTAGATTTTTTTTGTCTTTCAGTGTTAATACAAAGCAGAAAATCGTCCTGAGTTTTGACATGTTGATTTACTTTGAATTTCTCCACTGACGCATTTTAATCTTAATAAAAGCTGTTGAGCAAAAACATTTGCAGACATTTTGCAGATATGCACTAACCATAACTTTAAAATACTGAATCATTTATTCTATAAAAATTGAATCAATGTCCATGAATACAGATTAAATACATGGAAGTACTTGTAAATGTATTATTCAAGTAAAAAAATATAAACTCACAGTATAGTATGCAGAAAATAAGATAAAAAGCCATACTACAGTATGTTTAACAAGTTATTAAAAAGTCTAAAAAAAATAAGATAGTGTTTCGAAAAAAGTCATAGTACAGTATGTTTGTTTTAGAATCAGTATTATTATTACTTTTTTAAAAAGTTAAAATAATAACTTCTTATCCTATTCCCTATCTTATCCTATTATTGTAATACTATAATATGACTTTTTTATTCTTTTTTTCCGACGTACTTAAAAAGTCGAAGTATAGTGTGTCGAAAAAAAGTCATAGTATAGAATGTCTGAAAAAGTTAAAGTGTAGTATGTCGAAAAAAAAGGCATAGTATCTTCTCGAAAAAATAAGAAAAAAAGTCATAGTATTGTATTTATTAAAAAAAAGGCATAGTACTGTATGTCAAAACAAAGTCACAGTATAGCATGTCCAAAAAAGAGAAAAAAAAAGTCATAGTATAGTATGTTGGAAAAAAGTCATAGTATCTTATGTTGAAAAAATTTGAAAAAAGTCATAGTATTGTACGTTGAAAAAAAAGTCATTGTATTGTATGTAGACAAGTAGTCATAGTAAGTTATGTAGAAAAAAAAGTCATGGTATAGTATGTAGAAAAAAAAGTATAGTACTGTTTTTAGAGAAAAAAAAGGTCACAGTATAGAAGGTCCAAAAAATAAAAGAAAGTCATAGTTTGTATGTCCAAAAAAAGTCATAGTATAGTATGTTAAAAAAAGTCATAGTATAGTATGTTAAAAAAAGTCATAGTATAGTATGTCGATAAAAAAGTAAAAAAAATGTCATAGTATAATATGTAGAAAAAAAGTCATACTATAGTATGTTGAAAAAAAGTCATAGTATAGTATGTCGATAAATAAAAATGTCATAGTATAATATGTAGAAAAAAATCATAGTACTGTTTGTCAAAAAAAGTCATAGTATAGTATGTCGACAAAAAGTCATAGTATAGTATGTTACAAAAAACATAGAATAGTATGCCAGTATGTAGACATACTATACTATGACCTTTTTTTCTACATACTCTTCTATGACTTTTTTCGACATACAATACTGACTTTTTTCGACATACTGTAATATGAACCTTTTTCGACATACTATTCTATGACTTTTTTTCGACATACTATACTAGGACCTTTTATTCGACATACTATACAATGACGTTTTTTTCGACATACTATACCATGACTTTTTTTTCGACATACTATACTATGACTTTTGCTCGACATACTGTACTACGAGTTTTTTTCAACATACTAAACTGACTTTTTTTCGACATACTATTCTATGGCGTTTTTTTCGACATACTATACTATGACTTTTTTCAGCATACTATACTATGACTTTGTATTTGACATACTATACTATGACTTTTTTTTCAACATACAATACTGACTTTTTTCAACACACTATACTATGACTTTTTTTCGACATACTATACTATGACTTTTTTTTCGACATGCTACACTATGACTTTTTTTAACATAATATACAATGACTTCTTTTGATATACGATACTATGACTTTTTTTACTCATTTTTCGACATACTATACTATGACCTTTTCTTCAACATACTATACTATGACTTTTTTTACGACATACTATACTATGTCTTTTTTTTCAACATACAATACTGACTTTTTTCAACACACTATACTATGACTTTTTTTCGACATGCTACACTGACTTTTTTTACTAATTTTTCGACATACTATACTATGACTTTTTTCGACATACTATTTCCAACTTTTTTCATCATACTATTCTATGACTTTTTAAAAAAAATGTTCAACATACTATACTATGCTTTTTTTTCGACATACTATACTAGGACTTTTTTGTTCAACATGCTATACTAGGACTTTTTATTCGACATACTATACAATGACGTTTTTTTCGACATACGATACTATGACTTTTTTTCACATATTATACTATGACTTTTTTTAACATAATATCCAATGACTTCTTTTGACTTAATATACTAGGTCTTTTTAGGACTTTTTTTCGACATATTATACTATGACTTTTTTCAACATATTATACTATGACTTTTTTTTCGACATACTATACAAATACGTTTTTTTCGACGTACGATACTATGACATTTTTTTCGACATACTATTCTATGACTTTTTTTTCGACATACTATACTATGACTTTTTTCAGCATACTATACTATGACTTTTTTATTCAACATACTATACTAGGACTTTGTATTCGACATACTATGACTTTTTTTTCAACATACAATACTGACTTTTTTCAACACACTATACTATGACTTTTTTTCGACATACTATACTAAGACTTTTTTTACAAATTTTTTGACATACTATACTATGACTTTTTTCGACATACTATACTATGACTTTTTTCTTCAACATAATATACTGGGACTTTTTATTTTTACATACTATACAATGACGTTTTTTTCGACATACGCTACTATGACTTTTTTTACTCATTTTTCGACATACTATACTATGACTTTTGACATACAATACTGACTTTTTTTTCGACATACAATACTGACTTTTTTCAACATACTATACAATGATCTTTTTTTCGACATACTATTCTATGACTTTTTTTTCCGACATACTATACTAAAAAAAAAAGTCATAAAAAAGTGATAGTATAGAGAGTTGAAAAAAGTCATAATCTAGTATGTCGAAAAAAAGTCATAAAAAGTCATATTATAGTATGTCGAAAAAAGTCATAATATAGCATGTCGAAACAAGTGTATTTAAAACAAGTGTATTTAAAATCCTCAATGGCTTTTACATTTTATATTATTTTTAAATGTATATCAAATTAAAAATTAAGCAACTTCAAAAATCCCCATCTACCTGAATCAGAGCTAATGCAGTCAATCAAGAAATAGGTCTTAATTTAATTGGGCATTAACCAAACACTTGTTAGGGATGATTAGGCAGAACGGTTAGAGTTTCACATGAACCCAAGGTTAAACGGCTGTGGATTTGTAAAGTCTGGAGATTACCATCTAATAGGATCACCGGACGCTGTGCTCGATATCTCTCTCTCTCTCTCTCTCTCTCTCTGGGTACCAGCTCTAGAGCAAGTTATACAAGCCTGTTGTACTTTTCTTCTAGATTTTCAAGATGTCTCAACTAACTGAGCTAATGGTAGTTTAGTTTGACATTTTGGGAAATGAACTCATTTGTATTCTTGCAGAGAAAATGAGGAGACTGATGTCACTCTCATACAGAAGAGTGGCATCAATCTTCTCATCTACTCTCGGCAAGGAAACAAATAAGCGTAGTTCCAAAAATGTTTAACTATTCCTTTCAAGCTTCAATCTCTTATTCACTCCTCAGGGTCAAAGCTTATGTTCGTACTTATTGATCTATTTCAGATTTGGAAACGTCGACTGAAGGACAATCGCTTTCAAATTCAGTTTGAGTTGAGATCATTTTTTACCACACATGCTTTCAAAAAAAGTTTAAGAAACCTGCAAGAAGTTTTCTGTCTACATGGTCTCTTCTTTACTGGTATTGTGAACACCGGAGGTTATTGTACTGATGCCCGAGCTTCGTTCAGCCTGTGTGCAGACGACTGTCAAGGCTAACCGGCAGCTTGAGCTCATGAGACAGAAACGGATTGTTGTCCACATTTTAACAATAAAACTGAATCAATTCAAACTCAGTGACAGACACCGTACAGCTTTAGCACCTATTATCATGCTCTGTATGTGTGCTGTAAAACATCGACAGCTATCCTCACATGCAAACACACGAGAGCATCTCTAAGAAAACTAAACCTCTGTCCCCAAAAACAACCACTTTCATCGCCCTTTTTTTCTCTCACTGTGCACAGATATATTCAGCCTGCAGGCAGTAATGATGGCTGTATATCAAATAGTGGCTACAATTTTGCCATATCATTGGCGTAGGCAGAAATCAGGTGGACCTAGCCCGTCCAAGACCAAACATCTACTTAATAGGTTCTGAAATGCATATAAACTGGGAAAAAAAAGTTCGGAAACTTGTGTTTGGTCGATTATTTCTCTGTTGTTACAATGCTAATTGGCATTGTATTTTACATCGTTGGAAAGCCTGTTTATTTACCTTCACAATGATGTCCAACTTTTAAGGATCTTCCACCTGCTACTGAGGCTCCTGACGGTGTATTAAATTAATAAAGTGTAAAATAGCCAATATGTCTTGTTTGTTCCTTGTTACTGATAGAGAGTTCAGTCCTCCAATCCACCAAACAACTCAAAACAAGAGTCAATTCCAACAGGAGAATACACTGTTAACCATTGGCAGAGCATTTTGGCAATTTTTTCTTGGGTGCTACCCACATAATCAGCTGTGCTGCTCATTCCACAAATGCATGATCCTTACAAGTTGGACATCATTGTGAAGGTAAATAGACAGGCTTTCCAACGATGTAAAATACAATGCCAATTAGCATTGTAACAACAGAGAAATAATCCACCAAACACAAGTTTCCAAACTTTTTTTTCCCAGTTTATATTAACCAAAATGGGCCATTACAACTAGCCTTACTTGCCTGAATGCACTATAGTGTAATCATACAGGTACAAGCCTTATACATAAGAGGTAACGTTACAGGCACCTGCATGTATACATGCATTCAAGAGTGGCATCAATCTTCTCTTCTAACTCTTGGCAAGGAAATAAATCAAGGCTAACCAGCAGCTGAGCACAGAGCTCATGAGACAGAAACTGCTTGTTGTCCACATTTTAACAATAAAACTGAATCAATTCAAACTCAGTGACAGACACCGTACAGCTTTAGAACCCATTATCTCTGTATGTGTGCTGTAAAACATCGACAGATCTCCTCACATGCAAACACAAGAGAGCAAAAAAAAAATGTTGCTGTATAAATAAACTTTTGCATTTGCTCAAGTCACAACTTTTTCTTACTGTTAATTAAAACAAATCTCAGTTAGCATCTGACCCCCCCCATCCTCTCTCAGGCAAACAAAGGATAAGGTCACCTTCTGTAATTAAGAAGAGCTAAATAGTTTTAGGGGTTTTAACTTATTTTGAGTCAAATAATGTAATCCCCTTAAGCAGGATTACCACACTGCTGTCAATCTTTGTTTGCCGTTAAGTGGTAATAGCCCAAAACTGTTATTGTTTGGGCTTTTGTTACCCTCTTTGACTCAACACCTAGAAGAAACTGGTTAAAGAAAGTCTGATTTATGAATTGATTTTTGATGAGCCCTCTCGTGTGTTTTAATGAGCCTCAACATGGAGCCAGGAAGGGGTCATGATTTGTTCTTTCAATAAAAACAAATAATTCTTCAACTAAAATGAAAAATATCTATTCGGTTTGGCGACAATATCTTTGATTAAATATTAAGCTGTCATCTTGCAATCCGTGTCCTGACCAGAAATCTTGTAATTATGATTTTGTTGTACCTTAATCTGTGGGCCTATAATCTTCCTCTTTTTTTTTTTTTTCGCCACAGACTGACATGAACATGACATCTGGAGGAGTGGAAAGATGGTTTTAAGATTTATGTAAGTAGGTTTAGAGCCAGCACTGACTGACTGATGCACTTGAGATGGGGAGGAGTTATAGGGAGGGCGCACAATTACCCCCTAAATCCAAAGGGGCCAAATCCAAAGGGGCCAAATCCAACAGGACGTCCCACTCTCTGACGTGCAGCGGGGGTGCAGCATGAGCAGGAGGGGTCTTACAACAGGCACTACTTTAAAAGCCCCTCTCTGAAGATGCCCCACATCCACTGAGCAAGACAGGCTTACTGGTGCGTGTCTTGTGCGTAAATTGTCCACTCGACTCTGGTTTGTAAGTGTAATTTTGAGCATTTTTTTTCCGGATTTCAACCGACCAATGTGGCTTCTTGGATCAACTTCCCAAGTGATGATGATGATGAAGATGGATGAGCGCCTGTCTCCTTCAGCACGCTCCGTCCAGAGCCCACAACAAGGGGACAACAACCCGTCCACAGTCCACAGCATAGAGGCGATACTGGGATTTAAAGAGGACACCCTCTTCCACAAGTCGGCCTGCTACAGCATGACAGAGAAAGTCTGCATGGTCAAAGATGCTGAGCGGAATGTAATCATGAACCCATTGAAGAAAAGTCATTCCTCAGAAAGTTTTGACAGTAAGTAGAATTTTCTCCAAATTTTATACGCATAAAGTCAATTTAAGTGCAAGAAAAATATGCTTATATAACATGTCATGTTATCTGAAGAAGTATATTTTTTTTTTAAACTTTCTCAAGAAAACCATTAGGGTGTCGTTTTCTTTGATAGCGCGCAAACTTATAAATAGATAGAGACTTTATTGATCCCGAGGAAAATTCAAGTTTCCAGCATCACAGTTCCATAGTGCAAAACATGTTAGTAAAAAGGCAGTAAAAAAGTTAGTAGTGCAAAGTACACTAACAAATACCAGAACTGTTAAAACTGAATATAGTGCAGGGTAACAGCTGCAGGTTGACTGGCTAAAAAAAAAGTCCTTAAAAAAAAAAATAATAATAAAGAAATACATTAATAATATCCATAGGAAAGAAATAAGAGTAGTTTTACTTTAATTTGATTATATATATTTTTATTGAGCTTTTTATATTGTATTCCCTTTCCCCTTACAGTAGTGTTGTCAGAGCTGGTTGTGTGTTTTATTTCATTCCAATATTTTTCACCAAATTGAACCACAAATGTTCCTCATAAAACAAAATATGCACTACATATTTAAAAAACTCTTATTAATTAGGTTTTAGGACGCATATGGCTTAAACTTGCCATTTTTATCATCCTGCACTGTAAACAATTGCTGTTAATTTACAACAGGATTTCAACAGTATTAACCTGTTATTGCTAAAAACAGTGCTTTACTGTTAATACAAAAGAAAACCTGTTAGATTACACTCATAGGCCGTTTTTTAACTGAACTATAATGCATTCTTAAAAAAACATCACTTTCGTGCTGATCAACTGTCTAAAGTATCATCAGTGACAGTTTCATGATGTATTTTTTTAATTCTGGGACCTGATCTGCACCTGTGAGGCTTGTACATTGTACATGATTGTAAAATCAGTGAATTAGCTTTATTGTTCTTCACTCACATGTTGTTCTGGTTTGCATTCTGTGCTTGTAACCAGCTATAGACAGACATTTTTGGGAAGTGTCAACAAGTCTATTATAGCCTTTTCCCTAACAAGTGCCTTTAATTGTATTTAATGTGACTATTGCTATGTCTGTAACCTGCTAAGTCTATTCATCTATAGGCAAAAAATAATGTTTATTAAAATGTATGTAAAAAATACAACCTAAATAGTGCATTAAAACAAATCAGTAAGATAATGTAAAAGAAAGGTGAAAAACAGCTATATGATGTATCTTTAAACAGTAAATTAACTGTAAAATACTGTGAAATAATAAAAAAACAAAACAGTATTTTTCATTAACAGCACAAAGCTGTAAATTTCAGCGACAGTATAATAATGTTCATTTTACAGTAACATAAAGGCAACCCTGCTGCCAGTTCTTTACTGTTATTTTACTGGGATATTCTTAACAGTGTAGTCAATTTCAGTTCTTTCCTCGCCTTTTTAATAATGCAGATCCAACTTGAACTCAGATTATTTCATCTTTCATGAAGGAGCACTTAACATAAATGCACATAAATAACACTAATAATATTTCTTTTAAAAAATAAATCTTTTTTTTATACTTTATACTTTTTTTTCAAGGTTGTTTTCATATATGCAATCCACTGTTTGTAATTACAACAGTCTATAAACCAACTTTTAAGTAGATGAGCTTTACAGACAAACCCATCAAGTACACTAAAGAGAAAACAACCTCAACATTCAAAACCAAAACCAAGAAAACAATTAACAATATTAATAACAAAAAGAAAAAGTAGAGTTAAAAAAAAAACTAAAAAAACCCCACACATAACAAAAACAAAAAACACCTGTGTGTTGTTGTTGCTGTCTGTATGTCCCTTTACAAGTATGTGTATTGTAATGGCAATTGTCATATCTGCTGTAAGAAAGTGTATCTTTAGATTATCTCAGGGCTTCACATGTTCAGCTGCGTCACCATAAGACAGTGACCTGACATTTTAGTGGCACTGTCGCCATAAACAACAGATTGCTGAGATACTTGTTATGACTTGTGATGCTCTGGTGTCTGCTGTGTGCTGACGCAATCATACACTTTCTATTGTTCCTCTTTTTGTATTCCTTGCACTTATCTTCGTGTTATGATTTAACTGTATAAATACTCTATACTCTTTGTACTCAGGGCTCGCTTGCCTCAGTTCACTCTGTAACTGTGCTCGTGAATCCATCTGCAGGTGCTTCTATTACATTTACTTGAAAGACAGGTTGTGACCACAGTTTGTGTCTTGTTTTAACAGAAACTGCCACCACAGTATGTATTCCTTTAACCTAAAATAAAAAAAATAAAAAAATAGATAATATTAAAAATAAGAAAAAGAAAAAGTAGAGTTAAAAAAAACAAAGCAACAAAACAAAACATAAAAACACCAGTCTGTGTTGTTGTCGCTGTCTGTATGTCCCTTTACAAGTATGTGTATGTTAATTTTACAGTAACATAAAGGCAACCCCGCTGCCAGTTCTTTACTGTTATTTTACTGGGACATTCTTAACAGTGTTGTGTCGTGTTGTTGTGCAGGTGGAGCAGCTGAAGCCTTGGTGTGTCCGGACTCACCGGACAGAGACGGAAAACTGTCTGATGATGAGAACCCAAAGAAGAAACACCGTCGGAACCGGACGACATTCACCACCTTCCAGCTTCACGAGCTGGAGAGAGCTTTCGAGAAGTCCCACTATCCGGACGTGTACAGCAGAGAAGAGCTGGCTCTTAAGGTCAACCTGCCGGAGGTCCGAGTGCAGGTACGTACAAGTAGCTACCCCTAAAAAACAACCACTTTCAAAGCCTTACTGTCGTCACTGTGCACGCATATATTCAGCCTGCAGGCAGTGATGATGGCTGCATAACAAATAGTGAAAAATCAGGTGCATGGCTAGCCCGTCCAACTCCAAACATCTACACTGTAAAAAAAAAAATCTTTTTTTTTACAGTTTTTTTCAAGAAATTTTACATTTTTTGTCTGTATTTCAAAATGACAGAAAAAAAAAGTAAAAATTACATGTTTCATTTGTGATTTATATGTAAATGGTCTTAGATTTACAGTATTTTTTGTCTGTATTTAAGCTTTTCTTGATCATTTTTAAAGATAATTATTCTGTTTTTTAGATGTTTATGACTATTTTAACAATTAATTTATGTTAGAAGAAAAGGATTTCATGGAATTCTAAAAATATTTCTTGGAAATATACAGATTTTTTTTGCAAAACTTCTGAGAGTTAACGTAAATTTGGGCTTTTGCAACATGGGCTGTATTTATCAATTTTACTAAATATTCACTTCAAGCAATGGTCAATTTTATATCATTTCTCTTTCATTTAATACAAAAATGTCAACAGGTCCCTTCATTTATTTTGCAGAAAATGCATATTCTATACTGGAATTTGCTGTTTTTGTGCTGTCCGATTTGCTAAATGTCAGGTTTTGCTCTTCAGATTAACATTAAAATACATGTTTTTGTATATAATTTTCATAATTATTTGTCCAAAATAATCATTTAAATATGAGAAAGTATATATACAAATATCCACCTATGTATATTAAGCAACCTGTTACAATAATCATTCAATATTTATCCCAGCATATTTTGCACTCTGCACCATTGCACTACTGTATTATTGTTTACAATTTACAGAAACATCCTGACTCATTTGTATGTTGCTCCTTGTTGTATTCTTTTTTTTATAGATATATTCATCTTCTTTCTTTAACTCTTGTTCAACTTTGTTGACTTTGTTTTGAGCCAGAAATTAGCACCATCAGCCACCAGCCAAATGCTGGTAACAATATGCAAGTGGCTGCTATAGATTTGCTTCACTCACCAGCCAAAAAAATCACAATGTGTAATCTATGGAGTGGAAATTTTGGAATCTACCAGACAAAGTGGCAGGTGGACAAAAAAAAAAGTTAATTTCCAACACTATTAGCTGCATTTCTATTAGAAAGCAAAAGAGTCCTGGTGGCACAAGTGTAGGCCACACTCATACCTAAAGCCTGATTCTGATCCAACAAGACAAACATTAACAGCATGACCTAGCTTGGCACAGCGGCCATATATTCACACACACACACAGCTGACAGACACAACAACATCAAATCAAATTGTACACTTAACTAAATTCCAAATAAACAACAATATTGAAATAGTCCAAAATTGTAAAGTAGCTTACTTTTTGATGATGACAGCAGGAGACTTGGTGGGCTTGGTGTTGAACACTGAAATTATTTCATCTCTCAAAGGAGAGCAGGGACAAACAGTTCAGACTGTAAAGTAACTTTTATGTAACTGGTTGAAGTAGATAATAAACAAGGAGGAGTATTTATTAAAAAATTGATAAAATAAAATTCAAGGCTACTTGTGTTGGTGTTTTTTAGCAGCTGATGTCACTAGGAGCAATCACTAGGCAGAGAGACAGCAGCTGTACTGATGAGAGAGGAAGGGCTGCTCCAATCTGCCATTTGCTAAATGCACTGCCACCTATGAGGGAGCCTAAAACAAGAAGCACAAATTTGTTTTATGGTCGTAGTCAGGTGATTAAAATGGCAAAAAGAAGCCTTCTGATTGGGTGCCAAGTGTGTGGACCCAGGCTTCTCCCAACATTTGTAATAGGCCTATTTTTAATAAATAAAAGAAGAAAAACAAAGAATCTACATAATAAAAAAAAAAAAACATCCTTATAGGCTAAATATTTATATGAAAAGTTTATTTTTGGGTAGATTTACTATTATTATATAAAGACTTCAGAGATAAATTAGAAATTTAGAGAATTTTTTTTTAACACATTAGTTTAATTTGCTGAAATGAATTTCATTTGTAGGGATATTTAACTTGCTATGGGATCATAAATATAAAACTGATAGAAATCGCATTGCTCGGTTCGGTACATGTTTTACTTTCTAACTACAATTTTTATTTAATTTGGCTGAATTCAAATTGATTTACAAAATGTTAAACTTTTATCACAGATTCAAGATTGAAAGAAACTGAAAAAAAATAGACGTTCAATCAATTTCTTTTGTAACAATCACTAATTGTTGATTACAGCATTACAATTTAATGCAAAGTGCTTCGTTTTCATCGCTCATATATCTCATATTCTCATCCTCCACACTTCTAAATATTTGAATACTTTCACACAATATTATAATTTACATAATAGCTATAGTTTTTTTTAAGCATTTGGTTGATTTTAGCTTTAAAAGTGTGTTCTCCTAACTATCATGTGTGCATCTGCCTCAGTAGCCTTTGCAGGGTTTAGTAAAGTTTGTATTGAGTTTAATTGAATTGAAAATTAAAATCCTCCTCTTTCTTTTTTCAGGTGTGGTTCCAAAACCGGAGGGCCAAGTGGCGTCGGCAGGAGAAGCTGGAGGTGAGCTCCATCAAGCTCCAGGACACCTCCTCCTCCTTGCTCTCCTTCAGCCGCTCTCCCGCCAGCTCCCTGGGCTCCAGCCTGCAGCTTGACCCCTGGCTCTCCACCCCCATCACCACTTCCACCTCCCTGCAGTCCCTGCCGGGCTTCATCACGGGGTGCTCGCAGGGCCTCCCGGGCACTTACACCCCTTCTCCTCCTCCTTCCATGCCCTCCTCTTTGCCAGCCTCTTTCCTCAACTCCCCGGCCCTGGGACAACACCATCACCTGCCTCACATGGGCTCAATGTGCCCCCCGCTTCCAGCGTACCACTGCTCATCTGATCCAAGGAACTCCAGTATTGCCTCACTGAGGATGAAGGCCAAGGAACACATTCAGTCTATTGGGAAGACGTGGTGATGCTGAGTGGAGGAGGTTAAAAAATGGACATCGAAACCCAGAATGCATCGTGCTGCATCTTTTGAGAAACTGACTTCATCCTCATGTTGTTGATGGGATTGTTATTTTGGAAGTTTTTAAAGAGTGAAATCTACATTCGACATCCAGGATTAGAGACGTTCACATCACTTATAAGGGTAACACTTCACTTCTCTTGATTTAGCATTCATAAGCAGTATGTAAACATTGAATAAATGTTATATAAACACACTATAATGAAGTTGCACGCAGATATAAGTGTTTATTAATGTATTTGTACCACATCCATAAGTGGAGGCTGGATGACAATGTAATAAAACACAGTTGTAATAATATAAAATGTCTTCATATACTGTACATTAAATATCCTTAACTGCTTACGACTATTATAATGGGTTAAACCATTTATTAAATGTCTTTACTGCTTATAAATGCTGAATACGGGGACTTAAAGTAAAGTGTCATCCTTATAAGCAACTGTCTGATCATCTGTGACACTAACTATTAAATTCCTGTAAAAATATAAAACTAATGAACACTGATGATCTGGTATTTTTCTTCTCCTTTGTCTTCTCTACAAGTTGTGTTTACTGTAAAGTTTTACATTTGTTGAGCCCCGTCTCATTCTCATCTCAATGTTATGTTGCCAATACAACAAGTCCGTTAGTACCAATCAGTATTTATTCTACTTTTGTAAATGGAGCACTCCTCATTTTTGATTCATCCTTCCTTGCTGATTTTTTGATCTTCATCATGAAAGATTTAACAAATGTGAATATTTTCTCTACACAATAAACTTTATATGTAAAAATGAATTAACAAATTTGTGGCTAATCATGTTTTTCCCAGACATTTCACATTTTGAGACAAGGAGATTTGTCAGAAATGTCTGACCGGATGAAAAATATATGTGTGTACATCAGGAATGACTGTGATGCAAAAAAAAATATATATAGCAGAATAGATATGACCTGTAGTTGATCTGCCAATATCACTTATATAAAACATATTTAAAGCATCATTAATCATGCTGCAGAGTGGAGGTACATGGAAGCTCAGCACACACTAATTGGGGGAAATATTAAATACAGCTCCCCTTAGTGGTTGATTCCACTAACTATCAGGTTGGGGGAAAAAAGCAATAAAACGTCAATTTAACACTAAACGCAAAACTAGTGATGAAGGGAAGCTGGTTGACATTTTCATTCTGTGATTTTGTGGGTTTGCTAATGCTGCCTAAAACACATGATGGGCTCAAATAGGGTCACACATCATAATGTAAATGCAAATTTGGATCAAAAATATCCATTTAACCTCTTTATGGTATCAAGTTTCACACCGCTTTAATGTTTAATCAATTAATTTAAAGACATAATGGAGGGTGTGATAAAGAAGCAGCTTAAACTCCCAGACTTCCTCTTTCTGTTTTACAGATAGAGCTTGTCAACCCACTTATTTCCTCCTCATTAACTCCTGCAAACTTTATCCCATTCGCTCCCGGGATTAGACTCATAATGACAGGGTGAAAGTGGCTTGTACCTCTATTGTTCGCCAATCATCCGCGACAAATGAGGGAAGAGGACAGAAGAGAACACTTTCCTTTGGCTTTAAGAGAAAAGATGTGTGTAACCAAATTGTTTCAATTAGCATTTCCTATTGTCTGCAACCCCTGAGGGCTAATAATAGTCCCCGTCATCATCTATCTTACTGTCCTAAATACACACTGGGGTGTGTTTGTGTTTGTTTGTGAGGAAAAAGCAGCATCAAAGCTCACTGAATGGGCCATAAACTCCTTTTTGTCATCTGTAATTATAATCATGATAACTCATCCTGCTTCACTTTACTGGTATACTTAAAATGTAAATACAGGTGCTCCCAGAATGGACATTTTGCGCCATCTGGTGGTACAAACCAGTACTGTAGGGGAGAACAGGGTCAGTTGGAAGACTTTTGTTATTGACACCAAATAACCTCCCATTACTTACAGACTGCTTGAACAGTAATGAAAATAATTTGATCCCTGAACAGATACAGGTGTCTGCTAACAATTTATCAAGGTTTTTAGAGCCTAACCCAAACATTAAAGGCACAATTTTGTTAAATGTACGTGGAGTATATTTCCCCAAATTCTGCCTCCCCAGGACGGTTGGGACATCTCGTTCTGGGCTAAAAAAACAAATATATCATCTGCATAGAAAAAACTGCAGTCCAAATTTGAAGATTTACACATTTTCACACCTTTCTTTGAGAAAAAGAAAATATATGTAAAATTATTATATTTTCATAAATCACTGAGATGTTGAATTTGGCAAAAACGCTAACATTCTGCCACGTAAACATTCACTCAGTGGGTCCCTCCCCAAAGTAACAGTGTCCGAACCGTCCCAGGGAGAGCAGACACGCTTTGGACTCCTGTGCTCAGACAGCTAAAACACTAGCATCAACTTCAAATAAGCTTTCCAACGATATGATTTTGTATGTGGCATAACTAAAAACAGTATGGTAGAAGGAAAATAACAAAAGAGGCAAAAAGGCACTTACACGCTATAGATTTCATAACTGTGAATACAATGTGAGGAATAGTCAGTAGGTCTCCACTTTGAGGTTGAAAGTGAAGAGGGTGCAGCTGACTATGAGCATGGTGAATGACATATTGCTTTCTAACTTGCTAAAAAAGGCTCCGTCCCAACTGTCCCCGCTCTCCCCTACAGGTGGAGTTAGTCCTAACAGTGAATGTGTGCAAAGCATGATTAGACATCCACAATGCAGTTATCACAACGTTAAATTTATTCAGCATTCTCAGCTCAGGTAACATGTCAGTCTTTAATCAAACTGCTGCATAATGTGCATATTAGACATTTTAAATTACTGATAAAATAATCTTCTCTTGGGTTTCTTACAGCAGAAAAAAAATATAGAGTGAATATGTGATTACAGGGCACATGTTTAGTAGGTGATGATGATTCAGGTGGAGTCATTGTCTCGCAGTCTCAAAGCCAGAAGAAACAGGTCTGACATCTATAATGGAGAAATACATGTAACCATGACATCTTATTTCCAAACATTTGAAAAATCACTGATGCACTGATAATCCACAAACTGACCTCTCTGAGATATTTGTCTCTGTCCTCTTCTCTCCAGGCACTGTGCAGCCGAAGCAGCCTGTCTGCAGATTGTGGCGTCGTCTGTTTCAGGTTCTTTTGTTGCATCAGAGCCTCCATCAGTCGCTCTGTGACCCCTGCAGCTGTTTCTGAGGGTGTGAGGTAGTCACTGTCATGGTTTGACCCCTGAAGTCCAGGCAGGCTCTCGATGCTCTTCTTTCCCATCAAGTGACCTGGGGAGTTGGACGTAAATGGGATGCATAAATCTGTCTGTGGTCCAACTACTATTTGGTAAACTGCACCATGATATTCTATCATTAAAGTGTAAATAAAAAGCCTCACTTTTACAGCATTTCACGGCTGGATCAAACACAATGTATTCAGTATACAGTGAGGCATGTTTAATTACTTTAATTGAATTAAATTCACTGTATTTATTTATTTTGTGTCCAGCAGAAGAAAAAAATCTTCTTGTCTATTTATAGATGAGAGAGATGAAACAAATCATTGCATTATAATAGATAGATAGAGAGATTGATAGATTGATAGATTGATAGATTGATTTAAATAAATAAATATAAAGCGGGATGATTTGGTCAAAATAGATATAAATATATATAACTAAGAATACATATAAAATAAATAAATGTATATATATAAATACATTTATATATATATATATATATATATATATATATATACATTTTTATATATAATAAATAAATGTATACATTTTATATAAGTATATATATAAAATATAAATAATATATAAATAAGAATATATATACAAATAAATACATATATATATATATATATAAATAAATGTATATATACACATATATATATATATAAATAAATGTATATACATTATATATATATATATATATATATATATAAACAAATAAATAAATATATTTATATATATATATATACATAAAGCCTGCAGGATATGAAGGGTTTCTCAATATGCTTAAATCATTTCTGATGATTTGCTTAAAATGTTATCACCAAATATGGTGCATATTTACCTAAATAAATCAAGCAAATACAATATTATATAATAATAAAAAATGTAAATGACTTATTATTTTTACTTTATTTTGTATAGATGTGAAGTTTCTCTTACCTACTGCCCAGTGGTTGCCTCGTGGATACATTTTGCCAACAGCTGCTGCTGCAGGGCTCTCTGAGCAGTGCAACATGCACGGTAATGCAGCCAGAATAATAAATAATAAAACCGGTCTGCTAGTCCATGAACAGTAGTAGTACACGCTCACTCCGCCCATGTTATCAGAGAGAAATGTCAGATCTATAAACAGCTGTATTTGGATCCTTATAGCTGCAGTTCTTCAGCTTGATCTAACTTTAGAAAAGCTCCATCAGAAGTGCTCCAGTGTCAGACTTCTTGATAGAAATGACTATAATGAGGAAAGTTAAATGCCCCTCCTGATACAAGCTGTAGACGTCAGCAGCTCTTTTTAAAAGTACCACGGTGATGAGAAAGTCACGATGACAAAATCATCTATAGTCTGCAATTAGGGCTATTATTGATAGCCAGTGTTTGTCCAGAGATTGCAGGGTGACTGCAGGAGGTGTGTCGACGTCATTTCACGACTGATGGACGGGACTTTTGAGTAATTGCTTCCGTTTCAGTGTGTGGGCAAAATAGTTAGTATTCAGATCCTTTACGTAAGAAAAAAAAACAGTAATATCAAAGTGTGTGTACGAGCAAATCAGTTATCAGTAGTAAAAGTATTCATCATGAACCAGCAACCTGCCTTGCTTTAATTGGTGTGGTACCACAAAACTTTACTTTAAATAAAAGTTTTGCAAGTTCATATACTGTATATATATATATATATAAAATAAATATATATAAATATATAAATAAATATAAAGCGTGATAATTTGCTCAAAATAGATATAAATAATATATAAATAAGAATATATATAAAAATAAATAAATAAATATAT
Source organism: Sebastes fasciatus (assembly GCF_043250625.1). Classification (NCBI taxonomy): domain Eukaryota; kingdom Metazoa; phylum Chordata; class Actinopteri; order Perciformes; family Sebastidae; genus Sebastes; species Sebastes fasciatus. Next base: position 15,173,031 of record NC_133813.1, read on the forward strand.
AAATGTATTTATATATATGTATACATTTATTTATTTTTTATATATATTCTTATTCTTATATACATATATATAAATGACCAGAATCGTTGCAAACAAAGCATTAGAGGACCCCTGTTTTTTTCTGCTTAACTCCTGTGCTTGTTTTTTTATGCATGTTAGTGCCCTAGATAATGGTGGTACTGCCCTAGACCCCTAACAATTTATAATTTTTTATCTTATCTTATCTTATCTTATCTTATTTTATTTTATTTTATTTTATTTTATGTTATTTATTATTATTATTATTATTAATTTTTGTACACTTCCTTGCGTGGTTATAGTTGTGTGCCCTCTGGGTATTGTAATGGGTGGGGGGTGGGTGGGATATCTATTGGTCCAAACATGCTTGTGCAGTGGATTTTCAGAGTTCTTATTCAGAAATAAACTTTGTTCAAAAAAGTACTCATCATGCAGAATGGCCCCTTTCATACTGTTCCTATTATCCTATAGGGTACTATGAATTATTATTACTGAACTGGCATGTAAGAAGCATTTTAATGTTAAATGTTGAGATGGAACACTACTTTATAGGCTACAGCCAACTGTTAGGTAGTTTACTTTATCTCATTACGTAATCATATGTTTTGAATGCTAAATTTTAAGGGAAAACATAGT